>NC_134236.1:117578297-118828297 GCF_965152275.1 Natator depressus
TCTAGTCTAAGGAAAATACATATTGCAGGATGAACAACAGAAATTGGTGCAAAAGGATACTTCTTACTGCACTATACCCTATTCTACCGTTCTATTATTGCTTACTAGAATGATAACTATAATTAGCCCTTGTATAGCACTCTTAATTGTGAAAGCACTTCACAGACATTAACAAAGCTTCACCAAACCCCTGTGTGATAGGTACAAAACCCCATTTTGCAGTCCAGAAACTGGGGGAGAGAGGTTCAGTGACCTGTTCTAGATCACAGAGAATTATTGACTTCAGTGGGAGTTGCACATGCAACTGGTTGGATGATCGGACCCAATGAGTTAGTGGCTCCCAGTCCTGCATGTGCTCAGGGTACTTGATCATGCCTCTGCCCACCTTTTGCTCAGATTCTATAGCACTTTATGATTTATATAATGTATATCCTGGTTGTCAACTATAAGTAAAGGCCCCAGCCCTGCACTCAGATACGCATTGATTGATCCCTGTGCCTCATGTGGCAGAGGGATCAATCAGTGGGGCTCTGCCTGTGCAGATCCAATTGCTGGATTTGGGTCTGTGTTGGGATTAAAGCTGTCTGGATATTATACATTTGTTTTCTTGAGTAATATGTATTCGACTAACTGGCATTGGAAGTTGGTGAGGCAGAGGCTCTAGTTCAGCAAGGTACTCAAGTACTCGCCTTATTTTATAATCCAGTGTGCAGCCCCATTAACTACAGTGGGATTACGCCCATGCTCAATGTTAGGCTCCTCCATAGGTACCTTGCTGAACTGTGTCAGAAACAAGAAAGCTGAGCCTTTGAGACACGAAGTACTGCAATCAATATTTGCTGCATTGCATCCAAAAGCCTCACCTTCACAGAGCAGCCTGCTTTTGTTTCCTTGGAAGGAAATTAAATTAACACATGATTTGCTTTATTATTATTTTTTCCCCTAGAGATAGGTCTGAACCAAAACCTCAAATCCATATACGCCTTAGTGCAAAGGAAGTTCAGGCTGGAACCCAGCTTTGCAGTTCAGACCCATCTCTAATTCTTTTTTGGTTTCGAAGGAAGTTCAGAGCAACACAGTGTAAAAAACTGGGGGTCTGCGAATGTGACTAACAAAAACCACCACCAAAGAGATTTAAAAAGCAAAAGCAACCAAGGACAGAGTGGGACAAGCATGGAAATATAAGTGCTCCTTTTCTGCTACCAGCAAAGCCCCACAAAAATATTCCTTTCATTGCAAAAAGAAGGGTAAAGATCACAGCAACTGGCAGAGAAAGATGCTGACAGCAGCGATGGATGTAGGTGAAGCAAAAGACCAGTACAGCAAGGGGTGTTGTGGTAAATGCCCTATCATTTCCTTCTCCTCCCACCACCAGAGTCAACAGGGGCAGCAGTTAATCCTCCAGTTTTCAGAACAAAACAAATTCTTCTCATTCCACTAATCCATCACCCCATCAGCAGTATCAGCTGATGCACAGCCTCTCTCTCCTGCTATTCTGCAGTGTATGCAGCTGCATTGCTAGAAGCATTAACACCAATAGCCTCTGCTGACTTGGGCCCTGAACCTGTAGAGGTTTGGTATGCAAAATTCCCACTGAAGTCAATGGGAGTTGTGCACGCTGGACATTATCTTGTCTCAATAAAACGTAGCCAGCCTCAGCTTCAGTAATATTGCTGCTTGTAAGGGCTAGTTGAGTCAAGGAGATCTCAGGTTTACTGGACAAAGGGTAAAGCAATATGTAAATAAATAAATAAATCCCCACATCCAGAAAAGTAGCCGTGTCATTATTAATCCACTATAACAGCAGAAACAACTTCCAGCTGTATTCTTTGGGAAGTTCCCTGCTGAAGGATCCAAAATTCTGAATAGGATGGATGTCACAAAGCTGTTTGAGCTCCTGCCAAATGCAATAAAGGGGCCCGAAACAATGGAAGGGAAAGTCCTTCCCTCTTAAAATTACGTATGTTTTATTACATAAACTACTGGGAAAAAACCCTGGGCTGAAATCCTGGCTCCACTGATAGTCAGAGTTTTGCCATTGACTTCCATGGGGCCTGGATTTCAGCCCTGGAGTTAATATGTAACTGGAATTTGAGCTCTGCTTGTGTTTAATATAAACTACAGATAACAAGAAATCTGTACAGTGTTGCAAAAAGTGTCTCTACATCCTATTTGACATCTGCTCTATACAGGCATACCCGACTATCAGAATAATGGGCCTGAACCTCATTTATACTAAGGCCCCTTTACACCACACTGGCAACATAAAGCGTCTTAAAGTGAGTTAAATTTAATTTATGCTGCCAGAGCAACATAAAGGGAAACTTAGTATAAACGAGCATCAGGCCCAAAATATTTAAAAAGAAAGTTGTACTCAATAATACAAATACCAAGGGTCAGATCCCCAGTTGGTATGAATCACCAGTTTACACCAGCTGAGAATCTAATCCAAAATATTATAGGTCAGATGATAAAATTTTTTCCTCTCTCTATATACAAACAAGGTTTGTCTACCTTAATTTATTATAGTTCTAAGAAAGTGTGATATACATATTGAATTAGATAATTGTATTAAATCACCTTACTGTCATATAGTGTGCACTATAGGTAACATACAATAACTATAAACGCATCTGAGCTTTGAAAACTTTGTAAGAGGTAAATGTGGCTGTTTACTAAAAGTAGGTTTTTTTCCTCTTTAGATCAAGTAGCTGGTACTTTTTTTTCCAGCTATTTTATTTAAACATGGGAAGGATTATCGTTGCAATGTTAATAATAAACATGCCTTTCCTGTTAGTTGTTACCTTTCATCTAGATGGATCCCAAAGCATTTCACACACATGTATGTGTGTGCACATGTGACAGGGAGATGAATTATTTCACCTGAAATGCAGCCCGCTCTGGGGAGGGATGGAATGCAACAGCTGTTTAGCAGCTGGAAATAGAGCATTCTTGACAGCCAGCCCAACAGAGGAATTCATTTCTGCAGTAGGCTAGAGTTGCCACAAACCTTACTTTCTTTGGAATGGAGGGTAAAAGTCACTACTTTACTTCAGCTTTCCTTCAATAAAACAAAAGAAAAATAACAGAGGAAAGATGACAAACACACAAAGATTTCTGTCTGCCACTGTGGAGGAAACAGGAACCTAGATTACAGTATATGAAGAACTCTACACTATGTATGATTTGTGCACAGCTCGCAGATTTAACAATGAAGAGAGATAGTAACATCAATGTTTAGATGGCAGTACATAGTAACACTAAACATTGATTTAGGACAGAAAATGAAAACTACTTATATTATAGTAGCACCTAGATGCCCTAATCAAGGACTGGGGCTTTGTTGTGCTGTGCAAACATGTAGCAAAGCCCGTCTCTGCTCGTAGACAGTTCCTAATTGACATCCATGACATAGTGCAACAGGTATATGAAAATGGAAAATGCCTGCACCACAGTTATACATATACACTAGCGAGTTTGCCTAACAGAACTGGCCCTGATGCGCTACCTGTCCCAGGTGCTGAAAAATCAAATAAAATTGGGGATATGGACGTTTCTTAAAATCTCGGTAGAGAAAATTGCAGGAAGCGTATCCACACAAAAGAATGGAGAGAATTCCTAAATACCTTCTCAACGAACGTGCAGTTACTGTACAAGGGAGTCCCATAGCAGCAGAGGGCCCACATTTGGCCCAAGTGCTTTATTTACTAACTATTGAAGCCAAGGCAGCCCTGAATGAAGACATCAATAGAGCTGTCAAGGGGTGCTTTTGCTGGTTTGGGGTTTCTTTTTAAGTGAAGGAAACTGATTGATATAGAGATTTCCACACATCTGAAAAGCAACATTAACACGTTTGTCTAACAGCATAGTAGTCACACACATATTGACCCCCTCCAGTGAAAAGGGCTACTGTGCTTCATAGGTTTGGCAAGAGTACAGCAATCAAGACATTTCCTTAAACAATGAAAGCCAAGGGAAGTCGGCTGAATGTAGGAAACAGAGATGAAATTTCCATTGGGATAAGACCTATGACTGATCAGCATTTCTTTAATGGACGACAAGCATTTGATTTAAAGCATCTTTTAATAAAACAAGGCAAGAAGGCATTAGCAACAAGATGAAGAGATCTGACACTGAAGTATTGCGAGTGGGTTGTGACACAAAAATATAAACAGTCTGACTCTTGACAATACGCATCTATGTGTTTCCCTTCCCAAAAGGCCTTTTTACATTCTTCTGTTTTATCAGGGTGAATGAGAACACATTGTCTTGGTACATAACATTCGTTTCTTTCCTCTCCTCCCCCTGCCCCACTTTCTATATTAAAAAGTGAGCGATTTCAAAAAATTCAGCGTTCAGTCATTGGGTGAGATGTCACAATGAACACAGACCACCCACTGACTTCATCTGTTTTGGTTTTTTAGCCCAAAATGTCTACAGATTTTCCACTGCCCCTCATAATGAAATACATACCCATTTTTTATACAATAGGTAACGGGGAGGGGGGGTCAGGATGAGGGGAAATTCATGAAGATCTCAGAAAATACAAGACGTCATGCTCCACATTTTTTGCCTTTTATTCCAGTTATGCCTGAAGCCAGACAGAGCATCTTTCTTCCTTCTTTTCAGCTCACAATGCTGTTTAGAGGAGATGCAAGCCAGTTTTCCCCCTCAGTCTGCCTTCTTGAGGCTGCTGGAAAAGATTACCAGGTTCTAGCCGGTTCACACTTAGGATCTCTATATTACAAGAGGGCTACAAAGCTGGAATGAAAAATGGAGTGAACTCAGAAATGTGTGCTAAATGCTGCCTCAATCCAAGCTGTCAGGGATATTCAGCAGAGCTACATTGTACAAAGTTCTTTATCCTCACTTGTGAAATCCTCTGACATGTCCTAGATTGCGACACATCCCCAAATTTATCATTCTGGGACATCAATGCTACCATAGATTGTATGGCATTTTTGGCATAAGTGCTGTCACATAAAGATACATTCTGGGAGGATTTAGCAAACCAGAATATGCCAGAGGTGGATTTCATAGACATGGAAAAGGAACTTTTAAAAAGGGAATTTAAACTGATTTTCTCTGCTGAATGCATCTAGTTAGAAGCAACATATACTATATATTTCTGGTCTTAAGTTTTGAATTAGTTTTGCAGGTCACTTTTGAAGGCACATCTAGAAGGAAAGTTGTTTCATACTACACTTTCCATTTCCACCCTAGGAACTCTCTACCTTTTTATGTTCATAGATCCACACCTATAGTCAGTCTCATTTCTAGCCACACCTGTCAAATGTAGTTAACTTAGACCCAGATCTATTATCCCTTTATTTTAACTGTAAGTTATTTACATTGCATTGCTTAACATTTTGATGTATAAGAAATTTCGTGTATAATAAATGATCGTAACATCTTATATGAATTGCTCCATCCTCCTCTTAAATATAGCCAACTCTGAGCTACACCTGTTATTTGTTTAATGCCTCATGGCAATGTTACACAAAGCAAAGTGAAGGGTGTTACTTCAGTGAAGTGCAGAAACTGAAGAGAACCTTATCAATTGACACTAAAAGAAAGGTTTTAGGCAGGCCAAATGCAGATACCCAAATTAGAATTTGTCCAGAACCCTAGGACTAACACCTTTATTTTTATGAAAAGTGCCATGTGACTTTAAATGACCACAAAGGGTCAGGACTATGCTTTTACATTTAATTTGAGAGACTGTATTATTAAATCTTATTCTACCAAATTTCTGGTTCTGCTCTTTCCTCAGGATAATAATGGCCAACTGGAAACTGGCAGGTTGAATGCTAAGAATCTGGCCTCAAAATCAAAGTGTCTTTTTGTTAAGTACATGGCAAAAAAACTGCCAGTTAAAGAAATTAAGCTTCATTCGTAAATCACGTGCTTAATTTTCCTTCTTTGACTATATAAACCTCTAGTTGCAATCATGAACAAAGTAATTCAGAAGATCCTCTTTAAAAAATAGTTGATTCCTAATGCAGAAATGTGTGCTACACTGCTGAAAAAATAATGGATAACCTGAACATGGAATTACAGTGGCAGACACTCTGATCCATTTCATTGCTTCATTACTTGGCTCACGAGTTATCACAATGACATTCAATGATCAAAGAGATGGATCAGGATCTTTTCACAACTGCAGGAACAAAACTTTATTTATGTAAGAAATAAACCCTCTTCTTGTTATTCTTCCTGATGTTCCCCAAGGAATTTTGATATTTGAGAGAAAGCAATGCTTGTTTCTTTATTAGCCAAGTTAAGCTTTTGTTAACAGCACCAAGTATAGCTCAATAAGGCCGCATGTTTCATTCCAGAGGGACACACTAGGTATATGGAACACCACTAGAACCTAACACAACAGGTGGTTCATGTTCTTGAGGTAACACTAGAGGTTGTCTCAAATACCTGGTGCATTAGGCAGCAAAGAAATGGTTAATAAAATGCTGTTCACCAAAAGAACCCCCAAATGAGACACCAAACCTGAAACTTCAAGGATCCATGAAAAATGAATAATCAGGACTGCCTATCTCTAGCAGGTATTTTTCCATCTTATTCAGAATAAGAAGTACTGTAGTAGGTCATGTATCTCCATTAACCTGGCAGTGGATTTCCCCCCACCTCCCAGGATCTGCTTCATCTGTTTTAGTGTGCATGCATCAAGAGGAAGGGCAGGGCTGTGCACATCACTTGTCCTACAGCAACCAGTGGTTACTGTATCCTAAAAGTTAACACAGCCAAGGCTGTATGAACTTATTTGCAGAGTGGGGAGTTCCTCTTGAGATGGGTGTCCTGGGGCAGCTGTGGATGGGGAACACCTAAGCTGTGTAGCATCACACTGCTAAGGCATCAAGGGGATGGGAATAGTGGACACCAAAGACTCCATGTGGCCTCCAGTGGTTCAAGGTGGATCTGCAGGTTAAATTTCCCCTTCATTCCACCAGGTAGAACCCTGTCCCCATCCCTAATGGAACAGCATGAGGAAATCTCCAAAAGGCACACCTCTCTCCTTCTCCCCAACTCCCCCATCCAGTCTGTCCCCCAAGGGTTTCCTCAGGAGGGGGGCAATTCCCCCAGTACTGTGCAGACAGGCACATAACATAGCCCCGCCAGTCACCTTAACACAGACATAAATATAAGAACATTGAATTTTGCTTCAGTGGAGTTTTGAGAAGAAGACAGGTGTTGTCCTCAGAATTTTCATGCAACATTTTGAAATAGCAACATTTGCACAACCCTCCTCCCTAAGGCTCACAGGGCCCCACAGGATTTAGTGATTAGCTCAAAATATTAGGAGCTAGAAAAGTCTGGGTTTCCGTTTGAGCTACTTTCCATTGGTCTAGTTGTGTCCCTCCCCTGACATGTCCATAATCATACTCAACGCTGACACTTCAACACAGTATCACAGAGATGCTGCAGTGTCAGGGGCACTACCCTTTGTATACAATGTTAAACCAAAGTTGCCCTAGAGCTTTGGTGGCTGTCCAGAGGAAAGATAAAAATCAGGTGTCATTTATCCTCCACTATATCACTGTTTCCAATCTCACCTTAGTCGTTAGAGACCAAAATTTGTTACCAGGTAATGATTGCCTAATGCCTCAGGTGAAATGAGATGGTGGGTCTCAGTTCAGACCACAGAAGACAGGTGTCCATATCACAATAGGCACCAATTGGCACCCCGTTGGATAGCTTAATATAGATCAAAAATGAATTTGGTTGGACACTGATCTACTCTGCCACTCAAATGGTGTCAGTATTAAAGGGGGAGGGATAGCTCAGGGGTTTGCACATTGGCCTGCTAAATCTAGGGTTGTGAGTTCAATCTTTGAGGGGGCCATTTAGAGATATGGGGCAAAAATTGGGGATTGGTCCTGCTTTGAGCAGAGGGTTGGACTAGATGACCTTCTGAAGTCCCTTCCAACCCTGATATTCTATGTTGTGAGAAGAATGTAGTTTCTCTGGGAAACTTTGTACATTTTAAATAAAAAAATATGTTACATTAGAAAGTTTCTTTTACTTTATGGGAATATATGTAGGAGCAAATGGAGAAGAAATCCATAGTGATATTTATTGGTAACTGCACTGAAGTATAAGACCATGCGCACACATAATTGAGTTTCCTGTGTGGGAACCATGGAGTGGTTATTTACATACAAGACAAAGGGCTGGATCAGCCTTCACCACATTTTAGGAATTAGGGAGAAAGTTTCTCTTTAGAAAAAAATACAGTTTCTGTTCAAAGCTTGGAGTGCTTATCGTCTTGGGTGTTTATAGATAAATAACTAACAAATAAGGGGAAATGTGCTGCTTTCCCTGTATACTAAACTTTCCCACAGTCAAAGCAATAGTCCTCCCAAAACATGGATGCAGTTTAGTTTCCATGATAGCCATGTCTGAACCTTGCGGTTTTCTCCTTAGCACACAGACGAGTCTTTTCAACAATTCCAAGACAGAGAGTTCATGCATTTCTGCACCTAAAAAGCACATCAGTATGTGACAAAATTCCTGCTCTACCTTGGTGGGTCTTGCGCTTATTGGCGGATTTGCTCGCCTTGGAGCTTCACGGCAGCCCTCAGCTTGGCTGTTTTTCTGAATTCACAGTCCAGGTCGACTCCTCCTGTGTCTGACCAGGAGTTGGGAGGATTTGGGAGGAACCCAGGCCCGCCCTCTACTCCGAGTTCAAGTCCAGGGCCCTGTGGAATGCAGCTGTCTAGAGTGCTTCCTGCAACAGCTGTGTGACAGCTACAACTCCCTGGGCTACTTCCCCATGGCCTCCTCCCAACACCTTCTTTATCCTCACGATAGGACCTTCCTCCTGGTGTCTGATAATGCTTGTACATCTCAGTCCTCCAACAGTCTGCATTCTCACTCTCAGTTCCTAGTGCCTCTTGCTCCCAACTCCTCACACACACACCACAAACTGAAGTGAGCTCCTTTTTAAAACCCAGGTACCCTAATTAGCCTGCCTTAATTGATTCTAGCAGCTTCTTGATTGGCTGCAGGTGTTCTAATCAGCCTGTCTTAATTGTCTCCAGAAGGTTCCTGATTGTTCTGGAACCTTCCCTGTTAGGAGACGGAATCGTTTCTTCGCTCGCTCCTGAGCTATCTGCTTTCCTTTCTTTCCTGAAGCCCCCTGGCCCAGATTTTTCACACTTTTCCTTTCGCTTAGTTTCCCCCCCCGCGTTTGGGCCGGACGCTTTGTTTTTTTGGTTTCGTTTTTTCCCGTTTTTTTGAGCTGCGTCAGTGTGCTGGCCGGTCGCCAGCACCCCCCCCCCCCCCAGACGCCTGCTTTTGGACTTTGCTCTTTGCTTAATTGAAACCCCCGGAGGAGGGGGGGAGGACTGCCGACCCGCTGTCCGGAGAGGGGAGTGGACGCCCCCAGACCCAGCCGTTTTGTTTTTTGCCTGGACTTTTTTCTTATCATTACAACATTCCTAGCTGCCGAGAGCCTTGGGACAGAGCCAACAGCTGCAACAGATGCCAGAGGCCGGAGAACTCGCCCGAGCAGCTATGAATCATCGTGGAGAAAGGCCGTAAGACTGAGGGATTTCCTTTGAATTATACCCTCGGGGGGGGGGGGAGTTGACTGCGTTCCAGCTGCGTCTGTGGCGGCACAGGGGTGTAGCAGGGAGCTACCCCCAGATCCACCGGTGCCCCCAACCCCCCCACCACTACTACGACTATCACGGCCCCCGCTGCCTCGTCCCTGCTGGCAATCTGCCATCTGCCTTCGGATCCAGCTGTTTGCTTTGGACTTTGCCTTTCGGACCAGGCATAACAACCAACCAAACGAGACTCTTTGGACAATTGTGGTGGGTCGTTCTCCCTCCACCCCCCCCCCCCGGATTGTTTATCCCATAGTTTACCCCTACTACCGGACCCCGATTTTTGCCCCCCCCCCTCCGTCCGGTGTCTCCCTGTCTCTCCCTGCTTACAATGGCAGAGAAGGAGAGTCGCAAGGCCCCTCCAACGAAATTGGTTGTCCCTTCCCCATCTACCCCCCTGCCCACCCCTCAAGATCTCCCCACTGCTTCCATTGTTAGAACCCCTGCCCCCGCCCCCGCTGGGGCCTCGGCAGTGGGAGGCTCCGGGGCAATTACTACTGCTGCTTTGGTTTTTGCCCCACTAGATTCTAGGAACCCCCCCCCAGTTAGACGGAAAGGTCGGGGCGGGCCGAAAGGAAAGGGCCCCGCTAATGCCGCTGGGCCCTCCATGGCAGAGGCCGCCCCCACCATTGTGGCCTCATCATCGATCGTGGCACCCCTCCCAGCTGTTCCCTCCACCAGCTCTGCGACCGTCCCTCCCCCGGCCCCCAGGACGTATGCCCGGGCGGCGGCAGGCTCCCCCTCGCCTGCCGCCTCCTCATCTCGCCCACCCACTACCTCCGCTACCATCACTAGCGCCCGGGGCCCTCTTCCCGCCCTGACCAGGAAGCACGGTGTTCGTTGCCTCCTGGTGCCCGCCTCGCCCCACGTGGAGGCATACGTGCAGGCGTTGGCGAAGGTGGTAGGACCCATGGCCATTGTGGCGGCCTCCAAGATGTATGGGAAGGTCGTTTTCTTTCTGGCTTCGGAGACTGCCGCCCAGGAGGCGGTGGAGAAGGGCCTAGTGGTAGGAGGGGTGTTTATCCCCCTAGAACCGCTAGAAGATCTGGGCGTTCGCCTCGTCCTCACCTCCGTTCCTCCCTTTTTACCTAACGTTGCCCTGTTACCCGCTCTTTCTGCCCTGGGAAAACTCGTCTCTGCTATCAGCCCTCTCCCGTTAGGCTGCAAGGACCCCGCCCTCCGTCACGTCCTTTCGTTCCGCCGGCAAGTGCAGATTTCACTGCCGGCGGGGGTGCGAGACGGAGAGGCGCTCGAGGGGTCCTTCCTAGTCCCCTACCAGGGAGCCCGCTATAGGGTCTTTTATTCCACCGGAGAGGCCCGGTGCTACCTCTGCCGCTCGGCGGGGCATGTCCGCAGGGACTGCCCTTTGGCCCAGGGGAGAGGGGCACCTGAGACCCCCGAGACCCGGCAGGATATCGGCCCTGTCGTTGCCGACACCCCTGGCCACCCGGCACCTGAAACCACCCCTCCTCCCACCCGATCCAACGCTGCCCCCGTCCGGGCCCAAGAGGTACCTTTCCAACAATGCCCGGGCGACCACGGGAGTCCCGCTCTTGCTGTAACCACCTCGGCAGAGCCTCTGGAGGAGAGTGTGGCACAGCTATTACCAGGTGCAGGAGGGGGCTCGCCCCAAGGAGAACCCCCCTCCCCTCCTGCTGCCTCACCGCTATCCCCCCGAACCCCTGAACCTTTGCCTCCGCGCCCCGCTCCGCCCCCTGCTACTCAACCCCCAGATGATGCTATGGAGGGCTGGACTGTAGTCCAGGGGAAGCGAGGCAAGCGGAGGGCTCGAGCCCCGCTGCATCCATCTGATGCGGAAGCCCCCCGGAAGACCAGGAAGGGAGGTACTGACCTTGAGCCTCCCGCTTCGGCCACGAGTGAGATCCATTCGCTGGTGTCGGGAGGTGAAGATAGACTGGCATTGGAGGGAGGAATCCCCCCTCCGCGGGGGACCCTCCCCTCCGAAGCCCCGGAGGAAGCCCCTTCTAACCGGATACCACCTGAACTCCCTACGAACCCCGACGTGACCTTTGAGGCGGGCCCTAGCGGAGAGGCCCCCAGGGTAGTAGGAGACGGCCTCTCCTCTGTGTATGCAGAGATTGAGGCCCTAGATTTGACCCCGGTCACCCAGGGAGGGGATGATTTACTGCCGGCCAGCCTCGATTTAGGCAATCTCACCCCAGGCCCCCTTTCCCCATGTTCTCTCCCCCTGACTGCCTTTCCGGGTGAGCACCCCACGGAAAGTGGTTTACCGCCTGATGCCATGGCTGCCACGACCACCCCGGAGCCAGCATCTAGCATTACTCGGAGCCCCCTCCCTTGCCCCTTAACCCCCGACCCTGCTCAGGAGGCACCTTCTTTTTGCTGCTCGCCTCCTGAAGCCCAGGGCCTTACCTCTGCCCCTGCCCCCACCCCTGTCCCGGTTCAATTTCCCTCCTCCTGCAAGGCTACTGCCGCCCCTGGGGTTATTTCTTTTCCGCCTTTTGCAGATTCCCCCCAGGGAGCAGTCTTTACGTTTTCTAGTTGCGACTCATCAGGAGTTGCGCTTTTCCCCCTGCCATCCCCGTCCACCCCAAGGCACGAGATGGATTTAATAACCCCAGCCTGTCAGACGCCCCGTCGGCGGTCCGCACCCTGCCTACCCGCCTTAGCGGACCTCGAGGCTGTATTAAGAATCCCATCGGGGAGTACCCCGGAAACCGTAACCCCATCCCCCCATGAGCTGCGGCATGCACTACGGAAGTTCTTAGAGCACACCCGTGGTGCCCGCAATAGGGCACAGCTGGCTCTCCAGCGATGGGGGGACTTCGATCAACTCGTTCAGGCCGCAAGGGCCCTTATGAAGGAGGGCAGAGGGCAAGGGAGGCGCGGTGCCGCGGCCTACGAGCGGGCCCGCGGCTTCCGGAAAGATCTACTTACTTACGGGATGGGACACGGGTTGCTATGCGACCCGCCGGGGGCCATGAGCACCCCCACCAATGAGAACTCCCCACCCCCCCGGCCCTCCGCATGACACCTCTCATTATTGTAACCCTGAATACCAGGGGCTGTAGGATGGCTCTCCGCAGGTCCCAGGTGCTCTCCTACCTTCGGGAGGGGGGGTACTCTGTGGTTTTCCTGCAGGAGACCCACATGGACCCAACCGCCGAGGATAGGTGGCGGCTGGAGTGGGGGGACGGGGTATACTTCAGCCACTGCACGACTTGGCAAGCTGGAGTGGCGACCCTGTTCCCCCCCGCCCTGCGGCCCGAGGTGCTAGGGGTCACTGAGGTCGTACTGGGCCACTTGTTGCACCTCCGAGTTCGTCTGGAGGGGCTCGTGGTCAATCTTGTTAATATCTATGCCCCGCAAGTGAGTTCACAGCGGCCACAATTCTACCAGCAGGTGTCCGATTTTCTCGGCACCCTAGACTCGCACGAGTGCCTGATCCTGGGAGGGGACTTTAACACCACCCTCGAGGAGCGGGACCGCTCGGGGGCCGAGCCGAGCCCGGCCGCCGCGACCATTCTCCGAGACATAGTCGACTATCACTCCCTAGTGGACGTCTGGCGTGACCATCACCCAGATGACACTTCCACGTTTACTTTTGTCCGGGTGGAGGCCCATCGGTCACACCGCTCTCGGTTAGACCGTATTTACTTATCCCGTTTCCATCTTTCACAGGCCCACTCCTCCACCGTTCGGCCGGCCCCTTTTTCCGACCATCATTTAGTTACCGTCACGGTCTCCCTCCGTGCAGAGGGACCGGGGCCGGCTTACTGGCACTTTAATAACAGCCTGCTGGAGGACGAGAGCTTTGTGATGTCCTTCCGGGAGTTTTGGCTGGCCTGGCGGGAGCAGTGGCGTGCCTTTCCCTCGGTGCGGCGCTGGTGGGATCTAGGGAAGGTGCGCGCCAAGCTCTTCTGCCGCAACTACACTCGGGGCGCCAGCCGACGGAGAAATGCAGCGATAGAGCAGTTGGAACGGGAGGTCTTAGAGCTGGAGAGGCGCCTGGCCGCCAGCCCCGGGGACCCGTCCCTCTGCGGAGCGTGCCAGGAGAAGCGGGAGGAACTTCGAGCCCTCGAGGACCACCGGGCCCGAGGTGCCTTTGTCCGGTCCCGCATCCGCCTCCTTCGGGAGATGGATCGCGGCTCCCGCTTCTTCTATGCCCTGGAGAAAACGAGGGGGGCCAAAAAACACGTCACCTGCCTTCTAGCGGAAGACGGCACCCCCCTCACGGATCCGGAGGAGATGTGTGGGAGGGCCCGTGACTTCTACGCAAGCCTTTTCTCCCCGGATCCGACCGATCCTGGCGCTCGCGGGGTGCTCTGGGAGGAACTCCCCACGGTCAGCGTGGGCGACCGAGACCGGCTAGAGCTGCCTCTCACCCTGGCCGAGTTCTCGGAAGCCCTCCGCCGCATGCCCACCAATAAATCTCCGGGCATGGACGGGCTGACCGTGGAGTTTTACCGCGCGTTCTGGGACATCCTCGGCCCAGACCTAGTCACTGTCTGGGCTGAGTCTTTGCAGGGCGGGGTCCTCCCTCTGTCGTGCAGGCGAGCGGTGCTTGCCTTGCTGCCGAAGAAGGGGGACCTCCGCGACTTACGAAACTGGCGTCCCCTCTCACTCCTTAGCACGGATTACAAAATCGTAGCGAAAGCAATTTCGCTGCGGCTAGGGTCCGTGATGGCGGACGTGATCCACCCAGACCAGACCTATACTGTCCCGGGTCACAGCATTTTTGACAACCTCTTTCTAGTCCGAGACCTTTTGGAACTCGGGCGGAGAGACGGTCTGTCGTTCGCCCTCCTGTCTCTCGATCAGGAGAAGGCGTTCGATAGAGTGGATCATGGGTACCTCCTGAGCACCCTGCGGGCGTTTGGATTCGGACCTCAGTTTGTGAGTTTTCTCCGGGTGCTGTACGCCTCCGCGGAGTGTTTGGTTAGGCTCAACTGGACCCTGACCGAACCGGTCAGCTTTGGGCGAGGGGTGCGGCAGGGGTGCCCCCTCTCAGGCCAGCTGTACGCTCTGGCGATCGAGCCTTTCCTCTGTCTCCTCCGCAGGAGGTTGACGGGGTTGGTGCTGCGGGAGCCGGAGCTGCGGCTGGTCCTGTCGGCGTACGCCGATGACGTCCTCCTCGTGGTCCAGGACCCGGGCGACTTGGCGCGAGTGGAGGCATGCCAAGCCATCTATTCAGCAGCCTCCTCCGCCCGAGTCAACTGGGTCAAGAGCTCTGGCTTGGCGGTGGGGGGCTGGCGGCAGGTAAGCTCCCTCCCACCCGCGCTCCAGACCATCCGGTGGAGTGCCGGCCCTCTGCTCTATCTCGGCGTTTACCTTTCTGCCACGCACCCTTCTCCGCCGGAGAACTGGCAAAATTTGGAAGGCGGCGTGATTGAGCGGATCAGGAAATGGACGAGGCTACTCCGATGTCTCTCCCTTCGGGGGAGAGCACTGGTGCTTAACCAACTAGTCCTGTCCACGCTCTGGTACCGGCTCAACACCCTAGCCCCAGCCCCGGGTTTCCTGTCCCACCTCCGGAGATTGATTCTGGAGTTCTTTTGGTCAGGATTGCACTGGGCCCCTGTTGGAGTTCTTCATTTGCCCCTGAAGGAAGGAGGGCAGGGCCTGAAGTGTCTGTACACTCAGGTCCGCGTTTTCCGCCTCCAGGCCCTGCAGAGGCTCCTTTATAGTGCAGGTAGTTCGACGTGGAGCATATTGGCGCATGCCTTCCTACGCCGCTTCCATGGGCTCCGATATGACCGGCAGCTCTTTTATCTTTGTCCGAGAGGTTTTCCGCGAGACCTCTCCGGGCTGCCGGATTTCTACCAGGACCTCCTCCGGACCTGGAAACTGTTTTCAACCACCAGGTCCGTGGCGGCCATCGTGGGGGCAGATCTCCTCACGGAGCCCCTGCTACACAACCCCCAACTTCGTGTGCAGGCGGCGGAGTCCCGCACGGTGCGCCAGAGGTTGGTCCTGGCGGGAGTTATGAGGGTCGGGGACCTCCTGGACTACGACCGGGGAGACTGGCTGGATCCCCTGACGCTCGCTCGACGCATGGGGCTCTCCAGCCTTCGCACCCCCCGGCGCGTGCTTCAGGAGGTGGAGGCCGCTTTGACCCCCGCTGCTCGGGCTTATGTCAGCCGAGCCTTGCGCGAGGGCGCACCCCGCCCATCCTTTACCCCAGGCCCGCCGGACCTCTCCATCGGGCCCCTACCCTGCCGATCCCAACACACCCCTCATCCTTTCACTGCAAGCCGGCTGCATGAATTGCAACCGGTCGGTTTTCAAGTTGCACCACGGCAATATTTATATACACTCACGCTCCATACCCTTCACGCCCGCACCCTGGTGTCCCGCCCCGACACAAAGTGGCGAGATCTCCTACCACCCTTGGAGGGGGAGCAACCTCGGTGGGCCAGCCTGTACTCCACCTTGGTCCCGAGGCCCGTCGGGGACATCAGTTGGCGGCTCCTTCACGGGGCCGTGAGCACGGGCGTGTTTTTGACACGTTTCACCTCCGTTCCGGAGACTTGCCCCTTTTGTAATGTGAGGGAAACCCTGGCGCACGTCTATTTAGAGTGTGCCAGATTGCAGCCTCTTTTTCGGCTCCTCACAAATATTCTTTTGCGCTTTTGGCTTCATTTCTCCCCTCACCTCTTTATCTATACACTCCCCATCCGTGGCCCCACCAAGTCGCGGGATCTCCTGGTTAGCCTCCTCCTAGCCTTGGCTAAGACAGCCATTTATAAGACCAGAGAGCGGAGGTTGGCTCATGAGGCGTCCTGCGATTGTAGGGCCGTTTTCCGATCCTCAGTACATTCACGCATCCGGGCGGAGTTCCTCTGGGCGGCGTCCACCGACTCCCTTGACACCTTCGAGGAACGGTGGGCGCTGTCCGGGGTTCTCTGCTCGGTGACCCCGTCCGGTTCCCTCCGTCTGACCCTCTGATTGAGGGACAGAGCGAGAGACGCCAGCCACAGCCGTTAGCTGCTGTGAATACCATCATTATTGTCATTTAGGAGGGGTCTTATAATACATGGGTGTGCCCCCCTCCCTCCCAACCACCCACCCCGCAGCCGTGCCCATCTTGTCGGGCACTCTCAGGAGAGGGAGGGTCGGTGACCCTGGGCGCGGCACTAGGTAACTCGAGGGGGTGGAAGACCACGAGTGTCGAGGAAGCCCCCCCGCTCTAGGCCACCAGGTAACTCAGGAGGGTGGAAGACCGCGAGTGTCGAGGAAGCCCCCCCGCTCTGGGCCTGGGCTAGCCTGAACACCTCTCCCTCCTGAAAGCTGTTGTGTTATACCTTCTGATTGCGTTGTTTTGTTGCTAAGTTTTTCTTTATCTTTTTGTAATCTCTGTAACTGTTACAAATAAATTTCTTTTCTGTTTCAAAAAAAAAAAAAAAAAAAAAAAAACCTTCCCTGTTACCTTACCCAGGGAAAAGGGACCTACTTAGCCTGCTCTCCTGCTGCTACCCTCTGGCGTGGGCTTTCCTTGCTTTTTGCCCCTGCTTTCAGCTCCCCCTCCGCCCCCCGACCGGGCCAGACGCTTTCCCCCCTTTCTTTTCTTTTTGTTTTTTTTTTTCTTTCTCTGCTGTTGCTAGAGTGCTGGCTGGCCACCGGCCGGCTGTTAGCCCCCCCGCCCACCACTGCTACGCCAGCTGAAACCGCCCCCAAGAGAGGGAGGCCTGCCGGCCCACTTCCCCGGACGGGGGGGTGGAAGGACCCAGCCCCCAGACCCAGCCGCTTGCTGTTTGTCTGCGGACCCATCTCCAGTCAAGAGGGGGACTCTTATCACTTGCTCTGGCATTTCTGGAATGTTGCAGCTGCGGAGAAAGCCCGGAACAGAGAGAAAGAGAAACAGCCATCTACCGGAGGAACACCGCCCGGGGAATTTACAAATTGCCGTGGAGGGGGCCTAAGACTGAGTAACTTTCAAACTGTGCTCTCGTGTGGGGGGAGGCCTTGACTGTGTCTTGACTGTGTTTGTAGGGAGACAGGGGGTGTGGCACGGAGCTGCCCCCCGATCCATCTGTGTCCTCCTAACCCCCACACTACCATCTTCACCCCCTCCACTCCATCGTCATTGCTGGCTATTTAACATCTGCCTCTGGACTTAGCTGTTCGCCCTGATTCCACTGCGTGGGCCAGAAGCACCAGCCAACCAAACAGGACTCTCTGGACAAGCGTACGGTGGTTCATGTGCCCCCCCCCGGGAATTGTCCACCCCACAGCTTGTCCCTTTCTACCTGAACCCAACTCCAGTTAATCACCTGCCACCGCTCCCACTGGGGCATCGGCAATGGAGGGCACTGGGGTGACCTCCGCTGCTGCCATGCCCGTCGCCTCCCCAGACTCTAGGGAAGCCCCCCCAGCCGGCGGGAAAGGCCTGGGCAAGAAGAAGGGGAAGGGCCCCCCTAAAATCACGGGGCCCTCCATGGCAGGGGCCACCCCACTGCTGCAGCCCCACCACCGACCACGGCGTCCTCCCCTGCTGTCCCCTCCACCAGCTCTGCGGATGTCCCTCCCTCAGCCCCCAGGACGTATGCCTGGGTGGCGGCAGCCTCCCTGCCTGCCGCCTCATCATCTCTCCCGCCCACCACCTCCGCCACCATGAATAGCGGCCAGGGCCCCTTTCCCACCATGACAAGGAAGCACAGTGTCCGATGTCTCCTGGTGCCTGCCTCTCCCCACGTGGAGACCTATGTGCGGGCGTTGGCGAGGATGGTGGTGCCCTCGGCCATTGTGGCGGCCTCCAAAATGTATGGGAAGGTCGTTTTCTTCTTAGCATCAGAGGCTGCCGCCCAGGAAGCGGTGGAGAGGGGCCTGGCGGTGGGGGGGGGGTGTTTGTCCCCCTAGAGCCGCTAGAGGACCTGGGCGTTCACCTGGTCCTGACCTCTGTCCCTCCTTTTCTCCCCAGTGCTGTCCTGCTACCCACCCTTTCCACCCTGGGGAAACCTGTTTCTGTTATCAGCCCTCTCCCGTTGGGCTGCAAGGACCCCACCCTCCATCACATTTTTTCCTTCTGCCGGCAAGTGCAACTTTTACTGCCATCGGCAGCGCGTGACGGAGTGGTGCTCGAAGGGTCCTTCCTAGTCCCCCACCAGGGGGCCCGTTACCGGGTGTACTTTTCCACGGGGGAAGCCCGGTGCTACCTCTGCTGGGCATCGGGGCATGTCCAGTGGGACTGCCCCTTAGCCCGGCAAGGAGGGGCACCTGGGATCCCCAAGACCCAGCAGGACATTGGCCCCGTCATTGCCGACACCCCTTGCCACCCGGTACCCGAACCCGCCCCCCCTCTTTGGACCACCGCTACTCCCGCTCAGGCCCATGGGGCACCTCCCCTACAATGCCCAGATGAGCAGGAGAGCCCCACCCTTGCTGCTGACAATCTAGCGGGGCCTATGGAGGAGGGTGGCAGAGATACCACCAGGCATGGGAGAGCGCCTGCCCCAGGGAGAATCCTCCCTCCCTTATGCTGCCCCACTGTTCCCCCCCCCCAAGTCCCTGAGCCATTGCCTTTACCCCCTAACATGACCCCTGCTAACCAGCCCCCAGATGATGCCATGGAGGGCTCGGCCCTAGTCCAGGGGAAGCGAGGCAAGTGGAAGGCTCGAGCTCCGCCTCATCTACCCGAGGCGGAGGCCCCCCGGAAGACCAGGAAGGGGGGCACTGATGCCGAACCTTCTGCTTTGCCCACGAGTGCGTCCCATCCACCGGTGTCAGCCAGGAAAGACGTGGTAGCACCGGAAGGTAATGTCTCCCCTCCACGGGAGACCCTCCCCTCCGAGACCCTCGAGGAAGCCCCTTCTGTCCTGACGCTACCCGAAGCCCCCGTGCACCCTGAGGCAACCGTTGTGGCGGGTGCCAGCGGGGAGAACCCCGGGGTGGCTGAAAGTGTCTTCTCCTCCATGTTCAAGGAGATCGAGGCCTTAGATCTGACCCCGGTCGCCCAGGGGGAGGACGATCTTTTGCCAGCAAATCTCGATCTGGACGACCTCACTCCATCCCTCTTTTTCCCATGCTCCCTCCCCTTAATTGCTGCTTCCGTTCCCACCTCCGAGGAGCCCCTGGACTCCTCCACCGACCCAGCCGCTGATGGCACCCCACTGACGACCACCGAGCCTGCTCAGGTGACAGCCGACGCCACGCGGCTGGGGCACGAGTCGCCAGGGGGACCCCCCGTTGGTGCGGAGCAATCGACTTCCTTCCCGGGCGGAGGCCCTACAGAAGATAATCCACCTCCTGATGCTGTGGCCGCTAAATCCACCACAGAGCGCGCGCCCAGTGTCACTGAGAGCTCCCTCCCCACCCCCTTAACCCTTGAGCCTGATCGGGAGGTGCCACCATCCAGCTGCTTGCCTCCCGAAACCCAGAACCTCGCCTCTGCCCCTGCCCCTGCCCCTACCCCTATCCAATTTACCTCCTGCAATGTCATTGCCGCCCCCGGGGCTGTCTCCTTCCCTTTCCCAACTGATGACCCCCAGGGAGTGGCCTTTGTGTTCTCCTGCCCCGACCCATTAGGAGCTGCTATTTTCCCTCCACCGCCCCCTATCATCCCAGAGCTTGAGGCGGGCCTAGAAGCTCCAGCCCGTCAGGCACCCCATCGGGAGTCCGCACCCTGCTTGTCCGTTTTAGTGGACCACAGGGCTGCACCAAGGGCCCTGCCGGGGAACAACCAGGAAACCGTAACCCCACCCCACCCCCATGAGCTGCGAGGAGAGCTGCGGAAGTTTTTAGAGGATGTCCGTGGCTCCCGCAACAAGGTACAACTTGCTCTCCAGTGATGGGGGGACTTTTCTCAAATCCTCCGGGCCACAAGGGCCCTCATGGGGGAAGGTAAAGGGACGGGGAAGCAGCATGCTGCGGCCTACTGGCAGGTCCGCGTCTTCTGTGAACAATTACTCACCTACGGGATGGGTCACGGACTGCTGCGCGGCCCACTGGGAGATGCGAGCGTCCCTGCCAGTGAGGACCTCCCCGACCCTTCCCATGACACCTCTCACCATCGCAACGTTGAACACCCGGGGTTGTAGGATGGCTCTCTGCAGGTCCCAGGTGCTCTCCTTCCTTCGGGAGGGAGGGTACTATGTGGTTTTCCTGCAGGAGACCCATACGGACCCAACCGCCGAAGACAGTTGACGGCTGGAGTGGGGGGACAGGGTCTACTTTAGCCATGCCACAGTTTGACAGGCTGGAGTGGCAACCCTGTTCTCCCCTGACCTGCGGCCCGAGGTGCTAGGGGTCGCCGAGGCCGTGCCGGGTCACCTGCTGCATCTCCGGGTCCGTATGGAGGGGCTTGTGGTTAACCTCGTTAACGTCTATGCCCCGACATCGGGCCCGGAGCAGCTACAATTCTACCAGCAGGCATCCGCCTTCCTCAGCACCTTAGATTCTCACAAGTGCCTGGTCCTGGGAGGGGACTTTAATACCACCCTCGAGGAACAGGACTGCTCAGGGACCGAGCAGAGCCTGGCCGCTGCAGACACCCTCCGGGAGATAGTCGAACATCACTCCCTATTGGACATCTGGCGCAATCACCACCCGGATGACACTTCCACGTTCACCTTTGTCCGGGTGGAAGCCCATCGGTCGAGCCACTCCCGGTTGGACCGCATTTATCTATCACGCTTCCATCTCTAACAAGCCCACTCCTCCAGCATTCAGCTGGCCCCATTTTCTGACCATCATCTAGCCACCATGACAGCCTCCCTCTGTGCGGAGAGGACGGGGCTGGCCTACTAGCATTTTAACAATAGCCTGTTGGAGGATGAGGGCTTCGTGATGTCCTTCCGTGAATTCTGGCTGGCAAGGCGAGGGCAGTGGTGTGCCTTTCCCTTGGCGCGGCGATCGTGGGGCCTGGGGAAGGTGTGCGCCAGGCTTTTCTGCCGCGACTACATCCGGGGCACCAGCCTATGGAGAAATGCGGTGATAGAGCAGTTGGAACGGGGGGTCTTAGAGCTGGAGAGGTGTCTGGCCACCAGCCCCAAGGACCCACTCCTCTGCGGAGCGTGCCGGGAGAAGCGGGAGGAGCTCCGGGCCCTGGAGGACCATCAGGCCCGGGGCGCCTTTGTTCAATCCCGCATCCGCCTCCTTCGGGAGATGGATCGCGGCTCCCGCTTCTTCTATGCCCTGGAGAAAACGAGGGGGGCCAAGAAACACGTCACCTGCCTCCTGGCAGAAGACGGCACCCCCTCACGGAACCGATGGAGATGTGTGGGAGGGCCCAAGCCTTCTACGCAAGTCTTTTCTCCCCGGATCCAACCGACCCTGGCGCTTGCAGAGTGCTCTGGGAGGAGTTCCCTACGGTCAGCGCGAGCGACCGAGACCTCTGCCTCTCACTCTGGCCGAGTTCTCGGAAGCCTTCTGTCGTATGCCCACTATAAGTCTCCAGGCATGGACGGGCCGACGGTGGAGTTCTACCGTGTGTTTTGGGACGTCCTCGGCCCAGACCTAGTCACTATCTGGGCCAAGTCTCTGCAGAGCGGGGTCCTCCCTCTTTGTGCAGGTGAGCTGTGCTCGCCTTACTGCCGAAGAAGGGGGACCTCCGTGATTTACGAAATTGGCGTCCCGTCTCGCTCCTCAGCACGGACTACAAAATCGTAGTGAAAGCAATCTCGCTGTGACTAGGGTCTGTGCTGGCGGACGTGATCCACCCAGACCAGACCTACACCGTCCCAGACTGCAGTATCTTTGATAACCTATTTCTGGTTCGGGACCTTTTAGAATTCGGTCACAGAGACAGTCTGTCATTCGCCCTCCTGTCCCTAGATCAGGAGAAGGCGTCGATAGGGTGGACCATGGGTACGTCCTGAACACTATGAGAGCGTTTGGCTACAGACCCCAGTTTGTGGGTTTTCTCCGGGTGCTGTACACCTCTGCAGAGTGTCTGGTTAAGCTCAACTGGACCCTGACCGAACCGGTCAGCTTCGGGTGAGGAGTACAGCAGGGGTGCTCCCTCTCGGGCCAGCTGTACGCTCTGGCAAGCGAGCCCTTCCTCTGCCTCCTCCGCAGGAGGTTGACAGGGTTGGTGCTGCGGGAGCCGGAGCTGCGGCTGGTCCTGTCGGCGTACGCTGATGACGTGCTCCTCGTGGTCCAGGACTCGGGCGATTTGGCGCGGGTGGAGGCTTGCCAGGCCATCTATTCGGCAGCGAATACAGACTAACACAGCTGCTACTCTGAAACCTGAAATTAATCCTGAATGAAACTATGGCTTTCTCCAGCGATTTGAAATAAAAAAAATTAAGATTTTATTTGGCAAAGGGGAAAGTATCTGCAACACTTTTCAATGGCATAAAAAAGCCAGCTAATGAAATTCTATGCAAGTTTTTATCCAAGTTTAAAGGGTCCTGTTGACATCAGAAACCACAAAAGCACACTTAGGAGCCAAGGATCAGAGGAAGCTGAAGATTGAATTACACAAAGTTAGATTCACTTTTTTCTGGGCTATATTGTTTCTAGTGCAGAGTTGAGGAATCAAAGGATTGGGTGTGTGTGTGTGGAAGAGTCGTTTTTATAAATGGAGGCAGTGATATCTGAGAGTCTGAATTTCAAGTCAGCCCAATGGGAGAACAGAGAGAGACAAAAAGGAAAACAATTATCAAGAACAGTACCAAGGAAGGGAATGAGATAGATGTGAAAGATTAACATATGGATGAAGTGCAGAGGTGGGATGCAGAGCCTATCCCATGATCTCACAATGGGTTAGACATGGCATGTAGTTTCTTTTAATGACTCTAATGGAGGAACATTTGGAGCAAAGGGATACATAAAGCTAGGAGCGTGGCCCAGTTGATTTGCAGAAGCTTGTATTATTTGTATCGCAGATAATGGTGCAGATAATGGCACCAATCTTAATTGTTAAAACTACAGACTAGATTGTTACAGCAGTTACTGTGCGGCACAGGGGACCACAAAGAGCCCTGCTTAGCCACTCACATTGTTACGTTGGCCCTAGTAAAGACAGCAGGAGCCATTCACCCAATAAACTCCACACAGGGAGGAGGCAGAGACAGAGTCACTGCTCCTCCCACTCTCTGCCCCCCTTTCACATCAGACAGAATAGCTGGTCAGATGCACAGGGGAAGCAAGCAGCTCCACAAAGAGGGGTGAAGTAACTTGATTGCCATGCAAGCAAGGGGTGGGAGCAGGGAAGCAATTTGACTGAGTCACAATTTGCTCTCTGGCCTGCTCCTGGATGTTGCTGCCATGCCCTGCCTATTTCTCAGGGCAGACTGGAAAGTTACCATCTCACCCCATAGAACTGTTGCTACAGAAGGGTGGTTTAGGGCAGCATCCTACCCTTAGCTGTGTTCCTTTTCCATCTCCATAAAGGTGTAGTAGTTAGCACTAAAACATCACAGTTAGCACCCATTTGTGTATGTCTACACTTAAAATGCAACAGCAGCACAGCTGCAGCTGTGCCACTGTAGCACTTCTTTGTAAACTCTACAGCGACAGGAGGGGTTTTCCTGTCACTGTAATTAATCCACCTGCCTAAGAGGCGGTAGCTATCTCAACAGAAGAATTCCTGGTGGTTCTGTCAGCATAGCTATGTCTCTCTCAGGGGTATGAAAAATCCACACCCCGAGACACAGCTCTGCTGATGCAAGTTCCCAGCATAGACCAGCCCAAGTTACTGTACCTGTGTAACATATCTTGGAGGACTATTGGGTGTTTTACCAATACTAAAAGAAAGTGTGTCCATTTGAGCTAACTCCCCCCACCTCTTTAGCCCCACTGAGGCAGCAATCTCATACCCCAATATAGTCTTTTAATAGTAAAGGGGAGAAAAAGTAGATTTTTAAAAAAGTAGATTTTAAAATAATTCCAAAAGTGTTTCCCTTATTTTATCCTTCCTAATAGTGCATGCTAGTGGTCCTTATTTTAGAACCCATTAAACGGACATAGCATGTGTAACACTGACAGACCCTGGTCGTTGGCGGGTGGGATCGAACCTGGAACCTCTGGAGCTAAATGCATGAGCCAAAAGCCACATGGCCTTTAGCTAAGGCCATAGTAGAATCATTAATCTAAGGGTACATCTACACTACCCGCTGGATCGGTGGGTAGTGATCGATCTATCGGGGATCGATTTAGCGCGTCTAGTGTAGACGCGCTAAATCGATCCCTGATCACTCTGCCGTCGACTCCGGAACTCCCCGACAGTGAGAGGCAGAAGCGGAGTCGATGTGGGAACAGTGGCCGTTGATCCCGCGCCACGAGGACACAAAGTAAGTGATTCTAAGTCGATCTAAGATTCGTCGACTTAAGCTACGCTATTCTCGTAGCTGAAGTTGCGTATCTTAGATCGATCCCGCCCTCTAGTGTAGACCAGGCCTTAGTGGTCTCAGGGCCACTAAATGGGACAGAGCACCAGACCTAGGAGGTGTGTGCGTTACACATGCAATTAGGCTAATAAACTTACATCCTGTACTTTTAGGCTCTCAGCAGCACAAAAAGCAACCTATCCCATCACTCAACCGGCTCAAGTTTTGGGGGTTTTTGTTGTTGTTTTTAGAAAAAAACTAAACTTTAAAATTCTTAATTAGAGCACATTGTTTCTTCCCTTGGGAAAATAAATATGCAGAAAAAGCAAAGTAACATATTGTAATGTGTGAATGATCCATATGGTAAGAAATCAACAGACTATTTGGAGCCCAATCCTATTCCCACTGAAATAAATAGAGTTTTGCCACTGACTCTTATAAGAGTTGGGTTAAATGTGATAGAAGAAAAACACTCCTCTAAACAAAACTGGGAATCTACACCTGAACACAGAAGAGAACACATATCCCCTAAAGAAAGATTCTACAGCCAACATTTACAAATGTAGCTACTGATTTTGAGTTCCTCTGCTTCTGGGTACTCAATATGAAACACCTTTGTCTGGATTTTCAGAGATGCCCCACAGTTCCCATTAACCTCAGTTGGAGTTATAGGTGCTCAGCACCCCTAAAAAATCATGTTTTAGGTATCTCAGGTTGGGCACCCAAAAATTGATGTACCCCAAATTAATGGCCACTTTTGAGAAACTGGCTGTATGGGACTTATCCTGTTCCCACTGACAGCAATGGGGTAGGATCAGGCCCTAAAAAGAAGAGGCAAATAAATGAGGTCTGATAAACACAGAGAGGCTTGGTTTAGATCAGACAAGAACCTCCAGCCTAAAAATCAGAACTTAAGTAAGAGCAGGAACCTCTTTAGGTGTGTGCTTCTGTAACCCTTACTCCCATGAATAGTCCTTAGATAAGTAATCCTGTTTAAGTCAGGTGAATAAGGGCTACAGAACTGGGCCACTCCAGGAGCCCCAGAATTTTTATTTTTTTAAATTATTTTAGAGTTTGGGAGTATAAAATGTCAGATTTTATTATTACTTTATTTCATTCAGAAGTTCTGAAAACAATGTTTTTCTTTTAAAGTTCATAACATTTTAAGGGAAAACTAGAAGAATTTGGAAATGTTCTAAAATCATTTTATAATTTGGAAATTTGCTAGCTTTTCACACTGCTTACCTTTTTCCTCCTCCACCTGTTTAATCCACATGCTTTTTAAAAAAGTCACATTTTATGTTTCTTTGACATTTTTAAAGAGTATGGACATTGGTAATAGAACAGGCTGGCTGTGTTTACCAGAACCACACCACTCTGTTAGCAGATGTTTATTCTGCTGGGAAAGGTTTAAGTGGATTCTGCTGATTCACTGAGGCAGGTGCTTCATCACGTAAGCAGAGTGCAGGAGAGAGGATGTAGACTGATTAGTGTTGAGGTCAGAACCCTAGTAGCAGCCATACCTGAGGAGAAGTCGCAGGTGCTGAATTTTATGGCCTGATTCTAATTCACACTAAGGACAATTTACACAGTTTTAAAGGGACCTTAGTGTATCAATTTAAAGGGGCCTTAAAGGGAGCAAAAATTACATTTAAACTCAGTATACATTTACATGCCAGAGTGGTGTAAAGTGACTTTAATGTACATTAGAATCAGACCCTATGTTTTTCTATTGTTAATTTCTTTACTGCTTAAGTCAAGCACCAGGAAGGGAAGAGTTTTTGACTACATACAGCATGTAAGCTCTGTTTTAAAAGCAGAAGGGTAAAACCGTCCAATCACAGGTAATTAAAGAGTACTTCAACCTTATAAACAAAGCGCTCAACAGAAAACTACGAATGTTTGCAGCACTGTCAAAACAAAGAGAAATGTAAAAAACAACAACTAACTGGGAACAGATCTCGCTTTGTACAGAGATGATCAAAACATTAGTGCTTTCCTCACTGTCAAAGCCAATGACGATGATTCACCATTTTCATGTGTACATTGGGTCAGATGTGGTTAGTAGAGGCTGAAATGCAGAAGCTAAAGTTACCACTGTACATTTTATGACCTTTGATGTATTTACATAATACAGAAACCATCGTCTGGAAGACACACTTAGCTCTTTATGTTTGGGTTTTTTTATGAAGGGATATTATGGTGAAGATTCTGCTATTATTTCAAAACTGGACATGTGAGTCAATGATGGTTGTCGTATGATATAGTACGAGTACAAAGTTGGCATTTAACAAAGAAACAAATATAATAACAGACAAGAATGGCAAAGTACATACCTGTAGGTGACACTGAATAGGAAATTAATGTAAAAAAAGGCAAGAAAACAATGCTGCAGAAAATTGAACCAGCTTGAACCATTACAAAGTTATTTTGGAGCTCACATAATAATATGTTGTCATATTCTAGAATACTATTTCTTTAATATAATAGACTAATAACGTCATTTTAAAAATTTAATCTATTCACTGGAAGCCCATTTCATACTACCATCCCCTTTTCCGATGCAGAGGTCCCTCTGAGAAATTGCCTTCAGTAACACTAAGTTTTAATTTAATCATGGGAATGACACCATTGTAGGCATTGTGCCCACAAAACTCCTCGGATGCTGGCTGTAATTCAGGCTGCTGTGATGCAGGGGTATTTTCAAAAGTCATGAGGGGTCCCCTTACCATGAAAGTGTCAACATCTGGAATCTTGAGTCATAGCCATTAAATTCACAGTCTAGAATCCTGAGCATACTGAAGCAAGGTCAGAGAAAGGTTCCTGTATATTTTCATGTTGTTCCTCCCAACTTGTCATAGAGTTGGCATGATACCAGGAGGAAGGACATTACAACAATTCCTCTTCTACTCCACCTAATAAAACACTAGTGTATTTTAGTGCTATACCCAGTTAAAACTAGGGAAGGAGAAACTAATTTGGCAAAAGGAAAAAGCCCATCGCCCTCTCAAACCTTCTTTAATGAGGCTCAAAAAAGTTCTGCTGACTATTCCATCCACGCCACCCAATTACTTTTAATTTTATGTCCCTCTGCCTTACAAGAGCCTGATCCTGCCCCACTGAAGACAGTAAGAGCTCTGCTATTGACTTTAGTGGAGCACGATCAGGACTTTAGCCCTGGAAACAGAAGTGTTGTAATATCATCAGATAAGTTGCTCTCCTAGTATAGTCAGACTGAGGAAGCCCCAGAAATCTTAGGAGAAGGCCTGTTTTTCAAAAACATAAAGGCCAAAATTGAGATACAAGAGGTTCAGATGGGAGAAACCATGGATAAGCATTAAACCTTTGGGATGCTTTGCTGCCTAAACTTTTTGAGATTTGGCCATTACTAATAAATTACATCCTTGGTATAAAAATACCTCTTTATGAAGACCTCAAATACTTGCCTTCCCTCAAACTCAAATATTGTGCTTGTCAAAACTGCTCATAGACAAAAATATCCCAGAGACACTTTATTAAACTCCATAATCCATGTATCTGCACTGATTTAACAAGTAACTATTGAGAAAATACTCAAGAAAGCTACTTCAAGACTGTAAAGTCCCCAGCTTGGGGGAGGATGAGCAAAGGAGCTCACAGAACTACTGTAAATTAGCTTCCCCAGTTAGCAACTATTCCAAGCCTAGCTGAAAAACAAATAAACAAAGACTCAAGTGTTTGGTTTGCAGAAACTGCTAAAATAAGGCTTCACTGTGTTGTTGCAGGTATGTGGAAGGGGAAGGCTTTGGACCTGAGACCTCCTCCCATTAATAAAATATTAATAGGAGCCTACAGCTTTTTTATATTAATAAGATAAAAATATCCCCTAGTCAAAATATATATATTTTCAATATATGCAAAAATATTCACCATTGTATAAACTTTAATCAAATAGCTCAGTGGCCTCTATGCAATTGGAAACATCAGCCCCCCTTTTCCAAGCTGTTTGCGACAGCTCAGGAGGAACGTGGTTGTGTGCCTCCTTTGCAGTCCCCAGGATTTGGATGCTGGTGAGGGAATCCCTGATATAAACTGCAATGGTACCCATGGGGCTGTTGTGACAGCCAAGAATAGCTGAAGAATACAGTTGCTGTGGCCATGCCCCCTCTTTCCCAGTCATGCCTCCAACAACCCCAATTCCAAAAGCTGCCAGGATGGTGACATAGGCCTAGCTACGCCAGCTCGACACTACCCGGGGAATACCCCCCTGCAGGGGAATTCCCAGGTGACTGGTTCAGCCAGCTTTATGGCTCCTTTGCACTGGAAGAACCAGTATAAAGGGCCCACAGTGCCAGCGGAACCAAATCAGGGCCCAGCAATTTTAGTTTTCCACGTCTACTCTATTTCTACATATTATATGTTGTGATCTCATTCTGAATGCTGTAGAGATCATTTACTAGACTAATTCCACCAAATTTTATGTGGTAAGCATGTTTCATCATCACCTTTCACCTTCATAAATAAAGCAAGTCCAGTCTCTCAAAACTGTTGGCCTTCATTAGAATAAGGCACATATCAATATATTCCTTTATAATGCTTTATTTATCTAGAAGTCCTTTGGGAAACTGCCTTTGTGAGATCAGGTGCCTACTTATATATACTTCTAAGGGCCTGAATAAGGCCCCAGATAGATTTCCTGGCTTGGTTACTGACCTCCTGTGTGACCTTGAGCAAGTCACTTCAACTCTGTGCCTCTTTTTCCCCATCTCACCCATTGTCTGTCTCATCTTCTTAGACTGTAAACTGTTCAGGGCAGAGACTGTCTCTATTGTATGTTTACAATACCTAGCACAACGGGGCTCCAATTTCAGAAAAGGCCACTCACTAGCTAGTAATTTTAATTACTTATTATGATTATTGTTATTATTTCACTGGGGCTGCATTTTTGGTCAGGTATTTCAGAGTTCTGGTAAGGAATATGAAGGGTTTTTTTTCAGGACATCAATCTCCTGACCATCCACTCCAAAACATTTCTCCACCACTCCTTCACCAATACAGGACATCAAAAATGACTGGATTAAAGATTGCAAAACCAGAAGCTAGTTAATACAGAGGATTAATGCATTCCTCTTTCGTGTGTGGAGACTCCTGTTCAAATCCAGATAAGTCATAATAATAGGATAAATATGGTGATCTCAGGGCCACTTGGAACAAGGGCCATTTACAGGGGCAATTCTGCTGTTGACTTGTCTCCCAGGAAAATGTCCCTGTTTTCTTAGGTTCCTTTAAGTTTAAAACAGTTACTGCTTGCTTGTACCATGTGCCCAAACATGTAACCACAGAGAGGTACAGTTTCAGACTTTCTGAGATTGTGCAATGGTGACATTAATTATGCCACAGCCTTTTACAGAGACAAGAAGCTGTGTTTCAATTAGCTTATTTTCTTTGGTGCCTACAGCTTTCACTGTTCATGAAAATCCCTGTCAGAAATAAAAAACAATAAAATAAAAAAAACCTTTTCAATCTTTGATTTTCTGGTACTGTGTGGTACCATGTAAATTAGTCTTGTTATATAAGGCACTAGAAACCCATCCACCTACTCAGCATGGTGGACCACTTATCCACAGAAAAGGGCTGGGAACAGGAGGGATGTTGCAGGCCATGACTGAAGTTCATTGACAAAGCTGTGGGAAAGAAGCTGGCACACTTCCTGGCTTCTCTGTTGAGAGGCCATTCCATGCTCTGCTGGAGGAGTCACTGCACTCCGAGCTGCTTCCCTTTTGATTTCAGCTCACTATATTACATTCTAAGTGACCCCTGCTGCAATGGAAACAAGCAGAGAAAAGCTGTTTAGTCAGCACTAGGGCAACTTCTCGGAACCCCCTGATTATTACCCACAATGATCTAAGCTCTTAATAGAATCCACCTCGATTGTCTATGAAAATCAGAGAATTCTGTTAAACTTTCCGTTCACACAGAGAGCTCCCCTTAGAACTGTTTCAGATTGCTTTAAATTGGAGGGAAGTTGGACTGGGGAGGGGAAAATGGGGGTTGGAAAAGTATGGCAGATTTAGAGAGACAAGGATTTTAAACTGTTTTCTGCCTAGGCCCAGAATCCTTCTTGCAGCCATGTCTGTAATGTCTGCACCATCTCTGTCTTTTGAACAGGTTTCCAATTTAGTTATGGGATTTGAACCTTCTGAGCAGTCCCATCAATTCCACTCGGACACGGTTATAGGACACTTGAGATTCCCTCAAAGAGGAAACACTTCTCTATATCACATCATTCACACTGTAAATCTTTTTCATGCTTTCCTTCCTGGTAATTGTTTGCCACCTTCACTCCCAGAAGCATATGCATATCCCCCTGATAATCCAGGTTGTTCCTCTCACTAGCTACAATCAAGCATAATGAGGCTGTGTGTACAGTGAGGGGCTTCTGAAATTCCCCCACCAATGCTTTCGTATATGCACTCTCAACTTTAGGGTCACAAACAGGTGTCAAGGAGTCAGAGGGAATCCAGACAAGATCCTGGCTAGATGGAAGGAGGGTCCTAATCTGGAAAAAGTGGTTGAGATACAGAAAAGACTGAAGACCTGCTCTAGTACAAGTATGGCTATAGGACAACTGACAATGACTGGAGTTGTTGTGCAGACCCGCTGCCAGCACTTCTTTTATCATGCTGTCTAATTCTGCTTCTATCTCTTTTTACTACAGTGCTATGAAAATCTGCCAAATCTGCTCAGATGCGGGGCAGTCCCGTCATTTCTGGAAAACAGGTACAAAAAGTTTCCTAGTGTAGATGCACCCATTGTGGCAGATGTGCTTTGTTAACGTGGATATAAGGGATGTAGAATGGCATCCACCCTTCAGATGTAGTGAGGCTTATTGCAATGAGTAGCTTTTGGGGGGTAACATGGGAAAGAATGGGGGATGGGCTGGAAGTCTCAGAGCAACTCTCTATAGCTACATCCTGAAAAAAGGAGATATAGATTTGAGTAGTAATCAGTTACCCTATCAAAACAAACCCCTGCCATTCCCTAGTAGGACAAGTTTAGATCAGAAGACCTTTAAAGAAAAGAAAAGAAAAGAAAAGAAAAGAAAAGAAAAGAAAAGAAAAGAAAAGAAGTCTCTTCCAGGAAGACTGTGATCAAGGGTATGAAGTGGGCATTCTGTGTTTCTGTAAAAGAGAGCCTTGCAGGAGTCTAAAAAGCAAGGCATTCTCTCTCTGACCTGTATGTTCAAAGGAAAATATGATAGCCTAGGATCAAAAGCTTTATTCAACAGCAGCAGATAAGTGTGGGCTTTATGGCACCTACAGTTCTGTACATAAGGTCCCGAAGTCTTAAGAACACACCCTAGCTGTGGGACCATCCACCTCGGAGATAGCTGGACCAGAAAGACTCAGAGATTTGTGTCTCCTGTGCTAGTGAAACAGCAGAGATGAGACACTGTGAGATGCATAGGCAGCTGCGTGTGCAATGTATCCTAGTCACAGTGTCAGGAATCAGGGCTTGCAATAGAGCCACTCTGCAGACAACCCAATGAGCACAGCTGGCCTGCAGCAGGCTGCCTGACTGATTGGAACGCCTGACTTTTAAACCCAACAGCAACAGCAGCACTTCAGTGGCTACTCAAAGCACTTACCCATGACTGTGATCGCACCTACCTTGCCCCCAGACCTCTTCTACCTTCCCTCACTCCAGGTATCTTGGCTCTGACCCTCAGTTCTGATTTCTGACTCTGGCTCTAACCCTTGGCTCTGATCTCTGACCTCCAGTTCTGACCTGTGCTCCAACTCCTGGCTCTGGCTGTGACTTGGTTCTGGTATCTGGCCTCTGACTCCAGCTCTGACCCTGGGCCCTGGTTGTTGTTCTAACCCCTCGGCATGACCCCTGCTTCAACCACTAGTTTATTTAAGAAGCTGTGTTGGATTTATTGTATATTGAATAGATCAAATATGTTCTAAACATTCTAAACAATTCCATCTTGTTTCACTCACAAAGAATGATGCTGAATGCAGGTTAAGTTGAACAAGTGGAACTTCATTAAATCCTGCACAGTGCTCTGTCCATGTGGCTGAGTTGCTTCCAACCTTATTTGCCACCATGTCCATGTTCCACTGGTTTTCCTTCAGTGAACACAGGCCTTTTGGCTCCAGTTCCACTGATCAGGATACAAATATTTTAATATAAACATTAAGAACAAATAGTTGATGCCCACCTTGTGCCCCTTCAGCTAGATGTTGCTAGCCTATATCCAAGTTGGAATCTTATCTTGACCATGGGCTCAGCTGGCTATGTACGTTTTGAGATAGTTTGGTATCTTCAACAGTCTACCACACTGGGCGTGACTTATCTCTGTCTCCCTGTTACCTCTCTGAGTCTAACAAACTATCTCTCTGTGGAGTCTCCACCCTCCCTGCCAGGTTGGCCTCTGGATGGTTCTCCCTCTCTCCATTCTGTGATGATCTCTGTAGGCTTTCTCTGGGTGTTTTGGCTGCTGGCTCATAAATGTCTCTGGTTCCTTCAGATCACTTGTCTCTCCCGTGAGGTCATTTCATATGCACTGGGTGCCACTACACCCCTCATGACTCCTTTAGTCCTTCTGGTGTCTCTCTAATGGTGGGATCCTCACAGGAGTGCCTGTCTCCAGGGCCAGTAGGTGCTTGGCTGACCTATCACACTCTGCTGGCTGCTTTCTCTGATTGTTGGACAACTCCTCTTGGAGGCATCTCCATCTTGCTGGCTGCAACATATCTCTTCTCATTGCTAGTTTTGGTCCTTTGGTCCCACCAGTCCCTGCTTTGGACTGTTTTGGCACCCCTGTGATGGGGTATTCCTGTGAGCCAAAAATGCTAACAAGGAGTCTGAACTACAAGAAACAAGACTTCTGTAACAGTCTCTCATGACTTGTCTACACTTGGAACGCTGCAGTTGCACTGCTGTAGCACTTCAGTATAGACACTACCTATGCTAACAGGAGAGGTTCTCCCATCCGAGTAGGTAATCCATGTCCTGGAGAGGTGGTAGCTACGTCAATGGAAAAAATTTTCGGTCAACCTAGTGCTAACTCCATGGGGACTTAGGTCGGCTTAACTACGCCTCTCCAGGGTGTGAATTTTTAATTCTTGTTCAGTGAAAAAAATGAATTCACTAAAGACTGATTGACTTTAACAAATGCAAAGACTGACCCCCTAACTAAAGTCTAAACATAGAAGATATGTTCAAGACGATGTCAAAAGCAGATAAAGTGTCCAGCAAGAGAAAAATGGAAAGAACTTCCCAAAAGAAGTGTAAATGTACAAAAAAGCAGCCTCAGAGCCACAAGGTGACTAGATCAGACAATTAAATTTATTTTAAAAAATTGTAATTTTTGTAACTTTGTAATTGTTCAAAGACAGTGCTGAAGCTGGACCATTATTGCCCCTCTTCACCAGAGCAAGGAATGTTCAGAGTAGGGGTGAATATTAATTAAACTTTTTGGTTATAATAAATACACTTTTAATTATCAAGCATTTTCTTTAAACAGGATATGGTAGATGATCTTCAGCAAACAGATAGATTCACATCATTGGCAGTATCTGAGCCTCAGTAGCTCTCCAGTAAGTTACAAAACCACACACAATGAGAGGGTTCAGAGAGGAAGCTGTATGACACAACTGAATAACCATCTTACCCTCGTTGATATTGATTGAAGAATAAGCAAAAAGATAAATTGTGCATGGCAATGGAACAAAATAGAATCTAAGAAGGGTAATTTGCCATATAAAAAGAGCAACCATGTAGTTCAGTCCAAATGGATTAATGGAAAAGCATCAAAATAAGAGAACATGAGAAAGCATAATGTGTACCTCTCCACTAATGGACTGCATCTGAAATGGAATGCAAAATGGCAGCTGCCTCCAGCAGACAGCAGGCTGCTAGAAATTTGAAGTTGAAGTACACAGAAAAGACACTAATACTAGTTTCCACACATAACTACATGCATCAGACCTGGGGCATGGCCATGATATGGAAGTCAAGGGCCATGGCAGTCGCTTTGTGGTAACAGCCTTCATGGTCATGTGAGAGTCCTGGTATTGATTCACAGACTCTTTTCTTCTCTGTCCCAGCCAATGCTTAAAGTGTGCCAAGTAATAATGGGTTACAGATCCAGGAAATACAATTTCTAAATAGCAAGCCAGGTCACTGAGGAGGAGCATGGCTTGGGGGAAATCCGTTCTCATTGGCTGCTTTCCCCACCTGCCTGCCTCCTGGGGAAGAACGGACAATTAGAGCTACTGCAGGAACCAGGCAGAGCCCCCTCCCCTCTCACCATTTTCCCAGAAGGGGATGCGAGAGGAAGGGGCAGAAAGAGCGTAGCAGCCCAGGGCAACTCCACCTCCTCCTCCCTCCTGCGAGTAATGGGGACAGTTCGTGTGCTCTCCCCCTCTCCTCCCTACAACACCTAGTCTGGGAAGGAGGAGAAGGGCTCTCACTGCAGTCCCCCCACCAGGCCTGAAAGGGGGGTAAAGAACCCCAGAAGCTGCAGGAGGATCAGAGTGAGGCTAGGATGGGGGGAGGAGGGAGGAGAGAACTGATGGGGACTGGAGGGGGCAGAATTGATGGGAGCTGGGGGGACAGGATTGATCTGGAGGTTGGGGACATGATGATAGACCCCCGCTTACACTTTTTTCAGAGCACTTTAGGCATTGGTCCCTGCATAGGCAGCACACTCAAACCCACACTAGTCAATGTTTCAATATTTCAATATTTCAAGGAATCCTGTTGAGGTTACAGGGACAAACCATCCCGATGAGTCAAAAGAATAGTAAATATGGCAGGCGACCAGCTTGGCTTAACGGTGAAATCCTAGCGGATCTTAAACATAAAAAAGAAGCTTACAAGAAGTGGAAGGTTGGACATATGACCAGGGAAGAGTATAAAAATATTGCTCGGGCATGTAGGAATGAAATCAGCAGGGCCAAATCGCACCTGGAGCTGCAGCTAGCAAGAGATGTCAAGAGTAACAAGAAGGGTTTCTTCAGGTATGTTGGCAACAAGAAGAAAGCCAAGGAAAGTGTGGGCCCCTTACTGAATGAGGGAGGCAACCTAGTGACAGAGGATGTGGAAAAAGCTAATGTGCTCAATGCTTTTTTTGCCTCTGTCTTCACTAACAAGGACAGCTCCCAGACTGCTGCGCTGGGCATCACAACATGGGGAGTAGATGGCCAGCCCTCTGTGGAGAAAGAGGTGGTTAGGGACTATTTAGAAAAGCTGGACGTGCACAAGTCCATGGGGCCGGACGAGTTGCATCCGAGAGTGCTAAAGGAATTGGCGAATGTGATTGCAGAGCCATTGGCCATTATCTTTGAAAACTCGTGGCGAACGGGGGAAGTCCCAGATGACTGGAAAAAGGCTAATGTAGTGCCAATCTTTAAAAAAGGGAAGAAGGAGGATCCTGGGAACTACAGGCCAGTCAGCCTCACCTCAGTCCCCGGAAAAATCATGGAGCAGGTCCTCAAGGAATCAATCCTGAAGCACTTACACGAGAGGAAAGTGATCAGGAACAGTCAGCATGGATTCACCAAGGGTAGGTCATGCCTGACTAATCTAATCGCCTTCTATGATGAGATTACTGGTTCTGTGGATGAAGGGAAAGCAGTGGATGTATTGTTTCTTGACTTTAGCAAAGCTTTTGACACGGTCTCCCACAGTATTCTTGTCAGCAAGTTAAAGAAGTATGGGCTGGATGAATGTACTATAAGGTGGGTAGAAAGTTGGCTAGATTGTCGGGCTCAACGGGTAGTGATCAATGGCTCCATGTCTAGTTGGCAGCCGGTGTCAAGTGGAGTGCCCCAGGGGTCGGTCTTGGGGCCGGTTTTGTTCAATATCTTCATAAATGATCTGGAGGATGGTGTGGATTGCACTCTCAGCAAATTTGCGGATGATACTAAACTGGGAGGAGTGGTAGATACGCTGGAGGGCAGGGATAGGATACAGAGGGACCTAGACAAATTGGAGGATTGGGCCAAAAGAAACCTGATGAGGTTCAATAAGGATAAGTGCAGGGTCCTGCACTTAGGACGGAAGAACCCAATGCACAGTTACAGACTAGGGACCGAATGGCTAGGCAGCAGTTCAGCGGAAAAGGACCTAGGGGTTACAGTGGACGAGAAGCTGGATATGAGTCAGCAGTGTGCCCTTGTTGCCAAGAAGGCCAATGGCATTTTGGGATGTATAAGTAGGGGCATAGCGAGCAGATCGAGGGACGTGATCGTTCCCCTCTATTCGACATTGGTGAGGCCTCATCTGGAGTACTGTGTCCAGTTTTGGGCCCCACACTACAAGAAGGACGTGGATAAATTGGAGAGAGTCCAGCGAAGGGCAACAAAAATGATTAGGGGTGTGGAACACATGCCTTATGAGGAGAGGCTGAGGGAACTGGGATTGTTTAGTCTGCAGAAGAGAAGAATGAGGGGGGATTTGATAGCTGCTTTCAACTACCTGAGAGGTGGTTCCAGAGAGGATGGTTCTAAACTATTCTCAGTGGTAGAAGAAGACAGGACAAGGAGTAATGGTCTCAAGTTGCAGTGGGGGAGGTTTAGGTTGGATATTAGGAAAAACTTTTTCACTAGGAGGGTGGTGAAACACTGGAATGCGTTACCTAGGGAGGTGGTAGAATCTCCTTCCTTGGAAGTTTTTAAGGTCAGGCTTGACAAAGCTCTGGCTGGGATGATTTGATTGGGGATTGGTCTTGCTTTGAGCAGGGGGTTGGACTAGATGACCTCCTCAGGTCCCTTCCAACCCTGATATTCTATGATTCTATGAATGTGAGGAATGCAACTGACAGGCTTCAACAAATCCAAAATCAGCTTCTAGGGGAGGTTAGACCCTGCAAACATGAGATTATGAAAGGATGGTACAGTACTCTAACCATTCAGAACCATATTTCAACACTAAGCCAAGTGTTACTACATCATTAGGGCCATTAAAACACTGCTGTACTTCCGCTCCATACCCCGCCGTGTAATTAGAGCGTGTGAGGAGCAGAAACAAAAAGAAAAATAGGGTTTCCCATTAAAAAATGTATAAAGTATGTAAATGACTCACCGGGGCTGCATTTGTGTGCCCCTTAGTTGCAAGGAGCCAATTATCGTAAGCCCTCTCAAATTGTAAGGGCTGTTTCAGCAACAGAGCTTTTTTTTTCCCGTCAGAGGGAGTTAAGCTGGGTTGGTGTTTGGTGGTGTTGTGTGACGGTGCTGGTACTGCCACCCAGTGTCCAGGGCCGAGGGTGCTGAATGAGAACGAATAAACTGGTTGTAAACTCTTTCCTTGTGCAAACAGATTTGGCAACCCCACCCCTAATTTCACCTGGGAGCAGTTTTGAAATTATACCAGGGTCTATCAGGGATGAGCTTTGCCAGATTAAAACTGAGATGGAGGGTCTGATTGTTCACTGCCTCGCACCTTGAGTAATCATTTACACCAGTCCAGAGTGAGTGCAAAATCATTTCTATTCTAATCTGCTAGCATTTACATCCATTTTGCATTAGGTGTAAATGACTATCGAAAGCACAGGGCAGGGGAGAAGCAGGTCTATGATGGGATGTGAGACTATATGAATGACCCCAAGCACAGTCCCTGTGGAGATCATGTCAGAAAGCCCAAACTAAATGATGCTTTCTGAAGCCGGTCATATCTTTCCTGGAGATCATACTGTTGGAAATTCAGACTTATTTGGATAGATGAGTCAAATTCTTTCCTGTGGCTGAGCTCTGCTCAGCACAGGGGGCAAGGAAGGGGTAATAGCATTCTGATTCAGCCACAGCCCAACATGAGTTAGAGCAGCCCACGGGTTGCTGTAACTTTTATCAGTGAAGAGGTGGATGGTGGAGCAGAGCTTTGCACTGCCACACCGCATATCAAAATGCTCTCTCCCTACCTTGGCTTACTCCCTACACTGGGGTAGCTGGCCTAAGAGCCACCTCTACCGGCTTTACACAGCGAAGAGTAGCCTTCCACCAGGGAACTCTCTGTTGCTATTTGTGGTCAGAATCTGGTCCCAGAACTGGTGATTTGCTTTCATTGTTATTATAAATAACAAAATATAATCATCCTATGCTTTCTCCCCAAGTATGGCTGTTCCTAGATTTTCCCCTGCATGAGCTCCTCGGTCTCTGCCAGACTCTAGTTCCTTGTACCTCAGAGACTTCAATCTGTCACATCCCCTTGCTCGTATAAGCCAGTGGAAATTATTCTGCATCTTTATGTAGGGTTCTAGCACCTCTGCAGTATCCTCAATCCTACCTCCCCTTTTATAAAAAGATAAGGAAGTTAGTCAAAGGACCCTAAATTAAAAAGTGAATAAGTTAACATCATTTGATTCAGCGTGGAGTCTATTTAAGTATAACATAACAGAGTCACAGAAAGCATATATGCCCCTGAACAGCAAAGGAAGTTAGAAGTCAAGAAAAAAGACAGTATGGTTAAATTACCAGATACAAGAGATTATTCAAGCTCTTCAAAAAATGGGAATGCAGCCCCAAAAAAGTTAATAGAAAGATGGAGCTTCTTCATCAAGAGGGCAATCCTTTCTGTGAACAGACATGGAAAGGAGCTATTCATTGATTTAATTAGCAAAAATAGGCTACTTTGAACCCAATTTTAGGAACTTTTCAATGTGTGGGGGTTTTTAAAAACTGAATACATTAGTGAATGTAGTTTTATGTGTGATAGGTGCAGGGAGATACTGGCCACTGGCAAACACTAGACAGACAACTGGTCTGATCCAGTATGGCAATTCATATGTTCCTTGGTCATAAACTATTTATTTTATAACACACTTAGGCCAAGTCTGGGTTTTGCAGCAATCACACTTTTCTAGCAATAGTTATTTTTAAACCAGTTGCTAGTTTACAGGGCTTATATTCTAAAATGGACAGGTGCACAGACTGCCATATACTATCATTTAGCAGCTAATTGTATAGCATACACTTTAATTTTGAATGGGTTCTCAAGTCAGGAGCAGAGCATTCCGTTTCTTTCTACTTAATTCAGAGAAGGGTAAAAAAAAAAACCCGTGCTAATTGTGTATTGCCCAAATATAGCAAAAATATTTGCATAGCCATGTTAAGCATTTTACAGTATGCTGCACTCATTCAGAAACCATTTGTTAGCAAATGGAATGGAATCTCGTTGACAAAATTATATTCCTGTGTTCTGCTGGCTTTTTAACTTTGTTTCCATAATTTACAGCAGGACCACATAGAGCCTTGGATAGGTGTCCCTTTTGACAAATCTAAAGAAAGCTTCTTTTTAAAAAAACTTATCTAAATAAAATAAATTAAGGATTTTGTTTTGTGCTTATGTAGAACTGTGTTTAGATCATCCTAGAGGCTGTGACAGTTCTGCAGCAGGCCAAAATGACAGTAACTGAAGCCCACAAACTTTCTAAGACTAATTTTATAAATTATCTTGACATTCCAAATACAGCACTTTGTGTATTTAGTGGCTATCACAGCTGAGAGGCAGTTAATTCTTTTAGACTTCCCATTGTGCAGTTGGATTGGGTTATTTTAAATACTGACTGCGTGGAAAATGTATGACATTTGAAAAAAGGGAAAGATTTAAATACAAAACAAAGCTGGACCCCACCCTAATGTGAAGGCAGTTCGGGCTGTATAGAAATGGATGGATTGGCACCTGTGGATCCCTTTCCTGTGACTCCTGAATCATTCATTCCTATGTTATGGCAACAGGACTTCCTATCAGCAAGTCAATAGAACATTCAGGGTAGGGCGTAAAGGCCAGGTCCTATTCACCAGGAAGCCATGATTAGCCATGTGATGTCAGAGGACCTTTTTATATCTTTGATATAACACAGCAACACTGTGGCAGAATAAAGCATATCCAGTTTTGAAGGTAGGGGCTGGGATGGGGGATGGGGAGATGAAAGAAACTAGTGCACACCCACATACCAATCTCTACATCTGTTATAGATTTTCCAGCATATCAAGATTCAATCCTGTTCTTCCCCTTTTCTATCAGATAAGTGAGTGTTATTCAACAGACTTTTTATATAGGCATAGAGGGTGAGATTCATCCCTTCCCTCAGAAGGCCTGAGTAGTTGGAGTCCATCTAGGAAACTCCTTAGGGAGGAAATTTGGGATGAATTCACTTTTCAGTTTATGGGCAGGTCAAAGCTGTCCCCTCTGTGGAGCAATTGGGTGACTGGATCCATGTAGTTAAGGTCCAACAGACTCTTTCATACTGGCCTGTTCTGTGCTGGTGGTGTGGATCCCTCCATGGGGGGAAAGCATCCTTTCTGTGTGGCTGTTTTGCCTGTAGGTCTATAGAGATTCGTAAGTGATGTGGAGGGCATTAGGTTGGCCCTCTGCATTAAGGTGGATTTCACCCAGAGTTAGGAGTGGTAGAAGGGCTCAGTCACCAGTGTTGACTGCAGTGGTGTAGAAACCCTGGAGGTCCAACGTAAGAGTTAATTAGATAGAATGTGACCAGTCAATGGAAGCAGAGGATTATATATAGTGCTGGTCAGAAAAACAAGGAAAAAAATTCTACACACATCTTCGTTTGCTTTCAAAAATTTAGTCTGTCAAAATTTTCCAAACGAACTCAAATAATTAGTATCAAATATAATTGTTATTAAGTAACCCCCTGTAAATATCTTAACATTTCTATGTCCACGGATGGTGCTTAGCTTCTCCATCAAGATAGCAGTCTACCTTAGGCATAGTTAGATGGTAAGGAAGTTTTCCATTGATTTCACAAAGCAGTTCCCCATGTCCTCAAATAAGGGGGAGTAGCCCTCTAGGAACTGGGATGTCTGAGGCAACAGCAGCTTTAATCCTGGACGAGCCCTCTCTTATGTGACTGCTGCCATCTTGTCTGACACACTGTGTTTGAAATGGGGAACTCCAGTGCTAAAACCCCAATGAGATGTTATCGTTTGACCTAAAGCTTTGTAACTGGGTCTGTAAGAGATTCATATCCTGTGTGGATCAGGCACCGAGTGGGACCTGTAACATTCTGACCAGTACATTAAAAACACAGTACAGAGCTGCAGTCTGGGCACTGAAGCTCTTTGAGGAAGAGGCATTTCTCTCTCCTGATGCCTAGGATAGATAGGGAGGAGGATACTGAAGGAGTTAAAGAGGCCAGAACCTAAGAGGTGAAGACAGCATGGACCCACCAACAAAGGGAGAAAACTCCTGTTAGCAACCACCCTATTTCTCTTGAACACACAAGCATGTTTCAGCCTTTTCCTGACACCAGCATTCAGCACCTGCAATTCTGGTCCACCTTCTGCCTCCCTGACTTGGATGCACACAGGAGGGTTTTTTTTTTTAAATTTTCTTATCCTGTTGAGGTGTATGCCTTTCTGATGTTTTATTGTATTGGGGCTGAATGCCAAGACAATACTGAGAGAGACAAGGTAGGTGAAGTAATATCTTTTATTGGATCAACTTCTGTTCGTGAGAGAGAGAAGCTTTCAAGCCGCACAGAGCTCTTCTTCAGGTCTGGAAAACTTACTCAGGGCAAGTCTACATTACAAAATTAAGTCGACTTAAGTTACATCAATGTACAGCCACTGACATAATTAAACTGTTTTTTTATGTCCACACTAGTTCCTTCTGTTGGTGGTGCACATCCTCATCATGAGTGTTTGCACCAATTTAACTGTCCCTCTGGGGTATTGTGTGGCACTGACAGCTGGAGCCCCGCCGCCAGAGCCCTGCTGCCCGACTCCAGCTGTCAGCCCTGGGCAGTGGGGCTCTGAGTATCAGCCTGGTGGGGTTCCGGCTGTGAGTCCTGGATGGTGTGGTTCCAGCTGTCATACCTGGGCAGCAGGGCTCCAGCTGTCAGCCACCGGGGTGACACTTTGAGATGGTATGTCCTGGTCTGTGGGCAGCTTGCTTCTGACTGTGAACTTGGAGAGGCTGGAGGATTGGTTTAAAGCCAGAAAAGGGGGTTCAAGAAAGATTTCTTTCAGGACGGGGTCCCCATCAAGTATGCGTTCCAGTGTGGGGTGTTAGATGACAATTAGGGGTGTGCAGTTGGAGGAAGTTTTATTTCTGTATTCTCTCAGGGTATTTGGGTGAGCATTTTAGGAAATTCAGATTTACAATCCAAATAGATAAAGGAATAGAGAAGTGTTATTTACCCCTTCCCACAATACAAAAGCCAGGGTCACTCGATGAAACTTATAGGCAGCTGGTTTAGTACAAACAAGAGGAAATACTTTTTTCACACAATTCACAATTTAACCTGTAGAACTCATTGCCATGGGATATTTGGTGGCCAAAAATGTAACTGGATTAAAAAAAGAATAGATAATTTCATAAAGGATACGTCTCTCAATGACCATTAGCCAAGATGGTCAGGGATATAATCCCATGCTCAGAGAGACCCTAAACCTCTGACTGCCAGAAACTGGGAGGGGAAGAAAGGAGTGGTTCTGTCCAAAACTCCCCTTGAAGCTCTGCTACTGGCCATTGTTGGAGACAAGGTACTGGATTAGATTGGTCTGACTCAGTATGGCAGTTCTTATGTATTTATCTTATTAAGTGGGAAATCAAATTATGAACAGTGAAGTTTAACGCTCTCCTGCTGACCACAATAATTATGCTAAAGATTGAAATCAGCAGGAGTTATGCCTATCTTTTAAAACAGTTACTTCATGAAAGATAGAGATCTACACCCACGTTTACATGGTACAGGGAGGTATTTGGAAGTAAAAGATGTATTTTCTAATGAGGAAAAATTGAGACGGAAATAAGGACATAACAGGATTTCCTCTGGGGAACCTTTCAGGCTCAATGTATAAACTCATAAAAGACAAGGTGGGTCAGTGAAAAATATCAGTTTTGCCTTCATATCAGTGACTGACATGATGACCTATTGTAACATTTATTTGGTATGTTTACAGAGATACTGCAGAAGTGTCCAAAAGCATTGTTCAAAGCACTTTAATGTCTCACTAGGAGTTCAGTGCTGCAATTATTTAAATCCAGGGGAACGTTGCTACTGACTTCAGTGGTGCAGGATCAAGGTCTGTGCTCCATATTTCTCTCTGAACAACTAAGATACAGAGTTTTTAAATATATCATTCTTAATCTCTCTTCATGGCTGGAAGCTGAAGCTAGACAAATTCAGACAGGAAGTAAGGTAATTAACCATTGAAACATTTTACCAAAGGCCCTGGTTGATTCTCCATCACTGGCAATTTTAAAATCAAGATTGGTTGTTTTTCTAAAAGATATGCTCTAGTTCAAACAGGAATTAATTCAGGGAAGTCCTATGGCCTCACAGTAGTCCCTTCTGGCCTTGAAAATACATGAATCTAAGCACAGTTCAAAAATATAGATGTGAATTTGTAATACAAGCAAATAGATGTGTGTGTGTACATGTTTGTATGTGCTAGGTGGCTAACGTGCTTAGGTGCTTTTCAAAATCCCACTAGGCATCTTTAAGTGCCTAAATAATTTTGAAAATCTGGCCACTAGCTATTATTACAAATGGTGGCAATTGTTCATCATGTCACATGGTGCTGAATGCCAAAATGCTGCCTAACCATCCAGATTTCTAATGTTTGTATATAGCCATTGGTGGTACACATTATTGTGAGAGACCTACTGCAAGAGCCTTGAACCCTCTAAACAGTTTTGAAATATATTATATGCATAGATTTTTAAGGCCAAAAGGGACTATTATAATCATGAAGTCTGACTTCCTGCATAACACAGGCCATCAAACATCACCCAATGACTTCTACTTATAGCCACACTTGTAGTTGAACAAGAGCCTATCTTTCAGAAAGATATATAGTGTTAAAGCCTCCATGTGATGTTGAATTTGTTGCATCCCTCAGTAAGCTGCTCCAATGCTTAACTATCCTCACTGTTAAAAATGTACATATTATTTCCAGTTTTGTGTCCTAGAACAAAAGTTGTGCTTTCAGTTGGAGAGTCCCATGGAAAAAAAAAGTTTTTACTCTAGCTCAGGGGTGGTGAAGCCTTCCCAAAAGTGGAGGAGCCAGGGCTTCCCACCCCCAAGGCCCCACTCCTTCCCCCTGAGGCCCTTTCCCCAGCCACGCCAGAAGCCAGGGCAGGGCCAGGGAGCCTGCCCCTCACCCCCGATGTTCCGGTGCCCCTGCTCTAGCTTTGTTTTCTCCTGCTAGGCTTTCATCAGCTGGTGTATGAAGGCTGAATTTCCCTGTACAGAAAAGCTAAGTAATTGTAAAGGGTAAGACACTGATAACATTTCATGGTTAAAGGGGATATTGTTTATAAAATCTTCAATGAAAAGGAAGTAGGTTTTTGGAAATGTGTGCCATAAAATTCACATTTAATGAGGGTTTTGTACACAGGCAGACTAAGATTATAACTGTGGTCATATTTAATAAGAATTTCATTAAGACCAAAAATAAATGGTGCTTTTTCCTCTGTAGTCATCAAGTTGTCATTAAGGTTGTGGCTTGGTTTTTTTTTTAAACTCAGTTTTGACCGAGTCATTTGGTTTTGTTTAAACAAAATTAATCTAACAGAAATTTTTCATGTGTGTTCCTATGCTAAAGAATTTTTGGAGAAATATTAATAAATACTCTCCTTAATATTATTAGAGAACTAAATACTATTTGTGTCATAGTGAGAGACTTTAATACCCCAGACATAGACTAGAGAATAAACGGTACTAATACTGGTAGATCCCAATTGTTCCTGGTGTGATAGACAGTTTTTTTCATCAAAGTGCCCCTGAACCAACAAGACGTGATGCAATTTTAGGGTTGGTTTTGTTAAGTACTGAGGACGTTGTAGAAGAGCTGATCATAGGAAATAACCTTGGATCAAGTGATTGTGAATTGCTTCAGTTTAAATTAAATGGAAGGATAATCAAAACCAGATCATCAGTTATGGTTTTTTATTTCAAAAGGGCAGACTTTGGGAAATTAAGGGACTTAGTTAAAAAAAGTCAGCTGGACTGAAGAGCTCAAGGACCTAAATATGGAGAATGCTTGGAATTTCTTCAAATCAGCTATACACAAACTATCCGAAATTTGCATCCCAAGCAAGAGAAACAATTTGTAGGCAAAGGCTCCAGACCCAGCTGGATGAATAACCACCACAAAAAGGTTGTTAGAAGTAAGTAAAGATCCTATAGGTTGTGGAAAAAAGGGGTTGATCAGCAAAGAAATCATGGAGTTTAGAAAATGTAGTAATAAAGTGAAAATTGCTAAAAGTCAAGCTGAATTAGCTCTTCTGAAAGCAATTAAAATAATAAGAGGTTTTTTATTAAATAAAAAGTGAATAAGGAAAGATGAGGTTGGGGCCCCTATGCAGTATGGATGGGAAGGAGACTAAAGATAATCTGGGCATGGCACAAAAACTCAATGAATACTTTGCCTCAGATTTTAGTACAGATGATAATATGGAACATGGGCATGAAGGTAAGATGGCTGTTGGAAATGAGGGACTAGAAATGGAAATTACCATATCTGAGGTGGAAGAAAAATTTAAAGAGCTTAATGTGCTCAAATCAGGGGGCCTGGATAATTTCTATCCCAGACTACTGAAAGAACTGGCACATGAGATTGCTAGTCCAGTAGCAAGGATTCTTAATAATTCTATCCAGAAGTAGTACTGTATGACTGGAGAATAGCTAACACTGTACCTATATTTAAGAAAGGAAAAAAAAGTGATCCGGACAATTATAGACCTGTTAGTCTGACCTCAGTAGTATGAAAGGCTTTAGAACAAACTGTGAAGAAAAGAATAATTAAATTCATGGAGATAAATGGTAATGGGAATGTAATGCAACATGGGTTTACCAAAGGTAGATCATGCCAGACTAACTAACCTGGTTTCCTTCTTTAAGAAAATAACTGATTTTTTAGATAAGGGAAGTGCAGTATATCTAATATACAGGGGAAGATTTTGTGGGGTCCCTGGGCCAAAGTGTGGGCCCCTCCCCACCCCTTCTACCTGCAGTCCCTGCTGCCCCCCCCCCGCCAACTCGCCACCTCTCCTGCTGGAGCAACAAAGGAGGAGAGAGACCTGCGAGTGTGGGGTAGAAATTAGAAGACGTTTTCCAGTCTTCGGAGGAGTGAGGTTCTGGAACAGCCTCCCAGTAGGAGTAGTGGGAGCAAACAATGCAAGCAGTTTTAAGAGAGCTGGATAAATCTATGAATATGATTGTATGATGGGGTTGCTTGTGATGGTAGGGACCAGGGCTCAGCAGTGATGGAGCTCACTTCCAGTTTATGTCTTATGTTCCTAAAAGCTCATGCTTCAGGGCTTCAGCCAGTCACCTGCACAGGTCAGGAAGGGTTTTCCACCAACCCTATGTATTCTGTTGTTTGGTTGGTAGGTTGTTGGTTTTTTTCCGTGTTGTTGTTTTGGTGTCCTTCCTCTAAACCATCAGAGATGGCTGTAGCTGAAGATGGGATACTGGGTGGGGCGGGCCGGTGCTCTGAGGTGTCACCAAGCATTCTCTCTCAGGTACCTGGCAGGCTGATTCTTGCTCACATGATCAGGGTCTAACTGATCACAGTATGTGAGATCGGAAAGGAATTTTCCCACAGGTCAGATTGGAAGTTACCTGGGGGAAGAGAATTGCCTTCCTCTGCAGCATGTGGGTGCAGGGTCACTTGCTAGGATTATCTGGGTATATCTCACTTAGTTCCCTGCCATTGCAGGGGCCTTGGGCATTGATGCACCTCAGTCCCTCCTTCTCTCCCTATGGCATGTAATAGTCTAGTCTCCTGTGGTCTGTAATACTTTGGTCTAATTTCGGTTGTTGTGATTAGTGTGCGGGTGCTGGGTGGTGTTGGTGGCCTGTGAAATACCGGAGGTCAGACTACATGATCTGGTGGTCTCTTCTGGCCTTATACTTTATGACTCTGAATTCAAACTAATAGTACCTTCCATGATTTTCAAAGAGCTTTAGGAATGTTAATTAATTAAGCCCCACAACATGAAGTAGAGAAGTATTATCGCCATTTCACAGGTGGTCATACGGAAGCCCAGAGGGGTTAAGAGACTTGCCCAAGATCAAATAAAGTCTGTGGCTATGCTATGCTGCCCTGAGGTTCTGGGTTCATGCTATCAGGTCAAAGACAGTTTTGCATAGAAATGTAGACTTCAATAGTGGTTTTCTTCAATGAGAAACACAGTGTTTGATGATTTTTGTAAGATTTGGCATTAATTTTGAAGTCAATACATTCTTCCCCTCAAAGCTTCATGAACTCCAGGTTTCCATAACCCACAGGTGACAAAACTTAACATATCTAAAGGCACAGCTAAATACTTTCGATTTTCTACCCTAATAGGTAGGGTTTTGCCACAAGCCGGCTGGCCCTTTAAGGGAAGTCAGGCTTAGCCTTGCCTGTGAGGATCAGCTACCCTCTTGGCTGGATCCTAATTGGCTGGGGATCACGGGGCCTTGGATAATGATTGGACCTAACTTAGAGAGAGTTTGCACAAAAGGCTGAGAACTCAGGATGGGGAAAGAAGCTTGAAGAGGGAGTTAATACTTTGGGAGTGACCCTGATAGGAAAAGGTAGCATGGGTGAAGGAGACATTGCAAGTGGGCTTCAGAGATGTCTGCTCCACAGGCAGGTAGCCTTGGGAATAGACTGGAGTTGAGGATTCAGACTAAGCGAAGAGACCTAGGAGGATGGATACCCAGGAGAGATAGGGTGGAGGGTTCCCTCTTGCTGGAAAAGGAGCTAGCCCTATGGTGGGACCTGAAAAGGGACAAGGTTCCAAGAAGATAGTCTTGTGTGTCAGTGTTCAAGAAGAGGAGCAGAGAATTGGGGAGAACCCAGATGGACTAAAATCACAAGCCCAGGGTGGGCAGTAGTAGCTTTGGTTTTGTTTAGGGATGGGGGTTGAGTCCTGCTGGGGAGAAACCCAGGAACTTGCCCCTCTGAAAGAAGAGGGGGATTAAGGAATAGCTCAAAAGGGGTGGAAGACTGTATGAATGACTAGTATTGTGTTGGATATTAGTACCCTGCAAAGGGTGAAGCTGTGTGTGACCTGGCTGGAGGGTTGAATCACAGAGAGAAGTGGACCAGCAGCAGGGCCAGAGTGGCTATTATCAGGGAGTGCCCCTGGAAGAAAGCCTGCATGCTATGACCAGCCACAAGTGGACATGCTGGCTGATGAGTGACTCCTTTACAGGTACATAAAATATGCCCAAGAACAGACTAAAAGTATAGGGCTTCAAATGGTAGAATTTGGGGGTAGGCTGTAGATGAAAATGTAATTGGATTTTAGACCAAAAATGTATATTGTGTTACTAAACATAAAAACATGCTAATGAAATTTCAAGGCAATTTTTTCATGCTGAAATAAGATTGTGCCTTTGCATCTATAACACCAGAAAAAAATCCTAATAAGAACAAAGAAGTCACTAAAAACTTGAGAGAAGGAAACTGTAGGTTAAAGTTATACTTTAACAAACCCAACCATTTCAAATTACCACAGGGAAATACAGAATTAAGTTACCTGAAACAAACTTAGCTCTGTCTTTGTTTCCTTGCCCAAATTACCAACATAGCCTTACATCTACACACTGCAGAACTTCTGCATTGAGACCATGAACCATATATCCCCCTCATACCGTCTCCTATGCCAGTGGTCCTGACGGTTTTTATGTCTGTGCTCTACCAAAGCCAACAGATTTGGATCAGTGAAAAATCAAATGGGTGTCTGGTGTGAGCTGCTGCACGAGGGACTGACTATAGGTGCTGGTGCTTCTTTTCTCCACACTGGGCAGTACTGCTGCAAAAGTATCTAACAGCATTACTTCCCCTGGCTCCAGAGCTGGGTTTGGGACTGGAAAGGAGACAATCAGGCACAGGACAACAGGAGAGGTGGGGAGAGAGAGCCCTGTTGGGAGTAAGAGAGGGCAGCTATACTTCTTTCTGGAGAAACTGGGCCCAGTAATGAAAGTAGACTTGAAAAGAGAAGGAACTATCACAAAACAAGATAGGAGGAGTGGGAGTTCCCCCTCTGCTTTAGCAGAGGAAGGAGAGCTATGATTCACCCCACCATTTCCCCTACCTTCACCATCTGGTTGGACCTTATTATATTCATGAGGGGATATAAAAGATTTCTCACCTGTGGGATAGAAAATGGTGAAAAAGTGGGCATACATCGGCAAAGGTGCAAGTAAAGAATTGCTCTAGGAAGCTGTAAGCTTATTTTTTAAAGTTATTTGCTAAATCTCATTCTTTTATAGAGAGCTGTATAAGGGAGAATTATGGTTCAGTAATAATGTCTGAGTAACTTTAAAAAAAAACCCAAACCCAAAACTAAATAACTAGAATGATCAAAGAGGGATCTCACATCACAGAATGAGAGAATAGAATGGGAGAAAGCGACAAGAAAGGGAATCCAGTGCAGGTATCAAAAATAGGATACTTTAATTTAAATCCCAATAAAGTAACTACAATTCTGGTCAAAGCTTTACCTTCTCATATCGCCTTAAGGCCCAGTTTTACAGTTTAATAGCCCATTTGAGATTAAGTTGTTCTTCTTTGGACTATGCTCCACAGATGCTGGGAACTAACTTTATAGTCACATGGTTGCTCTGCTATTTTGATTCAGCCAATGAGTCCTCTCCACTTTTCCACCAGCTAATGGTGTTGCATTCCCACCACCTAGGGTGACCAGATGTCCCGATTTTATAGGGATAGTCCCGATTTTTGGGTCTTTTTCTTAAATAGGCTCCTATTAGCCCCCACCCCCAGTCCCGATTTTTCACACTTGCTGTTTGGTCAGCCTACCACCACCAGAAAGGGCTGTGTGAGGGTAGAACAGTAGCACTCATATGACCTAAAATGGAATCCAGCATTACTATCAAATGCAGCTAGTTTCACCTGGTTCCAAGAGGAAAATATTGTTCCCTAAGATAAGAGTACCCAGACCTCCACTTTTTATAGTGTAAGGCTGAAAGGAACAGGAGCAAGCAACCAGTTGTGTAATGAGCACCCTACAGTTGCATTCTCTTTTCTGCTTAGGATTTTATAGTATGAGGAGTATCTAACATGTGATGTTTACACACACACACACACACACACACACAGGCGATTAAGATGCCAGTCTCATCTCTTTTGGTGGATAAACTTTGCAGCACAAGGGCTGCATTGGCAACTTGCCAGGCGTTTGAGCACTGCATTTAATTTGCAATAAAGTACACAACAGTCTCTATTTGACTTGTATCTTCCTTGCTGGATGAACAGAATTCATTTGTTTTATGTTCAGCAACAATAAAAATATGTAGTTTAGCTTTGTCCTTAAGTGGCAATAATAGACTGTTTTTCTTGTGTACCTGGTCCATGTTCAATAGGCCTTCTGTATAACCAAGTTTGAGGCTAAGTGGTGGGGAATAATGAAATATCAGTATCACTGCAGCCACCTAGGGCCTGATCCTGCAGTTGGATCTACAAAGGTAGATGGCTGTTTGTGCTTACATGAAGCCTCATTGACATTACTGACTGGAGTAAAGCCAAGCAAATGTGTTAGTATTTGTAGAATCAGGCCCCCAGATATGATGGCGATGAATGTGGTATAAACCTTCAATACATTCAGTAATTTTTCTTCAGATGCTTCTCTATACCAAAAGTTTAGCAAAAATCCTAATACAGTAATTTGACACTAGACCTGGAAAAACTACCATAATGATTGTAAAATAACTTAAATACATAAGGAAAAGCCTTAATCCTGCTGAGCTACTTGCCTTTTGAAAAACAAATGTAAACAGCAAGCTTCACTCTGAAAATCATAGTATGACTGATTTTTTTCAAAGAAAAAGGTTTATTTCAGTTTCCTGAATGATGTGACTCTGAAACAAAAGAAAGTAAGAGTTTTGAGGTGAGTTTTGAGGTGAGTTACACTTGCCCTAAGAGCTTAGATCAACTTCACAAGTTTCTGAAACTGGCCTCTTACTAATTAACTCATGTATAGGTCTCATGCTACACATGTCAGATTTGGCTACCTTTATTGTCTTTTTTACTACTAGGGAAACTTGCTACTGTGAAACATCTGTGTGTTACACCATTTTTATTACAGTATTTGCTCATTGTTTTTTCATATTATTGTTTACTATCCTGTTTCTTACATTAATATACGTAGTCTTCTAGCTTTTTAACTCAGGCTTGATTTTTTTATTTTATTTTTTTTCAATATTCAGTATGTGTTGTGTGAGTTCCATTCTCTTTGGCTGTATTCAGTATATCATTTACTTTGAGATAGCATCAGTAGTAATGATTAGTGTCTGGGGTCCTTTAATTAAAGCTGGTGCCAGCAAACTGTCAGATGAAAGATCCCCCCCGCCCAAGCAGGCCTTACCAGCAAATGCTGTAGCTAGAACTGACAGATCTTATGCTTGGTTATTGTGTACTCTATCCATGTAGAAACTCAGTCATGTGGCATTAGGTTGAGCACAAAGTAGAGATGAGCACACCTCAAAAGGTTCAGTGATGTAAAGTGAAGCCTCAAGATTCACCACTAAGTCAGTTTCATTATTATGACTGTAGTAGCCTCCAGAGGCCTCAGTTGAGATCGGAGCCCTATTGTAAGTTTTCTGGGGTAGGGGATGTTTCTTATTAGACAACTCAGGCCTCCCCTTCTGGGGGGGCACAATCTAAAGGGGAGGACATGTGACTGCCCCATGTGTCTCCTCTGCCCAGTGACACCCCCCACACCCTGTGCCGCCATGCTCTCCCTGCCCCACATTACCTGTGGCCGGGGGGGGCGGAGGGGGGAGAGAGGAGAAGGGAGCTCTGTCCTTCTCCTCCTGAGCCTCCCATCTGGCATGTACGCTGCTTTCCCTGGCAGCCAGGTGGGAGCGGGATGGATCCGCTTCTGCCTGAGAGAGCTTGGCTGGGAGGCAGTGGCGGCCCACTCCCTGCCTGGGTTCAGCTTCTGGGGACAGAGGCCTTGCAAGCCGGAGCCTCCTCTGCTGCCTGCCATGTTTCCAGTTCGCTTGGCTCCTGTCCCCAGCAGCTGCAGTGGCAGCAGGCCACCCCCTGCCCGGGCCCTGCTCCTGGGGACAGGGACCAAGAGAGCTGGAGCCCCTCCTCAGCATGCTCGGCCCCTGTCCCTGGCAGCTGAGGCCCAGAAGGGAGCAGGCCATCGCTGCCTCCCAGCCAGGCTCTCTCGGGCAGAAGCGGCTTCGTCCGGCTCCCTGCCCTGCTGCCGGGGGGAGGGAAGACCTGTGGAAAGGCCCAAAGCCCATGTAGAGGCACAGTACCTTTTTGCAGGTGGTCCTGGCAGATCTCTGCAGCCCCTAAGGTCTGTCTGGATCTTACAGGGTCTGTAGGCTGCACCTCTGGCTTTCCCTGTGTACATGAATCTGATGAAGTGAGCTGTAGCTCACGAAAGCTCATGCTCAAATAAATTGGTTAGTCTCTAAGGTGCAAGTACTCCTTTTCTTCCTGTGTACAAAGATAGCAGTGCAACCCTCCCCTCCAGTGGAAAAAATGTGAAGAACCTCCAGGAGGGGACCTACATAGAATTTTCATGGCCCCTTTGTGGCTGCCTCTGAATAGGAACAAGATCTGATCCCATGTGTCCATTTTACATGAATACTGTTTCAATACTTTCTAAGAATATCCATTATTTTTCTTGTGGGTCTTGTAGCTTGCCCATGTACTGTCATTAAACATTGACTATTTCTGGTGTTAACAATGTCTGCAATTTAAATGAAAGTAAAAGGAGAAATTAAGCTTACATTACTTCTCTATTTTTATGTTTTGTATAAAGAAAACTTCCATAATTGAAACACTAGTAGGCTTATGATGAAATTCTGTCTAGGCATCTGCAACTCCCAGTAAAATAAGTGAGAGTCTCACGCAGCTACCAGAAGGCAACATTTGGTCTGCAATATGTCTAAAGTCTACATCAGTACATAGCTAATTGTAAGTTGGGGGTTAGAATCTTGAATTCTATCATTACTGGATTCTGTCTCTCAAGAAAGGAGACCTAAAATCTGGTAACAACTAAACAGCCTTTCCTTCTGTTCTGTCCTAGTCAGTAAACTGACATAAGTGGTATTCAAAGGTTTTATAAAAAGAAAAGGAGTACTTGTGGCACCTTAGAGACTAACCAATTTATTTGAGCATAAGTTTTCGTGAGCTACAGTTCACTTCGTCGGATGCATACTGTGGAAAGCATAGAAGATCTTTTTATACACACAAAGCATGAAAAAATGGGTGTTTACCACTACAAAAGGTTTTCTCTCCCCCCACCCCACTCTCCTGCTGGTAATACCTTATCTAAAGTGATCACCCTCCTTACAATGTGTATGATAATCAAGTTGGGCCATTTCCAGCACAAATCCAGGTCTCCCCCCCCCCCCCAGCCCCCAACTAAAACCCCTCCAACGCATTATTAAGGATCTACAATCTATCCTGAAGGATGACCCAACACTCTCACAAATCTTGGGAGACAGGCCAGTCCTTGCCTACAGAGAGCCCCCCAACCTGAAGCAAATACTCACCAGCAACCACATACCACACAACAGAACCACTAACCCAGGAACCTATCCTTGCAACAAAGCCCGTTGCCAACTGTGCCCACATATCTATTCAGGGGACACCATCACAGGGCCTAATAACATCAGCCACACTATCAGAGGCTCATTCACCTGCACATCCACCAATGTGATATATGCCATCATGTGCCAGCAATGCCCCTCTGCCATGTACATTGGTCAAACTGGACAGTCTCTACGTAAAAGAATAAATGGACACAAATCAGATGTCAAGAATTATAACATTCATAAACCAGTCGGAGAACACTTCAATCTCTCTGGTCACGCAATCACAGACATGAAGGTCGCTATCTTACAACAAAAAAACTTCAAATCCAGACTCCAGCGAGAAACTGTTGAATTGGAATTCATTTGCAAATTGGATACAATTAACTTAGGCTTGAATAGAGACTGGGAGTGGCTAAGTCATTATGCAAGGTAACCTATTTCCCTTTGTTTTTTCCTACTCCCCCACCCCCCCGACGTTCTTGTTAAACACTGGATTTGTGCTGGAAATGGCCCACCTTGATTATCATACACATTGTAAGGAGAGTGATCACTTTAGATAAGCTATTACCAACAGGAGAGTGGGTTTGTGGGGGGGGAGAAAGGGGGGAGAAAACCTGGATTTGTGCTGGAAATGGCCCAATTTGATTATCATACACATTGTAAGGAGAGTGATCACTTTAGATAAGGTATTACCAGCAGGAGAGTGGGGTGGGGGGAGAGAAAACCTTTTGTAGTGGTAAACACCCATTTTTTCATGCTTTGTGTGTATAAAAAGATCTTCTATACTTTCCACAGTATGCATCCGATGAAATGAGCTGTAGCTCACGAAAGCTTATGCTCAAATAAATTGGTTAGTCTCTAAGGTGCCACAAGTACTCCTTTTCTTTTTGCGAATACAGTCTAACACGGCTGTTACTCTGAAAGGTTTTATAAATTCAAATGACACAAGAACTCTCTTCTGTTCAGTATAGAATTATTCACTAGATGTCACTGTTGTCCTTCCCATGATAAACAGCCTAACCATTCATATATATCCTTAGCTACTGTTTTTCTCCTTATATGCAGTCTTGTTGTAGCTGTGTTGGTCCCAGGATATTGGCAAGACAAGGTGGGTGAGGTAATATCTTTATTGGACCAAATTTTGTTGGTGAGAGAGACAAGCTTTTGAGCTTACACAGAGCTGAAGAAGAGCTCTCTCACCAACAGAAGTTGGTCCAATAAAAGATATACCTTACATTATATGGGGGAAGGGGGAGTAACTTAATATTTACTCATAGGCTGCTCTAAATCATTCATTGTGCTGATGAAGGCATGCATAATGCTAGGAAGGAAGACCTGGGACTCAACCATTCCAGTGGTTGTCAGGACTATATTCCTTAGAGTAATTCCTTCAAGATACTGATCTCTAGCATTTTATATCTGTGTCACAGGAGCCATTGCTGTGTCCCTCTACTTGTTCCTCGTGTGTTATTCTGGAGGTTGGGTGGCTAGTCAAACCTCATTGAAGCTTTGGGGCATGTTAACCACCTTTCATTCAGAATAAATGAGGGAACAGTTAAATATTCCTTTGTTTAGTATTAGCTGAAACAACAAAAGCTATTTCTCAAATCACAGACCAGCCTGCAGTGCTGGTGTAGGAGCTGAATCATGGCATTTTCTTTGGGGAATGCATGCAAACGCAGGAGCTGGGTATTGTTAAGTGAAGCTTTGGATCTGTGAGCTAGAGAAGGCAGCAGGAATACCAAAGACACTGCAAGGGAATCACTGGTAAGTGTCCCTGAGAAAGCCAAGAGCCAAGGCTGGAAAGAGGCTTGGAACTGTGAGGAGATAAATTGCTTCCTGTTTGATTCCTACTGTGTTCAGTGACACAGGACTTAGTACATTCTTTGTCAATAAACAGGATTGCCTCAAAGGCAACAGGATTATCTGTTTGAATCCATCATCAATCTCTCCTTCAGAAAGTTAATATTCATGGCTTGCAGGTTGTTTCTAATCACTCAGGCTAACACGTTTACCTGGAGTTCCTAAGACTACTTAGAGCAGTTCTGGCTGTGGATTTGTGGGTAAGAGATGTTTCAATTTCTTAGTGGTATAGGAGCATATTATGTTGTCTAGGGTTTTGTAGTCTATTTCTCCTAGTATATGATATTGTGCTCATTTGTGTGGGGATGATACAGTGCTTTGGGAGCAATGCACTAATCCACATTTCTGCATAGAGGAGGAGGAGGATGGGATGGGAGTCATTTTAGCCAAAAAAGCAGCCTTCCATTTGCTAAAAGGATCCACTGACCTGTAGAACATACTACTAAAGTGATTTTAAATATGTAGCAACTCTAACTTATTTATCAACTTCAGTTTCTCATGTGGGTGAGAAGAAATTAAGGTGTTAATAAAACAGTTGCTCCAGAAAACTTGTATAATAGATAACTGTACCTCAGTATCTCTTAATACTCAGGGAAACAGCGGCAATAAAGTTCTCAGCACTTGCATTTAATCTTTTGTATAACAGATTATAAAATGTGTAAAGAACAAAACCAAGTTAAAATAAATAACGTGTGTTTTAGGAGTAACTTGGACTATTTTAGCTGGAAAATTTGTATAAATCTAGTTTGCTTATTTACCATTTATATTACATGTTTACTTTTTGCCCTTCATTTATCTTCTATTATATCAACATAGTACTTGTGTGCCTTACACAGTAAATATATGTATTGGATTGATAATACATACGGGACCAACAGTATAAAGCTGCAATATCTAGTATCCAAAAAGAAGTCTTCAGTGAATGTAAAACTGTTTCTGGTTTGTAAAAACCTTTTCACGTTTAAAAAATGAAACTTACATTTAAGGGCCTCAACAGCATTTTGGAAATGGAGGTGCTGTACATAATGGTACAGCAAACATAAACAGGCATACTGCATTAGCAGAATTGATTTACTTAGCAGGGTTAGGTATATCATAAATTCCTATATCAAAGGTAAACAAATAGAGGGTTTAGGATTATGCAATAAAGTGGATGCCAGCATTTAATAATAGAGACATTATGTTGTCTTATTCCAAGCAATATATTTAGTTATTACTATTTCCTCTATAGGCAGCCAATATGTTATTGCAACTATTTTCTAACATAGTCTGAATTAAAACTCAAAGGAGCATAGAGGCCAGTTCTGCCCAGATTTACACTCTGTATGCAATCCAAGGAGCTTGTCCAAACACCGCTCTTATACCATTTTAATTATATCAGTTTAAAATTAGTGTGGTCAAAGGGGTACAACCAGTGATGAGCTGCCAAAATCTTAACAACCAGTTCCCTATAAAAAGTTCTGATTTAAGGGATGTGCCCCAGTATGTATTTTTTGTACCAGCAGGGTTACCATACGTCTGTATTTTCCCAGACGGCGATTTAAGAACCAAAAAGCCTGACCTGTCCGGGAAAATACGAATGTATGTTAACCCTGCCTAAAGTTCTTTTTTAAAAAGATGGGCCTGAACTAGAAATGAGCTCCGTTTCACATGTGTGAGTCCCCGCCACTCCCTGGGGGTGTGCTAGGGTGACCAGTCCGAATTTTATAGGTTTCAGAGTAGCAGCCGTGTTAGTCTGTATTCGCAAAAAGAAAAGGAGTACTTGTGGCACCTTAGAGACTAACCAATTTATTTGAGCATGAGCTTTCGTGAGCTACAGCTCACTTCATTGGTTACATAAAGTGGAAAGTAGAGGACAGTCCCCATTTTGGGTTCTTTTTCTTATATAGGCTTCTATTACCCCCCAACCCCTGTCCTGATTTTTCACACTTGCTGTCTGGTCACCCTAGGGTGTGCACATGTGTGGGTCCCAGCTGCTCCGTGCCCCCCCCCTCATTGAAGCAGGTGTGCAGGGTTACTGCCCTGGGAACTGCAGGGCACCAGTGGACGTGGGGCCAGCTGCAGACAGGGGCGTGGGGCAGGGCTAGCTGGAGGCAGGGGGTGCAGGGCTGGCTGCAGGCAGGGCAGGGGGTGCAGAGCTGGCTGGAGACAGGAGGGTGCGGGGTTGTCTGGAGGCAAGGGGGTGCGGGGCTGGCTGGAGACAGGGGCAGGCTGCGGGCAGGGCAGGGGGTGCATGCGGCAGGGGTTGGCTGGATACAGGGCAGGGGGTGCGGCAGGGGCTGGCTGCAGGCAGGCGGTACAGGGTGGGCTGGAGACAGGGCAAGGAATCGTGCGGCAGGGGCTGGCTGCAGGCAGGGCAGGGGGTGCATGTGGTAGGGGCTGCTGCGGGCAGGGCAAGGGGTGTAGGGGGGGCTGGAGACAGGGGCTGGCTGCAGGCAGGGGATACAGCAGGGGCTAACTGGAGGTAGGGGCTGGCTATAGGCAGGGCAGAGGGGGTGCAGGGCTGGCTGGAGATGGGCTGGCTGCGGGCAGGGCAGGGGGTGCGTGCGGCAGGGGTTGGCTTGATACAGGGCAGGAGGTGAGGCAGGGGCTGGCTGCAGACAGGGGGTGCAGGGCTGGCTGGAGACAGGGTAGGGGGTGCATGCGGCAGGGGCTGGCTGTGGGCAGGGGCTGGCTGTGGGCAGGGCAGGGGGTGTGTGCGGCAGGGGCTGGCTGCGGGCAGGGAGTGCAGGGGTGGCTGGAGACGGGGGCTGGCTGCAGGCAGGGGGTGCGGGGGTGGCTGGAGGCAGGGCGGGGGGGCTGGAGGCAGCGGCTGGCTGCAGGCAGGGGGTGCGGGGGTGGCTGGAGGCAGGGGGTGGCTAGAGACGGGGGCTGGCTGCGGGCAGAGGGCACGGGGGAGGCTGGCTGTGGGCAGGGGGCGCTGGGGGGGCTGGAGGCAGGGGGTGGCTGCGGGCAGGGGGGTGCGGGGGTGGCTGGAGACGGGGGCTGGCTGCGGGCAGGGTGGTGGGTGCTCACGGGGAGAGCAGCATAACGCAGCCCAGGCCCAGCAGAGCAGCCGGGGACCCACCAGGCAGCAGCGGGAGCCCCAGGGCCGGGGAGCAGCAGCAGCAACAGGGCTCCTGCCCAGGGCCAGGCGGCAGCCCACATGGCTCCCGCAGCGCAGCGCCCCCGGCGGCTGGAGGAGGAATTACATCACTTCCCGGCCGGAGCCCATCAAAGCCTCAGCGCCCCCTGCAGGGAAGCGGGTTAACAACTGGTTCTAAAACTGCTTCAAAATTTAACAACCGGTTCCAGCTCACCACTGGGTACAACCCCATAATGTGCCTGCAGTTACACTGGTATAAAGCTACTTATATTGACATAGCTTACTCCCCAAAATGTAGAGGAATAAGCTATCCCAGTATAATGTATCTGGATAGCAGTATAACTGTGCCAACAGTATGAGAGGCTCTCTATTTTGGGTTTAAAAACAAACAAACCCCTAACTGAAAGTTAAATTGGTACAAAAACTGTGTGTCGGGAGGACCAGGCTGGAGCTAAACTAGCTTTTCAGTTGTGACTGAGTAGTGCTATTCATGGAATCACTCAGTAAATGGAAACTAGGCTCTGTGTGTTTGGTTCTCCATGCTTGCCACCTGCCAGACCTTTTGTAACCTAGGAAGTTGTTTTTAGGTTGACAGGCGGGGGAGAACTTTTTGATAAAGTGACATTAGTGTAGGCAAGACCCCTGCTTCCTGCAGGCGAGACTTCCTGCTACTATCCATGACTGTGACTCAAGAGTACTTGGGTTGTAAACTAGGGGAAATTCACCAGGAACTCAATGGTCAGTGCATGTTTCAAAACGTCACTCTGTAATTTTTTTGATTTGGTTACAGATCTTAAAAGAAATGTTAGTACTCTGAAACAACCCCGGCTATGGTAGACTGTTCCTTATTCTAGTATTCCTTTAAAAAAAAATTGAGGTACCACTAGCAAACAAAGTTAAAGTAGACATTATAAAGTGTGTGCTAAGACTGCAGCAGGAAGATGCTGCTGTTCTTTTTCAAAATCAGATCTCATTCATTTTATCGACTATCTACTTTCGTCTACAAATAAAAATAACTTGTAATATTTTTATGGTCATTGATCTTCAGTAAGTGCTTTAACCCTTCACCCTCATTAGTCACTTTGGTGTTTCATGAGGGGACACTCATACAAGGATTATGACAATTTCAGATTGTCAAAACATTGTAAACTCTATTGGGATGATGGGTAAAGCTGAGGGGATATTGTTATGCATGAAGATGTTAATGGCTGTCATCAACAGATTCTTTGATCTATAGATAACTTGACCTGGTTGAAGCTGATGAGCTGCTGATCAGATCCCAGGGGCTCTGTCTTCCCCATTTCCCCCTTCTGGTTTTCTGACGTTCCCCAAAATCCAGGAGGGTTCTGCCTTTTGATGCCTCACCAGCAACTACACACCACACAACAGAACCACTAACCCAGGAACCTATCCTTGCAACAAAGCCCGTTGCCAACTGTGTCCACATATCTATTCAGGGGTCACCATCATAGGGCCTAATCACATCAGCCACATTATCAGAGGCTCGTTCACCTGCACATCTACCAATGTGATATATGCCATCATGTGCCAGCAATGCTCCTCTGCCATGTACATTGGCCAAACTGGACAGTCTCTACATAAAAGAATAAATGGACACAAATCAGACGTCAAGAATTAGAACATTCAAAAACCAGTTGGAGAACACGTCAATCTCTCTGTTCACTCAATTACAGACCTAAAAGTGGCAATACTTCAACAAAAAAACTTCAAAAACAGACTCCAGCGAGAAACTGCTGAATTGGAATTAATTTGCAAACTGGACACCATTAAATTAGGCTTGAATAAAGACTGGGAGTGGATGGGTCATTACACAAAGTAAACTATTTCCCCATGCTAATTTTTCCCCCTACAGTTACTCACACCTTCTTGTCAACTGTTGGAAATGGGCCATCCTGATTATCACTACAAAAGGTTTTTTTTTCCTGCTGATAATAGCTCACCTTAATAGATTAGTCTCATTATAGTGGGTATGGCAACACCCATTTTTTCATGTTCTCTGTGTGCATGTGTGTGTGTGTGTGTGTGTGTATATATATATATATAATCTTCCAATGAAGTAGGTTTTAGCTTATGCTCAAATAAATTTGTTAGTCTCTAAGGTGCCACAAGTCCTCCTCGTTCGTTTTGCTGATACAGACTAACACGGCTACCACTCTGAAAGAAATTATATATTGTTTCCCATAGAATTAAGCAGATAAAGTTTCTGTACTTATAAATCCCAAACCATATCTAACTGCTGAATGTTACACAGTAACAGAGTCACTTCTTAACATTTTCTATAGTAACAGTCTAATCTTTCATATATATATATATCTTTCTTATATACATTATCTAATCTTTCTTATATATTGTACCTTCTCTCTGTCATTATCTTAAATGCCCTGATGTCCAGCTGCCTCTGAGCCATGGTGTTGTTGCTTTATCAAGTACTGCTACCACTAGGCCCTTCTGTCTGTTCCCAGTTGCTGTGGAGGCCTGAGCATGCCTGTGCAAATGTTTATTCCCCCTGCTATTTCAGAGAATTTCTCTCTCTACCATAAAGTATATAATGGGGCACCCCAACCATACCTTGTAATCTAGTGTTGGACATGACCCACTTCATTGAGGAAGTGAATGGTAGGAAGACATCAGATTGCATTGTATGTGGACCTGGGATCAGCAAGGGGCAAGGATAGGGTAACCAGATGACTTTTGGGAGATAGGAAATGGGAAAAGCTACCTGGCTAGTTCTAATGAAATTTGGACAGAATCCTGGCTTAGCTAGAATTGGCTTGGGGGCCGACAAAATCCTGGAGTGATTTTAGCTCTTGGCAGCAACTGGTGTGCAGCATATATTCTAACAAAATAAAGGGGATGGCAGGTGTAACAGGTGCATTCTGTTTGCATTTACCAAAATACAGAGCATCGATAAACAGTTAATTTGTAAATACAAACATTGTGAAGGGAATGTTCTGCAGTTAATGAGCACTCTGACTTTTGTATCATGCCAACTGTGATAGGTGAGTTTTAAACTGTATTTGTTGAACAAAACAAACCTCAGCCATTCCCTTATTCTTTGTCTTCTGCACTTTTGTAAAGATAGCTCTCATGGTGGAGCTACATTAAACCTGGTTGTGGACCAATGATGCTGCAAGAGATTTTGTTCATTTTTATATTCACCGGAGGTAAGACTAATCCATGGGATACATATACTTAATTCATTTTACTCAGTTTAGTGTGGGATGTTGTGCTCTGAGCTTTGATACAAAGGGTTATCTAGAGCCCCATCTGGCATTGATTTCATCGTTGTATATTTGTTTAAAAAACCTACAATGGATGTATGTTCTCCTAGGGCTCATTTGTTTACTTTAAAGGAATCAAAAATACTTGAATAAAACAATGGGAAAGGATTTCATCAACTACCCTTCTTAATTATCTGAGACAATGAAGAGAACAATGGATCAAATGAGGCTTTCATCTTTTCCGTTCACCTTTTGAGGCTTGAATGACTCTGTTGAGGTCAGTAGTGTCATATCTGTTTGTCTGATAGGATTGGCAAATGGACTCCTGTTTTTGCAGCCTCCGATATCAAATTTGTTATTCCACGCTAAACGTCTGAGATATACAAGAGAGTTGGAGCATATACTTTGTCCTGGCAAGCAAGAGAGAAGAGGTGGAGGTAAGCGGAAGACCAGGAGAGCCAAATCATCAAGTGTAAAGAACTGGCATGCCTGGCTGCCAACCAGTCTGTTTAAAAAACCAACAACAAAAAAAACAAAGTAATAAGCTGCATTTTCAGTCCAAGGTATCTCCAGCATTCTTATTTAAGGCTTTACTACTGTTTGTTTGCCTGCTGTTTTATAATCAACACAGTCCTGAATAGGTGTTTCTTTAAAATATGGGAGTTATAGCAGAAAGTACCACTGAATTCTCCACCAATTCTCCATAAAAATCCCCCCTAACTGAAATGTTTTTAACACTTGAACCCACTTAAAAAAGGTTTATTTTAATAAATGGAATTGAGTGATTAATCCCTCTTTTACTTTCATAAGTGTTTCTTCACTATACATATATTAATATAGTTACATTTAGTTCTTATTGCAGTTTGAGCACTTCTATAGAAAAAATGTTTCCACACGCTACCACCCAGAATCCTATGAATATTGACAAATATATCTAGAATTACTTAGAATCTGTCTGGATGCAGGTTCTCCTATCTTTATTTTATTTGCATGCTGAGATCATGAGGGTACTCTCAGTTACAGCTTTCATAATGCCTATATCTTGTTGCAATTAAACAGATGATTGCTATAGCAAACCTGCCTTCTGACCTGCAGTTCAGAGAGCTTTCTTGATAGAGAAGAGTAGAAGCAAATGTGGCATATGAAACAGTAACAAACAGTGTTTACTTACCTGGCTACTAAAGCTTAAAAGCAGTGCAGAGTTAAAAAACTTTGAGACTGGGGCTCTGTCTAAACTAAGACAGTTTTAGAAACACTGAACTAATGGAAGCAACGTTGGGAACTTTAGTGTGGGTATGGTTAGACTGCCAGAACAGTTGCCAGCATCATGTTTTCTAAACCTTCTGGGAGCAAGTTGAAATGACGTGGTGCTGAAAACACTTTCTAATTCCCTGTGACATAAACATGCAATTCCCTTTGAATTCATGGGAATCCCATGTGTACACATCTGAGGGCAGAATTTGGCCTCTAAGTTAAGGATGTTTCAAGTTTTGAATGTATTTTGGGGGGATCAAAGCCATCACAGTGTGACTTCAGCAATGTCATGACAGGAAGCCGGTGGGATGACAGCATCACACATTGCTGCAACATCAAGATGTTAAGATTGGATGAGGTTTGAGAGGGTGGGACGTGAAGACTAACTTTGCTAGCGGCTCTCAAAATACTAATGCCCATTAGACTAGCGTGGATGACTGTGGTCACAAGTACAAAAGAAAGATAGTCTTATTTATCCCTTCCCTCTCTAGAAGGGCAAACACCACATTTCTGTGCCTCCTGGTACGTTAAGGGAAGCTTTCTTACAGAAAGGCATATGTAAATATTACCCAATTTCCTCCAGAGAAGAATTGGGATGTCTGCAAAAAGCCAAGAAAAAGCTGCCCTTAGCCACTGGACTACAGTCCTATTTCTCTCCCTCTCTCTTGCCCGATGAGTGTTCCAATGTGGATAAATCATTAAATAGTCATTAGGCTAGAGAGAGAGAGTGGGAATGAGTCTGTAGCCAAGTGGTCAGGGCACCCACCTGGGAGATCCTGGATCCAGTTCCTCTGCTCCAAGCACTCTTTATCCACAGTAGAACAGCTTCAACAGGAGAGAGACAGAGAGCCCCGCATCAGAATATCCCATAGCCCAGCGGTTAGAGAACTCACCTAAGAGGTGGGACATCCCCAGTTGAATCCTTTCTTATCCTCTGGCAGAGATGGGGGAATTGAACCTGGGTCTATGCCAGGCAAGTGCTCTAACCACTGGGCTAAAAGTTATAAGGTAGCATCACCAACATCTCCTTCTCTGCTGGCCAGATTTTGAATGGGACCACCTGATCCAGTAGGCATGTTTAGAGGCCACCTATTGGATTGGCCCCTGCATGTGAAAGAGGTGGTCAAATGCCTATCTTTGCCCTGTTCATGATTCGCTCAGGGGGGAGAGAGAGAGGCAGCAGAGCATATACTCAGAGGTAGAAACTTAGGCACCGAGGGAACTTCTACTGTGAAGTTTAGGTGCTGAGTGAGTTTAGGCACCTACAGGGTTTGGCTGCAGTTTTGTGGATCGTAGTGGAGCCAAAACTGGGACTTAGGTGCCTAAGTCTGGGCTTTAGGCACCTAAGTATCTTTGTAGATCGCAAATTAAAATTGTCTGTCTAAATGTATTAGAGAGAACGTCATCCAGTAGGGTCGGGGGCATGGTCCATGTGTCTTGAAGTGGGTTTTTGCCTGTTCCTGTGCTCCCCTTTTATCCAATGTGCACTCACCTGTGCTGGAACTGCTCATAAGGATTCTGCAAAGGCAGCTATGTGGGAGTTTTGTGGTTACTTCAAGGCCAGATTCAATGCAATTGCAAAACTATGCTGCTTTTGTAGTGTGGTATTCTACCAATTTTGTGGGCAAAAGTTCAGAATTCCAGCCTAACTTTGTTTAAAAAACAAACTAGTATCCTATAACAGTAATATGTTTAGAATTACTTCAATATTAGTTTTAGAATGTTTTCCAAATTGGTATACTTATTAATGAAATAAGCTAATGATTTTATTAGCTATGACTGATATAACTAATCCAATTTAAAGTCTCAATAGCAATTCAAATTGATCTCTTGTTAAAACTATCGGATTTTCATAGGAAAAGAGAGAACAAAACTGAAGCAATGGTACTGTCTTGAACAGCATAGTAAGTTGCCTTCATATGTGAGAACAATGTTTGGAGAAGAGATCAAATTCTGTCATCGGATGCCAGCACATGACCAGAAGAGAAGAATTGGTACTTAGTCCACTGTTGGACACTATAGAAAATCCTTATATATATTTTACTTCAAGTGAACCTGCCTTTAGAAATACTTCAGTATGTTTCTATAATGAGGCTCTTAGAAGTGTGGTTTCACTCTGGATCTTTAAAAATGGCATTGCAAGATTTCATGTTTGTCTTAAGAATGTATATAATAATATTCTACGATTGTCACTCTGAAGCCTAAAATGTCTGAGTCAGTATGAAGTGATGGAAACAGCTACAAGCATGGTTGAGGGTTCTTTTTGTTCAGAATATCACCAGATTTAATCATCACTGGGATTTGGGGGTTGTTACTGTCCAAGTTTTAATTTGTCAGCTATTTTGACTTTACAGATTACAACTGTGCAGGGTACAGCTACAGTAAAGCATGTTTAATGTATTTATGCCACGCCAAGAGTCCTAGACTATTGTGGTATCACAGATAAGTCAATAAATCACTACCCTTATTCAACAGCGAATTTGCATGCAACAATTTAATGGTTGTATCAGGGAGATTGCACAGATGGTGGATTACTTGGCCCAGCTGCCACACCCAGCCCTGGTTTAGAAGCTACTAGTTTTATCTAACACTTACTTGGTTTACAATTAAAATCACTTTTTTTTTTCTGTCAGCCCTGCAGCCTTAAATTGGAATATGAAAGTCAAACAGAGTTCCGTCTGGCTCATATAATCCGTAATAAAGATTCTCTATGCTGAACTGTTGTACAGGTCTGAGGGCAATCCAAAGATGCGAGCAAAGTTTAAGTGGGTGTACCTGAGAACAGAGTCTGGACAATGGGCAGTGGGTATTAAAGGCCAGAGCAGGCTAAGCCTCCCCTGACCTAGGCTATGGCCCACTCATGTTCCCGCGGGAGCCCTGCCATCCCTCTCCCTTTACCCAGAAACCAGTGGGGGCTCAGCTTCAGCCAGCAACCTAGAGCTCAGGCCTGTTGGCAGCCAACAGTGGTGCTCAAGCTGGCAAGGGTGAGGGTCGGGCCAGTGGCCTGGCCCAGAGATGGCAGGGGGCCAGTCGACATGGCTGGGGCTGGTAGGCCAGGGCTCCTCTGGTCGCAAGGGGTGGGTTGGTCTCGGGGATCCTCTGGTAGCAGGGGGTAGGGCTTGGGGTGGAACAGGCAGGGCTGAAGGGTTAGCCTCCCCGAAGTGAGGAAGAGGGGGGTTTCACCTGTTGCCCATTGTCTGGACCTGCAGTTAAATCTTACTGAAAAATTCTAATACTGCACAGTTTATAACAGAATCTCGCTCACTCCCTAGTAAAAACTTCTGAGTTGTTAGCTATGAATCTGGAAGCAAATATGGAAGCTGTCTAAAATCCTACCTGCCACATGGGGCCACAACAGTGGTACCCCTAACTCACCCAGCAATATCGTTAATCTATCCAGCAACACACTCAGCCCAGCAGAAGAGTCTGTCCTATCTCGGGGACTCTCTTTTTGCCCCACCACCCCCACAAACATGATACAGTTCTGCGGTGATCTGGAAGCCTACTTTCGCCGTCTCCGACTCAAAGAATACTTTCAAGATAACATTGAACAGTGCACTGATACACAGATACCCTCCCACCAACAGCACAAGAAGAAGAACTCCACATGGACTCCTCCTGAGGGACGAAATGACAGTCTGGACCTATACATAGAATGCTTCCGCCGACATGCACAGGCAGAAATTGTGGAAAAACAACATTGCTTGCCTCATAACCTAAGTCGTGCAGAACACAATGCCATCCACAGCCTCAGAAACAACCCTGACATTATAATCAAAGAGGCTGATAAAGGAGGTGCTGTTGTCATCATGAACAGATCTGACTACCAAAAGGAGGCTGTCAGACAACTTTCCAATACCAAATTCTACAGGCCACTTTCCTCAGATCCCACTGAGGAATACACTAAGAAACTGCACCATCTACTCAGGACACTCCCTACACTAACACAGGAACAAATCAACATACCCTTAGAGTCCCGACCAGGGCTATTCTATCTACTACCCAAGATCCACAAACCCGGAAATCCTGGACGCCCCATCATCTCGGGCATTGGCACTCTCACTAAAGGACTGTCCGGATATGTGGACTCTCTACTCAGACCCTACGCTACCAGCACTCCCAGCTATCTCTGTGACACCACTGATTTCCTGAGAAAACTACAATGCATTGGTGATCTTCCAGAAAACACCATCCTAGCCACCATGGACGTAGAGGCTCTCTACACAAACATCCCACACACAGATGGAATACAAGCTGTCAGGAACAGTATCCCTGATGATGCCACAGCACAACTGGTTGCTGAGTTCTGTAACTTTATCCTCACACACAATTATTTCAAATTTGGTGACAATATATACCTCCAGACCAGTGGCACCGCTATGGGCACCCGCATGGCCGCACAATATGCCAACATTTTTATGGCTGACCTGGAACAATGCTTCCTCAGCTCTCGTCCACTCACGCCCCTTCTCTACCTACGCTACATTGATGACATCTTCATCATCTGGACCCATGGGAAGGAAACCCTGGAAGAATTCCGCCATGATTTCAACAGCTTCCACCCCACCATCAACCTCAGCCTGGACCAATCTACACGGGAGGTCCACTTCCTAGACACCATGGTGCAAATAAGTGACGGTCACGTTAACACCACCCTATACCAAAAATCCACTGACTGCTATGCCTACCTTCATGCCTCCAGCTTCCATCCCGGGCACACCACACGATCCATTGTCTACAGCCAAGCGCTGAGGTACAACCGCATTTGCTCCAACCCCTCAGACAGAGACCAACACCTACTAGATCTTCACCAAGCATTCTCAAAACTAGGATACCTGCATGAGGAAATAAGGAAACAGAGCCGACGTTTACCAAGAAGCCTACTGCTGCGAGACAAGCGCAAGAAAGAAACCAACAGAACTCCACTGGCCATCACATACAGTCCTCAGCTAAAACCTCTCCAACGCATCATCAGTGATCTACAACCCATCCTGGACAATGATCCCTCGCTTTCATAGGCCTTGGGAGGCAGGCCAGTCCTCGCCCACAGACAACTCACCAACCTGAAGCATAATCTCACCAGCAATGACATACCGCACCATAGTAACTCTAACTCAGGAGCCAATCCATGCAACAAACCTCGATGCCAACTCTGCCCACATATCTACACCAGCGACACCATCACAGGACCTAACCAGATCAGTCACACCATCACCGGTTCATTCACCTGCATGTCCACCAATGTAATATACGCAATTATGTGCCAGCAATGCCCCTCTGCTATGTACCTCAGCCAAACTGGACAGTCCCTACGTAAAAGGATAAATGGACACAAATCAGATATTCGGAATGGCAATATACAAAAACCGGTAGGAGAACACTTCAATCTCCCTGGACACACAATAGCAGATTTAAAGGTAGCCATCCTGCAGCAAAAAAATTTCAGGACCAGACTTCAAAGAGAAACTGCTGAGCTTCAGTTCATTTGCAAAGTTGACACCATCAGCTCAGGATTAAACAAAGACTGTGACTGGCTAGCCAACTACAAAAGTAGTTTCTCCTCCCTTGGCGTTCACACCTCAACTGCTAGAAGAGGGCCTCATCCTCCCTGATTGAACTAACCTTGTTATCCCTAGCCTGATTCTTGCTTGCATATTTATACCTGCCTCTGGAAATTTCCACTACATGCATCTGACGAAGTGGGTATTCACCCACGAAAGCTCATGCTCCAATACATCTGTTAGTCTATAAGGTACCACAGGACTCTTTGCTGCTTTTACAGATCCAGACTAACATGGCTACCCCTCTGATACTTGAAGCAAATATGCTGTGGAAAGGGCTACCATTTTTGCAGTCACTTTTCTGGAGTATAATGGCACTCTGAATTACAGCAATTGACAAATCTAAGGACTTTTTCCTTAATGGTGTTGAGCTCTCAGAAATCCCTCTGATTTAAATAGGCCACACCTTACCCCATGTGGTTCAGGGAATAAGCCTCTGGGCTTCAGTGGATACTGAAGCTGGGGCTCCTATATGATAAAGCAGAAACCCATGGGCTTGGCATGCTTATTTTCAGTGGCCATGAAAATTTCTTGAGTTATGCTTTGGCTAGCAAAAGCAGAACCAGAAAGAAGTATAGTATTTTGTGAAGCTGGAGTTAACTGGTATGACTAAGCTAGTATCAACTGAACTCTTTTCGGTACAGGAACTTAGTATTATGTAGTAATGTGAGTGCAGGGAATAATGTCCATGTGAGGATTATTGTAAATGTAGTATGTTATCAGTCTTGTGTATGTATTTAAAAACAAACTGTACATCCAAAGTTATTGTTTATTTGACATTTGAAAACATTTTTTCATATATGTAAAACTTGCTACTGTAGGTATTTTACTTAATGTCAGATTTTACTTACTTTACAAACATTATACAATTATATCTCCACTTTGGCTCTTAACATTTTTTTTAGCTGCCTGTCTCCTTCCATCTCCTCTGTTAACCCTACACAAACTATTCACTCCCGAATACCCTTTGGGAGTCTATTTCCCCCATCCCTCATCTCTCTGCATGCTCACTGGCTGCCTTCTCTGCACTTTCATGTCTCCTTTTTATATTTTAATTTAGCTTTTAGAGTATTTTGAACACAAAAAGTGATGTCTGTTGGTAAGTGCTAAATATTTTCTCTGTTCTTACTAGTTTTTCTTTTCTTTTTGTTTCGCCTTAGTGAGTGTTGCCCTCTTTATAATAGGTTTCCGTAGGGTTATCAAGTAGTAGTGCTTTACACATGGAAGGAAGGGAGAGGAAATTGACTAGAATTCTAGTCAGTATTCTTCTTCTGCAGTCCTTTCCACATATGCAAAGCTTTATCTACTTGATGCAAGGAAGAAACTTGAAGTTAAAGTACTAGGATTAGTCATCTTCCTTCTGCTGCTAGCTTTCTACTCAAGAAGCTGACCTCAAATTAAAATACTAATTAGTTTTAAAAAGCAGCTCAATAAGACCTACAAGTGACCTCAGCCTCCTCAGTTACCAAGTTGTATATTAAATAAAAAATTGACATTTTAATATCATTCATTAACAGTGTAAAACTTTTAGGGTTATAATTATAACCCTAATTTTTATCCACTAGCATACATTCTTAAAGGACTTGTAACAGAAACTGCTTTCAAGGAGCACAAATTTAAAAACCTGAACAATTTCTAACTGTTACCTGTAATCCTAGCTCTTGCTATAACTGACAAACGAAAGAGAAAATGCTGCTTTTTTCATTTGACATCACTTTAGGACTGATCTTGCCAGCACTTAGACTATATGAGTAGTCCCATTGACTCAAGGGGCCTTAGGCATGTGTATAGTAGTTTGTAGGGTCAGGGTCTCTGTGTATAGTCAGTTTCAATGTTGCCCCACTTTGTATGTGACTCTTTCATTGGGTATGTCTATACATGGAGGGATATGAAGAACTTTCTTAAACATTTAACAAAAATGGCAAGACTCAGACCAATGTTCCCTCTAATTTTTGACAGGCCGTGTGTGCCAAAAATTTCTTCTGTGCAAATTGTTGTGCTTCTGTGCAAAGTTTTGAGTGCACAGTGTTTCACCGTGTGCATGGGGTTTAGGATCTGTGTGCATGCACATGTGCACAGCTTAGAGGGAACAGTGACTCAGACCTAGCCAGGGCTTTTTTTTTTTTTAAAGGTTTACTTTATTATTTTGTATTGGAAAAGGGTCCTGTTCTACTAAAATGCTGTACCCAGACACTCTACACTGCAACTTTGTTCATCCGTTAATGATTTTTTCATGTTCTTTTTAGCTACTACTAGCATTGTTTCAAGGAAGGGCTGTCTGAAAAGGACACTATCTCTTTTTAAATGCATTCATGACATCATTGCTGCACTAGCAACTCAATTTCACTTTACAATCATTTTAGCTCAGCTTCTGCCTCAAAGTTCATCTTGATCTTTAACAATTCTCCTCTGCAGTTTTATAAAACATTTTTCTCCCTCCTTCCCCACTGACCACATTTCAGTCCTTAAGTACAGAATGAAATGCCCTGTTGTATCATTTACTAATACACATAAATCTAATTTGATGTGGTATAACAGAGGCTCTAAATGACTAGCAGTAATAGCCTCTAATCGCGAAAGCCAAAAAGTGGTGGTGGTGAAAACATTGTGGAAAAGCACTGGACTTTTTCCGCTTGGTCTCAGCAACTGGTGGGTGTGGTCCATTTGAGGGGAGGGATAGCTCAGTGGTTTGAGCATTGGCCTGCTAAACCCATGGTTGTGAGTTCAATCCTTGAGGGGGTTATAGGGGGCTATTTAGGGATCTGGGGCAAAAATTGCGGGATTGGTCGGGCTTTCAGCAGGGGGTTGGACTAGATGACTTCCTGAGGTCCCTTCCAACCCTGATAGTCTATGAAAGCACAGTGTGCCTGGTGCAGCCATCTACAATCCCAGGGCGTCAGCAGGCAGTTCTTGCTCGGTTGTTCTTGGCCAAAATTCCCCCTTCTCTCGGGGTTAGGTAGTTTGTTCCCCCCGGTGTTCCCCTCCCCGAGGAGCGTGCAGGGGCGTGGTGCGGAGAATGCAGCCGACGGATGGGGCGCCGCCATAGGAAATGTTAAAGGGTCGAGGGAGAAGTTAAGTTTCTCCTCACACGAAATAATCCGGGCTCTGTCTCCTTCCCTTTACCCCCAGCCCCCCGCTTTCCCATCACACCCGGGGGCTACAGAACGAATTGCCTGGGCAGCAACATGAGATGATGGACCCTCTTCTTTCTGGCCGCTGCCTGCAGTACTCAGCCTCCCCCTGCAGGAGGCGCACACCCCCAAGAGAGCAAGCGCTCTTGCCAGAGCGGACCCAGAGCGACGTTCTGGACGCCACCTCTATGGTCGCTGCTCTGCGAGGGCCGGGCTGGTGCGCGCGCGACCGCCAGGGGCCGCTCTGGCCGCCGCCTCCGCTGCTCTCAGCTCCCCCGAGCTGCGCTGCCTGGAGCCCGTGTGTCCGCCATATTGGTGCCCGCGCTGCTTGCCTCTGCAGCTGCTGCGCCGTGTCCCTCCATCTCGTCCCGGCCAGGTCGAGCCCGGGAAGCCGGCGGCGCAGGGGGGGAAGCGGCGCGAGGCGGCCGAGCGGAGCAGGGAGGAGACGGCAACGAGCGGGCCCCGGGTCCCGCGGCCCCTGCGCCACCCGCCATGGCGAGGAGGCCCGGCGGACCCTGAGAGACACCAGCCCCCTCCCCGGCCCAGCCCAGCCGCCATCAGCGGAGACGAGCCGCCCGGCCCCAGCCTCTGCCTCAACATGGAGGCCGTGAAAGCCTTTAACAGCGAGGTCAGTAGCCGCTGCCGGGGATGGGCGGGAGCGGGAGCGGGCGAGCGAGAGGCGCCCCTGGGCCTGGTCCCCTTCCCTGCGTGCGCGACTCGCCCGGCCGCCACCCCTGTGGGGCTGTGCCTGGGGGAGCGCGGGGAGGAATCGTCCTTTCCCGGTTTCGGGTGGGCTAAGGGCTTCCCGCTCGGTGGCGGCGGCGGGGGGGAATCTCTCTGCCTCGGGGGAGGAAGAACGGGGCTTCTCCCCCTGTTTGACGGCAGGGGCGTGCCACTGCCAGGGAGAGGGCGCAGCGCGGAAATCCCGTCCTTGCCTACGGGGCTTGGGGAGAGGGACGGGGAGGGTCTGTGTGCAGGTGGGATGGGGAGAATGGAAGGGAGATTTTTCCTGGGGATTTCTTTTCTATAGCTGGGGGGATGGTTGGCGGCGTCTAACAGCACACCACCACACGAAGTTAAGCGGGTTGTACTAAGAGGGAAGGGAATCCACTGGTTTTTCCAGGCCATGCAGGTCTCTCTTCTCCATTGAAGCTCTCATGTTTTCTGTCGCTCTTTCTTTCCGTTGTTACACACACATCCGCACACCTCAACACCTCTTAGATCAGGGGTAGTCAATTATTTTTTTTCCAGATCTAAATTTCAGGGTCAAGGTCCAGACTCCAGAGAAAATAATAAAAAAAACCTAACAGTAACGATAATAAGTAAATAAAAAGATTTCGTAGTCCATTCAAAAGCATCTGGTGGTCTGGATTTGGCCCACAGGCTACCTATCGACTACCCCTGCCTTAGACACTTTAATGGATTTAATTTTTAATCAGGGAATAATCTGAAGATTCAGAGGGTTTTCTTGGTAGCTGAAAGTGGTATTTCTACTGCAGTTAAACCAAGAACATATTTCCCCATCTTTGTTTCATAGCTCTTATGTGGGATATCAAGACATCATCTACATTGGAAATGGTAGAAAAGGTCTCTAAATTTGCACCTGCCAGTCAAGATGTTGAAGCAGTATCCCAGTTTTTCTTTGAGGCCAGTAACCAAATGTGCTGTTAAAGTGCAGGATCAGAGTCTGGGTCACCTTATTTTGCTCTTGGCCATTGCAGGAGTAGATAGTCAAGTTAAAAAGTTACATTTGTAATGAGGAGGGAAATTTGATTTCCTGTTGTGAGGCCAACAGGAGATTTGATTATTCATATTTGAAAGCTGATATGTGGTAAGTGAAAACTAGTAAAGGTAGTTAAACAGCTGTAATTTCCCATACCTGTTTATGTACATGTAAGAAAAAAATGTGTGTATGTAATGGTCTTTTAAATCAGTGGCTCTCAACCTTTCCAGACTATTGTACCTCTTTCAGGAGTCTGATCGATCTTGCCCCCCAAGTTTCACCTCACTTAAAAACTATTTACAAAATCAGATATAAAAATAAAGTCTCACCGCACACCATTATTGAAAAATTGCTTACTTTCTAATTTTTACCATATAATTATAAAATAGATTGGAATATAAATATTGTACTTACATTTCTGTGTATAGTATATAGAGCAGTATAAACAAGTCATTGTCTGTATGAAATTTTAGTTTGTACTGACTTCGTTAGTGCTTTTTATGTAGCCTGTTGTAAAATTAGGCAAATATTTAGGTGAGCTGATGTACTCTGTGGAAGACCTCTGTGTACCCCCAGAGGTACTCCTATCCGTGTTCAAGAACCACTATTTTAAATTGTTCAGAGTGGTGTGGTTTGCAATGAAAACTACATATTAGAGCAGGAATAGTCAACTTTTTTTGTGAAGGTCCAGACTGCAGAGAAAAATAAATAAATTAATTAATGATAATAAGTAAATAAAAAGATTTTGGGGTCCATTCAAATCACAGAATATCAGGGTTGGAAGGGACCTCAGGAGATCATCTAGTCCAACCCCCTGCTCAAAGCAGGACCAATCCCCATTTTTTGCCCCAGATCAACTAAACAGCACCCTCAAGGATTGAACTCACAACCCTGGGTTTAGCAGGCCAATGCTCAAACCACTGCTCTGGTGGTACAGATTTGGCCAGGATCTGCCTGTTGATTACCCTTGTATTAGAGCCTGGAGGCTGTCGTCGTCTTCTGGTGTATGGATAAGGTATGGGTTTATTTAGTGAAGTAATTTGATACTTTTTAAATACAAGTAACAATTAAGTTTGGTTTATAGTAGAGTGGAGTGCCCAGCAGATTATTGCTACCAACCAAAATTAGAATATAGATTTTTTGCAAAGTAGTTAGATCAGTGGTTTTCAACCAAGGGTATGTGTACCCCTGGGGGTGTGCAGAGGTCTTCCAGTGGGTACATCAGCTCATCTAGATATTTGCCTAGTTTTGTAACAGGCTACATAAAAAGCACAAGTGAAGTCACTACAAACTAAAATTTCGTACAGACAATGACTTGTTTATACTGCTCTATATACTGTACACTGAAATGTAAATGCAGTATTTATATTCCAGTTGATTTATTTTATAATTATATGGTAAAAATGTTAAAGTAAGCAATTTTTCAATAATAGTGTGCTGTGACACTTTTGTATTTTTATATCTGGTTTTTAAGCAAGGTGAAACTTGGGGGTACGCAAGACAAGTTAGATTCCTGAAAGGGGTACAGTAGTCTGGAAATGTTGAGACAACTGAGTTAGAGAATATGGGAAAAATAGTTAGAAACAGTCAAACAAAATACATCTGATCTATGAGTATATTACCCATTACATAATTTAATGAACCTTAAGTGGAGGAAATAGTAGTTTGACAATTAGGGTTGGGGAGAAATTTAAATCAGACACTAAAATTGATTTCTAACTCAATTTTTAGTCAGACTATGTGTGTGTTTTGTAGGATGGGGAAAAGAGCATTGTTGCCATAAGAACAGCATCATGTAAGAACACATTGATTTGGAATCTCTGCTCAAACACCCTTGGGACATATGAGCAAAAGTTTTCAGTTTCATATTGAAAAACACAGAAGCTCTACACAGCCAGCCAAATGAATACTCAAATATGGAGACTTTGCTTCACAAAGCTTCTGTCTATACTCATAAAGATTTAAATTGAGAACTCTTTTAGAAAAGAAAGGCATGGGACTCATGTGAGTTTTAAATTTAAAACCTTTGATGTAAAACGTAATTTTGGGTGGCCAAGAAATGAAGGATCAAGTCACAACATTTTAAATCAATTGCCCCCCTCTCTTGTGAGCAGATACTGGTGTTGGGGGGTTGCTCAGTGGTTTTTTCCTGTTACATTTTAAACTATGTTTTATAATTGAGTGTTGGGCAACACTGATGAGGGCATTTAAAAATGTATTAACCAAAGCTCTGAACCTTGGAATGAACTATAGATGGGTGCAGAGCACTTTGCATGATTGAGGCCTTGAACATAACCAATGCCAAAATCTCTGGCAATATCTGTGACTTCGGCCCCCCTCCCCTCTGCAGAATTTATCACTGACTTCCTATGCCTAAAGATCATACACTTTATAACTGGTTTTGAAGACACCTTTGGGAGGACTAATAAGGAATATCTAAAATACTTGAACTTTGAATCTGTAAGCAGTGCTGCATTTCTTTCAACACCTAACTCCTTAATATTTGTGTTAATATACTAGTTAAATTTATTATACTTCACATTTAAAAAGTGCATTTTACTTATGTTTATATTTTAAGGTCACATTTATTTATTTTCCAGTCATTCTGGTATGTATTTCTATTTTGGTCATATTGACTTAAAGTAGAGGCAAATTGGCAGCTGATAGTGTGGGCTAAATTTGTAGAAGGATCTCAGAAATGCTTTCAATCTGCAGTTTGGATTCAGTTAATAACTTTACATATGTTTATGTAACTTACTGGTTAAATTCAGGTGACAGCTCAGAAATAGCATTTAAACAAATGTAAAATATTAGGTCCACTGATCTAACACTTTTTAGTTGTGTGGTGGTTGTTTTTTTTTTTTCTCTCACAGAGGAGGGAGTTGTATTTGGGTCTCAAATCAAAACCAAAATGAAAAGTGTCTGTGCAAGCTTATAGTTTAACTTGACTTCACGTGAATGGAAGGTCAATACATACAGTGGGCAAGGTCTTATATTGCATGTATCTGTTTTTTCATTCAGCATTGAAGTGGTTAACAATGACATTTGATTTGATTCAAGAGAAATTTTTCTTTGGGTTTCTTTTGTTGTCCCTTTTGTTTGTTTTTAAGGGTGAAGGCCTTTTTCTGCAAACATTTCCTAGTGGGAGTAATTCCTACTACTGTGAGTAGTTGGATTATCATTAGAGGGGCTACTCATGATAGTAAGTGCACCATCTAGTAGTAAGTGTTCGCAGACTCTAAAATCCCAAATCTCCATTAGAATACATGTGTAGATTTAAATGAAGAGTACACTTTTGTATCACAGTTATTTAAAACAACTTTGCAAAATCCTAGAAGTTTACAGATTTACATAAAAAACATGCTCATCTACCCTTGATATTATGAAATAGCTAATGAGATTTTTACTTTCCAAAGTTAATTTTCATAGCTTATGTCAATGGAAAAATAACATTTTGCAAGGTTTTAGTTTAAAATCAGTTTGCCTCTCTTGCTGAGTTTCATATTTTCAATAATCTGTGTCCTCTACCTCATTTGACATCACTGCTGCTTAAAGGATTGTTCTCCTTTGGGTGTCAGTTGTGGCACTGATGTTTCTTCTGGGACACACAAGTCTCAGAGCCAGAACTTTTGGAAGAAAAAAAAGCTTTTAGTTTATTTTTAAAATATTGTCATTTATAATTTAAAGTTTAGGGAAGTATTTTGTTAGTCAAGATTTGAGATGTACTCGAGGCAAGCACACATACAAGGTTCCTGCACCAAAAGGGATAATAATCAGAAACTGATTTATACATTTATTTAAAAATATAATGTCAGTTCAACTTTAAAGGGACTCCATCAACTGAAATCCTAGTCACTCTCCAACTATTAGAGGAAAGTAGTTTCAGGTACTATACTTGATCCTGAGTTCCTTTGCAATTTTTGTGCTTTTACAATAACATACTCCTACTTTTAAAATGTCTTTCTCCTCTATTGTTCAGTAAAAAAATCTATAGGAATGTGGGGGAACAGACGGGGAACTGACTAAGCAAGCATGTGGTTAATTTTTCCCAAGTTAATAGTCCTAATAAGTCAGTAGGACTAACATTAATAAACTTCTGCATGTGTGTCTATATTTGCAGGATTGGGGTCTAACTTACATAGAAAAATAAAAATAGATATTCGTAAATTACTGTTAAATGTGAATATAAATAAACTGGAACAGTTTAATTTTTCCTTTTTTTTCGATAATACCTTAAGTATTATTTGTAAAAATAATTTCAGACAGAAGTATGATTTTTTTAAGTTGTGTTCCATTAAATATCAATTAACTTTAAAGCCTATATCCGCAAAACTCTAAAGAGGGTTCTGCCCCACTCTGCTTTGTTCTACAACCAAGCCTTGAATCTTTGTACTTAACATTTGTAAACATCTCTAACTTAGTATGCACACACAGAAACATGGCTATGACTTTATCTCTTTCTATTCCCCTTTCTAAAATCGCATGGTGTGTTTTGTTGGCTTGTTTGTTTTTCTTTATATTAAAAATAATCCCCAAAGCTTGTCTGTTTAAGGTGGGGAAATCATTAAAAGTTGCTTACCCTTTCTCAGCACTTTTTTTTTTAAAGGGTAAGTAATTTGAATTTACAAGCCCTCACCCTGCTCCTTTAGGATGGCTGTAGTATTGAAATTGTGTAAAAGGGTAGCTATAGCAAAACCGAAAACTATTGGTGTTGAATGTTTGATGCTTTGGAAGATTAATTCTAAAAACGTCTTGTCCTTCATGATAATTGGCCTTCCACTTGTTGCACTGGCAATTTGTGGAATGGTTAACTTCTAATCGTAAAGTGTGGTTGATTGTAACACTTGGTCTACTATCGTATTGTACTGATTATTGAAGGAGCTAATGTGAAAAGTACACTGTTAACTTAAAAACTACACTCGTTTGAATTGTTTTAAGTACTGGTACTACAAGTACACATAAGATTACGAAAACTGAAAAATATTAGATGTTTTTTCAGAACTGTTTTTTTCATTTGTCAATGCTTTATGTAGATAGTATCACTGTTTTCCCTGTTGTTTTGTGTTGTTTTTTTCCCCATACAGCTAACGGGGAGAAAAATGTACAACAGGAAACCATAAATATTGTCAAAGACTCAGTGGTAGGAATGAGACCTGAAGATAGTTCTGATTCATTTATCTTAAACGGTTTCAGGTTAATGGTGCATTTAAAGCAAAGTATAATGAGATTAAGGAATCCTAACATATAGTTTGGTTGCATCATGGCGTGGACTCTGTCCTGTCTTTTTGATTATCTTTACCTAAAAATATATTTTCAATAACAATTGATCCTACAGTCCCAAGTTTAGAAGTGTGTTTGACCCACACATGCTTTGGATAATTTAGATTCTGTGCATCTAAGTCCCTTCATATGTACCTCCAGGTCTCTGATAGAGCTTTTGGAAAAGAATCATGATTATGATCATGTAAAAGACCTCAATTTTGAGGGTCCAGTACTTATTAACAATAAAAATGATAGTCCTTATGTAGTTCATCATCTTAAGATGAAGTCTTGACCAGCCTTTGGTTTGGCCAAAGGGAGCACTAAGTAAGAATCTGGGGGATGGTGAAGGAAATGCAGTTATCACACCATAATGATTATTTTTCAAATTCATCAACAAAATTCACACAGTAAATTAATTGTTAATTACTTGCTAGTTAATCAGTTGCCTGTATATAGCATTTTTGGTTCAGTAACTGTTGATAAATCTCTGGGTATGTTTTTTTAAACATGTATTTTATTAGCTTTTTTGGTTTTTAGTGATGCAGTGCTTTCTCCATGCTTTAGTTGGAGATGTTAAGAACCCCTGCTTTTGCCATAAATTTTCTCACATAATGCAGTCTTTCTTCTGTCATCACCTCCACTGCCCCCTTGACTAGTCACATGTTTTCTGCAGTGCTAGTGTAATTAAAAAAAAAAAATCAGGCCCTCTCTCCTCCCCCTGCCAGAATTTTAGAAAGATAAAAATCACGTCCCAGCTTGACCTATGGAAGTAAGCAGCCGTCATATTATTTTTGGATGGTCTTTTAACTATAGTACACTAGAAAACTGAATGAATGCACATAAAACTATGGAAACTTAAATCATGAATTGAACTTTTCTGTACATTTAATGCTGAAGTCTAGAAAGCGCTGAAGTAGCTTGTTTACAAATGGAAGCCAAGTGATGGTGAAGAAACTTAAAAGTTAGAGCTTGAAAAATGCACTAAATAGGGAATGATACAGTGTATCGGGGAAGGGGAGCCAGTGGTGCCCATGTGCAGAGAGAAACCCAGAGCCTTTTGAGAACTGGTTTTATGTGTGGGGAGGGAACAGACTTGCTTCCCACCAAGACATTATCCTTAGACCCTCCTGGAGAGTTTCATCTTTTGACTTGCTGTATCAGGCACATCTGGAGAATGCTTCCTTGGCTGCTGAGAAAGTAAGGAGTTGCACATTTCTCCCCTCAGTCTGCCTACTGTGAAAAGATGAATTTACCACTCTTCTACATCCTCTGCTTTCTAGAAAGAGGAACTCCACTTTTTTCTCCGAACTTTAGTGTGTTTTGAGCTCTTTTTTATCTTTTCTTCCTTGCCTCCCTCCTTTTGCTTTCCTCTGATGCAGCTGCTCAGTTTTTTTGTAGCAAAATGAGATTAAAGCTTTTGATCATTTTAGCTACTGCTCCATAATCAGTAGGAAGAGTGAAACCAATTAAGTTCTTGTATATTTCATTGTTGAAAGATTGTGTGTATGTTGTCTAGAGTTTCATCGGTCTCAGTCCTCTGCTGGTTGTAGTGGGTGTGGAAAAGGAACATCTTTTATCTCTTTCACCCCATTGCAGAGTGCCCCTTCAGTAGGCCAGGACAGTCTATCTCTCTGCTGTCCATAACTTTCATCTGAGGTGAACTGAAATGTAAAGAGTCTGATCAGTTTCACTCTTGCTGCTCAGAATACTAGGGGTAGCAGTAGCTACACAGATCAGATTCTTGGAAATGTCATTATTCTGCTGCCTCCACAGCAGCAGCAGAGGTGCATTAGCACTTGACCACTTTCCAGATAAACTTCCCAGGTTGTCACGGGGGGATGGGAGAGGAAAGCTGTTTTTTCTTTAAGGTATAGTAAATGTTCAATTCTTCCACTCTCGGACCTGGTCTTGGTCTACCATCTCTTGGTACTACCCATGATTACCTCAGGAGGTCTGATTTGTGTTCAGGACCTGCTGTTTTTCTCTCTGAGAACAATGACAGTGGTATCACATCCAGTAATCAAAAAGCCTGTATAAAGCAAAGTATTGTGTATTTAGAACAAATGCATTTCAGAGAAAACAGATCCAAAAACACAGTGCATGAGTGTCACAGTCCTGAACTTCGATAGTAATTGTAGGTGTGTTCTCCTTTTGGTCTGTGTATTTCTTCCCCATTTCTTTCCCATACTCCTGAATTGCTTCTGTGCTGTTTTCTTCTGCATGCAATGCTTCCCCAGTAGCACATGCAGGACAGCAGAGTTAATCTGATATAATTCTACAGTTTTATTTAACAGCTTCTACTGCACCAGACAAAGTGTCCTGTGCATGAACAGTATGGGCCTCAGCTGCTGCTGAATTAGTTCTGATGTTCAGGAGAAGATATGTACTTGGTCCTTGCTAGTGCGGCTGACCAAGGAAGAAAAAGTTCTAATAGAAAAACTTATAAAATGTGGAGGAGATGAAAGGAGGAAAGAATTGCAGTATTCCCATGATACTACATCAGAATTAACACCCTGTAAAATGTTGCCCGTTACCTATCCACCTCATTGTGTTTGGTTTTCGTACTCTTTGTTTATTTTTAAATCTTTATGGACATAAATATCAACAAAATATTAGATATATTTGTTTTTTCCTAATTGGATATTTAATACATTCCTAATTTTAATAAAACTTGAGATAGTCACCATATCAAGATCTTAAGAAATCTGAACTTCACTTTTTTTTTCTGTTAAGTATTGTATTTGTGATGTCATTCACTCTAACAGAAACCAAGAAGTGTAAAATTCAGATTTCTGAGCCCCCAGGGAGGAGATGTTAAAAATGCATTATTAATTAGTTTTTAAAATAGCATCAATATATTATACCATTTCCTGTCTTGGAAACTAACAGCCATTTTTAACTAAAAGTTCAAAATGTGTAAATCTCTAACTTTGGCTTTTTTTGTGGCCTTTTAAAAAAAAAAATCTGTTTGCCATTTACTGGGTCATTCCATAAAGAGTATGTTTGTGATGCTAAATCAGAAGGAAGCAGTTTTGATGTTTGCTATTGTCAAGTAATTAAAAATAAGATATTTAACTGGCTTGGGCATTGTATGTACAGGATATTTCAGTCATTCATGACCATACAGTGGTGTAGCTGCACCAGTGAAAACTCTTACTGTAGACTGACAACACCACTGTAAATATTGCTTAAAATTAGTCTTTTAAATTGTTGATTTAAATCAGGATCCTCCATTTGTAATGAAATGAGGATGTCAAACTGCATCTAGAAGGGATAAACATTTTAAAATCAGCAGGCGTGGGTAACTTGAACCCAGGAGCCCTAAAAGAGTTGGGTGGGGGAGATATCTGGCCTGCTGATAATTTTTAATGAATCTTGGAATACAAAGTAAATTCCAGAAGATTAGAAGAGTGCTTAATATGCCAGTATTCAAAAAGGGCACATGGGATGACCCAGGCATTTATAGGGCAATTAGCTAGACATCAGTCCCATGCGAAATAATGGAAATGACGATATAGGATTCAATCTATAAAGAATGAAAAGATGAGAGTACAATTAATGCTAGCTAACATGATTTTTGGAAAGTAGATTTTGTCAAATAAACCTGACTTCATTTTTTGATGAGATTATCAGTTAGATGTAATATACTTAGAGTATTGTAAAGAGTTTGGCTTAGTACCACATAACTTTATGATTAAAAATGAACACTATATAATATCAAAGCACAAGTTCAAAGGATTGAGAACTAGCTAACAGAGATCTCAAAGAGAGTTATCAATGGGGGGATCATCAATGAATGGGGATGTTTCTAGTAAGAGTTCACAGGGATTAATAACAGGCCAGATGCTACTCAACATTTTTATCAATAGTATTTTTTTATTTTAATAAAAAAACTACGGATAATAAATTCTGTGGATGAATCAAAGATAGTGATACAAAATAATGAGGAAAAGGCAGTCGGAGTGATTTGGATCGCTTGATAAGCTTGGCTCATTCAAACAATGTTTTTTAACACAGACAAATACCAGGACAACATCTAGTACAGAACTGTCAAACTATTAAAAAAATTGCAATTGTGAGATTAAAAAAATTGCGATTAATCACAGTTTTAATTGCATTGTTAAACAATGATAAAATACCAGTTTAAATTTATTATAAGTATTTTGGATGTTTTTCAACGTTTTCAAATATATTGATTTCAATTACAGCACAGAATACAAAGTGGTATGTTGCTCACTATATTATGTTTAATTACAAATATTTGCACTGTAAAAAGAGTAAAAGAAATAGTATTTGTCAGTTCACCACATACACTTACCATAGTGGAATCTCTTTATTGTGAAAGTGCAACTTAGAAATGAAGAATTTTTTTTACATAATTGCACTCAAAAACTAAACTATATGAAACTTTAGAGCGTACAAGTCGAAGCATGAAGGAATATACGAATGTTGAGCATATTTGGAACATAAATACCTTGCAACGCTGGTTACAACAGTACCCTGCAAGCGCCTGTTCTCACTATCAGGTGACGTAAATAAGATGCAGGCAGCATTATCTCCCATAAATGTAAACAAACTAGTTTGCTTTAATGATTGGTTGAACAAAAAGTAGGACTAAGTGGAACTGTAGGTTCTAGAGTTTACTCCTGGGGGAATTCTGCGCACAATATTTTCAGATTCTGCATATTTTGTCAATATAATCACACCAGTTTCAATTATTTTTGGTCATTTATTTCAAAATACCTGTCAGCAAGTATGTCTGTAACAATACAGACAACAAAAAAGATTCAGGAAATATTTTTTGACAAACAGATTCCTTACTAGGCATATTAATACAGAACTCTGAGTAATAATACATTTAAACTATAATACAAAACTGTATTTCCCGCATACCTCAGAAGCAGTCCAAAGGTATGGAGGAGCTGTGGGAGAGAGAAGTAATTGCTGGGAAGGAGCCTGGGTGTGAACTTGGAGGGTTGTAGGGTTGGGTGGGAAAGGTATGGAAAAGGTTTTTTGGGGGAGGGAAGGGATTATTAGGGAGCTTTCCCCATGCAGACTGTGGCTGACCCCTAGCCTCTCACATTCAGTCAGGCACATCTGCCCCTGTCTCCATGTGTTCCTGCACCCTCATGTGTCCTTGCACCTCCTGTCCACATGTGTCCCTCACCCACTCCTCTGTCCCCGTGTGGCCCTGCACCCCTTCCCTCTGTCCCCATGTGTGTCTCTGCCCCCACTCAGCTACCCCCTATCCCTATGTAGCCCTGCACCTCCTCCCCTGTCCCAGTGTGACCCTGCACTTCCACTCCTATTCAGATCCTGTCCCAGTTTGTCCTTCCCCACTAGCCCTTATGAAACCTCTGTCTGACACCCCCCCAGCAGGCCCATGCTATCTGTCTCTTCCCTAGCTGGCCAGGAGCTGCTGCTCTGTTCTATCGCCACAGCGCCCTCTGGTGGGCAAAAGGCGGCACTGCAGCAACTTTCTGGCAGAAGCTTTTTTCCTGTGCAAAAAATTTAAGATATACACTCCTCATTAATTATGCAGGCACACAGTGGCACAGAATTCCCCTGGGAGTAAGAGTTTTACATTGTTTTGTTTTTGAGTGCAGTTATGAAAAAAATAATTCTACATTTGTAAGTTGAACTTTTAAAATAGAGATTGCACTATAGTACTTGTATGAGGTGAACTGAAAAATAGCATTTATTTTGTTTTTTTTCCAGTGCAAATATTTGTAATAAAAAATAATATAAAGTGAGCACCATACACTTTGTATTCTGTGTTGTAATTGAAATCAACATACCTGAAAATGCAAAAAAAAAATCTAAAAATATTTATAATAAATTTAAATTGGTATTCTGTTGTTGTTTCACAGTGCAATTAAAACTGCAATTAGTCATGACAATTTTTTAACCAAGTTAATTTGTTTTGCATTAATTGCTTGCGTTAACTGTGATTAATTGACAGCCCTAATCTAGGAACAAAGACTGTAGACTGTCCCTACAGAATGGGGGACCGTATCCTAGAAAACAGTAACTCTGAAAAAGATTTAGGAGTCATAGTGAGAAAGCAACTCATTTTGAGCATGATCTGAACATGAGTTCCCAGTGCAATGCTGTAGCAAAAAAGGTTTAGTGTGAGCCTTGGATGTATAAACAGCGGAGTAGGGAGATTATTTCCCACTATATATTGGTGAGACTGATGATAGACTACTGTACATAGTTCTCATGTCCACATTTTGAAATTTATGTTGAAAAATTGGAGAGGATGCAGAAATGAGCCACGAAAACTATTTGAGGGCTGAGATAAATGCCTTACAGCGAGAGAGTTGAGCTTAATCTATTTAGTTTATCAAAAAAGGAGATTGAGCGGGGACTTGATTACAGTGTGGGGAGAAAATACTGGTTACTAATATGGTCTGAAATCTAACAGAGAAAGGTATAACAAAAGCCAATGGCTGCAAATTGAAGCCAAGCAAATTCTAATTAGAAATCAGGCATTCATTTTCAACAGTGAGTTTGATTAACCATTGAACCAAACTACCAAGAAAATAGTGTGTTCTCCTGTGCCGTTTTGGAAAATATTCTTTAGCCAAACACAAGTTATTGAGCTCAATACAGAAGTAACTGGGTAAAAATCTGTGGCCTGTGAGATATAGGAGGTCAGATTAGATGATCTAATGGTCCTTTCTGTCCTTAAAAATCTATGAATGATTAAAATTGATCATTTAAATTGCCTTGATTTTGATCAGATCACCCTGAACTGTCCTGGTGCAGTTAATATGAACATGCAATCACTGCTTTGCACATTCAAATAAAAAATCCACACTCTTTGAAGCTGTGTGAACCATAGTTCATGCTACTTCTTTAAAAAATATGGCATTAGAAATGCATGGTCAAAAAGATGCAGCGGGGAAGCTGCCAAACCACCTTGATCTCTTCCTATGTTGCCTGAAAGGTTGGAGAGTGGCTTACAAGCACTATATCAGAGGTTCCCAAACTTTTCTTATTGGGTACCCCTTTGCAGATCTTCAGCTGCCTACGTACCCCTACCCTTCTCATCACTGATACATAGTGTGTTGTTCTTAACACTACCTGTCTTTAGTCATCAGTCCACATTTCACTGTTTATGTACAGACAACGTTATAGTAAGACATATACAACTGAAAAAAAACCCTTGACTAAGTTCTGAGCTCAGTTAGATTGGACAGTTACTGGGCAACTGAACCTGTGCTATACGGTGATTGGAGGTGAGGGCTCTGTATGTCAATGTATCTGTGGTCTTACTGGTACATCTTTAAGTAAATTATCTGCTGTATTTTATATAACAAATTCCCACAGAGTTCTAAAGCTTTGTCTGAGTAGCCTATTATGAAAATGCAATAAATAAAATAATTAATAAGCAAATCCACCGTTACACAATTTCTACCACGTATCCCTGAGAGATATCTCGCGTACCACTGTTTTGGAACCTCTGCTCTATATCTTATCTGTCCTATTCCACATCACACACACTCAGTTAAAATGTGGATTCTAATCTTACATTTAAAAAGAAAAGTATGAAATAAGATAAAAGCAGGGATGGGCTGAAATGCAAGGAATATATATAATGAGACATGTTTCTCAGTTTTTCAATGCATGTACTTTCAGATGGAATTAAACGCACAGCTAAAAAGGAAAACATCTACTTAATATTCAGTATATAGTGTTTGATATGGATTTTATATCAAATTATGAACATAATTTGCCATGTTTACGAAAGTATTTTTTTATTGAGGGTTACATATCTGCTGTGTTTGAAGGCAGCTGCTGGGAGGATAGACGGTGTTGGGGTGTAGTCCCTGGATGCTGTTCTCATGCCCTTTTTTTTGTTTTGTGTGGGTTTTTTTGTTGGTATCAGGCATTTACTAGCAGGCCTGTGGTACACTTGAAACTTCCCTTCCTTTGCCTCTCTATGGCTGATGGAAGAGTGTACCCCTTTCTCTCCATCCCAAACCCAGTACAGAAGAAACATGAGGGGAAGGGGCATCTGCTACATTACTCCCTTTCAGCCTCCTAACATGCAGATTTTTGTGGATCTGTACTTTAACATTTGAATGGTGCATACAGCAATGAGGTCCTGGTCCATGACTGGATTCCTTGGGGCCATCGCCACTGCAAATAAATAATTCCACCAGATTTTGTGCGGATGGGGAAATAGTTCTCATCTGCAAATGGCTTCAGTTTCTGGGTGTTGCTTATTATGTTCTCAAACAGCAGCAACAGAATGAAATTGACATGACTTAAAATTTCACTGCTGTGCGCACACAGATCCGAATAAAAACAGATAATTGGTGTCTTGTTAACTTCACTCTGCTGCTGATAGTAACAGAGGCACTGGTGCTGTCTGAAGATTTGAGAATACATCACTTCATTGTTTCATATTTAGAAGGTTATCTTTCCAGCCATAATGACTTGGCACTTCGATTTTTTTTTTTAAATGAAAGCTTTAATTCTTCAGGCATTAATGGTCTAAACCCCACCAATCACTGGGGCGTAGATGAGTGGACTTTTCAAGACATATGTTTGGCAACTTATTCTTCTCTAGGGGGGAAAAAAGAATCTCTGCACATATATGCAGTGTTACACTTAGTAGAAGTTTGCTAGAAAAATATTAAAAAGCACTGACTGACTATGAGGTTTCTTGGCTCCATTCATATTTCTTATCAACTACATGTGTGTTGAAACACCAGAGAAGAAGTGATTTTCATCTGTTCATAGAAATGGGTGTGATTTTTCCAGGAGTGTTGAAATATGCAAGAAATTAATCCTTTTAGCAGCCTAGTGCCATACAACATATGCCTAACAAGTGCTAATTTGGCCTTCTGCACATAGACTTTTTAAATATGATATGTAATTTAAAATAAGTTGTAGGAATTGCCATAGTGGATCAATGGTCAACACCAGATAACTTCAGAGGAATATGTAAGAACCGTGATGTAGGCAGATGTGGGATAATCTATGCCAGACGTGAGGTTTCATGCTTAAGCCCTGAAGCATATGCCTTCCAAAAATTTTATTCTTGTAAACTATAACTTTGGGTATTCTTGTTTTCCATATAAATGTCTAATCCTGTTTTGAATATTTCTAAATTCTTGGTATCAATGTCTTCCTGTGGAGGTGAGTTCTTCAGTCTAATTACACATTATGTGAATTCTTTGAATTAGTTTGAATTTGAAACTGTTATTTCTCCTCTTCAAGGCTACCACTCAAACTCTGTCCATTGTCATACGTCCCAACAAATGCATAAAAGAGTGTAAGGGCTGGGGCATGAGTATCCTGGCCTAGGGTTAAGTGTCAGGTGGGGGCTGAGATTCCAGGAGCCAATTACCAGGAATCCAGCTGGGTTGGTGATATATGGTGGGGGGGTTCCCATTATTCTACTCCTCCTTCATATTCCATTTTTAGTCCTACACAGTGAACGTGCTCATTGCTTTCCTGTGCTGCTTTCTCAAGAAACACCTAAACTAAAATTGATCCGATTCTTGTCAGTTTTGTGGAAGCCACAAAAATTGAAAAGTTTTTCGGCATGACATCTAAAAAGCTTGAGTCAAAATGGATAGGCCAATATTTTCACAAGTAGCCTCTATTTAGTATTCTCTGTTTTGACATGGAAAAGCTATGGTTTTAATGACACGTAAATATCATTACATAGAAAAATAAGATAATTTCTAAAATGGAAGATTGTTAACTTATTTGCCTATTAAGTAAAATACAACATAGAATAGGTAACAATTTATCTGTTGTCAGTAAAGTCAAAGGCAGTTGACCAGAGTTATGGGCAGGGTGGATTTGATTTAAATTTAAATTGATTTAAATCAGTAGTCAGGAAGACTCGATTTAGTCATGGATTTCTACATAAAAGTGCATTCTAATTGGTTGTTATAACCTTAATACATATTCTTCACAACTCAGAGACAGTGGTAGGTTTCATTTTTAGAAGGTAGACACTATACATTTTTGAAGTGATTTATTTTGAAAACTTTTCAGATTAGTTTTACAGCTATATCAGAAAATGAATGATTGTTTGGTTATTTATTTTACCAGAGGTAATTGAAGCGGATATTTATGAAGTCATTGGGAGGTGAACTGTCTCCAGTTCAACAGGTTAATCATTAATATTTGGAGGATTTTCTTGCCATTCTGTATTAGGAGGAGAACATCACCAGACAGACATTTAAATTGTTTTATTTAACTAAAACAACGTTATGTATTCTGGATTTTTTTCTTCAACAGCAAACATATAATATTTTAACAAAACAAGCATATGAATTTTTGAATTTAATTAAACATTCAAGTTTTTTAAAATCAGGTTTGTTTTTGTTAAAATTGTTTTTAACTAAAATAGTTAAATGAAATATTAAAAACAAAAATTAAATCAACTGTGTCAGCCAGGTCAACGTGAGAAACTTAAAATATTGGCTTCTGCCGCTAACTCAGTCTTCTTCACCTTCATTTTCCTGTGTGTTCATAATCTGGAAAAGAAAAACAAGCTTTCCTGCTTTTTCGGGTCCCAAACGATTTCTCAATTTGGGATGAATTGGTCCAAAGGAAGACAATATTCCTTCTACACCAGCAGAAGAAGCTACTGCTGTTAAAAGTGAGGTTATCACTTCAACAGTCTCTGAATCTAAGTGCTTAAGTGACTTGCACCAGTTCACTGGTGTGACTTTCTTTAAATTACATCATCATCAGCAAACATATATTTCTTGAATGGTTGACCCTTAGCTCTGAAGTTTATTAGAGTTGGCATTATGGAGGGATGATTGCTGCATGTCCATGTCATTGCCAGCTCCTCTTCTTCAGCAGTTAAGGTTTGACCCTGGTACCGAGTATTGAGAATATTTGCAAGAAAATGAGCTGGAGATAGTGCTTGTCACATTCAATTTTTTAATGCTTGTAATTTAACTCTGTCATTGCATATTTTTCTTTTTAAGATCTCACTCAGTTCCTTCCAAATTTCAACAGCATCAGCAATAAAACAGCTATTTCCCTGCGTTTTGTTCAAAGCTACAGAAATAGGCTTCAGGGTACTCAGCATGTGTTCAACATTTCTCTTAAGCCCAGTGTTGAGAACTTTGGCTGTGACAATGCCATCTATTTTTTCACGATTTTGTTCACAAACTCTCATCAGATTAGGCCAGTTCTTGATATTGTGCTCAAAACAGTCCACTACTGAGTTCCACTGCACAACTTGTGGGAGAGTTAGCTTGGTTCCTCCCACTTTTTTCAGAGCAGCTGCTGCAAAGTGGTTGTTACGGAAGTATTTTGCAATTTCAACAACATTAGCCCTTGTTTCTGGAACACTGAAGTCTTTGGCTAGGAGGTGCATGAAATGAGCACTGCAACTGTATATTGTTAGTTTGGGACTCTTTTCTGAATTTCTTCTCATCTTGGATACATTTGCAGTATTGTCTGTGACCAAGCTGTGTACTAGACATTTGAATTTTTATTCACAGTTTGTTATAGCTTTTTACTGCTACTTCCTGTAAGTATTCTGCTGTGTGTGCATTTCCTGATGTATCGATTGTTTCTGTAAGGAAGACATTCCCTTCTTCTGTTTTCTCACAAGCGCATACAACAGGATCATTGTGGACATTGCTTCACCCATCAAGACTCAGGTTAACAGTTTCACCCTCTGGATCTTTTGCACACTGCTCAGTTTCTCTTTCGTACACTTTATCCAGTAATTTACCTGCGACATCTGCTCTGTTGGGTGGACAGTATCCTGGTCTTAATGACTGAACCATGTTAATGAAGTTTGGGTTCTCAGTCATATGGAAAGGAGAGTTTGTTGCATAAACAAACCGGGCAATTTTTTCATCAGTTATCTCTTTTTGTAATCTGCTGGTTCTTATCACAAATGTATCTATGGTTGTTTCTGGATGATAGAGATTTTTTTTTCTTTTTGCAACAGGTGATATACTGTGGCTATATGACATACATGATGTGACTGAAACACTATCATTGGCAGGTTTCAGGGTGGTAGCCGTGTTAGAGTGTATCAGCAAAAAAAAAAAAGTAATTGTAGCACTTTAGAGACTAACAAATTTATTATGCCCAGATAAATTTGTTAGTCTCTAAGGTGCCACAAGTACTCCTCGTTTTTTTATCATTGGCAGATAACTCTAGAAACGATAGAAAATGATGGTGCCCTTGAAGGTGGATAGTCTTCAGAATCCTGTATGTTGAGGATGGATTCTCCTAAACAAAATAAGTCAGTGCAGTCATTTTAATTATTGTTACCATACTGCTCATTTAGTATTACTCATTGCATTCACTGACACTCGGTACTACTTTAAAGGTGAAATTGTAAAAGGAAGATCTGCCTATTTCAGCTATTTATTTTTTATCACAACTGCATCTAAAATGATAGTACCATAGAGTAACAACTATATTTTTTGCTCAAACATGAGAATTCAAGAATAGTCCAGAAGGAAGACAGGCAGTCCTTAAGAAAGAAGTATGAAATAAAAAAGTTTACCAACCTGAAGATCCTGCATGTTCAGACATGTTCCTTTCATCATCTTCAATGCAGCTTCCTCCTGAGAAGGAACACTTCTCATGATGTTGTTTCATTCAGGCAACCCAGACCTTGCATTTCTTTGTTGCACTGTTTACATTTTGCACATATGCCTGTCTTACCCACAGGTAGAGGAACTTCATTAAAATATTCCCAAACTGGGTCTCTCTTAACGGCCTGCTGCCATTATAGGTTTTCCTTTCTAGTGAGAGAATAGTATGGTAGATCTCAAATCAGTGAAGGCTACACTCAGAAAGACCTCAAGACTTCTGGCATATGCCATAGATGGTAATAGAATATCAGGGTTGGAAGGGACCTCAGGAGGTCATCTAGTCCAACCCCCTGCTCAAAGCAAGGCCAATCCCCAATTTTTGCCCCACATCCCTAAATGGCCCCCTCAAGGATGGAACTCACAACCCTGGGTTTAGCAGGCCAATGCTCAAACCACTGAGCTATCCCTCCCCCCAAATATTTATCATTTATCTCCAGACTTCTTCTCCTTTTCCAGATCTATTCTGCCCCCAACAATCTTCTGTTCATCGAACTTTTTTGAAACTTTGCACTTTTAGAGGGAGGTAAGGGTTTGACTCTGTGTACACAAATTTGCAGAGGGACAATAGGGTTGAGGTCTGTTATTTCTCACCTCTATATTTTATTTATTTATTTATAAACATTTTTGCTGTTAATGAGTATGTTATCTTTGGAGACACAAATCCACAGTTTGAGAACTTCAAAACTAAGCTTCTCTGATGGTATCTTCTAAACTGAGCACTGAATCCCATTGGGTAGCTAGAAAGATTAACCTAAATCTATATAGAAGCCCCTGGAACCCCATAAGATTGGGTCCTTAATCTGTGAACTGTTGGAACTCATTTACAAAACTTTCCTTAAACTTTACTTGAATATATTGTCTCATACTATAGAATTATAATTTATAATCCCTATTCCATTATGAGATACATTATAGCTCAAAGATATCTTAAAACTATTTTTAGATCGGTTTTTCCTCAAAAAGCATTTTATTAAAAAAAATCTGATTTTAAATTTAAAAAAATCCATTTTTTTAAACAAAAATCATTGATATTTTTATCCACCCTGGTTATGGGTATGTATTCAAGAGAGAGAAGTTGTAAAATGTATTGTTTCTAAGGAAAAGACTGATTCTCAGAGGTTATCAGAGTAGAAGACATCCACAAGACTTGGAAGTAAAGCTATCGAATAACAATTTTTTTCTATTAAGATAATTATTTTTCCTTCTAATAATACTGTAGTTCAGTAGACTATAATTTGTTGGCAGCCAGATATTTGACATGAATGCATTTTAACCTTTTAGCCAAGAACAACTAAACTTTGACCAATGAAGTACCACACTGGAGACTTGCCAAGAGTCTTAGGACTGAACCTGCATCCAAGCAGGGCAGTTAGAGCAACATAACAGAGAACTGTGCTGTCGAGTAGAACAGTTGGAGCAGCATTTCCAGTTGTGTGTTGATGGCATAATATCTCAGCGTGGCATAAATATAACTAAGATCACACATGCTGCCAACAACCATTTAGGAAGGCTGCTATGTAAATTAGGACACCTCTGTAGTAAAGATTAAAGTGGCCGCTGGTTACATTATCCCTCTTTTATTTGAATAATACTGGGCTGCTGACTGTTATGAAGTACTCCTAGTTGAATGGAATATAAAGCTTAGTTTTCAATTCACTTATAAAGAATAGAACAGAGCATATTAAAAAACAAACAATTGTTACCTTAATTAATCTTGGTAAAATTGTATCATGGGGCTGTGTGCATCCCTTGTGCTGAACTACACTGAGAGGAAAATAATTTTCTTGCTCCAGAAGACTTGCAATCTGTTAGACAGTACATTGGAGACATAATACACCAGTTGTCTAAATTATAGTCTGTTATCTAAACAAAGTGTGTTTTAATGTGCAGACTTAAACTTTATATAAATATTTAAGGAAAAATAGTTCAAAATACTTTTTTCCTTATCTGGAAAGAATTGAGTTCAGGATTTGTGTTTTTTTGTGTGGAACAGCTGGTGTTAATAATGGCTAGAACAGCATAACAAATGCAGCTGCAGATACATTTGTTGACAATGCACCCAACTATCGCAAGAGAGATACAACTTTTAATTTGGCTGTTGGCATGAGAGAAGTACCTTTCAGGTCACCTTTTCATTTCTCTGATGTTACATAATCTAAAACAGAAAATATTAACTGTATCAAACTTTGGGTGTAATTGTATGAATTTATGACTTTAGTGAATTGAGTGGGGGGTTCTACCAGTAGGGTGGGATGGGCAGGAGTTGAGTGAGAACAGAAGGGGACAGGGAGAGGCATGAGGGAGACAGGGACACAAGGGTCTAACCACTAGAGAACTCTCTTCCCTTTAGAACCTTGAGTTGAATCCAAGATTCTTGAGTCTCTAAATTCCTTTGCTGTCCAGTAAATAGCTATGAAACCTACCAGCAAAGTGTGTCTCTGTTCCTTTCTAGTGGTAGGGCCACATAGAGACTCTTCCTGTTATTACTCCTACTTTTTCTCCAGTAGCTCCAGGGGGAGAGGACTTTTCTTGGGTCTAAAGATTCCGGTCTTTCTGATGACCTCTGTGGGGGAATCGGTATGATTCCACATGATGGAATTTTTGTTTTTGAATTTTAAAGTTATTAAAGAAACTTAGGAAGTTAGATCCAAAAGAAATAAGAAATGATCATGCAATTGAAGACCACAATGCATATGTACAAAGGGAACAAATTAAGTTTGCACAGGCAACTTTGATGCAGCCATTTCCTGGCTTTTGAGTGCTAGACTTTGCAACCTTAACATTCTTTAAAATAGTTTTTTCATATAAAACGTTGAGGCAGACTGACTAACTGTAAATAGATGTGTAAATTGAAAGAAGAGCTGACATATTGTAGATTGATTCTAGGTCACAGTTTAAGCCAGTTGTAAAGCATTCTGGTTTGGCACTCTATTTCTGGCTTGGCTCCGGATCTGCTAGTACAAGTATAAAAAACATCACAATATCTGACTAGCTTACATCTGGTAGCACAGAGAGTATGGGAGAAAGAAGAAAAGAAAATGAATGTAGAGACAATTAACTATGAATAGCTTGAGGCTTTCACAGCAAGTAAATGGCTTTGGAGTACGGATGTCCAACTTGTTCAGGGGAGAGGGATGAATTATATTTTTAATTATGGTCCATCAGTCAGGACTACAAAATTAGGATTACATACTGACCTCAGTCCACAGCAAACCTCTGATGAGCCCTGTTTTGTTGGATCACTGCTGACAATGTTCTAGTTATTAAAGTTACTATTGAATATAGTATCACTCAGTGAAGCATGATTCACTATATATGCAGTTACCTGATTAAATTGCATAACTGCATGCTCAAATGAGGCATACAATTGCATGCCTAAATTATTTGAAATTTAACTATATGATAAGATAAGATAAGGGGCTTTAACTGGATGCTTTACTCACTGCTGTGTGGCACGTCCTTCTGGCTGCTCTGGGGATTAGCTCTTTCAGCCTGCTGCCCCCTTCTTGTGGTTCCTCTCTTCCTCCTCAGGAGCTGTCTTGCCTCATCTTCCTGGTTTAGCCCTCCAGCCAAGTCACAGTAGTCCTCCCCTTACAGTGTACTATCAGCATCTTCCTCACAGTCCCAGGTGGTCCTTAAATTGTCTGTCCTGGCTGGGCCACTCCCTCCATGGGTAGAATGCATGGTCCCAGACAGCCTCCAAGTTCTCTGCCCAGATCGTACCAATCACTGAGTGAGTGGCACAAAGTGAACCCAGGCCTGCCCTCTACTCAGGGTTCCCATCCAGGGCTCTGTATCCAGCAGCGAGGATCTGGACAACCACAAACCTTCCTGCCGCTCCCCCGGACTAGTTTCTACCTTGCCTATCCCAGGCTCACATTATCCATTCTTCTAGCCAAAGCCCTCTTTTTGGTTCCAAATCCCTTTCTCTCCCTCCTCCCAGAGAAAGTGACTTTCTGCTACCAGCTCCCTCACTTTATAGATGAGCTGTCTGCTCCTGCACAGGTGAGCCTCCCTTGATTAGGTCTTTCCTTTCAGCCTAAATGTCTCCCTCTCCCCCCATCCCTTTGCAGCCTAATAGGTTAATTGGCCTATCTGGCCTATGTTAACCCCTTCAGGGTGAGTGTGGAATGCACACAGGCATAAATGTTCAACATTAACTTCCCACTAAGATTGGTGAAATCTTTCCTTTCTTCTTACAAAGCTCTTGCCTTTTTTTCCCCCAGTTGTACTCGCTAAATGAATACAAACCACCTATTTCTAAGGCTAAAATGACACAGATCACTAAGGCAGCAATCAAGGCTATAAAGGTAAGGAATTGACTGTTTTTTATTTCCCTTCAGTTACTGCTATTTTTACTTCTTAAATAACCTGATAAAATGCAGAATTTGCTAATAACTTTTTTTCGTTCTGTATGTCTTCTCCAAGATATGGGCAGGTATGATAAGTAATGGGGATTTTACAGGTTTAGCTGACAGTTTTGGCTTAAAATTTTTTGTTACTGGTGGTGATATGTGAGAAAGAAAGACCTTAGCTTGACTCTTCGGGCAGGTCTACACTACGGGGCTAAATCAACCTAAGTTATGCAACTCCAGCTATGAGAATAACTTAGCTGGAGTTGACGTACCTTAGTTCAATTTACTGCGGTGTCTACACTGTGCTGGGTCGACTTACCTTATGCTTGTTGGTCCGGAGGAGTACCGGAGTTGATGGGAGAGTGATCGGTGGTGGATTTAGTGGGTCTTCACTGGACCTGCTAATTTGATCCCTGGTGGATCGATCGCTGCAGTGTCGATCCATGGTAACTGGAGACAAGCCCTTAGAGCCTAACATGAGTGTGCAGGTCTAGAAGTTAAAGATTTTTTTTCTATTTTTTTAACTGTAAATTTGCTCTGGAATGAGTGAAATACAATAAAGATCAAAACCCACAAAGCCATCTTTATATTTTCAGAATAGAAGCCTAGGTGCTGCACCAACTGGCTTGAAGTAGTTTCCATTATATAAAAAGTTTACAGTTTAGTTCAATGGATCTCAGCACCTCCACTATATAAATTGTTCCAGCACCCCTGAATAGAAGTGCACTTTAAGGTTGTGTAATAGTCACAATTATACCCTCTCTTTTTATGGTCATAGAACTCTAAAATACTTTGTGGTGTGGCACAGTATTCAGCATTTGTGGGGTTTTATTTTTCATGTTCATTGAATTCAAATTATAGAACTGTTAGTATATGAATAAGATTTTACATTCCTAAATGAAAAAAAAATTAGAAAACAGCGTTGAAAAATGGAGGAAAAGACGCAGGTTATGCAGTTGAAAGAATGGAAAATAGGAGAAAAAAATATATGAGAGAGTATAAAAGCAAGGGAGACATTAAGCCTTGGAACCTAAATTTTTACTCTGAGTATTCTGAGGTGTTTTGGTGTCAGGGAAATTACTGGCACCTGAACTAGGGAGTTAGGCAATCAGAGGGAGGTAGTGGCATGACAGCAGGGGAATGGAACGAACAGGTGGAGATTGAGGAATAAGTAAGAGCGCTATATAAAGTATGGTTTGCAGTGTACCAGAATTGCTGCAAAATTTGATCAAACAGCAGTTTGTGTGATGCACCACATAATAGCTGCTGAACTAAGTGGTTAGTAATAATAATACTTGAGGGACCTGGTGGGTTAGGTAGCATCTTTTTTTGGACCAACTTGTATTGGTGAGAGAGAGAAGCTTTCCAGCTTACACAGAGCTCTTCTTCAGGTCTGGGAAATATGTCTTTTCTCTGAGTGCATTTCCTACACCTGAAGAAGAGAACATAATTAATGCCAAATGATATAATAAAAAGTAATGTTATAGTTAAAAAACAACAACACAACAATAGCAACCCACTGTTGGTGTTTGTGTTATACCACATGGAAATCCATATTTTGTAATGGACTTAGAACTCTCTTATAACTCTAAGTATGAGCAGAGGGGGAATCTCTGTCACACACTGAGCATTACAGAGTTCTTGGTTGCTCCGGGCTGCAGAGCTGCCTGTGTACGAAAGTCAGGAGGCAGCCATAAATTAGAGAAGCTGCCACCTTTGCCGCCCCCCCGCCCCCCCGAGCGGTGCATTCTGGATTGCAACCCCTGGAGGTGTAACACAGAAACTCACCATGTGTTTCCGAATTTGCAATGTGATTTGGATAGATATGTTCACTGGTATAGGATGTTCCAACAAGTGCAATGAACTAGGGCAGCTTTTTCTGAATAACTTATTTTGAAGAAAATGGAGACTTGATAAGATCCTCGTTTACTCGTTTTCTCTTTTAGATTGGGAAATGCAAATTTTAAAGTGTTGGTAAAATATAGATCAATGGCATGATATTAGTATGTTGAATTATATGCAATAGGTCTAACTTTTCCTTTAGCTCCTTAAAACAAAATAACAGTAGCTTTTCAGGAATTTTGCCTTTCTCCTACTTCTGTAGCAATAAACATTTACGGTAGAAATTAAAGTCAAGTTGACAGAACTGTACGTTCAAATAATATTGGAGGTCAGATATGTATAAGCATTTTTGTTGGTTCCCTACTCTAAAAACATCTCTTATTTTTTAGTTCTACAAACACGTTGTACAGAGTGTTGAGAAATTCATTCAAAAGGTAGGTAACTTGAGCATATTGTATTAACATACAGATATAAACCAGGACTTAATATTCTACTATTTGAAATATAAATGAGAAGAGATTTTTTTGTCGTGTGTGAGTATATATACAGATAAATATTTTGTGTGCATATAAAATTATAAAATTCAGTGGAATATCAGTCATGCAAAAATTCTGCATAAATAAGATAGTTCTCTTGATTGGAAAATAAGTTGGTGGTATATGTAAGATGAAATTGTTTCCTGAATGAGTACAGAGATAAGGTTATTAAAGTATTACTATTCTTTTTTAGATCAGTTATCTTCAGAATTGGGATTAATTTTGTTTGTGTGTTCATGTAGAGTTAAAGGGATGCTGTCAACTTGAAAATTAGTCAGTTTAAACAAAGAAGAGTTTCATGTATTACAGCTTTCCTTGATTTCCTGCTAATATTTTCCATAGATTATAAAGTTTAGAAGGGGACAACTGTCATCATCTAGTTTGGCTTGTATAACACAGGCCATAGAACTTCACTCAGTGATTCCTGCGTTGAACTCAGTAATTTATGTTTGAACTGGAGCTTTTAGAAAGACATACAATATTGATTTAAAGATTCCAAGTGCTGGAGAATTTACTACATCAGTTGGTAAACTTTTCCAATGGTTAATTACCCTACTGTTAAAAATTTTCATCTTAGTCCCAGGTTGAATTTTTCTGTATTCAGGTTTCTCTTGTTGGATCATCTTGTTATGCCTTTGTCTAAATCATGAGAACTTCGTAGTATAAGATATCTTCTGCCTGATAGATATGCATTGTGATCAAATTACCTCTTAACCTTCTCTAATAAGTATATTAAGCTCATAAAGTCTCTCATTATAAGGCATGTTTTCCAGAGCACAAGTCGTTCTTGTGGACTATACTAAATTTAACAACGGTACTCTGTGTAGTATTAGAGCAGGGGGAGGCAACCTATGGCACGCTTGCCAAAGGTGACACGCGAGCTGATTTTCAGTGGCACTCCCACTGCCCGGGTCCTGACCACCGGTCCGGTGGGCTCTGCATTTTAATTTAATTTTAAATGAAGCTTCTTAAACATTTTAAAAACCTTATTTACTTTACATACAACAATAATTTAGTTATCTATTAAAGACTTATAGAAAGAGACCTTCTAAAAATGTTAAAATGTATTACTGGCACACGAAACCTTAAATTAGAGTGAATAAATAAAGACTCGGCACACCGCTTCTGAAAGATTGCAGACCCCTGTATTAGAGCATCATGTGTGGAGTTAGTGTGGTATAGCTATTGGGCTTTAAATTCAAAGTCCACCTCATACTGCACTCATGTCCTCATGTAGACACTCCCTTAGATGCATAAGACCTTACATTGGCTGTGTTAAAATGTTTATTTTTTCATTACGTTCAGTTTACAAAGCAATCCATTTCTCTCCTTATATCAGTGACATGTCCTTGTCATTCCTTACAACCCTACCTTATATGCCATTTGCAGACTTTATCAGTGCTGATTTAATATTTTCTTCCAGATCATTAGCAGGTTATTGAATAACGTTGCACTGAGAACCACCACTGCCAGGATTACAATTGAAATAACTCCCTTGATGATTCCCCATTAACAATTGCATTTTGAGCTCCATCTCTGTTTTTATTTAATTTCGTATGTGCCATATTGATTTTGCATAGTACTAAATTTTAAATCAGAATATTATGCACTACTAAGTCATACATCTTATAGAAGTTTAAAGCATATCACATCAGCAGTTACCAGATGTGTAATCTTATCAACAAATTATATTAAATTAATTTGAGGAGACTTATTTTGATTAAAGTCATCAGCCATTCCATTATTTTGCCTGAAATCCATGTCAGGCTAATTGTCCTATATTACCCAGGAGATTCAGTTTACCTTTATTTAAATACTGGCACAGCTTTGGCTTTCTTCCAGTTCTTTGACTCTTCTCTACTTTTCCAAGATTTAATAAAAATGTACTCAAATGTTCCAAAAGGTGCTCAGCCAACTCTTTTAAAATTCTTGGCTACAAGTTACCCAGACCTGATAACTTAAAAAAAAAAATGTTTTTTTTTTTTTTAAATGGATGCTTTTTAGCATCCTCCTTAGTTACTGTTTGAAAAGAGACTCTCTTGTCATTGTATGACATGAATTATTATTAGTAGTAATTTATTTATGGCAGTAGCCGCTATATGCCAGGTACTTTCCAAGTATAAGGGTGGTCTCTTCTCCAGGGAACTCAGAGTCTAATGCATGTAATAGATACACTGTCCAGCTTTATTTCAGATACATAAATATTTATTGAACACTTCTGCCTCTACTGCATCATTATTAAAAATGTTACAGTCTTCATCTAATAATGGTCATATACCATTTCTAGGACTCCTTTTGTTCCTGATATATTTAAAAATTCCTTCTTATTGTCCTTAACCCTATTAGTCATAGGTATTTTTTGGATACCTTAGTTTCCTTTACTAATTGCTTGCATTTCTTAATTTCTAATTCGCTGTTATGAGTTAAATTTATTTTAGGGGTTTGCAGCAATAATTTCATTCAGTTAAAATGTTTACTTTCTTGTTCATTTATAAAAGAGGTGGAGTTGGCTTTAAACATGGTGTTGTTCAGTGTGTCTGTTAACATACGGATTAGAAACAGGACCAGAAGGCGAGAAGCAACAGAGACTGGGATTGAGTGTGGGCAACAGGAGTTAAGGCTTATTCTACTCAAATCCTGAACAACTGATATACAGCCTCAGACGGGTAAACATAATACACCAATGTGCACACATGTCAATTTCAAATCTGTAATTCTTATAAAGTAATTAATTAAAAAAACTGATGAAAGTTTTCATAAACGTTATAGAAAAACCTCTCATAGCCATAGTTAACAGTGTGACACTAAATGTCACTTGAATACACACAGTATTATAAAACCACAAACAGAACTATGCATAGTATAATTTATGAAAGCGATACTAACCTTGTATCAAGTGCAGAAACATGTACTTATTGGTAAACGTAGTTGGAAGTTAAGGATGCCTGATGATAGTTCAGGATAAGGATGGAAATGTGTGGGATCTAGGTAGTGGAAGAGAGGTATTTGAGGTGAGAAGCGGGAATTAATGGATGTAGTGTACATTGGATGTTTGGATGACTTGTATCTTATTTCCTTGCTTTTTATGATTTGCATTGGTGATAGGTACACCTATTTATTCACCTGAATGCTAAGCTAATGATATTTTAATGGGAATATTTTGAAATACACATGGTGCTTCTTTGAATGATAGCACATGTGCATTCCATTTCAGTTGTGCGCACACGCCCAGTGAACTGTTGCTGGAGAATTTTACCTCAGCGGTACCCATCAAGGCAGTGTATGTGTTCTCTGCTGCCTCATGCTGCTGTGCGATGGTGTATAGGGCAGAGCCTCCCCTTCGACCCTTTCTCTGTTTCTTCTTACCGCCCACAATGGTTGTTGGAACATTCTTCCTTGCTTCTGCAAGTTCTTCTTTGAATAGATGCAGATGTGTATTCCAATTAGGTGTGTGCACACTGGAGCTGGAAATTTTGCCAAGCAGTGCACGTAGAGAGGCAGCACTCCCCCCTCGTGGCTGTGGCTCCTCTGCTGGCTATGTGAGGCAGCGCCACCCAAATCCCTCTCAGTTCCATCTTTTTGCCCATGGCTGGAGTCAGAGATCTGTGTGGTTGTCACCTCACAAATAGTCTTAGTCTAGTTCTTGTTGTATGTAGTTAGTAGTTAATGTTAGTTGTAGGGCTGTCAAGCTATTAAAAAAATTAATCGCGCAATTAATCGCACTGTTAAACAATACTAGAATACCATTTATTTAAATATTTTTGGATGTTTTCTACTTTTTCAAATATATTGATTTCAGTTATAACAGAGTACAAAGTGTACAGTACTCACTGTATATTTATTTTTTATTACAAATATTTGCACTGTAAAAAACAATGAAATAGTATTTTTCAATTCACCTAATACATACTGTAGTGCAATTCTTTATTATGAAAGTTGAACTTACAAATGTAGAATTATGTACCAAAAAAAACTGCATTCAAAAATAAAACAATGTAAAACTTTAGAGCCTACAAGTGCACTCAGTCCTACTTCTTGTTCAGATAGTTGCTCAGGCAAACAAGTTTGTTTACATTTGCAGGAGATAATGCTGCCTGCTTCTTGTTTACAGTGTCACCTGCAAGCGAGAACAGGCATTTGCATGCCATTGTTGTAGCTGGGGTCGCAAGATATTTACGTGCGAGATGCGCTAAAGATTCATATGTCCCTTCATGCTTCAACCACCATTCCAGAGGACATGCATCCATGCTGATGATGGATTCTGCTTGATAACAATCCAAAGTAGTGTGGTTCATGATGCATGTTCATTTTTGTCATCTGAGTCAGATGCCACCAACAGAAGTTGATTTTCTTTTTTGGTGGCTCGGGTTCTATAGTTTCTGTGTCAGAGTGTTGCTCTTTTAAGACTTCTGAAAGCATTCTCCACACCCTGTCCCTCTCAGATTTTGGAGGGCACCTCAGATTCTTAAACCTTGGGCCTAATGTTGCGACTATCTTTAGAAATATGATATTGGAACCTTCTTTGTGTTTTGTCATATCTGCAGTGAAAGTGTTCTTAAATCAAACAATATATGTGAGGTTGTCATTTGAGACTACCATAACACAAAATATATGGCAGAATGCAGGTAAAACCATGGAGCAGGAGACATACAATTCTTTTCCAAGGAGTTCAGTCACAAATTTAATTAACGCAATTTTTTTAATGAACATTATCAGCATGGAAGCATGTCCTCTGGAATGCTGGTTGAAGCATGAAGCGGCATACGAATGTTGAGCATATCTGGCACGTAAATACCTTGCAACGCCAGCTACAAAAGTGCCATGCAAATGTCTGTTCTCACTTTCAGGTGACATTGTAAATAAGCAGGCAGCATTATCTTCCATAAATGTAAACAAACTTGTTTCTCTTACTGATTGGCTGCACAAGAAGTAGGACAGAATGAAGTAGTAGGCTCTAAAGTTTTACATTTTGTTTTTGAGTGCAGTTATGTAACAACAACAAAAATCAACATTTTTATGTTGCACTTTTAGATAAAGAGATTACACAACAGTGCTAATATGAGGTGAATTGAAAAATACTGTTTCTTTTGTTATATTTACAGTGCAAATATTTGGAATCAAAAGTAATATAAAGTGAGCACTGTACACTTTGTATTCTGTGTTGTAATTGAAATCAATAAATTTGAAAATGTAGAAAAACATCCAAAATATTTAATAAATTTCAGTTGGTATTCTGTTTAACAATGCGATTAAAACTGCGATTAATAGTGATTAATTTTTTTGAATTAATTGCATGGGTTAATTGTGATTAATCGACAGCCCTAGTTAGTTGTAGTGGTCTGTTCCCCTGGTGGTGCCCTCACTGGGGTTTAAACATTGTCCTCTGTGCGGAGAAGCAATCCCTATACGCTGTACCTTCTTTGTCATAGCAAGAGCCACCTCAAAAAGCATTGTTCAATCTGCAGATTGCTCAAGAAAAGAACACTGGTGGTTTAGGACCTTCGCCTTAAGCAGCACCTGCTTGAACAGTCCATGTGGCCTGGTCTGGTACTGAGGCCCTCATCATGTCGAAGATCACGCTTGGGCTCTCTCAGGAGTCGTGTCACTCCTCCCCTTCTCTTCAGCTGGTTCTACTGATGTATGAGAAGGAAGAACCAGAACCAGTTCGGACAGGAGCTTCCTCATCATCCCCAGACCACCACCAATAGAAGGAGTTGTTGCAGGGGGTTGCTGTTGATTTATAAATCTTGCTAGAGGAGGTCCAGGACCCTTAGCATCAACTCCTGGGCATTTTACAACCACAGGGACTGGTCAGCGTGGCCCTCCCAATCACCTAGGCCATATTAGAACTAGTCAGAGCAGTTTGTGTCCCTACACCAAAAAGAGCCAACAGATGCTATTTTGTGCTGGCCAAGGGTGTGGACTTCTTGTTTTCCCATCCTGCCCCCAATTAGTTAGTGGTACAAGTGGCTATGGAGAGAGCTTGGTCACACTACCAAAAATTTACTGCAGCAGTTAAAGAATCAGGGAGAATAGACCTCATGGGTAGGAAGGTTTTCTCCTCTGCAGACCTCAAATTTCATATTGCTAATTACCAGGCCTTTATTTTAACCATTTTAACATCTGTGCTAGGCTTGTGACATTTAAAGATAAGCTACCTATGGAAGACTCAGTCCAGTTCCAGTCCTCTCTAGATGAGGGGAGTTTGGTAGCAAAGGTGGCTCTCCAGGCTGCGGTAGATACCGCAGATACAGCATCCAGATCTTTAGCCACAGGACTGGACATGCGAAGGAGCTTGTGGCTTCAATCATTGGGCTTCCCTAGAAAGGTTCAAAATACTATCCAAGACCTCCCCTTCAATGAGTCCAGCCTTTTTAATGAAAAGACAGACACGTCTCTCTGTTCTCTAAAGGACTCAAGATCCACCCTGCAATCCCTGGGAATTTACACTTCAGCCCCGTTCCCATTCATGCTTCTTTTCTTAAGAGTGAACATGCCAAGTTTTTTTAACTGTTCTTCATAGGTCGGGTTTTCTAAACCTTTAATCATTTTTGTTGCGCTTCTCTGGATATACCCACATATTTCCTAAAGTGTAGTGCTAAATTTGGACACAGCACTCCAGCTGATACCTCACTTGTATAGAGTAGAGCAGGACAATTACCTCCTGACTCTTTGGACTTGTCTACACTTAAAATGCTGCAGCGGCACTGCTTCAGTGAAGACACTACCTATGCTAATGGGAGTGCTTTTTATGTCAGCATAGGTAATCCACCTCCCCAGGAGGCAGTAGCTAGGTCGGTAGGAGAATTCTCCCGTTGACTTATCACTTTCTACACCAGGGTTAGGTCAGTTTAATTGCATTATTCAGGGGTGTGGATTTTTCAGGTCCCCGAGCAACATAGTTATACCGATCTAATTTTCTAGTGTAGACGAGCCCTTATATACAACACTCCTGTGACTACATTCCAGAATGACTCATCCTTTTTTGCAACTGCATCACATTATTGACCCATTCAATTTGTGATCCTCTATAACCCGCCAGATCCTTTTTAGCAGTGCTGCCACTTAGCTAGTTATCCCCCATGTTGTAGTTATGCATTTAATTTTTACTTCCTAAGTATAGTCCTTTGCTTGTCTTTACTGAATTTCGTCTTGTTGATTTCAGTCCAGTTCTCTTAGTTTATGAAGGTCATTGTGAATTCTAATCCTGTCCTCCGAAGTGCTTGCAACCCCTCCCAGCTTGCTGTCATCCGCAGGCTTTATAATCTTACTCTCCACTCCATTATCCAAGTCATTAATGAAAATATTGAATACTGGACCCAGGACTGACCCCAGCGGGATTCCACTACATATATCCTCCCAATTTGAAAGCAAACCATTCATAGATTGATAACTACTATTTCAGTTCAGTCTTTAACCAGTTGTGCACCCATCTTGTAGTAATTTCATCTAGATCATGTTTTCCTACTTTGCTTGTGAGAATGTTATGTGGGACTATGTCAAAAGCCTTACTAAAATCAAGATATATCACTTCTGCTTCCTCCCCTATCCACTAGGCTAGTAACCCTGTCAGAGAAGGAAATTAGGTTGGTTTGGCATGATTTGTTCTTGACCAATACATGCTGATTATTCATTGTAACCCTATTATCCTCTAGGTGTTTACAAATTAATTGTTTTTAATGATTTGTTCCAGTATCTTTTCAGGTGTTGAAGTTAGGCTGATTGGTTTATAATTCCCTGGGTCCTCTCTGTTCCCCTTTCAAAAGACAGGTACTGTGATTGTCCCTTTTCCAATTTTCTGGGACCTCACCAGCGCTTCTTGAGTTCTCAAAGATAATTGCTCACGGTTCTGAGATGACTTCAACTAGTCTCTTAAGTACCCTCGGATGAATTTTACTCACTTAAATACATCTAACTTACCAAAATATTCTTTAATCTGTTCTTTCCATGTTTTGGCTTGTGGTCCTTCCCCCTTGTTAATTAATTGTGTTGAGTATCTGGTTACTATTAATGTTTTTTAGTGAAGATTGAAGAAAAACAGGCATTAAACATCTCAGCCTTCTTGATGTCATCAGTTTAGTGCTCTTTCCCCACTAACTATACCTACACTTTCCTCCTTCTTTATCATACTCCTAACATACTTATAGAACCTGTTCTTATTGCCTTTTATGTCCCTTGCTAAGTGTAACTCATTTCATGCCTTAGCTTTTCTGATTTTGTCCCTACATGCTTGTGCGTGCTGTTCTTTTATACTCCTCCTTAGCAATTCGTCCATGTTTCTGTTTTTCGTAGGATTCCATTTTGTTTTTCAGGTCACTAAGAGCTCATGATGAAGCCATGTTGACTTATTACTCTTTCTATCTTTCCGTCGCATTGGGATAATTTGCAGTATTGCCTTTAATATTGTCTCCTTGAGAAACTGCCAGCTCTCCTGAACTCCTTTATCCCTTAGATAATTAGTACAAGTGAGAAACCAGGTAAGAGATAATGCTGAAAGACTTAGCGCTGACACTGGGCAGCATATTAGACACATGAGTTTACAATGTGCTATACATATGTTTATGGACTGCATGAGCCAAGAAGGTAACCACACCTATCCATACAGCTTCTGTGCAAACACTCCTGAAATATTGCTTATGGCATCATGTTGCTGACAGTTTAGAGGGATTCCAGAGAAGAACTACAAAAGTGATAGGCTGCAGGGGTTGAGATTTAAGGAAAGATTAGAAAATCTAAATACATAGAGCTGGTTTAAGCAATGACTGAAGAACAAAACAAAGATGTTGGTATTCAAGATAAGTATTCAAGGTTGTAAACACCAAGGAGAGGAAGGAATTAATTATATGATGTTATATACTGGGTTACAAATGGGAGAAAACAAATGGAAAAATTAAGGTGAATATCCAGAAAAACGTCTTGATAATGAGTACTATTAGGTTGTGGACCACTTTTCCTGGGGAAATAGTGGGATCAGCAATAACTTGGGACTTTTAAAACTGGACTGTTCAAATTGCTAGGAAATATAGAGATACAGACTAGAAGATGTTTTCTGTCTCTTATTTCTGTGACTCTAATGATAGGAAAGTTGCACTATTGTGTTTAAGATTCTAATTGCAACCAATACAAAATATAATTGAGAATATTTTATGAACTGTCTTAGGTTTCATTTATTTCTTAGGCTTGGTCTGTGCACATAGTTGCACAAGTTTAAAGTTGTGTGTTTAAACTGATTTAGCTAAACAAGCATAAATGCCTGTGAGACTCTCTTAAATCAAGTTAAAACCTGTTTTTAGGTTGGATCAGTAAATGTACAGATGCAAGATGTACTGATATAAGAGTGGCTGCACAAAGGTTTGCACCAGTTTAACTAAATCTGTCTTTAAACTGATTTTAGTTACAGTGGTTCAGCTTTGTGCATTCACAAGACCTTGGGAGTAATTTCTCCTGTGTAAAGTTTCCTTTGTAACTAGGATTGTATTTTATGCATTAGTGATCTTATAGGTACTACACCATTTGTATATAATATAAGTTTCAAATTTTCCCAGAGTTTTAAAATGTTTACAATTGGTGTCATCTCAAGTAAATAAGCGTATGAGTGTTTAGAGACAGAAATAGTTAATAATTTGCTATTTCGGATGAAGGTTTGTCATATTGCTTACAGGGACTTCCAGTGAGCCAGTGTTTTGAGTGAGCGATTGATAAAAAGAAAAAAATATAGAGAAGCTTACTAACACCCAGCTCCCTTTGTTGACATTCTTTCTTTCTCCCTGGTCATTAGTGCAGTGCTTTTTATTTGACCAAGGTACAGGAGCATTACATTTCTAAACTTGTTTTAGTTTGATTATAAGTCCAGTTTTTTTGGAATGATGTGAAATTTGATATTCATCATGCTGCATATAAGTACTATGAGCTGAAAATTTGAACAAGGCTATAATAATTGAGATGGCTTCACATTTATCATGTATATATACAGTGCAGACTTAGATATAAAATACCTTTTTAAAAAATAGTATATGTATTTAAAGTCTAATTGTTATGAGATTGATATCCATAGAACTTTGACTAATTAAAAATTATTGTGCACCATCACAAGCATTTACTTGTACTGGTAAGTCAATTTATAAAATGTAAGGAGTGGAAAAATCTAGTCATTTGAGATTTTGTTGATATTTTCTGTCCTTGGGCTCTTAACTGTGTGATTTTTGTTCTTTTTCAATTATACATTATTTTTAAACTATCTTCTTTGTGTAGTGCAAACCAGAATACAAGGTGCCTGGTCTCTATGTCATTGACTCTATTGTGCGACAGTCCCGGCATCAGTTTGGGCAAGAGAAGGATGTGTTTGCTCCTAGATTCAGCAATAATATCATCAGCACTTTCCAGAATTTATACCGTTGTCCTGGGGATGACAAGGTATGTCTTGTTTCTTCTAAAGCTAACACAATTATTAGAATTTCATTTTTTCAAAGAAAATTAAAAAGGTTTGACGACATTAGTGTTTTATTTTAACAGACCTAATTGTAACCCGTATAACTCTTCTTAAGGAAAATTTTAAAAAAATCTGAAAGTATATGTAGTCTGAGGGAGAGCGGTCTCCAATTAGATCCAGGGGCACTTCTACCTAAGGTGCTTGTGAAGAGAGACAATTGGTTGAAATGAGGTGTCTATATGAGAAGAGAGAGCAAGATCTATGTAGAAGTGTACTGCAAAGGAATGTCGCCCCCCGCCTATTGTGAGGACAGTAGATGGGAAGTTTCTACAAGGTGTATCGGAGGAGGTGATTGGATATGTATTCTCAGGATGGGCCAACACATTTTGGTTCAGAATTGGAAGAGAGAGCAGCAGCAATGCAGAACACTTTCCAAATGATGGTATCCAGTATGAAAAAATTGTATTGGTAAAATTAGTATAGTCTTGAATTGTGAATTATATGAAATACCTTGGAAAGAAAGTACAACTTTTATTTGTGGCTAAATCCTTATGCCGATTTTATGTTTGGCAGAGCTGACGGGGAGATGGTAAAGTTGTTTTAAGCTACCTTTCCACTCCTTTGATTGTGAGGATAGCCAGGGACTGAACAGTTCTAACTTTCACTATATGGAACAGTTCTTTTGGGGCCTTTCCAGCGAGCCAGGGTCACTGCCAGAACGTCCCTACGCAGGTGGAAGGTAGGGAAGACTAACAGGAGGCACAGCCAGCTCTACCCCAGAAAAGGAATCTTCCACTCTTATGTAGGTGTTGATTAAAAATACACTTTTTGTGTATGCTCAATAGAATGTTGACAAATCAAAAGCAGTTTTCCCGGGAACACACAAAAGCATTCAAGGAAGGCTATTTCTGTACCATATTCAACTTTCTATCTCCTGAAATTTCTGTGCTAGAGTTGTTCATTAGAAGGCTGTGAGAACATGGTTTTATAACATGGAAAATGACTCTTTTCTCCTCTTTCCTTGCTCCCAACTCCAAGTCACTTTGTTTTTTAAAAATTGCTAAATGTAGTTTTGTTCAAACTTTCAAAAATAAATCACCTTTGGGCAGAGTTAAAACACAGAAGATTTCAGCATGATAATTGAAGGTTTTGGAGAGCTAAGAGCAACTCAAAACAGGTTTAGGATGGAAGCACCTTTTGTAAGCTTAAGTTGATTTAAAATGAGCTAGTTAAATTGACATCACAATTCTCTTTATGAAATTGCTGAGACTATTTTCACAGTTTCTTGCAGAGTGTTAAAGGAAACTGACATCTAAGTCCAAAGTTCATCTATATTATTGCAATACTGTCTAATTATTGTAATTCGGTGTGAAAGCTCTTCCAGATTAATACTTTAAAATACACTACTTCATCGACAAAATTACATTTTAAAAATAGCCTCTAGCATGACTTACACACACAGTTTTGGGCTCCTTCTGCTGTCTCAGCAGCAGTAGGTAACTGTAATTATTCTGAGTTGTGCACATTTCAGTGGACAAAAATGATGCTGGTGCTCAGAGGTAGGTACATGTGAGCCATGTTTAATATGTGCTTGTATTAAAATGATAGGAGGGGAGGAAAGATTTCTTGTTTTTAAGTGTCAGTAACTCTTAAATTATTCCCTTAAGATTATTTTCTAGTGTTATCCCCCAAGAATAATAGTACAGAATTTGGAGAAGCCAAACTAATACTTTTCTAGTATGCTTCCAAATATGCAAGACTTTCTACCTTCATAAATTGACAGTATCATACATGATAGTCATCATATAGTTTTCTAGCTTTAATCCTTTTGTTGTCCTATTTTTCCTTTAGAGTAAAATTGTTAGAGTGCTAAATTTGTGGCAGAAGAATAATGTATTCAAGAGTGAAATTATTCAGCCTCTCCTGGATATGGCAGCAGGAATTCCTCCTCCAGTTGTGACTCCAGTTTTGCCCAGTACAACAGCTGCTATGAGCAACAATACACCAGGTAAAGGAAAATGGGATATAAGTCTCTCAGTGAATTAGAAAGCTTGCTTCAACATTTGGAACAGAATTTTCTATTCGGCTATCAACATTTGCCAACTTGACATGCTTGAAATTGGACCAAAATTTTCACTAGCCTTCAGGAAAGTATTAAAGCTAAATTGAATGGTTTGAAAGATGAAAGTTGATCTACTAATAACTAACCAGCATGTAGGTCAGGGAAGTACCATAAATAGAAAGTGGTCATGCCAGTTACATTTACTTCCCAAATACACATGCTTTCTTTAATTGTAATATGCAGTTTGTCCAAGGGTGCATTGGTTTAAATCAGAGAAATTTAAATTACTGATTTTAGTCGTGATTTAAATAATCAATTTCAATCTTGTTTTGCATTTGTACTTCTAAGTTATTTTCCTAGAGAAGAGTAGATTCTCATTAAAATGTTGAATTGCAATATAATATAGACCAGGGATCGGTAACCTTTGGCACATGGCCCTCCAGGGACAGTTTGTTTACCTGCATATTTGCAGGTTCAGCTGATTGCAGCTCCCAGTGGCCGCGGTTCGCCGTCCCAGGCCAATGGGGGCTGCGCGAAGCAGCGCGGGCCGAGGGATGTTTCTGTTCATAGATTGGAAGAGGAAAGCAAGCTTTCCTGTTTTTTCAGCTACCATTCAGTTTCTTAACTTTGAATGAACTAGTCATTGAACTGAACTAGTTGAATAAACTGAAATGAAGAAAATATTCTCTCTCCACCTGCAAAAGAGGCTTCTGCTGTCAAAATTTGGTTTAGCACTTCTTCAAACTCTAGTTGCAGGTACTTAGCCAGGGACTTCCACTTCAGTATTTGACTTTCTTAAAAACTTTGGCAACAAACATGTACTGTTTAGTATTAATTTTGATTTAAATCATTGTAATAGATTATTGTAAATTTAGGTTTTATCACGTTGTCATTTCAAATTTAATTTTAAATAGGTTTATTGAAAAAATCTATTAAAATTTAAGAAATCCAATTTAAATTAAAAAAAAATACATTTTTTTCCTAACAAACTTCCATTTTTTTTATCCACCCTGTTTTATCCAATAAAAAAGGGTTTTATGGTTGCAAATGCAAATGATGGGTCAGTGAACAATCATGGGGGGGGACCTTGTTAAATATTGGTGCCATAAGTGTGTGAGAATCTCTTATCGAGGACCATTGTCTTGCATTTACTTCAAGCAAAATTTGTATTTCTATTTGCTGTACATATGATCATACTTAACTGATAATCTAAGGACTTGCCCTGACATTGCCTATTGTCAGGGAGTTTGATTTCTTCTGTTTGTGTAGACTTAATCAGATTAATATACATGAAATAATTTAAACGTGCACTATTTATGTAGAAAATCCAAAATATAAACTTGTTTATACACATGAAACGGTTGTATTTTTCATTTGTGTGTGTATGTATATAGTTTATCATGTGAACTAGGTAAGCACTTTGCTTGAGCTTCATGTCTCTTGTGTGCATTTTTTTATATTTGTACTCTTTTTACTGTATTAAACTGCTGGTATCATCACTTTTTTACCATACTAACACTTTTTGAAATCTGATGTGAATTATTTTCTAAGACATTATTGCAGTAGTTTGGATTTGGCATTGTTCAGCACTTGCCTTCACTTCTGAGTTACAGAAAGGAGGGGATGTTGCTCTGACATCTGGAGCAGCATTCATCAGACCTACAGCATGGAACTAATCAGCAAAATCCCAGCCTGGGAGCTCTTTTGACTCAGAAATATTCATCTCCAAAGGAATTTGGATGGGAGAAAGACAAAACAGAGGAGACTATCACCCCTGAATCTGACAGCTGTGGGTGGAAATTTATAAGTAAAGTAGACAGGCCCAGCCTGGTGATGAGCTGGGAGAGTGCAGCAAGGTTGCAGGTTATTGGACATCTTTATTATAGTTACCTGTGGAGCAAGTGTATCTCTTCCCTGAAGTTTTATCTTGTAGCAGGCCAGGAGCTAACATCTATCCAAAGCTAGAGTTGTTCACCTGTTTCCTCTTCTAGCATTTGTTCTACAGTAATTCCTCACTTAAAGTCGTACCGGTTAACGTTGTTATGTTGCTGCTCAATTAGAGAACGTGCTCGTTTAAAGTTGTGGAATGCTCCCTTATAACGTTGTTTGGCAGCTGCCTGCTTTCGTCCACTGCTTGCAGAAAGAGCAGCTGGTGGGGGCTTGGAACCAGCGTGGACTGGCAGCCCCACTGTCAGCTCCCCTAAGTTCCCTGTGCGGCAGCTGCCCAGCAGGCTATCAATTGCTAGGCAGTTCAGCTGTCCCTCCCCCCACTGCCGTGTGCTGCTCCTGCCCTCTGCCTTGGAGCTGATCCCGGGAGCCTCCTGCTTGCTGTGTGGGGGGAGGGGGAGAGGGGTGTTAATGTCTCAGGGTGTCCCCCTCCCATCGCTCCTGACCCTTTACCCCATCTCCATAGAGCTGCGGGGGCGGGGGAACATAACAGGGCTCAGGATGGAGGGAGCTTGCTGGCAGCAGCTGCTGTCTCAACTTGCTGATTAACTTAAAAAGGCAGTGTACTTAGAGTGGGGTCAGTGTACTTAAAGGGGCAATGCGCGTCTCTTTCACACACACGATGTGTGTCTCTGTCTCTGTCTCTCTCTGCCATGCCGTCTCTCCTCCCTCCATTCCTGCTACCTTGTAGAGTGTGAGAGTGCATTAACAACAATGTGTTAACCCTTGAGGGCTCAGCGGAGTGCTAGTTCATCATTTAGCAGTAAGGCATTCCCTGGGAAATATCCCACCCTCTTCCACCCTCTGACTTCACCATCTCAACCAAGCTTCACAATCATCATTGCTGTGTACAGTATTAAATTGTTTGTTTAAAACTTCTACTGTGTATGTGTGTGTGCATGTGTGTATATATTCTTTTGTCTGGCGAAAAAAATTTCCCTGGAACTTAACCCCCCCATTTACATTAATTCTTATGGGGAAATTGGATTCGCTTAACATCGTTTCGCTTAAAGTAGCATTTTTTCAGGACCATAACTGCAACGTTAAGCGAGGAGTTACTGTATTTTTATGAATATTTTAAATATTTTTAAGCTTATCTACAATGAAGATTACTGAGTCTTTTGGGTAGCTGAATACTTGCCCAAGTGTGAAACCTACCTCTTTCGTGATGTCACAGATCACTATCTTATGATATTGGTTTGGCCAATAGTGACGTGTGATTTCTACTTTTCTGGTTAACTTTTTTATTTTATTGCTGTCTTATCCCCTCAACCTACCCTTACCCCATTTGTCTGTTTTTGTTCACTTGCTGTGTCTTGTCTGAAATGTTGATTGTGAGCTCTCTTTCTTAGGTTGGGATTTTCTGTTTTATTATGTGTCTGCTCAGCACCTAGAAAAATGGGGCTTTTGATCTTTGATAACACAAATAAGAGCATTTCTGTAGAAAAAACATTTAAAACTACAGTTTTATAATTTATACTACGTCTTTAAAATGACTTAGCCCAAGGCAGTTTGTAACTTCAAAATTGACTGTGTTCCTCATCTTTCCTGATTACATCCATCTTGTAATGCTGCTAAGTTTAAAATAATATTAAGGATTGTTCATTGGTCCAATAGTATTTTGGGACATGATAGTGATTATTGAACATTTTCATCTGTATTTTCAAACATGGCCATCTCTGTAGTTACCAGAAGTCATTACCATCTGATGACTAAAAATGAATTTTAAACCAGTTCAGATCTCCCTCAGTTCCCCTAAAACACAAGAGAAGTTATCCGTAATAGGGGAGACTCCCTCCAAATTTCAGCTCGCAATGAACACTACTACATTTTGCATTCAGTAGCATTCTTGTTGGCAATTCCAGCAGACAGGCCAAGAGTAGAATTTGTCATGAGACTCACTTACAAGTAGTTCCACCAATTGAGGCACATTGGTGGGGAAATTTGCGTTACTACTGCCATGCTGTGCTGTTCTGTGCATAAAGGAATTGATGGTTTCTATGGATGTCTATGTGGCACTTATCCAGAGCACTACATTTAGTAGAAAAACTTTTTTTTTTTTTTTTTTAAGTTACAGACCCATCTTTCATTTCAGACATTTAAAAATCGCTACATAGGTGTGTAACCTTTGTGGCTTCTTACAGTTCAAAAACTGTTTTTATGCAATTTGTCCATAATGTAAAATAAACTGCCATATTCAGTGTGACTCTGAATTTCAGTTTTAATTTTTACTGCTGTACTTTGTATATGAAAAATGGTATGTTAACAACACTTAGCTTAACGTTGCTTCCCCTCTTTCAGGAACTCCTGTGACACCTGTTACTCCAGCCAATGTGGTACAAAGTTTACCTGATCCTTGGGTGTCTCAAATTGCTAATACAGACACACTTGCTGCTGTTGCACAAATCTTACAGAGTCCCCAAGGCCAACAGGTAAATACTTTTTGTAGGTAATTAGACTTTTGTACTGTATGTAGTCCACAATGTTTGTGTATGAACGATACACGTGAGAGTATTTATCAGTGTTGTTAATTTATTTTTAAAAATTTGTCCTCAGTATAACCAGTTCATAGAGATGGTTCTCCAGAGATAAGTTTGAAACAACATTTAACAATTCTTTTTATCCTTTTGAAATTCTCTTGGTTCACTGAATGTATCCAAGAAGGTGACGTCAGAAACCAGAAAAAGATTCATTGCAGCCCATACAATGCATGGTATTTACAATGTTACAGAGGGAGCCTTCTAGGATATCTTCAGTGAATCAGGAAGTAACAAAATATTTTCAATGTGGGGGGTGAAGGGTGCTTTAAATGATAGTTAAAACTTATTTCTATGCTGAATACATCCTGTATGTTAAAACGCGTCTCTTGGTGTAGTGGGGGATATCAACATAGAAGTCTGTGATTAACTCAATTCTAATTTTTCTTTTGCAGTTCACCTTAAATATTCCATTTATTTTCATTCTCAGGATATTCAGGAAGTTATCAGTATCCTTAATATGACTCTTGGCCTACATTTTCAAAAGTGACTGAATTTGGATACCTCAGTGTATGAATGCCCAGCTTGATACATCTTAGATACCTGATGCTGAGAAAATGCTGAGCGTCTGTTCTCTGAAAATCAGGCCATGTCAATATTCCATAAGATGGACACTGAAAATCAGTAGCCCTTTTGAAAATGTAGGCCCTCGTCTTCAAGTAATAATGGCATATACTGCTACTCTGGCAGTCCCTACTATCCCAATTTGAGTGGGCTGCAGTGGTGGCCCTGGATGAAAGAGATGTTCAATGGCTGCTGTGTTGGGGCACTAAAAATATCCCACCCAAATTAGTGAGTAGGGACTACCACAGTATCAAGCACCAGTCCTGATGCTGCCATCTCAAGGGCTAAAAGTGCAACAGTTTTGCTGTGTTCAGATAAGCAGTGCCATCTGTAACTGGCCAGAAGCCTGAGGCAGGAAGATTTTTAGTCTGGTCATGACTCAGGGAAATTGACAATGGGAACTTGAGTGAGAGGGTACCAGAGTGAGGTGGAGAGCCTGACAGGAGAGGTGGGGTAAAAAGGTAACATGGAATAGGGGACGGTAGGATTTGGTGGGGGTGGTGTCTTACAGAAGGAGAGATGTAAAATGAGAATGGGGAGATGTGGGGTAGGAATTGTATGAGAGCGTGAAGATTGCTGGCCAGAGGATATTTTTAAAAGAAAAAGAAACAACAACAAAGGAGAAAAGCTAAAGACTGTGTGGACCAGAAGGGAGTTACAGAGTCTTTAAAAGATGGCAGAAGGTACAGAAATAGCTTGTGGATCAAAAGATAAGAGAAAGGAAAGATGGGACGCAGTAGGAGTATGGCAATATATATTGAAGATAACATTAATATATAAAGGAAGAGAAAATGAGGTCTTTGATAGTTAGATGATTCCCTCCTTCACATTTTAGGACTATATTTTGTGGGTGAGAGAGAAGAATCTGTGACTCAGTTTGTGGTGGTACGTATGGGTAAGATGAGAGTGTAGCGATAGTAAAAGGAGAGAGAGAAGGGACCCAGCAGGAGTATAGAGACAGGCAGGATGGTGACCAATCATCCAAGATTTTCCCATTCTAGGGCTTCCTCCTCAGCTTCTTCAGTTTGATTCCTGCCTCACTCAGAGCAACATACAAAGAGGTGACTTCTAATGGTGGCTAGACATGACCATAGTCTCTTAAGAACACACATGTAGAAAAGAGAATTCCTCAGGAGTAAGATCTTTGACAAAAACCTTTTGAAAGAAGTCTAAGATAGTTGGAATTCCAGTTCATCCAGCTGGAAAAAAAAACTGTCCTGCATTATGTAGAAAAAAATTCCCGCATCAGAATTAAGGTGAGAGAAATGGAAAAGGGGTACTCTGGCCTCCTGAGGGCAGCATGGGCTGGACCACCTAAACAGAGATGCCCAACCCCATCAACAGTGCAGAACAAGGTCCAGAGACTTAGGGTAGTGGGGTCTTATCTCATGAAAGTATTGAAGCACCTACTCCTTCTAGTCTGAGGTTACCTTGGGGAGAGCCTCTTTCCATATGGGTGAGCTTCTTTCCCCTTTGCACTAGCAAGTTTGGTAGTATCTGAGGGGAGCTTCTTCACTTGGTAGATTTGTAGTTCTTTGCCGTGAAGGCACTTTTCAGGTAGTAATAATTTTATTTCGGAAGACTCTTCACATTTTCCTGTAGTCCTCCATATTTAGAATTCCATAGTGGTACATCTATCATAGATTTTTTTCAAAAGTCAGAGCTTCTTTTCACCTAAATAGGACACCTCCCTTTAGAGTTTGTCCCAATCTTAAACCAGGAACAGAAATTTTTGACACACCTTGGATCTCAGGAAGGTCCTCATAGTGTACTTGGCCTAGAAACCTTCAGAGAAACAGAACCCCATGTATCATTCTCTTTTACAGCTCAAGATATCTTGTTATGTTATGGCCAAATGATTCAAGTCCAGTTTCCCGGAGATTTATAAGACTGTAAAAGTTCCTTGTACATTGAGATTTGTACCCATCCCAGCAGTCATGGACATCTGGGCTGCAGAGGGAAGGCATCAATAGAAAAGATTTGCAAATTTTCCTGTACTACTTGTTTTTTAAACTGCTCATTATCTGCTTAATGTGCAGATGCCGCCCTTAGCTGCTGAGTGCTTGGACCAGTCCATTCAGGAGAGTTGATGGAGGCCTTTGGGGTTCTTGTTCCTCTTATTACCCATCTTCTGCCTTCAGGCTCTCTCTTCTGATTCAACCATGAGTCTTCTGTTGTCCCTTCCTAGAGTGTTTTCTCATAAAATACTGCTGTACAGAACCCAGTATCTGTTCTGTCGCAAGATGAGCCACAAAAAGGCAAATTACATTCCCATTTATTGGCTAATTTGCTTTTTCTGGCTTGGTTGAGACAGTGCAAACTCCCACTGTTACACTTGCAAAGCCCAAGCTTCAATATGAGACTTGCCTTGTAGGCAATATAGATACACAAGTGCAAAGCCTTGATGTAGACATGCTGCACCAGCATAAAATGGAGCTTGTACCAGTGTAAGTACGCTGGTACAACTTTTCCTAATCTAGATGGGCTGTTAAGAGGGTAGAGCAGGCTAACAGATTATTTTACAGATCAGAAGGAATCAAACTGGAGAAGCAGAAGAGGGAGCCCTAGAAAGCAGAAAAATCCTGGATTGTGATTGGTCGTCATCTACCTGTCAGCGAATTAGGAGGTGGAACCTCATGTCTACAGTATCTTGTCTGAGCTGCAGAAAGCAAATTAGCCAGTAAGTGGGAATATAATTTGCTGTAACTACCAACAGACTAAACTGAAATTATAACCCTGAGATAGATATACTGCACTGGTGAGATCTTTATTCATGAGAAGGGCAAAAAGCTAGGTGAGTTTTATTTTTTTGTTAATGTAGTTATCGCTCTCTTTCTTCCAGCTTCAGCAGTTAATACAGACACTGCAAATACAACAACAGAAGCCACAGCCTTCACTACTTCAAGCGCTGGATGCTGGTCTTGTCGTTCAGTTACAGGCCCTCACAGCACAACTTACAGCTGCAGCTGCTGCTGCCAACACACTTAATCCACTGGAACAGAATGTCTCTTTTAACAAGGTAGAAGTTGGAGGACCAAGTTTGAAGAAATGCATTTACTATTTATATTTAAAGTCTTCATATGGGTTGTGTCTCTATCTTTAGTGACTTGTTAAGAAGTGCATGACTAAGCTACAGAAAAGGTTTTTGCACACAGGCTTTTCCAAATACAAAAAATATTTTCTTTGAGTTATACAAATACACAAATGATATATTTAATATAATTTAAGGGTTAAAGACGTTTTTCAGAAGGCTAGAGTTAATTTCCATTAGTAAAACAAAGTCGTTGTATTTCCTTCTATAATTGTGTAGAAGGAGGATCTGAATTAACAAATTTGACGATTATCTGCACAAGAAGGAAGGTTGGGCTTGTATCTTTTTGCCTTCTCACCTCACCCTTCCTTTATGGCATACAAAGGAAGTCTGAAAGGTTTTCTCAGGGGAAAAAATACTCTAGAAATTCAGGTCTTATGTACCCTAGTTTTCCGGTAAGACTATAGATGACTGGAGAATCAGTAGGTTTGTTACATCATAAATACCCAAGGAAATAACTGTACTAGAACTTCAAAGTAATAGTGACCACAAATATAATAAAGTTTACATTCTTAGCAGGAGGATCATATGAAAGCTAGACTTCAGAGAGGGATTTTGTTTTTAAAGGGACAAACCTAATCAAAAAGACCCCAAAAGTGAGGAAATTAAAATTCTTAGACATAGTATGGAGGTTATGTAAGTATGCTTAATAGAGCACAGAAAACATGCATACCTTTTTTATTTTTTTTAAGGGAAGAGAGAAGCCAAGAAGAAAACAGATAGAGTTGAATGGCAAGGTAGATGAGCGTACCGTAAACTATGGCAATGGTAAAATATAATGTTAGGAAGGTTTGGAGGAAATTTGAAGACGAAATAACCAAAGACATAAAAACAAGTTATTTCAGTATATAAAAAACAGGAAGTCTGTGAGTGGGTAGTCTCTACTCTATTATTAGGGAGGATAAGGATGTTGTAGAGAAGCTAAATTATCTTTTCATCAGTCTTCACTACCGAGGATGTTGGGAGCTATCTATCCCAGACCATTTCTTTTCAAATAATTAGCAGAAGGAATTCCCAGACAAGTGTGAAGCGTTTGTAATATCTTACAAGTCTGTGGTAGTTAGTGTGGAGTAGGGTAAGCGTTTGAGTGTAAGCAGCTATGACCTAAACCAGACTTGACTATGGCTGACCTAAACCAGAGTTTTGCCTTAGCAAAGAGGTGTTAGGCTTTGTCAGCCATTGCTCTAGGGCTCTGTTCCCAGAGTATCTATAGAATCTGTAAGAATAGAATGGTAGTAGGTGTGGTGTTGGGACTTCGGAGTTTAGTTTGCATTGCAGAGATGGTGTATACCTTAACTCTGTAATTCCTGTTTTCTGAAGTGGGTTGTGTTACCTTAACTCTTCATTTCCTAATTTTCAGAGGTTTGAGTCTAGCTGACATACATTCGGGACAGGCATGAGACACCACTGGCAACCTTAAATTTGTGTATCATTTAAACCCTTGAGCAGATGACCAAAATGGTTGAGTATGAGTCATGCCCTAACTGCTTACTAGAGTCTTTTAATCTTCCCTCTAATTACCGTTAATTTCCTTGACAATACTTTAAAAGTGAAATTAGTCTGACTCTAAATTCTTAGAGGTAAGGACTACCTTTTTGTTCTGTGTTGGTAAAGTACCTAGCACAGTGTGGACCTGGTCCATGACTGGGGTTCTTAGGTGCTACAATAATACAATTAATTAGTAAATCCCAAATGGCTGAGATTAGTTTGGGAAGGATTAGATCGCACCAAAATGTCATAAGAAAGGGTGATTTTTGTAAACAGATTATTTGTGTATGGGGAGGGAGCTGTATCTCTGGAACAGCTTGCTCAAGTGACCCAAATGTAGACCACCCTCCCTGCATCCCCAAGAGGTGCATCAAATTTCAAGACAAAACTGAATTTGTGCATTTTAAAGCACACCTAGAATAATGGTCTTTTAATAGTAAGTGATTTTCAACCTTAACCAAGATGAGGCACTGTCAGAAATCTTTGTGTCAAAAAAGTAGGTACTGGAACAAAAACATTAAATTAAACAGTGACAAATCACCATCACCAGATGGTATTCTTCCAAAAGTTGTTAATAAAATATTCAATCTCTTACCCTCCAATCCTCTGCAGAGACTAACATATTGTTATATCTGTCTTTAAAAAAAGTTGCCTAATGGTAATTATAGCAATTATAGACCCGTGATCTTTAGTTTAACAAGAAAAATAAAAAATTAAGGGGAATGTAAGATAGGATCAAACTACACAGCTTCTGTGTAGTAAACTGTGCTGGCAGAATTTTTTTGAGTGTCAACAAAACAGTGATGAAGGAGAACCACATGAAATATCTATCTGGACGTTCAGAAAACCTACTGCTATTACTTTGAGTAGCATCCCTGTGGGTACTCCACTTTAGGTGCGCATGCGCCTTTGATCAGAGAATTTTGGTGGTCGTGCCCGTTAATCCTGCACATGTGCCCTATCCATCCTTTTGCCCCATAAGGGCTATATATAGGGCTGCATGGGTGAACCACCCTCAGTTCCTTCTCAGCCGCCTTCAGTCTGAGATGCCTGTTTGCTCCATACTTGTTTGCCTCTTTTATTAATCTTTAGCTGTATAGTTAGCTAGTAGAGTACAATTTAGTGCCTTATATTTGGAATGTTTGTTCCTTTTTTTCCTTTTCTGGATGAAAATTTGTTTGTTTGTTTTTTTCTTTTTCTTTTTCTTTTCTTTCAGGATTTGAATAATGTTTTTCTTCTGTCAGAGTTGCAGGGCTCCCTGAGTTTTTAAAGGTGCCTCTTGTGTCGAAGAGCAGTCCCAGTTAGTACAGATATTCCCACTGCATTCGTTGTTTGGGAGACTCTCACATTCCTAGCAAGTATAAAATCTGCTCATCTTTGAAGGAAGAGCCTATAAAAACAGGGAAATGAAGTATAGACTTTTAATGATGGAGCAAGTCTTTAGACCGGCTTCAGACCCCTGCTCAGGGAAACCCCCTGTACGGGGACCTTCCATGTCTGTCAGTGCCCTGTCATCATTGAGACCATGGTCACTAAAAGCTTCCAAGGGGGAGGATGACACTGACACCCATGTCTCCAGCATTCTCCATGATTGAGATACCGATAACTGTTCCACTGGTATGGAGAGCTTCGCACTCTTAAGTATAAGGAAGGGGATAAGAGGAGCAAAACATCAGAGTGTTCTTCTTCAAAGAAAATACGCTCACCGGAAACATCAGTCCCTGAGAGGAGTGCTAGTGAGGCTCTGGGTACTTCGAGTACAGTGAAGCACACTAAGACTTCATCATACCTCAGCGATAAAAGAGTTCGGTACTGAAGATCACTATTTCTTAGAGATCAGCTTCAGTGCAGCCCTTGACACCCTCAGTACCAGCGGCAGTGCCTCACAATGCCTCTGCAATGTCATCGGCACTGGTAGTGAGTTCTCTTGTATTTCCAATACCGCAGGAATTCTTGTACCCAAGGAAGCTAGCGGTACCAGATGAGCCTGAGTCTCCGCTCCTTGCAACGTCTGGATGCCTCTCAGTACCAAGGTCTGCTGGGCCACCAACTGTTCATGTTTCTGGGAGACCTTCTTCTTCTCCTTCTTCAACTATCCACTGGGTTGGGGGAAGGGGATCACCTCCTTTACCATATATGAGGATCATTCCAACTCAGATCTGAACTTTTGATTCAAGTATCTCCAGGTTATTCTAGCAGAAGTTGTTCTCTGTTGCAGATGCAAGAAAGAGAGTGCACCAGACGATTGCTTTCTTTGGGAGGACCGGTGCTGGATTTCCTGCCCCTGCATCCACTCCCATCCCCACGCATTTTTGTCTCCCCCATTGGCCTGATTGGGATCCATGGGCAATATATCAGCAACAATTTTGAGGGTCCTCGACTCAGTCCCACAGGGAACACACAAGACTTAATTCCCTGGTACCTTCCATCCCTCCTCCCCATTCTGTGAGCCCCAGGGGACCTTTGAGGAGAAAGAGGCAAGATCTAACAAGGAGGTTACCCCCTTAAAAACAGCTTACAAACACCTGATGAGGCAGTAATGCCACCACTGCCATCATTAGCTGATGACTTTAGGCACTTCCAGGACTTGATGAAGTGGGTTGCTGATGTCTTGCAGACTCCCCTATATGTAGTCCAGGATTCCTATCACAAGCTCCTGGACATATTTCCTATCTCTACCTCAGCATGGGTGACACTGCCAATTAATGAAGCCCTCCTTGAGCAAACCGAGTCTATCTGGTAAACTCCAGAAAGAACCCCGCATGCAAGAGAGCTGATTTAAAAAAAAACAAAAAAACCCGTAAGTCCCAGTTAAGGATTCTGAGTTTTTATTCCTTCACCCAGCACCAAACTCTCTGGTCATGGACAGTGGATTAGGCTGTGCACCAAGACATATGTTATACCTTACCTAGGATGTCAGTTGCTCGGGGTCTTAGGCCTGGTCTACACTTGGGGGGAGGGGCGGGGGGGGCAGAATAACGTAGCTGAAATCGACATACTTAGATCTACCTACCGCGGTGTCTTCACTGCGGTAGGTTGACTGCTGACGCTCCCCCATTGACTCCGCCTATGCTTCTCACTCTGGTGGAGTAGTACCGGAATCATCGGGAGAACGCGTGATGGTTGATTTATTGTGTCTTCACTAGACACAATAAATTGACCCCCGCTGGATCGATCGCTCCGGAGGTAAGTGTAAACATGACCTTAGAGTGCGCTCTACCATGGCTAAGGTGTCATCAGTGGCCTTCCTCTATAATGTTTTCTTCACTGAAATCTACAGAGTTGCTTCTTGGAGTTCTGTACACACGTTTGCACAGCACCACTCTTTTTACTTCTAGATCTGATGCTCACTTTTGTCATCATCATGAATAGGTTGGAATATGAACAAGAGGCTGCTAGGCAGCTCTCCAACACCACTTTCTACAAGCCATTACCCTCTGATCCCACTGAGGGTTACCAAAAGAAACTACAGCATTTGCTCAAGAAACTCCCTGAAAAAGCACAAGAACAAATTCTCAGACACACCCCTGGAATACCTGGGGTATTCTGTCTGCTACCCGAGATCCATAAACCTGGAAATCCTGGACGCCCCATCATCTCAGGCATTGGCACCCTGACAGCAGGATTGTCTGGCTATGTAGACTCCCTCCTCAGGCCCTATGCTACAAGCACTCCCAGCTATCTTTGAGACACCACTGACTTCCTGAGGAAACTACAATCCATCGGTGATCTTCCTGAAAACACCATCCTGGCCACTCTGGATGTAGAAGCCCTCTACACCAACATTCCACGCAAAGATGGACTACAAGCCGTCAAGAACAGTATCCCCGATAATGTCACGGCAAACCTGGTGGCTGAACTTTGACTTTGTCCTCACCCATAACTATTTCACATTTGGGGATAATGTATACCTTAAAATCAGTGGCACTGCTATGGGTACCCGCAAGGCTCCACAATATGCCAACATTTTTATGGCTGACTTAGAACAACGCTTCCTCCGCTCTCGTCCCCTAATGCCCCTACTCTACTTGCGCTACATTGATGACATCTTCATCATCTGGACCCATGGAAAAGAAGCCCTTGAGGAATTCCACCATGATTTCAACAATTTCCATCCCACCATCAACCTCAGCCTGGACCAGTCCACACAAGAGATCCACTTCCTGGACACTGTGGTGCTAATAAGCAGTGGTCACATAAACACCACCCTCTACCGGAAACCTGCTGACCGCTATTCCTACCTACATGCCTCCATCTTTCATCCAGACCACACCACACGATCCATTGTCTACAGCCAAGCTCTACGATACAACCGCATTTGCTCCAACCCCTCAGACAGAGACAAACACCTACAAGATCTCTATCAAGCGTTCTTACAGCTACAATACCCACCTGCTGAAGTGAAGAAACAGGTTGACAGAGCCAGAAGAGTACCCAGAAGTCACCTACTACAGGACAGGCCCAACAAAGAAAATAACAGAACGCCACTAGCCATCACCTTCAGCCCCCAACTAAAACCTCTCCAGCACATCATCAAGGATCTACAACCTATCCTGAAGGATGATCCCATCACTCTCACAGATCTTGGGAGACAGGCCAGTCCTTGCTTACAGACAGCCTCCCAACCTGAAGCAAATACTCACCAGCAACCACACACCACACAGCAAAAACACTAACCCAGGAACCTATCCTTGCAACAAAGCCCGTTGCCAACTGTGTCCACATATCTATTCAGGGGACACCATCATAGGAGCAGGTTTCAGAGTAACAGCCGTGTTAGTCTGTATTCGCAAAAAGAAAAGGAGTACTTGTGGCACCTTAGAGACTAACCAGTTTATTTGAGCATGAGCTTTCGTGAGCTACAGCTCACTTCATCGGCTAATCACATCAGCCACACTATCAGAGGCTCGTTCACCTGAACATCTACCAATGTGATATATGCCATCATGTGCCAGCAATGCCCCTCTGCCATGTACATTGGTCAAACTAGACAGTCTCTACGTAAAAGAATAAATGGACCCAAATCAGACGTCAAGAATTATAACATTCAAAAACCAGTTGGGAAACACTTCAGTCTCTCTGGTCACTCGATTGGTCACTTTTAGGTCAGACCTAAAAGTGGCAATATGTCAGCAAAAAAACTTCAAAAACGGACTCCAACGAGAAACTGCTGAATTGGAATTAATTTGCAAACTGGATACAGTTAACTTAGGCTTGAATAGAGACTGGGAGTGGATGGGTCATTACACAAAGTAAAACTGTTTCTCCATGGTTTTCCCCCCCTCCCCCCCCCAGGTGTTCTTGTCAACTGCTGGAAAGGGTCCACCTTGATTATCACTACAAAAGGTGTGTGTCCCCCGTCCCCCCCCCCCCCGCTCTCCTGCTGGTAATAGCTCACCTTGAGTGATCACTCTTGTTACAGTGTATATGGTTAACACCCATTGTTTCATGTTCTCTATGTATATAAATCTCCCCACTGTATTTTCCACAGTATGCATCCGATGAAGTGAGCTGTCGCTCACAAAAGCTTATGCTCAAATAAATGTTAGTCTCTAAGGTGGCACAAGTCCTCCTTTTCTTTTTGGGAAAGTAGTTCAGCAGAATCCTTGCTTAATACAAGCCCCTTAGCCAGCCTTTTTTAGAGGTTTGTATTGTTTGCTAGACTCCCATAATTTACAATTAGCAGAGGCCACCCTGAAGAAGGAAAAAAGCTATTTATTCATGTTAACTAGTTATTTAAGATTACATTCTCTGTGTACCTCCTTACCTTCTCCCCTCTCTCTAAATTCTGGTTTCATAAGACTGGTGTTTAGCAGAAGGAATTGAGGTGGTTGGTGATATAACTGTTGCTGAATGTTCAGTGCTGAGAGAGGGCACTTGTGAGGCACTGCAAGTGCAGAGACAACACTCTTGAAGAACTACCACAGTTTCCATGGCAAATAACTTGTGTTTCTTAATCTATATAGTTTGTTTGTGTCTTTGATTTTTTTCCCTTCAAATTAAATCATTGACAGAAAACTATGTCCTAATTCCTTGGACATCCACAAGCAGTATATAACAGGTAATTCTTCTTCAATGCCATGTTTGATGTTGGCGTTGGCCATAATAATTGGCCGACTGCTAAAGGAACAAGAACACACACACACAGATTATATATAATGCTTTGCCCCAGGAGAGTAGTCATTTCTTTACTATTGGGCAACACTTGTTCTTCTTGGATTATCAGGCAGAAGTCAAGAATGATGCAGCTAAGGGTTTTCTATTTAAAAGAATGGTCAGCTTTCCTACATTAAGTCATTGCAGAAACAGAAACTTCCTGTTTCTAGATTACTACGTATTTTGTATGGCTTGGTAGGAAACGTTATAAAATATACTCTTTCTAATGCTTGATTTGTTTTCTCCTAGAAGCTGATGGACAGGTTTGATTTTGGGGAAGAACCTGAACTCAGTGAAGAGCCTAAAAAGGAAACTCCCACTTCCCAACTGTAAGATCAGGTTGCATTCCTTTTAAGTTAGATTAATTTGATCATTTTTCCTATTAAACATGATGATGATTGAACATTCAGTGTGAAAAGTAGACCAGCTGTCTGATCCTTCAGTATATGTAAACTACTATACTGGAGCAGTGGTAACAGAGAACAATTTACATGAATTTGAATGATGGACATGTATATGTTTTAAATGTTTAACACAACATCTCTACCATTGCATGAGAACCCTTCAGCTGGATGCCTACCATTTTAGAACAGAGAGAATGAGAGTTTGGTCTGAAGATAGCACTCAACTTAGATACTCCTGGGGGATTCTGTGCCAAAAAATTCAAAATTCTGCAAATTTTATTTGTCAAAATAATGCAATATAATCACGCCAGTTTCAGTTGTTTTGGTAAGTTATTTAAACTACAATACAAAAAAAAGTCATTGACTGTTCAGCATTTCCTAGACACATGAAAGTTAAGTTACAAATACTTGGTAACTAATACCCTGCATTTCAGTTACAGTCCTGGATTTTCATTTAAATTCCATTACAGAGCACCAAATGGGAGAAAAAAAAAAGGAGAATGTCATTTTAAATAGCTCAGACTTTCACACATGAAAGTCATACAGTTTTGCTGATCATTGTTCTGGACCTAGTTGGGTACTTTGAGAGGTGCTTGGTTCTGATTGTCCTGACATTTTATTGACTGCTTGGTAAATGTTTTATTTGCCCTCAAAAGTCTTTTTTTATTTTTTTTAAATGGGTAAGTAAAAATCTAACCCCATTGTGCCACTTTGGCACAGGAAAAAAATGAGTGCATAGATCTTCCTAGCTGATTGCCTTACTGGAATTTATAAGGCTTTACATCACTCTGGCGATGTAGGGGCCTTAAAACTTTTACAGGTTTTTATGCTCCTGGGGGAATTGACAGAGCATGGGAACAGTTAACTAACAATCGTAATTAACAATGTTACTATTCAGACAGGTTGCTACATTTCTGCCTCAGAGAATGAGATCAATTAACCATCAAAAGCAACATTAACAAAATGTGGTGGTTTTTTTTACAAAAGCTATTTTCTTGAACTTAAAAACAAACCATTTTCAGTAACATGATTTTAATTTAAGTATTTTTTTCAATTCTCAAGAAGTTACATTTTACTAGGCAGGCAGGCTGCTACACTTCTGCCTCAGGGACAGAGCCTTCCTCCTGCATAACAAAAAGACCTACTCTCCTCCATGCCCCTTGAGCTGCAGTATCAAGAGAGAGGGACAGAGCCTCTCTTGCTTGTTGGCCAGCCCCGCCCCTGATTATGATCAGCGTCGCCCCCAGCAGGCACGCACACTGAGCCCCCCTCCCCACGCAATGATTTGTGTCTCTGAAGCTGCTCCAGGCACTGTGGAACAGATGCGCTGCCGGGAAAAAGACGTGTGCCCCCTTGCAGATTTTTTTTGCGTTTTTCTTCCTGGGGGGCAAAGAAATATGCGGGCCATATGAATTCTGTGCCCCCACATGGGCGCAGAATTCTGTCAGGAGTAACTTAGAGTAACAATCTTGTAATTCACTCGGAGGAATAATAATTGCAACTAAGTATGTTTAACTAAGTTCATTTGTTTGAAAATGTATGTGTAGCTTGCTGCTTTTTAAACTATGAAATTTTGTTTGTTAGGTTATTTAGTCTCGAGAAAAACTTTGATGTTAAGGGTTTTTCAATTATTTTATTTTAGGCCTCTCGTATCAGAGTCTGTGAACAACTCACTTTTTCATCAGCTAGCTGAACAACTGCAGCAACAAAATTTAGAACATCTCCGACAGCAGCTCCTGGAACAACAGCAGCCTCAGAAGGTAACTACTCCATCTTGTGGTTATCATAGTGAATGATTCTAGTGTCTTCTTCCTCATACTCTTACTCATAATAATGAAACTCTGTCACTGGCTAATCACCTGGGCTAGGCTTGCAAAGTGATGACTTGGAGCAAGTGAAGGCAAAAAGCATAAAACAAAAAAACCCACAAAACAAATGTGAGCTATACATTTTGTATTTTGTACTTAAATTAGGAGAGACTAGTATTCAGCTGAGCTGGAGACATGCTTCACTTTCAGTTATCCTGTCCACTTCTTAACTAAGATTTTTTTTTTTAAATGGTTTCCCTTCTTTCATGGAGGGCTGAAAGATGGCTTGCTGCTCTGACTTGTAAGAAAAAAAGGGATAATTAGGTACATTTCATTTACTGTTTGTATCACATTTAGTCATGCACAGATCCAGAAAAGTCCCAATTTAGAGAAGGACCTAAACTTTGAGCGGATGCGCTCCTCTCTGATTGGGAAGAGGATAGAGTAGGTTGTATGCTGCTGCAGCAGGTGGAAGGGGCTTCTTTCAACTCCTCCCTAAGATCATTCTGTGCCCTAGTGACTGAGTGATTTTGTTCTCTTCTCAGCCTGTGTGCGCAACTCAGCAGGCACCATCCATTGCCCCAGTGAGGACTCATGCTCCAGACAGCCCATGCTCATTTTCTAGCTGACTCTCTCTCTGCAATGTAGTAAAGCTCTGATTGCATCTTCCACAAAGCAATGAAAGCTTGCGCTACTTAGCCAGTACTACTACAGCCACATATCCCTGTGAAGGCGTAATAGAGTTTTTGGTAGCTGTTGATGTACATTATCTAGAAATAACTATTAAAATTCCAGAATAAATATATTGAATAGATTAGGTACCTTCCAGTGAAATGTGGTGTTCTTGAGTGAGTGAAATCGGTTGAGTTTAGGAATGAACTAATTTTGGGGACTGTGAATTTAGCATTTCTAATTCATTCAAGAGTAGGGTGACATGTCTCACCACTGGGGATTACCACCTGACTCCCCCATTCCCGATGTGCTCCTGTGTGTGCTTCCAGCAGGTGCCTCTCAGCTGATCAGCATGGGAGAGGGAGTTACATCTAGTCCTGGTTGCAGCTGAGAGGCTCAGGCTTCAGCTGGAACACACAGCAGTTACTCTCAGCGTGCAGCACGCGATGAAGAGGACCTTTGGTTTTGTGTCCGGGCCCTGGTGAGAGAGAGAAAGTGAGAAAGAAAGCAAGAATAAAATACAAAGGTTCGGGAGGAGTAGGAGGGCAAAAAAACAGACAGAAGGAGCAAGAAATAAAGTAGAAATCGGAAGCAGGGAGCACAGGAGATATTCAAAGGACAGTTGTGTTTTCTTGATCTTGTTTTCCGTAAAACCAAAATGGTGGGTTCAGGAAAAATAATGGTGGTGTTGAGAGGCAAATACATGAAGCAGGAAGGTAATGGGACAATGACATGCTTCAGAAAAACAGGAAGGTAATGTAGAAGAATCTGGGTACTGTTCAACATTCTGCCACTTGATGTCACTAAATAACGTAAGGTACAGAGTTTTTAAGCAGAGTGGAAGTATAATGAGAAACAGCTGTATATTTAAAAGAATGCTTAAACACCAGAATTCAGTGTCCTTTACTTCTGTTCTATCTCTTTGGGTATTTAAGACACACACATCTTCCTAAAGGATACATTTGGTTAGCAGTCTAGAAATTGACTTCTAATAATTGACGTGACATTTTAAAATAGTCATTACAAGAATCCTAAATTAAGAATCCACATTTTCCAAGTTTAAGTTTGTTTTATTTGGAGCTATCCTTTGGACAATTTTTAGTTTAGTTTTCATTCATTTTATGAATAGCCAGTACCGTTAGTACTGGCAGACTCCATCATGGTGCCCTGGCAGTTTTTTGGATGCAGTGCACTACTGTTATTAAATGATGGTAATAATAATAGCTTCTTCCCAGTCGGTCAAGATGAGAAGTAATATTCTATTGCACGTGTCCTGTGCGAAAAAATTATTATAAAGACAGTGTTTTAGAAAATTGTCTTTCTCTGAATTGAATTTAAAACTATAAAAGTCATATTTTTTCTTCATGTAGAAAGCCATCTGCCTTCTTCAATGAAATTCACATAATCTCACTTCTGTTGTAGTTAAATTGGAGAGCTGTTTCCTTCATTTTTCTAAAATGTGTTAATTCAGTAAAAGGATGTTTTGGGAGAGAATTTTTTTTCCAAACAATATCTACGTTTCAGATAGGAAGCTTGTTATCCAAACCCTCCAGCTTGTACATCCAGTGTACACATTGTTTATTGTAAGCATTCACTTTAACAAGCCTAAGCTCTAAAGCTAAAATGCAGTAAGTGTGACTGTTAATTTTTTGTTAATTATTAACTATTTTATAGTTTTCATTCTAAAATTAGTGTGATTTGTGACATTTTTCAGATGTAGTTGCACTGATAGATTTCTTTCTTGTAACTAACATCCTGGCATAAAATACTACAGTTTCATGATTTGTTTTGTCGTACTTGTTTTATCTTAAATCTCATACTGGTCCAAAAGGTTGGAATTAAATGAAGATTTTAAAATTAAATTTAAATTGGTATTGCATTTACATCACACAAAATAATTAGTCATGAAAATGTGTGGTTCTCGATGGAACTGATACAATAAGTTATCAATGACTTACGTACCAACAATATTTATAAATTTAAAATAATATGACTATTTTGATATATGCTTCTTAGTATTGTACAAGATTACTATAGTCCCTCAGGGTATGTATTTGTTTTCTTGTTTGAGTTTTTTTTCTAATTAACCAGAATTGTGAAAAGAGAGTCATCCTCTATGAACATTATCTGACTCATTAACTTGATGATGGTATTTTAGGTGGGAACTGAAAACGCACTGGCTCTGTTAAACTCTGTTTGTTTGTGTATTGGAGTACAGAGTGGAATAGAGGGAAATCAAGTTCAACTCAAAGTTCTCTTAGCAGGTTATTACTGCATATTAACTTGATGTGCATTTACAAAAAACAAAGTGGTAAAAAAAATCCCAGACACTTGCAAATAAACTCTTTTCAAAAATGTTCTAACAGTCATGTTTGTATGTCCTGTGTTGTATCGCTCAGTGACATAACATACAATCTGGCTTCCAGCCTTTTAAAATGTAATATTAATTTCCTGTGCAGGCAAGCCCTGAGGAAAATCAAGAGGGAAATTTTGGATCAGAGCACTCTGCATCACCATCACAAGGGAGTAGCCAACAGCAGTTTTTAGAAGTGGAAACAAACCTAGATGATTCAATGGATATTCAACAACAGGTGAAATGTACCATTTCTGATTAAATTACTGAGATTTGAAGAAAAAAACTAAACTTCAGAAATTATGTTGTATCTCTTTGTATGCCAATGTATGTTTTGTATATTTTTGCTTATATTTCTCATTGTTTCCATACTTAGGACATGGATATAGATGAAGGGCAAGATGTAGTTGAGGAAGAGATCTTTGAACAAGAAGAAAAGAAATCAGCTGTTCGTTCAAGATCAAGAACACACTCGAGATCTCGTTCAAGGTTTCATAATAAACTTATTACTCAAGTATAAGCAACTTTATTTTATTCTAAAATACAGAGGCAGTGTTGTTATATTTGTTGTAGCTATATCATCATTCTGGATTTCTTGGCTTCCAGCATGGTTATGTGTTCCATTGGAATAGAACAAATAGTTTACATAGTTAAACATAGGATTAAGTTATATAGTAACTTAAGACTTTTTTTTGATGTGGCAACTTATTTTGTTTAGATTTGGATTCCTTAAATTTTCAAGTACCTTCCAAGTAATACAAATAAGTAGCTAAAAAAATTGTTGACTTTGGGATGGACTTTTCCTCTGTAATGCTTATTTTTCTGCTGTAAACTTTGCAGTTCTTTTTTGTTGAGGTCAGACTAATGCCCTTTTTCTCCTCCACCACACTAATGGTAGTACATTTCTTTTCTCTATACAATAGTAAAATAAAATGTGACTAATTTTTCTAAACTTTTAAACAAACACTAAGAAAAGTCCATATTACCGTACTGAGTTGTGATTTTTAGTAGGGCTGTCAAGCAATTAAAAAAATTAATCCCGATTGATCACATGATTAAAAAATTAATCATGATTAATCACGCTCTTAAACAATAAGAGAATACCATTTGTATGAATATTTTTGGATGTTTTCCACATATTCAAATATATTTATTTCAGTTACAACACAGAATACAAAGTGTACAGTGCTCGCTTTATATTTATTTTTATTATAAATATTTGCATTATAAAAATAAGATAGTATTTTTCAATTCACTTAATACAAGTACTGAAGTGCAACATTGTTATCATGAAAGTTGAACTTACAAATGTAGATAGTTATGTACAAAAAATAACTGCTTTCAAAAATAAAACAATGTAAAATTTTAGAGCTTACAAGTCCGCTCAGTCCTACTTCTTTTCAGCCAATCGCTCAGACAAACAAGTTTGTTTACATTTGCTGGAGATAATGCTGTTTACAATGTTCTTGTTTACAATGTCACCTGAAAGTGAGAATGGGTGTTCACATGACACTATTGTAGCCAGCATTGCAAGGTATTTGCATGCCAGATACACTAAAGATTCATATGTCCCTTCATGCTTCATCCACCATTTCAGAGGACATGCGTCCTTGCTGATGATGGTTTCTGCTAGATAATGATCCAAAGCAGTGCAGACCAACGCATGTTCATTTTCATCATCTGAGTCACATGTCATCAGCAGAAGGTTGATTTTCTTCTTTGGTCGTTGGGGATCTGTAGTTTCCGTATTGGAGTGTTGCTCTTTTTTAAGATGTCTGAAAGCATGCTCCACACCCTGTCCCTCTCAGATTTTGAAAGGCACTTCAGATTCTTAAATCTTGGGTCAAGTGTTTTAGCTATCTCTCGAAATCTGATATTGGAACCTTCTTTGTGTTTTGTCAAATCTGCAGTGAAAGTGGTCTTAAATCAAACAGTATATGCTGTGTTGTCATCTGAAACTACCACAACACAAAATATATGGCCGAATGCGGGTAAAACCATGGAGCAGGAGACGAATAATTCTCCTCCAAGGAGTTCAGTCAGAAATTTAATTAACACACATTTTTTTAAACAAGCATCATAAGCATGTCCTCTGGAACGATGGCCAAAGCATGAAGGGGCGTACAAATGTTTAGCACATCTGGCACGTAAATACCTTGCAATGCCGGCTACAAAAGTGCCATGCGAACGTCTGTGCTCGCTTTCAAGTGACACTGCACAAGAGAAGCAGGCAGCATTATCTCCCATAAACGTAAACAAACTTATTTCTCTTAGCGATTGGCTGGACAAGAAGTAGGACTGAGTGGAGTTGTAGGCTCTAAAGTTTTACATTGTTTTGTTTTTGAGTGCAGTTATGTAACACACAAAAAAATCTACATTTGTAGATTGCACTTTCACGATAAAGAGATTACACTACAGTACTTGTATGGGGTGAATTGAAAAATACTGTTTTTTTATCATTTTTACAGTGAAAATATTTGTAATCAAAAGTAATATAAAGTGAGAACTGTACACGTATTCTGTTTTGCAATTGAAATCAATATATTTGAAAATGTAGAAAAATATCCAAAACATTTAATAAATTTTAATTCCTATTCTGTTAACAGTGCGATTAATCGCAATTAATTTTTTAAATCGCAATTATTATTTTTTGAGTTAATCACGTGAATTAACTGTGATTAATCGACAGCCCTAATTTTTAGTGAAACAAAAATAAAAGTGGAGTAAGTCTCTCTCCTGACACCTGTTCAAGGTATTAAAAATAAATGTTTTGTAGGTCACCAAGAAAACGGAGGTCCAGGTCACGGTCTGGTTCCCGAAAACGTAAACACAGAAAACGTTCACGCTCAAGATCAAGAGAAAGGAAGAGAAAATCATCTCGGTCATACTCCAGTGAAAGAAGAGCTAGGGAAAGGGAAAAAGAACGCCAGAAAAAGGGATTGCCTCCTATTCGGTCTAAAACACTAAGTGGTAGGTAATGCTTATTTTACGTTTTAATATCTTAGTATTCAAGAGAGAGGGAAAAAAAGTAGCCCTTTACATTTCTCTGGCAAGGAAACAAAATTTATATTAAGTACCATTATGACTAATTTTAGTCTAGTAACTGAAATCTCAAAAGTGAGATTGTTAATAAGTAATTTTATAATTAATCTATAAATATGTCAGTCATTTAATCATGAAGAAAGTAGGATTTTGTTCCTTCAAAGATTTTATTCTTGTAAAAATTAGGAGCAGTGGTACCTGCCCCATAGACAAAACTACAACGTAGATTCTGTTTAATGTTGAATTTTGCATTCCTTCTAAAATATACATAGTTAGAGTGACTTGAAAATTGATGTTCCAGTTCAGGGGACAGGATAGAGTTTGTGATGCAGATTTGAGGTCATTTGATCAATGGGTTCCTGAGAAATGTTCCCCCTTCCACCCTATTCTGAAATTACCTGTTTCTAAAATGTCAGCATTCTTATCATACTTTTTTTGTTGTATATAGGGACTAAATTGGGGTGTGTTGGGCTGGATCCGCAAGAAACTTACATCACTGGGATGTCCCTGTTAAATTTGTATGTAGAACACCAAGAGCAGTATACAAATCCCAGTTAATTCAAAGTTGTTCATCTTTAGTTCTGGTTCTTTGGAGTGCTGCTCGAGACAGCTGTGATCCCTTCAGGGAACACTAGCATCCTGAAGATGGAGGAAAAAAGGGAGGAGGGGAGAAAGAACCTCCCCCATAAAATATCCTTTAGCCTAGAAGAATGTGTACTGGGGTGGGTGCCAGAAGCCATGAATTTGTCTTTGTCCACTGAGAGTCTGGATCACTTTACAACCATTGTAATTAGTGTTGTGCATATTCTGCTGCTGCATAATTTACAACAGATTTCTAGTAATAGGAGGTGTATGTTCCAGAGTCTTAGCTTTCTTTTTTATAAATTGTCTCTAGATCCTAATGTTTGCAAAGATGATCTTGAAAACATTGATTTAGTGTAAACCAATGCAGAGTCATCTATCTCAGCCTTCAGACAATTTGAAACGTACCCCAAGAGGTGTAAACTGCCTTATCCATTTCAGTCAGGGCCCACTGCACTTATGTTTTCCCAGGATGCTTTGGAATTCAGCATTTTGCTGCAGCCGGACGCCTTACAGTTTGTTTTTGTATTCCTGACCTACTTATAGGTATCTCTTGTGTTATGGCTTCTCCACAAAGAAGAGTTAATTAGATTTATAGTGTACATTTCCTGCACTGTTGAGCTAGGCAGCAGGGAGCTAGAGCTGGTGTTCTAGCTCCTGCTAAAGCTTTGCTGGCTGAAAGCTGAAGTGTAGGCTGGTGAGCTGAGTAGCCTGGAGTTCATTGCAGAAATTGAAGCCTGGGGAGATGCCGACAAAAGAATTGTAACTGGGCAGGTTATTGGAAAGACGTGGGAGGTCTGGAACTTTCTCAAGTGGGGAAAAAGTGCAAGGAACCTGACCTATTATGGGGGTTCAGGAATGGTGGGAGTATTGGAGCTCTGCCAGCAGTAGGAGTAAGTGTGGATGAGGGCCGGGGATCTCTTCTTTGCTTACTGGGGAGATAAGATGGATAGGAACCAAAGGACACCAGGAGCTATGGAAAAATTGGCTGAGAAGGCACAGACCAAGTCTCTTCTTCTCTGGTATATGTAGAAATATCTTTTGGTAAATGTCAGGAGGAAAGATGCTCTTGTGGTTAAGAGCCCGAGGGATTGTCTACATCTATAACTTCTGTTGACCTGGCTACATTGCTCAGGGGTGTGAAAAATTCACATTCCTGAGCGACATAATTAAGTCAGTCTAAGCCCCAGTGTAGATAGCACTAGGTTGATGGAAGAAATCAACCTTGCTAGTGCCTCTCAGAGGGGTAGATTTACTACAGCGATGGAAAAAACCCTTTTGTCGCTGTGGTAAGTGTATACACCTACAGGAGCACAGCTGCAACTGTGCCACTGTAGTGTTTGTTTCTAGTGTGTAGACATACCCTCAGGAGACAAAGAGTTTTGGGGGCGGGGGTAGAGAGACTGTACCCATTTTAGCACTTCATTGTGCTAAGATATTAAAGAATACTTCCTAAACAAAGAATAGAAAATATTGCTAAATTTCATGGCTGGCTTAAAGTACCACAGCACAGTAAGCATTAAATGTTTTTAAATTAACACTAACGTAATTCATCAGGGCTCAAAGTGAAGTAAAATTTCAATCCCTAATCTCACTCTGTTTAAGGATGAGAAGTTCTTGTAAAAAAAAAAAAAAAAAAAAATCCATTTTTCAAATTTTAGAATAGTCACACTCTCTTTTCAAGCTGATTTTCCCCTGGGTTTCTTGGTTTCCATCTGAGAATGTTATTTTCTTTAAACCACATTTTAGGAGTTTGAAGTTTAATTGTTTGTTGGCAAATAATTTTTGATAGTCTTCAGTTTAATACCTGCAACTTGATATGCCATTAATGTTCAGTGAGGGCAAACAGCCTTGCCTACTTAGCAGAAAAGATATATTTTTAAAGTGATGAAGGTATTCATCAAAACATTAACCAAATATAACATTCACAAGAAGGTTAATATCAAAATGGATATCAAACATGAGTTAGCTTTCAGGTGAATGACCTTTTATATGAAATATCTTTCTTTGCAGTTTTACATTCAGGAGAGGAAGGAAACTGACCCAATGATTACTACTTTAAATACCAGTTCCAATAATGCTCCTTAACTTTCATTTTTTCATGTATTCATCTGTTCTATAAATTGTTCTGTAAGTCTTCAGATTTACATGTGAGATTGCATGCTCAGTAGAAATGTTGCTTGTTAAAAATACTTGTTTCTTTAATGGCTACATTAGCGGATGATCTACAGTATGCTTTCATTTTCCTACCTCTGATGAAGTGTTTGTTTTGAGTTAAGAAAGATCAAGAACCTTTTACCAAGGCTAGTTTATCTGAATGGAATGTTGTGTTTTTTATTTATTAGAGCTGTGAGCAGGGAGTCAAGACTTCTTGATTCTGTTCTCAGCTTCATCACTAATGCATCTTGTGAACTTGGGCATATCACTTAATTTCTGTGCCTCAGTTTACTTAACCTCTGTTATCTGGGTAAAATATTATAATTCCTGCCTGAGATTGGTGGTTTATACTTAATTGTTTGTAAAGCACTTTCAAATTATTGGATGCAGAATGCAATGTCTTGCAAGGTATTGTCATTTTAAATTTATATCATCTCTCTCTCGACAGTCTGCAGTACTACTCTTTGGGTTGGTCAAGTAGACAAGAAGGCCACACAGCAAGATTTAACTAATTTGTTCGAAGAATTTGGACAAATAGAATCTATTAACGTAAGTGAGCACAGTGTCCTAAATTTTAAAACTCTTTTTTGCATATTACCAATTTAGGAAAGTTTATGCTGTATGATACATTTGCCAAATCCACAATAATGTGTACATAATATATAGGAAACCATGACAGATGTGATGCATGTTGCATTTAAGAAAATAAGATGTGTGAGCTGAATTGTCTGTTAGAAAAAGAAGTTTTTTTGTAGTTTATTATTATAGGCCAAATTTTTCAAAAATGAGTGCCTCTGGTTAGATTCATAAGTCTTATTTAACCATCTAAATATATAGTTAGGAACTTACCTTTAGGGATCCATTTTTACAAACCTTGGCCATAATCCTTACCTGTGTATTTCTATTGTATTACAGTTGGCATTTGAACAACTAAGGAAAGGCACTCTACGTAGTCAAATGGGTGTGCTTCTTCCCTCAGATTATTCATGGGAACTGTTGTTTTGATTGTTACAGTGAAATATGCTATAAGAGAGGAATTTGTTTTGTTTTTTTTAAAGAATCACAAATATTAGTTACAATACACACATTATAGTACAATATTAGGAAAAATTAATGACGAACACACCTGGACTGCTACTCCAGTAACTGCTTCAAACCATAACATTTTCAATTGCCTGTCAGACACATGCTATTTCTTAACGTAACAAAATAATTTATCTCATAAAAAATAAAATGTTCCATTTTGTCACTCACTTTAAAATGTAGTTCTTTTTCGAGTCATTGTTTACAGAGATTCCACTCTTGATATGCATACTCCCCAGGCCCATGAGATTGAATTATTTGAATAGCAGTGTGCATTGGTGCTGTGCCTGTGCGCACCTCCAGGTGAATGGGCAACTGCTTGTTTGTCACTGAGAATGGAATCTGTGGATAAGTACTAAAAGAAGAAAGGATGCTTACTTCCCCCACAGTAACTGTGGTTCTTTGAGATGTGTTGTCCACACATATTCCATGGCCTGTCCTCCTTCCCTCCCAATCAGTCCCATTCTCATGTGGTTCTTACTGGCAAATGAACTGAGTTTGGGTTACAGCTGCTCTGCCCCTTATACCTTCAGCTATGGGAAGAGGGAGGTGGCCAGAATGGTGGCATGGCCTCAGTACACACAGCTATTCAGAAGATTCCAGTCTTGTGCAGGTGGGGCACATACACACCAAGAGTGGTTTTTCAAGATGTGGTGTTCACACAGATTCCACAGTTAATGTAGGGTATGTAACCATTTTTTGTACTCTGAAAAGTCTCTGTAAAATCAACATCTTATTTAACACATCTGCTTCCTGTGAGTATTCAGTCAGATCAGATTACTTTAGTGCTGACAGTAAGTTTGGTTTTTAGTTCTGCCAGTCTTGCAGAACCAACACCATTCCAGGAGAGCAAACTGGGTTCTTTCTGGCTTCAAGAAAAGAATTGTTTAAAAAGCTCCAGTTTCAGGACCACGTGTACTAGCCCATTCTTTACAGGTAATTTCCTTATTTGCACCTGAATGCAGTAGAGTGACACAGGAGTAGCTGAGGGTAGCATTTGCCCTGCAGAATCTTAAATACAGGTGCAGAAACAAAAGGAGCACTGTTTGTATTTCAGATCCCAGGTTTAGTTAGCAGTTAAGAAAAATATCTTCTAAGCTGAGTGAATTTGAGATGGAAATAATGACAGCAATAACCATGGAATCCCACAGTGCCATTTTTATAAAGTTACCTTTCAGAGTAGAACTACACTTGAAGTAGTTCGTGCAAAGCAATTTCAGCCATTTCCCCACCCCCTTCTTCCAAATTGGAGCACCGACACTCTTACATCTTATAAAAATTAATCTTTTAAAACAGCAGAATTCAAGTCAGCCATTTAAAAAATATTTTGTTGCTTTGTGTAGTACTATTTAGTTGTTAAACAACATCCAAAAACTTTTTATATTTATAACTTATGACCAAAACTTTTGGCCACAACTATATAATAAATTATCACTGAGATGCCATCCCTCCAGCATCATAGTGAAAGCTATAATTAATATGGCAAAACAGATTATTTTGCAACTCCCTAAGTTTGGGTGCTCAGAAGTCTAAAATGTTTTTCTTTTTGACTATCAACTTCTGTGCTTAGCCTGTATGGGGAAAAATAATTGTATGGGAATCTTAAGAAAATTTAATTCAGTTGTTTGAATTTGGTGAGTATATAACAGTACTTTTGCCATTTAAAAAGATAGATTAACCACACTTTTGAAACATTGATTATAGCACAAAATTAAATATACAAATTTCCATGTTTGTATTGTAAATAATGGTTAATGAATAGTGCTTTTCATTGGATTAGGGTAAATAATAAACGATCGAAAAATTGCTTTTGAACATGCTCAGTATGAGTGAGAGAACTGTTCAGACTTTGTCTCCCATCTTGAGAAATGCAGGAATGCTGTTTTTCAGGCAGCGCTGCTGGGACATTTTCCAAGATGGAAATACTTCTTTCTTGATGAGAAGTAACTTGGAATTGTATTACAAATACATCTTCATGACAGTTCTTCTGCTCCTGTACCTCTTAAAGTACAGAGCTATCACCCATTACACTGGTTTTAAGAAATGTTAACTTGAGTGTTTTACAAAAAATTAGAATTCATGACACATGAAGACATTGTCTAAACAAGCGTTAGTTGCTATAATAAGATATATTTCTTTTTCATAGATGATTCCTCCAAGAGGTTGTGCATATGTCTGCATGGTTCATAGACAAGATGCATATCGTGCTCTTCAGAAACTTAGTTCTGGATCCTACAAAATTGGATCTAAAATTATTAAGGTAAGCCATATTTTGTTCAGTAACATAGCCCAACTTAAAGTACAGCAGTATTTTTATTATGATGGTTTAATTGTGTACTTTGAAAAATAATGTCAAGTATCAGGGGTAGCCTTGTTAGTCTGTATCCACAAAAACAACAAGGAGTCCTGTGGCACCTTAAAGACTAACAGATTTATTTGAGCATAAGCGTTCGTGGGTAAAAACCCCACTTCTCCATGCATCTGAAGGAGAGGGGTTTTTACCCACGAACGCTTATGCTCAAATAAATCTGTTAGTTTTTAAAGTGCCACCAGACTCCTTGAAAAACAATGAATTTTCTATACTATGAGTCTGATCAAGGTGTACAATATAGAGCACGAGAAGGAGGCAAAATAACTTCTGTTTGTAAGAGGTAGAGTGAGAAATTTTCTTATAAAGTGTGTATTTGGGCAGGAAGTGAGGAAGACCTTAAAAATAAAATAATAAACCTGCTGCTTAGGGAATACTTTGAGTTCTTAAACACAAACATAATTTCAAGCTTGTATGTAGTCCTATTGACTTCACTGAGGACTGTGTGTTGAAAGTTAAGCTTGTGCTTAAGTGTTTGGCTTGTTTGAGGTGTCTGTCACTAGTTTACTCCGAGACCCTTGGGTAAGTCTTTTCAGCTCTGAGGTGCTATTTCCCCATTTGTAAATTAGAAATAATATTTAACACACTTCTTAAAGTTCACTGTAACCAAAGAGCTAAAAGATCTTCCAAGTGGCTGCTGCTATTAGATGCTGAGTACGTGCCCTAGTGCTTGGTACATACAATAAATGTACAGTCGAGATCAATCCTGCACTGACGAGGTGAAGTGGATAACTGAAGTGTTTTAATTCAGCTACATCATCTGATTGGATTTTATTTTCAGATTGCTTGGGCTTTAAATAAAGGTGTGAAAACAGAGTACAAGCAATTTTGGGATGTGGATCTTGGAGTTTCATATATACCTTGGGAAAAAGTAAAATTGGATGATTTGGATGGCTTTGCTGAAGGAGGCATGATTGACCAGGAGACTGTAAATACAGGTATGGATACTTACGTGTGACTTTTATTAAGTAAAAATTATGTTTATTTTCTTTATTCCTTAAATTAATTTTCAAAAGTTGCGTATTTATGGTATACATGTTCTTTTTTGCATTTGTTAGTATTAATTTCCTGCGTACAGTTCAGATGGCACTGAGATCAGAAATCCAGAAATTTGGAGTGCCTCTATAGTATGTTTGAGTCAACATCTGATGATAACACTGCAAGTCAACATTAACACTATGTCAGCATTCAGATCAATGGAGTTAAGCGAGACAATAAATATTAATATTTTAAAAAGTGGCTTCTGATTTTCTACATTCAGTCACTAAATACATGTGCAAATATTTAGTGCATGCAAAATCTGAGACCTGGTTGTGCTCCTTTTGAAAAATCAAGTCTTTAGATTGTCGTATGTAAAAGTAAAATGATGGAAGAGACTGATCTGGATATTCCTTTATTGTTTAAAACTTTTTGTTGAGACTGTCAGTATTATTGAGCTTCCTCTTTCCAACCTCCAGAGATTGGTTTATAATCTGTTTTGTATCACAGGGCTTGTCTACACGGTCCCACAGTTCAGACTGTGGGAGTATGAATTGCACACTTCTCCCCTGTGTGCACGCTGCAGGAGCTAACTAAAAGGCATCTAATTCATGCAATGTGAACTAGGTATCTTTTAGTTGACACTGGCACCATCCACCCAGGGGAGTTGCAATTCACACCCCATAGTCCAGATTGTGGAGCTGTGTAGACATAGCCTTAGATATTGACAAGGGATGTTTAAGTATATAAATGCCAGTCCTTTTAACTCTGTCAGCAAAATTTAAATCAATATTGAAAATTAAATCCAACACCTTGTGTTTAGAATGCCAACTTCATTTTCTCTTCGGCTGGTGGAGGTGGGATTTTTTTTGTTAAGCACCCTATGTGACCATGTGTCAGACTAGTCACTCAGTAATATAGACATATTGTAAATATAAATGACAATACATAAGGGGCTGCTATATTCTTTACAGATCATGAATCATTTATAAAGTGACAGTCAACTTAAATTTTTTAAATCAGCATTTAAAAAAATCAGTTTCTGATATAGTAACATTCAAATTGCATACCTAGAATTTTTGTTTTTCCTTTTCCATTCACTCTAAAAAAAAAAAAGTTATGGGATTTCTGTGTTCTCTTGCTGATGTTTGACGGTCTTTCTGCCAAGAGGGGAACTCTGTGTGCCTGTATCTATATAATTTTATTTTTCACCCCTCAGCTTCTTTCAGTTACAGTAAGCTTGGCTGTTACTTGTAACTTTCTGACCAAAATGTGATTTTTCAAGTTGATGATGGTTTTTGTAAATGTGGAAATGGAAATAGAACATTTAAACTCATTTTCTACAAAATAAGTATATATATATTTTTTATTTAGAATGGGAAACTGTGAGGAGCTCAGAGGCTGTTAAAGAAAATATCCAAACTACTCAGAGTACAACTGTCGATAAGAATACAGCTGTTACAACACAGACAGAAGCTTATACTCAGTCTGTAACTATGCTACAGGTTGGTACTGAGTGTGGTTTCTGGAGAGAGAGATCTAATTTTTGGTTAATATGGATATATTCAAATGCTAAATTAGAATAAATAGCAGAGATAAATATAGAACAAGGAGGATTGATATATTTTATTTTATCTTTAAAATAAGAAAGCTAATTATCTTATTCAGCAAAGCTCTTAAACTTCTTCTTGACTCTAAGATCATGCCTGTTTTGCTGAATCCAGGATTAAATATTGGTGATAGAATAAATGTTATAAAACTGAAATGGCAATCAATTGTTTAAAAGAAGAAGATTGAAATGTGGGAGCTACTAAAGCATCCTTTTTTAGGAGCACCAGCACAATGACCCTTTTTTGCCTGGAACCACTTCTGCTTGACTTTAGTTACTTTTTACATTTGTTTCCCCTTTCTTTCATATTAATCTGAGAATAAATGAGTTATTTTTTTCCTGCACTTTTGGTCAGTCTTAGTATTGATTTAAGGCCTTGTTGAACATTTTTGTTAAATGGAATTTGGTAGGGACAATCTAAGGCAGTTAGAATTATTCTGCCTCTAAAAAGGATTTTCTCTGCTTTAATAAACAGATGAATAAGGTTCGTTGTTCCTTTTTTGAAAGCTGGAGGTACTGTATTATAACTTTTTTTTAGTCTTTCAGGGGTGTGCAATACCAAAGATGTTGGTCAAGAATTGATTGAAATGCTCACAGTCAAAATTATTTAGTGTTCAGATTATTTTTACTAAGTTTTGTTTATAATGACACCACAGAAAAGTAAATTTTAAACTTGTTGCTGATTTTTTTTTTTTTCTTTCTTGCATTGATGCAAGGTTGCTAATTTACATGGCTGCTCCTGAGGATTGAGCTTTTGGCATTAATAATTTTTTTTAATGTTAAAGTAGTTTATTGGAGCCTCAGAATGAAGTTTAACTTTTTTAGTCTATTTCCAGGACTAACGTCCCTTCAACACAATTTGTGTATTGTCTTCCATTTTCTGTCACAAGAATTACGCTTAGTTTCTTATTTCAACCACCTTGCGCTATATTGTATTCTGTTGTATTTCTAATACATTTCTGCCTTCCTTACTGTTGTTTTACATTTCCCATTGAATCAAGAAGGCAGACATACTGTTAATACTTGAGCATGCTCTTCCTGTTTTGAGGTAATTATATTCTCAGCTAATAAATTCAGGCCTGAGAGCCAAGTTTTTCTTCGAGTAGTGTCCCTATGGGTGCTCCATTCTAGGTGCACTTGCGCCCCATGTGCCTTAGATCAGATATTTTAGGTAGCCGTGTCTTTTCAGCCTGCACATGCACCCCCTGGAGCCTTATGCGGTGCACCGAGGCTATATAGCCTTAGTTTGTTCTCAACCACCTCAGCCTGCAATGGAGCCTCAGCAGCATCCAAATAGATCTTACCTCAATTGTATTTTTCTCTTGTTCTTATTAGTTCGTTTTAGTTCTTAGTTTCTTTTGTGTGAGGTAGCTGTAGTAATTTTATAGATTTCAGACAAATAATCTTTAAAAAAAAAAAAAAAAAACTTGACTTTATACTTTTAGGATAAGGACTGTTGTCCTTTACCTATTTTTCTTTGTTTCTCCCCCTTAGGGGAACTTATGCCCAGTTCTCCCGGGTCTCTCTGGATGCTGGTTTTCAGAGGGAAGTTCAAAATACAGTTGAGGACCTTCCTTTTGATGGATCAAAGTTGTTTGTGGAAAAAAATGATGAATCTCTGCATCCCTTAAAAGACGCTAGAGCCACCTTGCACTCTCTGGGAATTTGTGCCCCTGCACGTAAAAGAAAGTTCAGTAAGTCCCAGTCAACACAGAGATCTCGTCCTACCTAGTTTCCCACCTCCCAGAGATATTACAAACCCCAGCATAAGAGACAACAGCTTCAGAAGAAGAGACCAGCTACTTCTCAAGCATTGACCTCCCAACCCACAACTTCAAAATATCAGTTTTGATGGGCTGGTCAAGGTGCTGAGTTACCATCTCCACTCTTACTGCTGCAACAATCTGCATGCCTCCCTCACTTCAGCCATCGCCTTTCTCATTTCCATCAGAACTGGGAACATACCACTATGGATAAGTGGGTGTTGGAGATCATGTCTCCATCCACTTTACCTCCCTCCCCCCACCCTACATCCCACCTTCAGGAATCCCTCTCATGAGCACCTTTTGCAACAGGAAATTGACTCTCTTCTGAATCTGGGTGCTGTAGAACCGGTTCCTGTGCAACACAGGAATGGGATTTTATTCCAGGCATCTCCTGATTCCAAAAAAAGAACAGCAGTTGGAGACCTAGTCTAGATCTAAGTTTATTCAATATATTCATAAAGATTCAGACGTTCAAAATGGTAACTCTTGCAGCAATAATTCCATCATTGGACCAAGGGGATTGGGACTTGAGATTGGCAGAACTGTTTGTTTGCCAAGCAAACACAGTTAAAGAAAATTATTCTCCATGCCTCCAGTAGTTTTTAAAAAAACAGCAAACCCTGAGATGCCGCTCTCCTTTGGTGGAGTCCAGACCTTCTGTATGCATTTATCCCAACTCCCTTGATATCCAAGGTGCTATGCAAGATAAGGAAAACCAAAACAAAGTTATTCTTATAGTTCTGAGGTGGCTGAGACAAACATGGTTTCCTTACCTCACGCAGCTGGCTCTTTGTCAATCGATCGCTCTCCGGACCATCTGTTCTCTCAGGATGCCAATCAAATCCATCACCCCAAACTCAGGGTTCTTTGGCTTAAGGCATGGCTGATAGATGGTTTGCAGGGTTAGAAACAGTGTATTCTGAGGACTTAAAGAGAGTGCTATTACATAGCAGGAAACAATGTACTTGTGGCAAACATGCCAAAAAATTGGTGAGATTCAAAGACTGGTGTGACCTAAAACATCTTTCACCTAAGTCCTCTCAGTTATCATTTGTACTAGATTACATTTTAGAGCTAAAAATGAAAGGGTTATTTTTAAGCTCCATAAAAGTGTATTTGGCAGTTTTTACAGCCTTCCATCATATGGTAGAGGGTTTTTTCATCTTTGCTTATACTACAACAAGGAGGTTTCTCAGAGGACTGGACAACCTCTTCCCACTAATAAGATGCCTTACGCTGTCATGGAACCTCAACTTGGTACTCAGATGTCAAACGAGGCCTCCCTTTGAAACTATGGACATCTGCTCCTTTCAATACCTGTCTATGAAAACTGCATTTCTAGTAGCCATTGTGTCTGCTCGAACAGTAAGTGAGATGGGGCATACTTCACAGCCTTCTTTAAGACTAAGGCCACGCTTCGACTACATTCCTGCCAAAGGTATCTCTATGGACTTCCACATAAATCAGCCTCTACATCTTTTAGTTTTCTTCCCTAAACCACACCAGGATATCGGATATGTGACATTACATACACGCGAGGTCTGGAGGACATTAGCCTTTTACTGAGACAGGACTATGCCCTTTAGGAAATCTCCCAGATTATTTCTCTGCTTTGCAGACAGAACTAAGGAATCTCCAGTTTCCAAGTAAAGATTCTCTAGATGGATATTTGGCTGCATTACCTACTGCTGTCAGTCTCATGATGTTCAGCCTGTAGAGTACTAACTCACTCCCATGAGATGCCTCTCTACTTCAGTAGGCTTTAAGAATGTTCCTGTCGTGGAAATATGTAGAGCCATGATTTGAGAGCTTATTCTTATATTTTCTGAACACTACGCAGTCACTCATACTTCAGCGTCTGATGCCATATTTGGGTCTACTGTTTTATCTTCAATCTTAGACTTTTCTCCTAAACCCCACCCCTCTGTAGAGGTTACTGCTCGATAGTCATCTAGAGTGGAGCACCTATAGGGATACTACTTGCAGAAGAAGAGATTACTCACCCTGTGCAGTAACCGTGTGGTTCTTCAACATGTGTTTCCCCTACATGTTCCCCTGTGGGTGGTCCACTATCCACCCTCTTCCCCTCTGTTTCAGAGTTCTTTATGGCATTCTCTGCGGTAGAGAAGGAACTGAGTGCGGTTCGCCCATGCAGCTCTATATAGTCTCAGTGCAGGGCACAAGGCTGTGGGGGACTCATGAGCAGGCCAAATGGACACTGCTACCTAAAATCTCTGATCTGAGGCACATTGGGTGCAAGCGCGTCTAGAGTAGAGCACCCATAGGGGCACATCTTGAAGAACCACAGTACCTGCACAGGATTATTAGCCCACTAAATCATTTTCTTTTTTGAAGCACTGTCAAGTTATCGCAAAAAGAAAAGGAGTACTTGTGGCACCTTATCATTATCAAGTTATCATTATTCTACTGAAATATTTAAATACTTTAATTTTTAAACGAAAGGTGATGGGGTTGTAAAACAAAAACCAAAATAGGTTCTCACTTGCTGAAAGACACAGCATTAGAAAAAAAATAATGAAACTCCTTTTAAATCCTTCCTTCTCCACACAACCTATCATCTGTTCTTTCCTTTCTCCCTTCCCTCTCTGTCCTTTCCCCACTGTCTTCCTTTCCTACAAGTTATCAAAGCTCTAGTTCCTAAATTAAGTACAATATATAAATATGTATTTTTATACCGTTTCTTTAAAGCAGAATAAGAAGGGATACGATGGCATTCTCCCAGTGTGCATTCAAATGTCTTAGATATTCGTGCTGACCTGTAGTGAGGCCTGGGGCCTAAATGTTAATTTTAGGGCTAAATTCTGCATTTAGCTATGTTTGCAGGGTTCTATCAATGTAATTTGGACAGAATTTAGCAATACAGAATCTTTTGCAGATAATGTTAGATCAGGGATCTCACACTCAAATCACCACGAGGGCCACATGAGGACTAGCACATGGGGCCGCATCACTGACACCTTTTCATATAAAGGTACAAAAGCGTTCCCCCCCCCCCCCCCAAGTGATAAAGTGCTGGCAGTGGGAAGTGCCTGGAGGTAGGCAGAGGAGCGGGGACGCGGCACGCTGTGGGGGAGAGGGGGCAGCGGGTGAGGAGAGCTTGGTGGCCGCAGGAAATAACTTCGGGGGGGGGGGAGCTTGGCGGGCTGCAGCAAATAACTCGGGCTGCGTGTTTGAGACCGCTGTGTTAGATGAAACCAGTTAGTGTGACTTTCAGTTACTGAGCTGAATTTGCAGGGATAGCAGTTAGAAAAACAATTTTATTTGTAAATGGGACAAATTTGATATGAAAATCAAAACATAATAAACTTTAGTGCTATTATGCTATTTTTAGTCGCCTTTCAGAGGAAAACTGCCTTCATCCCAGCTTTATCTGGCAACTTCTATAATACAGTTTAGTTTTTGATATAAAATTCTATAGGATATTAGAGAAATTAGGTATAATATAAAATTTAAATTTAAGATTTTAGTTAAAACACAAATAATGCCTTACTGTGAATACATTATTTTCCATATTAAATTTATAAAACCCTCAATTTTTTATTTACCTGCAGCTGCTGCAGAAATTCCAGTGTACTACCCCAAAGTGCCATGTAATTCATCATGCTTGCGACAGCATAAGTAGAACCTTGATTATAATTACTGCTTTCAGTTAACATGAATTGCAATCAAATCATTTTATTCCTTTTTCAGAGTCATTGAATAATGTAAAAGTTGAAGGTTTTGTTTTGTTTTTCCTTCCCATCAAAAAAAGATTCCGGTAGCTCCAGCTGTGCCTGCTGTTAGTTTAGTTCCACCAGCATTTCCTGTCACAATGTCTGTCCCACCTCCTGGCTATAGTTCAATTCCACCACCTCCCTTCTTGCGGGCAAGTTTCAACCCTTCACAACCACCTCCTGGTAAGTTACCATTTTAATTGATTGTATAATAAGGATATCCATGCTAACTGAGTGTCTTAAACATATGTTATGTGCTAGGTCTATTTCTGACTCTAAGATTCAGGGCAGAAGACTTAGTTAGAACTTCACATTTTCAGTCTAGTTTTAAAAATCAGATTCTTTATTTTGTTGTTTCATTTTACCATGTTTCTTCAACTGGAAAATTTGATTGTTAGGTGAAACTTTAATTGTTCCTTTGAGTATTGCTGGTATAAATGACAACTTAAAGAGGTACATCCTCTGTGTTAAAGTTGGAGCCCTCTGGAAAGCAGTAACCATTGCTGCTGATCTTCCTACACCGCTAATACTTGCCGGTTTGCAGTGGGACATTCTTCTCCTGCTTAGTGCAGATTAGTGAGGTTTTACGGTTCTTATTGCTGAGGTTTTATTAGAGTTGGCCATATTATTAAATTATTTCTGATTGTTCATACAGGTTTTATGCCTCCCCCGGTTCCACCAGTCCCACCACCTGTTGTCCCACCACCTGTTGTTCCAGCGGTAGTCCCAGCATGTGAGTTGGCGTGCCGTTTCCCCTAAAAGAATGCTAATTCGGGGTTAATGAAAGTCTAGCTATTTGATGTACTAATTCTTACTCAAGGTGGATTGATACAAATCAGCAAGCAGGAAACTTTGATTTAAATAATCACTATTAATCTTGTTTTGCATTTGTACTTTTTAGTTACTTTCTTAAAGAAAAGTTGATTCTCATTGGTTGATAACCATTAAAACATGTTGATTTGCAACTAAATATAGCCTTTATATTAAATTTGGTTCTTTTTGTTAACCAGGAAGATACACTAGATCAGTACACATTTATTGAAGCAATTACATAGCTTAATTTGCATTTATTTAGGTTCTTAATCTTTACATTTTTTATTATGTTAGAAAATGGTGACTGATGCATTTCTTACTTACTAAATTAATTTTTTATTTGTGATTTGTGTCATGCTCTATTTGGAAATGCAAATTCAATTAAAAATGTACAAAACCAACATTTTAAAATCATTTTTTTAGTAAATAAAGTCACCTAAAATATGCTGGGCACATAAGAAAAAAAAGTTTATCACAAAATATATCAGAACGTGTTTTAAATTTAAAACAAGCTGATTTATGAAACCAAGTATTATGTCTAGTTAGTGAATTGAACTGATTGTTTCTGGTCACCATTGTACTTCAGAATTATAGAACAAGTAGATCTCATCCTCTCACACCTAGTTTTTATTTATAGATTGGAAGAAGAAAACAAGCTTTCCTGCATTTTCAACTCCCAGGTGGTTTCTTAAGTTTGAATGAACTAGTCATTGAATTGAACTAGTGGAATAAACTGAAATGAAGAAAATATTCTCTCTGCATCTGCAGAGGAGGATACTGCCATGAAAAACTGGTGTAGCACTTCAGCAAACTGTGGTTCCAGATGCATAGCCAGTAGTGACTTCCCATAAATTCAGTGGTTCAACTTCCTTTAACCCTCCACAGCAAACATGTACTGTTCAGTATTATTGTTTTAATTTACTATAATGATTTTAATAGAGTATGGTAAGTTTAGGCCTCAACATAGATTGTCATGATTTCAAATGCAATTTTAAATAGGTTTATTTTAAAAAACCCTGTATTTAAGTCAAAAAATCTAATTTTTAAATTTAAAAATAAAAATCATTGATTTTTATCTACCCTGTTCTTAATTAAGTAATAGTATGCAAATTATGGTAGATACCGTGTTCTAGGGGGTATTCATATGCTGTTTTCATCAATGTATTGAGAACTAGTTTATAGTGCACTTTATAGTTTATAGTGCATAGTTTAGTTGGTCTAATAATATTCACAAACAGTATATTTAATATTTTCTCAGGAGTCATTGAAAAAATTATTTGCAAATTGATGTTTAATCGGGAGTTGTATAGGTGATCAAATAATATTCATTAAGCAATTTATTTCTGTATTTTTCTTTCAATCATTGAATTTATTTATTATTTATTATTTTCATTATTCAGTCTTTTCAAGTTGGCTCCATTCAATGGTTCGAACATTAAAGCCCGTTGAAACCAGTGTTGTTTGCTTCTGTATTTATTCATAATCCACTACTTAAGAGTGAAGCATTGGGAAGCCTATATTTAAGGATTACAAATGTTTTTTGAAAAACAGTTTATTCCAAAGTGAACAATATTGTTGTTTTTGATGACCATATTTGATTATATGCTCTAACAATAAAGCATCTGCCAAACTAAATTGGCAAGAAATACTGAGATGTGTTTTTTGTTTTGTGTTTTTTCCCTTACAGCTCTAGTGCAGCCTCCTCTTTCCATTACTCAAGAGACAATGAAAGATGTTCCTTTTGGTAGCCTTGTTTTACCAGCTGGCACTGTTTCTAGCAGTCTAGCCACTCCAACATTATCAGCGGGAAGTGTTTTTAACCCTCTTCCAAGCAACAAACCAGAGTCGGAAGAAAAAGGATCACATCTTGCAGACGTTCAGATTTCTTCCAGTGAAAACAACAGATCTGGTAAGAAATGTCTGTACCCTACATATTTTGCCACATATAAATTGACTTCATAAATACAAGTTTTTAAGTTAACCCATGTGTATTGTGTTAACTCATCCTAATGTAGGATGTTTTAGGTTAAATATGGTCCTGGATTTGGGATTTAATCTGTGACAAAGTGTGCTGATAATGAGCTCTTTTAGCATCTCTTGGTCACTGTTTTCCAGTAGGTCATGTCTTCAGTGGACAAGAAATTTCTCTCACACATCTGTGTGCATATAGGCTAGAGAAGTAAAGCTGGGCCAGGGGATGTAGTTAAGAGTATTTAAAATAAATCCTTTAAATTTTACTGAAAGTGGAATGGGACAGGAACTTGTAGTTAAGTTAAGTACATGGTTTTAAGCATTCAAACATGTTCACGTTTTTCTTGTGAAGGCTTGGCGAGCATGTAGTTTTTCCTACCCTTTAAAAGCTTCTGCTCAATCTTTACTATGTAAAGACATCGGTTTCAGTGACTTAATGCCCAGTCATCACCATTGTGACTAATAAATCTGTGTTCATAACTCAAAACTATTACAAATATTTAAATAAGTAAATATTCCAACTATGTATATATTAACTGAAATAATGGATTAAAATATTATTTGTATTGTAAACTGTTTAGTGTTATGTTGACTTTCCAGACTACTAAATATTTTTATTGTGTTTCAGTTCAAAATGATGTCTCAAGCAGCTCCGGGCTTGCGGGAGGAGTGCAGCCACCCGGTGTCTCAAGCAGCTCCGGACGTGCGGGAGGAGTGCAGCCACCCGGTGTCTCAAGCAGCTCCGGACGTGCGGGAGGAGTGCAGCCACCCAGTGTCTCAAGCAGCTCCGCACTTGCAGGAGGAGTGCAGCCACCCGGTGTCTCAAGCAGCTCCTCACTTGCGGGAGGAGTGCACCCACCTGGTGTCTCAAGCAGCTCCACACTTGCGGGAGGAGTGCAGCCACCTGGTGTCTCAAGCAGCTGTGGACTTATGGCGGGAGTGCCGCCACCGAACGTCTCAAGCAGCTCTGGACTTATGGCGGGAGTGCCGCCACCGAACGTCTCAAGTAGCTCTGGACTTATGGCGGGAATGCCGCCACCGAACGTCTCAAGCAGCTCTGGACTATTGGCGGGAATGCCGCCACCGAACGTCTCAAGCAGCTCTGGACTTTTGGCGGGAATGCCGCCACCGAACGTCTCAAGCAGCTCTGGGCTTTTGGCGGGTGTGCCGCCACCCAATGTCTCAAGCAGCTCTGGGCTTCTAATAGTGCCACCACCCAATGTCTCAAGTAGTTCTGGACTTCTGGGGATGCAGCATCCGGTGGGGGTTCAAAACATACCCCATTTAAATATTAGTAGTCAAAGGATGCCTGGAATGCCTCTCTTAGATCTCCGTCCAGGACTAATACCCCAGTCACCTGGACCAAGATTTCCATTATTACAGCCTGGAATGCCACCACAGCGTAATATCCCTCCTCCAACACTCCTTGACCCATCCCTTCATCCACCACCGAGAGGTCCTTTTCCTCCTCCAGGAGATCTTTTTAACCAAACAGAGAGACATTTTGGAACACCTGGAAGACAAAACGTTGATAGCATTTCTAATCCAGAAAAAAGGTTACCACTTGGAGGTGATAGCATTCAACAGGAAGGAGACCGAGACTATCGCTTTCCACCAGTGGAAAACAGAGAGACTCTTAATAGGCCATCCCCAGTCGATGTCAGGGATTCTATTGGACGGCCACCAGTAGATCCAAGAGAGGGTCTAGGAAGACCTCCAATAGATGGAAGAGAACATTTTGCAAGGCCACATATAGATATGAGAGAGAATTTTGGAAGACCGGGTGTGGATAATATTGGTCGAAGAGAGCATTTTGGTTTCAATTCAGAAAAGCATTGGGGACAGAGAGGAGATTATGATGAAAGAGAACACAATGTTTTTCCTATCTATGGTGGTCCTAAAAGCTTCCATGAAGATAGAGAGAGGTTTCGGCATGTAAATTACAGATTTGAAACTAGAAGTGGTCCCAGCTGGAACAGAGGATTTGAACAAGATGCTCACAGAGATTTTGATGACCGTAGAAGACCCTGGGAAAGACAGAGGGATAGGGATGACAGAGATTTTAATTTTTGCAGAGAAATAAATGGAAACAGATTTGGAAGAGACAGAATGCAGAACAACTGGATCCCTCCTCCACATCCAAGGGTTTTTGAATATTTTGAAGGGGCCACTTCACAGCGCAAAGCTGATAATATACCCCAGGTAAATGGTGAAAATACAGAGACAGAAAGTCAGCCACCAAATGTGCAAGTGCAGAATGATCCAGAACTTTATGAAAAACTAGCATCTTCAAGTGAGATAAACAAAGAGAAGAGTGACACAGAAGCTGAAATAGAAAGTGAACCAGTGGTAGAAAGCACAGAAACTGAGGGGACATAATCATCACTCAGTAGGTAAAAGATACCTTTTGTAAAGTTGTCATCTCTCTGTAATAGATAAATGGCTGACTGGACCTTAGCAGTTCACTTTTTTCTGCCAGAATTAAGTTAATCTGATGTTCATGTTCATCTTTCACTTAAATAACTGTACAACTGACTTGTATAGAACATTGTTCTTAATTTGAACATGGTAGGTAAACATTTTTTATTTCTCTGATAAAACACAGACTTGCCCCCAGTTGCTTTTAATGTCACAATGATAAATAACAGCTTGTCAAACAAAGACTTCCTATGGAAGAAAATGGAATTTTTTTAGATACTACCATTAGGTTGGCTGTGGAAATTGTTATACTTGAAAGCAGGTGCTGGTGTATCTTGTCCATGTTTTTAGGCTGCTGCAGAATTTTAAACATAGACAAAGCTGTGATATTTTATGTTCCTGAAATTTGGCAAGAAAAAAAAAAAGAGAGAGAGAGAGAGAAAGAAAGAAAAAGAAATAGCCCTGGTCATTTAAGGAGCATAATACAGAGATTAAAAGTGATTTTGTAAAATCCGCACTATAGTCTCTGTTTCCTCTAAAGTAAGTGTCTGTGATTTGTTCCTCGTACTGCAGTGGGTTAAAAAAAAAAGTACATTTTAATGTTGGGTGCATTTTGTTTTTAGATGCCAATAAAGCATATTTGTTTGATAACAGTGTTCTAGGTATTGTATTTTTTTTTTTAAAAAAAACCTACAGGCTATGAAAACCTGGATCAGCTATGGTATATGCTTTAGCTAGTTGTTGCAAAAGGTTTATATTACTCTTGTAAGACCAATGCAACAATTATATGTGCTAGAAAGAAGCATATGCTTTTATATTGAAAATCATGCAGTCACATTAGTTTATGTATATAACATGTATGTAAATATTTGTGTAAACTGTAAGTAGATATCGCTATTTCTGTGCGTGCCTGTGTGTGCGCACAGAACAATGAAGACAGATTAATAAAACTGAAATGAAATTAGGGTATAAAAATAAGTCTTTCACCTTCTTGAGGTAGCAAGATATTTAGAGGTGTTAATTTGATTAAATAAATCAAATTTACATTTATTTACTCACTCATAGTTAGGTACTGTTCTTACTACTTTTAGAAGGTGGAATGGACATGATATACTGTAAAGATATACAGTAGGATTTTAGCTTACTTTTTAAAAAATGTAGATATGCATGAAGCCAAAATTGAAGCAAATGTTTACCTTGTCTTATTTTGTAATATATTTGGTGTTCTGGATAGATAGTGGTAGTATTAAAGTACTTTGTGGTTATTTGTTTGCAGTGAATCTCTGAAGTCCAGAATTGTTGCATGAAAAGTATAAAGCTATTGTTGGTTTTTCTTTAAAAAAAAAAAAAAAAAATCTATATGTGAATAGAAATGAAGTGGGCTTTGTGCTTTGGAGGCTTAATACTGAAATAGAACTTCTGAGTAAAATGTTGAGATGAATTGGCCTCCTAAGTAATACAGTAGCACTACTCTCTTCTGTTTCACCTGTTTTGCTTCTTGCGTTTTTTTTTTTTTTTGTTTTTTTTTTTGACCAGAGGTGGAAGATTTGGTGATATAGTAATGGAAGATTTTCAGCTTGTCCCACTTGCAGTACAATTATTCCTCTCCCCTTCCAAAAAATCTGTTGTTAAAATTCACTGAGTCCAAAAGCATCCTCTGATTAAGTTTTGAGAGAGAATTTTCTCTCTCAGTAAGTTCTGAGAGTCGATAATGATATTTCTGTAGAATGGAAAATATTTAATTCAGGGAAATCTGAGTTGAACTTTACTATTAAAGAATACTAATGTATCGGTAGTTTGTATTGTGTTAAAAAAATTTCCCCAAGGATATGAAATGTGAGAATGTCACTTGGGAGTTTGGCTGTAGTGCATAAGGATACATCTGGACTTACAGAGAAGTTATATGTGATCCTTTTTTGTGGTGACCTGGTTCTGTTTCTTAATTATTAGGGTTTTTTATTTTAAAAGCCCCCAAAATTGCTTTCATAAATGAAAATACCGCTTTTAAAAGCTTTGATATGAATCATTTTGCACCTACAGTGCAAGTAGTAATAATATTTAGTCCTAGGAAGCAGTGAGATTCAGGTGCATTAAATAAGCAATAGCATGTAACAGGACCATGCTGATATACTGGATTCCAGACAGGTTTTACAACGTTTAGGGCAAAAATACTTTCAAATGCAGACTGTGCAGGTCAAGGAACTTGATCAGTGTTGTGCCTATCAGCCTGCCAATAATTTGCTAATCAGGCATGCATGACTTAGGATGACTAAACATAAAATAGGTGTATAGTATTTTTTTAAGTTACTCCTTTCCTTTCTTTCAGTTTGATAGCGTTTTGACATTTTTAAGTTAATAGTTGTACATGAAAAAGCTTATTCTCATTGACTTTCCAAATGTTCATAACAAAATGCAAATATTTCCAGTAGCTTTGCTTTCACCATTGTGTTTTACACAATGAAACAAAAAACAAGATAGAAAAGTTAATCTTGCTTGTTTTTTCTTAAATTGAGGTTTGCAGTATGTTTATTGTTTGCAATAGGATGGTGCAGGAAAATCATCACATGGTGAGAGAGATTAAATAATTCAGCTGGCAATGCTGTAAACCAGATCACATTGCCATTTCCTTGTGCATGTTTGTTGGGTCAGGAAAACATTTTGACTCTCTGCAATGTATATTCATTAGATGAAGAGCACTGTGTTAATATTTTAATCTGTTGTGTAAATGTCTTTTAAATTTTAATAAATTGGCTACTGTATTTAGTGTAGTTGTACACTGTACTATTACAGTTTCCAACAGTTATTCAATTCTTGTGTAGAATAAAACTTTATTGTACAGAAAAGTAGTCTTTAGCTGCATCATGTTTCCAGCTAGAACTTTTTTTTCAGACCTTCTAATTTTAGTAGTCCCTAAGCATAGAAAAATAGCCCCAGGAGGAAAGCATTCAGAAACAGGGAAAGGGTCTGAATCCCATATTTATTAGCAATTAAAGATAGCGAGTTGTAGCTGTTTAATGTTGTCCCTGAAAAATTTTGTCTTTGAACGTTCTCAAGAAAAAGGTTATCCTCTTACAAGAAGAGAATATTCTACCCTTCTGAGCTGTTTTTGACAGTGAAGATATTTGCCACATTCCAACAATTAAAGAACCTGACGCATGAGTCTGTTTACATTTTTATTTGCATAAATAACACAGAAATATGCATGTTTTATAGTTTGAAAAAAGTCAGACAGTTTTAATGGACAGGAAAGATTAAAATTTACATATACACATTTAGTTGAAAACCGTACTCATATCAGTTCAGACATGCAAAATGTTACCTTTTTGGACATTCTGTGTCACTCCATCCTGCATTGTGATCTGTGTGAGTAGACTGCTGTGACCATGTCATTCACAGTGTAGGATCATGGCCTTTATTTGTTATGGTGAGGTCATGTCTATACTGAGACTATTTTCTGCAAGCCTTAACATGCAGTTATATTAAGCTTTTATCTGTGCTGTGGGACTTATTAGACAAATTAAATGTATAAGACCAGATTCTGATATCCTTCAGTAAATCTGCAAAAAAAACCTATTAATTCAAATGGTTCTGTTCATGAAGTCAGGTATTATTTGGTAGGAGTATTGGTCCCATAATTTTGTCTATAATGCATAGGGTGGGCATCCCATGTAAGTATCTTTAAAAGATTTTGAGATAGCCTGTAGAGGAAATTCACAACATAATGCTTCTGATAGACGTCACAGTAAGTTGATCTATCCCCTTAGATGATCAAATTTGAAAGTATACGGAGGTTCCAAATGTCTGTAAAGATTTTAATTCATTTTCTGGATTCTAATTCCACTGGGCCTCATGTATTTTACTCACTTCATCTTTAGAGCTGCAAAAATTAGATGCTAAATTTCCTACATTCACATTTCGATTAACATATTTAGAAATAAATAGTGATAGTAACCTTTTTTCCTTGCTATAATAATTAAAGCTAGAAATGAATGTATTTCATTTAGTAAACCTGATCAGTTTTTAAAATGAGGCAGTGTGCATCTTTTGATTTTTTTTAATATAGATAATAATGGGCAAGGATTTTTGCTTTCCTGGTTAAAATTGTCATAGTTGATTTTTTTAGTTGTACATCAATTGCTTTTTTCAAGCACATACAAGGAGTTCTCTGGACTTATGCAAATAGGAATATACCAAAATGTAATCTGTTTCGTGCATGCTGATTATTTTCAGACTTGTGTTAAGCATACCATTATTGAAGAGTGACACACCTTGCCTTTATGACCTTTCTGTTTTTAAATCCATCTCTTGATGATTCAATACCTATGACATATCCTGTTTTAGATTTTTTGCTTTGCTTTAAAATATGAAAATGTTTAACCAAACAGGAGTGTCAACAGCATCTTTCTGTTTAGTATTCTAGAACTACATTCTGTTCCATCTCCAGTAGAATAATAGAAGCCTGTTACTGGGAACTGAATGGTGGCTGAGAAAATACCTGATTGACAGAATTGTCTTAATCATAACCATTTGCTCCTCTATCTAAAGGGAAAAAGGAAGTTTGATCCAGAAGGTGTTCATTTTTTATAGGTTTAGCTATATGCTGTACAAATTATGCAGTGCTTTTGACACTTGATAACAAATTTTGTTATTCATTTTAAAGTTTAGCCATGAAGTTTTACAGTGAAGAAAATGTCCAGTAGAGCTTCTAAAAAGTTGAAGAAAACTCGTAACATCTTTTTAAACAACTGACCTCCAATAAAAGAGAATCTGCTTTGAGTTGGGTTTTTAGGTGATGACGGGCAGGCTTGTTCAGATTTTTTAAAGCAGTTATTTTGAGGTCAGTAGACTATAAAATTTGATTTGCCTTAAAATTGTACCCTTTTGTACTCTACATGTGTAAGTTGGCCTGTTGAAGAAAAGTTACTAAGCTGAAAAATCGCACTCTTACCATCTTTTAGAGGCAATAGTGTCAAAGATTAGAAGGGGGGAGGTTTGATATATGCACTAATTAAACAGATATTAATTTGTTACGCAACTTAAGGTTTCTTCAGTTTGCTTTAAAGTAGTTAAAATACATACTTTACTGATATAATTGACATTATAAAAATCTTCATTGGTTTGCTAACTTTCATGGTTTACAGAATAAATTTTAAAAATTGGGAGATTAATTTAACTTTCCAACTTTTTTTCTCATTATACTATCAGATAAAATCATATTTGTGTACTCAGTTATATAGGAAGAAATTTGTAGATAATCTCAGTTAAACACTTCTTTTGTACTTGTTCTGTCAATATTGCTTTTTTCTTCTATACTTATTTTTTCCTGTACCTATGTCTACAGCATAACACATATAATGAGGGTTAACACTACTGTATATCTGATGTTTTACCAATTTTTCCACATGCTGCTACTCAGAGGAATTTAACCTCTTTATGAAACTAGAGCAAGTCATGCAGGTGCAAGACTGCCTAATCTGGATGCAGCACATCTGCATTGGGGTTGCAACAGTGTAGTTATATTGATATAGCTACACCAGTGCAAAAATTTCTAATGTGGACAAGTCCTTAACTGGTGAAGGAGTGTCAGCAAAAACAGATTTATTAATTCAGGGCTGGATTAGTAAGACTTGAAAGCATGGAAGCAGCAGACTTTGTGTCTGAGTATAGTTTCCCAGTTGAAAGTGAGATTTTGGTTTATAATATGATCTAGAAAATTGAGAACTGAGCCCAGCTATCATATTGAACACAATGTTAAAAATACCTATCAGCTAAGTAAATGATTCGAAAATACTTACCGGTAATCGTTTTTTCCACTGCTCCCCTTCCTTCCAATCAAAGTAACCCTACCATGACTCTCAAAATTGATCAAAGTACTGTATTTTATCACACATGTTACTCTAGTTATGCTATTATTGAGGTAATTAGGGCTTTAGTGCTTTGCTGAATGAGTACCTTAGTTACCTTCCTTTAAAGGCATATAAAGTAAATAGTTTAAGTTAGCAGTATGGTCAAAAGAACACATTACTAGCTCTGGGAATTGGGAGGGAGGAATCTTGTGACCTTCATAGTACTTTTTAAAAAAAAAAATGATGAGCTGTTGGGCATTGGTCCAGTGACTGAATTTTTCTCTTGGAATATACAAGGAGCTTTATTATAACTATTCCATTACTACAAAAATGTATTAGAAGTTTTACTAGGGATACCGAATCTTTTATTGCTTGTTAATGTTTCAAGTAGTTGGAAATATAAGGCTACCCATAAACCCTACCCTGAAACTCATGGGATTACTCCTTACTCATGGGATTACTGTTGTAAGAATTGCAGTATTGGGCCCTTTATTGATAGCTATCAAAAGAATCAGTTCCCACAAATTACTTAGCACATCTTGGAATGTGCGGTGTCCTCATATAATCCTGTTATATCTGCTGCCGTAATTTATTCCTTTCAAGTATTGCAAAAATGCTAGTTTTCATCATTTAAATTATAAATTTCCATTATTGGGGCTTATAACTTAAACTAAGCATTAATTTTCAGGGTCTCAGGAAAGAATTTTCATGCTCATTGAGATACTGTTTTTCCGTCTTATAATGAGTGAATTAGTTTAAGATTTTGTATTCCTATATTAAAAAAAAAAGTTTTTACTTGAAAACTTAAGGATTTAAGGTTTCTAACAGTGGAAATTAAACTAACTCAAAAGACTATTGAAAGTTAGTGAGCCGTAGGCGCCGAAAGGCCTGCCTCTTTTGAAACTGGGATTAGGCTCCTAAACCACTTAGGTTTTTGGGAAATTTTACCACATGCTGTGTTCCACATACTAACTTGACTTTTTTTTTTTGCATGTTAAGTAGATTTCTACTTTTGCTTCTGATTTTTAGTATTTATTAAAGGACCAGGAAGATGGTGTATTCTCAGATGTCTTTGTTGATAAATTTTGACACATTTTAAAAATGAATATTTGACCACATCAGCTGGTGGGTTCTTGTTTGACCCTCTAGTAGCTGTTCCTGAACAGTCACTGATTAATTCAGTTACTTTGTTTTTATTAAATATATGCTCAGTAAATTCAAAACAGCCCCATATTATTTTATTGTTAAGGGTGAGATTTCAATTGCACAAAATTTTATGAAATTCAGAGTTAAGTTTCTGATGCATCCTAAATTCTGCTATTATAATTTGCAATTCTGCTCCATTACATTGTATGCATAACAACTGAGACCTTTATTACATGACCGCAAAATATTTTATGAAGTAATACAAAAAGAGATACAGATTACATATGAGGCTTTCTTCAGATAAAATATTTTTTAAAATGCACTATTCAGTTTATTTATATGGTCATTTATATATGAACAGTGGGGCAGAGTTAAAGATGTGGAAACTAACTTCTGGGGCAAATAAAATCTTGACCTATTACTTTAATGTATTTATTGTATTTTTTGTGTTTAAAGAAAAATTAAAACAGCTGTTTTGACAAAATACTTACTGAAATACATTTTTTCAGTGTCCAGTTTTTAAATGTCTGAACAGATTTGTCTGAAACATTTTTTTGAAAACAAATTGCTATGCTGAAAACAAATTTCAGATCAAAATGTAATTCTTTGGTTAACTTATAAATTTCTGAGAATAAGTATTTAAGATACAATGCCATCTCATCTATTTCTGCAACAAAAATTGAAATAATACACTCATTTTGGCAAGAATAAATAACTTTTAATGCCTGACACATGGATACACTGCAGAACTCAGAAAAGGTCCCAAGTAAGGAAGTGAAGAGGAAAACCTTGTTTGTGATAAATCTGTTGAACTGAAGAATGTGTGCAGAAATTTTTTTTTCTCTCTTACTCAGTCCCCAGATCAGTCTCAGGGTTCTAATCCAAGTACTGACCAGAGGATAGTCTGATCTGTTACCTTTATTCATTTATTATATCACTAGCTTCAAATTTATATAAGCCACTGTCCAGATAACAAGTTGGGAGTGTTTTTACTCAGAGAAAAAAATTTCTTAAGAGGTGGACAATCGGTTTTTATTAAATCACAAACTACCAGTCTGAATTTTAATTGCTGTGTTAAGTACACCTAATACAGAGACAACTCCACTGAATTTTTGGTGCCTTAGCATTTAAATTGTACGATACTTTACACATAGCTTCTAAGTTTAGCAAGCTCTAGCAATAGTATAGCTTACTGTTTTCTGTTCTGCAGAAATTTAACTGCCTTCACCAAATATAACTTCTTTTCATTGGCCTTACATTTCTAGAGAATTACAGTGCTGTTTTATTAGCTTTAATTTAAGAACAATGTGTGAAATCCTTTTAAGTCAATGGGAGTTTTGCCCTTGACTTTAGTGGGGCCGGAGTTTCACCCAGTTTGTTTTGTGACTCAGTTTCTTCTCCAAAACTTGCAGAAATACTGTTGGAGAATTAGTTCTACTTTCATTGAGTGACTTCTGCCTCTTTTTATGCACAGGAGGCAATCAAAAAAAAATTTCCCCAGATACTTTCATGATGTTATGTGCAGCCAACCCTGCCTTTTAGGGACTATATCAAGATTGATAGTAGGCCAAAGCAGTCCAGTTTTACCAAGAATGTCTGGAAAAATTACCAGTATAAGATTTCTTCATCCAGTTGTACTTTTGCAGAGCCACATAGAAAGATCCCATAGCTGGACTTCTACTTCTCCTGAAATTTTGGAAGGTCATGCTCAAGCCCTACCATGCCTACGGAGCACATTTCTGCAGGAGCAGCCCTGAAACTTCCAGTTCTCAGTTCTTTCTTCAGGGTACTAGATGTAAATTCTATTTTCTCCTGTGGCTTGCTGATATACTGGTTAATCTCTACCTCCAAAACAGTTGTTGTGTATTTAAACAGCCTTTTTTCCTCATGTGGCTCACCGCTGAGATTAGTGAATGACACCTCCCCACGCAGGATTTTAGAATGCCTGCCCATTTCCTTTTGTCATTTTCCTTGTCCCCCCTCTGCCTATGAAAAGTTAGCAACAACCTTGAATGAACTAAAATAAAAGATGTAAATTTGTGATCTATAAAGTTTTCCTTGTCCAAAAAATAATCTTTCATCTTCATAGTTTGATTCCAATTCTGGACAGCATTTTTAAGAGTATAACTACACTGGCACTCTTCCAATCCCCTAGCATGCTGGGCATCCTGTACTCGTGGCTGTTCTCTGCTTCTCACAGTCTCCTCTGCAGCCATGCAAAGCCAAGCATAAATTACAGCATCCTGTAGGTGCCCCAACTTCCAGTTGAGGCTGGTCACAGAATGTGGGGAAGGCACAGGTGCCATGTTTCCCTCCTCCATCCTCTCATTCCTTTCCTTGGTAACAGATAACCAGCCCTTCTTATTCCAAGCCAGAAACATATATTAAAGATCTATTCGGGCTGACAAAGTTGACTTCAAGTTTGAAGTGCTCAGCACCTCTGAAAATCAGACCACCTATTTTAGAAGTCTATAGGTTAAGCTGTCTTTAGGTTTGGCACTCACAGCTTAAAGTTTTGTCCTAGATCTTTATTTCTTGTGATTGAAATACTTAACACTGATACACACATTTTAAAACTGAAGTTTAAAATATCAGCTTCTCATTGTTTTAGGAATAAACAAATGTTGAAGACTATTACAAGAAAGTAGTTAAAAAAGTGAAATAAGCCAAATATTGCTCTTAGTCTGATGTAAATCTGCAGTAACTACTGAAGTCAGTGGAATTGCTGCAGATTTACACCACTGTAACTGAGAAGAATTTGGCCAAAAACTTTTACTGCTCATTTTAATAAGTACAGTTTGTACTAGGAATATGTTTCTCTACAAGGAATGTAATAGGTTATTGATACGCACAAAATTTTCTGTTTTTTGGTGGCTGGGCCCATTGGCTTTTTATGCAGCTAAGCAAAATTAGCAAGTGGTCTAAGTCCAGTCTGTTCCCTCCTCTCCCTTTTTCCCCTTCCAACAAGTACAAGTCTACTTTGCCACCACTAGAAGCTGGGGACTGTTCCCACACAGCACGTCTAACCCCAGAGGAGACTTTAAAGAACTGCTCCTGAGTAAATATATCTATCACATTATAATAGTCTGCCCCTTCACTTTTTATCCATTTTCTTAAATAATCCCCTTATTTTATTAACATGTTCCCTATGACTCATTCTATCAAGTTTTGAGATTTCTAAATTTGAGGCAATATGCCTTGAGTAATTTGAAACCTTTTTAACGTAGATGTCTTAAACTGAACATGTGACAATCTCTCTTACAGCCATTTAATTAAACACTGCAAAGCTTTACCAGTCAGTTAGGGGAGTAAGACTAACATTCTGTGTTTTTAAGGGATTCTGCGTACATGGCAAATCCTTTGAAAGGTGTTCAAATATTCTTCAATGCAGTCGGTCTCTCTGTCAGGCACAGCTTGTCTCAGTTGTGTGATCCCTGGTAAGCATTACCTGTGGTCTCAGGGATCAGTTTTTGTGAGTCCAGTATTCTCAGGGCGTGCTGCCTCTCCTCTTTTTCTTGCCTCTCCTTCTCGGGCTTCTGTTTCTCGGTCTTTGTTCTTTTTGTTCTCTGGCTCCACTGCTCTTTGGGCCACTTCTAGTGTTGCTTTTCTGCCTCTAGTTTTTGCTCTGCCTGTTTGCAACTCACTTTCGTAGGCCTCCTACTCCTTTTCACTATTTCCTGTCTATTGGCCTTCTCTACTAGCTCCAGCTTTTGGATCCCAAACATGATCAGTTCAAGCTTTATGGCTGCCTCACTGGGATTGGTGCCCAGCTGGCTTCCTAAGTCTGGACCTCCCTCCATCTCAGGCCCTGTGGCTGTATCATTTTTGATCTTCCTGCTGTTTCTCGAGATCCATAACTAGAGATCTCTTCCAATCCACATTTCTCCTTCCAGCATTCAAGCCACAATCTGAACACAGTCTTTCCAAATACTGTCTGTTAAGTTTAGCATATGTCTCTGGATTACTCATGCTGGCCTACTTTTGTTCTGATTCCCTTACCAAAATAAACAAATGGAAAACAACAAACTGTAAACCTTTTCTTTTATTTCCATCTCTTTGTATCTCTATTATCTGGTATGGATGTGCCTGGAACGTGATCCTTAATTAACCAGAAAACTGGGTGAAGATGCTGTTCCCTATGCCACAGTGATGCTTCCCTGGGTAGCCAGGGTTGTGAGCCATCTTACTACCACCAGCTCTTAGCCCAAGGGAGCCTTCTCTGTGCCTGCCAGGCATCATCTCCCTGACGACCCCAGCCACAGGCAGCACAAGTACTCTCCTCTCAGCCTATGCAGGCTCTGTTGTGACTTATGCAAGTTAGCTATAGGCAAACTCCAGCCCGCAAGCCTTCTGAGCATCTCCTTGGAGGGTCCACCTTTATTTCTCTGGACACTCACAGTATTCAGAGATTTGCTAATCCCAAAGGAATAGTACATTCCAGTCTATCAATTTCACCTCAGGACACAGCTCAAATAAACACACAGCGCTGGCAAGTACGATTAATGGAAACAAAGGTTACATATTTTAAAAAATCATGCGTTCTAGAGCTTACACATACTATCAAGATGCCCTCTTGTCTAATATGGTACTGCTTACCTAAAGTCGTCCTCACTGCGCTTTTCAATCAGGATGACTGAGACCTTCCTTTCCTGAGAACATGCCTGCAGGCAGCTTGTCTCTCTAGTTAAAGTGCCAGTGTCTCTTTCTGCACCTCTAGATATCTTAGACTAGTCCTTTGTTTTTTACCTGTAAACATGTTCCTTCCCCTGCTTTCAGCTGTTCCTCTTAATTTCTTCTCTTGAAGTTCCAGCAAACTCTTCATTAGCATTTGACTCAGAATGCAAATACGCTTCCATCGTTTCAGAGTAGCAGCCGTGTTAGTCTGTATCCACAAAAAGAAAAGGAGTACTTGTGGCACCTTAGAGACTAACCAATTTATTTGAGCATAAGCTTTCGTGAAATACAGCTCACTTCATCGGATGTATCCGATGAAGTGAGCTGTAGCTCACGAAAGTTTATGCTCAGATAAATTTGTTAGTCTCTAAGATAATACACAAAGACACACAAAGTGGGTGAGGTAATGTCTTTTATTGGACCAACTTCTGTTGGTGAAAAAGACAAGCTTTTGAGCTATGTGGGACCTGAAGAAGAGCTCTGTGTAGCTCTAAAGCTCTCACCAACAGAATTTGGTCCAATAAAAGATATTACCTCACCTACCTTGTCTTTCTAATATCCTGGGACCAACATGGCTACAATAATACTGCAAACAATACATAATAGCTAGGGAGATAAGTGTCTCCCACATTCTCTCTGATGGAAACTGTTTTATGGCATGCTACCTCAGGGGACCTGCTATTAATTATTAGTTCCTAAGAACATAATTTCCAATATGTGTGTACACTTATCTCCTTACATTTTATCTGCACTTACATTTTGCAAAGATGATGTTGACCAGTGTGACACAGGCTTTCACTAGAAACCTAACATGACATTTTTTGGTAACCTTAAGTCTAGTATTTACATACTAGTTTTTGTTGTAATCCTAATGCATCCTTGTGTCCTTTGCCAGTTGGCATCAAGAGGTCTTTGGATGTCACTATTTCACAAAAGTGGTTCATCCTTTACTCCCACAGAATTGTACTCTAACTTCTGAGCTTTTGTTTAAAAAATAATTCTTTCTAGCCTTCATGGTTTCAAAGACAACCTCAAAAACCTGGGCCTAGTGTAACCAATGTCGTGCTGTCCACCAGAGTTTGAAGACCACCTGAAACAACAGCTATGTAAGGTGTGAACTGTCGCATTTATCTCATTGGCATGTTAAGGTTGGAATGTAAAAACAAGAGTTTATATGTCCACATTAGCTGATGTTTATCCTTCAGTCTCACACTGTTTCCCCACATGCCAAAATTTCAATCATCCCCTAACAAGAGGCCAACCCCATTGGCTTTCCTTACACAGATAATTTCTATGATATAAATAGTTCTATGATGCATCAATCTGGGATGTATTATCAGGGGTGTTGTCAGCAAGATGCAAGAAATAATTATTCCACCTTATTCAGCACTGATAAATGCCTCACCTGGAGTACTGTGACCAGTTCTAAACGCCACACTTTGGGAAAGATGTGATTAAATTGGAGAAAGTCCAGAGCAGAGTAACAAAAATTATTAAAGATCTAGAAACATGACCTACAAGGAAGGACTGAAAGAAACTGGGCTTGTTTAGTCTGGAGAAGACTGAGGGGAAAACATGGTAACAGTCTTCAAGTACGTAAAAGGTTGTTATAAAGAAGAAAGGATAAATTGTTGTCCTTACACACTGAGGACAGGACAAGAAACAATGGGATTAAATTGCAGCAAAGGAGATTTAGGTTGGACATTAGGAAAAATGTCAACTGTAGGGGTAGTTAAGTGCTGGAACAATTACCAAGGAAGCTGTGGAATCTCTGTCATTGGAGATTTTTAAGAACAGGTTAGACCAACACCTGTCAGGGATGGTCTAGATAACTTAGTCCTGCCTTAGTGCAGGGGACTGGACTATATGACCTGTTAAGGTCCCTTACTGCCCTACATTTCTATGATTATTCACACCAAAATCTGGAGCACACTGAAAACTAAAAATGTGGGGATAGCATAAAAATTTAATTCAATATCAAAATAAATCATACAAGAGTTAGTATGCTAATTAATATTTACTTTAATGTTTAATTAAAAACCTCAATTTACATTTTTTCTGTAGCTGCCACAGATTTTCTATTAGCATGCTGCAAAAGCTGGAGGCTTTGCCACACAATTTAGGAATAGGTTGCCACAGAGTACACAGCACAGTGTGAAAGTACTGCTTAAAATATATTTGAAGTCACTCTGCTTGGGCATTCTGGGCTGAAGTTACTTACCCAGTAGAGCAGCATATAGAATATTACATGACCTGGATGTAATACTTCATTGTTGTCCTGTGTACAGCTTGTTAATTATAAATGCAAATAATATGTACTAAAAATAGGAAAAAAGACTTGAGGTTCCAATTTCATCACAGTTTAGCATTTAAAAAAAAAGTTTGATATACCATTCTTAATAGTGCAGGAGTCCCTGATTTTATAACCAGCTTCATTGTGCTTTTTTTTTTAGTCTTCCCCCCGGCCCTCCCGAATATTTAAATCAGACCAAGAATAGACAGACTATCATCCCACAGGGTGAAAATGTGTACAAGTATGACCTGAAGATCTTAAGAGCAGATTTTAGAATCCAAACTGTCCATAGAAATAGAAAAGTGCTATATAATGCACCATTAATTGCCTTTTATATTGTCATGAAATACTCTTTCCTATTAATGGAAATAGTATTTGTATTTTATATCACAATTGCAAGTGAAGAGCAGAACAAAGTTAAGTGAAAATCATGGAACAAAGTTGAGGACCCAAGAGGTATTAAAGATAAATATAATCATTGTAAAATTTTTAAATTGAGATGTCTGCTGTTCTGACCCTTAATTAGTTTCCTTTGTACAGAAACGCTGTGCTTCATAAAAGATGAGTTTCTTCTCTCCCCTCTGAAAAGCTTATGCTAGCTATAAGCCCCTTCCCCTGGCAAGGTAATAGACTTTCATAGATGAGAATTTTATTTTTTTTTAAATTCCTCAGAGCTCCACCTTTAGTTTTAGTGTTGGCATAGCTTTAAAATATCTGAGGTCTTCAAGACCTAGAGATTGTAAGTGGACTCTTTTGGTCTTTTATTTTCAATATAGGAAATCAAAATGAGGAATAAATGAAAAAAACTTAATGCAGCATGACTGAGAGAGACTCCATTATCGTCCAGTCTGTAAAGAGATTGGTGTCAGATCTGGGAAGATGTCAAGAATTTTTTTTTTATCCTTAAATCTACACTTATATTTGAAATTCTGGGCAACATAAAAAACATACAATTTATTATTTCAGTAAAAGTGGAACTTCAGCTCTCGAAGGAGTAACAGCCTCAAATAATTTAATTGCTGGGGGTTTAAAGAATCCATCTTCTGGTTAAAGCTTAGAACTGGAGTCAGACATGAGTACTGTTACTGGCAATGCCACAGCATTCCCGTGTGCTCTGACGCATGTCACTTAAGGGCCAAACTTTCAAAGGTGATCTCTAATTTTGGTAATCTCCATTTTTGGGTGCCCAAATTTAGACACATATGGCCTTATCAGCATAGGAGTTGTAGGTGGCCAGTGCCTCTAAAAGTCAGGCCTGGGTATTTCAAAGTTGGGCACCCAAAAACAGAAGCATTCAGTTGGAGATCACTTTTGAAAATTGGGTCCAACTCTCTCAAGCTCAGTTTCCCTATCTGTAAAAGAGGGATTACCTTCTTCACAGGAGTCTTGCTAGGCATTAGTGTTTGTGTTTTGAGATCCTTCCATGGAAAGAGCTATAGAAATGCTAAGAATTACCACACACATTTGTATCAGTTTTTTTATTTAATTGGTCTTTAAAATGCATTTATAAATGTTGCTCAAAAATTGCATTAAGGGGTTCCATGTTTGTTGAGCCTTACTGAGCCTTTAGGTTACATGTAAAACAATGGGGAGGAGTGTTTTCAAGCACATGTCCTGCATATACTCATTCTAGTATCTCAAAGTCTAGCTGTGTCTTTGCTCAGGCATCACCACCACCAAAGATTCTTCAATTTGTGATTAGTTTAATCTGAAGTGGAAAGCATCTAATTTTTCCAAAGCTATGCTAGTTCTGCAGCACAAACCAGAAGGAAAAAGTAGTAACATTTTATTTTGTGTGTCTAATATATAAACGACATGGAATTCACAAGGTGCAGTTCTTCAAGTGCTTGTTCATATCCATTCCATGCTAGGTGTGTGCGCACCACGTGCACAGCTGCAGGAGATTTTTCCCTTAGTGGTATCCATAGGGCCAGCTCTAGCATCCTCTGGAGTCGCGCACATATGCATTGGTATAAGGGGCGCCGCCGGCCCCGTGGCCTCTCAGTTCATACTGTCTATGACAGTTGCTGGAACGATCCTTCTTGTTGTGGCAAGTCTTCTTTCCCAGTGGTTTGGACTCTGTTCATATTTTGTGCAGTTATTGTAGTTAGTGTATATAGTTCTTAGTTAGTGGTAGCGTATATAGCAGTGTAAATAGTTGTCCTTGTCTACAATGGACTTTTCGCCCTAAGGACTGGGCATATCCTGGTCACCGTGCTTCAAGCTGTGTGCCTCCTGTGGCAAGCTGATGCCACTGAGTTACCTGCACTATAGCTGTCTAAATTGTCTGGGGGAAACTCATGTTAAGGATAAGTACCAGATCTGCAGAGACTTCAGACCTCACACTAAGAAGAACAGGGACATTCAGCTGAAGGCCATTCTCATGGAGGCAGCCATCAGACCAGTCTCAGAGCTGAGCCACTCCAAATTGGCGTCGAGCACTTTGACATTCATGCAGAGTGCTCCCCCAGCACTGTGCTCTTCCCGGCACCGTTCTCCATCACTGGTGCCAAGGAAGAAGCATAAGAAACAGCTCACCAAGAAAGGGCACTCTCAGGTGCAGAAGAGGGACAGTGGTGCTGCTGACTGCACCTAGAGCGCTGAGTCCAGTTCGGAACTCACTGCCGACCCCCAGAAGCGGTCGAGGTGCCAGCGTCTGCTGGTTCCTTCGACCCCAGAGGCCTTTCAAGCAGCAAAGGACCTGCTGTCCTGATCCTGCCGGCCCAGTCAACCACAGTAATCAGAGAAAGGAGAGAGCAGGGAGCATCAAGCTCCTTCCCTTCACTGGCTCCCTTGGTACCTTTCTGGCATTCTTGTTCCTGGTTAGTTTCTAATAAGATGGAAATGTTAACTTTTTTGGACACACTGCCCCCAGGAGAAAGATAAAGGACTTTTTTTTTGGACCCAGCTGACGTTGGTATTGGCTGTCCCGCACTTCAGCATAACTCCTTATATTGTGTCTGTCAAAGATCAGGGCACTAAAGTGTTTCATACAACTGATCACTAGAAGGTGGTTCCTATGTTTTCAGCCTAAATGTACGTGCATTTTGTTTTTCAGAAGACACACAAAACTGAAAAACTGCCTTAAAATATTTGCATCATTCTACTCCTTTATCTTCAGGCTATACCATTTCGAGAGAATATGGGCAATGCTCAGTCATCCATTCTGAAATCTGTCAGGTTTCCTCAGGTTTAGTTGACCAATATCACAGCAATACTCCTTTGGCTAGAGAGCCAAGCTTAGAACCATTCTCAACCACAGACTCAACATTTGGAATCATCATGCAACATTAGATCTGTTTGCAACATAGAATGAAAAAATGCTTTGAATGCTAAAGCAACTTTTTCCAGCTTGTCTTTAAAAAAAACATTTATGTACTGTCTGTCACAGTAACCACCTTTCCCCATAGTCCCAAATCGAAAATAGAACCAGTTGCGGGGGGGTGAACACACATGTTCAGTATAGGTTATTGAAATTTAGCATGACAAGAATCCTTTCTGAATGCAAATTCCATAAAATTTGTCATTTATTTCAGTTGGTATTATATTATATACTACAGTATACAAATATTAGTATTCATAGACTGTTGGAATCTACCAGAAAGATAGATTGGTCTTGGGTTAAGTCACTGGACTGGGACTCAGGAAACCCAGATTCAATTCCTGACTCTGTACCACTAACTTACTGTGTGAATTTGGGCACATCATTTAATCTCTGTGTGCCTCAACTCTCCATCTGTAAAATAGAGATATTATTTTATTTCTCCTGCCCTATGTCTTGTGTGTTTAGACTATGAGCCCTTCAGGGTAAGTATTGTCTTACTACATGTTTGAACAGTATCTAGCACAAGGGGCCCCATTCTTGGTTGGGACTTCTAGCCGCTATTGTATTACAAATAGTAAATAATAACAATGTTGGAGTCTTTAGCAATTCAGTCATTTAATAGTTAAAACAAATATTATTTTAATCTCTAAATTTTAACAATTGTGTGTAAGTTTATATAGAGACATTAAACATTCAAAACAAAATCCCATTATATTGTGGTTCTGTTCTCAAGTGACTGTAAAAATGGCATTGTGAGCTTTCCTGTATGTTGTTTCTCAGTGACCTACATGTAAAATGTGTTCAGATTACCAATAAAAAGATACTTTTTTAAACTGTCAGCCTTACAAATTCAACCAGAGATATGTACATTGAGCTGGGTTCTTTTTTTCTTCGTGAATCACCATCAGTAATAAAGGTTCTGCAGGCCAAATTAGGCCCTCTCTGACGCCTCAAGGGTCACTAGTTACACCACTTAAACAAATCTGCTGATGTACAGAAAAGAATAGACTCCAGAGCACTTCCCCATATCAGTTTACTATCAGTCCTAACATGAATATAGAGCAGTAATAAAACAAAACAAAAGCCCTCTTATTGTCACGTCAGCAAATATTACTCTGAATACACACAGTGAGCAGATCTGTGAAGAACGTGCCATTTTTATTGTCACTTTGCAGAGTAAAACCACATTTTAATCACCTAGCAAGAGGGCTGGGGGACAGTATATAAAGGAAAGGTGAAGCACGGCATGTTCCTCCTGATATTACATAGCCTTCAACAGTCCACTGCCTCCAGGGCCGGCTCTAGGTTTTTGCCGCCCTAGCAAAAAAAAATTTGCCCCCCGTCCCCCTTTTTGGTCTTTTACACATGTTTGCACTTTGCAATGTTTTTTTGTTTTGACTGTTTAAAATTTTTTAAAAAATGAAAACAGAATTTGTAGTTAGTGAAATAAAATAATTTCCTACTACTGTACTCATTTAATTTTAACAATCACAATTACAAACAATTTGGGTTCAACTATACACTGTAATGAAAAATGTTAGTGTCTTCCGGTGTGCCCAGTTTCTCATAAATTAAAAGAACTATAATTGAGTAATATTTGACATGTTTCAAATCTGATAAAATTTCATTACGCACTCCATTAGAAATTGATTGTATTATCTCATTTTGTGTATTTTTACCCAAATAATGGGTGTGAATCTCTCCATCTTTCACTCTTCGTACATGCTCAGCCATAACACTATCAAATTTTGCCAATAACTCAACCAATTTCAAGAAATTTCCATTGTTATTCTCATATAAAATATCCGAGGATCCATGGAATGCGAGGCACTGTTCAGCTAGGAAATTAATTATTTCCAGTAAATGTTTCAACACAGCTTGCCAATGTAGAATTTCTGAATTTAGTAGACGTTGCTGTACCACATCGATTGTTGTATCGGAATGTAATCTGTTTGACAGCGCAATCTAATTTGTCAAGGAGCGTAAATGATTTTTTGATGTTTCATGTTCTTTCAAATGCTGATGTAAATTTCGCCAGTCATTAAAACCTGCACTTGCCAGAAGAATGTCCGAGTTACAGAACAGTTTGCAGCAAAAACAAAAAACTACATCTTTGGTCTGTGAATACACTAACCACGATCTATTAATTTGTTCCCCATTTTTCATTTTTTTCTTCATACTGGATGGCATAAATCGACAATTCGACTCATTAAATGGATATTCAAATGTAGGATCTAGTTTTGAAGGACCTTTTTTCACAATCATTAGCATTGCATCAGTAATTATTGTTGGCCAGGTACTTGGATCCGATCCTATGTCAGTCTCTCCACCTTCCAATAATTGTTCTTCAGTTTTAGATTTGGATAACAGTTCTTCGTTTCTGGACTCTTCAGCTGAAGAAGTAAATCTTTGGATGGATTGTGATTGTTCGTCTTTATCAGTTAGCAAAGATAATCTTTGGTTGGATTGTTTGTTCATCTTTATCAGTTGATAAAGATAATCTTTGGTTCGATTGGTCTTCATCAGTTGATGAATAATCACTTTCAACGCATTGCTTAGAGCTTTCTCCTTGATTGTCTACTTTTAAAAATGCTTATTTGAAGTACGAAATAGTTTATCTAATTTTTTGCCGTTTCTCTCTTTGTTGCCGGTAGGCAGCATCGGAAAGTCATTTTCGTTTTTGTCCCAGCATTTTAGCCCTGTAACCACTGGCACCAACACGACATGGAAATTGGCACGAATGGCACCGATAGGGCGGCACAGTACACACAATTGTGATTCCTGATTTAATAACCGTTAACGCTTATACATTTACACACGTTCACATTGAGTGACCGTCTCACGACATGACACCATATTTTTCTCGTCACGCTCCTATCGCACTACTGGAGATTTTTTTGATCTTCATGGGGTTTTTTTTTCCATACATTGGTGGATTTAAAAAAAAAAAAAAGGCTGGCTGGAAATGTGCCGCCCCAAGCATGTGCTTGCTTTACTGGTGCCTAGAGCCGGTCCTGACTGCCTCCATGGCGCAATTAAAGCTTCATGTGAAATTGGGGTGAGGCCTAGCCAAATGAAGGTGGAGTTGAGTTGTATCTACTATTATACTCAACATGCCCCCCAGAAGAAAGGACCTTAATGTATGCTGTACATTGCTACTAAGTTAATGCAAAAGTATTTTCTGAATTTTCTGCCCTTTGTGACTTCTAAAAACTGATGGAATGAGACGAGTAAGCCATCAGTAAGAATCCAACCAATGGCAGCACAACAAGGAAAATTAGGAAAACCACTTGATTTCCATTAAGGAAAGCCAGTCTGCTAGAACTAGGGATTGAGATATTCATGGAAGTAGAAGAGATCTCTGGGTCTCAGCCATGTTTCCTGCAAATTACTAAATTTTATTTTGATTTATAGCATTAACTGTGAGCAGATAGGAGTGGAGGAGCTTTGTCACTGCCCTAAATGCTAGAGGCGTAATAGGAACATGATGATGATAGCATTTTCACCATTAAAATATGTTGACTAGTATCAAACTATCTTCTAGTGAAGCTGCATGTGATTGTTCTATTGAGAGATCAATTTTGTGGCCCAAACAGACGTTTAGTGTCCCTTTAATCTGTTAGCAGAACCTCCTCTCCCACATATCCAAAAGGGTTTATGTATGTTAAACTTTTCCTAAGAAAACTAGCTCCCTTCTTTGGTTAGAAAATCATATCATTATGAATTTGAGACCTAACTTTATAGTCACCCTTTATTTGTATTATCATTTTAGAACTTATGACCATTTCAGAGTAGAATACACAGTTTAAACAAAATAGGTGTTTAGCTAATGAAGCAATAGGCCACTACAGCACTAGAAATTTTTGGAGCATACTTTTGCAATTTAGTAACTGTGAAATTAAAGGATTTATGAAGGACAAAAGAGTGTCATGTTGTTTCACTACTGTTTTATCGGGTTATGGTGCAAAATTTTAGTTGGTAAAAGGCTATTGGTACTTCACAATACCATTGAGGGTAGTATAAGTGCACTTAAGGATTGTCAGATTTACTTTAATGTTTGGTAGTTTTGAAGACTGATAAAGTTTCGGACGTATTGCTGTTATGCAGCACAGAGGTTTATAATGTGTACACCTTGAATCATTAGTGTTTCAGGGGAAGAACTATTGTGAGATGGGAACAAAAGTAAATGCAAATTAAATTTGTCAGTTGCAAAAAATATTCAAAAGTAGAAGAGTTCTTGGAGAAAGTAGTAAGGGCTCAGTCATGATTGCCTTACTGATGTGAGTAGAATGTTTCTACAATTTGTAGTAGAAGCTGCAATCAAAAATGAAAATAGTTTTCAGATTAGTGCAAGGTTTTGCGAGAATCAGCTGGTAGTTCCTCTTTTCTCCCCTGTTAGTAACAGAGGTATTCACTGCTTTGGTTTCTTTGATAATCAAGTTGTTCATTAAGATGAGTTTAGCTGATTAAAAAATAACAAAATGGTAACATCCAAATCTAATAAGATATACACTTTAACATAAATATTCATTGGCTATACAGCCAAAAAATTGTATTATGTATGTAATGCAACCTCCAAGAATTACCTTTTAAAAAAGAAACCACGGCCTTATTGTTTTTTAAACCAGCAAATATTTATTATATTCCTTTAGAAACTTGAAAATAAAGTGTTTCTCTAAACATTTACTCCTTTCACTTATGGCAGTGTTTTTTATTTGTATTCTCAATAGAGCTTGCAATTAACATTACTTTAATTTCCTAGTTTTTGCATCAGCTTTATTAACATTGTTCCACATATAAGGGAAACTTGATTACTTGCTCCTGTGGAACCAGCAGAGGGAGCACAAACTATTTTTAGCCTAGGGACCACATCAGTAGTGGCTATACTTTGATACACAGAATTCAGATAACATCTGCCATATTAAAATTAGTTCAAACTGTAGACCCAACAGTACTTGAATGTGATCTTACATAATTGCATTACTGGACTCCCCTTTATTTCTATATGCTGTTTTAAGCCCAGTTGTGCTGGTACCTGCTCTACAAAGTAATAATAATTTTCTTTTCTCCTGTTTACTATATATAGGATAAAGTGTAAAGCTCCAGTCACACAAAGACTCACTGAAGTCAATAGTGACTTCTCATGCATAAGTCTTGCAGGATCAGGGCCTAGTTTCTTTAAAGAATAAAATCTTAATAAAGTTTACTTTAGACATTTGATTGGGATGTAGTGTTACGGGCACTTGTTAAATGTTTAGTTATTTCCATATAGTGATTCTGATCGGATTAAACAATCTAACTCCATTGATAATACTTTCAATCTCTCCCCCTTCCTGCATTTTTTAAAAATTTTCATCACAAAGCAAGCAAGAATTTCTTCCTGTGGACACCTGGTCATAATACTTACACTTCTCCTCTTCAAACACTGCTCATTTTATAAATTAGAACAAGTGTGATTAAAAATGATCAAATGTAATACAATCAAGTAAGGAATTCTGTTTTTCAGTATCTTTGGAAGGTTTGTTTTACAATCGAAGAACTCTGAATTTAACTATTGTTTAGCACAATTGTGCTATGCTTCTTTTGAGAACATTCTATAATGTATATGAAACATGTCTGAAGGGGCAGTGCGTGTTTCATCTCTGAAGAAAATTGAAAAGAAACTTAATTAAAACATATCAAATACTTCAATTTCTAGGAGGTATACATTTGCTACACTTTTAACAGCATGGGCTTCTCCACATGAGGATTCCCCTGTGCCTGTTCAATCCAACAGTTTCAATGGGGCTCCAGGCAGGTTCAGGAACACATGGCTTATTGTAGGATCAGGTCCATGGTCTGTATATAATTAGTTTAATATTTAGAATAGATAATTAGAATTAATTCTTTCAGAATACTCATGTTGTTAAGGCATTGAGTCTAATCTCATGTGCGCAAAGTTAGCATTATCTTGACACAGGAGTCCAAGTATATTCTGATTTCCTTTCAAAGATTTAATCATCCTCCGCTCTGAATAGCTGCATCTAGTAAAACAGTACTTACTATTCCATAGCCAATAGTAACAATTCAGAAACTAGAAAGTAAGTATCTTTTTAAACTAGGGCTGTCGATTAATCACAGTTAACTCATGCAATTAACTCAAATTAATCGCAGGTCTAATCGCACTGTTAAACGGTAGACTACCAGTTGAACTGTATTAAATGTTTTGGATGTTTTTCTACATTTTCAAATATATTGTAGTCTGTATTGTAATTGAAATCAAAGTATATATTTTTATTACAAATATTTGTACTGTAAAAATAATAGTATTTTTCAATTCACCTCATACAAGTACTATAGTGCAATCTCCATCATAAAAGTGCAACTTACAAATATAGATTTGTTTGTTGTATAACTGCCCTCAAAAACAAAACATGTAAAACTTCAGAGTCTACAAGTCCACTCAGTCCTACTTCTTGTTCAGCCAATCACTAAGACAAACAAGTTTGTTTACATTTACAGGAGATAATGCTGCCCGCTTCTTATTGACAATGTCACTAGAAAGTGAGAACAGGCATTTGTATGGCACTTTTGTAGCTGGCATTGCAAGGTATTTACGTGCCAGATATGCTAAACAGTCTTATGCCCCTTCATGCTTCGTCCACCATTCCAGAGGACATGCTTCCATGCTGATGACACTTGTTAAAAAAAATGTGTTAATTAAATCTGTGACTGAACTCCTTGGGGGAGAATTGTATGTCCCCTGCTGTTTTATCTGCATTTTGCCGTATATTTCATGTTATAGCAGTCTCAGATGATGACCCAACACATATTCATTTTAAGAACACTTTCACTGCAGATTTGACAAAATGCAAAGAAAGTACCATTGTGAGATTTCTAAAGACAGCTACAGCACTTGACCCAAGGTTTAAGAATCTGAGGTGCCTTCCAAAATCTGAAAGGGACGAGGTGTGGAGCAGAGAATCAGAGAATATTAGGGCTGGAAGAGACCTCAGGAGGTCATCTAGTTCAACCCCCTGCTCAAAGCAGGACCAACACCAACTAAATCATCCCAGCCAGGGCTTTGTCAAGCTGGGCCTTAAAAACCTCTCAGAATGGAGATTCTGCCACCTCCCTAGGTAACCCATTCCAGTGCTTCACCACCCTCCAAGTGAAGTTTCCTAATATCCAACCTAAACCTCCACCACTTCAACTTGAGACCATTCCTTTTTGTTCTGCTATCTGCCACCACTGAGAACAGCCTAGCTCCATCCTCTTTGGAACCCCCCTTCAGGTAGTTGAAGGCTGCTATCAAATCCCCCCTCACTCTTCTCTTCTGCAGATTAAATAACCCCAGTTCCCTCAGCCTCTTCTTATAAGTCATGTGCCCCAGCCCCCTAATCATTTTCATTGCCCTCCGCTGGACTCTCTCCAATTTGTCCACATCCCTTCTGTAGTGGGGGGGACCAAAACTGGACACAATACTCCAGGTGTGGCCTCACCAGCGCCAAATAGAGGGGAATAATCACTTCCCTCGATCTGCTAGCTAATACAGCCCAATATGCCATTGGCCTTCTTGGCAACAAGGGCACACTGCTGACTCATATCCAGCTTCTCATCCCCTGTAATCCCCAGGTCCTTTTCTGCAGAACTGCTGCCGAGCCATTCGGTCCCTAGTCTGTAGCAGTGCATGGGATTCTTCTGTCCTAAGTTCAGGACTTTGCACTTGTCCTTGTTGAACCTCATCAGATTTCTTTTGGCCCAATCCTCCAATTTGTCTAGGTCTCTCTGGACCCTATCCCTACCCTCCAGCATATCTACCTCTCCCCCCAGTTTAGTGTCATCTGCAAATTTGCTGAGGGTGCAATTAATCCCATCATCCAGATCATTAATAAAGATGTTGAACAAAACCGGCCCCAGGACCAACCCCTGGGGCACTCCGCTTGATACCTGTTTTGATACATGTTTTTATCATTCATGTTGATTCATGTCTTCAGAAGTCTTAAAAGAGCAACACTGATGCAGAAACTACAGAACCCGAACCACTAAAAAAGAAAATCAACCTTCTGCTGGTGACATCTGACTCAGATAATGAAAATTAACATGTGTTGGTCCACGCTGCTTTGGATTGTTATCGAGCAGAACTCGTCATCAGCATGGACACATGTCCCCTGGAATGGTGGTTGAAGCATGAAGGGACATATGAATCTTTAGCACATCTGGCTTGTAAATATCTTTCGATGCCAGCTACAGCAGTGCCATCAGAACACCTGTTCTCACTTTCAGGTGACATTGTAAACAAGAAGCGGGCAGCATTATCTCCTGAAAATACAAACAAGTTTGTTTATCTGAGCTACTAGCTGAACAAGAAGTCAGACTAAGTGGACTTACAGGATCTAAAATTTTACATTGTTTTATTTTTGAATGCAGTTTTTTGTACGTAATTCTACATTTGTAAGTTCAACTTCCATGACAAAGAGATTGCACTATAATACTTGTATTCGGTGAACTGAAAAATACTATTTCTTTTGTTTTTTACAGTGCAAATACTTGTAATCAAAAAAATATAAAGTGAGCATGGTACACTTTTCTGTGTTGTAATTGAAATCAATAGATTTGAAAATGTAGAAAACATCCAAAAATATTTAAATAAATGGTATTCTCTTATTGTTTAACAGTGCGATTAATCCAGATTAATTTTTTTAAACGCTTGACAGCCCTATTTTAAACACATCTTACATTTCCAATAGGAATTAACTTCTCCCACATTAAACCTCCATGAAAGAACATTTGTAAAACTTTAATTATTGGCTAATATGTGATGGTCAAACAGATGATTTAGTGTAAGGAATAAAGGGTACCCTTTTGGCTTCAGAAACATGAGTGTGATCAAGAACGTATGGTACTGTCAGTTTAAGCGTTATGCTGTGCACATCGCCTTTGTATACTGAAATTATCTTCCCCCTTTTCCTGAAGTCATTGCCTTTGTTCTCTAATTCAATAATGGCACCAAATGTTCAGATTTCTACTTTGTTTTCCCTGCTTAAATTGGCAAATGTTCTGCATTTTAATTTCTTCATACTGTCGTGACTTATTTTCATAGATTAACCATGTTGCTCTATTTTTAATCTTCTGAACTATAGTTTTGAGGTGCACAGAAACTTGTTTTGCACTATAATATTTTTCAAACAGGATTAGAGAAAACTTAGGGCTTGGATTCCTGTAGCTATTTTAACAACCATGATGGCAATTCTGTGACCAACTGCTTTGAATCAAATAAGAAAAAATATAAATGTGGGACCACTTTTTGTAGATCTGTTTTTTACGTTGTTTATACAAGATTTGGGCTATAATGGTTAAGACAGCACTCAGGAAATTCTAGGACTATCATATGAGTTGGGCATAGGGTGACCAGATGTCCTGATTTTATAGGGACAGTCCCAATATTTGGGGCTGTCTCTTATATAGGCACCTATTACCCCTCACCTCTTGTCCTGATTTTTCACGCTTGCTGTCTGGTCACCATAGTTGGGCATAGTTAGGTGTATATAGGTCAATCATAATGAATATAAAGTTTGGACAAGGCATTGTTTCCAGAAAAAAATTTTTTCAGAAAAAAACTGCACACACATGGAGTTAAGGTTGAGACTAATTGTTAGTAATTTAGTGTAAAATACATTACCAGATGGTATAAAAACAAGCATTATAAGTCCAGAAAATTCAGAATTAATGTTAAAATAAATTTAAATAAGTTTAAGGTATGGAAATACACAGGGTACCCAAGCAATCTTAGCTTAACTCCTATAATTGACACCATGAGGAAAGGAATAACGTATCTGAAAATCAGTTTAATCTAATCTGAGACTGAACACTAAAATGCCTAAATCATAAATATATAGTTAACTCTACCCTGTAGTGATACAATTAAGTTAAGGTGTGTGCTCTCGCTGTTCATTTTCATGCCTTAATATATTTGGATTTCTTCTGTAATCTTAACTCTGAATTTCTGGGGTTATAATGCCTGTGTTTGGAATCATTATACCATCACTGGAATGTACTTTCTTCTTAGAGTGCTTGCTCATGTCTATTCTGTTCTAGGTGCGCACGCACCCACGTGCGCACCCACAGCTTTTTGCCTTAGCAGTATCCGTAGGGTCAGCTGTAGCGCCCCTCCCCCACGTCCTCCACTCTCCCCTGCATATCGCCACATTCCCCTGTACACATACCCCAGTTCTAACTTCTCCCCACTACCCCACATTTCCTTGCTCTCTCTCTCTCTGCAGGTTTCCCCTTCTTGTTCTCCACCTTCTTCATGAACACACAGACACATACATTCTCCTTGTTTCACCTTCTCCCCGACTTCCCTGTTGAGTAGATCTGGTGCAGCAGGTAGTTTTTTAAGCAATATATTTGGGATTAATGACCTTTTTTTCCATTATTCTTCATAACTGAAAAATTCTCTTTTAGAAGAGATAGAAGAAAGATGTTCAATTTCAGTGAATTTCTTGAAGAACTGCCCTGTTTCAAAATGGCCTGTTCCAAAATGGCCTGGTAGCAGTTGGACGGAGGCCTCAAGTTCCCTTAGGGCTTGTACCTACACTGGAACTTTACAGTGCTGCAACTTTCTCGCTCAGGGGTGTGAAAAAACATCCCCCCACACCCCCCCGAGTGCAGCAAGTTTCAGCGCTGTAAAGCGCCAGTACAGACAGTGCACCAGTGCTGGAAGCCATGCTTCCAGTGCTAGTAGCTACGCCCCTCGGAGGTAGGTTTTGGGTTTTTTTTAGAGCGTTGGGAGAGCTCTCTCCCAGCGCTCTGCCGTGACTACACAAGTCACATTGCCAGTGTAGACTAGCCCTTAGTTAAGATGCCTTCTTTCAAAGTTGCTGTGACTTCCCATTGTTTCCAACAGGAGTAAATCCAAGCTATGTTCAAAGAATATGATAGCTACTATGCTGTCAGATGAGGAGCACTTTGAGGAGCAGCTTAATTGAAGCAGTGGCCATCTTTACTATGGGCAGCAACTTACAGTTGAGAATAAGAGATGGTGGCCATTTTGAGAAGGACATCTTAACTGAGGGCATCCCATGGCATTAGTCCCACTGAGGCTAGTAAATAACTTGCCTTAGTTCAAAATGGCAGTTTTCATGGAATTCTCTGTATCAAAATCTGCTGAAGGAGAGAGGTTCAGTTATGAAGATTAATAGCAAAAAAAAGCATTTTCCTAAAAAAATTTTTTTTTGAACGATTTAAATGAGTTTTGGGAAGTTATAGGAAGTTTTAAGAGTCTGTGTTAAGATATGTAGGACCAAAAATGTCTGAAACCAGGTTCCAACTCATTTTTTTAAAACTATTTTTAACTCAGTGGATTTACTTGTAAATTTTCAGAAAATGTATCTGCATAATAGAGTAAATGCCATAACTTTGGAGAGGATGTGCTATATATTTAGTATTTAGAGTCTTTGAATCCCTGCTTTATGTAACTGTGGAGTTACAACTGGTACCTCTGTTACATTTACATTTTCCTTCTGCCTTCTAATTGAATTTGGCAGACGTGGCTTTTCTGGTGATGTCATTAGTAGTCTTGTAGGTACGCACTTGAAGGTGTAAACCCCGTGACCAGTTAAATGGCTATTTTCACTTCCAGAATCCTCTTCTACAAGGGAAGACTTTACTTCCCATTTCACAACTTCATCTGTACTGAAAAGGCCAAAGTCACCCGACACCTGGATTATCTTGCTTATTTAAGAGGGCTAGACGGTTTCGTATTTTTGAAGTGCTGACAGTGTTGTAATACTTTTCAAAGGGATATGAAGACAAACTTCTTACCTCCAAGACTTTTTTGATGTCTACAGGGTAATTATGCATGTAACCTGTCTGTCTTATTAGAGGGCAAGTCTAATGAAGGTGAGTCTTCCTACAGAATTACATGAATTCTGCAGTGAGGTGCAATAACTAGTTTAATGTGTTATATTTCTGGAGCCAGAAACAAATGAGAGAGACATGTAACCAGCAGAGGGAGCTGATGGACACACAACTGTCTGCTGTGCTGGCTTTGTTGTTCTGGCTGCAAAACTGAAACTGACATGGAAAGTGAGGCTTTACATTGAGGAGGGGGAGTGCACAGAGCCCCCTCCTCATTTAAAGGGACAGAACATCACATTCCTCCACCTTACTTTAAAAAACTTTCCAAACACATATATATCATCATCATTTACATGGCTAACATGAAATACTATATACTAAAAGTTGCGGGTGGACTAGCGTAGACTCTTAAATTGCAAGGGATCATTCTGCCCTGGAATAGCAACTCACTAACTAAACAGCTTATAAATTCAGGGGCACAACTGGTTTTTGCACTCTCTCGGGGGTAATGTGATGGTGGTGCCGCAGTGTCCTGAACAACAGGAACAGTCTCATAAGGAATCAACTGGATCTGGTATGGAAGCAGCTGGATCTTGTACAAAAGATTCTTCCACCAAGTTGTTAAAATTAGGAGTTGTAATGAAAGAAGGATTGGAGGAACAGAAAGTCCTACTGGACTAGTCCCAGACTCTCTACTAGTTGAGGCTGCAACTGGTCCATATATCATTTCCATAAAATACCGTCAGTTTTACCACAAACAAAAGGGTCCTTTTACAAGATCTCCAGGTACCCATTTCACTCCACACCATAGTTACAAATCCACGCTAAGTCTCCAACTTGAAAAGAATGATGACACGTCTCTCAATCAATCAATTTGCATAGCTTGGGATTTGGCTACACCTGAGGCAATATCAGGATGTAGCAGGTCCCAATTAGTACTGAAAGACTGCTTCAATGAAAGAATTGCAGGTGACTCCTGGGTAGTAGCATGTGGTGCATTCCTACAGACAAGTAAGAAATGGTCCAATTTTTGATTGACTCAATAGACTTGTTAGCTTCTAAGGCATGCTTATGTGTTTGTACAAAGCATGGCGCTAGTCCATTTGTAGCAGGATGGTGAGCTTAGTGTATGTGCTGAATTCCAGATGAAGCTGGGAACCTCTGAAATTCTTCAGAAGGGATTTGAGATCCATTGTCACTCACCAACTATAATGGTAAACCGAACTGGCTAAACAAGGTACAAGGATGTCCAATGGTCTTGGTAACTGTCCAGCAAAATCCCCATGAATACGTGTTCAGGGAGTCTGAGGCCCCGACCAAGGATGTCGACGAGCTGAGACAGAATCATGCTGAATTTGCTGACATGTAGTACAGCATTTTGCCTTCCTCTCAATGTCTCTCAATCCTGGCCACCAGACATGATTCCAGGCTATGGCCTTCATCCTTACAGTGCCAAAATTACCTTTGTGAAGAGTTTCCAAAACCTGAGATTGACGTTATTTCAGAATGATCACTTGTATTCCCCATAAGACGTCACCATGCTTCACAGATAATTCACGTTCATGTTACATGAATTGTTGAAACTGGGGATTCTTTTGATCCAACACTGTACCTTGTAGTACCACCCCCTTCACAAGAAAAGGCACATCCTTAGCTGTTTTTTTGTTGATGTCTGTACTAGTGATGGGTAACTTATCAGATTTAGATATAAAACACTTCGAAGTTTCTTTGGGTTGATGAGAACTCGGGCCTGGCAGGTGCAACAGCCTATCAACATTGCCTTGCTGAGTCCTTTTACAGAATTGAATAGTATAAGAATGAGCTGAAACTAGCAATGCCCATCATTAGCTGCTGCTAATATGCAATGGAATGCCCTGTTTCAGTCCAAAACTTGAAAGTAATGGGCAATCATCCGTCAACAAGGTAAAATGCCTACCATACTGATAGGTATGGAACTTCCAGATTCCAAAGATAATGCTGAAAACTTCTTGCTTTATTTGCATGTAGTTCTTCTCAGGAGTGGTGAGTGTCTGTGGTCAAGACAGTTGGTATCTCCATTCCATTAGGAAAAACATGGGAAAGAACTGCATCCATTCCACAAGGTGAAGTATCACAAGCCAATTTGCAATGGTAGCAAAGCATCAAAATGTGTAAGAACTTTGGGTGGATTTCTTTGCTTCCTTAAATGCACACTCACTCTTTAGTCCATTTCCATTCTTTTCTTTGCTTGTATGAGGTCATGAAAAGGTGCAATACTGTTGCCATATTAAGCAAAAATTTACCATACTAGTTAAGGAGTCCTAAGAATTAATGTAACTAACTGACATGTTCTGTGGCAGTGGCACTTGAACTGCCTTCTCTTTCTCTGGCGATTTCCTTTAGTTGGTGGCATCAGTTATATGTCCAAAGTATTCAACATTTGTCTCAAAAATCTCTCAGTCCATGGTCTTCCAAATGTTGCAAGACAACATCCAAGTTTTGAAGATGATCCTCTTGATCCTTTCCTGTAACAAAGATGTTATCCAAATATCATTGAACTCCAGTCAGTCCCTTCAGAATCTCATACATAACTTTCTGGGACAGGGCAGGTGCCAGTGTGATACCGAAAGGCAGCCTGTTGAAATGAAATAAGCCTTTTTGTGTTGTGATTGATCCAGCATCTTGCAAATATCTTACAATCTCCATTTGTAGGTATGCGTTGAGCAAATCTAATTTACTGAAACACTGTTCACCACTAAGAGTAGCAAATACATCTTCAACACGACATGGTGTATACTGGTCTGCAGATAAAATTGGATTCAGTGTCACTTTGAAATCTCCACAGATTTGGACTGAGCCATCCTTCTTGATCACTGTTATGGTAGGTGTAGCCCCTCGCTGTGTGAAACAGGTGACAAGACTCCAGTGTTCAATCAGTTTCTACTAGAAGCTTCAGAGCATATGGCACAATTTTGGGCTTGCAGTATTGTGGTTGGCTGTCAGACTTAACAGTGAGCTTCACTAACATTGCTCATCTATCCAAGTTCTTTTTTAAAAACCTTGGAGAGTCTGTCCAGTATTTCTTGAAGATTTTGAGGTGCTTTCATGATCGCCTTGATCTCAGTCAGTTCACCTTGAGCTTCTCAAGCCAAGAACTGCCAAATAATGGTGGACACTTTCCTTCAATCACATACAAGAGTAAAATGACTGTCCTTCTAGTTCAGTGATACTCAGACTGAGGCTCACGAGCTGCAAGTGGCTGTCTATTATGTCTCCTGTGGCTCTTTGCAGCACATTAAAACACCAATTTAATTATTAACAAATCAAGATGCTTTTACTATTAACCAATTGTAGTTGATAAAATAATATTTGGTCAGTCATTTTTCTGTTAGAATTATATAAACTAAATATTTCCCATCATACTGTTTAAATATGAATATATAGTACTACAGTAAATGAAACACTGAATTCACACTACTGTGGCTTTTTTGGGTAATGATCACTAATTGGGCCCCTTAATCATTGTGGTCTGAATATCACTGATGTAGTTGAACTTTCACCTGGAGTATCCCTTGTGAGACTAAGTTTTTTCCAGTATAATTCTTCAAAACCATGGAGGTTTCTTTCAGTGGAACTTGTGACAAAGTCTGGTTACTGGTAGATCCAGAAATCAGTGAAACAGCAGCTCCATTCTTGTAGGAACTCCTTTAATCAAGGGTGTAACCCAGATGCCATCTTTGACTCCAGCTTCTGATAACATGTAGTGCTAGGTCTTGGTCAGTGTCACTAGAGCTCTTGTTTTTTTGCCACATTATGAATTCCTGACTTCAATCCTTTCTTAGGTGTCTTCTTGGATGTACGGTTACTCTGTTGTTGGTCGTTGAACTGTGCAACAGGTCATGACAATGTGTCCTTTTCTTCTGGCACTTTCTGCAAATAACCTGATGTACCCAGCAATCCTTCTTAGCATGCCTAGTCTGCACACAATGGCTACATGGCAATTCTTTCCATTACATGGTTGCCTGTCTCACCGATGCAGGAGATGAACTTCTTGGTTCCCACTAGATTCCAGATAGTCCTTCTCTGTGGTCTCCTTTGCAACTGCCACTTCAACAGCCTTCTTGAATGTAAGTGCTGTTACAGTCAATAACTTCCTCTGGACCTGGTCATTGCATTTTCCGAGACTAATTGGTCACTGAGGGCATCACTTAATGTCTGTCCAAATTGACAATGCTCTGACAACTTCCTTAAAGCAGCAAGAAACTGTGCTTCTGACTCTCCTGTTCCCTGATGTCACTGATCAAACATCATTCTGCTACCATTGATGGAGTAGGAGAAAAATGTTCCTGAATTGCTGCAGTAATTTCGGCATCTGTGGCAGTTCCAAGTGCAGTTGGAGACAGTAAGTCACACAACAGTCTGTATGCTTTCGTACCCATCAGTGCCAACAAGGCTGAAATTCGTCCATTTGGAATGGTGTTGCAAGCTACATGTTGCTCAAAAACATTCAAGGGTCATCACTCATGGTTTAAACTCTCGAACATTGTCCACAAAAGGTGCCACTTCTCTGTTCTGCTGTTAGACTTCATGCCTCCTGGACTCCTTTTTCACAGGGAATTCCCACTGCCCCTTTTTCTTTTACTGTGTACTGTACTATCTGTGTCCGCAAAAAGAAAAGGAGTACTTGTGGCACCTTAGAGACTAACAAATTTATTTGAGCATAAGCTTTCGTGAGCTACAGCTCACTTCATCTGTGTCTGCACTCTGCTGGCTGTGTGCTACACACTTCTTTAGCTGTACTTGGGCTCCCTCTGCTGGCAAAAGACCCTCAGTTCAGGCTAATGCTGTTTATCTGCTGGCTTGCACGAGGTCATTCAACATGGCTGCTTGCTTGCATTTCACTGCTCCTTTGTTTGCACCAGCTCAGGCAGTAATTGCAGAACTTTTATCCATGTTCTATCGTTATTTGCCTACTTCCCCTCCCTAGCTCGCTGGTTCACCCTGTGCTTCTATGTGGACTTATCCCCCTTTTTTCATAGTACCATTTGCTTATTATTTCTTCTTTGTCAGGCACAGGCAGCACTGGACCTGAGTGGGGTAGAAATTCCTTGTTATCAGTGTTATATTTCTGGAGCCAGCAGAGAAGGAGATAGACACAGAGGCAGACAGAGTTGATGGACACCCCACTGTCTGCTGTGCTGGCTTTATTGTTCTGGCTTCACCACTGAAAACTAACACAAGTGAGGCTTTGCACTGGGAGAGGGAAGGGGCACAAAGCCCCCTGACCATTTAAAGGAACATGACATCGCAATATGGTAGAGTCCAAGGCCAAAATTATCTGTTCCTGTTCATGGGAAAGCTAATTATCATCTTGAAATGTCTGCAGATTTCTCAAGGCAAGGAAAAGGATGAGTGCTTCTGTGAGTTTGCTATATAAGGGACCTGATCCTGTCCCTATTGCCATCAGTGGGAACAAGATCAAACCTATACTGTTGCGATTCATGACAATATGCTAGTTACAAAGCTGTCCTTAGTCCTATGTTATCTTCAACACCCTGGAACTTGCAATTTAATTTTAATAATACAAAATCAAAATTTCAAAGTCATTATTCCTTCTAGATGCACCACATACTCCACACAACTACTAGCTTTTAATACTCTAAAAGTAAGGTCAGAAAATTACTAGGACTTTCATGCTAATGCTTACCTTAATTTTATTGTAAGTACCCAATTTCTCACTGATTGCTATTTAAAAAAAAAAAAGAAAGAAGCAAAAAAAAACAACCAGCACCTTATAGATTACTAAAAGTAAATTGCAGGTCTTTGTGTTCTTTTCAAAACCTGAACTAAGAACCCAAATCATGTATAAAGTGTGTAATTTAAAAATTACAAATATGTTTTACAATTTGAAACAATCCAGTTGAAAAGCAGGGCTCTCTCTTACCTAACAAATTCTCTGTTCAGGGCCCTATGTTTTTCCACCCAACAACTGATATTCTCTCTCTGCAAGAAGTGCCAATAACGTGGTTGTCATATTTTCAGCTGTTGGACGGCAACGAAACAAATCTCAAACTCTGGTCATGGGAGATGAAGAAAAATATTTTTAAAGATTTAGGGTTTTTTTAAATGTAAATATATTTTCATTTTAATTGTACATACACACTCCTGATTATTTTGAATCATGGTCAGTTAATTTTTAAAGCTTTACAGTTCACCTGTAAAAGTCAGAATTGTAGTAGAAAGTCTTGCCTGTTTAGTCTACTAGACACTGAAGGACTAAGATCTACAATGAACTTCTACAGTACTTCACAACTGGAATCCAGCCACTCTGAATGTGTAGTAAAACCAATATGTTTCAACGTCCCAAAAAGTAGACTTGAGATAAACCAGTAAGGCATACATTAAACTTGTGAGTGTCACAACTAAAGAAGAGCTCTGCATAAGCTCAAAAGCTTCTCTCTCTCCTCAACAGAAGTTTGTCCAATAAAAATTACCTCACCCACCTTGCGTCTCTAATATCCTGGGACTGACATGGCTACAGCAACACTGCATACAACAAACTGTTTAGTTGGAAGTTGAGCTTTTAACATAGTGAAATGTCCAAAGTAAATCTTTAATTGTGGCTAACAAATAGAATTATAAGGTACTCTCTAGCTCAGACAAAAGACACTGGGATGGTATGATCTATAGAGGGAAGAGTGACTACTACTGACAATCTTTATAAAGCATTTTGAGGTTGTCTAAGTAACATTACGGTAAAAATACAAAGTATTTATTATCTGAATTATTTTAAGTATTCACAGGCACAACTAATAATATTATTTGTATTACTTGAAGCTCCAACTAAGATCAGTGCCCCATTGTGCTAGGTGCTGTGGGTACACATAGTAAAAGCTCACAATCTAAATAGACAAGACACACAATGTGGTAGGGGAAAAAATGATTTGCCCAGGCTCACACAGCGGAGTTGGAATTAGCATGTAGATATCCTGGGTCTCAGTCCTTTGCCCTATCCACTGGATCATACTGCCTCTCAGTGTTGAATACTGGTCTTAAGATGCCACAAGGAAAAATTTACTTACTGTTTTTCTGATTATTAAAGTCATTAGTATAAAATCTGTTATGTAGTAGAATAACCTGCCACGTGGATTTATAGTTGTGTTCACATGAGATATTAAAGATTAGACAAGACACCCCTCTATTAAACATGGTTTGAAAATTTTTAATTCAGTCCTTGCCATAATACAGGAGGATGAACTAAATGACGCATGAGAAGTCCCTTCCAGACAAAATTATGTAGTAATGATGGAATATTGCTTTCCCCCTCCCCCTCCCCCGCTTTTTTTTTTTTTTTGGCCAGTTGCTGGTGGGTTTGGGGTCATCTCCATTGTGTAGCTCTATAAACATTTACAAATATCTGTTTGCAAAGCAAACCACTAAAGGTAAAGAAGGAAGTACAACTATCCAGCAAGTATAAAAAGACTACAAAAGGAAAACAACTTCCTTTGCATTCTTTCCAGTGAGAGGTATGGCCCAGTGCTTGTGCGAATATAGTAAAGTATGGCAGAATTTCCTGAGTTTTAATTTGGACTCTGTTGCTGATTTTTTGCCTGGAAAATCAGTGAAACTCCCTGTCTTAATTTCCTGTCTATAAAACAGGGATAATAATCTGTAGTTACCAACTTCACAGATGCTCTGTGAGGATTAATTCAGTACTCAACATCTGAAAAGCACTAAGACAACAAAGAGCTCTAAATATTTGCCAAGTGTCTGATTTAATGTTTAAGGTCTTTCTTCCATTCCCTCTATTATCTTCTCAACCCAGTGGTCTTCCTGATTTGTCTGATTTTTTTTTTTTTTTGGTCCAACAAGAGGATTTAGCCTATTTCCCTTAAACCCAGGTTAAAAATCCACTTCAATTTTTACATCAACTCATATTTGACTATCAACACTTAGATTGTCACACCTGTTCTTAATTTCCTCATATGCTTTCATTTTATATTAACTTTGAAACTGTATTGAATGCTGTAAAAAAAAAAACTTGGTACAATTTGTATGAAAGATGATATACAAAATAAAGTTGTATTGTAGTTGCATCCACAAATCTGTCATCACAATAAAAAAAGACTACTCATGCTGTTATCAATAATAATTGTTTTTGCAGTATATAAAGATGCCATCTTATCCTTTGCACTTGAGAAATTCTGGTTTCAGTATAGGACACAAATATTTTGCCTGGTTTTGGTTTCAAATAGGTTTATTGGTTTATAATTTAGAGAATATAAACAGTTATATAAACAGACCTCTGGCATTCCAATACATTTGTACTGAAAATAAAGCTATAGATTTCAATTTTTCATCATACACGTATTCTTTGTTCCCCTCCTTTGCTTTAATCTCTTCATCCTCAATTTGGATAAGGAGTGGAAGGCTAAGCATAGGTTTTTAAAGGGCCAAATTCTGCTCCTTGACTACGAGTGCAAACCCAATGGAAGATGCACCTATCCCACTGAAAGGTACTGTTATTCAGAATCAAAGTATATCTATGTAGTTATTTTCTCTATCATGATCTTCCATGTTGTTTTCCCTCAGAGAGTACGTATAGCTATTATGTCTCAAGGACAGATTGAATTGAATACACACGAGAAACTCCTGATTCCTGCCAACCTCATACAGTTACATTCTGTGGTCCTTGCTTATCAAAGCACTTAAATCCCAAGTTAGGTATGGGCTTAAGCATGTGCTTAAATGCTTACTGAATACTTCCCCCTCCCCCCCCCCAAATTAGTAGCTGTTAGAATATTCTAGGAAAATGTAGTCAAAGTAAATTCCAACCTCTATTTTTCCTCTTCCTCCCTCAAGTTAAGGCAAGAGCAATTTTTTTTTTTACAAAATATAAAACGTTGCATGTGTTAGGAGCTTTGCTGGAAATAGCAGGAGCAACTGTGTCCTTTGGAAGAAATTTCTGCAAATTTGTACCATCCCATCTGTGTTTTGTAGGAGCTGGTCAGAGGGAAGTACCATTCTAACTCCCAGAAACAATTTCTCTTTGGAACTTGTTTTCATCCCTCTTGCTGTTTCTAAGTAACTCAGTGTTTTGATCAGTATGCCTTCATGTCTATGCATTTCCTACCTTAGATGAGGAGCATCCAGTTTTATTTCTTTCTGAAATGGGGTTTCGCTCTCACATTCAAGTAAGTCATCAATAAGTCAGTTGAATCCACCATTTCTATTCCTGATGGCACACTTTGTGTATAAGTATTGCTAGATCTAGAACCATATCATCCCCTACATGGGCTACTCTTGTATAGAAGTCAGAATGGATGGTCTAATGATTGAGGCAGGGGGTTAGAGGAGATTTAGGTTCAAGCCTTGTCTCTGCCATAGGCTTTCACTGTGACCTTCAGCAACTGAATCTCTCCGTGTCTCAGTTCTCCCATCTGCAAATTAGGGATAATACTTCCTTTCTCCAACTCTCGTCTATTTAGAGTGTAAGCTGTTCAGGGCAGGGGCTGTCTTGGACTATGTGTTTGTACAGTACTCAGCACAGCAATGCCCCAAACTCATTTGGCACCTACAGGCAATAATGCAACACAAGTAATAGGAAACTGTGAAGTTTTCCTCAGTCTCGTACACATTCTTTGAGAATTTTCATCCCTGAGCCTCCTACAGAAAAAGGGATGTGGCCCCAAAACCAGCAGCAGCAGCCTAGGTCTGGAAAGGTACAGGCCATTCTTGCAGAGACTCTACCTAATCTTATCAGCTTATAGTTCCTTTCTGCCTCCCCGGGGCCCCCCATCAGCAGAGCTCCTCAAGGGCCAACAGAAGCTCCTGCAACAGCTGCTGGGCCTGTAACCCCTAAAGAGGGCATTTCACAGCACAATGGGAACATTTAACACGTTCAGAGTAACTAGTTGAGAGTCAAATGTGTAGTGGAGAGCCTCGCGTAGTAGATTTTAACTAGAAACCTTACAAGGCTAGGGAAAGCCTGAGTCTGGCATGTAATGAGTTGATACAAGGAACGTGGTGGTGGTGGTGACTGAAATTTTTTAAGAATGCTCAGTTTAAAAAAAGCTTGTTTTGCAAACTTAAATTATGGTTTCTTTCTACTTTTAGACACAGTCCTAACAGATCTAAAGGGAGTTAATGTAGAAGAAAAGGAACCAGCACCATTCATGCATGAGTGCTCCTGCTGTGGCCATGTCTAAATTATGCAAGTGTGCCCCTCAAAATAGCTTACAATGTAAGGACATTTTTTTCATTTGTAAAATTAAAAGATATTTTAAAGAATATTAGGCAACCAATTACTTATCATTGCTCACTGCATTTGAAGAAAAAAATATGAAAGTTAGTGACATTTTACATGTGAAACATAGTCACTCAGTACTAGATTAGCTATAAGGTTTACTCTACCTGCTTAGTGCATACAGCATGCAAACATACAGAGACACCAAAATCAGACATCCTAAATTTTACATTTGCCCAGGTAAATACTTAATGTCCCAATTGCCTGTTTATCATACGTAAGTGCTGAGTCGGACATCACTACATAGGCTTTTCACATCCTATTAGTGGCCTATATTTTTATATTGGGTATAACATAGTTACATGTCAAAGTAATCAAATCCAATGGAAATTCTAACGGAAAATTGTTTTATTCTCATTTCATAAAGATTAACTTATTACATTAAAAAATATAAACTATCGAAGTGGTCAGATCACACTAAAGTTCTAGGTCTGTATATTCTGCTCACCAACCACTTGCACAATAGTTTAGCAGGTGCACCCACAACTATAGACTATGAAGGAAAGTAGTGGATTCGCCACCTGTTGCGGTCTTCAAGTGAAGACTCTGCCTTTCTGAAAGATATATTTTAGCCACACAAGTTATTGGGCACAATACAGTGGTCACTGGGTGAAGTTCTGTAGCCTGTAATATACAGGATGTCAAATAAGATTATCTAATGTTCTCTTCTGGCTTTAAAAATCTGTGAATCACTACACACTCATTGCCAGCTGACACATACAGATAAACATTAATTTTGAAAAACGCAAATGTACGTCAGTTGAATTCTGCATGTTTAAACAAAAAGACCTGAGGCTACAGGAAAACCCTTCAGTCTACAGGTAAAACCATTCTAATTGGCTGACCTCTGTGTTCCACCCATCTCCTTGGGAAAATGCAGCCAGTCAGAGCTTTCTGCATGTGCTGTATCAAGATAAAGCTGCTAGTTAGTTTTGACTTCCTGATCCCTCAACATGCGTAGATGCACCAGACAAACACATATCATAGCCACCAAAGAGCTAGCCCTGGAAACAGCTGAGAATTCCTGGTCACAGAGCAGCCCTATTTCAGCCTTAACTGGGGCCAACTGTGGGAGGCAGGTGCCTCAAGCAAGCATGGGGCAAGTAGCTCCCATCCTTATTTGCCTCCATCCAATCTGGGCTTTCGTTTGAGGCAGGAGTATCAGAAGAACGAGGTACAGGGAGGAAAGGCCAGATCCTTGTCCCCATGCCTTCCTGTATTTGAGAGCAATCCCTGAGGCCCCAGACTCCTACTTCTTCTGACCAAAAACCACTGTTCCTCCCCCTCCCAGCCCTATTTTCCCTACTCTAACCCCTCAAAGGCTCATACACATAACCAGACCCGAATTCCCCTTTCCCAACTCCCCAAAGGGCCTGGATAACCACACTTCTCCTCACAGAGCTCTATGCTACTAGGGCCAGCTCTCCTCAGCCCCCTTTTCCTCCTGGTCAGAAAAACCCCTCACTACCACACATACCCAACACCCTTTATTCCCCACACCATAGGCTGTGGCTTACCCTCCCACAACACTCAGTTCCATGACCCTTGGCCAATGCCTCCAACACTCAAATTCCTGGATACACACACCATTCTAATTCCTCCACACGCCCTTGTTTTCCTCTGGCTTAATTTTCAAACCAGGTCCCTGGCTTCCTGCCCACCGACTCCCACTTTTACGTCTGGTCATCTCCCGTTCTTCTCTTCAAAGTTATTGGTTATCCTCTCCCAAGTTCCTGAGTAGTCTTACCAGCTACCCTAGTTCATGGCTCACCCAGCCCCAGTGAACCAATGTCAGGGAGTGAAGTTGTTGTGACTGGATTTGGGTGTGTGGGAGAGAGAGTGTGAGTGTTGAGTGAATAAGTGAAAGAATGGACAGTATAGTTGGAATGACTTCCTGGAGTATGAGAGAGGATGTAGGGGAAGACCGAGTGTGGAGTTTTGTCCTTTGTGCTAGACTCGAGGTCTTCATAAATCTAATCACCCCTAGCTCCTTTAGTCTTAGTTTACTTCTCTCTCTCTCTCTGCATTCCCTGTGTTCTCTGATTTCCTGGAGATATCAAGTGCCCTTCAGAGGGAACCATTTTCCCATGGAAAGTTGTGGCCTGAGCTCCAGATATGGGAGAAAGCTACAGTGTTTGATAAAGAAACACAGTTTCCCTTGAAAACTGGCAGGTACCATAAGGCACCTACACCTTACCTTGCTCTAATTAGTCTCAAGTATAATTAATTTCCATCAGTTTAAACAGGAATTAGTTTCATGGTCATGAACTGAATTTGATACAACTGTAAGTGGTACCAGATACAGACCCCTCCCCCCACTCTAGCTGTATCTGTTACCATGCTCTAATCCAGGGGTTCTCAAAGTGGGTGTCAGGACCCCTCCAGGGGTCATGAGGTTATTACATGGAGGGTCGCGAGCTGTCAGCCTCCACCGCAAGCCCCACTTTGCCTCCAGCATTTATAATGGTGATAAATATATTTTAAAAGTGTTTTTAATTCATGGGGGGGGGGGTGTCACACTCAGGCTTGCTATGTGAAAGGGGTCACCGGTAAAAAAGTGTGAGAACCACTGCTCTAATCTCTGCTGGGATATATTTTGTACTCTCATGTAATAGTCCAAAATAATCTAAAAAGCAGAGAACAACAGTATAATAGCAATCCTGACTTCAAAATATTCAGTATAACTTCATTAATGCAATAGTATCCTAAAGGTATTGTGCTGTATTTGTGTTTTAACAACCACTGTATATTCACTTGACTTTCATTCTAAGTTGTTGTTGTTTTTTTCTTTTGTGTACTTCCTCCTGCTTCCTAATATACTTGTTTAGACTCAGACTCATAGGTGTGAGATATTCTTCAGTTTTACTACTCTGACTGACTACGGTTAGAGAGAACTGTTCTTCTATCAAAATGTAAGAACATTAATGGGATGAGAGGAGAGATTTGACAAGTGCGCATTGGACCATCTTGTCATTCTAAAAAACTGATTTTTGCAAGATTTTAACTCCCCTCTCTCCCCACTTTCATGGCAGAATTCCTCTGGCTAGAATGGGCAGATGGAAAGCATTCTCTGAGGGTGATATCAGTTGTATGCAATGGAGTGGGTAGGGGCTTTGTAATTGCTGTTAAACTAGATCCCTTCCAGAGAGCATCCAGAAAACCATGTCTCCATTGGTTCTGTGAGTGGCAATCCTGAAGTTATTTGAAAACTAGGCCTGTGCCTTTTCAAAACATCTTTTAAGAAACTTGTCTGAGTTCCATGTCTCCCTCAGTATAATAGTGATGCCGAACATGAGCAGAGAATATATATGACCAGAACACGCAAAAAGATCTATTGCCCAGCCCTGTACCCTTCTGCCAACTTGTTGTTACAATAAAGCCTTCTCAAACCTAAGAATGAAGCAGAGCAACACAGATAGCGATATTACTCCAGGGTTTCTGAATGTCAAAATGTAAAGAAGAGATGAATGAGACCAAAGAGTAATATCATAAGTACTTATTTAACCAGAGAACACAAGTATAAAATACTACACACGTGCAGGGTGGTTGAGTTGACATGGCTTTGGACCTTTGATTCTGCATTTCCTGATTTTGTGTTCTTTAACTATGAAATCTTAAAATGTACTTTGGCACCACAAGTGACTCAGTAAAAAATTATATTGTGAGCTCTATATTTATTGTATCTCAATAATTTCCATATCAAAGGTGTTCAGTTTGCAACTAATAAAGAACATTTTTTCTAACTGATATCTTTGCCTCCTGGACTCAGAGAGACAAGCTAACATCCCTAGCATCATAAGTGATAGAGGTTCACTTATGCCCCATTGTCTTTTAATCATGGTACTTTGACAACAGTGCAGTTGCACTGTTTTCCATGGGTCAGTTCATTCAATCTTAGTTGTGTCGGCTCTGCAGTTCTAATGGAAGTAAGAAGCATTAAAACTTACTTTTGAAATTAACAGATATGTTTCTGAATACACATAGAGCGTCTGTGGGGTGAGGGGGCTAGACGTAGAACCAAATTTCATAGTAAATCCTTCTCTCTATAATGGGCCAAACCAAAGAAACCCTGTTTCTACATTCTCTATGACTTTAGAAAAGGATGGATCTCATTCTGAACTTCACTGTTAAGGATCATCTCTACTTTTTTAAAAACTTTGTTTAAAATAATCCCATAATGATTGATCTCTCTCTCAATGGATGTCAACTATACACATTTTCTTTAAACTTAGAAAAATTTTGCGGAGGAGAGACTTTTGTTCGGCTGTTGGTGGAAATTGCCAGTGCCTCTCTTTAAGAGGCATCTCCAAGCAAATGATTGTTAGAGCTCACGCTCAGAAAGTCATCTTTTCTTCTTGACAATCTCACAAATGATCTTTCTTTAATCTCTCTTTGTTTAGGATGATTATATCTGAAGTGCAGAAGACTTTTCATATTTCAGGTTTCAGCCAACTTCTATTATAAAACCCTATTTCAGTACCTCTTGGCCTAGAATACTGCAAGTAACCAGATTTACTCTGAAGGCAAATGAGAGTATTTCCTTTATGTGTGAGGCAAAATCTTCAGACTGTTTCTGAGTTGTGTTACTGACATGTAAATCTGATTTGAAACGTTGACTATTGTCTAATATTTCTTCAACTCCCTCTAGCTCAAATTATACTTGTTACTATCTATTCCATCTTTCCCTAATGTTAAATCTCTTTGAAGACTCCTGTGCCAGCTACTTTTGAAGAAGATAGATTGTAATTAAGCAAAGTTGTTAAAGATTTTTGTGCTGGATAGTTTGAAGCCAAATCTTGTTCCCACTGATGTCAATGGGAGTCCTTTGAAGTATTGGCTCCACAGCGTCAAGTGTTGCAAGTGTCTAATGTTTCTTTTTATCCCTCTGTCGGACTAACAAAAATCATATTACATCACATTATTTGAAATTTCAGTAGATTTTGACACTGTCTTATTCAAGGGCAGCTATCTTTAAAAAATTAAGAGCTTGCCATTACTGAAAACTAGATCCAATTCTCTGTTGGCATAGCCAACAGAGAAAAAAATGCTGGTGGAGATTACATTTGATGTTGACCTCCTAACTGACCTGGTCTATATTTCAAAAGAGAAATATGAGTCAAGAGTATGTTTTAAAAAATGGCTCCTCTTGTCTTCCCCACCAAAATGTTTCTTTGGTCATGGAGTGATGTTCCAGAGTTTATTTTCTAGAAGGAGTAACTGATTAATTGAATTTAAGTAACCTACCAAAAGTTACATAGAACGTTTGTGGCAGAATGAGAAACAGAAACCTTTGTCATATTTTTTTTTATTAATGCAGAACCTATTATTAGGAGGGATAACAGATTATTCTTCCCTCTTAAAACATGCCTAAAGTCTTCTAGGAATGAATTTAAACCAATGATTTTCTGTGGTTATTGTAGTTATCACTATAAGTCTGACAGACAGTCACTATGGGACCCTATGCTAGAACATCTGTTGGCCTTGTCTTCAACAGGTGTAAAAGCATAGCAAAACCACTGCTTGGAACACCTTGTCTTCCCATAAGAACCGTCCCAGGCAATTTTACATGCATTAATTGAACCTTTGCATTTTGCAACAAATGAGATGAGGCCTTTAGCTCAGGTCTAGCTGAACCAACAGAGGCTACAACAGTTTCTTCAGAGTGTGGAGAAGTCAACAGGTTGTCTGGAAAAATGGAGCTCAGGATCCAAAGATAATCTGCATAGAGATTATCCTCTGTTTATTAAACTCTGGACAGGTTTACTGTAGAAACAAAAATCTCTAAAGGTTCAAGAATGGGACTCAGGCACTTCCCACATCAAAATCATAAACTTGAAATAAAGTCCTGTGTAAACCTTAAATGAACAGCGGAAAGATGCCAAAACATTTGTCATTGCCAGGCCTGAAAGACTAAATCAGAAGTTAAACAATTGGTTTCCTCAAAGGTCACAGACAAATCTAAACTCATGGCAGATCTCAAAATATATCTAAAATAAGCCAATTAAAGACTTTAATCAAAGCTGTTTCTGTTGAATAATCAGATCTCAATCCAGACTCTCATCTGTGAAGAATTTAAATTATTTTAAGGAAAATCTGTAGGGTGTAAAGTTCAATTTTCATGACTATTTCTGCACAGCTAGGCCACCAGGGAGGCAATTTCTGCCCTGCAGCCACAGGAAATGGATTTCCACTGTTGAATAGTGTAACAGGGTGCATGCTACTCACCACTCAGCAGCGCCTCCTCATGGCTCAGCTAGGGAATCCATGCCCTATCCAGCAGATACTCAGCCCATTGTCTTAGTCACTTGCTCTGTAGCCCCTCTCTTGCTGGTCAGGACCCACAGTGCCTCTTGTTCATGGCTTAGCCCTCCAGCCAAGTCACCATAGAATTGTAGGACTGAAAGGGACCTCAAGAGGTCTTCTAGTGCAGTCCCCTGCACTCAAGTCAGGACTAAGTATTATCTATACCATCCCCAACAGGTGTTTATCATTGGAGGCTTTTAAGAACAGGTTAGACAGAGATTCCACAACCTCCCTAGACAATTTATTCCAGTGGTTAACTACCCTGACAGTTCAGAAGTTTGTCCTAATGTCCAGTCTAAACCTCCCTTGCTGCAACTTAAGCCCATTGCTTCTTGTCCTATCCTCAGGGGTTAACTAGAACAATTTTTCTCCCTCTTTCTTGTCACAACCTTTTATGTACTTGAAAACTGTTATCATGTCCCCGCTCAGTCTTCTCTTCTCCAGAGATGATCACCCTCCTCTTCCAGGGTCTCATCCCACAAAGTCTCAGGCAGTCTCCATATCCACTATGCTGACTGCACCACTCCCACAGTGGCTAGTAAGGGAGCTTGGGCCCACCCTCTACTCCAGGGACCCTCAAACCAGCAGTTCAGGTCTTTCCATTTCAGACCTTACTGCTCCCTTCCAGGACAACTTCCCACCCTACATTTCTGAGACATCTGCTCTCCCCCTTGCATCAGGGAGTGTGACTGCAGGCTCACCTCCCAGCCTCAACTCCTAGGCTTTTTAGAAGCTCCACCTGTTCCTGCCCAGATGAGCGTCATTCTCAATCAGTATTACTGCCCCTTAGCTCCCTAGCAGCTACAGCTTAAGGCTAATTGGCCTCTCTTGCTGGTGTGGGGTGAATGCCCCATCACAAATGGGAAAGTTGGAAGAATTTCTGGTAAGTGACACAGAGTACTCTTTCTCCTGGTGATTAAGTGTACTGCCTTTATATCCCTCTTAGTCCAGGTAGCAAGAGAACAAGGCTAACAGATGAACTCTGGTCTGCTTCAAAAAGCAGTGCTCAGCACTATCACTGCTTCAGTATGCAAGTATTATTGACTTCATTGGTTGTTTCCAGTGTTTCCAACCCCCAATAATCAATCATCTTGGCCCCCAAAATCATGAGACTGACTTAAAAATCATGAGATGTTTTTTAAAATAATACTTTTAGAGTTTGTTTAATTTGCCGTCCATTGTTGAGTCTTTAGGGTGCACTCAAATCATATTTTCTAGCTTTTTTCAGCACTGTGAGGACTAGAAATTTACTTTTTTAAAAAATGGAAACTGAGATTCTCATATAAGCACTTGTCACCAGGAGATGGGACTTTACATAAAAAATCAAATAACTTGTGAGACTTGTGATAAAATCACAAGGTTGGCAACACTGTCCTCCACATAACTGAGGGAAGAATTTGGCCTAATGAGCTTACATAGGTGTAATTTGGGTTTCAGAGCCAGAGCCCTTATTATGGGTGAAGATGCACAAGAAGGAAAAAGGCCACCTTGATTCTGCAATCCCAGGCTGAGTTTGCAGGACTGGCAATTAGAAAATCCTTCTGGTTGTAAATTAAGAAAATTTGAATTCAAAATTGTTAAGAAACAGTAGATATAGACCCTTCCTCTGCAATGCAACTTGCAGAGCCATATTTAAGAGGAGAAAAAACTTCATGTTAAGCAAAGCAATTTTTTAAATGTAGCACATACTGTTCCTTATAACAACTTTGAACCTCTTTGATTTTCAGTAGCTTTTAATGGGTCCTGAATTTTCTCAATCTTAATAAGTCTGACTCAACTCTAATTGACAGCTTCTTGTTTGTTTTTTAAATATTCTCCTGTAATGTATTTTAGATATTTTAAAAATGCATAGCGATTTTACAGTCCTTTGTTATTGAGTGTTGTGATTAGAATTTCATATTACACTGCAGCTTCCCTTTAAGATGTGAATTTACTTAATGGCATGCCATAACTTCTATTTCATGTTTGGATAGCAATCTTTCATAATACTTTAAATATCAGAATTTTAAAAGAGAAGTGGAGTGGAGCACAAATGTTTCAGAGTTCCAAACCCCAGACTTTGCTACTCACAAATACGATTCCCTCCCCAGAAAACACAAGGCTCATAGGCTTACTGGGCTAATAGATTGTCAGCATTTTTGAACTTCTCGGTGACTACAAATTATACATTAAAGTGGAACGTCACAAAGTTCCTTGCATTATCCTGGTTGATTCCTAGAAATACCTCTTAGTGTGATGCACTCGTGTAAAATGTATCAGCAGTTACAGTAGCAGTTAGGGCTTTGGACTTCTAGGAACAAAATAGTTCAGGAAATTCCGTTGTCAGTAGTAAGAAAAGGAGTCTTTGTTGCACCTTAGAGACTAACAAATTTATCTGAGCATAAGCTTTCGTGAGCTACAGCTCAATGCCACATGAACTTTCACTGGATGTATGTTTTAAGTCACTCAATGGGTTAAAATACTTATAAGCATTAAGATGATTACTACTGTTGCAACGTCAGGAGAACTTATGCGTTGGAGTTGATGTCTACAATTTGTTACTTCAGACTTTCGTATTATGTTGGGTTTTTTAATCAAAATGCTGATGTCACATTCCAGTATATAAATTGGCTTTATTTTTGCCTTTAGTTGTTGAGTTCTAGAAACTCGCTCTTGAATATGACTGGGATGGCAACCTTGCAAATAGTCTAAGAGCTTCAGGAGAGATTTGCATGCATTAGAACTGCATAACTGAGTTTTGTATATAGCAACAGCCACCACAGAAATGCAGACTATCTCTGGGGTGAAATATGACAGGTGTTTTAATACTACACAACAGTTTTGGAACAAGAAGTGAAAGTATCAAGAGTTTCAGAGTAACAGCCGTGTTAGTCTGTATTCGCCAAAAGAAAAGGACTACTTGTGGCACCTTAGAGACTAACCAATTTATTTGAGCATGAGCTTTCGTGAGCTACAGCTCACTTCATCGGATGCATACTGTGGAAAGTGTAGAAGATCTTATTATATATACACAAAGCATGAAAAAATACCTCCTCCCACCCCACTCTCCCGCTGGTAATAGCTTATCTAAAGTGATCACTCTCCTTACAATGTGTATGATAATCAAGTTGGGCCATTTCCAGCACAAATCCAGGTTTTCTCACCCCCACCCCCCCACACACACACAAACCCACTCTCCTGCTGGTAATAGCTTATCCAAAGTGACCACTCTCCTTACATTGTGTATGATAATCAAGGTGGGCCATTTCCAGCACAAATCCAGGGTTTAACAAGAACGTCTGAGGAAGGGCGGGGGTAGGAAAAAACAAGGGGAAATAGGCTACCTTGCATAATGACTAAGCCACTCCCAGTCTCTATTCAAGCCTAAGTTAATTGTATCCAATTTGCAAATGAATTCCAATTCAGCAGTTTCTCGCTGGAGTCTGGATTTGAAGTTTTTTTGTTGTAAAATAGCAACTTTCATGTCTGTAATCGCGTGATCAGAGAGATTGAAGTGTTCTCCGACTGGTTTATGAATGTTATAATTCTTGACATCTGATTTGTGTCCATTTACTCTTTTACGTAGAGACTGTCCAGTTTGACCAATGTACATGGCAGAGGGGCATTGCTGGCACACGATGACATATATCACATTGGTGGATGTGCAGGTGAACGAGCCTCTGATAGTGTGGCTGATGTGATTAGGCCCTGTGATGGTGTCCCCTGAATAGATATGTGGGCACAGCTGGCAACGGGCTTTGTTGCAAGGATAGGTTCCTGGGTTAGTGGTTCTGTTGTGTGGTATGTGGTTGCTGGTGAGTATTTGCTTCAGGTTGGGGGGCTGTCTGTAGGCAAGGACTGGCCTGTCTCCCAAGATTTGTGAGAGTGTTGGGTCATCCTTCAGGATAGGTTGTAGATCCTTAATAATGCGTTGGAGGGGTTTTATTTGGGGGCTGAAGGTGACGGCTAGTGGCGTTCTGTTATTTTCTTTGTTAGGCCTGTCAAGTATCAAGAGTGTTTATGTAAGCATGACATACTTACCCAAGTTGGAATTTGGCCACAATGTTTTGGCTTACGCATGAACTGTTGCGCATCTCAGGAATCCATTTGAGCTACAGTACTATCTCGAAACAGGCTCTTTGCACCAGTTCTAGGGTCCCTTTTGACTTTCCTGTATTGCTGGGCCACTCCGACTTAAGAAGCCATGGGAACCTTCCTTAATGGGCAATGTTCCTCAGTTTGATGAGGGTTCTACAAGAGATTTAATTTAGTTGCTGACCGTCCCAGGCTGTGTTAACTTTCCTGCTGAGTTTTCACAGGATGCCAGGAATGATGATGTGTAAGACAATTCTTCATTCCGTTCTCCCGTCCTGCCCCTTTCTACATGTGGATTCCTAGTGGACTGTCCTTGCTCCACTTATGGTCTATAATGAACTATTTGCCCATGAAGTAGAATTTTACTCAGCCCCTGTCTTCCTGCCCTTTTTATAATTGCAGAGAGACTATGTAGTTGAAAACAACCTGATGTTTCTTTCCTAGTTCCTTATTGTTAGGATTTTCACTGAAGAAAGCAGGAAGTATATATCTCCTCATGCTGTAACATCTGTGTACTTCTGTACATTACAAGTTTCTTCTCGCTGTGAATGTAGTGCAGTACAACTCCTACTTCCAAGTTAAATGAAACTCCTGGTTAACTGAAGGTTGGCAATGTCCCCTGGTTTTCTATGGCAGTTTCCACTGGCCTCCAGGCCTCCCCCCCGCCCCCGATCCAAAGCACAGAGACTACAATGTTATATATCTTTGTCAGGATAATGTGCAGCGCCATCTCCAGCTCAAGAAAAGACAGAGGAGTTCTGTGGAATTATTCCACTTTTGTGACTTACTCAAATAACACAAAAACAATATATCACAGGATTAAATGTTGGACAGATATCTGTTAAGTACTCTGAATTAAGTAGAGAGATTGATCTGTGTCTGTGTTGTTTGTGAGACTGTCCCAAAATACCACAGTCTACTACCACAGAAGTTTCCTTGAAAGGAGATGTTTAGTAGACTCTGTTGGCTTTTAGCAGTCAGATTTCAGTGCTTTCACAATGGAGGCCTGATTCATGAGTGGAGGCTCTCAGCGCTGGTGCAATGCAAATAATACATAATAATTATAATAGTGGGAAATTATATAGAGCTAAGTTTTGCAAGGGTTTATATATCTGATTTATGGTAGTACCATTTCTTTTTCTTTTTTTTGGTTTTGGTATGGTTTTTTATGTGGAGGTTTCTATTGAACAATACTCTGTTTTAGGAGGCAATGGATAGATGTACATTTAGCCCACATTATTAGCATTATGCAATTATGCACACCTTGCATGCATCATAAAAGTAGTTATAAAATTGTAAACCTGATTAAATTATGGTAAATTCATGTGGTCCTACAAAACATGCCTCCTCTGTGATGCTTTACTTTTCAAAAATATTTTAAAAGGGACTTATAGATATGAACTGGTTTATTTAAACAAAACAGTCCGGCAAAAACATTTGAATTGCTCTTATGGCACTCTAGTAAAGATGTATTAGGTGAAAACGATAAAGGCAATAATTAAATCAATCAAAGTCCATTTGGGTAGCTGCAGTGACGTTACAGGAGTGTTCAGAAAAACAACAGATATCAGTTCTGCAATTTCATTGCGTAACTGCTGTATATAAAATATATTTAAGAATTTGTCCTTTTTCTAATCTTGCCCAGGTCAATAATGACTGAGAGTCATGACCTTCTGATCACTCTATAATAGCCTTTGTGAAATAAGTAGGTGGGCTCGGTTAGGATCCCAGCACACACTTTCACAGTTGTCACAGTAACCCCCTGGCTAGCATTCTCAATGGAGGCCAATAACCGAGTGGAGATGAAGACTGATCTACCCCCTTCACTTGCATAGGTTGCCCTTCCATTATAAAGCAGAAGCTCATTGGCAGGATAGGGGAAACTTTCATTCCCCCTGCTCATTTTACACCTATTCTGTGGATAAAAAGAAAGGGTCACGCTTTATAGTAAGAGTATGTTTATAAAGGGATAATCAGTCAGTATGTTACAGACATGAGTAGTATGTTTTAGAGATGATTATAAGTTGCTTGACCTGCTGGACTCTTCAAAATCTAGAACAGCTGATTAGTCATTTATTAAACCATCTATTTATGATTATGAACCCTGTATATACTATTTAAACTGTACCTTTAATAAAAAGTGTGACCTAAGAAAAATTACAGCATTGTCAATCCAACCTCTTTCACCAGCAGTGAATTCACTGTAAAAATAGCAGTTGTTCTTTACCTAAAGAACATTTTATAAGTATTTTTTAAATATTATAATTTGTTGAACAAAATAAGAGAATAGAAAAAAAGAAGAGTTGCTATTGGATTCAGTCCTGGGTAGTGCTTTAGGAAATATATAGTATAGAATACATTTCTTCTTTATTAGTATGCTAAGGATAAGAGAGAGATTGAAAACTGCATCACAGATCCCTGATATTTATGAAACAGTTGCTATTGAGTGATATCATCTCTCTTTTTCAGGGTTTGTTTTTTTTTAATTGGAAACACTCCAATGACCAGTGATGACTAGTTATTGTTCCTTTTGTCAACAGGCAAGATGATGGAGGAAGTTCTGGCAGCTTACCAGGTCCCGGGCCCTGCAGAGTTAAATGAGAAGTGCTTCAATGTTCTAATGTGCATCACATCGGATCTTGTTTCTGAAGTGTTAGAAGGAACCCAGCATTACATGTTGTGCACCAGTACACTGTTTCTGATAGAACCCAGGGATGGCAAATTTATATATTAGTATTACCTGTCTGGAGCAGGTTTAATTTTATAAATTAAAACCATAAACTCTATGAGTTTCTAGATGTTATTTATGCTTTTGAGGATGAACTCCTCAGATGAAGAGACAGGCTCTTCTGCAGGACCAGAAGATCACATTGGACTGTAAATTGTAACTAACTCCATTTGTAGCATATTCCTGTGCAAGGAATTGAAGGACAGGTTGCAAGAAGATCCTTCAGTGAATGGGACTTGTTTTGCTTTGATCTGCAAATTTTAAGAAAAGGTTTTTTTAGAAGTAATCACTTTTACTTAACACTACATGTGCAGCCTTTGTGCAGCTCTTGACTGGTGACTATACCCCAGAGATGTTGGATTCCTGAACATACTTAGGTTTGGGATGAACCTTTAAATTGTCAAAGTTCCATGAAAATTAGAAAGGGAAAGTTCCAGGGCCAATGTTTGACTAGACCTGTCCTGTCATTTCCTTTTAGTGTCCGAAGGGGTTGGAAAAAGGGCAGGAAGTGGTAATGAAATACAAAATTACATTGTACTCATTTTTGATAAATGCACTTACCAGAAAAGTGCTTTCTGTCTCATAATCAAAGGGAAGGGGTATACTTGCCCTCTCTAAGCCCTCAAATGAAAGATCTGCATTTAGGGTCAGACATGTTGAGTTAATCTGCTAACTAGCTATAGAAAAGAAGAAACATGTATATGCCCCACTGTATGTGAAAAGGACATTTTGTCATTCCTCTATTTATTTTTGCTCTATCAAAATTAAAGTGCCAGTTATTTGGAATGCTGTGTTCTGTGGTCTCTTGAAATTTGATTAGTGAGAACCTTTTGGCAAGATCATTCCCATTATGGTGTAACTGCATGGTGACCACAGCAATGGACCTGTATAATAAAGATCTACATTCAAAGTTCTGTTTCTGATCATTTTCTCTGTCTTCTACAATATGTCCTTAAAAACTTCCAGTATATCCTCTTTGGGCCTCCCATCACACATACACGGCTCAATGCCCAGGAGCACAAGTAACACATTTTGGTGGCTTACCATTACTGTGGATGTTGATATTAGAAATAGCATTGTGTATTTTAAGAACCACTTTGTTACATAAACTGAGACTAGGCATTTAGGCCTAGATCCTCCCAAGTATTGGGAATTAGGTCCCTAAATACCTTGGAGGATATGGGCCTTAGCACCTGTTTCCATGAAGAGTGACCTTGCTCCCAGTAGGCCTATCCCTATACAATTCAGTACACCCAAGCGGCAAGATTGAGATTTTTCTCAATGAATGAGAGACAGCTCAAGGGCTCCAGGGGACCTTTCATTATCTGTACATGGTTGTAACCGTGGTTAATGCTAACTGGGCTTTTCTAAAAAGAATGTTAGAGAGAGCATGTGAGAGGAAAATACGTGCACATTTTGGACCTGATTTTCCCTTGTGTCATCACTAGCCACAGAACCAAGTAAGAGCAAAATGTTTCCAGATCAGTTTAGTAGCATGTTGCATCCACTTTGCTTTGCTCTAAGTGACTGTGCAGGCCCAAAGCCCTAGAGAATCAGGCCCTTCAAATCGAAGAGCTTTGTTTCTACTGAAACATTTGACTAGCATAAAAATCCAGTCTCCATTGATTTCCCAACCGGAAACTACATGTCAGACTTTCTGTGGGGGTGGTTATGGTAGAAATGGAGGGGCCAAATGCAAGGTCGCAGCATAACTCACTCAGGTTTGGCCCACTTAATGTTGACAGAGCAGTCTCAACCTTTGGGATCTCCTAGATCTGCTCCTCTATTGTTTTTTCCTTGTGTAGTCATTCACACCAGAATGGTAGTGTTTAACATCCCTACTGCATTCACTTTGCACTAGTGTGAATGTCTACACTTGGTGCCGTGTAAGGGAGACTTAGGGTATGTCTGCATTACCCACCAGATTGGCCTCCGAGCACTCTCCCGTCGACTCCTGTACTCCAGCGCTGTGAGAGGCGCAGGCAGAGTCGACGGGGGAGCGGCAGCAGTCGACTCACCGTAGTGAAGACACCGCAGTAAGTAGGTCTAAGTACGTCGACTTCAGCTACATTATTCACGTAGCTGAAGTTGCGTAACTTAGATCAATCCCCCCACCCCACCCCCACCCCGCCACCCTCCAGTGTAGACCAGGCCTCAGCCTCTCTGACTTTCAAGTGCCTGGTCTCTCAACCTTCACATTGCATTACGGCTGGCTTTTTGCATTTATTTCATAAGCAGTAAACTTCACCATGTCACAAGGAGAGAGAAAGATCCAAAAAGAAATTCAATCAGTGGAAATTAATCCAACACCTTCCCCCCTTAAATTTATCGTTGCAGCTACAGTAGCTGTGGCCCTTTGAGTGTAAGAAAAAAGTATTCTGCTGTTAAAAGATCTTGCTCTTTCTGTTTGCATTGTTACCAGACTTTAATGGACAGGTGCAGAAATGGAAGATCATTACACAGATAAGATTTAGGTCTTGTCCGCACACAGATTTTGAACCTGTATAACTATGTGGGTTAAAGGTGTGCTTTTTTTTTAACCAGTATAGTTATACCAGTGAAGCTCCTAGTGTGTGTGCAGTGATGCCCGTATAAAAGTGCCATATATTGGCATAGCTGTGATGATTCTTGGAGCACCCAGGACTGTGAGTCACCTTGTTGCCCCCTACTGCCCACACGAAGGACTCTTTTGAGTGGTAGCTGAGTGTCAGCTCCCTAACACCAGCACCCTTTCAGCCACTCAGGCACTCTTGTCTGGGCTATAACTCATCCTAACTTCACCTTGCAGATTAAGAATAGGTGCACCCCAGTCACCACGTCCCTTTGAAATATTCCCCTATGGTATCCAGCTCCTGACACTGGCTACTCATAGAAATCTCAGATCCTCTGCACCCAAAGGCGCAGCATACCTACAGTTTACCAGTTTTACCTTAAACTCCTGCTCCTGTAACCACACAGCACTTGTAGTAAAACAAAAGTAGGTTTATTAAAGAATAAGGGTTTAACTAGAAGTGAGGAAAAATGATGGAAATAACTGGGTACAACACAAAACAAAATCATAAAATGCCAATCTGGGTCTACACTTAGTGTTACTTTTCTGATCTAATAAAGTAGGCTTTCCTCCCAAAGTTCAGTCCATTGCACAGATGGCTGGTTTCACAAGAGCCAGGATCCAAACGTACATGAAAGTCCCCCCGCTCTTTAAGCGGTTTTCCTCAATGAATGGATCCAGAGTACCTTTCCCTATACTCTTGTTATAATGAAACAGTCTTTTGTATTTCTTCATTTCTCCTGCCTGCTGTAATGATCCTTTTCGCCTCTAAGTGGTTTGGATTGTTTGCCATTGTCTTTGATTTCCATTGACTGCTCTGTGATGTGGCAAGAGTACACAATAGGAACTTGCATTACCTTGCTGGCTGACTAGGGACAGGTGACAATTACCTCTTGCTTGAATGGGTCATCACTGAAGCCTCGTATACACTAGAAAATTAGGTCAGTTTAACATGTCGGTTAGGGGTGTGAAACATCCACATGCAGCAGCACAGTTAAGCTGACCTAAGACTCCATGAAGACAGCTCTAGGTCAGTGGAAGAATTCTTCCATCAACCTAGCTATCGCCTCTTGGGGAGGTGGATTACCTACGCCAACGGGAGAACCCCTCCCTTCAGTGTAGGTAATGTCTACTCTGAAGTGCTACAGCACTGCATGCTGCCCTGCTGTAGTGTTTTAAGTGTGGACGTACCCTGAGACACGTTATCGCCTGTTGACTAATTTCTACTGTGAGCCCATAAAGTGTACTTTCAATATAAATATATTATTTCTTAAATATGGCCTGTGCCTGCATCTCAAAGTGCTTATGACTCTTAACAAGTTACAGGTTTTCTGTAGATACCTTTCATGTTTTTCGTTATGGATAAATATCCTGTTAGACATGGCTTTGGTGCAGTGAGTTTGTCAAGTCTGAGGTGAGCGTGGTTTGCAAAGAACAGGGGACCCTTTGCCAAGAGTGTCTCTCAGTCACAATAGCTTGTTCCCCGTCCCACAAGGGAATAAGCTACACCACTATAAGCAATTTTATAGCAGTATATACTACACTGGGGGGTTGCACCACTTTAACAGCACCAGTATAGTTAAGGCAATGCAACTGTTGAGGGAAGAGAAGGCCTTCGCTATAACTGTGGCATAAAAGGCCTAAATGTGTGAGCAACTGAAGCCATCAGAATTGTAGGACTGTTGTTGAATGTGATCATGGCATAACTCGTATTCAAGGGTCAAAACATAAATGCTGCAGAAGTACGGCCTACCTCAGAAAAGCTGTCAAAGCACTTTTGTCCGTGCTGTAGCGTGCTCTGCCATATGCCTGGGTGTTATATTAGAAGTCGTTTTCTGAAAAGAAGATGCCTAACTGTGGCCCCATCTGTTGAAGGAATGAATTAAAAAACCAAGAAAATCCCATGGCACTCTAATAAGGGCAGAGGTTGGAGCTTTTTGTTCCCTGGCTGAATCTCCTTTTCAGAGGTGTCTACACCCTTCGCCTCAGCAGCTGCACAGGGACCTCTTTGTCAATGGGCATGAATATTTAAAGGCCCGCTGCCTTCCTCTCTTCAATCAGGTTCAAAGGAAAGTTTCAAAACTCATTGTTCTCTGATGACTTTAAACATTGTAATGCATGATAGAGGTAGCTTTATACACGGTATTAGCTGCCTTTGACAAGTTGAATTAATTCAATATTTGCACAATTAGAACAAATACTTAATGTGGATTTGTGTGGTTTAGCCGGCAAAACGCTGGCTTCTCAGACTGAATCCCTCTATGAAGTGCACATTAAATAAGTTAATCTTAAGTAAATTCCTTAGCAGACAATAATGCATCTCAAGAAGAAGAACATCAGTTTTGGCATAATTTTACCCCAGACCTGAAATAGTAGGTACACAGACAGCTCTTTTATCCAGTGTTGTTTGGGTATTTGACTTTTTGTTCTCATACAAAGAGTGATCCCCCTTGGTGTCACAGCAGGGGTTTTGGTGGTAAAATATGAGGATGTTTCCATTGCAACTAACTACACCAAACCGAATGTTTGGATGGAGTTCTGTTCCTATTGCCCATCTCCAAAACGTGAAAAATACCACGTAGTTCCACAATTACATGGCGCGCTTTAGATTGTTAAAGGCTTTAAATTGACTTTCTTTTGAAATATACATTTGAGCAAACAGTATTGCCGATCCATGTAATTAACATAGGGAAAAACCTCAACAGTTGATCCATAATGTGGTGGCTAAATTGTTGTTTATTTGCTGCTTGTCACACAAAGAAGGAAGCCAAAGGTTATGAGAAACAGATTATCAAGGTTATGTACAATTTCATATTTTTACATTTAAAAATTACTATTGCAACTTTCATCCAAGAATCTCAAACTGCTTTACAAATATTAAATAATGGAGTCTCACAAAATCCCCATGAGGTAGGTATCATTATCCCCAATGTGTAGATAGGCAAACTGAGTCAAAGGAGAGCAAAGTGATTTCTCTAATATCCCACAATAAAACAGGGGGTGAGGTGGCATCCAGGACACCTACACCTATGTTCAAAAAATCCATAGACAATAGACATTTGATAAATAAAACATAATAATATCAAACAGGACGCATGTAAAAATACCCACTTCCAATGAGGTTTTCTTCACACTGTATCATTCTCACCATTGTACTTTTTCTTTTAAATAAAGGAATCTTCTCCATCGAGTTTAGCTCCACCCCGCCAAGACTATCCCTTCCCCACCTCCCAAATAATAGGTTCTGCTAGCCCACAGAATCATAGAAATGCACGTCGGGAAGTGACCTCAGTAGGTCATCTAGTCCAGTCCCCTGCACTGAGGCAGGACCAAGATCATCTCTGGCAGGTGTTTGTCTAACTGTTCTTAAAATCCTCCAAAGACAGAGATTCCAACACTTACCTAGGTAATTTGATCCAGTGTTTAACTACCCTTACAGTTAGGAATACTTTATATTTACCATGTGGTAACTATAACTCCCTCCCAGAAACATCTGGGAGCTATAGTTTTCATTCCTTGCTATTTGGCAGCTCCTGGCCAATTACTATACATTTATCAGATCCTTTTCCTTTTTGGCATGTTCAGAACAACCCCTCCTTAACCAATAAATGAGGTTGTTGTGACCATGGCCCCTTTTAAACCAGTCATTGCTGGTGAAGGGGAAAGGAGAAAGCACTTTCAAGCTACAGGATGGAAGGAAAAAGAATGTTCCCGATGCAGCATTGGAATTTGCACAAGTAGCTCCATGCATTCCCTAAATGTGTATATGCAGTGACTCCAGCCCACAGGTGCCTGAGTGGAGCATAAAGAGAATTTTAACATTACCTGTACATCATCAATTAATTCCCAAGCTCTTGTTACTCCTCTTTCCCACCCCAGTTGAGAAGTAAAAGCACAACTGAAACAAGGCCTGAGAGATGGACATAATGGTTTTTGTGGGAAGGAGACTGAAGAGCCTATGGTAAAAATGATTGGGATAATTCCACCTTCTGTGAAGAATTTCCCAAAGTGACTATTTAACTGAAAAGAAGAAAGGTGGCCTGGCACTAACCCAAACCTACATTTAAACAACCAGTTACTTACTCTAGGTCCACTTTTCAAAGGGTGCTGTTTATGGCCAGAAGAGCAGTATTTTCTATTTCTTTCTATTAACATTTTTATTGTAATTTAGCAGCTGCAGTAGAATAAGCAAAAATTAGTCCTTGCAATCTAACAGTGACAAGAACAACAACAAAGCAGTGTTCTCAGCTTCTAGTCCATGGGAAACAGTAACTTTGGCAGCTCAGTGCTAACGTTTAATGACTGTAATTGAATGCAAAGATACAGGGAAATTGTTCTTGCTGACCATCAGTTCTACACTCTTCATAATGGTAAATCAATTATCTGCTGAGATAGCGTCTGAGAGAAGGGATGCAATGGTTAGTTCATGACCCTCTACAACTCATTTAATATTAAATGTTCTTCCAAGCACGGTAAGGAAACAAAACTTTTCCTGTCTGTTCGTTAGACACAGCTATAGGGCACCCATCACAATAATAACAAGCTCCAATGGATGGAAGGTGAAGCTAGACATATTTAAACCAGAAATATGATACAAATTTTGAATAGTAAGGGTAATTAACCACTGGAAAAACTTATCTAGGAATGTGATAGATTCTCTATCACTTGAAGTCTTTAAAATCAAGATTGTATGCTTATCTAGAAGATATGTTCTAACAGTCAGAAGTTATGGGATTGATACAGGAGTTAGTTAGTGAAATCCTATGAAGGAGATCAGACTAGATTATCATAATGATCCCATCTGGCCTAAAAATCTATTAATTTAATACCAGAACCCTTTACAATGGCCACTATTAAAATTTTGTCAATTACTGCTTACAAGTAACAATGTTTTGTATTTATATAGGTGAGGGGTATGGCAGGTATAGGTATATATACAAATACCATAGTAATGTTATTTGAAATGGCACAGTGATAAAGGCTTTAATTGCATCTATTGTGTATCATTACAATGATAACAATTTCCCTTGAAATAGGAGACATATGATCCACATCACCCACATCATCAAGTAAAATCCACCAAAAAAAAAAACCCAGCCTGGGAAATATCACCAAAACCAGGTTGGATTGGAAAGAGGCCCATCTTTAGATAGTTCAGTTGCTCAGTTCTGCAAGATATGTTTTATTTAATACAATATCCAAGGCATGAAACTAGTCTCATTCCAGCTGGGCCAGGAAGCCAGTGGAGTGGATCTGCAGGCACAGTATTGTTTACTGGGTGCATAGGCAGGCTTCCAGGTTGTGGGCCTTAGTGGTGAAGCAGGCCTGAGGTGGCATGGCAGCAGGAGCATGTTATAAGACTAGCTGATGCCTCTTCTGAATACCATAGTATTGCCCAGGAGCAGGCATTATATATGACCTCAGGGAAATGATTTGGGAATGAGTAAAGGGGTGCACTTAATGCAGAAAGCTAAGAGGGACTTGGGGCAGATCCTGGAACTCTTCCCAGGAGAAAAATTATTTGGTATATGTTGCAATGCAGGGTGTGGTGAAGAGCTGTGCAGCCCTCATGGGGCTGCAAGGTTAGGAGGTGTGCGAATAGGGAGGTGGCCAAATACATAGGTGGCATGGGGGGCTGGTAAACTCTTATACGGACATAGCATATGGGGCACCAGAGTTATTCAGGCAGTATGGAGTCCACCTATCAGAGCTGATAATGATATTAAATAAGACGTCAATAGATGTCTGGGAGCCCAGCTAAGTGGGGTGTGGAGGGGGGCAGCCAGGCTAATCTCTGGCCCCTCCTTGTGGCAGATGTCTCATGCAGGTAGTCTGTAGGGAATGAGTATGGTGACCAGATAAAATGGATTGGGAAAGGAGTTAAAGGCGGTATTCTTTAAAGGAGCAGAAATGGGTGGGCCTGAGGCTCCGAAGACTGGAATGGCAAGGAGTCAAATCTCCCCACCCCAGCTTTATAACTCCTTTTAACCTTCATCCGAGTAGGTAGGTGGCAAGGTCCCAGCAGCAGTTTGGCTGGGGAGCAGGATGGGTAAGGGGGAGGGCTGCCAGCAGCCCCCCAGATATATGTAAATGATTATGGAATTACCTGCACTGTACTATTTTATCTGCCGGGTTCCCAGATAGTTAGAAATAAAGTTGCATCCTAATTAAACCACATCCAATGTCTCCTGCCCTTCTTCTGGCATAGCTGAACAATATTAGCCTTTTTCGCAGCTGCATCACATTGTTGATTCATATTCAATTTGTGACCCACAATAGCCCCCAGATTCTTTTCAGCAGCACTGTACTGCTACCTAGCCAGTTATTCCCCATTTTGTAGTTGTGCATGTGATTTTTCCTTCCTAAGTGAAGTACTTTGCTTTTTACTAATTTCATCTTGTTGAATTCAGATCAGTTCTCCAATTTGTGAAGGTCATTTTGTATTTGAATCCTGTCCTCCAAAGTGCTTGCAATGCCTCACAGCTTGGTGCCATCTGCAAATTTTATAAGCATATTCTTTACTACATTATCCAAGTTGTTAATGAAAATATTGAACAGTGCCAGACTCAGGACTGAGGGACCCCACTAGATACACCCTCCCAGTTTGATAGCAAACCACTGATAACTACTTTTTGAGTACAATCTTTCAACCAGTTGTGCAACCACCTTATAGTAATTTCATCTAGACACAGTTTGCTTGTGAGAATGTCAGACTGTGTCAAAAGCCTTACTAAAATCAAGATATATCATATCTACTGTTTTCCCCCTCCCCACATCCACTAGGCCAATAACCCTATCAAAGAAGGAAATGAGGTTGGTTTGGCATGATTTGTTTTGGACAAATCCATGCTGCCTATTTGTTATAACCCAATAATCGTCCAGGTGATTACAAATTAATTGTTTAATAATTTATGCTAGTATCTTTCCAGGTATTGAAATTAGGCTGATTTATCTATAATTCCCTGGGTCCTTTTTGTTCCCCGTTTCAAAGATAGGTTCTATGTTTGGCCTTCTCCAGTCTTCTGGGATCTCACTCATCCTCCAGGAGTTCTCCAAAGATATTGCTAACAGTGCTGAGATTGCTTCAGCTTGTTTCTTAAGTACCCTAGGGTGAATTTCATCAGGCCCTGCTGACTTGAATACATCTAACAAATCTAAATACTCTTTAACCTTATTTTCTCAATATTGGCTTGTGTGCCTTCCCCCTTGTAGTTAATATTAATTGTGTTGAGTATCTGGTCACCATTAGTCTTTTTAGTGAAGACTGATGCAAAATAGATATTAAACACTTCAGCCTTTATGCAGTTTTCAAGTCCCATGTGGTCTGTCATGGTGCTAATACCTCCTGTAAGACATTAAACACCTCAATTTCCATTAACTTGGCTAGGCATTGGGACACAGAACCTTGTAGAAATGAGCCCTCTGTAGAACCTAATCACAAACTTAGATATACAGGACCTGATTGTCATTAACATCCGGTTTAAGACCCTCTTTACCTGGCCAGAATAATGTAAAGAGACCTGAGGATATATGAGACTCAACCCCACAGGTTTTAAAAGAGTACCATGAACTGTAAGTGAAAGAGATTATACGGACGATGTGTTTCTCTAGTTTTTTTAGTGTGTTTATTTTGCATGTTTGGCAGTGCTCCTTGTATGGACAGTTTCTCCATTTGCCCTGTACATTCAGTCAGTTTCCCCTTTTGTTTGTGTGTATCTTTTCTACTGTAACAGGGGTGAGAAAAACATTTTTAATATTATGACAATATTATTGTAGGAGATCTGCAAAATATTTGGCAGGAGGACTCAGGAGCAGGGGTAGCAGCTGAATTTAGATTTAATTCATTTTTCTAAAGTGACAACATTTCAAATTTGATGTCACTTAAAGTTGTGATGTTCTGTTTCCTTAATTTGTATAGCACTTAACTCATTACTTATTCTCTTTTACCAAGGACAGAGCTATATTTAGTCAGCTGTTAAATTAATGAATCTCGGAGCAAAGACTCATTCATTCATACTGCAGGGCCATTTCTTAGGCAATTTTACAAAGATCTTCTACAGTGAGCCTAGTAGCAAAGAATTTACCTTGGCCCACCCTCACATCAGAATATTAATTCTCATTTACTAAACACTACAACTTATTATAGTCAGTTATATCATTTTGCTGGTATATAGTTCCAACTGTTGAGTTCTAGTAGCGATGACATTTCTCTTTATCCACAGGCAGACTGGTCAGGAGGAAGAGAGAAAGTAATAGATGTTAGTCACATCGCTTAACACACTATTGGAAGGTAGTCAGATACTATGGGGATGAGGGCCGTATAATAACCTGCATAGAATAAAAGGATGAACTGCATTTCAGCACCTGGCTATCACTGTACAGAACATACAGAATGACCTGGTTCCTCTACTAACAAGCTGGTACATAAAGGGCCTAAGAATCCAAACCTGGACAACAATTTAAGCCAAAAGCACCATGTAACAACAGTGTGGAAATGCAGGGTTGTGTACAATAGCTTTTCTTGAAATGTTGTTGTGTTTCTTGCATTTCATGAATCCCTAGGAGAAAATGTAGTTGAAAATTCTCAGCTGGTTCCTATTGGTTCAAGATGGTAGACTAAATTTTGGAACAGAACAAGAGATCTCTTTGGCTACTGGTTATTTGGGTTTACTTCCAATAAAAACCAGCAGAGACCAGTAAAAAACAATAAAGACCCAGCTGAAGAATGGAACCTATTTGGACCACATGAGGAATCATAGCACCTAGACAGAGTTACTGCCTTTCAGCTTTCGGAGAAAGACCTTGCAGAGTAGTCAAAGCCCAAAATGACATGTTTGCATGGGTTGACTCAATATTGATCTTCCCTTCCACCCATGTTCTGATTCTATCTGTGCATAGGTGAGGGTCAAACTGTGCTCTGAGTCAGAGCAGGCAATGGAGTAGACGTGACTATACAGTTGTGTTCCATTAAAACTCTCATGAGTATTGCTGATCCTGGGAAGTCTGATTAGCAGAGCCCTCGCCTCCATTGTCTCGTAACCCTGTATAAATCCCTTGAGGGCAATCAAACATAGTAGTGTCAGTCTGAGGTTGAGAGCCCCCCTGTGTGTGGTAATCTTTGATCTTTGCCATATACTCAGGTTAGTTCTTAATAACCATTTGTCTTCATCTTCCAGCAGTCTGGGGAGGAATAGTTGAGGTTTGAGCTCCAGGAGTGAACCAAAGAAATTATTTCAGCCCTTGAATAAAATCTTGCTTTGACAGCTGCTGAACTGTGGAACTTGAGGAGCCTGGACTATTCAACTTTGGATTTATGCTGAATAGAGCCTTATAATGAAGTTTTACTTCCCTATTAGGTTTCAGATATTTCCTGTAATAATTGGGAGGTTTAGAAATATGCCTAAAATCAAATGTAGTTTCCTTTCCATACCCAATCCCATTGCTTCCAAATTCACCATTCTCTATACTCCTGATAATTCAGAGTCTTTCCAACCCAGCTGTATTCTGCAGGGTATACAGCCTGGTAAACACAGTTTCAATTTTGCTTCGGAACATTATTTTTTAAATATCACACTCAGACTCAAAATCTGTTGTTCAGCTGCATGTCGTTTTTGGATGGGAACCTCCATTGTGTTTGGTTCAAAAGATAATACTTGGACATTATGTAGCACCTTTCATCTGCACTTCCTAGAAGACTTTACAAGGTCACTTGTGCCTATCCTGTCTATGCGGGGAGAGAGGGAAAGGTGCAAGAGGACTTCCCTTCCTAATTACAACCCCTATGCAAGCATCAGTCCTTGCTGTCACAATTCCTGCACATAGGGTAACAATCCTACTTAGCACCACAGGGTGTGCAAGACACCCCAAAGAGGGGTGCATGCTATGCCTTCCTAAGGGTCTTGTAAAGAGTCAAGGGGGTAATGCAGCATATAAAAACTCTTTGCCATTCCTGCTGAGAATTCCAGCCATGCAGTTTCTTAGGAAGCATTAATGAGTTGCCCTGATGAAGACGAAGATGAAGGGTTGCCTTCATCACCATCCAATTACTTGTGGCCAAGCAAACTTATATAGTCAAAATATTAGTTTAGGTTTAGTCAAGACTGAATAATGTATTGTACTCTTTGGGAGTCCTGGATGAAAAATATCTCTCAAGAGAGTTTGCCTGCAATGCAAAAGCTATACATAAACCTAAATCTTTTTCTTTTCCTTTAAAGAAACATGACATCTTTCTCTTGGCTCATGCAACGATGGCGCATTTCCCCTCCCACTGTCAAGAACTTTTTAGTTCTTTCAGCACCAAATTTGCTTAGGACTTGTTTGGTTTCCCTACATTTTTCCATGTTTTTCTTCAGTGGTGGTGTTCTGTGGGTGTTAATAAAATTAAGGGGTGTGTGTTGGGGGGGGTGTGGCCCAGCAGCGTTCAGTAATGGTTCACTGTTATAGCTTAGCTGTACGCTTTCTGAATTCATTTTGTCTGTGACTCCTGCAGCTGATTGTTGCTACCTCATAGCCCTGGTCTACACCAGGGGGGGTGGGGAATTGATCTAAGTTACGCAACTTCAGCTATGTGAATAATGTAACTGAAGTCGACGTACTCAGACCTATTCACCGCGGTGTGTTCGCTATGGTGAGTCGACTGCTGCCGCTCCCCCGTCGACTCTGCCTGTGCCTCTCGTGGCACTGGAGTACAGGAGTCAATGGGAGAGCACTCGGGGGTTGATTTATCGCATCTAGACTAGACACGATAAATCGACCCCCGCTGGATCGATCGCTGCCCGTCGATCCGGCGGGTAGTGTAGACATACCCCAAGATTCTGCACTCCAGTCAGCCAGACAACTAACCAGTTTCTACATTGTGTGAAGTTGTGATTTCTTTGCACTAGAGGGAGCTCTTTTCAAATCTTACCATTTGCTCAGTTAATTTAGTCCTAACAGACGTCTATTTTAAAATACATTCTGGTAGAACTTTTTTCACCAGGATTATCATTCACTATTCATAAATGTACTAGAGTATGATATATGGACTATGTAAAAAAAAAACCTGTTAATCCAACATTGTGTTAGTAAAGGGAAATGTCATCAGGCTTTTTAGATATTTAACGTATTTGTCACTTTTTTCAGTCATTTCTGTCTTTCCAAACACTTTGAAGAGTCAGATTATTTTCTGAATTTATTTGATGATAGAAATTTGAATAGTTAAAAATTCAAGAGAGAGTTTTAAATTCACACTTAAAACTATGCTTCCAAAAAATAAAACCACCCCACGCACAAATACACCCACAAACACAAATACACCCCACAGAAATCCAAAGAAAAGATTTACTCCTTTAAAGGGACATCAGAAATTTAAAACTTGGTGCATTTGATAACACTTTATGTACAATCATTTTAACTGTATATTCAAGCAGTCACTTTCCTCTGTTGTTCGTGTGGGCCTTTCACGCATGAATAGGGGAACTACAACTTGGGTTTTTTTTACATAGAAAGACAATGGTATATCTGCCCCTACAGTATATAGCATAGTCTATCACTATTTTCCTGAGACATTACAGATTTTGCTTCAATTATTATTGTTTGTTTTACTACACAAACTTCCTCAAGCCTTATCCTCAGTTCTGCCCATTTCTTGGCCTGCCTATCTCTTTCTCTGCTGAAAGCAAACGCCTATTTCAACCAATTTGCTTGGTACTGAAGTTAAGCTTACTGGCCTGTAATTGCCAGGATCGCCTCTGAAGCCTTTTTTAGAAATTGGCCTCACATTAGCTATCCTCCAGTTATCTGGTACAGGAGCTGATTTAAGTGATAGTTATGTACCACAGTTAGTAGTTCTGCCATTTCAGATTTGAGTTCCTCCAGAACTCTGGGGTGAATACCATCTGGTCCTGGTGACTTATTACTGTTTATTTATCAATTGGTTCAAAAATCCACCTCAGTCTGGGACAGTTCTTTAGATCTGTCACCTAAAAAGAATGGTTCAGTTGTGGGAATCTCCCTTACATCCTCTGCATTAAAGATCGATGCAAAGAATTCATTTAGCTTCTCCGCAAAGGCCTTGTCTTCATTGAGTGCTCCTTTACCACTTTGATCGTCTAGTGCCCCACTGATTGTTTGGCAGGCTTCCTGCTCAGGATGTACTTAAAAACAATTTTGCTGTTGGTTTTTGAGTCTTTTGCTAGTTCCGCTTCAAATTCTTTTTGGCCTGCCTAATTATGCTTTTACATTTGACTTTCTAGACTTTATGCTCCTTTCTATTTTCCTCAGTAGGATTTGACTTCTAATTTTTCAAGGATGTCTTTTTGCCTCTAACCACCTCTTTTACTCTGTTGTTTAGCCACGGTAACATTTTTTTGGTCCTTTAACTATTTTTTTACATTTGGGATATATATTTAATTCGATACAGTTTCCATACAGCTTTCAGGCATTTCAGTCTCGTGACTGTTCCTTTTAATTGCTATGTAATTAGCGTCCTCATTTTTGTGTAGTTCCCCTTTCTGAAGTTAAATGCTAGTGTGGTGGGGTTCTTCCCCACACAAGGATGTTAAATTTCATTATATTATGGTCCCTATTACTGAGCGATTCAGCTATATTCACCTCTTGGACCAGATCTTCAAGTCTCTGGAGGACTAAATCAAGAGTTGTCTCTCCCCTTGGGGGTTCCAGGACTAGTTGCTCCAAGAAGCAGTCATTAATGATGTCTAGAAATGTTATTTCTGCATCTGGTAAGGGCCCATGGACTAAAACCTGTATCTTCAGTGCCTGCACCAGCTGGTGTTCCCACGGGGCCGCCAGGAGACCCTGGTAAGCTATATCCAGGAAACACTGTGGCGAATAGGTGCCACAGGAGGTACCCAGTGGAGCCAAAGACTGTACCCTGCAGCCCTCTGATTGGCCAAGCGCCCTATTTAACCCCAGGGGATGGCCTGTGAAGTTATCTGGGCAACTAAACAGAGTTTGGCTTGCTGTGAGTCCAAACTTAGTCTTGTCTTCTGTTCTCTGATACCAGCCTGACCCTGAATCTAGCCTCCTGACTCTGACTTGGTACTACCTCTGATCCCCAATTTTCTACTCCAGCATGACTCTGGCCCTGATTTCTGCCTCCTGATTCCAGTCTGGTACTACCTCTGACCTCCAGTCTCTGACCCTTGCCTGACTCTGACCCTGACTCTTGCTTACTGAACCTGGCTCTTGCGATTCCTCAGACTCCTGCTCAGGAACTATTGTCCCTGATGTGCAGACTTCAGCCCAGCTGTGACTTCTAGACAAGATTGCCTATGCCATGGTCCCTTAGGTGACATATCCCCCATCCTGAAGTGACATATACCCAGTCAATAAGGGGATAGTTGAAATTCCCCATTATTATTGAGTTTTCTGTTTTTACAGCCCCCTATCATCTTCCCTGAGCATTTCACCATCATCATGTTGGTCAGGTGGTTCTACAGCTATACTCTTATCATTCAAGCATGGAATTTCTATGCATAGATTCTATGGTACAATTTGATTCATGTAAAGTTATGTACTATTTTTGACTCTTTGCTTTCTTTCACATATAGTGCTACTCCCCCATCAGCATGACTTAATCTGTCATTCCTATATATTTTGTACCCTGGTATTACTGTCCCATTGATTGTCATCGTTCCACCAAGTTTCTGTGATGCCTAGTATATCAATATCCTCATTTAATATGCGGCACCCAAGTTTGCCCATCTTAGTATTTAGACTTCTAGTGTTTGTATACAAGCACTTATAAAATTTGTCACTTTTTAGTTGTCTGACTTCATGGGGTGTAATTGAATTGGACTCTATTTCATTTCACAGTTTTTCTTCAGTTCTTACCTGTACTTTATCAACTTCTATACTCTCCTCTTTACTAGAATATAGAGAATCCCTGTTAATAGATCGCCCACCCCCATGGGATGTCTCTGTCTGAACCATGTGCTCCTTTTTTGCCCCAATAGAGATATTCTGCATGCAAGGTCTACCCTGAGTGACTCAGAAACATCAAGCTTCTCATGTAAGTGAAACGAGAGATAAAAAATCTAGTTAGAGCATAAGTGGCAATCAGTATAATGTTCATCACTGCTCTGCCAGTTTTTCTAATAAGACAACTCTGCCTTCTTGGTACTGAACAAGAGTTGAGCATGCACCTTTCATGCTCTCAGTGCAACATTGTGTAAAGATCCACAAGTCCTCAACCCAGGCCATGGGCCACTGCTGCATTCACAACAACACCCAACAGGTCTACTACTGACTGGAGTATTGGGAGCCCTAAGGCCTTACACATCACTAAAGGTACTGCCCACAGGGACCTGACTGGAGGAGCTCCAGAGCACCTGACTGGGCCAAGTGCACTATCTGAGCCAAAGAGAACCACAGGAAGTTGTCTGTGTAACAAGGCGGATCCTGGCCTGCTGCTGCTACAGACCCTCCTAGCTGAAACCCAACTCCCAGCCTTGTCTCCAGTTCCTAACTTCAGCCCTACCCTGTTCCTGGTCCCTGCGCCTGTTCTCTGACTGCCTACAGTGCCGACCCTTTGCTTGACTCTCTGACGCTGATTCCTGGCTCTGACTCTGGCCTCTGACTCTGGTTCTGACCCACATTTCCATTTCCTGATGCCTGATCCCTGCTCTGACCATGAGGCATGACCGCTCATGTCCCAGTCCCTGACTGAGAGAACATCCTCTCTTCTGTCCACTCCTTAGGTCATCCTCCTTTACACTCCTTCCTACTCATCCTCCTCCACATTATTAAGGAATGTACATGAGCATATTGTTCTAATTTAAGTTGGTTTCCCCTCTCTCCAAAATGCCTTCTCTCTAACCCGTTAAGTATGCAGCATAGTGATTTTTCTTCCTGAATGGCCAATAATGAGATGACTGGAACCCAGACCTTTTTCAACTTCTGGGCCTGTGGACTATGTCAGTGGAGTTACATTAGTGTAAAATCACTGCAAATAAGGTCATGATCATATCCCAAGAGTGTGAACTCTTCAGCTGTCTTCACTGCAAAAACCATCAAGATAGCTAACCTGATGTAAAAAACACACCTCTTTTAGCAGTGAAGACATAGGCTTTGTGTGCTGCAGAGCCAGCTCTGAGGGGTTTCCTATGTACATGTTGGAGGGAGCGGCTGTGAACAGGCAGGGGTGGGGGCAGGCCCCATGGATCCACAATTATCTAGAGTCACTAACCACCGCCACAAAGGTAGGGTACAATAGGCTATTGCAGCCATGGTGCAACTTTCCTGCCTCGGGACAAGACCTCACAGATCTCGCCAGCACACAGCCTTGTTACTTGGGAGCAGTTTGAGAGCAGGATTTGCCATTTATTGACTATAAAATTTGTCTACATACTGCTGCCTTTTTTCTGTATCTAGGCAAGCATGCCATAGTATTGCAGTAAATTCTTCACCCTAGTTGGGCTTTTTCAAAAGCCCTTTTGTTGCCAGAAAATGTTTTCAGGTTTTATTTTTTCTCCATTCTCTCCATATAAATTGCAATGCAAGAGGGGCCAATGCAAGAAGGAAAGGGTTAAATGTGTCATGGAGAGTCGTAGTTTTTACAGAAAAACAAAATGCTTCAAAGAGCGTTACGTATGCACAAAGTCAGGCCAATTTTTTTCTCAAATGCAGCCATAGAGCTCCATGGATGCCAAATTCTACAGATAATAAATTGTATACATATGCCAAAACTTTTCATACCATTCAACATTTGCTCAATATGACTTTAATTATGTACAGTTTGGATAGCTGGAAAAATAAACTACAATTAGATATTACAAAGACAAAGGCAAACCCTCGGATGGTTGTTGCTGCTTGGGGTTAAAACATATGCAAGTGACAGTGAAACCTCTCTCCATTAATCACTTCTGGAATGTGTTGATTTCTTTAACTCATCTGGAGTCGTGACATGAGTCATCTCCAACCCAGAGACCAGACTGATTGCTTGAATGGAAAATGTCAGCTGAAACAGGCTCTTGGAAGAACAGCAAGGGCTGTTTTTATTCTCGACTTGAAGTCTGATTCACCATTGCTTTGCAAAGTGACTGCAAATCACAATAATTCTAACTGGGTAACATTATGCACTCACCTTGCACGGGTGTAAATGACGACATAAGATGCAAGGCAATGGTGAATTGGACCTTTAGTTTTGTCATTTACACCTATTTTTTAAATAGCTTGTCCTTTCTGCTTATATTATTTATATAGTATCTACAGTTGACTTTTGAAATCAATATAATTAATTTACTGATGGGACTTAGGCTCCTAAGTCAGTTAGGTGTTAAAAATGTTATTCAAAAGGCATGTTCATTCTTGTTCAGTTAAGATTCTTCAAGCTTTACTTCTGATTCACATTGGAAGAGACTCCATATCGGTTGTTCCAGCATTTGGATACTTAACAAAATGTATGGAGTGATTGGATGCATGACTAACGCATTTGTGTATTTAAGCATCGGTTGATGCTAATGGAAGTTACTCCAGGAAGAGTCTTTAGAGTATACTGATTCAGTAACTGTTGTTGTTTTCTAGATAATGCTTTAGTTTTTTTTTAAAGTCCACTACAGTAAGACTTTATTAAAACAACCCTATGTTGTAAAATTAACTATGTTTAATTATGACCACAGTTAGTTATAACTACACTCTACTTGATTAGCAGAGATCTTGCTCTCTTGTAATTTCCTTGGCTATAACCCTGCTCCTGGAGAGAGCTATTTGAACTGTTCAATATCAAATAAATTCATTACAAACATAGCCCCTCTTTTTTGTTAGCTAGTCAATTGTGAACTGATCTCTATTCTTCAAATGCATTCGTTATTCCTACATCATTACCAAATAACCTGAACACATTTTCACACAATATGCTGTCCATTTTAGCTATTTACTATTTGTTGTGTGGACACCTTGACAGAGTACAGGGAGTAAACAGGTGAGCCTGCACTCTGATCACTTTGACACCCATTAGTTCCCTGGAGAAAGATGACTGGGACAATTAAAAGTAATTAGCTTATCAGGCTGGTGGGCTGGGTGAACTAATTAGCCCAACAGCTCAAGACTGGTAAATGGGCACAGGAAGGAAGTGCTGAGGGACAGAGCATGAATTTTCATCTTAAAAATTATTTATATTAAAATTAGTGCAAATTTTGAGAGTTATGACTATTTTCACTAATACCCAGTCAGGCTCTGAATACTCATGGATAATGATAACTCATGGATCATGTGAAAAAGTAGGGAGTGTTTGGGGGTGTTTCTAGAGGAGTTCTGCAGGGATTGGTACTAGGCCCAATACTAGTCAATATTTTCATCAATGATCTTGAAGTAAATATAAAAATCAATGTTGATAAGATTTGCAGATGACACAAAGATTGGTGAAGTGGTAAATAATGGTGAGGACAGGGCAGTCATACAGAGTGATTGGGACCACTTGGTAAGCTGGACCCATTCAAACAAAATGTGTTTTAAAGAAGCCAAATGCAGAGTTATACATCTAGCTACAAGGAATGCAGGCCCTACCTACATAAGGGAGGCTGTATCTTGGAAATCAGTGACCCTGAAATGGATCTAGGGGTCATAGTAGACAAACAACCCAATATCAGTCTCCAGTGTGATTGGGGATTGGTCCTGCTTTGAGCAGGGGGTTAGACTAGATGACCTCCTGAGGTCCCTTCCAACCCTGATATTCTATGATTTTATGAACATTTTATGCAATGATTATCATGGTGTGTGAATGTCTATGGCATTATCCATGGCTGTTATAATTAGTCGTGGGAACAAAATAGATCAGATCTGAAGCCTGAACTCGGGATTCAAATGCTGTAGGACCATCTCTAATTATAATATCAATGCTATATTTTTTCATTCTCCCACTCTGTTAGTGTCAAGCATTGTTGCAATATGGTATTCAGCATGAAGGAGCTAGTGTAAGAGTGTTGTCAGCAACCATCATGTTGAAAAACAGCCGAGCAATGCAAGCAAAAATATTTCTTCACTCTCTTTCAAGGCGAATATATTATCACCTGGATAGTATTTTGATTTTAGAACAGGCCCCAAAGTGATGTTAGCATGAATTTTTACTGTACTTAATTCTACCCAGTGACTTTCAGAGCAATGACATGGAAAAGAACATTTCCAAGGGTTGGATTATTCCCTGGGATTCAACGGTGAATGATAGAGCCTTTCACTTCAGTGTCACCAATCCATTCCAGGATGGTAGTGATATAAAGCAGCTATCATCAGACAGCTGTTTGGGGGCCTATGCCAAATAAGTCAATGGTCTCAGTCAAGTTTGCAATCGACAGGTGTCCATGTCACAAAAACGATCTTCACAACTGATACTGATATCCTTCTAAGAAGCTTCAGGCGAAGGCCAGTGATGATCATAGAATCATAGAACTGGAAGGGACCTCGAGAGGGTACTGTTTCTAAGCATATTAGATAAGTTCTATGAATAAAGGGAAAGCTTCAATCTCAAATGCTATCTGACACTTTTCACTGGCACTGAACTCTTCTCTGCATGGGGGAAAGAAACCCCTTTCCTTCTAAACTTTGTGCTTATCAATGTTCAGCTTCAATGGAGCAAAGATGGATCCATGTCTGTCTGCTGTCAGCTTGCAGTGAAAATATATTCTGGTTGTCTTTGGAAGTGTATTGTGCACTGCCCTACTGTACATCATTCGAAAATTGTATTAATGGACATAATATAAAAGGTTGGGTAAAGTGCATTATCTTATTTCTCAGGAACAGTATGAATGTCTAATACAGAATGGCAAATGTACTTGCCATACATTGGCTGCTGTTGTATAGAAGATGGTATATACTGTACAATGCCTGTGGATTGTACTGTATTCTGCCTTAATGCAGCGCAGGTATCAAACACCAATTTCAGATTTATTGTAGAGTTCACCCTCTTAGGTGATATTCCACTATTCCGCAACAGCTAGGATTACTAAACTACCTCTGTTGTTGCTAGCAACCACGCAGATTAGGACATCATAATGCTGCTGAGTTCCACAGAGTAGACCAGAGTGCACTGTCTCTCTCTACGGACTGCACTGGGATGAGGTATCACAATGGGATGTCAAACTGCTGAACCTAACTGGAAGGAAGATGTGTTGATTTAGCAGCAGTTCAGGCAGCCTTGCATGTTAAAGGAGTTCCACGATGGTTAGTCCTTGGGGAGCCAGCTGTGAAACTGCTCTGGATTGAGGCCTTGGACTGCAGACACTGTACTGGGAGAGGTTTCTTCCATGCTAGTACATGTAGTGGAAACCCATCTGTTTACCTCTGGTAAGAAATGGCAGGTTTTTTTTATTTTTTAGAAATACTCTGGTTCAAGGCAAATACCCACACGTATGCTTGTCCTGGCTTTCTACAAACCATTACTATTCCAGATGGTGTTTTTTGTTTTCTCCACCTAAAGTAATTCTTGAAGAAAATAAAGAAAAGAGACTGGAAGCTTGTATTCTGAGGAGGATGAGGCGAAATAGTGACAAGCTTAGTGAAGTGCTGAAGCCTGTCTGACATGACTGCTGTCTTTTGCTTCTCCACTTCATGTTAACTGAGAAAATGCAATAATACTTGATAAGGGGGAGAGAGTTCTGTGCAAATCCTAGCTATGAGCCTGTGATCAGGCATTTTATGGTAACAAGGTTCTTTGCACCTAATGTTTGACACAAGTAGCCAGGTGTTGTGGGGAAGTTGCAGGCTGCTGTCTGTTCCATTTCTGATTTTAAAATATAGGAAGGCAGCTTTATTGATAATCTTTGACCATTGTTGGGGGAAATTCAGTGCTTTATGAAAATCCTGGATTGAGACCCCTGGGAGCTGAAGGCCTCTCTCCCCACAACAGTAATTCAATCTTCCCCAGACTGCCTCACCCTTGGTCTGTAGCGACCACCTCAAGAGCTGAGAAGGCAATTCATTGTATATGCCCATTCATTCCATGGTGTTTGCTGAGACTACCAGCCGGGGGGCCTATTAATGTCAGTTGTGAATGTGGTATATGGGAAACTGTGGTAAAATTACATGCTGTCCCTTTAATCTGTAAGGAGTTTCCTTGTCCTGCTTGCATGTTAGGGGACTCTGTAGGAAAGCATGTAGTCAGACAGAGTAAGTTTGCAGCCAGACAGTCTATAGTAAGGTGGGCTAGGTTGTGCCTCACTATGTTAGGGAGCAGCCTGCTTTGTCTCTCTCTGGTTTGGATTGGTTTTTTAGACTGGGTTCTTGTGTGCTATTATTCAGAATTCTAAGAAATAAGGTAGTGTTATGTTGCAACCTTCCACAAAAGAATTTAAGTTTTTATCTAACTTGTCTGTTTGGGTGCTGTGAAACATAACTAGGATGCTATTACTTTGTGAACTATCTTTGGTATTTATGAGTTGCCTGTTACCTTGGTGTTATGGATGCTCTCCCAGCAGGATCTGGACTGAAAGCACCACCCTCACTTCACATAGGCAACTCGAGCAGTCATAATATAGCGACCATCAGTGACCTGAGCTGGATTTCAAACAGCAACCTAGATGTGATGACTTTTTTTATTTCCCACATAGAAATGAATGGGAAATGTTTTGAGATTTCAAATTTTTTCCCATTGCACACTGGGAGGAAACTGAGACCTTTGTGTGAAAACGAGAGTCAGTCAGTCAGGAATAGCCAATAGCCCAGTGGTTAGGGCATTCACCTGGGATGTGGGAGACTCAAGGACTTGAATCTAATTAACCAGGCTGTAAAGACTCTCTCTCTCTCTCTTTCTGTGATTTTGAGCAGAAATACCATTCTGGACTTGAGAAACCTTCCCAATTAAAGTTTTGTCAAAACCAATCCTTTCCCCCAATAAAACTTTCAGTTTTGACAGATCAGCATTATAACCTGTTTTGTTGAAAAATTCCTGACCAGTTCTTCTCCCACTTATATATTGGAAACCTGGACTATGTTTTATCCAGCCTGTGCTGATAAGTTGTTAACATTTCTCTATCGATCATGTAAAGCCATTTTAGGAAGTCCAGCCATCCTGCTTTGGGTTGATGGCCAGGTGGGAGTGTTTCCTTTACAAATAGCCCTGAAATATGTCTGCTGCATATAGTTTAGGTTTTTCCTCACCTCCTTAGGTGTATTACTCAGGATTGTAAATTTATGAATCTAGAAAAAAAACTGTTTTTCTTTTTGGACTTTGGTATAGGACTCATTCATTGTGCCTGAGAGTCAGCTCCTTTAGCAGAGAGTGGGTGCACCAGAGGTTAATGGAAGAATAGCCCTTTACATTTTCTAGGTTTAAGATGCAGGGTGAAAATGTGCTGCCAAAGCTGAGAAATTATATATGTATCATTATGCTGGTGTGCTGGCACATCAGTGCTGGATCATGTGGAATACCAGTGTGACAGCTTTCACAAAGTAATACATCAACACTGACACACTCAAGGGCCTTTGAAACCTGGCACATAAATATGCTGCTCATTTGCTCCTATCTGTGTTTATAAATTATTTGAAAGAATCGTTATGGCTTTCAGAAAATAAAAATATTGAAAAAGCACTGCCCTATATACTAACTGTCATGCTCTTGCACTGGTAGGGTGAGCAGATTAAAAGCATTTTCCAGAGAAAGGGTGAGCTGTCTAAGAACCTATTTGTGTAGTGGTGTTTGTTATGGGGAGTAGGCCCTGCCTACCTAAAACGTAGAGCATCAGTTTGCTGTGATGTCATAAAAACAGGGACAAGCCAGCTGCATACGTGTCACTTGTTATCTGTGACTTAAATATTGAAATGTGGCATAAATATTCATGATAACGATATTTACCTCCTTTGTCATGAACTTTGAGATCTACTGCTGAAATTATTAACAATTTCTATTAATACAGTATTAATAATGATTAAACCACAATTCTCAAGGCCAGATTCTGTTGATCTGTCCAATTTCTTGCACATTCCTGTGTAAGGGCCATATCCTTCCAGTGATCCAAACTTCAATGAAGGAACACTAATGACCCATAAAGTAAAATAGTTAAAACCTGACTGTCAGCATATGTAAAGTTTCTGAATCAGAATCATTGCATAATTAGTTTTCTATAGTTCTAGTAAGTAACAATTGCTATGCACCAAGATATCTGGTCTAATTGTTACATTAGTGCACATTGTAGTCTCTTCCTCTTAGTGCAGATTTGTAGGAAGATTTGTTGTCAGTAGTACCAGATTGTCTTTACATTCATACTTGCTATGATAGTATTTTAAAAAGTCAATACTTTGTTATGCTTCAAATGTGGAAGTGATAAATCGCAGAAGCATGGGATAAATCATATTTATCATGTACTTTTGATGGCCTCATATACCCTCTTCCTATTAATTTACCTCTACTGGGACTATTCATAACATCCCAAGCCCCTGAGATGCCTCAAATAACCACCATGTAAAAATAAGATGCAAGAGAATTTTTTTTCTTTTTCACTTCATCCCTAATCCCCTGAATGTGGAATTTCTCCATTCATGAGCATGCTCACCATTCCAAAATCATGCTGACAAAATGTGCATGCCACCCCCTCAGCTATTCCTTCCTGATTATGGCACAGGTAATGGAGTATTAAGCAGAATACAGCACCTTTCAGATCTGGGTCATGAGTGTGAATATAAGTAGGTTGGCAATGACTGAAAGTAGGTTATTTGACTGCTATGTGAAATGAGTTGGATGATGTCAGTCTACTTACTGTTGGACAGGTTTCCACAGCATAATAAAATAGCATCACAAGTGGCACTAACTGGTGTCCCCCTTGGCAATCTTCACAGAGATATGAAAGGTTGAATGGACATGAAGACAAACCGCCCTGTCAACACTAGAGATGTATCCAGGTCAGGGTTGAGGCATATTGGTGGCGCATCATGCAGCATGCTTGGCGAAGCTTGCACTGCTGCTACCTGGTTAATGGAGAGAAAGAGGACTTCAGTTTCCAGGGCTTTCAGTCTGACACATTTCATCAGCACTACAATTTGTAAGTAAAAATTGAACAAATAGTTTCATCCTGTAATGTCAGGTTCTGATTCTCCACTCTATTACACTGGTTTTACGCTGGTGTAAGTCCATTAATTTCAAGTGAGTTACAACAGCATAAACCTGGTGCGACAGCGTGGAGAAACAGGGCCTACATCCCTTAAAGATCTCTTTTTTAAAAATCAGGTCCTTGCTACGTTATTAGAAGTGTTCCTGATTGCAGGCTGGCCTTGAACAATTCAGAGCCAATGCTGCTAGGTCATTCCTATTGAGAGGAATGGAAGATGAAGTCATTGTTCTCACATGGAATTGTTCTGTTCTATCAGGTAATGTTTCTCCTCTTCTGCCGTGCTTTCAGCTTAAGGTCAAAAAAGGTTGCGAATGGAGTTGCTGACTAAATCTCACAGCTGTGTGAGTGGAGTTAATTAGCCTGATGGTAGTTTAAAATGTTGCCTATTAGCATTGGTTTTCTTTGACTGGCACCCAGGTGTGGAACCCTTGACTACATTTCAGTAGTGTGAGAAAAACATCATTACACGGCATCTCCCTCCTGTTTCACCATGAAATGGTCGCTTTGCCAAATCAAGGCCCCTGAGAGAGTGAGAGATGAAGCAACAGAAAACAAAAGCAGACACAATGCAATGCTTTGCACAATTGTACCAGGGCTTTTTGTCAGGGGTACCTGAAGAGTAGGCATGTCTTGATTTTCAGGGCTTCAGGTCTCTGCTGGTTTTACAAAAAGCAGTTGTTTGTCCTAGGTTTCTAAATCCCTGAAAACTGGCCAGCTGAGCTAGTAAAATGTGATCACAAGCTGGCTGAGTGAATAGGAACCTCACAGATCACTTCCCACCAGGCTTGTCTCTGCCCTCCCTGCCTTCTCTCCTGCCCTCCTCCTTCCACAAAAACCATCTCTCTGTCCAAGTCAGTTTGTTTGAATAAAGTGAAGCTCATGGTAGGTGAACCCAGATCAGTCCAAATAGCAAATCCAGACAAGATAAAATGTTCATGTTCCCTTTGCCCATCTGGACCAGAAAATAGGTCCTGTTTAGCAACACATTTTAACTAATCCATTTCTAAACACAAGCGTGCACACTGTTTAACATCTTTCAAAATGTGGTTGTAATCTACCCAAGAGTGCCTCATAGGGTCCAGCATGACCATCTGAGAACTGGAATAGCCAGGTTCTAAAAAAACTCAAGCCTGAAGTGAAAATGGCAAAGACCATGTTAAGCAATGGCAGGAAGAGTCTACTAAAAAATAAGCTGCTGGAGTGAATCTAGTGACTCCTAGCGAAGAAATGCTAAAAGGAAACTAGAGCACTGTTACCCTGGGAATTGCTATATTGTTCATCGCTGTGGTATTTCACCACCCAGGATAATCCCTGGCTCTTCTATAGTGCTTCCTAGAACTTCAAACCTCTTTATGCACATTAAGTTAGCCTCACAACGCTTCTGTGAGTTTGGGAACTATTATTATCCCCAATTTATTGGGTACAGTACAGTATCTGATCCAAGAGCTTCCTTCCTCCCTTAAAGAACAGGTGCCTGCCCTGAGGTGGAATGATGGATGCTCAGCATTTCTGAAAATCAGCCTCTCTACTTCCATGGGAAATGGAGAGCAAGCCTCAATCCCTGGCATGCATAGCTTAATCTTAGTTGGATTCTATTATTGTTTTATGAATTAGTGATTGGCCTTGTTGTGCATAACACTGGCATGGTCAAAAATAGGAGTGCATGATAACACATCCAAATTTATTGTACCATATTGAAGAGATCCAGCATATCTGGCTGGCAATGTCTTGATTTGTATCCTGGAGAAAACTATTCCCAGAGACCTTAACTGAAAAGTGTGTGTGTCTTTAAGGGTTTCCATTTTCAGTGCCAGTATATATTAGACTTCCTGTACAAGCGATCCTCTGTGCATTTACAATTGCCCTTTACTTTCAATGAAGGATCTCAAAGCACTTTACAAACTGATGAGTGTAGTTTCACAACATGTGAGGGAAGTATTATTAACCTCATTGTATAGATAAGGAGGATGAGGAATAAAGATGTTAATGACTGATTCAAGGACACCTAGACAGTCTGTGTAAACTGAGGAACAGAGCCCAGATTTCCTGACTCTCAGTTCTGTGCTTCAGTCATCCTTCCACTCTCTGTGAACTCAGGTCTAATGTAGACATCATCATCTGTATATAGTATACATACATCTTCATTTTAAAGATTATCACAGTTATTAGATCATAACCAAATCCAGGAATAGAAAATCTGAAATCAACAGTATTTCTTTTAACTAAACCAAGCGATAGTTCTGTAGACTCCACTGGAGATGTGCAATGCATTGGCTATGAACCAAGACATTCTCACACTTAAATTGCTGACTATACAGCTACTGATGGTGAATATAAAGAGTATTTGGGTGATATGTTTGGAACATAAGTATCTCACGGGAAAAGTGCAAGTGTGACTCTGAGTCACATCACACTAACACTAGTGTTTCTATGTCTACTTTTCTCAACCTAAGATAATGCTCTAGGCAGAACATCCTATAATTAGTCACCCATATCAAACTAATTACCATGCGAGAGTCAAGATGACTTTTTTAAATACTTTCAGTGAAAGGAGGAACATTCTCCATAAAAGGGTTTCAAGAGAACTAGAAGAACATTCGGAAAAGAGTGAATAGGAATAGATGGGCAGAAATGGAAAGTAGGAAAAAACATTCAGATTATAAACAAAGTTGGTTTGTCAAAATTGTTTTTATTCTAGCACAATGCTGTTTACTTTCCATTTGTTTTTGTACATGGGATATTTGGTACCAAAATTACTATGAATAATGCTTCCCAGTAGAAAATGCTGTGTCTGTGGCCCATGCACTTATTGAAGAACATCCACAATGCATACATTAAATCTGCTAAACCAGTACTTTCAGGAAGGCACCAAGAGCTATAGTGGCATCTTTATGTGTGAGGCACTCACACGCTTAACTCCCATTCATGCTAAGACAGTTATGCCTGGGAATCCCCTGTGCTGTGGGAAGAAGATATATTCTTAGTGTGCACTGAGGGGGAGGAAGGGCAGGAAGCTGAAAGTCAGTAGAGAGGAACTTTAGAAGAAACATGCAAGAGACCTTGCACTGCCTGGCTAAATATGCGGAATTCCAGACAGTGCTATCAAAGGTACAGAATTTGGCCAGACCCTATGCAGTTTTGCAAGGAGAGGGAGAATGTAATGAGTTTTCTATACACACACACACACATTCCTGCACCACTGCACAGTGATTAGTCAGAAATCCATCAATGGGCAGCACAGTATCCTGTCCAGCCTCTATATCTTTCCACATTAAAGTGACTTGGATTCCTTTTTCTGCAGATAAAAGACAAACTTGCCAAATTTATACATCTATTCAACTTACTCCAACCCACCCAGAACTCAGACATGATAAACACAATTTGATAATATAGTTCAGGTACTTATCATCTGGTTGTCTTAGGCCTTGTCTATACTACTGGGGTAAGTCGACCTAGGTTACGCTACTACAGCTACATGAATAACGTTGCTGGAGTCGACGTAGCTTAGGTTGACTTACTGTGGTGTCTACACCATGCTGTGTTGACAGGAAATGCTGTCCTGTCGACTTACCTTACTCCTCTCATTCCGGTGGAGTATCAGAGTTGACTGGATGGACCTTTCTGCCTGGGAGCTCAGGGTACAAGGAAGGGAGCAGTGCTGGGCAGCTCAGGCCTGATAGAAAGGCCAAAGCAGGTACTGGGCTGCAGGGAAAGGCAGCAGGTTCAAACCCCCCCTTGCCAGTGGTGAGTGGATTACAGACTGCAGTCTGCCCCGGTGAGCGGGGGCTAGATGATGACTGACAGTAGCCAATGAGGCAGGGTGGGGATAGAGGGTTGGGGGTTCCCCTGGGAGGGGAGACCCAGAGAGTGGTGAAACTGCTGGGGCAGAGCCCCAAGATAAAGGGACACTGGGGTCTGGGAGGGACTCGGGGGCCAGCGGCAGGTGAGACGCTGGCCTGCAGAGGGCGTTCTGGGCTGGAAGAGCTAATTCCCAAGACAACCAGCAGGAGGCGCCGCACCGGTGAGTTGTCGCCTCACTACACTCCTACATGGAGTATTCCCAATGTGTGGAACACACACACATAAAACAAAGACTGGAAAGAAAAGAGAGCATTGATTCATCTAGATGAAAACTGAATTCTTGTTGAACCATCCAAATTCAGGGCTGAATTTGTCCTAAGAAGTTCCACAAAATCTTTATTTTCCTGGTGGTTTGGTACTGAATGCCTGTTTGTCTGCAGCTAGAGTGCTAAACACCATGCAGTGCCAAAATTTTTGCTGCTTGACTACAGCCAATCTGGACCAATCTGACTGGGCGCTGACCTGAAGGCTAAGCAGTATCACAGCTAGTATGTGGGTTTTTTTATTATTTTTAATTAACTGCTATATAATAGCACTAATGAATTGAATTTAAACACACATCTGGGTCATATGAAAATCAGACTTTGGAGCAGATCAACATTTATGAGAACATTGGCCAGATGCAGGCCTGTACTTCAAGATACTCCAAGTTTCCATCTCTCTATTGTCTTCAGTGTAATAGCTTCAAATTCACACCCATCTAAATGAGAGCAGAATTTGACTCTATGGGTTTTACATCTGTCCCCAGAGGGTGTGGTCCATTTTAGGAAGAAATCGAAAAAGCTCTCAACAAGCAGAAACAGATAAAGGGTATTCAAGTTAATTTCTTACTTTGTGGCACCTGCTGTCACGTGTGTTTTATTTCTAGAAGAATGAAGAAGCTTGGAAGAGTCTTCTGAAGGCAAAGATCATCAATCTTTATGAGTCTCAGTTCAGAGACTCTCACAGCCCAAGATAAAGCAATTACTATTGCTAAATTTGCTGCAAGCTGTCTAACATTGCACTAAACATTGTTAATTTGTGGCAACAGTTCAGAAATGCAAACTCATCCTGAAACTCTAGGCTTCAGGGTTTTAATCAAAAAAGCATGTCTCAATATTTGATTTTAAGAACTGACGAGGAGGGAATTTGGATGCTGATAATGCAAAAGCATATATTTTGATTGCTGAGGTAGATAATCATCTATTAAGCTTGTGTAACAGGATGTTTGTTATCAGAGATGAGACTGAACAAAAACCCTTGAGCAATGGGAAAGTTTGAATCTGGACCATAACTTTGCAGATCAGACCCAGTTATAGTATTAAAGTTTTGATCTGTTGCTTCTCAGTTGGGCCCAAGAGAGAAATCTGAATATACAAATTTTTGTGTAGTCAATGCTTGATATATCTGTACAATAAAGCAAACTACTCGGCTCACAGGTGGTGGGGCTGTGACCCAGAGGGAGGCTTGGTTTGCTATAGTTCTGGAAGAGAATGAGTTTGAAACAAAGGGAACAGAGCAATGATCAGACTTAATGGGTATCTCTCTAGGTCACTCTGCTAACTTTTACCAAACTCAGTTGTGAATGCTGATTCCAAAATCTGAAAATGAAATAGGAAATAAAATATTGCTCTCCAGGCTTTGTGATTTGCAGCCCTTAATCTTTATATTACTGTAGATGGCTGTGATAATGTACTGTGAAATAGGGTGGTACCAAGTAGTACTACCAAGAATTTATATACTAAAGTGAGCAGTTGTCTAGAAATGCCTAAGATAGATACTGTGACAGGTTGCCCCTTTAAGGTGCCACTGATATACTGGGATACTATTGAGCCCACCTGTTCTGCCAGCCTGGGCCCCCTTCACCCTGTCAGCACACCCTGCTGCAGAAAGACACAGACACTGAGATCAGCTCTGGGAAGACTCCACGTAAGGGACTTGCCACAGCACTCAGGTGTCCACCTCCCTTGGAGTGCAGACCCAAAGGTATATTGTTTTGCACTGTATAGAAAGATCTGCACAGTGAAAACTCATAAAAATCCATCCTCTCCCTAAATGTGAAGAGAGATATGCACAGCTTCTTGCCCCCCCCCACCCCCCAGTTAGAAATAGCACAAACTGGGTTTAATAATAAACAAAACAAATTCATTAACTATAAAAGGCAGATTTTGAGTGATTATAAGGGATAGCAAACAGAACAAAGCAGATTACCAAGCAAATAAAACAAAACACTCATACTAAGCTTAAGATCTTAAAGAGACTGGTGTCCATGATTTTTAGTGTCTAGCAGAGTACTGAATTAAAATGCTTTGCTCATCTTTTGAAAGTGTTGTGCAGGTTTCCTTTGAGGATGAGGACTGAGAAGTCAGATATAGAGTGATTGCTTTGTGAAAATGATCACCCCCTGGTGACAGGGTGTTTTTGTCTTTTATCATTTTCCTGAGTGAGTTCATTCGAGAGCAGTGATTGTCTGGTTTCACCCACATAGTAGTTGTTAGGGGCATTTAGTGCACGGGATGAAGTACACCACATGATGTGACAGGCATGTGTATGACCCATGGATCTTGAAAGGTCTGCTGCAAGTGGTGTTGATCATTGTAGCAGTGGAATTATGTCTGTAGGTTTTGTATCTGTTGTTCTGGCTGGGTTGGGTGCCACTTTGTGTTGGTAATCAACATTTTTATTTAAAAGTCCTTTCTGCTGTCCAGCCAGCTGTTGGGTGGGGCACATGTACATGTTCAGTCCTCCTCCAGGCAGTTTGGCCATGTAGTCGGCATGCTGACTCAGTCATGTGACAGAGCTGCTGGCACATATGATGCGACTGTGGCCATGTGTAACCTCTTTGGGTCAAACTGCAAGATGTACCTTCTTTGCACTGTTGACTATGAAAGGGTGGAAGAAAACTTGACAGTTCTTACAAGGAAGGGAAATTAATTTAAAATCTCTATTTATGGCTTCTAAGCAATGGTGGCCAATCCAAACAGTCATTTCCCATAACTTTTTGTTCTGTTCCCTACACTTGTGGATGATGCCTCACTACCACAGGGACTGACACTTTCAAAATACCTACCTATGAGGACTGCCCAGCTGTTGCAGACTGCTCCTCTCTTCCTCAGTTCATTCACTGGTCTCAACATTGTGCTGTAACAAGAGAGGTTAAGAGACAGCGTCCTTGTCCATGGTGGCTTTTCTACTTTGGTCATATCAGCTCCTGCTCTTGACTTCTCTGCTGGAAGATGCAGCTGGCTGGCAGGAACCAGGTGTAAGACATCTATGTACAGCTCTTCCCCCTGGTCACCATCTTACTGAACATGAATGTTCAAGGCTGCGGCATGTAAATGGCATTTCTGTTTTCTTCTCTTGGGCCCTAATTCTTGTTTCCCAGCAGTAATCAGCTATACCTCTCCTGTAACCATCAATGGTAACTGCTGCCCTGCCCTGCTGTGTCTGGCTGGATCTTGGTCTCTCTCTAAAATCTGAACGTGGAGTTACTCTCCGTCCTGCTCTGCTGTTACACCTCTTCCTCTGGTCTTGTACCAAGGACTGGAAGCAAGTCTATCACTACCAGCACTCATACACAGCTTTGTCCACATCACCACGTCTTGCCTTGGGAATCAAAAAGGTGTACACACTCAGATTCTGTGGTGATGAGAACCTCAGGGGAAGAGAGCGATAACTGTTGAGCCAGCTGTAAGTCATCTGCAATGTTAAAAATAGAATTTTAGTCTAAACTCTGGAGAGCCTGTTTTAGACAAGCAAGGATGAGTTTACACTGCAATGTAAGCCTGGGCTCAGACTTGAGCTGAAACCCCTCTTCCACCTACACCCAATTCTGTCTGATTTGGGACATGACCCTGCAGGGGTGGGGGTGGATTTGAACCCAAGTCCCCTGGATGAGGTCCAATCTCCATTGTTTTGCAATGTGAATGCACCTGGGCCCAGGGCAGGTAGAGGGTCCGGGGCTCCTCACAGCAGCCTGGGTTCCCTGGGCAACTCTTACCATGGCCCAACTCCAGCTTCCAGCCTGGCCAGGGGGCTGGGCCTCAGGGGGAATATGAGAAGCAGGGGATGGGTCCTTGTGGTGAGGCTGCTAAGGCTCACCTCAGCCGCCACCCCACACCGGGAAGAGGCTGATACCAACCCTAAGCCTCAGGCAGGTGTGGAGCAGCACCGCAGCGAATCTGGGACAAATGCTGTCCTGGAGTCATTTATCTGGGACTGGAACTTGAACTCTGTGTTTCAGGACTGTCCTGCCCAATTCAGGATGGGTGATCACCCCAGGTACTTCCATAATGCTCTTTGAGCCTGATCCAAAGTTTATCAAAATCAACAGAAAGCTCCATTGATTTTGATGGGCTTTGGACCAGGGCTTTTGAGGGCAATTTAAGATCCAGGAAAGGGTTCTGGCATATGATTTTAGCCTTCCATTGAATAAGCTGCTTGCTTGCTTGAGCCTTTAGTGAAGGGAGGTTTTCCATGAGTGGACTTATAGACATTAAAGAGGGATGAAGAGAGGAGGAACTGACAGGCTTGACAGGCTTCTATTGCGCCTGAGGGAGGGAAAGCCAGCTAAGTACTTTCTCTACATAAGGATCTTTAAAGGCTCCATGCATGCTTCAGTGTGTGCTTCTTCTGACAGCCCTGACTGGTGCGGTTGTTGAGTCAAAGAAAATAAAAATGTTTTTGTTGTATTGTTTGCATAACATAATATCCTAAGAATCTGAAAAACAAGTTTAGTGGCAAGCTAGAACATGTGTGCCAATATTACAGGAGTGGGAAGGAAGGATCCTGACTAAAATGACAGACATTTTGGATAAAAGTTCAGCTGAAATTAGTTACTTGAGAGAGCAAAATACTGTAATTGTGAGAGACAAGCTTACCCTTCATAGGAGACACTGCTTTGAACTTTAATGGTATGCTGGAATACCTGGTAATATGGAAACATACACTGGGGATAATTACTCCTGGGTGAATTCTGTGCCAAAAAATTAAAAATTCTGTGCACAATATTTAAAAATTCTGCAAAATTCTGCATATTTTATTTGACAAAACTACACAATATAATCACACCAGTTTCAATTATTTGGGGAATTTATTTCAAATACTTGTCAGCAAATATGTCTTTAACAATACAGACAACACAAATATTCTCCCAGGAGTAGAAAGTTAAAGAAACTCCTACAACAACCCAGTTCCTGTTTCTCTGTTTTGCTTTCGTTGGGCATCTCAGTGTGGGTGTGTCACACATGCCAGCTGGGCACATGTTGGGGGGAAACTCTGCCCTTCCAGTCTCAGACACCCATGCCCTTCCCCAGCAAAACCAGCCATGGGACACCCTCCCAGGCCAGATACCCACACCTGCTACCCCCAGAGTCCAGGGATCCAGAGAGAGAAACAGCATGATGCTGGGTCCCGGGCTTCTATGGAATTTCCTGCATGCCACCTCCTTCCTTCAAGATGTGTTGGGAACTGCAGCTGCCCGGAACCCTTCAGCTCCCCTGTCAAGGTTCCTTCCCCACTCTGAACTCTAGGGTACAGATGTGGGGACCTGCATGAAAACTCCCCAAGCTTATTTTTACCAGCTTAGGTTAAAACTTCCCCAAGGTACAAACTATTTTACCTTTTGTCCTGGACTTTATTGCTGCCACCACCAAGCATCTAACAAATATATAACAGGGAAAGAGCCCGCTTGGAAACGTCTTTCCCCCCAAAATCCTCCCAAACCCTACACCCCCTTTCCTGGGGAAGGCTTGATAAAAATCCTCACCACTTTGCATAGGTGAACACAGACCCAAACCCTTGGATCTTAAGAACAATGAAAAAGCAATCAGGTTCTTAAAAGAAGAATTTTAATTGAAAAAAAGTAAAGGAATCACCTCTGTAAAATCAGGATGGTAAATACCTTACAGGGTAATTAGATTCAAAACATAGAGAATCCCTCTAGGCTAAACCTTAAGTTACAAAAAGACACAAAAACAGAAATATACATTCCATTCAGCACAACTTATTTTATCAGCCATTTAAACAAAACAGAATCGAACGCATATCTAACTAGATTGCTTATTAGCCCTTTATAGGAGTTCTGACCTGCATTCCTGCTCTGGTCCTGGCAAGAGCAACACACAGACAGAGAGAACCTTTTTTTCTACCCCCCTCCAGCTTTGAAAGTATCTTGTCTCCTCATTGGTCATTTTGGTCAGTGTCAGCGAGGTTATCCTAGCTTCTTAACCCTTTACTGGTGAAAGGGTTTTTCCTCTGGCCAGGAGGGATTTAAAGGTGTTTACCCTTCCCTTTATATTATGACATCCCCCTACTTCTCCCTCTGGCAGTGTCCTGTTTTTGCAAGCTGGAGAGTCAGGTTCTGATGGGTCCAGCAGCCCCTTGTGGTGGCCAGCAGCTCTGCAGCACCAATTCTGCAGGGAAAATGAAATTCTGCACAAATCATTAATTCCGTGCAAATTCTGCATTGTGCAGTGGTGCAGAATTCCTCCAGGAGTAGATAATGTCATGAAGGGAGGAAACACCCACTTGTCTGACACCAGGCTTAAGTGCATGAACAAGAAGGGTTTACAAAGCCTGAATCTTTATTGAAGCTTCTATCTTCAACCTCCAGGTTTCCTATTTCCATTCTATCTGACTCTGTTGTTTTTAAAGTAATAATACCTTAAAGCGATAGAACTGTTTCCTGACATCACACCTCTTTGAAGCTAAATAACTTCTGTTTTAAACATAAATAACCTTTTGAGTTAAGCTGAACTTGGACTAACTAAATAGTAAGTAACCTCCATTTTAGTAACCTCTGAAGAACACCTGGGGTTCCCTACTTGGATCTTGATCAATGACTTTGTTCATCTTAACCTGCTACAGCTTACCTGGCAAATCAACCATTATGATATCTATTAATGTACCTCAGTTCACTGGATATGTCTTATGTGGTTTTCTTGCCATAGCTGTTTCTGCAATGGAACTTCTGGATTCTCTAGGGGTTGGACATTCCATGACTAGCTTTGCCTTCCTCCTGAAGGCCTCTATTCAGCACAACACTTAAGCATATGCTTACCTTTAAACATGTGCTTAAATCCTACTGAAACCAATAGGACTTAAGTGCTTGATTTAACAGAATCTGTGGCATTATCCATGAAACTGATCCTGTGAATTGGTGATGTAAGTGCTCTGTCTTAGTCTGTTTTCCCAAATATGTAATTAACTTTGCATCTTAGTTTTCATTTTAAACTTCTGTTTTCACTCATAATTTATTCTAAAAGTTTCCCTTTAAGATGAAAGTTTCCAGGCATAGTCTCAACCAAAAGTATAATTTTTTGGAAAGTTTGAATGAAATCTTCCAGGTTTTTTTTTTATTTGAGAGGAGGGAAAAAAATCTATATATCAACTTTCAGTCTTTTAAAATTACTTTTAGTACATGGCCAACTTAAATGGCTGAACTTTGAAACTTCCAGCTTCACAGGTGTCTAGACCTCAATGAGGAATAGTTTTTGGTGCACATTTTTAAAAGAATTTTAAAAAGTAGTTATAAGTGACTAAAGGTTTAGTTGTGTACTGTTTAGTCACATGGTGAGTTGTTACATGAGTACAGTACTCCCATTGTAGTCAATGGGTCTCTCTGGTATCTCAATTAGATTTCAATGGGACTTCTTGTGTGAGTGATTCTCCATCCAATCTGAGTAAGGGCTCACAGTCTGGCCCTAAATATTTGTTTTACACATGTGCAGTTCAGGATTTCTTATTGTCTGTTCAGTAATTGCTTATGACCCTAAGGAGTTTGCTTCTACTGTACAACTCCATAGTGCCCCACAACTAGAGTTTTTGCATATTTACGGTTTGGTACAGTTTAAAACATATGGAGCCAGGCAATACACAATTACACAACTGTACTAACACTGTCAGGATCTTCTCTTTTTCTTTGTACTTTTCAAAAAGGCAATTAAATATCAAAACCTATGTGAATGCAGAATCATGGTTGCAAATTTGAACAAAAAACACCAGAAAATGCAAATATAAAGATTCCAATAATAATAATAAAATCGATCATGTGTTACATAGTGGGCCAGATCTTCTGATAAATCACTGAAGTCAGCAAAGCAATGCCAAGGATTTGGCCAGTATATTGTAAATTATAAATGCAGTATTCTAAACAAAAACTATATTATAACATGCCAACATAGGAATGCTAGCGGCATGGTCAGTAGTACATAGGGTAAAGAGGAAGGAGGAAACTGAACTTCTGTCATATCTGAATAATAATAATAAACAATGGTTAAATCCTGGAATCCTTGCACACTCAAAACTTTCACTGAAGTCACTTGGCGTTTTCTTTGTGTATGGAGGGCAGGATTGTGCTCCTAATCTGGGAGTGTAATGATAAAACAGAGCGAATGTTAACACTGTTTTTCATTGTTCAGAAGTCATTACTACTGATTGTGACAATTCCAAAGCATATGAATTAAACAGAGATTTATGATGAAGTAACAGACTCCTAAGCAATATATATTTACTAATGATTTGTTGAATATATATATATACAGTATGGACTTCAAATAGGTGTGAATATATAGCTATTATTATAATTGAATCACTTAGACAGAAAAATCATAGAAGTGAAGAAGGTTTCATTTCAAGAGAATGGAAAATATGGAAGAAGTCAATAAAATATCCCCGCCCACCCTCCACATATTTTGTCTTAAAGATAAAGGTTTTGCAGATGATCTCTGGCATCAAAATATTTATAGTACTTTACTTCAGGTTTTTGGACAGCTGATGTTCCAGTACTTCTAAATGTATTATAGTCTGCATACACTACATATCTTGGAGCAAACAACTCTTGAGCTGTGATCTTATCTTTGATACAGACTCTGTGATCTCAGGCAAGTCACTTAACCTCTCAGTTTTCTCATCTGTACAAAAAGGTTTAACAACATTTATTTACCAGTTACCATAGTGATGAATTTGGTATAAAGACCTAGATAGACCTACCTACGGGGTCATGAGGTATAGGAAGGATCAGGTAATGGGTCTAAATTATTTTAAAATGAAAAGTGCTAAGGATTATTATTAATAGTAATTATAAAATGAAAGGAATGGTAACTGTCTGATATGGTCTTATTTAGAGAGGGACCAGAACCAGGACTCCAAATCAGAACATCCATAAACATTAAAGGAGGAAATTGCTCCAGATGTGAACCTGGACTCAAATTTTGCAGTTCAGGCTCCTGCCCTGGTTTTATTAAAATATGTCTCCAGTTACAAACAGATCCACAATGGTTCTTGAATATAATAAGCAGTTCTCAGCTTCTTCAACATATGAGGAAAGGGTATTCTCTGATATACCCATGAAATCCAGAGAGGTTTCCCAGGGGTCTGAGAGAAAGATTTGCCCTGTAGGGTATAAAATAACTATAAAACATTTTGAAATTACATTTATACATACATGCTAAGTATTATAAACATTATACATATATAATTTTCTGCTTTCCATTGTTTGTCAGACTCTTCTGGAAGATTGAAACAAAATCTCTTTTCCTCTTAATTTTGCCTTTCTTTTCTGGCAAATCTTATTTTTATCTTTCCCATTTATCTTCTCCATCTTCCCCCAAGAATTCCTAACAGATTTTTGAATCAACATGGCTGGTTTTGTTAAAGCACCAAAATCATCAGTAAAACTAGTACACCTTTTGTTAGCTAACAGTTGCAGTAAAGCCAGCAGAGGGTGCATCGAAGCACAAAACTCTGTTTTGGGTAAGTCCCCCAAATACGGATTATTCTTAAAGTGTGTGTAGAGGGGATTGGAGGGAGAGAGTCATTTTCACACACTGTTATTTACTTTTAGTAAAAAACAGTGTTCAATCTTCATAACAGACCAAGACTCTAGGAGCCCATGCCTCATTAAATATATAAATACAAAAATTAGGAAAAAAAGTTTTCCACTGATAATATCAGGAGACTGGGGAAAGAAAGGAAAAAAGTGTTTCCAAAAATTGTTTATACGTTTCAATGCTGTGTTGAAAGAAAGCGCAGGAGAAATAAAGTGAATCCCAGGTTCAGTTCTCCTGACCTGACACACCCACTAAAGTCAGTGGAAATCATGCCTAAGTAAGGACTTCAAGATAAGCCCCAGAAGCTTGACTTCTGCCCAGATCACAGAAGACTAAAGAAGCATGTTTCTCTTTCTCCAGTGCCCAGAAGTGTCTCAAAATGCAGTGCAGCATCAGTTCTCAAGCTTTTTGTACACTAATACTAATGGGTCTTGCACAATTTCACACATAAAACGAGGTTCAACAGGTAGAGACTGGTCCATCTGAAACCATGAACAATGGTGAACAATAAATAAAAATATTTTTTTAGTACAAAGAAACTGAGTTGATGAGCCTATACTGACTGGTGATTTCAAACAAACAAAACAAACAAACAGTAACTGCATGCTAGCAATAATGAGTGATCTAATGCAGTGAAAAACACCTGTAAAGGTCAATGGGCCTGAATCAGTCCCCGCTGAAGTAAACGGCAAACTCCCATTGACTATAGTGCCATAGGATCAATTCCTGTATTATGACTAGGGGTAAATCTAATAAAAAGAAAACAGTTTGGACTCTTTTCTTTTGTTTTCTAATACAGACACCAGAGCTGCATATCTTCAGGGCCCAGGTGCCATTGAAACAGAGACAAGGGTATGTCTACACTGCAATTAAACACCCACAGCTGGGCTCTGTCAGCTGACTTGAGCTTGCAGGGCACAGGCTGCGGGGCTGTAAAACTGAAGTGTACACATTTGGGCTTGGACTGGAGCCTGAGCTCTGGGATCCTACAAAGAGGGAAAGTCCTACAGCCTGGGCTCCTGTCCAACCTTGAATGTCTACACAGCAATATTAGAGCCTGTGCCCTGCAAGACCAAGTCAGCTGACAGAGCCCAGCAGCAGGTGTTTAAATGCCGTGTAGACATACTCCTAGAGACCCAAAAGATTGCCAGCCATAAACACAGAATCAGCATGGGATGGGACAACAAACAGCTGCTGAAGGTCAGAAATTAAGAGTAAAGCAGCCTGTAAGAAGTCAGACATGCAAGGAGGTCAGGAAGGGACAGATAAGGGATTCTCCCTCTGAAAAAAGAGAGACTAGCAGAGGAAGCAGCCATAGAGCAGAAATCCCCCAAAGCAGGCAATCAGTTAGAGTCATTGTTCCACAGCAAACCAAGGAGAAGAGAATTTCTGTGGGTAAGATTGTATGAACAGCTAACAAACAAGTTACCCAGGAGGGCAATTCAAGGAGGTGAGGGATATGGGCGAGGAAGAAACAATGCTTTTTATAATAGTAGCATTTTATTGTATATCTTGAAAACCCAATAAGCACAAGCAACAGACACAGATGGGTTTAATTAAAATACAGTAAAGCTGGCCACAATCATATAAAGGGAAAGGAATCCTCAAATCCTTTCTTAATCTTACTTGAGAAACAAATTTTGAGAAGCAAAACAGATCAAAACTCCCCCATTGGTTAGGGGCGTTTTTATCCACATTTTCATTTTGGCCAGTCTCTCTGTTTGATCTTGATAAAACTCCCATTGGCTTCAAGAGGCGTTTTGCTTGAGTAAGTTGTGAATAAGGACTTTGGAACTGCTCCCAAAGAATGCAGAATAGAATAATATTTGATTTTCCAAGGGAGAGATTATTTCATCTTGTTAACAAGGCCTATAATTTACACATAAATGTAAAGCTATCACATGTAGCATTTTATAGACATATTAGAACTGAATATTAGAGAAAGCAGATGAACATTTTTGAAACTTCTCATTTTTGTGTCTTCCTGGCAGACAACTTGTTCAGTACTCCGCAACTCAAACGATTTTTCTTCCTAGAATACAGTATAAACTAGCCTATCAATTTTCCATACCAAAATGAAGGTTCAGAGACTAAGTGGAATATCAGTGATCTCCATTACAATTGCAGTGTTGCCAACTTTTGAGTCTTGTGAGATTTTGAACACCAGCTCCTGGAGACATATGAATATGTGCAAACTTCATCTTTAACTTTTTTTAAAGTAAGTTTCCAGTCCTTATGAGTGTGGAATAAAGCTTGAAAATATAACTCAAGTGTAACCTAAAGATACAAAAGCCAGAAGTTAAATAAACAGAACTCTCATTTTAAAAAAAGTTCATTATTGTAAAGCCAGTTTTAGGATTTTTCAGGTCCTGGCTCATGATTATTCCACACTTGGGGATAGCAGTCTTTGACTGGTCTCTGTTTACCTCTACTGGTTTCTGTGGCTCTTTTCCAAAATCTAGGGTGGGGCTGCAAACACACAAAACAATATCCTTTTTTTTAATGTCTAAAAAATAAAAAGACCAAACGGAGTCCAAAGAGAAGAATTGGCACGTGTGGCGAAGTGTATATCATAACTAAAAGCAGAAGATAGTTTACTAACTACATATAACTATGATGTCTTCTTCACCAGGTTCTAGAAAGACCACCATATGTGATAGACAGGTAGAACTTTTGACTCTAACCCATCCAACAAAGTAGACTATTTCCCTCTCATAGTAGATAACATAATTTTTTTTATTCACTGATTACCTTAAATGCAGTAAAAATAATATCTATTTGCTTACTAACTTTGTTCTCACCCATTTGGTAAAACTTGATTCTTCTCCAGTGGTTTTGGTGGAGTACATTCATTGCTGCCTTTTTTATACATCAGCATCCTTAATGACATCAGGTATCTACATTGTTCTGTGGACAATGCTCAGTTAAGTTATACTGCAGGGTCTTCTCCTTTACTTATGTCATTTGATTTTCCCCTCTTGCTATTATTAATTATATAACTATGTAACTATATTACTTACAGTCAATTCATAAAGTAGTTTGAGATATTATTCAAATACAAATGGCACTTTTCAGCATGGCATCTTTTAGACAAATAAAGAAGGAAACCCTGCCCTAAATAGCTTGCATTCCAAGACCCCAATCCTGCAGTTGGCTGGCTGTGTCTATGTGGAGTAATACTGAACTCTATGGGGATTGATGTGGGTGAAATCAGTGCAATCACAGGATTGGAGCCTTCTAACCTAAACCTGCAAACACATATACAATGAGTAACTTTACTCATGTGAGTAGTACCATCAAAGTCAATGGGATTGCTCTTGGGAGTAAAGTTACCTGTATATTTGCAAGATTGGACTCTATATTAAGACCAAAAACATCAGGAGGCTATCAAAAGCCCTAGCCCATATCAAGCCCATATCATGCCACATTTATGAAGAACCCCTAATTGATGTCTATGGGAATTTTTGCTTGAAACCTGATGGTCTAACATAACCCACTGGGATGCAGGATAACAGCAAGGGAACTGGGAGTGATCACAGTACAACCCTGACCGTGCACTGAGTTCTGTGTGTGGGGACTTGTAGAGATGTTGTGGAATTTTACTGATTTCAGTGAGGCTCCATTTGGACACAGACATCTGCTCACACAGCTCAATGCAAGATCTGGGCCTATGATGTCTTAGGTGAATAATGTACACAATGTGAGGGTAACACCATTTTTAAAATTTATTTTTAGTTTGTATGAAGCATGTTACAGAAAATATGGCCCAGATCTTGCAAATACTTATTCCAAGTCAGTAACTTTGCTCACATGTGTAGAATTATTGATGTGCATAAGAGTTTGCAGGACTGAGCCCTCTGATTGGGTTAGGAGAACTTGAGTTAGCAGACCCTTGGGTTTGTTAACCTAGGCCTTGAGCATCAACACTTATTTGTAACCCCAAATTATGAATTTTTGAACCCTGGGTACCAACCTGGGCTCCAGTGTCTACATTGCATTACACAGGACCAAGTCCCACCGCCCACATTCCAGACTTCTTAGTGCCCTCCTCAAAAGTGGTAGCTTGGTGTGATTGTTCACCAAACTTGACTGTTCACAGGACAAAGAAAGTCAGCCTATAGAACTGTGTATGCTTTTGGCAGACTCCTAAAGCATTAGCCTAAGTGGGCCGTGTCTACACTGCAAAGCAATAGGGCTTGAAACCTTGGTCCACCTTGACTCAGGCTCAGACCCTCCAGCCCCATGAGGTCCTGGGGCTGAGAGCCCTTGGTTAGTGCGAGCTGTGAGGAGATGGAAGGGAAGCCTGAGCTGGAACCCTCTGTGCTTACAGGGTGATAAAATACCCACAGCAACAGTCTCAGAGCCTGGGTCAGCTGAGTTGGGCTGGCAGGGCTATAAAACTGCAGTGCAGACAGCGGGGCTGGGCTGAGCCGAGCCCACCCACCCTCCCTCCAGGCAGGGGCTGACCCCGAAGGCTAAGACCGCAATCTTCCAGCCCCACAGGCCAACTCAGCTCATGGAGGCACCCCGGCCAGGCCACCTGTGGCCCTGCTGCCGGGCTTTCAGCGCAGGGTAGACGCACCCGCAGGAGGAGCGCGAGCCGGCGGGACTCCTGCTCCCAGGGCAGCACGAGCGTTACCCTCGCCCCTCCCCCACAGCTGCCGGCGGAAAGCCGCTTCAGCCGCGGGGAAGGCGAGAAGCAGCCGCCGCCGCCGCGGGGTGAAACAGCCCGGAGCTCCCGCACGGCTCCGTCTCCCGGGCGGAGGCAGGAGGAAAAGCCGCCGCCCGGGGCTGCCCGCGGCGTCAGACCCGAGTCTAGGCAGCAACTTCCTCGCCCCCGCCGCGGGGAGCCACCCGCAGGGCGCCGCAGCCAGGCCGAGGCAGCCCCGCCAGGGCTGGCTCCGGGCGGCAGCAGGCGCGGGGGGGATACAGTCCCCGCGAGCAGCCCGGCGAGGCGAGGTAAGGGGCCGAGAGCGGGCAGCGGCGCGGCTGGGCTGGGCTGGGCTGGGCATCCCCGCGTGGGGCGGGCGGACCCTCCGGGCGCTGTGCCGGGCGGCGCTTTTCACCGGGTGCCCCTGCCTCCGCTCCAGCGTGCAGGGGCAGCGGCTGGGGCTGCGGCTGCCCGGCGCCTGTGGCCGGCGTTTGTCCCCGCTACAGAGCGGCCGCCTCCCGGGTGTGTGTGTATGTGGGGGGAGACCCTGTTCTTTCTTTGTACCCCAGCGGCAGCCCCCCCGCCTGAACTGGTCCCAGGCGATACCAGAACCCAGCATGGGAACTGGAGGAAAATGTTTGCAAACTTCTCGCCGTTCGTGGGGCAGGCGCTGGGGGATGTGTGAGTTGCTCCTGAACTCCTCCGGGAAACCTGGGCTGCTGAAGTGGTGCAAATCGGCGCTCGTGGCAGAGCCATTAGTCCAAGGGGAACCTTTCGCTGGCTGCGATGTTTTGGAGCTGCATTGTGTGTGTGTGGACGGGGCGCTGGCCATAGGGGAGCTGAAGGGGCTCCAGCTGTTCTTAATACAAAGCGCTGGCGAATTTCTGAGAGGTACAAACTAAACAACTGAGGAAAAGGCAGATTAATCTAAACACAACGGACTAGGAAGGGATCAGGGGTTTGAAGTGTAGAGGTGGACACGTGTTGTTGCCCTAGGAAGTAAATTTTGGGAAACCCGAGTAGTCAACTACCATCAAGAGTGACTTTTTGTTTCTACCGCTGAGGCGGAACAATAAAGCTGGAGTTTTGATCTTCAGAAATGCATGGAAGTGGGGCTTGAAAGCAAAGCATAAATGCATAAATAAATACTGGAGGACCTTCGTGTTCGGTGTCCGAAGCACCTTTTTCTTTTTCTTTTTCTTCTTTTTTTTTTTAAGTGTTTCATTCAGCAAATTTGGCTAAAGCTTGCTGTTTGCCTTCGTGCAACTTTTTAATGGAAATAGGTCTTTATTTGAAGAAGCTGTGCAGCCCTGCACTAAACCCTGTCCAGCTGGAGCCATTCCTGAGCTTAGTTCCAATAGGCTCAGGGACTTGCTGCCTGATGGTGACACTTGTAATGATTAAAGCATCTGAGTGTTGTGATAAGGATACTATTCACATATAAGATGTGGCTGCAGCCACCAATCTCCCCTATTATGGACGGTGTTCCATCCTTGGGTTGTTACAACTGGTGACCTACTTATTAAAACAGGGGGCACCTGCTTCTTTTAATTTTCTTTTAAATGGCTTTAAACCAGTCATATACTTGTTTGTTTAATAAAACTGAACTTGAAAAAGAAAACCTTGTCACAGGTACTGACCATCTTCTATGACAAACATTTTGCAGAACAAGGCTTTATAAAAGTCAAACATGTATAACATTACTATTTTAGTTAGAGATGCATGTAAGCTCTTCCTCATATAAAATGAAAAGAAAATTAGCTAAAAAGGAAATAAAAACCATTTTGCCATGACAATAAAAAAGCCAAATAGATCTATTTAGTGATTTTGAAATTGCAAGGAAAATTGTGTAAAGACAGCATTTTTCTATCAGTTTAAACATTGTGAAGCAGAATTATGTGCTTCTATAGGTTTCAAAGGGATGTGTGCATGTGAATCCAAGGGTATAATCTGGCTTTATGTGGGCCCCATGCTGCATTCCTTGCACACCCAAACTTCCCCTGAAACCAAGTTATGCCTTTTTTCCTTCTTCTGGAAGTTAAGATTTATGGCCACACTCTTTAGTCAATTTTCTGAATAAACCTATGATTTCAGTAGGATGCTTCGATAATGAGAATTTTGGGTGGTGCAAGGTATGTAGGAAGGAACCCATATTTTGTAGCAGGGTTTCTCTGAGGGTTACCTCCTGAACTCTGCCTTCATTAATATAGGTTTTTTTTTTTTTTTTTTTTTAGCAAATGAGCCCCTTGATCTTGCATATACTCCTGTGCATGTTTAACTTGATGGGGGAGGGAGGATAGCTCAGTGGTTTGAGCATTGGTTTGCTAAACACAGGGTTGTGAGTTCAATCCTTGATGGGGCCATTTAGGGATGGGGCAAAAATTGGGGATTGATCCTGCTCTGAGCAGGGGTTTGGACTAGATGGCCTCTTGAGGTCCCTTCCAACCCTGATATTCTATGATGTCTCCTGATGGTAAAGTTAAAAACATGCATGTGTCTGTAGAAATGTGGTTTACTGGTATCCAAAGCCCCACAGTTTAAGTGACAGATTATGCAGTATTTTTATGAAGGCTGTATTAGATCTTAAGCTTTTCAGGGCAGGGGCTGTTTCTTAGGGTATGTCTACGCTACGAAATTAGCTCGAATTTATAGAAGTCGGTTTTTTAGAAATCTGTTTTATATATTCGAGAGTGTGTGTCCCCACAGAAAATGCTCTAAGTGCATTAACTCGGCAGAGTGCTTCCACAGTACCGAGGCTAGAGTCGACTTCCGGAGTGTTGCACTGTGGGTAGCTATCCCGCTCAGCTCACGGTCACCATATGTCTCCTGGGTGCTGGCAGACGTGGTACTGCATTGCTACACAGTAGCAGCAACCCATTGCCTTGTGGCAGCAGACGGTGCAATAGGACTGGTAGCCGTCATCGTCATGTCCGAGGTGCTCCTGGTCGCCTCTGTGAGGTCGATCAGGAGCGCCTGGGCAGACATGGGCGCAAAGACTAAATTTGGAGTGACTTGATCAGGGCGTTCTCTTTAGTCCTGCAGTCAGTCCTATTGAACCATCTTATGGTGAGCAGGCAGGTGATACGGATTGCTAGCAGTCCTATTGCATCATCTTCTGCCGGGCAGGCAAGAGATGAGGATGGCTAGCAGTCCTATTGTACCATCTTCTGCCGAGCAGCCATGAGATGTGGATGGCATGCAGTCCTTCTGCACTGTCTGCTGCCAGCCAAAGATGTAAAAGATAGATGGAGCGTATCAAAACAAGAAATAGACCAGATTTGTTTTGTACTCATTTGCAACCCCGCCCCCCCGTCTAGGGGACTCATTCCTCTAGGTCACACTGTAGTTACTCACAAAGAAGGTGCAGCAAGGTAAATCTAGCCATGTATCAATCAGAGGCCAGACTAACCTCCTTGTTCCAATAAGAACAATAACTTAGGTGCACCATTTCTTATTGGAACCCTCCGTGAAGTCCTGCCTGAAATACTCCTTGATGTAAAGCCACCCCCTTTGTTGATTTTAACTCCCTGTAAGCCAACCCCGTAAGCCGTGTCGTCAGTCGCTCCTCCCTGCGTCAGAGCAACGGCAAACAATCGTGCATCTGAGTTGAGAGTGCTGTCCAGAGCAATCACAATGGAGCACTCTGGGATAGCTCCCGGAGGCCAATACCGTCGAATTGTGTACACAGTACCCCAAATTTGACCCAGCAAGGCCGATTTAAGCACTGATCCACTTGTCAGGGGTGGAGTAAGGAAATCGATTTTAAGAGCCCTTTACATCGAAATAAAGGGCTTCATCGTGTGGACGGGTGCAGGTTTACATCAATTTAACGCTGCTAAATTCGACCTAAAGTCCTAGTGTAGACCAGGGCTTACTGTGTATTTGTGTAATGCCCAACACACTGAGGTCCTGATTCTATTTGAGATCTCATTATGCTACCATAGTACTAACTACTACTAATAATTATCACATGGGATAAACACGGTACTGAGCTCAATACCATAGCATGCAGCAGTAATGGATGCTGCTGCATAGAACAAAAGGTTGTATGTGTTTCTCATTTCTTAAGCTGGTAACAAGTTGAAAACAGCGCTTAGCAGAATAGGAACCTCATGCATAAGTAGGTGCTATGGTAATAGTACTGTTATTGAAATTTCCATGAAAAGGGTTTAAAAAAAAAAAAGAATTACAGAACTGTTGACGCTTAATTAACTGGATTTTTAATTTTATACTTTTTTTCATTTTTGAATTTAAAAAAAAAACTTTTTTAAATTTCAGAATTTCTTAATCCTGAAAAAAATCACACCACCTGACTAGGCTGATCAATCATAAAAAGCAATGCAAAGAAACCTCCAGACAAACCCACCACCATCCACAACAAAATATACCCTGAAAAAGGAATCTCTCTGGAGAAAAAATTTTTTTAGAAGAACAACAAATGGAGTAAGTTGTGTTTTTAATTAAAAAAATAAAAAGAAAACCAAAATATTTTGCAAAAAAAGTGTTGTGACTTTCTGCATCACAGTTGTTTTCTGTGAGCTTCATGGGGACTGACTGACCTCCCTGCACACTGCAGGAGCTATCTCTCTGTAGCTGCCCCTTGGGGGAAAAGGTCAGGGCTCTCATGTAGGTCAGTCCCATGTTCCTCCGAACTGGTCATATATGCCTCATGAGGAGGGGTTTTTGGCCTATAGCCAGCTGGAGGTTAAACCAAATCATATAATTTACTCTGAAGTAAATTTATTTTCATAAATTAAATAGAAATGAAATTATACTTTTTCTCCACAATGTATTTATTTTTATTCTGAGTTTAGTTTTTACAAAAATAACAAAAACAGCAACATTAATAAGTCTCTGAATGTATATCTAGAAAAACCACAAATAATAAATTGCAGAGTCTTGGGAGCAGCGACCTCCATCTTTGTATGGTTTTTTACAGCACCTCACACAATGGGGAACCCAATCTGATCAGGACTTATGGGTTTTACTGTAATATATGAAAAAATGTCCTTCATACAGTTGGGGATTGCACTGTGTGGATAATAGACTGCAGGTTTATTACAAGAAGTGTCTTGGGTTTTATTCAGTGCATTATAACTAGTATATCCAGTAAAGGATGGTGTGTGAATGCCGTAAGTCCAAGGTGGTGACCTTTAACATAGGGACAAGAGAGGTCAGGAGCATATGCATGGCTACAATGACTGTACTCTATTGAAAAGTTCACAAAAGGTATCCAACTGGTGTAGCAGTCCTGACAACTTCCTTATAGTTTGGCAACCTTGTATATTCCCTTTATGATTACAGTTACAAAGGAGCCCAGATCCTGTAATTGTTCATCATTGGAGAAGTAAATAGGGACTACATATGCTAAAGTTGAGCATGTGCTTAAATGTTTGTTGCATTGGGACCTTACTTTTTAAAGATGAGAGCCAGATTGTTTGCTTGGGGGTAAATTGATAGCTTCATTGACTTCAGCCAAAGTGTCATTGAAAGTTGTTAGGATCCTTTAGTCACTAAGAAAATCTTGAAATTTTTACACATAGTAAGTAATTTTGTGCTGTTTTAATTTAAAATATTTACAAACAAGTCTGTAACAATGACTTTAAAACTATGAAAGGAAAAATACCCATTTTAATAGATCTGCATTCAGCGTCTTTATGGACTACTGGATGAACAATACTTGCTACCAAATATGCCTGCCTTCCTTGTTCATGTTGCTTAGCACTTCAATTCCATGAGTATACCATTTACAACGAGGACCTATTACACCCTATTGTGTCAACTTGTTTATCTAACCGATAAACAGCCAAATCACAACAACAAACAGTTAAATATTGGAGAAGCTCAGACAGATCGTAGCAATGAGATTATATAATACAATAGCTAAAGAATTTATTAAGAAGCTTGTTCCTAATTCAAAGACTAAAGGATGCTTCTGGTGGATTGTATATATTTTCTAGCTCCCTCCCCACAGCTTTTGTATCACACTGTGTACTGCAGAAGCCGTATGCTTGCTGCCCCTTAGAAAATGGTTTGTGAGGCCTTTATTAGCAATTGCCCTACTTGTAGTTACTGCTTAAGATAGCACAGCTGAAAATAGGTTTATTATTAGCACTGATTCAGACCAGTGTTTACTTTTTTTCTTTCTTCTCTCTCATTTATTTTAGGCTGTGGTGCACTAGAGCCCATATTTGCATTCAGTGGAAGGTATCTGGGTTTAAAGATGCTGCTTCAGTGAAGAAGACTACCTTAAACCTTAAGATAATTTTTTTGAACATTGTTTCCCCTTCTGTCACCTTAGGTTTTCATTTCTTTATGCTGCTTTCTACCTCTCCTTCTACCTCCCCAACTCCTTCTGTGCTTATTGATTTTCAAAAAGCAATACAAGTAATTAGAATGATTCAGTGATATTCGGGTAATAACTAAATTGTAGTATATACAGTTTGTAGTATATTCAATTTGGAGGACTTGGGGAAAATTGGGAGGCTAAGAAATAAATGACTTAAGAAAAGGAAATGCTAGTTGCTTTGTATTAAATCTTCTTCTTCTTTTTTTTTAATCCCCGTTACCATTTTTATTTAGATCGATGTACATTTATGATCTGTATCCTAATTTTCGGCCAATTCCTAGACCAGAGTTCAAAGCCTAAGTAGAAGTATTTTGTTCTGCATGCAAATCTGGCCCACTGGCACAGTGCTGAGGGTTGAGGTGTGGGAGGGGGTCAGGGCTTTGGATGCAGGCTCTGGGGTGTGGCTGGGGATGTGTGGTTTGGGGTGCAGGAAGGGGCTCTGGCTTTGGGGGGGAGGGGCTCAGGGCTGGGGCACGGGCTTACCTCCAGCAGCTCCCGTTCAGCGGCGCAACTGGGGTGCAGAGGCAGGCTTCCCACCTGTCCTGGCACTGTAGACCATGCTGCTTCCCTAAAGTGCCCAGCAGTTCCGGGTCCTAAGCAGAGGCGCACAAGCAGCTCCATGCAGCTCTTTCCCGCAGGCACTGTCTCCACCCATCAGCTCCCATTGGCTGGGAACCGGCCAATGGGAGTGTGGAGCCAGTGGGGTGGGGGCAGCACATGGAGCCCTGTGGCCACTCTGCTTAGGAGCCAGACTTGCTGCTGACCACTTCCGGGGCACAGCGCAGTGTCAGAACAAGTAGGGACTACTAGTTTTTACTGTCCGGCTGCCAGGGTCCCTGGGTGCTGAGCAAGGCGACCCAGTGCCTTGCGTTCCACAACCAAGTACTGTGTCACGACCTGAAGTTTGAAAACCATTGGGTTACAACATGACAAGCTAACACAGCTTTAGATGTGTTAGCCTGAATCTTAATGGATTTTTTTTTTTAATCATGTTAACTCGATTGCGCTAACATGACTTTTTCCCTTCAAGACAGGAACTTACTATGTCTGAGTAAACCCTAGCTTTGTGGTGTTTATCATTACCTGTTTTAATCAATGCTTTCTACTCTGAGAATAGAAAGAGGTGGGTGCATACATGTTAACAATACCCAGTCTCCATTCATGCATTGTTTTTTTTTGTTTTTTGTTTTGCCTCGAGGAAAATTCTTTATCAAAGGTTTGAGGTGTGAATTTAAAAAGTAGAATACTTTGTTCAGTTCAAAAAGTATAGGCAAACATGCATTTAGAGGAGTATTGTCAACTTAAAAACCCAAGCCTCTTTGAAATTCATGGGACTTTTGCCCTTGACTTCAATGGACCCAGGACTTAACCCTGTATTCTGTAAACAAACACATTTCTTTATCTGTTATTAACAATACCGTAGACTAGTAAAGTAAGAATTCTAAAAAGGCAATAAACAAGTCACTACCTAGGGCTTGTCTGCACCGGCACTTTACAGCGCTGCAACTTTCTCGCTCGGGGTGTAAAAAAAACACCCCCCTGAGCACAGCAAGTTTCAGTGCTGTAAAGCGCCAGTGTAGACAGTGTACCAGCGCCGGGAGCTATGTCCCTCATGGAGGTGGGGTTTTTCACAGCACTGGGATAGCTCTCTCCCAGTGCTCTGCCACGACTACACAAGCCACGTTAAAGCACTGCGTTGCCAGTGTAGACTAGCCCCTAGTCTCTGTTTGTTTTTTGAATTTCTCTCAGCTTGGACAATGAAAGTCAATTAAGTCATTTTCAGCTTTCAACTTTCAAATATTTGTCCTTCAAGTACTGCAGGAAAATGTTTGCATAAAAATAACAATATTTAGTGGAACTAAAAAAGAATGGCAGAAACATTTCTATTGGTCTTAGGTTTTAAAGAAGCTTATCTTAACAAAATATAAATTTTTGAGCCAAATTTAAGTTGACAGTGTCTTTACTCTTCTTCTGGAGCTATCATTACAAAACTTAGTCAGATTTTAAAGCTTTTTTCTCTTTCATTTAAGAGGTTGAACTGACTTTTGCATAAGTTTTTTGTATTTGATCGTGTAAGGAATCAAAATATTATGAATGATCGCTCTGTGATTATCTTTATAGTCAGATTTCGAACTACAGTGTTAATTGCACTTCAGTAACATTACTTCTGTTTTCCCATGTTTTTTCTTTTTTCTTTTTTAAAAAAAAAAAAAGAAGCAGGATTTTTAGAGAGGAAACACATCAAGAAGTTAGCAGGCCCTTTTAGTCTGTTGCAGGAATAGGAAATAAGACTACACTCATTGGAGCTAGAAAGAGCAAAACATCTTAGTGTGTGCACGGTGCCTGCCCAAAGGAAATTCCTACTTTGCAGAGAAACATTGGTCTTTGACCATTCTATGTTGTGCTAATTAAATCCGTTAGCATCACCAAGATGCTAAAGGGAACTTGCATTTTATCTTAAAAAATGAAATTATAGATTTTGCAAGTGTGTTGTATAATTGTTTAGATACATAAATGCCACAGTGTTTCATCATATTATTTGTTATATATTTTGTTGATTTGTTTTGATGTTGGCGACTTGGAAACTTATGCTACAAAGATTTTGATCATAATTATCTTCTGCTAGAAGGCACTTGTATTTGCATCTACCACACTGACAGCTACTATTTCTTTAATCAGAGACTGAAATTCATGAACAACTTTTAAATGTCAAAAGAAAAGAGAACATTTTTTTCCCCTTTGCCCCATTTTTTACAATACTGAACTTAACAGCTCATATTTTCGGTTGGTGAAACAGACCATCACAGACAGAACACAGACTTTAGTGCTTAACTAGGGTGATTGTGCTAAGATTGTGAAGCATTTGGTTTATGCTTTTTGGTGCTACATTTAGATAGATTGGAGCTGCTGTAATTGCAAAGTGATCAGGCCATAACATGGTAGTGGTACCAGTAGTTAATGTATAATTGCCATGGTTTCTAATGGAGTTTTTGCACTATCTATTCTATGTAATTAACTTGTGTTATCGTATGTATAATAGCAGAGACTACAGAAACTTGAACCATTGAGAGACCATTGTTTGGAATACAAAGCTTGTTAAGTAATTATACACTTCCAAGCTGAGCTGTAGGCATTTTGTCTGAAGAATTTTGAGCAATTGTTAAAATCCATTTAATTCTCCCCGCTAATTTTTACAGCTTGTCATTTACACAAACATTTGTTTTGGGTTGACATAATCTCTGCATAATCTCAGTTTTTATGAAAGTTTGAAAATATCCAACAAGCCATATTATCAAAAAGAAAAGGAGTACTTGTGGCACCTTAGAGACTAACCAATTTATTTGAGCATAAGCTTTCGTGGGCTACAGCTCACTTCACGAGAGCTTATGCTCAAATAAATTGGTTAGTCTCTAAGGTGCCACAAGTACTCCTTGTCTTTTTGCAAATACAGACTAACACGGCTGCTACTCTGAAACAAGCCATATTATGTAGCTGCTAAAAATGTAAATGATTCAAGGTTGTAACACTTGTGTCGACCTCCCTTTGTAGTGGGTAAGTTAAAACAGCTGTAACTTGACAACTGCAAAGTTGTCATGCCTGTACTCTTCGATGTATACACATGCCTATGGCAGGTTTGAATTGTTCAGAACGAAGAAAGTGATTTGAAGTTGTAGCGTTTTTTTTTTTTTTTTTCTTTTTTGGTCTCTAAATAATGGGAACTCATGCATCACACATCTCCTAATATTCAAGGATGCATATGTCCTAATAATCACCTCCATTCTGCTACTCAGCTGAAGCCATAATGTGATGATGTCTGAAAGGGTTCTCCAGCAACCTGTCTGTACTCACCTAAACCCAGTAATATGTCACCTGACTGTATCTCCTTCTTCAGTTGTTTATAGTTTACCACTGGCTACTGGAAGTAGCATGCTGTTCAATCTTCACCCTCCTTTTATCTTTCCATATCATCCTGAATTCCTCAGCTTCTCTGGAGGAGAAGGGAAAGTATGCTCCTGGGTGCAATTTGTAGAGGATGACAAAAGGAGGTGACCTTCCCAGATTTTTCCCCCCCCCCCCACTCATTTACAAAGCCCCAGATTCTCCAAGGTATATATGCACTTAATTTCCATGAAAATCAATGTGACCTATGTGCTTAAACACGTTTTGAGGATCTGGGCCAAGTAATTACCAGTCTCAAAGTCCAGAGCACTTTGTGGCAATGTAGGTACCATGGGAAACCTGACATTTTAACATTTAAATTGTCAACTCTAACACTAGTTATTTTTGAAGGAAGAATAAATTTCAGTTTTAACTGTGAAGTCACACATTTTTCGTGTGTGTGGGGATTCAAGCTCCCTTCCTGATATTATTCCTATTGCAGTTCAGGAGGCTGATGGTGAAATAAATGAATATCAAAATAGGACCGTTTTCTTTAGCGGAAAGCTGGTTGTTTAATGATTAGTATTAAATTCAGTCTTAAAATATAAATTAAAGTGATACTTAACAATAGTGACTTCAGTGTGATTAATCATGGGTGCAAGTGCTCATCCTTATAACCATCGTCCCCATCTGGCCAACAGTGCCTGTAAAGTGCTTTGAATAAGGGAGAAGTGCTACATAAGTACTAAGCATTATTATATTCTTTCTTCAATATTATCACAAAACCAAGAATACAAAATCACACACACAAAGTTTTAAATACCAAACAAAAAGTCCAGTGTCAATGCTGAAGTTCTGACTTTCTCACTCTTTGGCTTGGTCTTCATCGCCAGAAAAAGGTATGTTTTTACCACAGGCTTACTAACTGTGTTAGCTATCCTACTGTAAAATCCTATTGACATGGCATGAATTAAACTAGGTGATGTCAGCCACAGGCAGAGGTATAGTGTTGACTTGCCTAGCTACCTCACGGTAAAACCTACAGCTGTCTTGTCTCTACTAGCATTTTACAGTGGGAAAGCTAATGCACATTAGTTCTCCTGTGGTAAATCCCTCCCCACACACTTTTGTTATAATGAAGACCGCCTTTGTCACCTTAAGATGGTGGTTCAGCCTCCCTTGATTGAATTAGCTGGTCTTTTGTGGAGTTCTGGTAAGTACACATGAGGCACACAGCTAGCTGTTTATATTATGGTGAAATTAGATGCCCAGTAATTATCAGCAATCAAGGGAGTTATGCATCTAATTATCAATGCAGCATTCAGAATATCTGCCCTCTTATCATTATTTACATAGTACCAACAGTGAGTTAGGCACTTAATAGATATGTAGAAAGACAGGGTCCCTGTCCCAAAGCATTTACAGTAACTAACAGCAAAGGAAGGGTGAGAGTATAGTTTGTAATTAAAAACAGTGACTGATGAGCAAGGTTTGGCACATGTCAATTCCATGACTTCTAATCAGTACTCCAGCATAGGGTTTTGTTTGTGTAGTTTGCATATATACTGTTCGTTTGGACTCTCTGCTCTTATGAAGAAATGATTCACCTCATGTCAGGTCAAACAGCATATAGTAACCCATCTTTGTTGGTTGTTTTAATGATGGAGAAATAAAAATGATGGCTAAGCAAGAATACCATTTTGAACTCAACATTGTATTGACATTTCCAGTGCACTAAATGATATGAACTTTGATTCCACAACAGATTGTATATGACTAACAAGCGTTGATAGTCTCTTCCTGGTAAACAAGCAATTGTGATTTGCTTGTTACAGTCTGTAGATTACTTATAACCATCAAATCGCATAATATGAACTCTGTCCTGAGAGAGCTTATTGAGGGCAGCTCCTACTCTGGCACTAGTAGAGAAATTTGGAGGCAAATGACAAACAGTTCAGTCTGCCACATGAGTAGAAATGTAACTGTTTGTCATACCTGCTTGTAGCTCACATTAATACCATTGGGCGATATCTGTACATATGGAGAGGAGCCTTTCAATCTAGTCAAGGTTGCCCAGTGTTCACAGTTTATTCACTCTTATTCTCACTGGAAGAGTCCGAGTGTCTCTATTATAACTACATCAAACAGAGTCTTGTGGATTTATGCAATATTCTTGATAGGCTTAAACTAGTGATGTAACTAATCAATCAGAAATTGCTTCACTTTGGCCCTCCTGGTACTACTGACATCTGAATATATGGAGTCTGTTATGGACCAGGTCAGGTCAGATTCTGAAGTATGTCTGCTTTCAGATCATGAAATACCCATTTCCCCCATCCAGCCTGGCAAGAAGTAGAAGAAAGCATGGAGGAGCTATCATCTCCATACTCAAGAGTACTTTAAACAAATCAGTTGAGGAAGTAGTTTTAATCTCTCTCGAAAGGTATATAATCCGTCTAGGAGAGTCATGATCCAAAGGGTCCCTTCTGACCTTAAAAATGTTCTTATAATCAAAATTAAATCTTGTATTGGAAGACGCTTAAGGCAGGGGTTCTCAAACTGGGGGTTGGGACACATCGGGGGGTCACGAGGTTATTACGTAGGGGGTCATGAGCTGTCGGCCTCCAACCCAAACCTCGTTTTACATCCAGCATTTATAATGGTGTTAAATATATTAAAAAATGTTTTTGATTTATAAGGGGGGTTGCACTCAGAGGCTTGCTAGTTGAAAGGGGTCACCAGTACAAAAGTTTGAGAACCACGGGCTTAAGGTATTACCACTTTAAAGAAATGACAAAGGGAGTGGAGTAAGAACAGGAGACTAGGAGTCAGAGCTCCTGAATTGTGACTTTTTTTTTTTTTTGGGCTGTGCTGTAACTCGTGATCTACTGTGCGGTACTTCAGCTCATGCTGCCTAGGTTTGCCCATTGGTAAAATGAGTACAGTAACTTTGCCTACCTCATGAAAGTGATGAAGCTTTATTCATAGCTGAAATGGCCTCAGAGGAAAGATGCTATTTCAGTGCAAATATTTTAATTTATTCTTTCCAATAAAGCTCACACAACATTTTAGGTGATAGTGTCTTATTAAGAAAGCACTCCTTTTGTAACAGGCAATTCATTGGACACTTGCTGGAGCTCTTGACAGATAGCATCTTTGCAGTATTTTTTTCTAAACACTCTGTAATAAATTTTTATGTTACATAAACTTGATTGTGGAAAAACCTTGTTCTTTCACCTTTTGCTGCTAAAAAATGTCCCTAGCCATCACCTTTCCCCCTTCTTCTTTTTTTTTTTTTTTTTTTAAATTGGGACAGCTGGTATATTTGGCTGTAGAGACAGTTACTTCCCAAAGCAGAGCACTATATTTAAAACAAAAACAAAAAACCCACCCAAATCAAACAACAAATACAAATTGCCGAACAGTTGTGGTTCTCTTGTTTGACATTTTATGGAGCAAACGCTGGCTGTGCACCGTTTGGCATTCTGCAAGACAAAGTCCCCTCAGTGTTGCCAATTTAATTATGCAGTTACACCAGTTACTTTTAAAACTTGGTCCTGTTTACATAGGATTTGAGTTTTACTAGCAAACCCATCAAAAGGTTATTGTCTGCACAAAAAAAGTCACTGTTTTTAGTGATTGTGCCTATAAATCAAAATCACCAGTAATTAAATGGAATTTTGAGTGCCAGACAGGAATAAAACTAAGGGTCTCCCCTCTCCCTAAGGGATATGAAATTATGGTTAGCATGTGTTTATTTTACATACCAGTTGGTTTAAAAATAGTGTAAATCATCATCAGGGCATGACTTTCCTTGAAACCTAATGCTAAATACAAATGAAATAATAGAAATGGCTCTCATGAACAAAAATGTTCAACATGAAGCAGTAAGCTTTGTTACAACAAAAGCTAGCTGGAAGTAGCATTGCTTTTACAATTCAAAACACAAATTGATGTAAAAGCTGGATGTCTGGGAATGGGATTGAACATATTTTTCAGAAGCCTTGAATGGTTGCTTTCCCTGTTAAAATATAACCCACGCACAAATACCCCATTTTTATATCTTTCCCACACCCATTTTATTGGCCTGCATTGCATAGTAGGGAATCAGCAGGTTGAGAAGTATGATACTCTCTGGACGTATAATTTATGTATACAGTATGTGAACTATGTAACTGGCTGTGCCAGAATCTGTTCATGGCCAGCATATAATGTATAGCAACACTTTTTTTTAATAATGAGGAATATATATCTGTTTATATGGTTAGTAGAGAATATTTCTTGAGCAGAGTGTTAAGAAAATACAAAATCATTTTTAGGGTTCTGTATTATATCTCTCCATCTATCTTCAGAGATACAGTCTTTATGTCAGAGTCCATACTGTGGAGCTACACAACTTATGTTTTAAATTTTGTTGGAAGTCTGAGAGCAATGTCTCCAGCAAATCATATTTGCTTGTTACGCTACTATCTTGCAAAATACACTGATCATGAGAGCGGTATGTCTTTTGTGCTTATGCTGGCTGGTTTAAGGAAAAATGAGATGGTTTGGTTTTTTTTTTTTTTTTTTTTTTTTTTTTGTTCTGCAAAAAAAATACCAAAACATTATTGTTAGCACTGGTTGAAATATTTCTATTAGAAAACGCTGTTTCATCAAAATAGAAATCTTTTGCTGGAATGTCTTTTGATTTGAGGCATTTTTTTTTCATAATTTTCAACTGGAAAAGTTTTGAAATCCAACAGTAATTCAAAATTGAAATGGTGTTTAGTTTAGATTTGGTTTGTTTCAACTTCCTTGTTTCATTTTGACTTGATGTGAAAAGATTTCATTTCAGTAGAGCGTGTAGTGTGACTGCTCAGTCTCAACAAGTTACGCTGTGTATTCTTTCACTGGGTAAGTGCATGTTGGTTCAGATTTGTGATAGCACATGGGTAAACTGAACCGGCGTGTCTGTTAGTGGCCAGACTCAGTTTTTGGGATTGAGGGTGAGGCTGGGATTTTGTAACGGTGAACCTGCATCTTTGGTGAAATGGAGTCGGGATCACCGGCTACTGTGCATCACCATGATTTCCCCCCAGCTGATCAGCTGGATCAAATATTCAGTTTATCCCATGAAGCCCGCCAACCCGCTACCACCCTGTTTAAAAGAGGATATGAAAGCCGTTCAAGTCACAGGTTACACTACAGAGCCTTTGCCCCTACTGTAAACATAGCATACACCAACAGAAGCAGTTCTTCTGACACAAATCCCTATTCAGGCAGAATAGCCATTTTGGTTAGGAGTGTGGTTTCTTCACACCTCTGACCAACGTGTGTAAGTCGGTATGTTTTAAGTGTAGAGTAAGCCTCAGCAGTTGTCTGACTCTCAAACACAAAAACGGTATTTGTGATGGATTCCGCCTGGGGTGCCACCTGGACCTGGGGTACAGCTGAGCCCTCTGACTCATGAGGCTGGGCTCCCTCTTGCACTGTACTGCTGTGACAAGCTGCAGACCCACTCCCAGTCCTACGCTTGTCTTTCATCATAATTCACACAGGTAAGGACACATCCAGCTGCAGTTACATGTAGGCTTTCTGACCAGCCACTGCATGAACCAAGAATAGAAAGACTACAGCCAAGATAACCCCCAGCTCCCCAGGCAGGTATCCCCTCCCTCCAAAATTATACTGTTTTGCGCTGCACAGGGAACTGCACAGTGTAAGCTCATAGTTTGCCCCTCCCTCAATGTGGAGAGGAAATGCAACAGCTTTTCCCCTTGAGCTAAGATTTCCAAGCACTTCATTCAAACTCAATGGTTTAGATAAAGCAAAAACAAGTTTAACTACAAAAGATAGATTTTAAGGGATAGCAAGCAGATTACCTAGCAAATAAAAACACAAACTAAGTTTAACTTACTAAATAGATTGACCTGAATTAGCAGTCTCTCACCCTGACTGATGACGATGGTACAAACAGACCTGCAGATTCTTAAGGGACAAGCTGCATTTGCGGTGCAGCTTGAGATCCCTACCCCCATTCCAAGTCCTTTTCCTTAGGAGCTTTTTTTAGGTGTTCAGTTGTGGGGGAAGTGAGGAACCACAGATGATGTCACTCCCTGCCTGATATAGCACTAGCAAATGGTGGGAACGCTTTGTATGAAACTTGGTTCCCAGACAGGTTTGTGGAAAAAAATACAGACATCCCAAGATGGAATCCAGAGTCATGTGGTCTGGTCACATGCCCTTACATACCTTGCTGAGTAATAGCAGCCATTACTTACAGGCTGTCTGGAACATTTACAGGAGGGTCAAGTTCTTTCAGGGTCCATTGTCTTTGCTGATGGGCTATCAGCACTGTCTGGCTTCTTCATTATTGTACCTGAAAGGCTAGTTGTGGGTGTTACCCAGAGTAAGCTCATTTGCAATACAGACACATAGTTGATATTCATAACTTTAGATAAACAAATGATACATGTATACAAATAGGATAATCATATTCAGCAAATTATAACTTTTCCAGTGATCTCACATGACCCGTCTTGTACAAAAGCATCATAATTACGCCATAATCATATCATGATAATATCACTGTGAAGTGTCACGTTATTTTTCTGACACTGCCCTCACTAGAAGCAGCACTGCACCATCTCTTACAGAACCCCAGTCTGAGGGCCGAGTAAGTGGAACTGTCAGACTCCAGCACAAGGCTGCTCAGAAGCAGTGCTCTTCTGTAGAGTAGGTTAGGATAAGGAAAAACCTGTCAAAGCTTGGTCTTCCTCAGTGGAGATGATGTTGTGGAAGCTGTGAACCATGAACCCCAGGAAGTGAAGGGAGGGAAACCAGACTGCCAGGAGGTGGAGGACCCACAGTGTCTACTTTGCCTGAGGGAGACAGCTCCTCTGGAGTAAAATATTTCCAGGGCTATAGTTGACCAGTCGATGTGTGGTGATAGAATAATAAGGCGGCTATTGCAGGTTCAGTTAGTCCAGCACCACATGAGGTTGCTTCTCTTCTAGAGGTTGGACCCCAGCAGGCCAATGCCCAGGGACCATCAGTTCTTCAAGTGGTGGTCTCTGTTTGTATTCCACATACGAGTGTGCATGTGTGCCACGCACCTGAGTCCGGAAGCATTTCTTAGCAGTGTCTGACGTGCATGTGCGTAGTGCATCAACTCATGCTCCCAGGTCATTTGGGTCAAGGCCTCTCCAATTCACTCCTGCTGCTGCGTGGCCTGAGTCGTAACCCACTGTTCCTTCGCACTCTTAGTTTTCTAAGAGAGTGACTCACTTCTACTTTGTAGATAGGTGTACATCAGTTTTTTTTTTTCTTTAGTGTTTAGTTAAACTAACATATTTAGTATAGTTCTTCTTTCCCTGTTTGAGGATTGTGATCCTGGGCTATGCTTCAGATTCTGGGCTTCAAAAGCCTGTCTTTTCTGCTGCACTCCTTCTCTGTGAGCAACAATCCCCAGCAGTGCCGCTATTGTCTCAGCGATGAACACATTGTGGCTTGATGCACTCTTGCTAACTCCTTCCTGCCCGGGAGCTCTGTCTTCATAATACCTCCCTCCCTCCCACTTGTAAAGTGGTCATCATTGCACCCCTCCGAGCACCGCACGTGTTCTGGAACTGCCGGTACCAAAGGCCAAAGATAAGTCCAGGCATGAGAGCAAAAACCACTCTCACGGGCATGAGAGCCGATTGCTGCTGTGGACTGCTCTCAAGCACAGCGTTTCATCCCCGAGCTATGCCATGTTGCGTGCAAAGTCATGCTCGGAGCCAGCCAGAATGGTGCCCAAGATTCCATGCATGGAGGGTCAGGCGCAAATGGGATCTGACGGTACCAATGGTGACCTTGGTACCCAAGCATTTGGAAAGCTTACTGGCATGTGCACCACCTGTTCCACTGGTAACATATGCCTCCTAGACAGGCAGGCTCTACAGACACCTCCAGGCCCTTCTGGCATCTCCACAGGTATGCTATGGACCCCTGGGTGCTTGGAAGCCTTACTGTCTGTGGAAGAGTTGATCTTTCCCTCCCCACAGTCTCCTCTTATATCCATCACCCTTCTTCCCCTTGCTCACCCACAACATCCTGACCCCAGAGGACAAGCCTCTTCTACTGCTGCTGGAGAAGCCTGTTCCCTGTTGCACTGCAGCCCTACAGTACCCCTTGCCAGAACCATCTTAAGAGTCCAAGGAGTTCTTGGAGCTGGAACTCTTTCTCACTGGTGTCATGCTGGAGTCTGGATGTACACCCCAGGCTGCTCTAGCTTTTGCATACAACCCGACAACAGAGGCCTGGTACTGCTTCCCTTGGGGCCCACCACATCCAAGGGACCATTCCTTTAGTCCATACTGGGGACCCTGGCACCATCTCACCACACTAGGCACCATCTCAGGTGTCGTACCACCTATCCCCTGCACATCCACCAGCACCGTCACTATATGAAGAAGAGGGAGACATCGAACTGGTACTGTTGGCTCTGCTGGTCCCGACTGGAGCATCCTCCTTGCCGGACAAGGCGATCATCCCTCTCCCACTCTCTCTGCTAGATGACCACTGCCAGCATCAGGACTTGTTACATAGGGTAGTGGCAGACCTGAGCATCCCATTGGAGGAGGTTCAGGACCCACAACATCGGCTCCTGGATGTCCTCCAACCTCAGGGGCCATCTAGGTTAGCCTTATCCATCATTGAGGCCAGCCTCCAACTGGCGTGGGCAGTATGGCACACCCCTGCATCCTGTGCCCCCACACCTAAGAGGGTGAAGAGGAGGTATTTTGTGCCTGCTAAAGAGGTGAATTTTCTTTTCTCCTATCCACCCCCCAGCTCCCTGGTTGTCCAAGTGGCCATGGAATGGGCACAGCATCAACCACAAAAGTCATCTTTTACAGTAACCATTAAGAAAACGTCTAGACACCAAGCTCACAATAACAAAAATACATCAAAGTAAAATCCAACAATCCATGGATCTATTTTTCTGTAGAACTCCGCAGAGCTACCAGGCTCTGCTAGCCAGGTGTTTTCTTTTTTTTTTTTTTCTTTTTTTTTTTTTTATAAACAGCTACAGGCTAGTAGAATTCAAGGACAAGCTGCCACCGGAGCAGCAATCCACGGCGCTGCTAGATGAAGAGTGACCAGTCACCAAAGTGGGCCTTCAGGTAGCGGTGGATGCAGCAGACACGTCCTCTTGATCTCTACTGATCAAGGTCGTTATGCGAAGAAGCTCATCTCTACAATCATCGGTCTTCCCCAGGGAGGTCCAAAATACAATTTTGAGGACCTCCCTTATGTCAAGAACCAGCTGTTCCATGATAAGATGGACAAATCGCTAAAGGACTCCAAAGCCAGACTATGGTCCTTTGGTATACATACCCCATCCCTGAGACAGCAGCAGAAACAACCTTTCCACCTGCACCCTCACGTGCCCTACCCACACTACTACCAGAAGGAACCAAGACACCAATCACAGCAGCCTCGCTTCCCCACCACTGTTACATCCATCTCCTCAACCCTCTCTCAGCAGCAGACCAAATCGCAGAACCTCCATGGTGTCACCCTCAGCACTCCATTCACCCACTATTGGGGCAAGATCACCATGGACAGTTGGGTACTGGAGATCATCTACCACAGCTAGATACTCTCTCAAATTCCTCTCATTCCCACCGATCCACCCTTCCCACTCACCCCCTCCTCCCTAGGGGTGGTGAATCCATTAAGCATTGGAATGACTTCCATGATGAGAAACTGGATTGGATTGGATGGTTTCCACTTAAGCAGACATGGGATTATGCTTCTAGGTTCAAAGTTGTCAGGATTTGTTAGGCAGGCTTTAAACTAGATAGGAAAGAGGGAGAAGGCGTGTGTTTTGATTACTTCAAATGATCTAATATGCCTTTAAAGAAAATATGGGTTTCTGAAAAGTAATGAACGAGGAGAGTATTAATCTACTAAAATCTGTAAACCATGCACGGTGTGTGGGGAAACAAGATGAGCTAAGAGTATTCTCAAATGATGGAGTCTTTAATCTAGGGGACATAACTGAAACTTGAAATAACTGGAGTGTCAATATAGATACATAGACGGAAGAAGAGGATAGCTGTTATAACAGTAGTATTAGAAATAGCAACTTAGACATAGGTTTGTAACGCGATATGGCAGCATAAAGAGGCCAGTGGAATTTTGAGCTTCATAACAGAGGGAGCCTTTATAGCTAAAGCATGACTGCATCTGGAATATTACATTCAGTTCTGGGCACCACATTACTAGAAAGTTACATATACATCAGAGGTAGTTCAGAGAAGAGCACCAAAAATGATTAAGGGATTAAATCTGAGCAATAAAAGAGAATTAGAGGAACTAACAATGGATAGCTTAGAGATGGACGGGGAGAGCGTAATGGTCTGAGTAACTGAGGTATATAAACCTCATGCAAAGAGCATTATTACATAAAGTGCCACAAGGGATTATAAATAGGAAGAATTGGAAGAAGATAAGTAAACTTAGACTGAATATCAGGAAAAACATTTTTATAGTAAGATCTATTAAGCTGTAGAATAGTTTGCAAGTGAAGTGATGGGAGCCCCATTCCAGGAAACACTTAAAACTAGACTAGACAGAACATTAGAAAATGATCAGTAGGGAACAGACTTTCATTGGCAGGATTCGGATTGGATGACATTTTGTCAGCAATATTTGGTTGTCACTTGTCAGCTATTTTTTTCTTTGATGAAATGTTGACCCTAGTGGTGTGTGTGGGTCTTAGGGCTGTAAATCATAAATTCAAGTCCCCGTTGCCATACTGCTGGGGATGAAATATTTGTGGCTAAATGTCACTGACAAAACTTTGTGCCAAAAATTTAGTGTAACGAAATTGTCTTTTCAAGAAGATCTCGCCATGCACAATTATCCTTGTGAAAAACCTGTAACCAGTGGTCAACATTGACAGAGCATTCGCTTAACCCTTTGCCATAAATGCCAGAGAGGACATCCATGGCTAAAAACAAGTTTGAATGATGCTGTGAGTATCCTTGTAGTGCTGCTTCCAAATTTGCTCTCCTTCCAGTAGTTAAGGTGGTGTTTAACCTTTTTATTCTCTGTATCACTATATAGCATGGTATAAGCTTCAGAATACAGTGGTACAGAAGACAAAAATCCTTAATTATCACTTTATTGACTTAAGAATTGTTCAATTCTCAACCAGTTTTTTGTATAAAAATAACAGAGAAAATAGAATATTTACTGTACAGGTTATAAAAAGCAGCAGATATGACACAAATAGCGTTGAGACATTATTTGTATCTTCCATCACAAAAATGTCTGCTTTATTAAAAAGACTGAATAATCTTTTCCTACTTCATTCCATTACAAATTAATAATATTAATTTAAACAGTTTTTGCACTTAGTTGTACTTGACCAATAAGCACAATTAAACATATTCTGTTTCTTTTGGAAGAATTTACTTTCTGTTCCTGAACAGCACTTATTTTCCTCTGATTCACACATTGACGTCATTGTTATTTCTTCCAGTTTTTACTCCAGTGTCAGTGGGAGGGCTGTATTATGGAGAAGATGGGTCTCTTACAAATAGAGCACATTTGATTAAATACTACGGAGAGCTGTGTGGAACCCAGTGCTCTTGGTTTATAGGATGAGATGTTGGCAAACTTTTGTTGTTCATTTGTGTTCTTTGTACCATCATGAGGTTTGCCTTGAGGTGTTTTTTAAATCTGAAAGAAGTTTCTATATTTCAGCAGTGCAGGGAAGAACCTCACTAGTCTGCATATTCCATACTTTGCTAGTCTGCCAATCTCTCCACTTCTCAGCTGAGCTGATGATAGAATTGCTATAGATGAAGTGTCCTATTACTAAGATTTTATTCTTGCCAAACATACTACATTACACTTACAGTATATTATAAAAATATCAAGAATTAAAAATAAACCATAACAATCAAAACTATAACCATCTGCTGTGCTCAGATATAGTACAGAGTGGTGCCCGTAGGGAGCCATTTGTGGCTGGAGGCTGAGCCATAGAGCAGGTCTGTAGCAGAGCTGGGAATGGAGCCCAGAACTCCCAAGCCTTGAGTAAACAACGGATGTTTTTGTCATGGAACAAACATTTGTGGAATGTCCAGACTAGCCTTTACAAACATGGTGACCATTTCTAGTTCATTGGCAATCAGTTAATTTGAAGGGGGGAAAAAAATCTCTTGTGTGGACAAGATCAGAAATTAATACCCAGATTTTTAAAGGTGTATAGGCATTGCTCCATTCAGCATTGCAAGGCCCTAGTGACTTAAATAGCTAATTCCCATTTTCAAAAGTGACTTTCAATTAGACTTAGGTATGTCTACACTTACATTTTATAGCGCTCTAACTTGCTGCCTCAGGGTAGTGAAAAATCATCCCCCTGAACGCAGCAAGTCTGAGCGCTTTAAAGCGCTAGTGTAGACAGGCTCCGAGGGCTGGGAGCTCATCCCATCATGGAGGTGGATTACCAGGAGCACTGGGAGAGCTCTCTCCCAGTGCTCTTGTGCGACCACACTCGCACTTCAAAGCGCTGCTGTGGGAGCATTCCTGCGGCAGCGCTTTGAAGTTTCCAGTGTACACATGTCCTAAGAGCCTTGTCTACGCTTAAAACGTGTGAAGGTAGGTTGACTTCACTCAGGGATGTCACTCAAGAGTCACACATAGTTAAGCTGATGTACACCCCGGTATAGACACTTCTAGGTCAATGGAAGAATTCTTCCATCAACTCAACTACCGCCTCCTGAGGGGGTAAATTTACTTCAGCAACAGAACATCTCTTTTCTGTCATTCTAGCAAGTGTCTACACTGCAGCACTCCAGTGGTACAGCTGCAGTGTTGCACAGGGCCCCTGCAGTGTAGACATACCCATAGGTTCCTAAAGTACTTTTGAGAATGGGATTTATCCATCTAAGGATGTGTCTATGCTGCAAAGAAAAACTGATCCCAATCAGTTGGGGTGCTGAGTCTCAGAGCCTGAGTCTATTGACTTGGCCTTGCAGGTCTGGGGCCAGGGGCTAAAAATAGTAGTGTAAATGTTTTGGCTCACCTGAGCCCAGCCTCTAAAACCCAGCGACGGGGGAGGCTGTCAGAGCCTGGATCAATACACTGCTATTTTTAACCCAAGGCCCAGTCAGTTGACCCAAGCTCTGAGTCTCTGTTCCGTGGGTTTTTCTTTGCAGCAGAGACATACCCAAAGTTACTTGGACCTTGCAATGCTGAGAGCTGGGCCTAAGTGACTTGCCTAAGTCACACAGGAAGTCTGTGGCAGAACGAATAGTTGAACCCAGATCTTCTGAGTCCCAGTCCAGTGCCTTAGCCACAAGGGCATCTTTTCTCTTTTTATTGGTTTGTTAGTTTAGTTTAATTTCTACTAAGATATTTGTAAGCTAGGTAGCTCAATTGAATATAGTCAACTATTGTAGACGTAAGAGCACCATAGAGTTTCATATAATTTCCACCTAAAAACCACAAACTGGGACCCCTCCCCAAACTCATGTTAAAAAATGGTAAAAGGGAGCATGAACCTCATAGGTGGGGGGAAGAAGTGGTGGCCCAAAACTGGGCTAAATTTGGGCTTAGTAACAAAATTAATTTGAGTTGGTAAAGAAATTTGAAATCAAGTGAATTTCAGTTGGTTTCATTTTCTTTTCTGAAAAGTTATCAAAGCTCTGGTAAACATATATTTAATTTTAAAAGGTGTTTGGGATCAGTGACATTCAGTATTTTAAAAGAAACTGATACTGGTAAAAATCTGAGTTTCAGTTACAGATTCACCCTCCAGTAAATTCTTGGGTGAGCTGCTTTTTCTGGTATGTTTAAATGTAATTAACTGTGAAGATACAGCAAAAGTGCTTCCTTTCCCTCCTTCTCCTGATAATTGTTATACCTTCTGGGGTTTATTTCCCGCAGTGTAGGAGCCAGTATCCTGTAGTTTCTTAGGATACTCTCAGTTGGTGGTTAGCCATGTGAGATCTCTGTTGTCACATGGATAACAGTCATCCCATTTTGCCTTCTGCTAATACAAGTTATACTTTCTGAAGGCAACTGTTAGCATGTTTGCTCCTGGCCATATCAGAGTTAGCCTTTCATGCTTTGGATTAAGAACACATATTGGCCCCTTTTAAGAGTAATTAATTTAAAAGGTTAAAATTCCCTTTTCGTTCAGACATTCATCCTTCCTTCTCTCCAATTTCTCTTCAATAAAACTTAATATGTCACTTTATCTGAGTAAAATAGTTTCCTCAACTGTATACATTTTCAGACTTTTGGATAAGGTAGATAGATACCACTGAAAACATGCTTGTAGAATAAAAATTAGCTGCTCCTGGAAGTGGCTATATTTAAGTTTATGACAAGGCAGGGAGCATTGCCTTCAAGAGAATAATTCTACAAGAAAAATATAAGCTTTTAGTGATCCAGGGTCACAGAGAAGATACATGAAATGAATAACACAAAGATTCTATAAACCGAGCTGCATCTCATTCCAATATTTACCACCTAATAATGATAAATTTAAGATAGATATTTGGATACCATGGTGACCACAAAACTACTACTGCTACTTTTTTTTGTTTGGCTTTCAGATCTGTACTTCTCAACAGAACAAAAAACAAATGTATCAGGAACAGTGGTGCAAGCAGAATTCATTTCTTACCTGTACACTGCACTCATGGGAGGGACACAAAGGGAGGGCACGTGACTTCCTCATGTGACTCCTCCCCGCCCTGCCTCCAGCCAGGGGGCCCTGTGTGCTCCCTCCCCGTGATCCATCCCATGTTATCTGGGGGGGCCTCTGTCCTCTTCCTGCTGCGCCAGAGACTTCTGAACTGCAGGGCTCTCTGAAACCGCAGTGGCAAAAGGAGCAGAACGTGGGGCCCCACCTCTGGTATGGCTGTATTGCCAGCCCTGTCCTCTGGCAGGGCTGCTGTACAGACCCCAGACGAGATGCAGCTGTGTGGCACGGCTGGGGGTGGTGCAGCTGCGCCAGAGGAGCTGCCAGGGTGGGGCCCCACATTCTGCTCCTTTTGCCACTGCGGTTCTGAAGAGCACTGTGTCTTTCTGGTATGGCGTACCGGCTATAAATATCTTAGTGGTCCGGAACACCGGACCGGACCACTGTACTTACACCACTCATCAGGAAGCCTGTTGTAGTGTGGTATACTATGAATGAGTTAATTTGGTTTTGTTCGGCTACGTTTATGGTTCACAAAAATTGTTAACACTTGAATTTTTAAAAAATTCTGTGCTACTCTTTTTTTATTTTCAGTTGGATGTTGGGGTTATTTATATTGTTGTTGACTTACAGCACAATCATTTAAATATACCATATGACAGACGCAGTATAAGAACCTGAGTAGACTAGAACAGAATCCTCTAAAATAACAAATATCTAAAAAGATTTGTAGTACATATTTGGAATGTTTTTTCAAATGGGAGAGGACTGGATGACTTTGAGGATTAGTAGTAAAATATGGTACCTTCACTTCTAGGTCATTGGTTTGAATGCAAGCTGCTCATTACTAGAAGTTGTTACTCTTTGGTGATTTATGTGAAAGAAAGATCATGTAGCAGGGCATATATGAATAGGTAAATAGCAACATTTTATGCTTTTGTAGGTGCTGAAATCATCCCTTCTGTTTCTTTTTTTTTTTTTTAAAGTCACATTCATAGCTTCCGTTAAATAAATTGGCAGATTACCACAACATGTCAATCACTCTCGCCTCAACTCAGCAAATCGCCTAAGCATGTGCATACATTTCAGCACATGAATATTTTAAGTGGCTTCACTGTGGCTACTTGTGTTCCTGAAGTTATGCACATGCTTAAATGCCTTGCTGGATTAGTGTGCTTGTGTCTGCAAAAGCCTCTCTTGGTATCTAGTTAAACTCAATCCCTTTTTGTTTTGTGTTGACTGTGTGAAGAGAACAGGGCATTACTTGTCCCTTTATATATTTCACTTGAATATCATAATTGCAGTGAACCCCTCATAGCCTTCTGTTTTCCAGGCCTAACATATTAAGCTTCCAAAGCTGTTCCTCCATCTCTAAATAATTCTTTTTGCATCCTCTGGAGTATTGGATGGATGCATTTTTTTTCATCTTTGTTGCCAAAATTGTGCACAACATTTTGTTCTTAGATGCCAAGGAGATATATATGCTAAAGATGATATTTCAAGTAAGGACTGAGAAGGATCTACAATGGACTTGCTATTTCCCTAGTATTGCAACCAATTCCTAATGTGGCCTGTATTTTTCCTTCACTGTGGCACAGAAAACTCCCTGGATGACTTGGGAAATTCTTAAGTGTCATGTTCCCATTGCTCCTTACATGACAATAAGGTAAGAATACAAGACATCAACAGAAGTTTTACCCAACTAGGGCCATGAACATGTTTTGGTTTTTTCCTCATGAACTTACGAATATTTCTCCCAATTTGAATTGAACTAGAAATGAGCCAAAATATGAGTTAGAAATGTTGGCTTGTTTCTAATAAAATGTGTTTATGTATCTATTATATGAATTACTGTACATAAGAAGAATCCATTGGTAAGCATCTGCTTAATGATTCTACAGGAAAAAATTGCCCTGTAAGAACAGTAATTCTGAACATTTATAGTGATTTAATATTTACAACATCTCTGAGTGAGAGGAAGTATTAAGTGACTGGCCTAAGCCATTCATCAAGAAAGTTGCAAATACTTTTTTTTTAAGTGAACTAAATATTTTTATTTCAAATAGCAAGGGCAAGACAGGCAATGTTTAAACTTTTTTTTTTTTTTTGCTTGCTTGTTTGCTTGCTGTCCCTCTGTCAAGGCTGAATCCCCACTCTGGCACTTTGAGTACCAAAGGTGGGGCCCGCAAGGATTTTAAAAATTAATTCTTGCCACTTCAGGCTTGTATTAAACTCCCGAGGTTACAGCTTTTCTCTGACTTTGGCTTGGTAAACTCTGCCACCACCCAAATGCAAAAAACCCCTTTTGAACCCAGGAAGGAGCACTTGGGAATTCCTCCCTGTGGAGTACCCTCAAGCCCTTTCACCCCTTTCCAGCGAAGAGCTGAGAAAGAAAACAAAAGAAATTAGCTGTGGCTACCAGCTAATCAAACAACATTCACGAACCTCTTAGGACACCAAAAATCCAATCCTGTTCTTAAAAAAGGGTAAATTTTATTAGAAACAAAAAGGAAGAAAATACGTCTGGAACTTAGGCTTTTGCTAGATTTTAAAAGAGCAATTCCAAAAATTGAGTACCAAAAATAGCTTTCTTGGGATCCAGCTTAAAAGTTACAAGCAAACAAAAGTATCTGGGGTTAGCACAGAGGAGATCCACAAGCCAAAATAAACGGGATTGTGTCTATTTAAGCATTCTTAATTTACTTACTTATTTGGGGGGGTTTAAACAAGTAATTCTAGGTATGATCTGATGATTTCTCATACCTGGCTTAAAGCTTTACACAGCATTTTTGCTGCTCTCTGTTCCCCCCTTTCCCAGAGAGAGAGACAGACCAAAGAGAGCTTCTTTCCCAATTTTAAAAAGTTTTAGCCTTTCCCATTGGCTCTTTTGGTTAGATGCCCACTCCTTTTCTTTTACCTGTGGGCTTGTTAACCCTTTACAGGTAAAGCAAGCAGAGAACAGACACCAAGAGGGATTTTACAGCTAACTGGCTGGCTGGGTGCTTATAAAAGGAAACTACCTCCCACTTCATTTATCATACCCTCTTATTCCGGAATTGTTGGGTTGTGATGAACCAGATGAATTGCAGGCAGTGGTGAACCAGCATGACCAATGAACCCCGCTGGAGCATGAAACCAGACCTTGGAGAGTACAGAACATTCTAATAAATACTTTTCTTGGTTTTGTTCTTTTGTGGGGAAAGACGCTTTTAATAACTCAGGAGACTATGAAGTCACTTGTCTGATCCTCTGTGATTGGCTGCAAACTCCTGAAAGAGTCCTTGGTAGCGATGACATTACTTCCTGGTGCATGCTGTGTGTCACTACAGAACCATACTGTGGAGTTCAGGAAACCTGTAACAAACAAACAGGTATTATTGTAAATTTACTGTTTTGTATGGTGCTGATTGCACCTTTCATCCTTGCTGTTTGCGGTAGCCAGCACGTTTTGGTTTAAAAAAAATCCAACAACAACATAAGAGCCTCTTTTATTATTGAGTTGGTTAAAGGGGTTTGGTGAAGCAGTCAATGCATTAGACTAAAATTACACTTTAGTTTTTTTTTTTTTTTTTTTACTTGAAAATACAGGGTGCTGTCTATTTCCTGTTCAGGTGTGGCAGATCATATTGCATTCTCATGCATTTAGGGATATTATAAACAGGAAAAATGTGCATATAATAGGAAAGCTTTACACATCTGGAAATTTGATACTATCATCTGATACTTCTTTCTTAAATGTAAAGACAGCACTGGGATTATAATAATCAGATTAGATTTTTTTTCTTGTCTTTTTCCTCTCGGGTGTTTGATTTTTGTAAGAAGCTGCTTGCTTAGTACTGCCGTATAAGGCCTGTAAATTGGACTTCAGTGATTTTTCTGTTACATTTTAAAATAATGAATTGTTTTCCTACCTGCCTTCCCTGCCCAAGGAGGAGATGTCTTTGTTGATTTCTTGATAGTATTAAAATAGATTACAAAATAAACAACTGATTACTACAACAGGTCATTCTGAGACTGGTTCATGGACTTCAGAGTCCTGTGAAGAATTTTTTTACATCAGTCATATTCAGTCATATGCTCTTGTTTCTCCCCCACTGTTTGACCCCTCACTGTCAACTAACTGGTTCTAAGAAGCAGAATAAGAGACTTTCTTTCCCCTGCCATCTCCACCAGTGATTCCTCTGTCTCTCAGAGGGAATCCTGAAAATCCCTTACAAGTCTACTTTTTTTTTTTAACCCCTCTCCCATCTGGCTCTGTTATATCCTCTAGTCACTTGCTGATATGAATGAATGGGAATCTGCAGGGCCAGTCAGTGATGATCTTGAAATCTTTCAGAGTACCAGCCGTGTTAGTCTGTATTTGCAAAAAGAAAAGGAGTACTTGTGGCACCTTAGAGACTAACCAATTTATTTGAGCATAAGCTTTCGTGAGCTACAGCTCACTTCATCAGATGCAATCTTGAAATCAGTAGTTAGGAGAAAAAGACATGCAGGACTTGTAATGCTCCTGGTTCTCCCCTTCTAGTTCCTATCTGCTAGGAAAGAGCACATAATGTCCACACAAATCCTAGCTCATTGCACTATGTTGAACATCAAGCAAGAAGCTAAGAACATTGGCCATTATGTTTGTATTTGTAAATAAGTTTTTTTTCAAGAATGAAAGGAGAAATATATGTTAAAATGTCAAGTCACTGACTGGGGCAAAGCATGGTAGCTTTTATATGGAGCGATTTAGTGAGCGAGTTATAGTAACCCCCAGTTATTTCTTGATCATCTGAAAGAGAGGGGGGAAAAAGGTGAGCGTGGGATAAAGGTTGGAGAATCATATTAAAATGGCCGTGGCAGCCCAAGGCATTCATGAAGTGAAAGGAACTTGGAGAAAATTGGCAAGGGCTGGTGAGATTCCTGTATACATGGTTCATTAATCTTTGCTGCTTTCAACATTGTTAAATTAAGATGTTGGGTTATACGTGTCACGATTATAAACTGGTGTTTAGTTACAAATAGTTAAAAGAAATGCAGCCAATTAAACAGAAGAACAAATGGGTCAGTGATAGTTTAGTAAGTGAATGCAGAAAACTTTGATGATGCAACACTACAGGCTTGTATTTTTTTTTTCTTACCATGTTTTATTGCCAAGTATAAGATTGCTTTCATAAGTTTCACATCTAACATTCTGCAGCAGACTGTCTATAACAGAGACCTCTGATTTCCATCCTGACCTTTTAATTAGTGTCTGGTTCAAAGCACATTGATGGCTTTGTCTACACTGCACACCTTTTAGCAACATGACTGTGCTGCTACAGCCGTGCCACTGAAAGGCGCGCAATGTAGCCGCTGTTTGCTGGCAGGAGAGAGCTCTCCCGCTGCCAAGAAACTTCCACCCCTAATGAGCAGTGGTAGCTTTGTCAGCAGGAGAGCACTCCTGCCAACAAAGCACGGTTCACACCGGCACTTTTCATCTGCAAAACTTTTGTTGTTTGGGGGTGTGTGGGGTTTTTTTCACACCCCTGAACAACAAAAGTTTTGTCGTTCAGTTTCCAGTGTAGACAAAGCCTTAGTGAGTAACATTTATCTCTAGTGGAGTGACTATATGCAATACATAGGAAAAGTTTATAAATATTTTATTTTATTGCCCAGCACGGATAACCTCTACATAACAAGCAGTGTTTTAAAATGACAAAGGTCAGTAGAAGAAGTCATGTGCCTATGCCCTGCTGGCTGTGTGCTATCTCACTTGTGATCAGCCTGGAGAATGTACGGAACTAATGACAGATAGTTTTCTGGCTCTGCTAGCAATCAGGCTTACAACCTTCTCCCGTTCCTCCTCCTCTGTTGATGTACTTGCTGTTAACAGTCCATCTGGAACTGTAAGTTTTCTAGTAAGAATATCAAACACACAGGCTTACCAGAGTAAGGTAAAGTGCAGGGGGCATTCAGGAATGAAACTGGGACAGTTCAATTTGTAATTTAAGTCACTTTTTATATACTACTCAGATTCTGTATGTGGTTTAGAGGGATGAAAGAGTTAAAGTTCCTGGTGCACTGAGCCTGATTTATAAAATGTATAGCTCTTGCTTTATATAGTGGTCATTCAATGTTTTTTGAAAAGTTAATTTATATGATCATCTATGTTCTTGAATATTAAGAAGAGACTAAGAATTAATGGTATTGGCTGAGTTGCTTTAGCACATTTTTCACCTTATATGGAAAATTGCCTACTGCTTATCAGGCAGAAGAAATAGAGTATTTGCTGCTATTGTCACATTCCTTAAAGTTGGAGGAAATCACTTTTATCTGACTAAAAATTCATTTTGCCTTTTAAATATTGGTTTTAATTCAATAACTGTTAGAATGGGCAGTGCTTCTTCAGCAGAATAGTGCCTCGGCATGTTTTCATTGCCATGTAGCAGAGTTCTTTCCTCAGTTGGGTTAGAGAATCTTTGATGTACTAAAGTAAATGTACATTTCTGTTTGGAACCATCTTTGGTTTCCCTGTGTGTGTGTAACTATATATAAAGAGCAATACAAATGGCTATTAACTTTCTGTATTGCCTTTTTTACTGTTTGAAGAGGCTTGGTTTTGAATGGTCTCTTTAATTCACAAGCTTTTGCCTGTGTTAACCTACTCTGAAGGTTTGTTTAATCATTATGCTGCTGTGGGAAGTTATGTCACAAGTTCATCATTTTGACTATAAAGATTTAAAAGGTAAAAAAATATGGGCCTGGAGGAAGAACCACTTGTTTTAAGCATCAATATTTCTGATTAGCAAAACAGCAAGGACAAAGGAGAAAAACACATTGATGTTTGAGGAGGTGTTTAATTGAGTCTAATCTGATCTATTAAAAAAATTCTGATCTCATATTGGTGTAAATGTACAGCGTGTAAATGCCAATGAAGTCAGTGTGCTGTGGAATGTTAGAAGCTCTGGAGGTATGAGATCAGAATCCGGTCTGATCTGTATGTTTCTCCCTAATGTTTGTTTTTCGTTCAGTTAAAATATTGCAACTTCATGAGACTATGATGTTCCATGTGGCAGAAAGTCATACAATGTGTGTATTCGAATGTGAATATATTTCTTGTAGCATATTACTGTCTGCATATGAACAGAGACTCAGTCTTTGCAGTGTATAGCTCACTGTAACTTTAGGGACCAGATTCTGCCACCCTAACTACTAATTATAACTACCTTACTCTGCAGATCTTGTATATTTCAATTGGTGAGTAAGACTATTTAATGGGTGTAAGGATAACAAAATCTGGCCCTAAATTATTTTGCTGTTTTAAATGCACAATTATGCAGTTCAAAAATAGTTAAATGGATAGCAAAAGTCAATACTTTCCTTGCTCCTTAAAACTAATGCTTGGATATTGAATTTTTTTAAATAATATGTAGCAAGAAATCATGAGTCCACAGACAGCTTGAGCCAACAGACACAAAAGGATAGGGTTATATGGCTAAATACTTTATAAACCACATATTGGTTTATAAAGTGGTTGCATTGAACTATCCATGCAACTATCCTTTTTGTGGAGGTGGGGCAAGGAATATGGTGGGTTGTTTTGTGGTTTTCCCGATCTTGGTGTTTTATGGTTCATATGAAAAGAACAAAATTTCTTATCATACATATTATAAAAGGTCTTAAACTATCCATATTTATTTTTAGGTCTCCACCCTTGGGCTTTGGATCTTGCAAACTGCTATTTTAGTAAATTGAAGTCTATATATAGGGGAAACTGGCAAATTAAATATTGTGTAAATCTGTATAATAAAAATAGCAATTACTATGTTTTGAAAATCTAGCTATAAAAAGTAAATGATACAAGAAAGCCAAGTTAAAAAGGAGTTCATTTTAGTTTGTTACTAAAATGACCAATGTTTCCTGCTGGCTCTTACACCCTGCAATTGGAGGATCTGGCATGCAAATGTTTTAAATAATGCTAGGTTTTGTTGCTGTTTGGCGCTGCATAATACTGAGGGTGGAATGACTTAAATATACAGGGCATGGGCCAAATCCGAGAGTCCTTTCTTAGGCAGAACTCATACTGACGGCACATTAAAGTGTCTACAGTGGGAGTTTTGACTGAGAAATTGCTAGAGATTTTGTCCCAAACTACTTATTACTAGGTTTTGCAAGTAGTATTTTCGTGATTATTTTTCTTCAAAAATGGAACACACCCATGAACACTGGAATTTAGCAGAAATCCTCATTTTGATCATGGTAACATTGTTTCCCATTAAGGGACTGATACAAAGTTGTCACTGAAAATAGTTGATCTGTTCTTAACCTTTTTTTAAAATTACTTTGGTAATTGGAAGGACAATCAGTAAATCCAAAAATTCTGTGTTTTAGGTTGCTAATGAATTTACTGAGCTTCTGAACATCGGAGACTGGCATATAAATTGCTCAGTAATCTGTTTTCAGGAGGCAATAGGTTGTTTATCTGTTTTTTCTTTCTTCAAGGAGGTCTTTGGTGTCCCTGTTAGACCCATGATGATGACAGTTTCTCTTTTACACAGAAATATGAGATTCTAATCCTTTGTATTGCTCTTTGAAAATCACAGTACTGCTGGCTTCTCTCATGGGGGCACTAATGCAAAAAGGAGCATGTTTACCTTGAACGAGGTGGGCATTTTGGGCTTGTCACTGACCATTCTGTATTTTAGAGCAATATGTGCATTATAGGTGGAGCTGGAACTGCTAGTTGCCTAACATTTTCCATTATTAGTCCGTTTTCAGTTGCTTTTAACTTTGCCAAACTTCATCCATTCAAGTTAACATTTTCCATGCGTGCTGTCTGCCACAGGCAGAACTCTTTTTTTGGAAAGTTTCAGCAAAAGTGGTTCAGCTGTTTCCAAGAACGCAGTTAAGGAAAATTGGGTAGGTTTGCCAATGTAAATTTTCTTCTTCTTTTTTTTTTTTTTTAAACAACCATTTCTTTGAGGACCGTCTAAAATGCCTCTAGGATCTGGACATGAATTTGAAATTTTGACCAGGGGATCATCTTGGGCTCGGGAATGGTGCCTTATGCTGTCCTCCATTAAAATCAACCTTGATTTGTACAAGTTACAAGACTCTGAAAATAACCATTTGCACAGTCAGTAGAGTAGGTTAAAAGAGGCTTGCTGCTAAAATCTCTGAACTGCATTAATTCTGCTCCAGCCTCACAGAGCACAGCATTGTTCATTCATCCAGGCACTGAGCTCTGAATGGGGCAATGGTGCATCAGCAGCTACTGCTTCCCCTACAGGGGTTCTCAAACTTCATTGCACCATGACCCCCTTCTGAGAACAAAAATTATTACATGACCCCAGAAGTGGGGACTGAAGCCTGAGCCTGCCCAAGCCCTGCCACCCTAGGCAGGGGGCCAAAGCTGAAGCCTGAGCCCCACTGTCCTGGGCAGGGGGCCATAGCCTAAGCCCAAGGGCTTCAGCCCCGGGTGGGGGGCCTGTAGCCTGACATCCACCACCCAAGCTGAAGCCCTTGGGCTTCAGCTCCAGGCAGTGGGGCTCAGGCTTCAGTCCTGGGCCCCAGCAAGTCTAATGCCATTCGTGGTGACCCCACTAAAATGGGGTTGCGACCCACAGTTTGAGAACTGCTGGCTTAGGGGAAGACCTATTGGGAGCCCAGAGGAGACTCTGAGGTCCCTTGTCTCAGCTCTTCCAGTGATTAGTGTTAATAACTATGTGCATTTCACATCCCTTATTATTCAGTAAGACCTTTATGCCTTGGTATGGTACTCGAGAGGCAAGTGTAATTGTTCCCATTTTAAGGATGCAGTAATGGACAGGTCACTTCTGGTGGTGCTGGAAGTAGAACTCTGGAGCTAGCTTCCAAATACTGCTCTGCCCAGGAGGCGCACAGCACAATAGGTGCAGCTCAGGGTAGGGGGCAAAAGTGTTGTGGTGTTAAGCCACTTTTATGTCTACCAGATTCTGGGTTGAAGTGTTGCCAGCTCTCATAATTTTAGTGAGAGTCTCATATTTTTCTTAAAGCCCCAGCTCCCAGAGTCAAACAAATACATGAGAATCTCAGTTTTCATTTTTTTAAAAAAGTTTATTTCTAGTCCTTGTGGTTGCAGAGAAAAGTTTGAAGATGTGACCTGAGTGTATACTCCAATATTTTTTTCAAAAAGGTAAATTAAACTAATCCAAAATGTTTTGTTTTTATAAAATCCCATGGAATTTTAAGCTGGTGTAATGGTTTTGAGGGGCCTAACTAATGATTGAGTGGTTGACATTAGCAATACTGGGGTTACTCTGGGGGCCTTAGAAGGGTATCATCTGCCTCCTTGGGGCTACTATTCAGATGGTGCAGCATATACACCACTTAAGACAGTGCTTAAAGGCACAGTTTAGCTTTCTGGATCCTACTCCCACCATATTCTCTGTGCCTTGCTCTGTGAAGTTTTCTAAACCCTTCCTATTTTTACCCTCTCCTAGTTTAAGTCCTTCCTTAAAAGGCACTTTTTCTAAAAGGCCTAAAAGCAGTTCCCTTCACTGACAAGTGCTTAGTAATCTCAGCCGCAGGGGTAGGAACATTTTAGAAAGCTATGTTTTTGAGGTTCTTGAATTATTGTAATTGTGACCAATATATGCACTATGTGTGGTTTCTGGAGGGGGAAAAAAATCCACAACTTGATCTCTTGCACCTACAGAATTAATGTGATTCATCTGTATTGAAAAGTTATTAGTGTGTAAGAAGTACCCTAGGATCACAAGAAATAGCAAATTGCCTTTTAAGCATGAATGACTAGGTTACGTTTACAGTCTTACTAGTCATCTGCTGTACTAACCATAATTAAGAATGATGTTTTGTATACCTCCAGGCTCACATTTCATACCTAAGTGAATGTTACCATGGATTTCCTAACATGTGCAGTAGTCATGGCACACCTTTTAGTATTTACAGCATTTCCAAGCCATTAGCACTGTTCTGAAAAGCTTTTGTTCAAATGCACTAAGCAAGCATATTTTAAACCAGAACATTCGCACACGAAAAAAAGTAATTAATTAAGCTATGGGGATGAAAACATTGTTGTCCATGTCAGCTGTCTGTTCTTTAATTGGTAAAAGCATAAGGACTGTAAAGTGAAGTAAAACAATTATCCGGTACAGGTCCATTTGATTTTCCAAGTTTTGCCCTTTTTAGATTGTAGGTCCAACCCAATGCACATTGAAGTCAGTGGTAGATTTTTTTCCCCAATGAGTTCAGTGAATTTTGGAAAAGGCTCTGTGGTGGGCAGGAACAATTTGAATGTTTCTCTTCGACAGTGGTCTTAGCACAATTTACAAGTCTAGTATTTCATAAACTCTAAGTGAAAAGATGGCATTTTGATGCATTCTCCTCATGATCTAAAAAACATTTAGAAATATTAAAGCAGACAAATAATTAATGTCCTTACTTAAAATGTAGTATAAAATATATGAAAAATATGTTATTCAGTGCAATAATATAAAGCACCACAAAAAGTGTGTGAGACATGTTAGGTAGAATAGAGGACTTGCATCTAATTTCTTTCTCTCCCTTTTTTTCTCTGTGTTGATGGATTTCTTAACACTATAAAGAAATAACTGTAAAAATTTGTCTTCAAGGGATTTTGGATTTTTTTTTAAATTTAATTTGGGAGATGGACAGTATAATTTTGGCATGTCTCTACCATTAGATCTTAAAAGTTGAAGGAATTCCCTATTAGATGTTCTTCTCATACAAGTTTTCAGTGCTAGTAACACAGATGCTTTCCACATCTGCAGTTCCCCTGCTTAATAGTAGTGCTATGTGTTGCTGTCTCTTGGGACACACCCCTCTCCCCACATTTGAGTTCTGATGCAGTGACCAGATTAACAGCCCTGCTGTGGCAGTGGTTGCTTTATGGGCATAGATGATGCTTATATAATGTAATTACTGTATTGTTTACAACGTTGCTTTAAGTAAAAAAGGAAGACAGTTTGTCTCCATTTCCAAAAAACGTTTTTGTGGGGAGAAACTTTTAGTTTGTTCCACTGCAAAAAAGTTTGAAAATAACAGTTTGCTCAAAATTGGCAATGAGGCTCCCATTTTTCTATAGGCCTAATTCTGCACTATTGAAGTAACCGGGAGTTTGACCATTGACTTTAATGAGCACAGGACTAATTCCTGTATTTCTGTTTCCCCTATTCAGCCATTGTTGGCTGTCCTCCATTCTATTCCCCGTCTGGCCCGCCTCATTGAACAGCTATAGTAACACTCCTTCCCCCTGAGGTGACCGCATCATGAGCACTGCTATATTAGCTCTGTGATAATAGATGCAGCCAAACAAGATCACGGGAACAAAACTTCTTTCCTTCCTTTTCTCTTTATTTTTCATAGTACCTTGAAATAAGAGATATGTAGAATAAATGTATCATCCATGGGGAGGCAAAGCTACAGAAAAGTGACCCAAGAATGACTGACTTCTGCACATTTCTGCTTTTAATAGCATACCGATGCAGGAGCAGCTTTCCCTCTTGACTCTTTATGACATGACGGGACAATGATCATGCATTGTGTTTTCTGATGTCAATGGGGAAGTCTGTCATGAGCATCTTTGGTTTTGTGTGCTGTGTAGTGTCTACTGCTTAAATGGTACTGAACAAAGAATAAACATTAATTAGCAGCAGCACTGCAGAGCAATGAATATGGGGATATGTAGTCCCACCCTTAGACATTTTATATCTGAGGTGTGGAGAACTGGAGGGCAGTGCTGGGCTCTGTGGGCTATCCTTTGGTAGGCTACATGGAGTAAGAGAACATAATTCTACAGGATGATGTAAATAAGGTTTCAGTAGAAACATAGTAACATTGCAAGAGGGAAGAAGGTTATGGTGTCCCATCCCCCACTCTGCCTAGCATTGGTATCCAGTCCTTTTCCTGTCTGTTTTTTAATTTGTTTTTATTTGGAACTAATCTGCAGCCAGTTTCAGTTTTTCTGAACATGGGCTTCCATGTCTAGGTTAAAGCTCCAACTAAGCATTTCTATTCTTTGAGGGAACATGGTGCCTCACAGAACTGGGCCCATAGTTTTGAAGACCAGAATTGGGAAACAGAACCTTCTTTAAGATTTTATTTTAAAGTACGAAGGAAGCAATGCTGAAAGCTTTTTTTATTTGGATAAAGAAATGAGCCATGGGTCCCAAGCAGGCTTGAATTCAGGAGGCTACCCTGTGCTGCTGCCATGGCTTCTCTGCTACATATTGGTACTAAGTTACCTCAGGTTGACTTACTCATGCTGCAATCCCACTTCCCTCACTAGTGCCTCCACCATCCAGATGAGTCTATACTGGTGTAGAACGTGCTCCCACACTCTGACCAGCAAGCAGAGCTGGTTGTGTGAATGGAGGGAGGGGAGAGGATTCTGTGCCTGTTGCAAGGGTGATGAAGTTGACATTGCACCCTGCATGCCTCTGGAGGGATTCTGGATGACTCCACAATGATTCCTCTTGACGCTCTTGCTGCAGGTTGGCCCTCTCTGCATAGACAGTTTGCCATATGCCTCTGGCTTTCAAAGCCATTTGCAATAGGTGCATCTGAATTTCCCCCACACAACGTGCATGTGTCTGTACAAAATAAACGGCTAATGCTATCCAGCTACTTTCTGTTGTATATGTACCAGTGTGTTTTGAATGTGAAACCTTTTTAGAAATTTAACTGCAGGGGTCCAAAAATAAGTCACCTTTAACGCAATTTGATGCTTACAAATGTTCAAATATTTTTATTTTCCAGACTGACAGTTCTACTAAAATATAGACTAATAGCGCAAGTGTTCCTCAACTCAGGGAGCAGCAGAGGCAGTGTTAAGCACAAGAAATACTCCTTGCCCTGGGTGCTTCTAATTCAGGAGGCAGTGGGTAGCAAAGGAGCCAGGTAGCAAATAAATGATGCAAGGTTTGTTTGTTTGTATTTAATTTTCAATTTATAGACCTGATTACAAAATAGTTCGACTAACGCCCCTAGTCTTCACCTAGCCCTGATCCAACTCTTATTAAAGTCAATGGGAGTGTTTCATTTGACTCCAAACAGAGTTGCATTTGACCAATGTTTTGTAAACTGATTCGTAACATAGATAAATCCTGTCTATACTTGCTCATAATAAAATGTCCTCTGGGTTTTACTTTCCCTGCTACTAACAGCCTCATGTGGTGGCAAATGACCCTCTGTCCAAGGAGGGATAGATGCAGTATTTTGGTGTCCATCTAAACCAGGGTTGGCCAACTTGTGGCTTCGGAGCCACATGCGGCTCTTCAGAAGTTAATATGCGGCTCCTTGTATAGGCACCGACTCCGGGGCTGGAGCTACAGGTGCCAACTTTCGTGCTGGGGAGTGCTCACTGCTCAACCCCTGGCTCTGCCACAGGCCCCGTGCACTCACTCCTCCCCTCTACCCCCCAGAGCCTCCTGTACGCCATGAAACAGCTGATTGGGAGGGGGAGGCACTGATCGGCAGAGCTGCCAGTGGGTGGGAGGCCCTGGGAGTAGTGGGGGCGGGGGGAGCTGATGGGGGGACTGCTGACATATTACTGTGGCTCTTTGGTAAATTCTGGCTCCTTCTCAGGCTCAGGTTGGCCACCCTGACCTACACTGTCCCTGAATCCAAGACAAAAGTCACTTTCAAAAGATGCAAGGCATAGTCCCCATCTCCTCCTGCCCCAAAGGAAATTATACTAGTCTCAACCTGTCCAGACTACTGTAGCCCTTTCAGGGGTCTTATTTGTCTTGCATACCCCAAGTTTCACCTCACTTAATAACTACTTGCTTACAAAATCAGACCTAAAAATACAAAAGTATCACTGCACACTAGTAGTGAAAAATGGGTTACGTTCTCATTTTTACCATTCAATTATAAAATAAATCAAATGGAGTACAATATTTATATTCCAGTGTACAGTATATAGAGCAGTATAAACAATATAAAATTTTAGTTTGTACTGACTTCACTAGTGCTGTTGTAAAACTAGGCAAATACCTAGATGAGTTGATGTACCTCTGGAAGACCTTTGGTACCCCCAGAGGTATGCATTCCCCTTGTTGAGAACCACTGTACTATACTCTAGTTCTAACGATGCATATTATATCATTCTGCCTTAGGGTCAGTGTGGCATTTGAAAGATATTGGTGTCTGTGGTGCATTGCAAAGAGTTCATGCAGATTTTGTGTGTTGTTCTTTGTTTTTGTTTCCTGCTGTGGTTTTATGAAGAAACAATGTTGTGGGAGTCGAGTTGTTTCTTGGCATTTTAAAGATGTTGTGATACATGGGCGGGGGGGAGTAGCTCCCTTTGATGGACACCCAGCCAGCCTGTTAGCTGTAAAATCCCTCTTGGTCTGTTCTCTGCTTGTTAACCTTTTACAGGTAAAGCAATCGGAGAACAGACCAAGAGGGATTTTGATGCACTTTCCCGGGAAGGTTTCCCAGAATCAGCTGGGTAAAAATGTCCCTGCATTCTAAGTCATTGCCGTCCTTGAAATGTAAAAAGTACAGTCTAGTTCTTCATGTAATTATTAGTAAAATTAGAGGTGCATGTATCTTATTAATTCTGTTCCCTAAACCTCTAGGAAGAAATCCCAGCCGGTGTGGACCCGACCTGAACCAGGCTTTGATTTGGGGCGGAGGTGGGAGGGGGGGATAGCTCCCTCCTCCCTTCACGTATCACAGATGTTTACCCAGGGTATTTTATAAAGGAGTGATGGTAGGCTGTTTTGTTCACATTTCTGATTCTTTTGAATTGCTCCACAGTTCTGTTTTACTGACATAATTATATAATTTAAATGTTATGTGGAGCTGCTGTTATGTGGAGCCTTGAGCTAAAGTGTCAGGGCCATAATGAGGCTGTCTGACCTAATGGTGAGAGCCAGGGGTGGGTCAGGGTCACAGTTGTGAATCATGCCAAACTTTAAAGTCTGAGTCAGAAGTCATGCCAAGGGTCAGAGCCAAGTCAGAGTCCGAACCACACCAAGGATTTAGCCAGTGTTGGAGTCAGAAATTATGCCAAGGGTCAAAGATGGAGTCAGCAGCAGGGATTAGGGCATGGTAGCAGGAGCGGGGACAAGACCTGGTAACAAGAACAAGGAGTAGGAGCAGAGTCTTCTGCTTCTGAAGAATTAGTTGCTCAGACAAAGGGTGGGACAGGAACAGGAAACTTCATACACCTTGGTGTCCAATCAGCAGTCAGCTCCTAATCACTGGATGCTGCTGAGTCAGCAGGTGTAGCTTCTGTCGATGGGGTGTTAGCTGAGTTTTCCTCTGTGGACTCTGCAATGTGGTGACACAGAGGAGAAAGTTCATGCTCAAAGTGGGTTGCCAAGCATTTGAGTTCTGCAGTGCCTGGCAATTAGCAAAAGAAATAGCTATGTAGAGACTGTGTGCAGGAGGAGCCCCATGACAATAAAGCGGCTTCTGTCGAGCCTCTTTAAGGCTCAATCCTGTGAATACTTGCGCACATCTTGCTGACATGGAGGTGGATTGTCCAGAGCCCTCATTCGTCTGTGCAGAGAATAAAGGCCCTTCTTTTTCAACCTTGCTCATTCTATCGTAGTCCCATTGCATACCCATTTATGCTTCTGTACAGTGAGTGTAAAAAGCAACAGTGGAGAATTCAGATTTGATAGCATTTTACATCTGCTTTGCACAGATGTAAATGATTACACAAGATGCAGGATCAAGGAGAACTAGGCCCCTGGTCTTTATATTCCTACTGTTGTCACAAATAATGCCTAAGATTAGTAGAACTGTAAGAAACAAAAGGCAGTAACTGTTACAAAACATGAAATTCTATTGTAATATCCTAAATACTGGCAGATGGATACAGGCAACTACTTCCAACTTTTTTTTTTAATAAAATTTAATCAATTTCAAATTGGTGTCCCTTTTAAAATCCTAAAATTGGATTGCTTTTCCACACTGGCAAATCACTTTGGGCCAGATTGTGGCCCAGCTAGCATGGAGTGGTGCAGTGGGCATAGGGTCTCTTTGAATCACAGCCTTCATTCCAGGAGCAGCAGAACTGTGCACTGCACCCTGCTCAGGGTAGACTGTTGTCTGGGGACTTAACTCTTTAGGTGACTGGCATCAAATTAAACAATCTGCTGGGGTTGTTCCTTTATTTTCCTTTCTGGTTGTCCTGATTTTTTTAATTTTTTTTTTTTTTAAACTAAGAAAAGACTATACTGGGCCCAATCCTGAAGTTGGTGGGAGTTTTGCCTGCTGAAGAATTGCAGGATTGGGTCCGGTGTAGCACACTGTGTTTTTAACTCTTTGGGGGCATAGATACTATTTATCATTTTGTAAGTAAAGTTCATTTGAATTGTTAGAATCCTTAACAGCTACCAACATTTTTTTGTTTAATTTTGACTCTAGCTGACTTTCTTGTGTTCTTCCAAAAGACCATGGAAACCTGAAATAAACCGTCACATGCAGGAAGTAAAACTGACTGTTGTAGCCTGAGGACAATAAAGATGTGAAAGGAATACAGAATGTTCATGATGGATAAATATAACAAAAATGTTCTAAAATTCTTAAGCCTCATGATGAACTAATGCATTAATTTGGTGTTTGGCTATGGCACAGCTACATCTTCAGAATATCCCATTAATACCAGGCTGTTTACCTGCTAACCATTTCCTAAGACTGAAGCAGCAGGCACAATTCCCAACAGATGAAAACACAGCACTTCCTTGACACATTAGTCTCTACCGACCAAGGGAATGGGATTTCCAAGGTTGTTTTTAAACCTGGGGGTCTGTGCATGTTCTGCAAGCAGACAAGCTTGAACAGGAACCTAATTAAAAGAAGTCCAAGATATTGAATAAAGCCCACAAGCTCCATCTGTTCAGTTTTACAACCAGAAATTAACCAGTGAAGCATAGAAATGCACTTGATTGTTTTGGCGATTTCTCTGGTATTGTTTAATTGCTACAACTGCCAGTCCACATCACAAGAGTTATACAGAACCTATTAGGAGTAATAACCAGTTTGACCTTATTAATTATGCCATCACATTATGTTCGGGAGATAAAACAAGTGGTTTAAAGTCTAATCCCATGAGTGCGGCACTGATATCCCTGTGGGTCCTGTCCTGAATAATTGTCTTCATACTGCCTGTAGCTTGTTTGCATCTTAAGGAGGGGCATGACTACCAAGTTACTGATGATCAGTCATGAGCATGACTTGATACTAAAGGGCCTGATCCTGTAAGGTGCCTGCATGGTCTTAGCTCCCACTGAAATGAGGGGAAAGCACTGTGCAACTCTCAGGACACATTCAGCACCTTGTGGCCTTCTCCCTCTTCTCCATATGCAGTTTTGAACATGTAAGATTCAGAAAACTGAACTAAGCAGAAGAGAACATTCATTTGAGAGAGATGGGGATGACAATAGTAAAATTCTTGCAATTTTTGTTGACATCCGGTACTTCCAGAAAAGGTGCCCTAGCACCAGGGAATCCGCATCTTCTGATTTTTGTTATGGGTTCTTTATAAAGCACGATTTAGGGATGGTTTATACGTATGTTTAACATGCCAAAGAATGTTAGGCATGCATGTTTAATTTAACAGTGTGAACTGTGGCTCAATGTAGTTGGCATATGCAGTAAGGTAGCAGTCTCAGGACTGAGGATTTAAGACCTGGTGACAAATCCATCTGTGGACCCTTACAACAATTGTACCTAGGTTAAAAGTCCAAGAAAAGCAAAATACAACCTAGGATTAGTTCTTTACTACTTTTCCAAGTGAAAATCTGTCATATTATTCAGTCAAATGGGAGAACACCCTAAAGCAGATGCCAACTCAGAAAAGACTCAACTGATTTGCAAATTCATATTGGGAGACTGGTCTGGGAAATAGAGATAAAGAGAAAAATATACACGAATGTCCTCATGTAAATGGTGGGCTAGCTATATTCAACCTGAGGAATCTTCCTGTTGGTAACCAACAGCACTGCAGTCATAGCTTATGTAAACCAACATGGGGATGTGAAAAGTAAAACCTGACTGAAAAACTCTGCCTATTTTGGTGGGCCAAAAGGAAACCTTTATGAATAACACCTCTACATATTATGGAAGAAGAGAATCTTAGGACAGGCTTGCTAAGCAGAAGAAAACTTCATCCTGCTGAGTGGAGTGTTAAGGAGAACTTCTTAAAACTCATTGTGGAAAAATTTGAGCAAATACACTTTTTGTGACAAGCAACAATTATGCACCCAGTTAATTACGAGATCAACCAATCATATACGTATTCTTGATTTCCTGGAAATTCACTCTGGCTTATGTATCCTCTCCAGTATATTTCATGTGGAGGGTGCGAAAGTCTTAAAGTAATGATAGAAGAACAAAGCAAAAATAATACTTATAGTTTCAAGGCTGGCTGGATGACCCCATTTTGCAAACCTCCAGTATTATAGATGGCTGAGTGCCTACATTTTAACTCCCCATCCCCAGTGTAGCTTGAGATCGTTCTCATGACCCATTCTTCCACCACAATACAGCTCATCTCTACTGTCTGCCTGGACCATGAGCAGGGAAAGCTTAACTAAAGACCAATTAAAAGTTGGGCATGCCAGATACAGTTCTAATGCTACAAGCCTCCAGGTAAAGAAAAGAGTCCTCTCTTCTCTGTTACGTATTTGGTCTGATAATGCGCACTAGTGCTCCTTGAAAAGTATTGTAGTAAAAATTCCAGACTGGAACCCTTCCTTCTGGAATTCTCAAAAAGCAGCCCTCTGCCCATAGAGGAAGTATAAGAGGAATACTCATGTGTGTGGTTCTCAGGACAGTGTTTTATTTTAACACACTGGTTAGATGGTTGGCTTCCCGCTTGAGTTTTAACCTTATCAACAAGATATGAAAATCCCTGTTTGAAACCCTGAGAGTTGCCCCTTTGTATCTGCTCACACAGAAGATAACTTTCCTTGTTGTAATGTAAGGCAATAGCAGGTCTCTCATTTCCACTGCCTTCCTGCAACTTGATCAGGGCCTTAGGATTCCAGATATCTCTTTTACTAAAGCATGTTCTCCTGTCCAGCTAGGTCTAGATATGTCCCTTCCCAGCTTTTGCTCCAACCTTATGATAAACAATAAATATGGATTGCCCTCAATGTGCACAGAATCCTACTTCACCTTTAGAAAACTGGAATCTTTATTTTCTCTTTGTAGGGACATAAACAAATTCATAATGCTAACTTTGTAAAATACAGGCAATTCTGTATTGCCAAGGCGCATAAGCAGACAGGACTGGTAAAGATTGATTTAATTACACATTCCATTTAATCTGTATCTTCATGGGCAGAAAGAGATGATTCCTCAGTCAGGGCATAATGTGAGGTAGTGACCTGAGGTCAGCCCCCAACTTCTCTAAGCGCTGAAGTCTGCTATTGCTTTAGCTTCTGCATTCTTTGGCCTTTAGGGCCTCCTATGCAAAGTGCAGTAGGTCCCGCCTCATCCTCTCAGGCACCCTGCCCTGCTTATGATACTTTGGATGCATAATCTTAGTTACGCAGCAGGAGGATGCCGATGGGAGACATTAATCAAATGGGACTGTATAGCTGTGGCATTTAATTTCCCTCCCCTTTCTATTATTATTCTTTAATGTGGCCCATGTTTTAAGAATTGGAGAGTGCGGAGGTGTTGTAGCAGTGATTAAGTGAAATTTTTTCAGATTCTTGAAAACATGAACAACTGATTTAGAAACTAGGTGGTGTAATATTGGTAGATAAGCTTTACTGAATACAGCTGAAATTTCCCTGTGGAAATCTAGAAGGATTTTAAAAGATCCTTTAAACAAAACAAAAAACAAAAAAAACCCTACAATATTCAAGACACACCTTCTCTGTATTTAGCCTCTGGTCGATTTTGTGTGTATGTGTTTTTTCTAACTTTCAGTTGTGCAACAGATTATAAAGTTAAAGTACGCAGTGATGTGATCTTGGACATGAATGACCCAAACAAATAAACAGGTTTGTGGATGCTGAGTATATCACTTCACAATGGATTGAGTGTACCAGTGAAGAATATGCAAAGGGTCTCCAAAGAGTTTCTTTCTGAAGTAGTATTAAAAACTCCATGGACATTAATTCCAAAAAGGCGCATGATTGTGTCTCATTCTCTATGATTGATTGCTATTTTTTGTGCCTTTAAAAATATTTTTTTTTGTTGTGAATGAATGTAGTGCTCACTGTTCAGATTTGAATGCTCCTTGGGGCTGGGGCTATACTTGCTTTTGTCCTATACTGCCCGAAACATGTTGTTGGCACTTACCAAGTAAGAATGAGTGAGGGACTAACAGCTGTTAGTGGAGTCAGGCATACTGTGGTCAGGCAATCAGCCCTCTTTCTTACGTGGTTTTACCAAATCTCACCACATTTCTACCCATTAATCCAGACCTATGATATAGATTCATACATTCCAAGGCCAGAAGGGACCACTGTGATCATCTAGTCTAATCTCCTGTATAATGCAGGCCATAGGACTTCCCTAAATTAATGTTTGGACTAGAACATATCTCTTAGGAAAAACATCAATCTTGATTTTAAAATTTCCAGTGACGAAGAATCCACTGCAACCTTTAGTAAGTTGTTTCAATGGTTAATTACCTTCACTTTTAAAAGTTTGCACCTTAAATTGAAAATGTTAAAATTCTGTACCTATCTTGGCGTTTTGTGATATGCACAATTAGGGGACTTGGATAAAATTGGCAACTAACTTTATTTTGTGACCAGTACCAGAATTTGAACTCAGATCTCTAATTGTGGAAAACCAAATGAAATAATTTTCTGCAGTAGTTGCCTTCCCTCTCCTGCCATAAATTGCTCTCTCCCTGATTGCAAAAAAAACAACCAATTCCTCCCCCCCCCCCCCAAACAACAACCCTGAACCCCCCACAAAACAAAAACACAACAGTGACCTAAAAGAAGCAGAGTTAACTTCAGGCTGACATTTGGGAAAGCAGTTTAGTGTTCAAACTGGTTGCATAAAGCTCTGATTCATCATTGTACGTGGGATGAGTCATTGCAAAGCTGGACTTTAATGTTAAACAATAAATGATCATTTAACTATAATAGTAAATTGCAAGTGAATTAGTTCTGCTGAGTTCTGTTTAGTTGGGACTCCAGCCATTTAAAAGGGGCAGGGGGAGAGGGGAAGGGTGTGGTCCCAAAATGACTGAGGTGTAAGGAAATCTAAGATGACTGATTTGATTTAGTACTGAACCTTCAGTTTATGATGATCTTTTGGGAGAGGGCAGGAACTGGATAAAAGATTAAGGAAATGGTAAAAGGTGACTAAAAATAACCCTAGTTATTCTATATTAAAAGCTTATCTACCCTTCTCTGACAGATGAGTTGGCACAATGGGTGAAATCCTGGCTACACTGAATGGGAGGTTTGCCATTGACTTCAGTAGAGCCAGGATTTCACGCATAGTATTTTAAGATTGGTAAGAGTTTTTGTGAGTGAGAGAGAGAGAGAGAGATTTCTAGGTAATCAGGCAAGGGTTAAATGTCTCAACTCTCTATCCTCCACCTGAAGAAAATTATGCTTATTTTTACAGTGTGACATTTTGCAAAACTTCCATTTTTTTTCCAAACGAAAAGGAGTTTTTTGCCGGCAGACTCTGTCCTTTGCTTATGACAAAATCTCTCACAACTGTGCTGGTGAAAGTATTTTATGTTTTTTTCCCCTGTAAAACTGTCCAACAGCCAAAACTTGACAGTTTCATTTTACATCTGAATTTTTTCTTATTCTCTATTGGCTTTAAAGGAAGCTGGGGTTTAAACGCTGACAAAATTACTATTTTTAGGAATAGTTTATTATATAGGCCTTGCTTCACCACTGTAGTACTTTTGCTATTTAGATGAAATAATATTTGAGGATTACACAACCACTGTAACATGTTATGTCTCTTTTTTTAATAAAGGCTCAGTCCTGCTTCCACTGAAGTCCACGGTACAACTTCAAATGACTTTAGTAGGCACAGATTTGGGCCCAAAAGAGGAACAGGCACAGTATAGATATTAATGCTGTCCCAAACAATTGTGGATGTTACAATGTATTACTCTATTCTTAAACACAAAAAATTCATTACAAAATTGTTAAGGTATAAAGTGTATATACACTGAATCTATCCAATGCCCAGCAATTGCATTATAATTTTCATAGAGAAGTGTCAAATTTTGAAAATAAGTTAAAGGATGCATTCACTTCACTCATGTCACGTATCACTTTTTTACTTATTATCACTCTATGTAACATCAAATGACAGATTGCTCTGAGGTTATTTGAAAAATTATCCTTTGAATAAGGAACTGGATTCTATAATCTCCTAACTCTTTACATGGTATATTTTTGAATGTAATAGGAGGCAACATTAAGGTTGGATGGATAATACTGAGTGATTAGCGAGTATGCAGCTGTGGGGAAATTGGTTGGGTATCCTAACCTGTCACTTCTACATATTCTAGCACTTTTTAAAGCGTGAAATTTTTGTAAATAAAGTGTAATGCTTTTTGGAAGACCCCACTGAAATGGATGCAACATTTATTATTATTATTTTTTTTTAAATGCATGCTGAAAGTTTGTCAGGTTGATTTACTAGTTCTGCAGGAGTGAGGAGCCCTGCTCAGAGAGAGCTTATGATGCTTACTCATCTGCTAGATATTAGCAAGTCTAGCTGAGACTTCATTATCTCCACACATCTATTGTATTTTGTCATAACTAGGATCTCAGACTCATAGGCTTTAAGGTCAGAAGGGACCATCATGATCATCTAGTTTGACCTCCCACACATTGCAGGCCACAGAACTTCACCCACTCCTCACATAGACTCTAACCTCTGACTGAGTTACTGAAGTCCTCAGATCACGGTTTAAAGACTTCAAGTTACAGAGAAGTCACCATTTACACTAGTTTAAACCTGCAAGTGACCTGTGCCCTATGTTGCAGAGGAAGGCAAAAACCCACCAGGGTCTCTGCCAATCTGACCTGGGGGAAAATTCCTTCCCAACCCCAAATATAGTGACCAGTTGGGCCCTGAGCATGTGCGTGAGACCCACCAGGCAGATACCTTGGAAGTAATTATTGGTAGTAATTCAGAGCCCTCCCCATCTAGTGTCCTGTCTCCAGCAGTTGGGGATTTTTGCTACTGTCAGTGGCAAATGGGCCACACACATACCATCATAGGCAGTCCCATTGTACCATCCCCTCCATAAATTTACAGAGCTCAGTCTTGAAATCAGTTAGGTTTTTTTCCCCCACTGATACCCTGGGAAGGCTTCCAGAACTTCACTCTTCTGATAGTTAGAAATCATGATCTCCCTGGGGCAGGAACTGCATTTCTGCCATATGTCTGTACCAGTGCCCAGCGTGGTGGGATCCTGGACTTTGACTGGTGCCCCTACAGCGCTATTGCAATACAAATAATTAATAATAATAATAAGGTATGTGGTGGAGGAAATTATATCAGTATGGAATATGGGGGGGCACTGTATGGTAGAAGGGAACAGAGGAGATGAAATTTATCCTATGGAAAACATTAAGCACTCAGCATTTCCCTGTTCCCTCCTTTTTCTCTACAGGTTCCCTGCACATACATCTTACATGGCTCCTCTGATTCCCTGCGTTTGCAGTGCATATACTCTTCCCCCTGCTGCCATTCCATGTCCCCTGTATACATGCTCTTCTCTATGTTCCAGGAATCCCCTGTCCCCTCCTTTATTTCTCCCTGTAGGGTCAGTTTGTTTGTGTGTTGAAGGATCATAAGTTCCTGATTTAAACTTTTCATTTTAATCTGTCACAAGCAGTCAGCATGACAAAAGGGTATTTTACATTACATCTGTATCCTTTCCAATGTGAAAGGAATAGCAGTTTCTCTCATTTGTGACCTGAATGGACAGTTTTATTGTCTTCTATTCAGGAAAGCATCCTGATTCAAGAAGGGTGCTTAAGTATGTGCTTAAAATTAAGCATCTGGTTAAATGTTTTCATGAATTGGGGCTTTAATGAGTAGCACTTTAAAACATATTTGTGTTTAGTATTCTTACAGTTCAGTGAACAAATGGTTAATAACCAGTAAAGAATATGGCCAAGTGGCAGGTTGCCAGTTTACTCCATGTTGTCCGGTTCATTTCTTCATCATCACAGGGCCCATATACCATGCTGTGGAAGATGGGTGGGGTTGTTCCCCCCACACCCGGCAGTAGCATCTGGCTCTTTGACAGACTCAGCAGGATTTTGTACTGGCAACTTGGGAGCTGCCCTTAGGCCGTCTGTGCTGTTTTGTTGTCTGGATGTCTTTTTTCCTTTGGTAGCTCACCGGTTCTGAAGAATCTACATGTTGTTGAAATGGCTTAAGTAATATGCATCATAGAACTGTCCTGGAGAATGACTTACCATATAATCGGAAAAATATTTGGCCAATGGTCTGTTCTTGTCTCCTAACATTGTACTGCTAGGAAATAGAGACTGAATAGCTGATGGAACCAACAAAATAGTTTATGCATTGATATAATTGATTCAAATATATCTTTTTGTTTTTGACTTTTTTTTTTGCAGAGAATTTGGATTTTAGTTAAGGTATCAGTTCTTTTTATTTTATTTTTTTTTTAAAGAAATTGTAATTTTTTTCTTTCTACCTTTGTCCACTTTCACTTCTGTTTTAGTATAACGTGAGATGAGATTCATGTAATACTAAATAATTATTGCTATTATGATAAATACTGATTTATCCGTAATCTCAAAATAAACATTTATCCGGACTATGTATAGTCCGTTAAAATATAATATATATGTGTATATATCTAAAATATGTGGCTTCAGGATTTTGCACTAGTCAAGAAGCCCTTTAGAGATATTGGAATGAAGGCTGTGGCATTACACAAAGCTTTATTATTCACAGAAATTGGAGGAGGAAAATATAGTATTTCATTTCTGAGCCTTCAGAAGAAGCTGGAAGGTTTGCAAATGTGAAAATCCAGGAGATGGAAGTGGACTTCCCAAATGCTTTGAACTTCACGGGAAGAATAATATAAATGAGTGATTATAACACTGTTTTTTAGAAACGGATACATTGTTTAATGTTCTTCATTTATAATTATAATGCCAGAAGTGGCCATTGTGATCATCAGTTCTCCATCACACAGGCCAATGGACTTCCCTGAATTAATTCCTGTTTGAACTAGAGCATATCTTAGAAAAACATCCAAACTTGATTTAATATTTTTTTCCCGATAATGATGGAGAATCCACCACCGTTCTTTGTAAGTTGTTCCAATGGATAATTATCCTCACTGTTAAAAATGTGCTCCTCTTAATCAATGTGTGGCCTAGTAGATAGGGCACTAAATTGGAACTTAGGAGACCAGGGTTCTAGTCCCTGCTCTTCCCCTGCGTTGCTGGGTGACTTTGGGCAGGTCACTTTACCTCTGTGCTTTAGTTTCCCCATCTGCAAAATTTGGATAATACACTTGCTTTGTAAGGCACTTTGAGATCTACAGTGAAAGCTGGTAAGAGTTAGATATTGGCATACTCCTTGTGTAGTTGCATGCAATTATTCTAGTTTCTGATGTCAGTCATACCAATGTAAATCTGAAGTACCCTTACTGCATGAAGTCCTAGCCTCATGGAAGTCAATGGGAGTTTCGCAATTGACATCACTGGCCGGGATTTCACCCATTGATTTTAGTAGTTACCTCAGGTTTATACCAGTGCAGTTGAGATCAGAATCTGTCCCCATTATTGCTAAATACTACCTAGCGCAATGGCATAGCCTGTTCCAGTGCTGGACACAGGCTCTCAACAGGCACACAAATGGCAGGGTCCATAACTACTAATTGCATCATGCCTCATTCAGAAACACCAGTGGTTTGCACGGGCATCTAGATGGTTTACTACCTACAGGTAGTTTGTTTTATTTTTATGGAAAGGTTCTTATGTTCTGATCAGAATGAATCCTCTGGTCTTTTCTGTCACTTCTGTGGGGGGGGGGGGGAGATTTTCTGCTCCCAAATTTATGAACAATACTATTACACTCAAATGGCATATTTTTTTTTTATTCTAAAAAGAATAATCTTAACCACTACACTTTTTTTTAGGGTTTTATAGTTTTACAGGCAAATCCTCACAAACAAAAGTAAAACTAAAGGCCTTACTAAAATACTTGACCCATATTATTTCTTTATTAGCAATAGACTGTGATGAATTTACTAGTTAGGGGTGAACACAGTTACTGTAGGCAAGAAGTCTGAAATGAGGATAGAAACGTGTTTAAAGGATGCTTTGTCATTTTATTGCTTTCTGTAACCTCATTCTATATACAGAAACAGGCCAAAAGTTGTTGTAATTTTTCAGCTTTGAAATTTTTAAATAAATTAAGGCCAGGTCTGCATTACAGGCTGTCAATATAACAAAGTTGACCTGGGGTGTGAAAAATTCACATCCCCGAGTGACATAGTTATACTGACCTTAACCCCTGTGTGGACAGTGCTATGAAGCAATTCTGTCAACATAGCTACTGCCTCTCAGGGAGGTGGATTAACTACGCCAACAGGAGAGCTCTCTCCCATCATCTTAGGACAGAGGTGGGCAAACTACGGCCGGGGGCCACATCCGGCCCTCCAGACATTTTAATCCAGCCCTCGAGCTCCCACCGGGAAGTGAGGTCTGACACTTGCCCTGCTCTGGCACTCCAGCCAGGGAGCAGGGTCGGGGTCTTGCACCATTCCACATGGCTCCTGGAAGCAGTGGCATGTCCCTACTCCAGCTCCTATGTGTAGGGACAGCCAGGGGGCTCTGCAAGCTGCCCCCACCCCCAAGTTCTGCGCCCGCAGCTCCTATTGGCTGGGAACTGCAGCCAGTGGGAGCTGCAGGGGCGGTGTCTGTGCACAGGGCAGCACGCAGAGCTGCCTGGCTGCGTCTCCGCATAGGATCCGGAGGGGGGACATGGTGCAGTTTCTGGGACCTGCTTGAGGTAAGCGCTGCCTGGAGCCTGCCCCTCTGATCCCCTCCCGTACCACAACCCCCTGACCCAACTCTGATCCCCGTCCCAGCCAGGAGCACCCCCCTGCACCCGTAACTCCTCATCCCCAGCTCCACCCCAGAGCCCACATCCCCGGCCAGAGCCCTCATGCCCTCCTGCACCCCAATCCCCAATTTCATGAGCATTCATGACTCGCCATACAATTTCCATATCCAGATGTGGCCCTCGGGCCAAAAAGTTTGCCCACCTCTGGCTTAGGAGCATCTTCACTAAAGCAGTGCAGGTATACCAATGCATCTGCACCGATGCAGCATTTTAAGTGTAGGCCTGCCTTAAGAAGTTATTTTTTATTTGGAGCAATTTTTCTCCTATTGCAGTTTACAACATGATATTGTGAGTGCAGTGATACATTAGTATATGATCTTTTTGCTCATTAATTTATTTTCTTTGCTTTACCGTAGAAGCCAGTTATCTGATTCTCACTACCTGCTTTTGTAATTATTTTAACTGTTTTACATTTGTCATATTTTCACTTGGTCACAATAATATAATTTCTGATTTGCATGGTAAGTTGGTTGTTTCTGAGTAGCTACGAGCCACTCTGAAACATAATGGAGATTTAAAGAATGGGGAAAAGAAGGCGTTCTGTTGGAGTGACATGTTCCTTTCAGAACAGAGGCTCTCAAGATCTGTATATGATAGATTGCCCTTGCATAAGCCCTACAATTACTGGAATTTTCAGAAAAGCTTTAAGTTTGTTAGGTGTCAAAGCCTAAAGAATACCCATGCCACTGCGCTGATTTTTGTCTTCTCTCCCTCTGACGAAAGGATCTCAGTCCTGTAAAGCACCGGATTCCATGCTAATGAGCATAGACACATAAATTACATACAAAATACTGCACTAAAAATGTTCAGGTTGCGAAGTCAAGTGCTCAAAACTCAGGGAATGCTTGAATGAAGCGCATGTGTTGCGATAGATTTACCAAATGGTAGGGGCAGCAAGTGCTTTTTTTTTTCCAGACTCATTGGAAAAAATACCATATTTTTAATTTAAAATCCCCCCCCCAATGTAAGTGTAAACCAGGGGGGCACAAACCCAAATATAACATCAAATGGCTTCAAAGCCGTGCCGTGAGAAGTGTGCCTGTTTATTTTGAAATAATTGTCCTCGTTTTCTTTCAAATTGCTCCAAGTTTTTTGTTGCTCTTGCTGAGACTTGCAACAAGTGTGTGTGTGTGTGTGTGTGTATTTTTTTTGTTTGGTTTGCACAGTTCTAAAGATGGTTCTGGAGAATCTGATTGTAACAAGTACTATCAACTGGAACTCAGATACCCACTCAACAATTGTCTTAAGTTAATCACCTTACTGTATATTCCTTGGTGTGTGTGTGTGTGTTTTTTTTTTTTTTTTTTTGGCTCATTGATCCATGTGTCCATCCAAAACTGTACTGACGAAATACAAAGATTGCAACAGAGAAGGGGATGGATAGTTGAAGGGAATGTGCTGAACTATATTGATATAGTCAAGGTAATCTCAAGAAAGAATTGAGGATGGTGGCATGTGTTTATGCTGCCTTTTGAAGACATGAAGCTGCTGTTGCTCCTTTTAGAGCTGACTGCAAAGGTTTAGTAGCTGTCAGATACTTTGGAAGCAGCACTGGCTTAATTCTCCCCTAAAAGTGATGGTGTCACACTAGTTCTGGAGTGCTACAGTTCAAATTATTCATAGTATTTTCTCAGAAAACTAGCCTTTGGCATTTTTTTAAAAACTTACACACACATTTAGTTTAGTGACCTGATGATGTGCTTCAACCTGCTTCCATAAAAAAAAAATGGTGGAAGATCAAGTCCAATATCCTTTACCAAATATGTCTTATTTGTATAACTTTTGGTCCCTGGCCAGCCCACTTGTCAACATGGTACACTGTTTTTGTTTTTGTTTGTTTTTTAAAAGGTGACTTGCAAAGGAAAGAATGTGTTTATCCCTTATTTTTTTCCTGTATGATGTATAAAGAAAGTTTGAATGTTTTTTTAACTATTTATTTTTACAGGATTTTTAGGTGTTTTTTAACATAATAAATAACAGGCTTTTTTTCTGTCCTGTTTTTGATGGAGGACTTTATAGATGGCTGCAGAACTGGTGGAATTATGGCATCATAAAGTTTGCTTTAGGGCTCTTTTAAAATCAGAAAAATGAAGAGCTCTGTGTAAACAAATTAAGAGTTTAGATATAGCCAAATGACATGTCATCACAATGGAGCATGAAGACCTTTTTTGCCTTTCTCTTGAGACAGAGTATCTGCTTCTAATATGAGTCTTTCCTAGTGGAATACAGATTCCTTTGTTTTTGTCTTTTTGAGGCTGGATTTAGAGATGAAGAAACATGTCCCAAAAGTGATCACTTCCAGATAACAAAAATGCTGTTGCATGCAGTGGCAAAACTGGCTTTCCAGTTCACAGGATTTTCTTCACTGATTATTTAATATATTAAGTTAAATATAATCATAAATCAAGTGACTCCAGCTTTAGATTACATGAATTATCATTATCACTTATTCAGTGCATTATCTGTGCATATTGCTTTACAGACAATTAGAAGAGACAGAGTCAAATTCTGCTCACAGATGCAGGCACTAGTGTAAATTCAGAGCATTGATTTAGGTGGAATTACCTTGGGTTTGTACCAATGTAATAAAGATCAGAATCTAGCTCCTATCCTTGTCTCGAGGAGCTTACAGTCTAAATTCAGCTGTATACAAGTAATGGCAGACTATTGTGAGGTGGGGAGTTAAGAGAAGGAGAAAAGTGGCAGCCAATTATAATCATATCCTTAATTTATCTGCTGATATCCAATATTGGGCCTTACTGTGATCTCATTTACACTGCTTATGCTCCAGTTTAAATCCATTTACATCAATTTCAGTAACTCTTGATTTACAACAGTGTACGACTCAGTCACTCAAAGTCTTGAGCAAGGAATTTTCAATATAAAAAAATCTTGAATATATTTTAGTTATGTAAATGAATATTTAAAGAAAATAGTGCCAAATTCACCAGTATGCGGTAGCTGATTTTGTGCTACTCTAATGATGCAGAGCTTCCATAAACTCCGCATAACTGTTTGAAGTGGTCAGATGATTTGTATTGCCAAAGCAACTAAAATGATCTGGTGACTCTGGCCCATAATAATCAAAATAAGAAAAGAGGATTAGTTACAGCTAACTTACAGTAAACACAACCAAATCTGTACTGATTGCCTAGTTGTAGAAAACCGTTCAAACAAGAGGATGCTGTCTATAATAAGCTTGTTGTCATGCTTGTCACTGCATCTTTTTTCACTTGACATTTTAATAGCTTTTCAGATATTCGTTGCACAGCACAAACAGAATAAATATGTGACCACAGCAGAAGTCTCAAAATATACTGCACAAAATGGACTCTGTCCTAAGTGCCCTCTCACCCAAAGCGCATATAGAAATTTGCAATCCAAGGAGGCAAACTGGAGACAGCCCTCAGAAATCTGGGGGCGGAGGGGTGAGGGGGTTACTGAGTATCCCAACTGGCTGTCTAGCAGCCACAAGCTTACTCATCCTGAGTTCCTTTGTGGATCAGCTAGATCTGGTATGTTACACATACATGATTAAGACCAACTTTAGCAGAAAATGATAAAGACCAGGTCACAGAAGCCAAATGATGCAGAGCTATAAACATATTACAAAGAATGTTGATACTGATGTACATATTTCTAATAGGTATAGTAACATGGCAGATGACCTTTTCTTTGTGGAATGACTGCTCAGCCATGACAGCCAGTGCGCTAGACTAATTAACGTCAAAACTATACTGTTACAGTGCAAGCTGCTTAAGATGGATTAATCAGACAAATTCTGATTTGTCCATGTCTCCCGATGTCCGTAATTAAAGTAAATGAATTTTGGGTACCCTGATCTGCAGGGAATGGGAAAACCAGCAGGAAGTTTTTTCTCAGAAGGGAGAAAAAGGAAAAGCTGCTAGGGTCACCTTTGCTCAGGAGGGTCAGGAAAGGGAGGGAGGAGAGAAATGTATTTCCAGGAGGGTTAAAGTAAATGAGGAATATTTTTCAGGGTGGGCTGCAAGGTGTTAGTGAGGGATCAGGGGAGGACTGGAAAGAGAAGGAGATGGAGAAGAGTAGCCAGCAGGGAGGCTAGAAAATGCTCCCAAGAAAATCAGTACATGATATAGATTATGTGATAGTATAATTAATGAAAAATCTAAAAGGTGCCTACCATAATGTTTACCTGGATCTAAGACTTAGTATGTCTGATAGTCGAATGGCTCAACGGTTCCCTCCCTGCGATTGGTCACTGTCTGTCTCTACAACTAAAGATTGCTCAGCCCAGAGTGTTTGCAAGAGTCCTTCCTAGGCCAAAAGAAAAGGAGTACTTGTGGCACCTTAGAGACTAACCAATTTATTTGAGCATAAGCTTTCGTGAGCTACAGCTCACTTCATCGGATGCATCCGATGGTCAAATAAATTGGTTAGTCTCTAAGGTGCCACAAGTACTCCTTTTCTTTTTGCAAACACAGACAAACACGGCTGTTACTCTGAAACCTTCCTAGGCCAAACTCTCTTAATGTGGATAATAACCCATCTAGCCACAGGAATTGTTTGAATTTTAAATGTCTCCATTCCTTAGAGAGCGAGAACATGTGTCTGTAGGTGCAGATGTTTCTTATCTTCTTAGAAAGGAAACTAAGGGAGTTACTCCAGGGAAGACAGGATGCCCCTTTCTGCAGTTTTTCATTTCCAATTACTGTAAGAGGCGTAACTTGTAACAAAGGGAAAAGGGTTATTTCCAAGGAAAGGAGAAGTTGAAAATGTCTGAAGTTGTTGTTGTGGGGGGGGGGGGAAACTTCATATAGCGGCCTATGTCAGTGCCCTTAGAGTGAGAGAAGGAGTTTGCTCATTCTGGCTGCAAGATTTTCCCAAAAGAGGACTACAGATGTATTGTCCTAGTAAAAGATAAGCACTATGCTTCCTTGTTTTCTGCTTCTGATTTTTGGAGATCATGCACAACCCTGAGGGGAGAGGGGTGCAAAGCTGGTAATTCTGTGTCACCATTACACATGGTGAAACTTTATAGACCACACCCATGGAAGGCCCTCTGCACAACTTAATCTGCCTGGCGAGGCAAGAGAGGTGGGCTGCCAATGGAGCAGCTATATAAAGGAGCTTCTGCGCTCCCTGCACCCGGGGAAGAATGGGGACAAATACAGTCACATTTACATCATTTTGCCCATTAAACAGAGGGAGTCAAAGATGTTGTCTCCCTGCAGCCCCCCTTGAAGCTGACATTCAAGTAACTGCTTAAGACCTGAAGTGATTTCAGGAAGCCCTGCAATATAAATGTCTCTTAGAATTCCTGCACAGTGCCATTTCCTTTCCTTGGGGAGTCATTGTTCTGGTCTGTTCCATGCTGGAAAGGATTCGTCTGGCATAGCTCTACTGCACAGAAACATGCTGCACTGAGGCTGTTTGATGAAGAAAATAACTCGACTTTTCCTATGGCTTTTCCCTTAGAATGCTAGAGTAGTATTAGTACTCCTGCTGCTACCCCTATTTTATATTTTAGAAAAAATTTGCTTTGATTAAATTTTTTTTTCTGTAACAGGAGTTTGACAATATCCAAGGTACTGTGGGAAGTTGTTTGTTTTAAGAAACAACAGCAGCAGCTTTTCAGTGTGTTAGCAGCAAATACTAACCAAAGTAAAGTGACGAGAATACAATGAATATTCTCTGGTAACTTGGATACTAGTAACTGGTCAAGGAGGTTTCAGAGGAGCAGCCGTGTTAGTCGGTATCCGCAAAAAAACCAGGAGTACTCGTGGCACCTTAGAGACTAACCAATTGATTAGAGCATCAGCTTTCGTGGGCCAGAGCCCACTTCATTGGATGCATTGAATGGAACATATAGGAAGAAGATATATACAGAGAAGGTGGAAGTTGCCATATAAACAGTAAGAGGCTAATTAACCAAGATGAGCTATTATCAGCAGGAGAAAAAAAACTTTTGTAGTGATGATCAAGATGGCCCATTTAGACAGTTGACAAGAAGGTGTGAAGATACTTAACATGTGGAAATAGATTCAATATGTGAAATGACCCAGCCACTCCAGTCCCTATTCAAACCCAAGTTAATGGTATCTAGTTTGCATATTAATTCAAGCTCAGCAGTTTCTTTTCTGTTGCAGAATTGCCACCCTTAAGTCTTTTACTGAGTGGCCAGAGAGGTTGAAGTGGTCTTCTACCAGTTTTTGATTGTTATGATTCCTGACGTCAGATTTCTGTCCATTTATTCTTTTGCGTAGCGACTGTCCGGTTTGGCCAGTGTACATGGCAGAGGGGCATTGCTGGCACATGATGGCATATATCAAGGAGATTTATGCATTTTCACTGGCATTCCCAGTTGCAAAAAGGACAGCCTATAATTGTTGACTAGAATATTTTCTGCATATTATCAATACAGTGCATTATGTAGCAGCAAAATCTATGAGCCCCATGCTTCAAAAGCTTATTTTCTTTCTTTAAAGTTATGAACCATGCTTTTTCTGTGTTCTAACAGGCTCCATGAACAACAATGATATCTATATACCACCTTTCATCTGCAGAGTGCTTGACAAATACTGGGCCAACTTTACCTCTGCTGTACATTGGGCTGTCAAAAAAAAAATTGTGCTCCCCTTACACCTGTGATAAATGTGACCCATTTTCTAGTCAAACAGTCTTCTCACACATCTGAGGTGGGAGAGTAGTATTATTATTATTTATTATTTATTTTTCTCAATCGATAGATGAGAAAATTGAGCAGAAACGTTAAGGCCACTTTTTCAAAAATGCCCAACTGAAGATACCAAAAATCTGATTTATTTTTTTTTTTTTTTTCAGAGACTCTGAGCCCTCACACCTGCCATTTACATAGAGGTGGGGACAGGGTATGTTTGTGCAGAGCTGAGAGGGTGAGCTCAGAATGGCCTATCCCTTGGTTCTTCTAAGGTGCCTAGAGGTACTGAGCCAGTGGTGTCACAAAGGCCCTGTGCCTTGGCATCAGCCCAATAAAACTATTTACACAGATGATCCTGTCACATCTGAGGCCGTTATAACATCAGTGAATTCATGCTTACAACACTCCTGTGACTTGGGGAAGAACACTCCCATTTTATCAAGGAAGTACTGAGGCACGGAAATATTAAGGTTGTGCCTTTGAAAATTTTCCCTAAAGGTACTTGGATTGAGTGTTTGAATCAAGGTCTCCTGAGTCTTGGTGCAGTGCCCTAACCACAAGACCATTCTGCCTTTCTGAAGGCTACAAGAACAGAGGAAGAAGCCTCACAGAGGACTGTGCTTAGGCATCATCCCAACAAGAGAGAGGCATTGAGGAAGTATCCCTCACTGAGACCTGAACCTTGACATCAGCCCAGCAAATCAGAGGTCCGCACCTTGACCAACAGGACAGAGGTGCTTGTTTGGCTGGTTAAGGGGATACTTGAAAATATGGACTTAGTTCAGATACATTCATTCCCTTGTCCTGTCGTATAAGATGCAAAGTCAATTAAACACATGACACAGACAACATATAGACAATAGGATTGGTGAGCCCCCCCCACCTTCCTATTTGATATATTTTTGTCCACTACCACTAGTGCAATAGAAATATGAAATAATGATAATCAGCACCTTTATAAAATTAGGACCTACATATTGCAACCTAGGCATCCAAAAACAGAGGCCGCTTTTGAATATTTGCACCTAAGTAATTTACCTAGGACCACAAATGAAGTCAATTACAGAGCCAGTATTGGCACGGAGTCTTGTCTGAGTCTCTGGACACCTCTCTAAATAAAAGCATCTTCTTGCTTTGTGCAATTTGCTGAGTCTTTTGAGCAAGTGTTCTGGATTGTTTTAATTTATCTACTTTCTTCACAATCTGCATCTGTTTCATTTTTTAGTGAAATTTCTCCCGTCCAATTCAGTAAAGGAAAACCTATATAAATCAGATCTTAAGTGGTCTACCAGGCATGCCGCCAGGCAATGCCGAACTTTTCTCTGCCATTTGAGGGAATGGATATTGCTTAGGGCTGGGCAGCGGTGGTGTCATGGGAATCTGGCGATTCGGTGGGGTTGATTAATTTCAGTTCTGTTGATCTTGTTGCTGTATATTTGAGTGGATCCCAGGGAAATGATGATGGGTCTGTTTTTTAGTGGGTTTGTTTTTGTTTTGTTTTTTTAAATGAGAAGGGCTTCCAGAGCATTGGATGGGTACTCTTCTATTGCAGTTGTATAAATAAAGTATTGACTCTTATCAATTATGATGCATATCTTACCCCCACCTCTGCACCGCAAAAGGTCCCTGGCATAGTGGAAATCATGTGGTTGTGCTGCACAGGATGATGGGTATTTGGTTAGCTCATGCAGAGACATACCCAAATGACATGTGATCACATGTCATTTGGCTATATCTCCCAGCCCTTACGTGGCACAGATCTTAGTTCCAGGTGACTCCCTGGGCATTCTTGTGCAGCTGGGAGGCAAAGTAGGGCCAATCCAGGAGTGTTACTGTTGAATCAGCTGCAATATGCAGAAATGGTGGGGGCTGCAGCAGCCATAGGGCTACAATAGCATCCACAGAGTGGCTCTGCTGCCACTGTGTGGCCTGGGGAAAAAGTCTTTCCTCCCTCCGCTTTCCCCTTAGATAGTATCTCCTGTCGCAGAGCTCCATTGCCCTTACCCATCCCAACCTGAATCTCTGAACCTGAAGCCTTGGCTTCTCCGTGGCTCTCGAGCGTAGAGTTAAACCGCTTGGCTAATATTCAGTCAGTGTGTTTTGTTTTTTTTGTCTAACAGGAAACCCAGCATTTGTAAGACTTATTTGCAGAAGTAGAAACTCTTCCATTCTCGGTGGTCTTACCTCTCTTTGCAAGCCTCAGAAGCATCACTCTCAAGGATTCCAGATTACCTGTTGGACTTAGACAAAGGACTGTCAGTGAGTTCAGTTACAGTACACCTGGCTGCTGTTATGACCTGCCATTTCCACTAGAAATGGCTTCAGTCTTTGCCCATCTGACTATGATCAAATTCCTTAAAGGTTTATACAATTTATTCCCCCTTGTCCAGAACTGTGCCCTACATGGGACCTTAATGTGGTTCTCAGTGACTTGAGGAACTCCCCGTTTTAGCCAATGTCTACCTGTTCTCTCTTCCACCTCTTTCCCAAGACTTCATTTCAGATAGCCATCACTTCTGCCAGAAGAATGGGAGAACTCAGGCTGCTCATGGCAGACCCACCATATACTACACACTGCGGCTCCATCCTCAATTCCCCCCTCTAAAGTCTGGTTGGAATTTCATATCGACTAAGACATTCATTCACTGGTACTTTATCTGAAGCCTCAAAGCTTGAGAGGAAGCTAGTCTCCACACACTAAACATAAGGAGGACCTTCACTTTCTGTTTCAACAGGAATGAGACTGTTCGTGCCTTCTCCAGACTCTTTGTATCCTATGCCAAAAGGGTGAAGGGACAGCCAATTTCCACTCAAAGACTGTCAAAATGCATTTTGGGTTGTATCTTGACCTGTGATGAAGCTGCTGGGATGCATCCCTCTCACACAGGGACAGCCCACCCCATTAGGACTCAGTCCATTCTATAGCCGTCCTGAAGGGTGTCTTCATAGTGGAAATCTGAAGAGCTGCAACCTGGTCCTTAGTTCATATGTTTGCCAAACTACTCCCTCATACCTCCATCCAGAGCTAACGCTACCTTTGGGAACTGAGTCCTCTGAACTGTCTTGGATTTGCTTCCTCAGCACCCTCCTCTATGCTGAGATACGCCTTGGGAGTCTCATATGGTGAAGCTCATGTGGAGACATATACTTGAAGGAGAGGTTGCTTACCTGTTGTGATGAAGTGTGAATCTTCTGTAATATTTTTTTGAGAGTCTGGTTTGTGCCCCAGTTTCCACTGTGTGCTGCATTGTTACCTAGTGGGTGAAAAGGGACTGTTTTTTGCTCTTGGGGCAGGCTAAGTAAGATACAGGTATGAATACTGGCTGGGACTTTAGGTCCCTTATCAATGGAGCTCTTGAGAATACAATGGCAGGTCCAATTGCCCAGACATGGACACTTAGCAGCCAGTGACCCAGAAGGATCTTCTCCCACCTCTCAGTGGGAAGGCTGAGCATCTCCCAAGCTCGGAAACAAAGAATTGCAGAGTTGTGAGGTAGAAGTTAAAGCACGAGCAGGAAGCACGAGACACTGCTCTGTGTGGGCATGGACCTGAGGATACTATTTACAATCTCTGGTCAAGAATGCACAGGCATGCACATGTCCAGTGGGGAGCACCCATAGGACAAAATAGCTCGAAGAACTCAAATTAATATAACTTATGTAACCTCTTCTTCCTAGCCCTTGCACCAGGAGAGGGAGAAGGAGCAAAAAGAGTCTACTCCTCTGAGTGCTCCAAAAAAAGGGCCAGGGACATAAGTTGGATATGTGGCCAGAGGAGTGCAGGAAATGTTCCCTTCAGGTGCCCCGGGGTACAGGTTAGGAAGGGACAGGGGAAAAGCAGGGCCATGCTTTTGCTCCACATCCCCGCACAGGTCAGAACCTATGGGGGATTGGTGCAGGGTGTGAATTCCCCTGTATAGTAGCTAGCATGGGTGGGATTGTGCCTCAGGTTTCCCTTAGGAAAAATGATTACTCAGACCTGTGGCTAAAAGACCTGTGGCCTAGCTCTAAATACACCCTATTTTCCTGCCTTACAATTCACAAATTATTTTTTTTATTTTATTTATTTATTTTTTTATTTAATTTTATCACCACAATGCTGTGGGGCTTTTTCCCCCTTCTTTCTTGGTCAAGTGTGTTTTGATTACATAAACAGCTGTGCTGGGGGAAAATAAACTCAAGTTAAAGCTTTCCTTTTTAAAAACCTGAGATGCTTTGAGTGGAATCCATCTTTATCTTGCTCGCAGGTGGATGTTCAGATGATATTCTGCACACTCCTATTTTCTTCTGTCCTGTTAATGCTGTTCAGTGCATCAAGCAACACACTTTTGATTTTCTGCTGAATTATACTGTTGGTTTAAGCCTGACTAGGCAGCTGCTTTCAGTACCCTTTGCATATTCCTAATGAGATTTTAAATTGATCAATTAAGTAATTTTAGCTGAAAGTATTCAGCCGATGGAGAATTTCCCCCTTGGACATGCTTTGTATGTGTTTGAGGATGATCTTTCCTTTGTTATCCGAGTGGTGCAAACATAATTTTTAATCAATTGTCACTTGTTAACACACTACTTTGGCAATTCTGCAATGAGCGCATCTGACGACAACAGTAGTGTATTAAAAAATAAAATCCCAAATCATTAAAAGGGAAACAGTCAAGAATTTAATAGAAGTAGCAACTCTGTGAAATCAAAGCAAAACATCTTGATGTCCTATTCAAATGTTAAGAGATGCTTTTCAAGGCTTGTTTTATGTGAAAAAGAAACACCCATAGAATGGACTTACATTTAGAAAGTCTGCTTTTGCATGGTGTGATTTTTTTTTTTAAGTTTGTATTGTGAATGCACGTTTAGAGCGATCGTGAACATGGCGTTTGTTGGGGTTGCTTTGGACCTTGTACAGAGAGGTGGAAAATCTGAATGTCACAATTCATCTTATTCAATCCTTCAGCGGTGATGATGTTCTTAAAATTTTACAATATGCGCTATTGTTCTTTTTGGCTCATCTTGGAATTAAGAACCCAGTGGCTCAATCATTTTGGCCCTGAGGAGAGAGCTTGCGGAAGGGGGTTAGTGTTGGAATGAAGCCAAATTTTACCTCATTGGGGTTCCCCAAATAATTTTATGGCAGGTTTGCTCTCCCACAGAACAACAGGGGTTCAACATAAAGAATTGGAAAGAGCCGCAAGGCCAACCACCAACCTTGCCTACATGGTGACTTCAGGGTTGCCCTTGCCTCCCTTCAGCTCCCTAGTGAGATCAGCAGATTTCCCACAGGGCTTTTGTGGGGGACAGTGTTTCACCCCATCCCCACCTGTGACGTTCAACTTTTGATCTTGGCCCTCCCCTTCCCCAGGCATCTCTCCATAACTTCCTGGTGGTTTGCCAGGATATAAGGGGAGGATGATGTTGCATGGAGGCAGCTGCACTTCCCCCTTTGCATGAACAAAGGATGAGGTAGGGTGGGTGGGTGTGTGTGTGTGTTCCTTTCCATGCTCATGTCTCCAGAGAAGAAAGTGGTGCCAAGTGTTTGAAAGATTTTACCCAAGATTTGCATTGAGTCAAATTTAGCCCTGAAGATGCTTACACCATCACTAAAGTTGGCCCCTGAAGTGTATGATGCATAAAAGTACTCACTTAGGGCTTGTCTCAACTATAAAATTAAGTCGACGTACAGCCACTGCAGTAATTTAAAGCAACGGTTCATGTCCACATTGTGCTCCTCCTGTTAGTGGTGAGCGATCTCACGGGGAGGAGGGGCTGTCAGCACCAGGGCAGCGGGGGGCAGCTGTGAGCCCAGCACCCAGCCTACAGCTTGGCTTGTCAGGACAGGGGGAGAGGCAGGGGGCTCCAGCTGTCAGTCCCTCTCCGGGCTAACAGCCAATGTAAGTAAGTAACGGTGTGTTGACAATTAGTGTCACTCTAATTACATCGACGTAAGCGCTATGCCTCTTGAAGAGGTGGAGTTGTTATGTTGGTGTAGTGGGCTACTTACTTCAGAGGAAGCAACATTGCAGTGTCTACTGCAATAATTAGGTTGATGTAAGCTGCCTCACACCAATGTAACTCTGCAGTGTAGACCAAGCCTTAGTGTTGCGACTCTTTTTGTCCCTCTCAAGTTTAAAAAGTTCATTTCATTTAAAAAAAAAAATACCCAGGAAAAAGTGAGATGATGGCTGCCTTTGTGTACATCAGCTCTAAAGACCACAGGTACTTTAGGTGATGGTGATTTTAAAAATATAATGTATGACAGTAACCCTTCCCCACCCCACCCCCCAAAAAACCCCCACTAGAATATATAAATGCTCAAAAAATTTAAAAAACAAATCTGCAATTCAATCTATATATTTAACATGGTAACATCTTACTTTATGTGCTTCTTATCACGTTACTGTTGTCATGTAACTTCTTAATTCTGAATTTTTAAATACCTTCACAGTTGAGGTTTGGATATCTGAGCTGCTAAAACCACTTAACTTTTGGCCTGGCTGCCAACTGACTGGGTACTGATTGGCAATTCACAAACATCATAGGGGGTAAAGTGTTCTCTCTTTGCACAACCATGATTGTGGGGCTTTGTTTCATTGGGATGAACTCTCAATAGAGGCAAACCACTTCTGGACTAATCCAGAGCCTTGTTAAAAGAAAAAGAAGAAAAAAAAAATGGTATGGAGGAGGCTATCAAATCCTGTTAATAAATACCAGACTATGTTGCATGAATTGTGTGTAGTAGTTTTAACAGTCTGGTTTGTTTGTCATGCAAATACAGTGGAGATAAGTCAGGTCATGCCTTTTTCGCTCTGACAGTTTCTTCCTGTAAAGGTAGAGGAATAGTCATGACAATCATTTATTGAAGGTAGCTGATGTGGGCTGTTGCATAAAAATGATGTTGAGACCGAAGTAGATGATTATTAACTAGCTGATGCTTCCTCCTAGGCTTGTAATCCACAAACACAACCTGGGGTGAATCTCAGTATATTAATAACAACGGTTTTGTAGAAAAATGAGTGCATGCTTTTTTCTTTTTTTAAATAAAAGCTATTTCCTGTTTTAATCAATAGAGTGTGAAGTTTCTTGAATGAATGAAATAACAATGTTGTGTCAGTGACAGTAAGTACTTGGCACAAGCCTGGAACAACCTGCTGTGGAAAGATTTCTTAAAAGGGATTCACATAACAGTACGTTTTTGGCATTAGGTACAGTGACAAATTCAGAACTCGGTGACATAATTTTAGACAAATCTATTTGTGTTCAGGCAGCCTGTGTTTTAGTGTGGTGATGTAAGAAAGCAGAAGATATTATTATATTACAAAAGGGACTTTACTAAACTGCAGAAGTTACCTATTTAATTTGTTCTGGCTTTGTCTTATTTTACTGTAGTCTCATTGTGTTGCCCTTCGTTATATGTTGGGAGGTATAATTCCAAGTTTTTACAGGAATCACTGGGGATATGTTCGAAATACTTTAAATGTGTGCCTTCCTTTGTAGTCTTTGCAGAGATGGCATGCTTGATTTATCTCCTGTGTTCTCAGAATTTCTGGAAAGTTGTAAGAAAATAATGAAGCACAAATTATCCAAATAGAAAAATGAGAACTAGATTTAGCCTCTGATAATATTGTGCCACAAATATTACTTTGATTCCTGGTACCATTTTAAAATGTGAGGAACAATTTCTGTGGCTTATATTAGCCACCACTCTTGTTCCATAGAGTCATTGCTTGGAGCATTGGCAATATTGAGGAAGGGAAATGTTTTGATACCATTACAATAAACTGGCGGAATACTAATTACTGTTGAGAAGGTAATGCGTATATTTTGCACTTCTGTAATGCCTTTTTTCTAAAAGATTTCAAAACACTATATAGATATTAATTACACTTACTTCTCCTCTTAGAAGAGTTTTGTATATAGGGATCATTTAACTCAAATCTAAAATGCAGCCACCTCTGAAGTGGCAGCTGTTTAACCCTACCCGTAACCCAACAGTTTGTCAGTAAGTGCTAATGATATTATTTGAGCAGTGAATAATAACAATGAAAAATAGGGAGAAGGATGAAAAGAGAAAAGGGATCATTAAGAAGAAAAGAGGGTTGCTATCTTTCCAGTAAAATATAATTAAATGTTTATAGAATGTAAATTGCATAAGAATGCAAACAGATCCGTAACATAATGGGATTTGCTGTAAATAGTGAGTATTGTTTCTTTAGTTTCAGAACTTGCTTTCCAGTGGCTAATTAAATAAAATATTATAATTATTCTTGGTTTTTATTTGTTTTCATTTTTATTCAAAGCTGGAGAAATCTTTTTAAACAAAGTAGTCTATGCCAAGTCAAATCATTTGTTTGTTGGTGTGTAGCCCTCCCCCCCAACAGAGCCTTCCTGAGTACAAGGCAGTTCCTCAGGAATTCCTTTATGGTGAATTAGACAGGGCAATGATGGATAACTCAGGGCAAAGGACATTCTAAGCAGCGAACCAGATTGATTATATAAACCTTTAGCTTACTTCTTTAGAATCATTTTGGATAGAATGAGTATTCTGAAGCATAAGGTGGGGCCTAATCTCGCACAAGGGGTATGTCTTTGTTAATGTTTTGTCATGTTGTCTTTAAGTATTTTTTTTTTAAATTATTCTAGAGAACTAAAATTGTTTATTTCAAGAATTGGGGATTTGCAAAAAAGACTGAGATCTGAAATCCTGTGCATCACTGCATTTACTGCCTCTCTGTGTATGTTTGTGTTTGAGTAGAGATAATTCACCTTCATTTGAAGAGAGATTTTTCAATTTAAAGATTCTTGGGCTATCTACATGGAGAGTCAACATTTCTGTGCTTTCACCCCAGCTCTTCCTCTGCCTGAATCCTGGAGGCATGTGTCTCCTAGGAGCTGTTTTGACTTTGGGCTATCTTGTGTTTGAATTATTTCCTCATTACCCCCACCCCCACCCCACCCTCTTCCCATAACTTCTGAGATGCAGATGGGCAGTTAATCCTCAGTTAACTGCTACTGATTTCTCCCATGGTATTTTCTGCCAGGTCCCCAGAGGCACATGCTTTGTAAAATATCTGTTCTTTGTCTCTCCCTGCTTTTGCACTGGCAGAAACCCCACAATGTATGGCGTCCCTACCATCTGATGTTAGACTAGAAAGAATTCCACAGGTTTCTGAGGAGGAGGGAGCATGCCTGTAGAGGCACCACACCTCTTCATCCCTCCTTGAATTTTGGAGCTTTTGCTCCACCCTAGGTTGCAGAACAGGGCCCTTGCTTACCAATGGAATGCAGCGTCACTGTCTCACTGTACACGAAGGCTGTGGAAAATATAAAATATCTGACAAGAAACCTAACCACATTGTTGACCGACATTTTTTGTTTTCTTCTGCAAATTAAAATACTGTATTGAGAATAAAGTACCCTTTAATGGGTTATTTTAAAGTGCACTTCAATGTATTATTGAGCAGCAACATAATTTCCAAAATATGTTCACTATAGTTTTTACAGACTCTGTAAATTGTTTGTAATTGTCTGTGAGCATTTCTTTTTCAAACCATATTTTCAGTGGTGTCACAGTCACCATAAAATCTACCTACCTTCAATGCAGAATACAGTTCCCCCGAACAGAGGTTGGGAGGGGGGGATACAAAACGTATGGGATTCCTGATCTTAGTTGAAAGACCAAGATGGATCAAAAATAATTTCTTAAACAATTTCACTTGCCTTAACCATTTCCCCCCCAGCCCCCAAAGCCCACAAAAGCTTATGCTCAAATAAATTTGTTAGTCTCTAAGGTGCCACAAGTATTCCTGTTCCTTTTCCTCAGTTAAGTGTTACATTATCACCTGATTGGTTTGGTTTGCAGAAACCACCAACTTAATATCCAAGGCTTTAGTCAATTTAATATGCCAAGGGAGAGGGAATGTGGTCTACATCAGTGCTTCTCAAGCTATCTGATGTGGGGGACCGGCAACTTTTTTTTCCAATGTGCGCGCAGACCGGCAGCCAATGGCTCCTGGACCGGCACTGGTCCGCGGACCACAACTTTGAGTAGCATTGGTCTAGGGGTTACAGTAAGGGACTGGCATACAGGAGTCAGGTTGGGGGTGGGGAGATTTTTCTGTTCATGTCTCCGTTGACTTGCTGTGCAAATACAAAGCACTTGCAGGTTCTTGGATGAACACTCTTTTATATCTTCACATATAGCTGGTTAGGGAAATTCACAATTTTTCTTAGGATGAAAGATTCATAGACATTAAGACCAGAAGGAACCATCATGATCATCTAGTCTGACCTCCTGCACGTTGCAGGCTCCAGAACCTCACCCACCCACTCCTGTAATACATCCATGAGGTCTGGCTGAGTTACTGAAGTCCTCAAATCTTGATTTAGAGACTTCAAGAGAATCCATCGTTTACTCTAGTTTAAACCAGTAAGTGACCCATGTCTCCATGCTGCAGAAGAAGGCAAAAAACTCCCAGGGTCTCTGCCAATCCAACCTGGGGGCGGAGGGGAAGGGAGAATTCCTTCCCGACCCCAAATATGGCGATCAGTTGTATTCTGACCACCTCCTGTATTTTAGCTCCCAACAGACAGCGCACCCTTCTGTTCTCCGGATCAGGTCTGCTGGCAGATCTGTCCATTCTTCTTAGTGGGGAGTCTCCAGTCTCCCTCTTCCTGGTGTTGGTGTGATTCTCCAGCCTTCCTCCTGTTCTTTCTGGCTGCAAGTCCTCTTGTCTTTTGTTCTTCCTTGCAATCTTCTGAGAGTCATCCTCTATCCACCTGGGGCTCCGAACTCTGGCTATCTCCACTGACTCTTCCCTTCTTCTTACAGGCCTAGATGCTCTTCTCTTCTTCCTTGCCCTCCCACATTCTGTTGTTGCCTGCTATGCCCCTTCTTAGTTTTCCAGCTCGGCCAACCTGTTCGTGAGCTCTGGTTCTCCTTCATTTGCTGAAATGCGTCAATAAACATTTGTTTCACAAGAAAACATTTCAGTTTTATACATACTTTATTGAAAATCAAAATGTTATCTATATCCTATGAATTTAGAGAGGTCTCTGCAGTATTTGTTTAACAATCTGGAATTTTCTGTGCTAGTCACTTCCATACCAGAAACGCCTAAGATTTTGCCTTGGATATCTTCCTGGATACCATTGTGACATTCCCTGGATGTTCACGTACCACCACTAATTCATTCTGTGGAGGGGTCAATGAAGAGTGCCAAGGTTTTGAAAGGACCAAAGCTCCCTGGATAAAGTAAAACCTGTATCCCAAATGCCTGTTTGGCAGAGGTGTTCCGTGCCCACGAAGGACTCATTTCACTCTTTTTTTTTTTTTTTTTTTTTTTTTTTTTTTTTTAAATGGCTACATCTTGAGAGGAAATAAGAGACACATCAGTTCAAGAGTACTTAGCAGGCTGGTTCTTGCTCACATGCTCAGGCTTTAACTGATCGCCATATGTGGGGTCAGGAAGGAATTTCCCCTCAGGTCAGATTGGCAGTGACTTTGGGTTTTTTTTTCACCTTCCTCTGCAGAGTCTGGGTGTGGATCACTTGCCAGGATTATCTGCATATATTTCACTTAATCAGTGCCCTGCTATTGGAGGGGCCTCAGGCACTGGTTTACCTTGGGCCCTCTTAGTCTCTATCTGTGGCACATAATAGTCTAGTACAGCCCACAGGAGGCTACTTTGGTCTAATTTTGGTTGTTGGGTTTAGAGTGCTGGTGCTGGCTGGTGTTTGGTGGCCTGTGCTATACAGGAGGTCAGACTAGATGATCTGGTGGTCCCTTTGGGCCTTAAACTCTATGAATCTGAGAGATAGCTAAGGGAGCAGGTTGCTTTTCTCTTTGTTCTTTCACCCACCATAGGCAGATTGACACATGGGCGCGTGGGCTAACTGTAATTTGTCAGCTCCTATCCCAACTGGACAGGGGACTGCATGGACTTTTGGGACACTGGACAGTCTTGAGATGTTTTATACTTTCAACACTAGTCAAGTTCCTGGAGCTATGGTAGCCAGCACGAGGGAGTACTGTTCTAGCAAAGGGAAAATGTCTTAAACTAAGGGGAAATGGGACCTGGTAGGGATTCCTGAGTGGAGCTAGTTTGTCTCCATCATTGCCAATCCTCCTGGCTGAGAACTAATCCAATGGCATCTATTTGTATCCTGATAGTTTCTCCAGAATACTTCTCATAAATTCTGGACGGTTCTCATTCTCTCTCAAAAATGTTTTGCTTAGAAACATTTATCAAACACAGGAGAGGTCATGCTAGATGTCACATTAAAATGAAACAATCACAATGCATTATAATGGTCATAGCTATCTTAGAGTTTGTGTTTGTTCTTAATCGAAATCCTAAGAGAAACAAATATTGGATTCACAACTCAATGTGTCCTAGGGGTAGACGATATAGGGGAGGGAGCTGCAGAGGGAGGAAATAATGTTGGCAGGATGGTCATGTGCAATTTTTCTGCCATGATCTTATACAGAAAACAGCCTTCCTGAGGTGATTTCACAAGCTGTCTGGTGGCACAGGTCATCTCTAAATAGATTGTCAACAGATAGGCTGGATAAAAATCTATGATTCTTTTACAAAAAATAAAAAAAATCCAATATTTTTAATTTAAATCGGATTTTTTTGATGCTTTTTGAGTAAAAAGCCTATCTGAAGATAGTTTTAATTAAGCTACATTATAGCTCAAATGTATCTCATCATGGAATAGGAATGATAAATTCTGATTCTTTAGTATGAGACAATATAGTCATGTAATGTTTAAGAAATGTTTTGTAAATGAGTTCCAGTAGTTCATGGACTAAGGACCCAATCTTATGGGGTTCCAGAGGCTTCTGTATAGATTATTTAGGTTAATCTTTCTATCTACCCAATGGGAGTCAGTGCTCAGTCTAGAAGATACCATCAGAGATGCTTAGTTTTGCAGTTCTCAAACTGTGGATTTGTGTGTCCAGAGGTAACATGCTTGTTAACAGCAAAAATGTTTTTAAATAAATAAATTAATATATAGAGATGAGAAATAACAGACCTCAACTCTATTGTCCCTCTGCAAATTTGTGTACACAGAGTCAATCCCTTACCTCTCTCTAAAAGTGCAAAGTTTCAAAAAGTTCAATGAATAGAAGATTGTTGGGGGCGGAATAGATCTGGACAAGGAGAAGAAGTCTGGAGATAAATGTGAGAAGCGAGGGACATATGCTTGTTTTGTTAAAATATTATATGTTTTGCTGTTGAACAAAAAATCCAGAATACTTTACGTTGTTGGTTTAGTTAAATAAAACAATTTAAATGTCTGTCTGGTGATGTTCTCTTCTTAATATAGCATGGCAAGAAAATCCTCCAAATATTAATGATAGTTCACCTCCCAATGACTTCATAAATATCTACTTCAATTACCTTTGGTAAATTAAATAACCAAACAATCATTAAGTTTTACAGCTGTATCAGAAAATTATCTGAAAAGTTTTCAAAATAAATAACTTTAAAAAAAACGGTGTGTACCTTCTAAAAATGAAACCTACATCTATCTCTTAGTTGTGAAGAATATGTATTAAGGTTATAACAACCAACAAGAATGCACTTCTATGTAGAAAACCATGATTAAATCAAGTCTTCCTGACTAGTGATTTAAATCACGATTTAAAAATCAATTTGATGTAAATCAAATCCACCCTGTCACCAGATAAGCTTTGTGTTCAGATTTCTTCAAGGCATTGATTAGGGAAGGTAAAGCTTAGGAAGAGATCAGTGCTATGAAAAGCATAGCTGCCTCCTGGGCAAGGAGTCAAACTTGGATGCTGCATATGGTGAATGCAATTAAAATTCTACCTTTATTTGGCCACCATGGTGTCTGCAGTCCTCACAACATCGTGTACTTAAAATTGGTGGTGTGTGGCAAAGGTTGAGTTTTGAAGGGTGTTTACACCATGTGCAGTGTGCTAGAGTTAATATCGCCAGAGCAGTGTTAACTTTTAGAATTGCCTGGCTGTGTGCTTAGTCTTTCAAACTTAACATTGCATTAGTTCAGTTTTTTTCATGTAAATTACTTCTTGTTTTTGTTTTAAGAAAGAGAGGTTATGGGGAAAGGAAGTGAAAATGTGGACATAACCTGTTTGTGCAGTTTAGAAGCTCTCCTAGTTTTTACCTCATGTTGACTTCCCTGTAGGATCAATCAGAAAGAGGATAAGAGTTATAGGACAATAAAAAAGGTTGAGAGTCTTAATAGCTTATGTAAAGAGCTGATGGAAAAATCCATTTGCAGTGCACATCAACAAAAAGTTTTATTGGTCCTACAAAACGCAGGAACTGTGCTACGTATTCATGAGTGCCGTCTTCTGGTACCTTATCTATCTATTAACTAACTAATTACATATATACTGATACAGAGCTCTCTTGTAACAAAGGGGCTTAAGAAACACATTTTTCTTGATAATTGAAAAAGGGGAAGGAAAAAGAATGAAAAAACCTAATTGACATCACCTTCACTGGGGGGCAGTATGCTGGCCTGGATGCTGGCTATTTCTGCTGCCGGGTCCATAAAGGTGGGGGAGGGTGGTGCTGCTGCCTCCTCCCTGTCCTTTCCCACCCTGTCTGTGGGAAGCAGAGGAATTGCAGTTGTACTCTGCTGTTGTACAGGGACAAAAGAGGATTGGGGCACCCTGGCACCATCTCTTCCTTCAGTTCTCTCACCTGAGCACCCACTTTGCTGTAGGGCACAACTTGGCCAGAGAATCGTATGCAGCAAAGCTCTGATGTACGGGTGAAATCCTGGCTCTACTGAAATCAACGGTGATACCCTCGCTGACTTCATTGGAAGCAGGATTCCACCCTAAAAAGATTACTTTAACTTGCCATGGATGTAAGTGAGTGGTAAATGAAGTTTAAAATATTCCTGGACTCCTCAGTATCAAGTGGACCTTTTACTTTTTCCAAACCTTTTATGTGATAAAAGCTTTCCTAACTTCATTGGCTCTGCAGTCTGTGGCAACCTATGATTGTACTTTATCATAATTTAAGCTTGTAAATTGTTGATTTGCATTTGAATAATGGATCACAATTTCATCATGAGTCCTTACACATGCTCACAAAGACTGTGTGCAGAAGTTTGCGTTTGTACTGTAGGTGGAAAACAATTTTTGTGCAAATGTGTACTTGTGTCTGAAATTGCCCATTGTGATGTGCAAACATGCTGTGCTCAGAGATACACATTATGGGTTGCTTCATTGGCCTTTACAGCAAAAAGATACATTTTAAGAGGCTATTAAGAGTAAATTACAAATATAGTTAAAGAAATAAGACAAGAAGGTAAAATACACTGCTTGTTTAAAATTGTCACTGAAACTATATTTACCACCACACCAAAATTATCACTGTGGGAAATATCCTGTCAGTTCCATACTGAAATGATGAAAATGCTTGTAAGCCATGGGCTTTAATGCAGCCATGTGGTTATGATTCTGCAGGGAAGAATACATGTAGTTTAATGCTAATTGGTATAGGCTTTTTAATTTGGTTGTTTAAAGGAGTTAGGGGGTAGAGGAAATTGTGGGAGAGGTATAATTTGAAAAGGAACGGACATTAAGTGGAGTAAGGATTGGAACTGTGTTAAGTCCCAATTCAGGAAAGCACTTAAGTACATGCTTAATTTTAAACATGTGCCTAAGGCCCAATGACTTCAATGGGATGTAGATGCAGATTTAAAGTTAAACATGTGCCTAAGTGCTTTCTGAACAGGGATGCTTTCCTGAATCAGGACCTCAAGCACTAAAACTGTTCACCCTGGCCACAGCATTCCTTTAGTTGGATGTACAAGCCTGGTGTTTGCTTTTCAAAGCCAGGATGAATATTACTTATTAAGGCATCCTGCATTTCATGGCAGAGCTAATGGGAATCAGGACAAGAAGCTGGCTATGGTCAGAACACGTCATTTTTTTCCCTCCTCTCTTCCCTCTGCAGCTGTGGGGTGAGAGGGGAGAGGAAAGAGAAACACTAGAACAAATCAGAGAGAAAAGGCAGAACTTGAAATGTAAGTAGGTAAATGGCTCTCTTTCGAAAAAGCTGTTCATGTTTTCTTTAACCTTCACCAAGACATAACTAATACTGACAACAAATCTTTAAGACTAAAAAATACACTTTGTTTCATTTTCCATTTATTGACTCATTGATTGACATCTTCATTGGACTCGTGCTACAGGAGGAGTCTCAAAGTCAGACTCATGGTTTCCTGAGACTGTCTGTTCATAAAGTGAAGAGCAAAGAGAGAGCACTCTGTTGGGACATGTACGCCATTATGTTCCATCAGTTTTAAAATGTCCTGAAAGGACTTTGCTCTGGGTATGCTGGAGGGCATGGAACTCAAGGGACCAGGCAGCAAACAGCAACATCACTCCTTAAGCTGGCTTTTTAGGAAAATCAACAGTTCTTCTGCCCATCATGGCCAAGATTAGAAAGCTTGCTGCATAAAATATTCTTACCTTTTTTTGACCAAGTGATTAGCCAATATTCAAGGTCTTCTGGGATGTTTCTGTTATGATGCGAAATTGATACAATCATGCTTATTTACGAAGAGTGTATGCACAGTCCTGTTTCCCTGAACACAGTATGACTCAAACAATGGAAGGCAGTTTCTTTCCTCACTAGTCAAGATCTCTCTTTCCTGCCAGCACTGTGTTGAAAAAGCATTCTTTGCTTTCTCTCAGGGTCATGCTACAAGTACTTCTCTGGCTGTCTTTTGGTTTTCTACTGCCTTCCTTGTGTGGTCCTCTTATATTTCTGGTTTTGTTTGTATGTTTGTGCACTCTCTCAAACTCACTCCCACCCCTCTCCTCCAAAACCATACCCAGCAAACCCTTCTGCCCACATGGCTCAGCTGCTGACCTGCCTTGCATGTGGCCTGTGCTTTTGGGTAGTGGCTCTTATTGTTTCAGCTATTTTGGCCCGTAAGAAGAAATTAAACTTCTTTTGGGCCATTTATCCTGGAGGAAGGGTGGCTGTTGTGCTCACCAGTTTCAACAAGGTTTCACCGAGCCCCCGGCAATCTTGTACCCTGGTTCATATTCTTTTTCCCTTTGACTTTGATGGGACTACTCTCATGCTTAAAGTTAAGCATGTGCATAAGTGTTTGCAAGAGAGGGGCCTAAATATCTTATTGAATAATTTTACCATATGGTCAGTTCTCTGTTATTTTCTCTGCTGCTGTGCTATCCAGTTTGCTAAGAGTTAATTACACATTGAAAATGTTTATTTTCATCCATGGAGTGACTCATGTATGGTTAAATTGAGAGCAGCAGAACCATCAATTCATGAGTTCCGTGACTATATGGGATGAGTGTAAACAAAGATTTTTATCCTGCCCTTGAGGGCTTTTCAATTTAAACTTCATTCCTTCTTTTCAAAATGTGGTGTATGCTGTTCAGGTTAAAATACAAGCCACTTTTAAAAAGATTTACACTAAAAATTTAAGATTACTGGAAATTATGTGCTTTACATGTATTCCCCTTTTGGGTTAATGCCTTTAGAACAGGGGTGGGAAAACTTTTTTTTGCCTGAGGGTCACATCTGGGTATCGAAATTGTATGGCAAGCCATGAACGCTCACAAAATTGGGGGTTGGGTTGTGGGAGGGGGTGAGGGCTCTGGCTGGGGATGTGGACTCTAGGGTGGGGCGAGAAATGAGGAGGTCAGTGTGCGGGAGCTGGCTTCAGGCTGGGGCAGGAGGTTAGGGTGCGGGGGGCAGGTGTAAGGGCTCTGTCTGGGGGTGCAGGCTCTGGGGTGGGGCTGAGATGAGGGGTTTGAGGTAGGGAAGTTGCTCTGGGCTGGGACCAAGGGGGTTGGGCAGACGGGAGAGGGATCAGGGCTGGGGCAGGAGGTCGGGGTGCAGGAGGAGGTCAGGGTGCAGGCGCTGGGCGGCGCTTATCTTAAGCAGCTCCTGGAAGCAGCAGCATGTCCCCTCTCCGGCTCCTATGCAGAGGCACTGCCAGGTGGCTCTCCATGCTGCCAAGCTCACAGACGCCACCCCTGCAGCTCCGATTGGCCACGGTTCCTGGCCAATGGGAGCTGCAGAGCTGGCACTTGGGGCGGGGGCAGCATGTGAAGCCCCCTGGCTACCCCTATGCATAGGAGTCGGAGGGGGGACATGCCCTCCATGCCACTGCTTCTGGGAGCAGCGCAGAGCCATGGCACACGTGGAGCAGGGAAAGTCTCCAACTCCGCTCCCTAGCTGGAGTGGGGCAAGCCCTGCACCCTGCTCCCCAGTGGAAGCTTGAGGGCCAGATTAAAAGGTCTGATGGGCTGGACATGGCCTGCGAGCAGTAGTTTGCCTGCCCTTGCTTTAGAAGGTGGTAAATTACTCAGGTGATGTCACAGGTGGCTGGTCCCAGTAAATGAACTTGGTCCAGCATCCTTGTGCCAGAACAGGTACTCCCAGTTGGTCAATTAAGAAGTCAGGGCAGCACTTGGGAGCTATAAAAGTCCAGGGATAATTTGAGAGGGACAGTGCTGGTGAGTTAAGGCTGCCAGAGTCAAAAGACTGGAGGAGGTCTCTCTGCAGGCCCTTTCTGGGAAGAGAGAGGGATTTGCTAGGAGACTGATGGAGGGGCTGACTGTCCTAGAGAGCTAGTCCCAGGAGACTGGACAGGGCTGAGAACTGGGAGCCAGTGGAGAAGCTAGCCTGTGGACCGTCCTGAACTGGAGATCACCAGTGCTGGGAGGCTGAAAAGGGCTGAGAGCTATAATTTTCTGAAATATAGGAAATTTGACAGATTTACTGATAGCCTCACACAACATGACCAGGCTCATTTTCAGGTGCTCATGGAGGAATGGAAGCTGGTAGCCAGAACAGCGCCTCAGCTGGCAGTGGACACAGCAGATACTTCCTCCAGGGCCATGGCAATGGCCACAGTTATGCATAGGGAATGTTGGCTCCATTCCTGTGGGTTCCCTAGGGAGTGCAGAACACTACTGAAGACCTCCCCTTCAATGAATCCTATCTTTTTAATCTAAAGACAGATGAATCGCTACATACCCTGAAGGACTCCAGAGCCACCCTTCGCTCGGTGGACAACAACACTTCTGCCCCAAAGTGTAAATTCCACCATCCACCCAAAGCCACAAATCCACCCAATTCTATCCTCGGAGATCTTATGAGCCACAGGAAGCAACAGAAAACTCAGAGATCCTGCCTCCCTTCATAGGCTTACACCTCACAGCTACAACCTCCAGCCAAGAGGTATTTTTGAGGCAACTTCAAGAGCCACCAACTACTATACCTACCACCTCATGACCCCTCTACTCCCCTTGGGGTCATTTAGTACTCTCTTCCCCAAGCTTGGAGTGCAATAACAGACAAATAGGTGCTGAACATCATCCACCATGGCTATGCCATTGAATTCATCACGCTACCTTCTCCAAACCCCCCTCCCTATCTCTCTCTCTCTCTCTCTCTCCTCAGGGACCACTTTCACAACAGCATTCGCACCCAAGTGGTGGATTCCTTACTACAACCAGAGGAATGATGTAACGCATTCCCTCAGAATATCAAGGAATGGGTTTTATTCAACTTACTTCCAGATACCGAAGAAGAAAGGCGGGTGAAGACCAATACTTGATCTCAGTCATCTCAATCACTTCATTCACAAACTCAAGTTTTTTGTATGGTCACGTTGGCAATGATTATTCCATCCTTTTGAGAAAGGCATGTGGTTTATGGCTGTCAATATGAAGGACGCTTATTTTCACATTGATATCCACCCAGTCCACAGACATTTCCTGAGATTCACAGTGGGCGCTCACCATTTCCAGTACAGAGTACTTCCCTTCAGAATAGCCACCACTCCCAGAATCTTTACCTAAGTTTTCTCAATCTTAGCGGCCTATGTCAGATGTCACGGGGTTCTCATGTTTCCATATCTCAATGATTGGCTTCTAGCCACACGGTCCAGGAACAAAGCCCAAGTGTCAGCCTCCGTTTTGCTCGGCCTTCTTTTATCCCTCAGACTCAGCGTCAATGTCAAGAAATCAATCCTAGACCCCATGTAGTCCCTGGACTTTATAAGGGCCACCATCTATTTGATCATAGAACAGACCTACCTACTGAAAGACAGGTTCCAGGCAATGGGACACATAACTTGTATCGTCAGCAATCCTTATGTACCGGCCAGGATTGCCTGTCCCTCCTCAGCCAAATGGCTTCATGTACATACTTTCACGTGACTCTACCTTCGCTGCCTCCAGACATGGCTCCAGTCAGTTTACTTGCCAAAACATTATGCCATGGACTTCATGCTGTCATCCCTCCAGTGGCTGACCGAGCCATGTCATGTATGCGAGGGGGTTCCCTTTCTCCCATCCTCCTCGGACAAGATGGTCATCACTGATAGGCACAGGAGCACACATGGCTGATCACATGACACCGGGGCGACCCAAGTTCCCTAGAATCCAGGATGCACATAAATGGCCTGGAACTCTGAGCTGTAAGAAAGGCATGCCAATCCCTTCTCCTGTTCATCTGTTCCTATCGTGTTCTCATCTTGTCAGACAACACTGGCAGTGTTTTCTATATCAACAAACAAGGGGGAACGAGACTGCTGTATGCACAGAAGCAGTCAATCTCTGGAACTGGTGCATCAATCACCAGATCCTGTTGTCTGCAGCCTATCTTTTTGGGACACAGAACGTGTTTGCAGACTTGCTCAGCAGACATTTTGCAATCAAATACCACTGGGAACTTCACGATTTGGTAGTACACAACTTCTTCACCCGATGGGGGATCCTGACCAGAGACCTATTTGCCTTGTATATAAACAACAAATGCACCACATATTGCTCCAGCAGAAGTCTCAGCCATCACTCTCAGGATGACATTCTCCTGGTCAGACCAAATCAATGACGCCTTCCCTCCTCTACCACTCCTGTACACAGTACAATGATGAGATCAGACATCCCAATCCACCTCAGAGCATAGTATCTGCTCCTTGACCATGCAAGGCATCTTCTCCAGCAGCAGCAGGAAGGAATCCACTAGGCAATGTTACCAGGGCAAGTTGAAACGTTTTGCTTCCTGGGCCCAACAAAAGGGAATTTTACCAAAATCAGTGGGATCCCCCTCATCCTGGACTACATTCTGTCCTTGAAGTCATCAGGTCTTGCCCTCAACTCTTTGAGAGTCCACTTGGTGGCGATTAGCGTGTTCCACCCTCCTGTGAAAGGTTACTCTCTTTACACACCCACTAACTGCTAGGATTTGGAAGGGCCTCATCAGAAACTTCCCACCTGTTCAGTTGATCCCACCCCAATGGGACCTGAATCTAGTTCACCCATGCTAACGAAACCCCTCTTTGAACCATTAGTATTGCACTCTGTCTCCCTCCTTTCCATGAATTTTGCCTTCCTTGTTGCTATCACTTCCACGAGAAGGGTCAGCAAACTTGGAGCTTTGATGAAGGCCCTGCCTTTCACAGTCTTCGACAAAGTTTCCCTATGTTTGCACCCCAAATTTTCCCGAAAGGCGATCTCCCAGTTTCACATCAAACAATCCTTTCTTACCTAAGCCACACACATCTGCAGGGGAATGTTGACTTCATTCCCTAGATGTCCAACGAGCTTTAGCCTTCTACTTGCAGAGAGCAAAACCTATCAGGAAGTCCCCCAGACTGTTTGTTGCAGTAACAGAAAGAAAGACTCGGAGGACAGGCCATCTTCACCCAGAGAATCTCTAAATGGATTTTGGGCTGCATTAGACTCTGCTGCCTACTATTAGGACTACCTCTCCCCTGCAGGAGTGTGGGCTCACTCCACGAGAGCTCAGCCTTTGACCACAACCTCCCTTCAAGACGTGCTGTTCCTAGACATATGTAGAGCGGTCATGTGGAGTTCTGTGCACTCCTTTTCAACACACTACGTCTTACTACAGGACTCTGGTAGACACCTTCTTTGGTGGGGCAGTTCTTCACACAACCATTCTGTCCTCATCCTTGCACCATCCTCTGACTTAGGTACTGCTTGTTAATCGTTCTCAGTGAAATACAACAGGGACCATCACTCAAAGAAGAGGTGGTGGTTACTTATCTGTAACTTGAGGTTCTTCGAGTTGTATGGTCCCTAGCTGTATTCCACTTTCCACTCTCCTTCCCCTCTACTATGGATCTTCTCATTGTGGAGAAGGAACTAGAGATGCGGTCGGTCTGCCCCACCCTTTATCAACTCAGACAGAAGCATGAGGTGAGCCAGGGTGCATGTGTGGATGAATGGACGTGACTTTCAAATTCTCCAACTCTGGGTGCATGGTATGCATGCATAACCCTCAGTGGACTACAGATAGGGACCACACATCTTGTAGAACCTCCAATTATAGATAACTAAGCTCCTCATTCCAGGGCTGGAGAAAATGCCTTATAGTTAGACTCAAAGAGCTCAAGCTGTTTAGTTTATCAGAAAAAAGATTGCGAGGTGACTTGATTAGTGTTTTCACGTATCTTCACAGGGAGAAAATACCAGCTACTCAAGAGCTCTTTAATCTAGTGGAGGAAGGCATAAGAAACCAATGGTTGGAAGCTGAAGTCAGACAAATTCAAATGAGAAATTAGACAGATTTTTAACAGTGAGGGTGATTAACCACTGGAACAAACTAGCAAGGGAAGAGGTGGATTCTATATTCTTGTTGTCTTCATATCAGAACTAGATGCCTTTCTGGAAGACATGCTGTCATAAATATAAAGGGAAGGGTAACCACCTTTCTGTATACAGTGCTATAAAATCCCTCCTGGCCAGAGGCAACATCCTGTTGCCTGTAAAGGGTTAAGAAGCTCAGCTAACCTGGTTGGCACCTGACCCAAAGGACCAATAAGGGAACAAGATACTTTCAAATCTTGGGTGGGGGGAGGGAGGAAAGGTTTTTGTTTGTGCTCTTTGTTTACGTGGTTGTTCTCTCTTGGGGCTGAGAGAGGCCAGACAGAAATCCATCTTCTCCAACCCAGCCTAATCCAAGTCTCCAATATTGCAATTAGTATAGGTAAGCCAGGCAAGGCGGATTAGTTTCTTTTGTTTTATGTGAATTTTCCCTGTGTTAAGAGGGAGATTTATTCCTGTTTTCTGTAACTTTAAGGTTTTGCCCAGAGGGGGATCCTCTGTGTTTTGAATCTGAATACCCTGTCAAGTATTTTCCATCCTGATTTTACAGAGATGATTTTTACTTTTTTTTTTTTTTTTTTTTTAAATAAAATCCTTCTTTTAAGAACCTGACTGATTTTTTCCATTGTTCCAAGATCCAGGGGTTTGGCTCTGTGATGATTTTGTAACCAATTGGTTAGCATATTATTCTCAAGACTCCCCAGGAAAGGGTGTGTAGGGCTTGGGGGGGGGATATTTTGGGGGGAAGATGTCTTTCCCTGTTCTTTGTTTAAAATGCTTGGTGGTGGCAGCATACTGTTCAAGGACAAGGCAAAAGTTTGTACTGTGGGGAAGTTTTTAACCTAAGCTGGTAAAAATAAGCTTAGGGGGTCTTTCATGCGGGTCCCCATATCTGTATGCTAGAGTTCAGAGTGGGGAAGGAACCCTGACACATGCTTTAGCCAAACAAGTTATTGAGTTGCTTGGTGAAATTTAAGGGCCTTGGATATACAGGAGGTTAGATTGGTGATCTGTTGTTCCCTTCTGACTTTATACTATGAATCTGTGAATTTATCCAGCCTCTACTATATGTTACATCATTGAATTTGCTTCAAGCAATAGACCACTTTTTAAAATTCTAGAGTATTGTGATTTATTTTGTGAAGGGGAAAAAGCATGTTCAGTTCAGGCAGAAGCAAATCAGGAAGAATCCCTGTTGTGACTGTTTCTTCTATCACTCAACAAATCAACCACCCCTTTTTGTCATAAGTTAAATATTTCTCTAACTTTTGCCAGTGCTACTGATAGCACTCAGCATGTTACAGTGCAGCTTCCTTTTCTTTGTTATGGTGAATATCCTGTTGCATGAACTACACTTATTTCAGAAATGAAAGAGCACATCATGCTTAAGGAAAGTGATTACAGTATTAAATAGTAACTTGCTTTATTAATTCAGGGCTAAATTGTGGCTTTTCCACAACCCCAGGGCATGGGACAGTCCATACCTGCACTGCCACCAGAGCAGACCAGTTTGTCTCCTGGTTTTCTCTAGGCATTTGGGGTGGGTGTGTTCCCTGCATCAGCCCTATACCCATGTCTATGCTCTCAGACACATGGGGTGTGGAGCCATGGCTCTGTCCACTTCCCACCCCTGCTGGTCCACTCCTTGCTTTCTGTGCAGATGCATTAAACTTTAGAGAGGCTTTACAGGGGCTGCCTCTCCCCCATGCTGCTATTGGTTGATCAGTGATGTGTGTAGCTAGTGCAAATATTACCCTGTACAGGCATCTAGGATGGCCCACTATCTGGCCCACCGTTTATCAGCATAATAGTGATAATCATTACTAAAGTGATTGGGTGAAATCCAGAAACCATATGCTATTGCCCAGTGAGATAGCAAGTGAAGTTCAGAAGGAAACAAGTAAGCAGAGAATGCAAATTTGAGGACAGAGCAGAGAAATGTGGTTAATACATGCTAATGAGGAAAAAATGTGAAATAAAAGGAGTGAAGCAAGGATCTGTGGGTCAAGTACCAATGGGGTGATCAGATATCAAGTGTGAAAAATCGGGACAGGGGGTGGGGGCTAATAGGAGCCCATATTTAAAAAAAAAAAAAAAGCCCCAAATATCAGGACTGTCCCTATAAAATCGGGACATCTGGTCACCCTAAGTACCAATGTCTTAGCCAAGTTGATTGTTGTGTTAAGTGCTCTAGCGTCCCAAGCTCCTCTATAGCGGTGTTGAAAGAGTGTATGGTGTGTTTTTGTTTGATTGTTTTATAAATAAAATCTGTGCAGTCTGTGAACTTAGTTCAGGGCTTGACAACAGCTTTGACTGATAGTGACCTGTGTTACTGTAGGTTTCTCTTCTGCATGCTGCTGGTGATGTTAAGAGTTCCGCAAATGTGGATTTCGTAGAAAGCCGGGAAAGAGCTCTGAAGGCAAATCCTGAGCTTCGTTTTAATAACCAAAACAAAAAAACGAGGAAGGAAAATAATAGATGTTCTTTACAATAGTCACCTGCAGCTTTTAATTATCACCTATATCCAGCGATTAAAATAGATAGATAGAAATAGGAAGGGAAGCTCTCGCTGTACCAGCTGAGGAGGAGCTATGTTATCCCCTGCTACTCCTTCCTTTAGCCCCTGTTTACATCATCATGAGCTTGTTAATGTAACAGTGTAGGAAAATAGGAATGGCCATATTGTATATGACTGATGGTCCATCTGGTCCGATATCCTGTCTTTGATAGTGGGTAAAGAAAATAACTTTTATATGCACAAAAAGTTCTAAGAATAATGAAATTCCTGGGGCATGGGAAGGAAGAGATCTCTTTGGCATGGTCAACTGACTTACTAAGGATCTGATTCTGCAAACGCTTTGGCATATGAGTGTTTTACTTGTTTTTAATTGAACTACTCCCATTAATAAAGTCATTGATATGTCCAAATACTTGCAGGTTTGGGCCCTTACTGTTTATACAGGGGAAATGTTGAGACTAACCATACACAAAGTGGTGTCAAATGAATAAAGTAAACAAATTGTTTCAGTCAAGAAAAATACTTTCTCCCCTTCTTTTCTAATAGGGCTAGATTACATTTAAATAGTACCTTATTCCACAAGTAACTCCATTGAGTTCAGAGGAACTGCTCCTGTTGTAAGACATTATTTTGAACCTTTGTTTAAGCTAATGGCCCTTAAAATAAAACATTACATATGACATCATGGTTTAGAGTCTGTCAAAGTTGAACCCATGATGTTTGGATTTAGTTTGACAGAGTGGGGGTATATCTCTTTTGTCAAAATGTTCCTCAGCCCTGTTATCCCTCCTGTTTCTACATCCTGGGGGATCAAATAACCATTTCATTCATCACCTCCTTTTGATTTCTGTCTTGCTGCATCACACAACACAATACATCATAATAAAGTGTAATAGGTAACTGAAGGATAAATGCTAAAAGTATATGGCATTGTAGCTGAAGGTGAAAGAAACTGGCGCTTCTAATCCCAAGTGAGGAAAGGGAAAAGAACAGAACAATAACCATACCACAGCAGTGGCAATAAATGCGGGAACATTGCTGTTTATAGGCTACCTAGAAATAACTGCAGATAGCCCGGTACAGTGAGAGAAATTCCATAACATGATGAAAAGGGGAAGCTAAAGAGTGTAGGTGGGTGGAGATGGGTTATGTCACTTGGTAAATTTTAGATTAACTCCAGGGAGATCTGGTATTGTGTCTGTTGAATATGTGGATACCAGTACTCTCCCCCAAAATGTTATTTCCTATATCATCTTCGCAATACAGATATTCTAGCCCATGTTGCTGTATTATTCCCAGAAGTGCCACCTTCTCAATCTATTTGTTTAATCTAGCTTTCAATATATTTAAATTGGCACCCATCCTTGTAGTATCTGAGAACCTCATTACATAATTCTCTTCTTTTCCAGCAGTTAGAAGTAACTGCTTGATTAGAAGAGAGGCTTTTAGTTGTAATTTGTTTTAGTGAGTCTGAGAGAGGAATTTTTTTTTTTTTTTTGTATGGGAAAGCTACGTGGAAATAATGGGCCTGAGTCTCCCTTGCTCTGTTATCTTGAGTACTCAATTATACCAGTGCAAAGTGGGGGTAAAGTGCTACCAAATTAGAATGGTAAAATTGAAACCAGTTGACACAGGCTCTGCATTGGTGGAAATGACTACACAAGGTGCAGGGCAAAAGAGAAATAGGCCCTTTCCCTTTTGCTCATAGGAATGAATTTTGTGGAGGCCCCTACAGCTTTGGAAAGACGGCTGGGAAATACAATATGTGGAGTATACACAGAGGCACCCATTTGGGGTAATACGTCACTTATCTCTTGTATAGTTTAAATACACATAGGGACATATATTTTGTCCAGTATTACCAAGTGCATAAGTAAGCAAAATGATCCTGTTTTGTTGCCCTGCCCATTTGTCTCTTCTGCTCTTTCAGTAGTTAATGAGAAGTTGCAATGGGATATGCTGTTTGTGATAACCAAACAACCACCACAGCAGTTTGTAGAATCTGGACATTAAAAAATTATTGGAAGATACTAGACTTACGAGCTAAAGTTGGTTGTCACATGGAGGGGCCCAGCAGTGAGGTACGAAGGCAATGACCTCCAGAAAAACCCAGCTTCCCACCCTGGAATTTGGTTTTGGATGGTGTCCCGTATCAGCAGTACCATTATGTCAGCAATAATGTTTCAAGAAGCCAAAAGATAAATTGATAAGGTGGTAGAGAATAGACAGGAATGTAAAACTGCTGCTTCAGAATAGGCTGCTCATAGAAAACCATGGTTAAGGGTTTCTGGAAGAAGGGAAAAAAAAGAGCAGTTAGAAAACCAGATCTGCTTCTGCAAAATGTTTGGAGTGGTTGGAGGCAAAGAATTTCCAAACCCTAATTTGCTGGCTATATTTCTTGCAAATATACTTAATAGTGATGTGCATGAAGATCATCTATATATGGAAAAATGCTGTAGGATTCCCCTTAGGGCCTTGACTGGAAAGAGTCAACAAAGAAAAACATTAATTGCAACCCTCTCAGATGCCAGGGACCAGGAAAGAGTCCTTATGGCTGCCAGATGGAAACAAGATATCCTGTTTGAGGGCAAGAAAATCCTTTCTCTGACCAGATCCAAACCCTGCACCCCAGGCAAGGAGAAGGGAACTCAGGATAGTCAAAAGAAAATATGTAATGGAAGATGTCAATGCTATGCTTATTATTTCCCATCGAGCTCTGGGTTAAGTGCAGACAAAGGGCTCAAATCATTCCCTAAGTCTTCATGGGCAAAGCAAATGGAAAGCCCAAATACCCTGTCTGTGTGGTGAATATGAAGTGGAGGAATGTCACCTCTTTCCTTGTACCCTGCTGAAGCCACACTGTGGCATGGACTATACCACATGTGAGGAGAATACAGGCTGTGGGTGGTGACCAGCAGGAACCACAGAAAATTTCACACTGACCAAGACATTGAGCTTTTGTGCACTTTCTCTTTACATTGTTTAAACTAGGAGTGGAAGAGGTTGTTCTATAGACAGTAACTGGTAGGGGAAATCCCTGGCAATGCAGTTTCATGCAAATGGCCCTGCCCCTTTGGCAGATCCCTAAATCTTGGCTAGTTCTGGGCAAGGGTCCCTGCTGCTTCATCCATGGGACCAGTCTCTCCACAGGCCCACAGAGAGAATGCATGGGACACCCTACACAGAGAATCTCACGGAGTTTCTAATCCCCTGTATGGGATTTTTCCTGACTATGGGACAATTAGGGCTATAGTCAAGAAGATTAGAACAAGAAACTGGCTAGCTCCTTGCTAAATATGATATACATTGCAAACCGTTAGCGGAGATACATTTGATGGTTGAATATGTCTTGTGTTTAGTTAGTGTGTTGCTTTTTCATGCAGTTGGTTATTCATTCACAATGTTATGTTGGCAAAACACTTTATATCTTTCCATTTCATTGGTGGTCTTCGAAATCTCTGCCTTCTGCTTCTGAAAAATATTTATATGTAGGTGATAAATATGGATTTTTCATGTCACATTAATGGAAAATTTTACCTTTGTAGTATTTTTTTAAACATTTGTAAGGGGTTTTGTAAAATATTTGAGCCTCCTATTATCTGATTTATCCTTATATTAATATATATAAGATTATATTATTTCTGATCCCCACGCAGGTTGTTTATAAATGGAATGAGAGTATTACATTTTAAGCAATATCCTTCCAATCACCTAACCAATGAATTGTCAGTGAACTATGGTCTGTCTTGTTCCATATGGTGATCTGGTAACTATTCACATTTCCCCTCTGATATTTTGTGAGTGTGTATGAATCTTATTTTTTTCGTGTTTTGTACTTTGGTTATAAAATTCTAATACAGTACATATATTTTTAATTACTACATTAATATCACTGTTATCCGTGCTTGTTTCAGGAATTCAATTCAGAGTGAGTCAACTTGAATAGAATTCTATTAATTATGGCAAAATGGTTTGAATCAGTCATGTTGATCCTTCACTCCAAAAACATAGGGGTGGTATCTCCTGCTTCTATTTGATAAGATTAGGCTGTGTGGAACAGTCACTTGTTTCTAATTTCTGGTAAGATACTTGGCTAAAAAACAGTTGATGCAGCTACTGCCATTTTTGCCCTGCTTCCCTAACATTTTACCCTCCCTCCTCCCCAGTTATTGTAGTATAGGATATTTATGAACGCTTTCATTTAAATATGAGCGCTACTTATCTGCCTCTTTTCGTGCTGCTATGACAGTACATTTATACCTATTATCCATCAGATTGTAGGGGAAGGATCGTCCCATAGCAGTGTCTTTCCATAATATAAAACTTGACAAAATGTTTTTTTAAACCATTTGGTCTTATCAACATGTTGCCAATTCCCCTTTGATGGAATTAATTTATTTTACTTTATTTGGTATCTACAGGGCTTCACAATGTATGGATGGCCTCTTTGTTTAAAACAAGGATCTTTTAAAGTTTGAGATGCTATACTGAAACATACATGTGAAAAGCCAATCCTCTTCCCCATATTATTTTTTTAAAGATAATAGAAGCGTCTTGTTTACTTAACTCGTATAAATAAAATGGGACACATTGTGATGTTGCTGTCAATTAGTGTGATAGGCTCCATGGGAGTAAGATAATTCTGTCTGTTTCACTTTTTTCCTAATGACTAGAAAGAGTCCTCTGAGAATTGCTGAATAATCCAGGCCATTAGGAACTTGTCAACTTGAACACCACCATCTCCAACCAGAAAAATTGTTGTAAATGGGTAGACAAGATGTTGAAATTGTCCTTATTATTAATTCTGCTTTGGGCATATTTCTCTGCAGCAACTTACAAGTCCTGATGTGCATTTCTCCATTTAAGTAGTATAAATATAAAATGACACTCTAACCAGGGAAAACCTTATTTTAGTATTTGTATACCAGGTTTATTTCTTGTTACATTTCTGTACAATTGCAATGTAATTCAACAGTTGACTCCAGTGCTCAAAAACTATGAGCCAGGCTTTAAAAATCATGAGATTCGCTTAAAAATCATAAGGTTTTTTTTTGTTTTTTTTTTTTTAGTAGTATGTTTTGAAATTTTGTTACTTGCCTTCTGGTTTGTGAGCCCTTACAATGAGCCACTCATGTCCCATTTTCAAGCTTTTCTCTGCAACAGTGAAAGCTGGAAATTTACTTTTAATAAAAACAGCTGAGATTCTTGCGTAACTTCAGAAGCTGAAGCTTTAAGAAAAACACCAAATATCGTGAAACTTGTGATAGTCACAAGAACTAGCAACACCGTTTTAATTAAAATGTATTTTATACAAGATCTATTTTTACATGTCTTTTGATGCAGATTATCTAAGCAAACATTGACAGAAACTCCCCCATATTTATCCCATTGTAACAAAGCATTGTGACTCAAAATGAATTTAGCATGTTCTGTTGACTTACCGGTATCCCTTTATTAAAAATCTTTTTTTAAAGTGTCTGACCCTCAATCTTTGTCAGATAATAAATATTCAGTGTTGCCAAGGCAATTAACTGGTCTGTTGGATCACTTAATGGCACAAGCAACATTTGTTATGCAATGTGAAATAACACCTGTGATTTATAAATATTTATGTCGGGAGACCTCTTGCCTATGCTAATGTGACAGATGACTCCGCCTTCAAATATTTTTGCACACGTTCGATAGACTTATGCCTTTTAAACTGCTTGTTTGAAGACTTCACTTTCCAAATGCTTTAAACTAAATGCAGATGCTTTAAACTATTTTAAAAATGTTCCATTTTATATTTCCGTGAGCATTTTTCAATTCTTAAATTTAGTTTCTTGCTATGCAACAACATACATTTTAAAAACCTGACACATATGTTGCTGTAGTAAAAGTCTTTTACAAATACTTTACTGTATTTACTTTACTGTTACGTTTTTGTTGGAACAAAACATTTCCCTGGGTAATTGATGATGGTTGATATTGCTAGGTAACCTCAAAATTATCTGTGATTTCTTTAGACCCATTTCCACATTCTTCTGTGCAGAGGTCTAGAGAATGGAGGGGAGAGCAGGGGGAAAGAGAGAGAATGGAGAAAAGCTAAAAATACAAGAAATCCTTTCCTAATATTATTTTTCCGTGTAAACAACTGTTGGAGGTGTCAAAAAGGTGTTATGTGACTCCAAATAGAAGAGGAGTTAGTCCAAGAGACACATTTTCTATTATGTCCCGTGCTATGAGAGAATTTGTGAACCTGCGAAATACTGTGATTATCAGCATGACATATCAATGCTATTTCTATGTCTTTATAGACACCAGCTTAGTAAAGGATCGGATTGGGATGGTATACAGTGGTATGGTGTGTTGTCACCTATATCAGCTGTTTTCTTGTTTTCGGAAATCTTAACTTAATTTTTTTTTAATGAAAGCTTCTAGCTGTTATGGTTGTGAAGAAAACTTCAAAAATGTGAACTAAGTTTAACTGAAAAAAGAAAAGGAGTACTAGTGGCACCTAAGAGACTAACCAAATTATTTGTCTCTAAGGTGCCACTAGTACTCCTTTTCTTTTTGCGAATACAGACTAACACGGCTGCTACTCTGAAACCTAAGTTTAACTGATGCAGAGATGAACCTTCAGTGAGCCTGAAGCAATAGCTCTGAGAGGTGTGAACTGCCCCATTCATCTCAGGGACGTGTTAGCTCGAATGTGCAATAATGTTTGTTTAGATGTCAAGCATTTTAAACATTTAATTCCCTCATGTAAGAAAGGAGGGTGGGGGCAGTTTCCTGTGAGAAGTATCTTATTTTGGCAACTCAAATGAGTGAAGCTTATTTTTTCTCCATTTGAACCCTCTGTTCAGACCATTTGATTATCTTGTCTGGTGTCATCATCCACACGGACCTGAGGATTTGGAACTACTACACCATTAACCTGCTTTCTCTTCAGCTGATCTCCCATTTTTGATTCTGCCTCTGACACATGCATTGGTTTGTAAGAGAGTAACGAGGCACTATCTAGCATCTAGACACTCTAGATGCTTTTTGAAACATACTGTAAAAAACACATGAAATCAAAGAAACAGTGACTTCATGCATCTAACAATACTGAAAGACCTGACAACACAAAAATAAAGCAAATTTCCCATATTACCCAGTACTTTAAACATTACCTGACAATGCTTATGTCTTCCATAGCTTTTCTGAGATGTGGCTTGCAGCATGCCCTAACAGTCATCAATTCACGTTATTTTGGTCCATGGTGGAAGAATATTGCAAAGCAAAGGGGCCTTGACAGCAAATGCCCTGCCAGCAGACTCTCTCCTGTGATCTTTATATTGGCTGAAGCTAAGGGCATGTGTTCACTTGCGCGGCAGTGCTTTAACATGGCTTATGTAGTCGCGGCATCTCCCAGCGCTATAAAAAAAAAAAAAACCCACCTCCATGAAGGGAATAGGAAGCCCTGGGTTGGCAGCACATAGGAGGGGGGTCTTCTTGCACACCTCTTCGCCCACCTGCACAGACAAACAAGGGTATCATAGCCTGCACGAAGTATATCTGGGGATTCTACTCAGTAGTTTGCTTAGAGGGATCAGTAAAGTGTATCATAAAACATATCTTAATTTCAAAGAGTTTTCAAGCAATATGTTAGGGAAAAACTCACACTCTTTTAAAACAGGTATAACAGGTATCTTAGCCAGTTAGGTGGGTGCAGCCTAGGCATGTTACTAGTGCATCACTTTGGTACTACTTTTAAAAAAAACAAACCTGGAACTCACTGCCACAGGATTTCATTGAGCCCATTAGGACTCAGAAAAGGATTAGACTTTTGTATGGATAATGAGAACATATTAATAGTTACATCTGATACCCTTCTAAACATGTTGATGCTATTAACCTTCATGGTTCAGTGCAGGAGCCAGCCAGCCATTGTTTTTAGCGTTAAACAGAAACCAGGACAGATTATTCCAGAATTATCAACCTGCATGGTTTCCTCCACTTTCTTCTTAGGCATCTGGAACTGGCCACTATCTGAGACAGGATACTGGATTCAATGGACCGCAGGTCTGATCTGGTGTAGGAATGCCTGTGTTCCTATGCAAATTGTTTTTAAAATAGGTCTCCTGCATTCACTCAAATCAAATGTGTGCAAATCTGTGTAGAAGGTTTTCTGGGTTCTTCTTTGAGTGATTGCTCATGTGTATTCCACAATAGGTGTGCGTGCTCGCCACGTGCACTGGTGCTGGAAGTTTTTCCCCTACCAGTACCCGTAGGGGGGAGTGCCCCCCCCCGTGGCCCCTGGAGTGGCACCTGCCTGGGACACGCTCCCCCCACCCTCAGTTCCTTCTTGCTGCCAGTGAAGGTGCGTCAGAACTACTCTGTAAAAAGAAAAGGAGTACTTGTGGCACCTTAGAGACTAACAAATTTATTAGAGCATAAGTTTTCGTGAGCTACAGCTCACTTCATTGGATGCATCCGATGAAGTGAGCTGTAGCTCACGAAAGCTTATGCTCTAATAAATTTGTTAGTCTCTAAGGTGCCACAAGTACTCCTTTTCTTTTTACGGATACAGACTAACACGGCTGCTACTCTGAGAACTACTCTGCTCCAGCTTTGCTGTAGCTTGTCCCCAGAACTGTTCGTTCGTTCGGTGTTAGTACCTGTAGTTTAGTTTAGTTTAGTCAGACAGTGAGCCTGGGCCAGGGCATGCCCCATGCCCAGGGTTTAAGTTGTGCAGCTCTTGTAGGTGCTCTATGCCAAGAAGTGACCCGCACGCAGGCTGTTTGGGAGAAACCCATATCAGAGAAAGGTGCAAGATTTGCAAGTCATTTAAGCCTCGGACCAAAAGAGAAAGGGACATTAGGCTCCGGGCCATCCTGATGGAGTCGGCGCTGACCCCGACTCCAGCACACCCCTCTGAACCGGTACCCGGCACTGCGGCATCAGTACGTGGAGACCCTCCAGTGCCATCAACCAGTGGGCACCACTCCCTGTCCATGGGGCATGCCAAGAGGGGCAAGAAGACTCCCTCTTTGCAGCGGCACCGAGGGAAGTCTGGGAGAGACGGCTAGGCCCATGTCGGGCAGTCCTCGATCCCCACCGGGCTCCAGGCCTCAGACTCATGTTAAGCGGAGTAGCCCGGCCCCTTTGGAACAGGCCTCTCTGGATGCCCTCCAGGCGGTCCGGGACGTTGGGACGTTATGTCCATGCTGGTGCCCGGAGTGCCGCTGATGTCAGCCCCACGCTCCAGAGGCAAGCCGCTGCTGGGATCTCCGCGGTCACCTCCCACCCAGTACCGGTCTCGGTCAAGGGAATGTTCCTGACGCCGTTCACCGCCCAGCAACCATTTGGGGCAGAGTCCATGTGGATAGCCCTCAACGCCTACCAGACTGTCTGGCCGGGTTCCATCCGGCCAGGACTCTTGGCACCGCTTGTCCTCAAGGAACGAATATTGATGGGACCGCGGCAGGTGTCGCCAATGGTCCTCGATTTGGAGGGGGTACCGCAGTCGGTCACAGCACAGTCGTCGATGCCGTTCTCATTCGGACTCCAGCTCCAAGTCTCCGCCAAGACATTGCAGCCCTGGGCGTCGATCGCCGGCATCTGAGGCCGTTCGCAGAGCCGTTCACTGAGGCCGTTCGCAGAGCAGCTGTTACTGTTGGTACCAGTTGGCCGATGTAGATCCAGAAACGGCAGCAGATCTTATGCCAACCCGGTCTCCATTCATAGCTGGCCTTCGATGGGCCAGGCCAGCCAACCCAAACAGCCGGCCCTGCCAGTGCCACAGCAGGTGCAGTGGCACTGAACTTTATGGCTTTCCCAATGGTACCAGTGGGCACCATGCCCAGCCCCTGGTGCGAGCTCACTGGCTGACCGGAGCTTCGGAAGCACCATTGGCCTCCCTCTCCAGACCCCCGAGAAAGGAGTCGGTGGGACATATGTCCTCAGCACCGTGCCCGGAGTCCAACCAGGTGGTGGACCTTCCGGTGCCGGCTGATACCCAGAGCACCACACTGGCCTCCTCACCTAGCCCAGAGGTGGTGATTGCGGCTTCCCCCTGCAGGAGGACTTCAGGGCCCATCAAGAACTCTTAAAGAGGGTGGCAGCAAGCCTCCACCTCCAGGCAGAGGAGATGGAGGAGCCCTCAGACTCCCTGTTTTAACATGCTGTCCCCATCGAAACTGGGTAGGGTGGCCTTGCCTCTCCACGAAGGGGTGGCTAAGATTTCAGATGCCCTGTGGCAAACATTGGCCTCATTGGCCCCCATCTCTAAGAAGGCGGAATGCAAATACTTTGTACCCACTAAGGGGCATGAGTACTTGTATACCGACCCGGCACCCAACAATCTGGTGGTCGAGTCGGTCAACCACAGGGAACGGCAGGGTCAGCCAGCCCTACCCCAAAGAACAAAGACTCTTGGAGACTGGACTCTTTTGAAAGGAAAATTATATTAGTCTTTGAGCTTTTAGTTACGAGTGGCAAATCATCAGGCTCTCCTGGGCCGGTATGAATTCAATCTGTGGGGCTCCCTGCCCAAGTTTGAGGACTCCCTCCATGAGCGTGATAGGAAGGAGTTCAAAGTGCTAGTGGAGGAAGGGGTAGGCAGCCTCGGATGCTGCGGACACGGCCACACGATCCATGGCCTCCATGGTGTCCATGAGATGGGCATCATGGCTCCTAATCTCTGGGCTGTCCAGCGAGGCGCAGTCTTCCGTGCAGGATCTCCTGTTTTATGGGAAAGCTCTGTTTGCAGAGGAAACAGATACAAGGCTGCATGGCATGAAAGACTTCTGCACGACGCTCCGGACTCTGGTCCTCCGTGTACCGGCTCCAGCAAAATCTAAGTTCAAGCCGCAGCAGACTCCCACCCAGGCCGCCTTTCCGAAGTACGAGGCCACCCATAAGAAGCAGCAGGACTATAAGAGATGCCCTCAGAGGCAGTCTCGGCCTGCCCCCCAGCCTGGGTCCTCCAAGGGCAAGCAGGTGGGGAAAAGGTGCTTTTGACAGGATGTTTGGGGGCACCCCGCCAGTCCTCATCAGGGATCCACCCCCAATAAAGCTCCCCTTTTCCAACCGGTTGTGTGCTTTCCTCCCGGAATGGTCGCAGCTAACCTCGGACCGATGGGTCCTCAACACCATCTCCTGGGTTTACGCCCTCCAGTTTACTTCCTCCCCGCCCAACCACCCGCCACCCCCATCCCTCTTGGGGGACCATTCACACGAAGCTCTGCTCGAGTAGGAGGTGGGGCGGCTCCTAGGACTAGAAGTGATAGAGGCGGTGCTCGAGGATTTCATGGGCGAGGGGTATTACTCCCGTTGTTTCCTTATCCCGAAGGCCTAAGGGGGGCTCAGGCCCATCCTGGACCTGCAAGGTCTGAACCAGTACATGGTGAAACTCAAGTTCTGCATGGTTTCCCTGGCCTCCATCATCCCCTCCCTGGATCCCGGGGACCGGTACGCTGCCCTCGATCTACAGGACACATACTTGCACATCCACATATTCGAGGGGCACAGGCGCTTCCTCTGTTTCGTGGTGAGACAGAATCACTACCAATTCACAGTCCTCCTGTTTGGTCTGTCCACTGCCCCCAGGGTGTTTACAAAATGCATGTCAGTGGTAGCAGATTACCTCAGATGGCAGGGGTTCCAGATATTTCCCTATCTGGACGATTGGCTTGTCAAGGGCACCTCCTGGTTGCAGGTGAGGGATCATGTGGCACTCCTCCTGTCCATGTGCACTGCCTTGGGCCTGTTGGTAAACAACACCAAGTCCACGTTAGTCCCGGTCCTACGCATAGTGTTTATTGGGGCGCTCCTGGATGCAGCGTTGGCCAGGGCCTCTCTCCCGCCAGACAGATTCGAGACCCTGAAAGGTCTCATTGATTCGGTCACAAGGTTCCCGGTGACAACAGCCAGGGCTTGCCTGCAGCTCTTGGGTCACATGTCGGCATGCACGTATGTGGTCCGTCATGCCAGACTCAGGATGAGGCCCCTCCAGCTCTGGTTGGCCTCGAAGTTCTCCCAGGCCATGGACAGGATGGACAAGGTCCTCACTGTACTGGACTCTGTGATCACCTCCCTACGGTGGTGGTCCGCCCCCAAACAACATGCTCCGAGGGGTCCCGTTCTGGGATAGGGCCCCGTCGTTGAAGCTGTTGTCCGATGCATCGGACCTGGGTTGGGAGGCCCATGTGGGGAACTTTCAGACCCAGGGCCTGTGCTCGGCTCAAGACCTGACCCTACATATAAGGCCAAGGAGGTCAGGGTGGTGCGGCTGGTGTGTATGGCCTTCCGCTCGTACCTGGAGGGCAAGGTAGTCAGAGTCCTCATGGACAACAAGGCCTCAATGTTCTATATCAACAGGCAAGTCAGGGCCTGATCCTCTACCCTCTGCCATGAAGCCCTCAGGCTGTGGGACTTCTGTATTGCCCACGACATCCACCTGAAGGCCTTCCACATACTGGGTGCCCGGAACGAGAGGGTGGATTGCTTTAGCAGGGACTTTTCCTCGCAACACGAGTGGTCCCTCCACCTGGAAGTGGCCCACTGGCTCTTCCGAATGTTGGGAACTCCCCAGGTGGACCTATTTGCGACTCGGCAGGACAGGCGATCCCCCAGTTCTGCTCCAGTGGGGCCTGAGGAGGGGTGCTATCTCTGATGCCCTTATCCTGTCCTGGTCAGGCCAGGCTTTCTACGCCTTCCCCCTGTTCCCTCTAATCAGCATGGTCCTGGAGAAGATAAAGACTGACAAGGCCCAGGTCCTCCTGATTGCCCCAGCATGGCCCAGGCAGCATTGGTACGGGACCCTCACAGGCCTGGCGGTAGCTTTGCCGTGGCCGTTGCCACTCCACCCAGACCTGCTCTCTCAGGACCAGGGCCGCCTCCTCCATCCCAGCCTAGTGGCTCTTCACCTCACAGCATGGCTGCTCAGTGGTTAGGTGGAGAGGAAAGGATGTGCTCAGAACAGGTTCAGCGCATCCTCCTCGAAAGTAGATGGCCCTCCACTCGCCTTGCTTATTTGGTGAAGTGGTCCCGGTTTTCTAGATGGGCGGCAGACCAGGGTGTCTCCCCTGTGGCCACTCCGATCCAACTTATCCTTGATTACCTCCTCCACCTGAGAGCCCAGGGCCTGGCCCCCTCATCAGTCAAAGTGTACCTGTCAGCCATATCGACCTTCCATCTGCCGGTGCAAGGGCACACGGTATTTTCCCATGCTATGACTGGCTGGTTCCTTAAGGGTTTGGACCATCTTTTTCTGTATTCTAGACCCCCATCCCGCAGTGGGACCTAAACCTGGTGTTGGCTCGCCTCATGGGGGGGCCCCCGTTTGAACCACTGGCCACATGCTCCTGATCTCACCTCTCCTGGAAGGTGGCCTTCCTGGTTGCAGTCTTGATGGCCAGGAAAGTCTCGGAGCTCAGGGCCCTGACCTCCAAGCCACCGTACATGGCCTTTCATAAGGACAAGGTCCAGCTCCGCCCACACCCCGCGTTCCTCCCCAAGGTGGTCTCCACCTACCACATGGGTCAGGAAATTTTTCTACCCGTACTCTGCCCCAAGCCTCACACGTCCAGTGAGGAGCACCGTCTCCACTCGCTCGAAGTGCGGTGGGCTCTGGCTTTCTATCTCGAGCGGACCAAGCCGTTCAGAAAGTCCTCACAACTGTTCGTCACCTCGACTGAGCGCGCGAAGGGCCATCCGATTTCCACTCAGTGGCTTTCCAATCGGATCACTTCATGCATCCGTTCTTGTTATGAGCTGGCAGGTGTCCCCCTGCCACCCATTGTGAGGGCACACTCGACTCTGGCGCAGGCCTCGTCAGCTGCCTTCATGGCCCATGTCCCCATCCAGGACGTTAGTAGGGCTGCCACATGGCCTTTGGTTCACACATTCACCTCGCACTATGCGATCGTCCCCCAAACCAGGGATGATGCCGGGTTCAGCAGGGCTGTCCTCCGTCCTGGAAACTTGTGAACTCCTACCTACCTGCAACAGGTATAGCTTGGAATCATCTACTGTGGAATACGCATGAGCAATCACTCTAAGAAGAAAAGACAGTTACCTTTTCCATAAATGGTGTTCTTTGAGATGTATTGCTCATGTCTATTCCACATCCCGCCCTCCTTCCCCTCTGTTGGAGTTGTCCAGCAAGAAGGAACTGAGGGTGGGGGGAGCATGCAGCTCCCCTTATACCATGCCCAGGCAGGTGCCACTCTACAGGCCACAGGGGGCGCTTCCCCCCCCCCCCTGCATGGGTACTGCTGGGGGAAACTTCCAGCACCGGTGCACATGGCAAGCACGCATACCTATTGTGGAACAGAAATGAGCAACACATCTCGAAGAACACCAGTTACGGAAAAGGTAACTGTCTTTTCTGCTGAATGTTTCCACTTTAGAATGCAATTGTCCTTCAAATCATGCATCCTGTTGTTCAACATGGAGAAATATTTTCCTAAAGTAAACTTCTGAATAGGGAAGTTGATTTTGTGAAACTGATATTCTTTGCATAAGCATGCAGGATAGATAACAGTTTGGTAGCTATGATTGTTGGTTGTCATTTTAAAGAGTCTTGATACATAAGGAGTTTAACTAGATGAAACTTATTCTAGCCTGTTTCATTAGCATTGTTACTGAGTTAACATATCTTCCACAATGCACTTTGGCCAAAATATTCGAATGCTGGTGCTTAGAGGTAGGTATCTATATCTGCTTTTAGGCATCTAAATAAGTGGCTTGGTTCTCAGATGTTCTGAGCATCCTTAGCTCTCACTGCAGTCAATAGATGTGGTTGCTCAGCACCTCTGGAAATCAGGCTATTATCTGTGTGCCTAAATATAGATTTAGTAGCCTAGGCTTAGGCACTGAAATTTAAAAATATTGTCATTTATGTAAAATATATATCTGCTTTGTATCGTATGACCATTATTAGAAACAAATGGTTCAACTTGTAGGCTATTGCAGTTTGGTACAGTTTTAAAAACAAAACCAAAGAGAACATAGGGTTTGCCTGATATGCATGACATTGTGTAAAATCATAGAATTATTTTTAAGAGAGGGTTTTCATGACTATAACATTCCAGTGGTGGGTTTGGAAGTTGTTTTGTTTACCAAGGCATCATACACAAGGATGTTAGGTGTGTGTGTACTTGCTGTTAATGAGTTTAAAAAAGACACTGAGGCTACCTTCAAGAAAGCAAACCTTTATTCAGCAAACTTTCTAGTAGCTTTCCTATGGAACTTTCGTGGTAATTCTGGAATGCAGGGTCAAACAACAGCCTAGTCATAGAGTATTCCCTGGTGGCTTTGAGGCATTATGGAAGGCTGTCCAAGCTAATCATTTCAAGCGGCCCATGGAAAACCACTTTCTGGTTAAGTCTGCATCATACTGTTCCACCAATGGAAAAAATTGAACATGAGGAGGGTGTGTAGCTTACAGACAAAAATACATCCAGCGTAGCCCAGAATCTGTTTTTAGCTCATAACGGCTGAACATTTTGAAGTGTTAGACACAGTTTCCTGGCTTACTGGGGCAGAAAGAAAGGGAGTGTCTGTGTGTGTATGCTGCATAGTTTTGTGAAACATTAGGGAGAAGAGGCTGAAGCAGGAGCTTTGCTGAAGGTAAGGCTGGTGGGCAGTAGAAATTGGGAAGAGGGTGGGAGAGAACTATCTGTCAGGCACAAAAACAATATTTAAAAGAAAAATAAAGTGAGATAAGAAACCTTTGAACTTGAAGGTACTGGGCAGAATGAACAATTTTTGTGTCTCTACTTCTCTGATGTCTTCCAACTATAGTGGTTTCTTTAGCTAACATCTACACTACATAGTATACGTGAATTGTTTTCCTCCACAGAACTCTTTGTATCTGTGATCAGTTGAACTTAATTGTTGTAATTGGTGAATTAGACACTGCCAAAATCACCTTACAGCTCGGCCCTAAAGGTGGTGGTTGTTTTTTGTGTTTTTGCCCGGGGTGTGTGTGTGGGGTGGGGGAAGGGTTAAGGAAAGCTTCATATGTATGGTATGCTTTAATAGAGCTTTATATTGTCAGTAATACACCACAGTGACTGCCCCAATCCATGATGATTAATGCATAGACTATCTCTCTCCTTTTTTTTTTTTCTTGGATTCTGCCTAGCCTGTCCCATAATTTTAGTAATTTACAATAAATACAAATCATAATGGACCAAAATTTTCCTTTCTTAGTGTTAAATACATTTAATATTGGAGGGAAAACTTTCATTCTTTATGCTGATAAAGCAGGGTAAAGTGGCAGGAGTGGCACAGAGATTTGGCCTTGTTGTCTTTTGGATCTCTCTGCTACATTCAACTGGAAAGAAAAAAAATATTTAGACCTGATTGCAAACAGAGCTTTGCTACTTAAGAGTATCTGTTTAAATTATTTGCTGAAGGAAGTATGACATTTCCATCTTAGAGTGGTTATTTTTTGAAATGTACACATACCCACCTAAATGTCATCATTGTTTAAACAACAGACTATTGCTGTAAGGTCCAATTTTAATTCTGACATACAGGACATATGTACAAGAAGTTGATATAAACAAGCTACCCAAAGGTGACCTGTGTTAGCTCAGGTTACTCATGTAAACTCTATCAGTAGATAACACTCTTGCTTTTAGAGGAGAAGGGTGTGAGTTTAAGGCAAATAAGGTGGTTACTGTTCCACAGATGAGCTACTCAATGGCAGTCCTAACCATCTCTACTAATTGTCCAATTGGAAGTGAAAGTTTTTTAACAGAATAAGGAAGACCTAGTAAGACATTCTCGCATACAAGTTTGCAGGAGAATTATTGCTGAGCAATGGGGTCTTGCTCTCAATCAAGCGTCTTTTTTGGCACCCAAAATTTCATGTGGGCACAGTTGAGAGAATTTAGATGACTAACTAGCTGACTGTGGCTGCATCCAAAGTAGCTAGACACCTTCTTCTGCTTCTTCCCTATTTTGTATTTGCAGTAGTACTTAGAGGTCCCAACTGAAATTGGGGCCCAACTGTGCTGTGGTGTTTGTGCACATATTAAGAGACAGTCCCTGCCCCAAAACACTTACAATCTAAATAGACAAAGAACGAGAGAAAGGAAATGTTATTGGATGGGATTTTCAAAAACACCTAGGTGACTTAAGAGCACTAGTCCCAATGAAAGTCAGTGGCATTTGTTCTCCTAAGTCACTGAGGCACTTTGGAAAACCTCACCCATTGTTCTTATGTCCGTGAAGGAAAGGAGGCATAGATTGACTAAATGACTTGCCCAACATCACACAGAAAATCTGTGTCAGAGCCAGAAACTGAACTCAGCTCTGAGTCCCAGTCCAGTACCTTAACCACAAGACCACCCATCCTCAGGATGTATGGCTACAGAACATCAGTTTCTGCACACATCTGTGCCCAAAAGTTGTAAGCTGAAAAAAGGGAGGACAGTTTGAGAAATCAGGTTTTAGAAACTTTTGCTCAATTTGTCCATGCACTCCTAGGATCTAACTTATTAGTTTCCTAAATAGTTTGAAATTCCTTGAAGGCATTACATTAATCTACTTTATATTTTGGTCTATACACTGAGGACATAGTAGCTAGAGATGCAAGAGACCTATCGGATCATTAAGTTCATCCCTGCATGGGCAGGAAGTCGTCCCTCTGAGAGAGGACACATCAGCTCTTTAACTGCTACAACTACATTAGCCAAAATTAGAACTGGCTCTCTCTTTTTTTTTTTTTTTTTTCTTCAAGCTTAATGGTTATTACTTAGATGGATGTGCACACTAGCCATTGTGCATCAATTCAATAACGTTTACAAATGATGGACTTTGTTTTTCCTGCAGAAGAAAATTATGTCTCCAGAGATTTAGATTGTATCAGCCCTCCTGTAATAGGATAAGGATCTTCAAGCTTGAATCAGTCTTCCATGCTGCTCTAACTTGAAGACTGTAAAACATAACTTAATTAAATTGCACAAGTCTAGGGCTCAGAAAAATGATTTAAGTAAAAGGAAAAATCATGGCCTTATTACAGGGTCTGCAGTTCTGATATGGCATGTGAAGAGTGATGTAGGCTTTTTGGTACTGACTTTGTATGTAAAACCAAAAAAGAGATTGTGGGTTTTTATTTATATATAAAATTAGAAGCGTGTGATCAATGATTAACTGTTTAAAAGACTTATCTAGCTGATATTTAATAATTGAATACTGATTACTGTTTTATGAAGAAAACTGTTGTCGTATTTTGTTTTTATTTTCATCTGTGATCTACCGAACAGTTTTTTTCTGTTTAACCTAATGAGACTCTGCTCTAAAGAGAGTCAAATGAGTTTGAGTTGGATTCTGGCTTCAAATGGGACTTTTAAGGCTAAATAATGCTTCCTCCTCTCTTCCCCCACTGCTTTAGTTCATTGCTTGAATACAGTAGTATATAAATGCAAAATATTCTGCCAAGAATACTATGGTACAATTTATTATGGTGTATTTTTGTCATAGGAATATGATTGGAGTTGCAGGAGTCAAAAATCTGCTTCTCATTTGTGAAAGCATGTGACCAAAATGCATAGTTTTAAAAAATACTGTAAATTGCTGCCAATAAGAAACTCGGTATTTAATTCAGCTACAGTGTAACACTAACACACATCCCTGCTTATTTCCTGTATAGATCCATGTACAGCCTTGAAAAAGGTGAAGTCTAGCTTACTTTTTGGCTTTCTGCGTGACTGTCACATTAAACTGCAAACCAAAGTGAACAAAGGTATAATTTATAAACAAGATACTTCTAACCCTGTATTCCTGTGGAACTAACAAAGCAAATACACTAAGCCCTCCCCCTCCCCACAAACATAAGCCGTATAGCAGCTAAGTGAAAAATACAGGCTCAGACTCAGTAAACTATCTAAAATTGATGATGATTTGACCATTACAGAAAGGAGGGTATAAAAGTGATTTAAGCTGACAAGAAAAAGTATTGGGAATTACTGAAAGAAGAATCTTTTTTTCTTAAATTAATTGTCTTGAGCTAGAGAAAGAGGGGAGAGAGTTCGTTGGTCCAAGTCAAAGCCATAGCATTCCAGACCACATAAGTGCAGCAAAAGAAAATAACAAACTAGCAATTTCATATGGGAGAGGGATTTTTTTTTAATTACTCTGAAATACTTTTAGATTCTGCATAATCACAGCACCACTAATTGAGATGAGAGTTTCTTGTGGTGCCCTTATTTGACATGCAGATGGACCAGCCATGTTTGCGAAGACATTGGCACCACCATGTCTTCCCCCCCCCCTTCCTGAAGGTGAATATTACAGTCACATTCTACAGCTGAAAGTCCTTCTAAGGCTGTGTATATAGTATAAGCTAGAGGTTTCCCCTAGCATAGACATCCTTGCGCTAGCTCAGTGAGGGTAAGCGAGAGTATAAATAGTAGTGTAGCTGTGATAGCATGGGGAGCGGCATGGCGTATTGGTGCCAGATATGTACATGTGGGGTTCAGGCAGGTTTGGACTCAGGGAGCTGTGCTGGCACTGCTCCTGCCCGTGCTACTGCAGCTACACCACTAAATATACTCACACGAGCTCTCGTTGAGTTAGCAGGAGCATGAGTATGTGAGCTCGGAATATACCCCCTTAGCTTGTGGAGTACATGTTTCCTAAGACAGAAGGCTGCATTTGGTGAGTTCTGGGGACGCATTTATTTTATACTCCACTCCTCTCAAAGGATTAGATCATTTTTTATAAAAAAATAAATATATACTTAAACAAAATAAAAATCCCCCAAACAAGTGAAAAAACAATAGAGAAAAGATAAATAGCATTTGCCATAGTGTCTCCCACCAGAGGTCAATGCCAAATACTGTAAGTCCTTCCATAAGAAAGGTCAGAGAGAGTACCCCTTTACTGCACTTATCTAAAGAAATCCACATTCATCTGTCAGCGTGGGCTCCTTTTGATTAATCTCCTATCTTTTGTACAAACATTATAACCATGATGGAGCTTGAGGTCAGTATTTGCATGAGTAGAACAGTGAGATTTCCTAGGCTCTCGGTGTACTTTCTTCTATACGTATTTTTTTCATCTTCCTGATTCTCACTTTCAGCACTGGTACTTCAGACAGGGTTTATTTTTGAGTGGCCATGGTATTCAGAAGAGTGGACTCCTGCCCATCGTGTTTCTGTGATGTCTTCTGGCAGTGGAGGACTGGCATGTAAACTACTGGCATTTGCGACTAGAGAGAACCCTAGGACACCAAGATTTTGCAGCCACTGTTCTAAATGAAAGGCCTCTACAGTGGGTGCCTTGCTGATTCATTAGAACAGTCATCTGATGTCTTCTCTCATCTCCAGGTCAACAGTAAAGAATGGAAAGACAAGGCCTTTTTCTTGTTCATGTTTCCTAGGTGGCTTTGCTAGCCTTGGTCTGATGTTTCCCATCTTCCTTTGGTCTTCTGCCCAATTTTCTAATCTGGGGTCCTCTGATGTATCCCAAGCCAGAAAATCTGTTCCATATGGGTTGAATTTTATTTTTCCTAAAATGTTATTACTACCATTCTACCAGCTAAAAGCTCAGTTACCTATGGAGTGTATGCAGTTATATTGCCTACGTGTCTCTTGTTGAATTTCCCCTCACAGATGATCTATTTACATTCAGTAGTGTTTTACAGTCGGTCTTAAACAAAGCTCTTGCTCTTGATCTGCTGAACTCAGACTTGGAACTAATGGGTCATGGACGGGGTGGGGAGTAAAGATAGGTTAATGACCATTTCTCCCTCAATAATGTGCTTACTTTTTCACGGCAGGTGAACAATGGCAATATAACATAAGTGTGAGTACTTTTTTTGGAGCCTGGATATTTCTCCAAGATGCTTCATCCTTTCAAACGATTGGTTCTAATTATTATTGGCAACACTGTTTATGTTGATCTGCCTAGGTTAGAAAGGAGGCTGTATTAGTCTAAAAATCTGTTTTCTGATGGTTTCATAGCAATGGAAGTCTATCTGGACCCAGATCCCTCCCTGCTGCCTGCTTCAATATCCTTTAAGTGACACTGTATTCTTTTAGTGTGAGATTCACGCATGTCCAAAGGACCAGCACCAGGCCTGTGAAGCACACACATCCCCACATAAGATCTTAAAAGAGGGCTTAAGTGGAATTTAAATGGTGCATAGGTCTCATATTGGCCATGCACAGGAGTGAATTTCACACTGAGTGCCCATCAAGAGGAATGAAGATATTTTAAATATTGCATACAAATAGACAGATAGAAGTAGACTGATTCATGTGTGCATGAAGATGCCTTTTTCACCATTGCTTAGAATGTACGTTAGTCGGTCTCTAACAACTTCATAGTTTGAAGAGGTCAACCATAACCAAAGAAATCTACAAAATTGCCACATGACGATCCTACCATAGTCTTTTTCCTTTAGATTTCATCCGTGGATACCAAATAATTCTGCCTTTGGTTGAAGGGTACTCCGTCCTTTTGTGTCTTCCTGTGCACCTTCTGTCAATCTGAAGTTATAGTTCTGCACAATTTAGAATAGAGATGCATCCTGCATTTTAATTTTAGGGAAGTCTTAACCTAGGCAATATCATTGTACTGGAAGAAGAGAGATGGCAGTGCTGAAATCAAAGTAGTGTGGCTCTTACAATAAGTGAAACCACAACAGGAATCTTTGTAGTCCTTGGCTGTAAACTGCTGCCACAGAATAAGCAATTTATTCTGTAGGTCTGAAAACTTCCTGTTCCCTTGAATTGTTGTTTCTTATAAGCAAATCTAATACCAAAACATTATTTTTTATTGTTTTTAAATATTTGCTTTCACCCAATACATTTTGAAAACACAAAATTTGTCTTTGCTTTTACATACAGTATGGGATGCTAATGAGTTCATCTAAATACCTCTTTATAAACCTCTGTTCTCAGAGATTAATAATTTGGTGTGGAAAGTTCCTTTAAAGCTGCAATGTGCTGCTATACCCTTTATTCCCAAGGACATTTTCTATCATTTGGTAAGGCTGTCTAATCGCTATCCTGCCATAATGGCAGTCAGTGAAGGTACTTAAGGTGGAGCCCCATTAGATTAAGAGAAGGGGTGTAGCTGGCTGGCCATTGTCCAGGAGGGATCCTCAGTTCAGGATCTCACTCCCACCCTGGTCTGAAATAGACCTAATTGGTCGATCTTTCAGGGCATGCTACAATGCACATTTTTGTTCTTGAGCCCAGAGAGACTGGGAGGACTTTATATGGAAGATCATAAACATGGGGAAATGTTTTTAGCTGCTGGATTCTGACTTAAGTTAATTATTGGATGTGGTGGTGGTAGGTGGGGGAGAGGGGGTTTCCTGGAGTAGTCTATTGGTATACTTGCATTTTTTTTAATGTATCATGGAGCACCTAGGGTAAAGGCTAAAAACTCTTTTTCATGGAATGTCTAGTACAATTGAAAGTAAATAAACTTTTTTATCATCCTTGAGTGAGGTGAGCCACTTTATAAATACACTGACTACAATGACAGAAAACGTTTAATAGGAGCTGGTTTTGTTCATGAGAGGTATCCATACAGCCGTCTCTGCAAACTGGTGGGAGAATTGATCTCTTAATCTGAAATACAAAGATGCTGTGAAATATATATTTTTATTCTTTTAGATGTAGCTAAGATCAGTCCTTTATGTTTCAATTTCTGTACCTTCCAGAATTAAGGAGGTTTAAAATACGTTGCATCTCTGAATCAAAGAAACTGGAACTTGTCTTAGAGCCTTTCCCATGCACCAGTATCATCTGGGATTTGGCACCAAACTGATTCCCCCAACTCACGCATATTGTAGGTTGTCGAAGGAAAATCTCTATACAAATGTAAGAAAAGTAGCAATGGCTGCGGCTAATTTTGAGAGTGGTGATTGCTCTGTAGTCTTGCAGATGTCATTATTTGTTGTGTCACTGGTTTGAATGTTTAGAATGTCCTGGCGTTCTGAAGTCCCAGAGTGCTGAGAAAAATCCCTTGTCACTATTTCTGTGGAATTTATTGACTGTTTTGTTGTACGTTTGATTGGCTCCTACACTGACTGAGGCCCTATTTTACAATCATTGTACCTTAGATAAATTTATTCCTTCACCCATTATATAATATGTACATGGCATCAGACACGTACGCTGGAAGTTGTACCAGTGACTTGAGCCTTGAAAAACTGATGTCTATCTTGAGGTTCTTAATAGCAGCTTGCTCACTACCCTCTCTGTTAAAAGGATTACCATCCAGTGCACAATCATTATGGAGACCAGATGGTCACTTTGCCTGCTTCTTTAGACAAAGTGGGTTCAATGTCCCCTTATGAATAGAAATAAGCCCCTCAAAGCTTCCTTGCAAGTGTAGTTTATGCTCTGATATGTAGGTTCTACATACAAACTCCCTAGTTTGTGATCTGCTCTTATTGGAATGGTGAAAGCAGGTTTGCTAAAGATTTACACTGACTGACTAACTGGGAACTTGATAGAGTTCATGCATTTTTTTTTCTATTTAACTTGGTTTCATCTTGAATGTAGGGTTTTTCCCCCTTCTGTTGTTAAATCAATTGCTGTGTATTAAAGCTGCTGTTGTTAGAGCTGCTTTATATAACTAATGCTTTTCTAGGCATAGTCAGTTAGTACCTACAAGATAAGGGGATGCATAAACATCTAAATTCCTTATTATTAACATTTCAAATAAAGTAGATTTTTATCATAAGATGTTCAAGTCCCTACATTTTGTGAAAGTCTCTAACAAATGGCTTGGTGAAACTACTCATGGCTTTGTATACAGAGGTGTGTAAACACTGCAGAGCAAGGTCAAAAAATATAATATACCTCTAAGACATTTGTTTGCTGACCTTTGTCTAAGGCTCTCTGTCGATACTGTTTTTAATGCTAGTTTGTGACTTGTAGGTAACCTAAAAGTTAGCCAAATACAAAGCTTGCTGATGAATTCCTTTAGTCACCTGTGTGGCTCTTAATATGTTAAAGACATAAAATCATCCACATTTTTGCACTCGCGCTCTCTCTCTCTTTTTTTTTTTTATAAAGAAGCTAAATCTTTCAGTGTATTTTTTTATTTCTGTGCGGATGGGATAATTTTTCCATTGAAAATGTCATAGTTCTTTGGACTCTTCATGGATTACTTGTAAACTGTCCGCCAAGTTTATTTGGGGGAGGGAATGAATTTTGGTAAACAGTATATCCATTAAACTGCTGTTCTAATAATTTTCCCCAAAAAAAACTTTCTCTACAGTGATGCATTTCTTCTGCTGAGCGTTTGCAGTCAATAACCTGCTGTTGAGTTCTGTGAAATTCAGATCCTGTCCTGTTGTTTTGAATTACAGCCTTTGTGTGCCATGTGAACAGCTGACGTATACTCAGCTTCTCAATAGCGACTTTTGTCTTGTTACCTTTTGGTGTGTGCAGAGCCTGGTGCTGCCTTTTTGTTGTTTTGCTGGCAGATTAACTTAAAATCAGAATAAACTTTAAGAAGAGTTTGCTGGCTTGTTGGCAGGGTAGCCTTTCACCTCTGGGGTTGTGGCTGGAATTCAGCCATGACAGGAGTAAACAAGCACAAAGACATTGCTCTGATCAGTTTGGTACAAGTGGTCCAAATTGTAATGGATACTTGCACAGCCTGATGAATTTTAATGCATGTTACCAAAGCAAAATGCAGAGTAATGGAAGTTTGTGCCAGTTCATCACTGAAAGGGGAGTAAGAAAGAATTAGAAAACATCCCAATATTAGGTTCTATTGCAATAATTTCACACCTGTTAACAAACATAGTGTATAGGAATATGTAGCTGAAATATAAAGACTCTTAACCAATTCTCTTCTCTCTATTTTTGTGCTGTCTTATTTTTATGTTGATTTATCTGATAGCAGAGGTAAAGTATATATAAATATATTTGACTGAGATATTTTTTCCTTGTTTGTATTTTCCAGAAAGTTTTCATGGAATGCCATCCCGTTTTTGGAAAGTGTGGTGGCTAACTATCAGGACAATGCAAAGCACACTGATTGCTAATTGCACCCACATTTAATGGTGATTCTAGAGGTATTTCTGTTTTTATTTCATACTAAACTGTATAGCAAAATACTTAATGAAAAATAAATAGGGTGGAGCAGGGAGGGTTTCAAAATAAATGTAAAAAAAAAAAAATGTGGATTCTCAGAAGCCTGTAAGGAGGCTACACAAGTCCAGTCTGAAAGTTAATATGAAGAGAAGCACCAGTTACTATTTCAACATTGAAAACACGGTTTAGGATGACTTGTTTTTTATCTGTTCAAAACATTCTTTGTCCTTTGTATGTATATTGCAGCCACTGGAGTTTGAAACAAAAGTAAGGGTGGGCCAACTTGGGCCTTTTATTTTCAAGTGCACTTATATGGGGCCAGATTGTACAACCTTCTCACACCAGCAATTGAACTTCTCCTGTAAATGCTACTTTAAGTCAGCAAGGATTGCTCAAGTACCTTTTGTTGAGTGAGCTTCCAAACTTCTGTGTGCTGAACAAACATGGTGCAGCTTTGTATTGAAAGCTATTCAAAAAACCCAAGTCTCCCCCCCCCCCACACCGTTGGCTGTTTTTAATCATGAGTAGGGGTTTACTGAACAATTTATTGAAGGAACATTTTATTTCACCAAAGCTAGTCAAGCTGAAACTGCAGTTTGCGTGTCTCCTGGCAGAAGGGGTTTTCTGAAAGTACAGTTCACTGTACATCTAAGTAGTGATTATCCTGTTGTTTCCCTTTCGTTATGCTATTGTTCTTGGGAGTTAAAGGGTTTACAAGTTAGAAGAAGAAGAAGATGTTGCCAGGGGGTGTGGGAGGAGGGAGGTGTTGAAATGATTTCAATGGGGTTAGACGCCAGCATTTGGTAGCTTTATAGCAGGGTAACAAACCACACAAAGAATGAGCTTTCCTGACCACCTCCCCACCCGCTGGAAAAAAAAAATTATTAAATACTGAAAATGGTTATTGACTCTATTTTAAAAAAAGTTGTTTCATACAATAAAAAAAAGTCCGTTTCCTGTTTAGAGTGTAAAAGTGCTCTATTCATCTTAGTTCTTCATCTTCTGGCCACTGATACTAATGAAACTTTTTTCTTAATTTAGTGGAAAATGGGAAATTCAGAAAGTCAGTACAGCCTTCATGGATCAAAAAATCATGCTAATGCTGCATCTGGTGCCAAGCAGAAACCATGTTCTCTGAAAATTCACAGCATTCATGCGAACGATGAAAAGTCTTGCTCCTTGCATGGATGGGGACACAGCAGCAGTGGCACTAGCTACAAATCGAGATCACTAGCCAGAAGCTGTCTCTCTCACTTCAAGAGTAACCAGCCTTATTCACCGAGGCTCAGTGACACAGTGGCAAAGTCCTCTAAAGGCAGTATCCATGCCAAACACAGGACAAATGCCTCAGGGAACTACTGCCAGGGAAGCAATGCGGCATTTTTTCCTGAGAATGGTTTCCATTATATTGGCCTTGAAGCTGCAAGTAATCATGTTGCCTCCAGGGAATGCAGTGGACATATTTTAAATTGCTATGGAAAGAATGAGAGCCTAGCATCAACCTCACCACCAGATGACAGGAGGAGCCCCAAAGTTCTCATTAAAACACTGGGGAAGCTGGATGGCTGTTTAAAGGTTGAGTTTCACAACAGTAGCAACAACAACAAAGACTCTACAGAGGAATCCAATGGACCAGTCCAGCTGCTGAGGTACTCGCCTACTTTAGAATCCAAATCTAATGACCTGCTAGATGTGAGGAGGAACTCCAGTATGGATGACACTTCAAGTCATCGTCTATCTCCCACTGACTCAAGACTTAGATCCAGTAAAGGAAGCTCCCTAAGCTCAGAATCTTCATGGTATGACTCTCCCTGGGGAAACAATGGGGATATCAATGAGCTGGATGGCTCCTACCTGACCAGGAGCACTCCGGATACAAGGATTCATGCTAGTTTTCCCACAAATGACAGCAAAAAGTCCTTCAACCAAAGTTCATCTCTTTCCTCCCTCCGCGATCTATATAAGGATACAAATTTAGAAGGCAGCCCATCCTCAGATCTCAGGTTGTCTGATGAATACATTGGCACTCATGCCAGCTTAAGCAACCGTGTTTCTTTTGCCTCAGACATTGATGTTCCCTCTAGGGTAGAACACAGAGGCCCTGCACAGTACTCTTCTTATACTCTCCCATGTAGAAAATCCAAACCCCTAAACGAAGATGCCTCCAAGAAGGATACATTAAAAAGCAGGATGCGACGCATAAGTGACTGGACAGGAAGCCTCTCTAGAAAGAAAAGAAAACTGCAGGTATGTGGAAAAACTCATCCTAAAGTCTAGTACTGAGAGCTGTAGATACCTTCCATTAGTGTAATGCCTGTATTTTGTTTTTCCCATAAGACTACTCAATGATTGGTGAAAATTCCAGCTATCTCGAATTGTCATTTATGGAAGCAAATACATCAGTGAATAGATTTTCAAGTCGCTAGATTTTCATGAGATGGACTAGAGCTTTTAAAATAGTTTCAGTGTTAAAGCAAAGAGATATCTGATCCTGTAGATCAAAACATAATTTGTAGCCCCGAAAACGTCTATAAAAATAATCTGAAAAGTGCAGTAAAACAAATCCTGAAACATGGGAATGTGCATGTTGTAAATATCTTTTGTAAACTTTTTTCCCCCTCATCACCAGTGTTCGCTGTTATCCCTCTCAAGTTAGGAAAGGACAACCCAGTTATATCTCCAAATCCAACTGTAGACAACGGGGTTTTTGGTTAAACCTGTAGTTTTATGGAGATGTTATTATCTAGCTGTCTTCTTCCTGTGTATGAACCTGGCTACATAATTCTCTGGGTATCAAAACTGAAGTGCCATCTGGTTAGTTAGTGGGTGTCTCTTTAGAACAGTTTAAGGTTAATCCCATCAATGGGAACTGAGGATAGCTGTGATCGAGACTGAAATTCCTGTCTCCTGCTCTAGGTCCCAGAATCAGCTCCGTAAAGGCCAGACTGTGCCTGGCCTTCTAAGAACACACAAATGGGGTATGCAGAAACTTCCCTCACTCCCATAATGCCTCCCGTGAAAGGGCTGGCCAAAGTTGTGCTCTCTGTGCTCTCATCAGTTTAGGGACTGCTCCCTTCTAAAACTGCAGGGATGCAAGCCACCACCAAGGTGAGCAGAGAGGAGGCAGAGCCATGTACCTGTACATCTTCATACCATCCGGCAGTATTATCTAGCTAAATAGGAGATCACACATGCTCCCTCTAAGGGATGATGCAGCAACTGTGCTTCTCCAGTGTGCTGGGAAGATTTGGTAGGCATTATGCCATCTTGTGGCATAATCTTCCTGGAGCTCCTCCTCACTCTATACCACAACCAATGTGTGAGCCAAACTGACTTCAAGGCACAGCATATAATATTAAGGGCCAGTTTGTGCCAAGAAATCAGGTTAATCTGAGGGTTGCCTTTGTAAATTCCAAGAGAGGGCCACAGAATTTGGCTCTGGGAAACTGAAGGCTGCTCAGCTCGTTCATTACCTTACTTAACACTTTTTGAGAGTTATTATGGAGCCCTCAAGTTTCTTGAAACCTTACCTTAGCACTCACTTGTTAGTTAGAAAACAGGAAAAAACTGAATTAATAAAAAGTGCTTTAGCTTTTTACCCGAGGTTTCTTCATTGATATAAACAGCACTGAATATTTAGATTTTTATAAAAGTTCATATCAGGCTCTAAATATGATGTCCGCAACATAGCCCTTTTGTTATGCATTAGTTAATTACAACATTTTCAGAATGATATCCGGTAAGGGATTAATGGCTGTTTTGCACCAGCTGTGTATACATAGTAAAGAGACTCACTGACTTCCCCAACAGCAGGGAAATGTTGCTGGTGAGTCTGTATCAAACCAGACCTGGTGAAAGGAAATCAACCCCAATCCTAATTATAGTATCTTACTTTGAAAATGCTGGGCTTGAGTAACAGAGAACAACTGTCTTTGAGATGAGGACTCTAGCAACAACAGGTTAAAACGTGTAGCATCTTGTCCATAGATGTAGTTTGTTTGTGGGGGCTTGGCTGGGTCCTTTCCACTTTACCAATTTTAAACATGTTGTAACTGGCTCAGGGGATAGCTATGCTGTCACTTGGTTACAGTGGAGTGTAGCTGGATCCCTAGAGAGACAAAAGTTCTCAAAGTAGTATTGGTTTGGGGCTCGAGTCCCTGTCTGACAACTTTAATGGAGTTTACAACCAGTTAGTGGCATGGCTTGCACTTAATTTAGTGGGCCCCAAATGAGGCCCTATTAGTGATTTTGCAAACCTAACAATATATTCCCTAAATAAACTGAAAATTGGTCTTTTTGTAGGAAGCTGATTGCTTCTGAAGAGCGATAAGAAAGTATTGAAATGCCAATGTTTCAGCATGTGCCTGTGCCAACACTGGATTAAAGAAAGGGGAAATGGAGATTCCCAAATCTTACCAGAGATTTGCAGCTAGTCAGTGCCTGGAGTCAGGCCAGGAGTTGTGTGATCAATGGAATACAATCATTTTGCAGGAACATGCATAATATATATATAATATTTTTTAAAATCTTGCCTCTCCACTTGCACTGGTGAGAATGCTGCTGCCTTCTCTCCCTTGCTCAATATAGCTCACATCTTAAACCTTTTATATCCATTGTCATTTTTTTCTAACTCCAAATAGTCTCAACTATCCAAATAATATGAACCCAACTCTCATCCAAATCTGCATATTAGGATATTCATTCCCTCTCACTTTCATTGGAATTTAGGATTACTCCTGCCTCCATCTGCAGGAATGAACTTCAGACACTCAACTTGGGGCATGGCTACACTTGTAGATGTAGAGCGCTTTGAGTTAAACCAGCCTTCGTAGAGCGCAGTAGGGAAAGCGTTTCAGTCTGTCCACACTGACCGCTACAAGCGCACTGGTGTGGCCACGTTAGCAGTTCTTGCAACGGCCACAGAGAGCAGTGCATTGTGGTAGCTATCCTAGCATGCAAGTGGCTGCAATGTGCTTTTCAAATGGGGGAGGTGGGGTGGAGTGTGACAGGGAGTGTGTTGTGTGTATGTGGGGGGGAGAGAGTGGGTTTTGGGGGGCTGAGAGCATGTCAGCATGCTGTCTTGTAAGTTCAGACAGCAGCAGACTCCCCCGCCCACCCCTCTCTCACACACACAGCATTCCACAGTAACGGTTGCTTTGTCTTGGAGCAGATAAGCATGCCAGTTGTCAGAAATGGAGCTTTCAAAGAGCATATCCGCATTCTTGCAGCAATTCCAAAACAATGACAAGAGTGGCCACTTGACTTAAGGGGATTATGGGATGTTTCCGGAGGCTGATCAGAGCACAGTAATGCAACACCTTGTTCGCACTAACGCCCAGGCATTTCAGCCAAGGCGCAACAAGCGTTAATCTTCTCGCCAAGGTGAAGTACCAGATGCACTCTACGTGCCTTGCCAGTGTGGACGGGTAGTGAGCTAGGGCGCCCGGGGCTGCTTTAACTCGCAAGTGTAGCCAAGCCCTTGATTCTGATATCAAGCCACTTTTATACTGGCATAACTCAGCTGACTTCAGCAGAGTGATTTACCCCTTGGTAAATGCTCCTTCTGGGCCAGGCTGGCTTCTCGCTGTCCCGTTCTGAGGAATGTGCCAAATGGATCAATATGTGTTATGTTGTTGTTTTAGTGCTCTGAGACTAAGTCCTAATCGTAGTAAGCTTTGTGGAAAGGATAGAGTTCAATTACATGCTGAAACTATACACGCTTATAGGAAAGCTGCACCTATTTTGCTGAGCACATCTAAAAGATTTAGATGTTAGAAGGGTTTCTTCCAGATTCAAACTTAAATGTATTGTCTTGGAACATAATCTTTAAATTAAATCTGGCATTTTTGAGCCTACTGCTGAAAAGTGACCTTCCTTGTGAAATCTGCAACGGCATGGGATCTCCCTGTTGCTCTTGGCTTTACATTGGAGGTCATCATACTATCAAAACATGACGCAGCTTCTTCCAGTACATTTTAGATGTGCCGCATCTAGGATGTGGCAAAAAAATGCAGCTGCTTTCCAAGCTTCTGGTGCGACTAGTTCACAGGAGACCAGTGTTTGTTTACTTTATCCATATGTAGAAGTCAGAGTGCAAATAAATATTACTATAGAAGCAGTGTAAACTTGAGCGAAAAATAACACTTTCCTGGGTAATAGTTGTGCTTCTGGTTGAGCTATTTACAGCCACTGGCTATTTTCAAGTAAAATTTGTTAGATTTTTTTTTTCCCCATACAAAAGGCAGCAAATAGTTTCTCTCTCGCTTATTCTTTAAGTATAATGTATTTTTTAAGAATATCAGTAAAATACAGTTGGATGGGAGATAAATCCTCCCATCAGATTGGTGGAATGGTTCTCTTTGACAGTGGAATTTAGCTTGAAGAGCCCAATCTTGTGAAATACTAAGACCCCTGAGTGCCCACTGAAGTAAGGGTGCTCAGCACCTTGCTGAGTCAGGCCATGAGGCTCGGAACATCCATGTAGCCAGACTATTGCAGGAATGAGTGAACATTCCACATCACCAATGTGGAATTAAAATCATATGTAGAACAGTCATCTCAAAGAGCTTAAAAGGGAACTGCCCTGCTCGGTTGCAGAAGAAGTGAAATTGTATCATACAAACATGAATAATACAAATGGATTTCACAATATACTGCCCCCACTGAAATAGCAATGTCTACAATCTTTAGAAAATATACACCACTGCATTTTAAAACCTGGATTTGTGCAAATCATCCAACACACTTTCTCTTAGTTTTAAAACAAAGTTGAGCACATTTATCTTGGTTGGTAGATGGTGAATTCAGTGGGTTTAAAAATATTTCAGACTGACATTCTTCAGATCCTCAGGAGGCAAAATCAGCCTAGCTCCATTAAAGTCATCAACTTACATCTGTTAATCCAAAGATCCAAAGTTTTTAAACGGTCAGATATTGAAACCTTGCTACCTAGATTGAATTCAATTTCACCCATTATAAAACCCCTGTTATCAGTGTTACTGTTATAGTCAGGTTGGGGTGTAAAAGACAATGTCCCTGTTTCACGACGCTCAGGAAAACAGATGAATTCACAGTTGTCAGAGGTATATGGTTCTATTCACAATGCCCATTGGGCTGTTGGAAATCAACTCTCAGCAATTATCAAGGAGTTCTATGATTTTTTTTTTTTTTTTCTAAAGGCCTGTTGAGTCAGGAAACACTGCTGGTTTGGCAATTAGCCCTATTGGGATTCTGTTGAACAAAAATGTTGCAGTAGTACTGACAGTAGCAAAGATCGCTAAGATTAACAGGCACCATCATGGTGAAAGCAGGCACGCTGTGATGGAGTTTGCAATGGCGAAACATGAAACAAGACAGTATGTCTCTTCGCCATAGATTACTTGCAATTTGCATTATTTACAGGAGCCAAAATCCAAAGATCTGAGTGAGTACTTCGACAGCAGAATTGATAACCTTGCTACGGACACTCTGTCACCTTCGCAGCTGTCTGGTTTGCTGTGGTCACCTGGCTCTGGCCATATTCTGCCCCAGAGAAGTGAATCCACTAATGCAATCAGCAGTGATGCCCTGAGGCAGAACATTTACGAAAACTTCATGCGGGAGCTGGACATGAGCAGGATTAACGCTGAGAATACGGACACATCAACAGACACAGAGGACTCCAGCAGTGAATCATTCAGTTCCTTAGAGCAACTGGATCTGCTGTATGAGAGAGAACAAGGAGTTGTGCGCAAAGCAGGGTGGCTCTTCTTCAAGCCGTTGGTAACTCTACAGAAGGAGAAAAAACTTGAGCTGGTTGCACGGAGAAAGTGGAAACAGTATTGGATAACACTCAAAGGTAAATCATTCTTAAACTCTTTTAACCTGCCAACACAGGTGCTATCCATTGTTTAGTGGTCTTTTAAAATGAAACCTAGATAACTTTTTGAACTGAAACTCAGCCCCTGAAGACCTTAGGCATTGTCTACACTAGCACTTTTGTCTGTAAAACTTTTGTTGATCACGAGTGTGAAAAAACGTTCCTCCGACTGACAAAAGTTTCACCAACAGAAGTGCCGGTGTGGACAGCGCTATGTTGGTGGGAGACACTGTCCTGTCGACATAGCTACTGCCACATGTTAAGGGTGGTTTAATTATGCCAGTGGGACCACTTTCACCAGCATAGAGCAGCTACGCGGGAAACCTTACAGCAGTGCGGTTGCATGGGTACAGCTGTAGGGTCTGTAGTGTAGACAAAGCCTAATTCAGGTAGATACTTAAGTCCATGACTAACTTTAAGTACACAAGTCGTCTACTCACATGCTTAAAAATAGGCATGTGCTTAAGTACCTTCCTAAAAGTGGGCCTACATTTGCACCTTCAGCTTTGGTGTGCTTCCCTTACCATGAAACAGCACAGTGTGGAGCCAATCTGTTGGGGGGAAAACGCTGTTTGTGGGTTGGTGGATGACTGTTGGGTCGGAGCTAAGGTTGCACATTTACTAACGATTGTAATGGAGGAAGCAGGTGTATTACCAGCAACGGATGGGTGTCAGCAAATATGTGGAGGAAAATCAACATACGACTTGTTTGGGGAGGCAGAGGAATTTAACAGGTGATTTCCTATATTGTATAGATTATACTGCTGGGAATTGCCTTTTAGTTAATATAATGCTAAGTTAATAAGTAAGGAAATAGTTAAAGTAAATAGTTTCCTAGCATATTTGAGGCTGGAGGAGAGAATAGAATAACCTTCCCACAGATTTCACTTTTCAAAATTATTACCTGACTCATGCATGGGTCTAGACCTGAAGAAAAATAAATTCTGTGCTGTAAGTATTGGTGATGTTCAAAATGTTGCAATGTTAACTCATACAAAGTAAACCAGCAGGAAAGAAAAAAATACAATAATTCTGCACGATAATTCTGAGATCTGTTGTTAAGTGATCAAAATGCAGTCAGACTGAGGCTATGTCTACACTATGCACCTTTTAGCGACACAGCTGTGCTGCGACAGCCGTGCCGCTAAAAGGTGTGCAGGATAGCCGCTCTTTGTCAGCAGGAGAGAGCTCTTCCACTGACCAAAAAAAAAAAAAAAAAAAAAAAATTCACCCCCAACGAGAGGCGGTAGCTTTATGGGTGGGAGAGCTCTCCTGCCGACAAAGCGTTGTTCACACCGACACTTTTCATCAGTAAAACTTTTGTCATTTGGGGTGTGTTTTTTCACACCCCTGAATGACAGAAGTTTTACAGATGAAAGTCCAGTGTAGACAAAGCCTTAATTAACAGGTTATATCACTTGTCTTTATCACTAGACCGAGGCAGTAAAATGAATCACGTCTGCAAATAGCATATGTAAAGAGAAAAAGCAGTATCTGAATACCACCCTTTCCTCACCTTTGTTTAGACACTGAAGTGTAAATATGAGTTTAATCTGTCTTTTGAAAGATTTCTTAAAGTACCAACAAAACACCTTATGCTAAGTATGTTGCACTTGTTTTGTGAGAGTCCTATTACTGTATCTTGAGTGCTTTTCACATGGGATTAGTATTATAGTTACCTTCATGGTGCTGGATCTTTTTGTCTTTGTTAGTTGTTCATAAATAGACATTTCCTTTTTCATACATACACTTTACTTGTCTTGCAAAGATTTTTGTTGCCAAAATAAACTTGTCTGTGTGGATTTCAAGGCCTCCTTCTTTTATTTAATTTAATTTAATTTATATAGCATACTATATTAAGATCAAGAAACTTGCTTCAGAACTCCTTGTGTAGATTTTGATCAAATCTTGGTTTAATTTGTTCTGGAAATTTAAATAACCAAGATATTTTTAAATACATTTTTAAAAGAGCCACGTATGTGAATGAGAACAGCATGTTTCTCTGCATTCTGTTGATATGTGTTTAATTATAAATATGGAAAAGGCTTACAACCTTCTGGTTACCTGCCAAACTTGGATTTATCAGTGTCCTGAGGCCTCCACTTTACTTAGTGTGCTGACAAGACCTGAGCTTGAATAGTAAACCTTTAACAAGGGGAACTGTCCTTCCCATCTGTCCCCTCTAATTAATTTATTTTAACAAGGGAACTTGCTTTCCCACCGATTCCCCCTGAGTACAAGCTTTGATCAAAACACATAGACTATAATCAGTTCCAGTGCAGCATCAGGAGTAGGGAGAATGTGTGGACCTATCCATTTATAAGGATCATAGTTCTGCTGTTACATGGCTGAACTCTAAAACATGCCCTGCTCCTCTGAAAAACTTAAAATTAGTGAAAAACTATCAGGATAAAAATATGGATTGAAATACCCTTCCTTATGTTCTTATAACACCTTAAGGATATTAGAAAGAATTTTAAAATAATATAATTATACTTTTTATAAACAACAATAAATCCAGATAAGTCAAAAATACTTTGAGATGGTACAGTGCTCTCTGACTGAAGAAAACTGGGAAATATATACAGGAACAAAGCACCAACCCATTAAAACTAGGCTTGAATTCTAAACCTCTAACCCAGTTCTCACCTTCCTTGCATTTTATGTGGTCATTTATGTCTGTGCAATGTGTGTGTGCATAGTGGCTGTAAAACGCTGCTGCTGATGTATGCAAGTGGGGAATTTGGATTTGGTACTGCTACGCCCACTCTGCACTAGGTGCAATGCCTCTTATTTCAGAGCAAATCATGCCCCCTGTCACTGCATCTGCACAGAGCCCTTAGTGTGGCTCTATTGTATAGGGAAGCAGAGCATAGCAGGCTGGGGACAAAGCTGTGGCTATACTGGCCAGTTGTGTCAGACACCCTCTGTGTGTGTGTGTGTGTGTGTTGGTAGTGAAGGACACATAAATGGCTGTGTAGGCTGCTCCAGCTATTGGACTGGAGTGCCCTCAGTGGGGTATACTAGGGAGAGAATTCTTTCCTCTGAGTGTCAACCCAGCACTCAGGCCACCTGGGTGCTAATTTCTGAATTTACTGTTTACATTTAATTCACACTAGAAAATGAAATGAGACTGGTCAGGTTCACTTTTGTTTCTCTTAATTCTCTATAGAGATGGGTCACAACCAGAACATTGGCTCCAAACTCCGTAAGTCCTTAACAGCCAGCATGCACCGATGGCTGTAATGGGTTACAATGGAGAGCAGAATCCAAACAACCCTGAATAGTGAGGACGTTTAAAGCTGGAGCTGGTTTTACATCTACACTTGGTGACCTAGGTTGCACCTCCAGTTCTCAAGAACTAGAACGCTGTGATTTTGGATTTCCAACGCTAGTCAGGGGAACATTAAAAATGGGGGAGGAAATCTATTTGCAGGTTTTTAAAAAAAAAAAAAAAAAAAAAAAAAAAAAAAGCATGTGTAAAACTGAAACATTTCTATTTGTATTAGGGTTGTATGACATCCCCATCACACCACCATAAGTGCACATGCATGCGCGCACACACATAAAGGTGCACCACTATTCTCACAATTACCACTTTATGGCAAAACCTACATTTTCGCCCTACACTGCATGACAGTGCCTCTTAATTTGAAAAACGGTGGAAAAAGGTAGAATGTTAATCCTTGTTTGGCTCCGTTTCAAACCCTTTACTGTATATTTCTATAGTTCAGGACAGATACACAGTAATAGATTAAAAAGCCAGAAGGGACCATTGTGATCATCTAGTCTGACCTCCTGTATAACACAGGCCATAGGAATTTCCTGAATTAATTCCTGTTTAAATGAGAGCATATCTTTTAGAACATACATTCAACTTTGATTTAAAAATTGCCAGTGATGGATAATCCACCACAATCCTTGGTAAATAGTTCCAGTGATTAATTACCCTCACTGTTAAAAATTTGCACCTCACTTCTAGTCTGAATTAGTGTATCTTCAACTTCCAGGTATTGGATCTTGTTATACCCTTTGTGTGCTAGATTGAAGACCTCTCTGTTATCAAATTTCTCTTCACCATGTAGGTACTTATAGACTGTGATCGGGTCACCCCTAGCCGTCTCTTTGTTATATGTACGATTATCAGCTTAGTTACTGAGTTTTAGTTCCAGGATGCAGATGTGGCAATCTGCTATCTGGCATGTCATTCTATCTGAAAAACTGAGAATGCAGTCCAAGAAAGGGAAATCCTTTAAAACATCCAAGTTATGTGGATAGTGAACCGTGTCTGACTACAGAATTTGCAGATAGAAACAAGGGAACCAAAGTTAATCTCCAGAGATGCTTACTCATTTTATACATATTTGAAGATCAAAAGTACTGAGCATCTGCTAATCCCCTTTAGCAAATATTAAGGTTTCCCAGGTGACTGAGTGAGAGAGAACTGGCTCCACAAATTATTAAATAAACACAACAGCTTCTTCAGCTGAGCAGCCTTTATATGTGCTCTAGCACAGGGGTTTTCAAACTTTTTTCTTTCTGAACCGCCCCCTCCGCCCCCCTATGCAATAAAAACTCTGGGGCCCACAACTGCTTTTCTGCATACAAAAGCCAGGGCTGATGTTAGGGCAGTTGCCTGGGACCCCATGCCACAGCGGCCCCCACAAAGCTACATTGCTCAGGCTCCAGCTTCAGTCCCAAGTGGCGGGGCTCAGGGTCCCGGGCTTCAGCCCCATGTGGTGGGGCTTTGGCTTTTGCCCTGTGCCCCAGCAAGTCTAATTCTGGCCCTGCTTGGTGGACCCCCTGAAACCTGCTCGCGGCTGCCTGGGGAACTCCAGATCCCTGGTTGAGAACCACTGCTCTAGCATTTTGGCATTCTAAGTTTACTAAGCTATAATTTATTTTTTTTCAGCCCAAGTCTGTGTCTTTCAGAAAACATTTTTCCTGTTTGTTAGTTATCAGTTTTCCCTTCTTTTTGACAAAGCCACCATTAACCTTTGCCTTTCTCTTGGTTTAGTAATACTTCTTTTTCAAACTCCAATGGTGGACAGCCATGTGTCTTGCATCTTAATTCTTTATTCCTACAGCATGTAGTGTAAAAGAACTTTGGAACCTCACTTCGTTTCTCTCTCTCTCTCTCTCTCTTTTTTTTTTTTTTCCCCCCCAAAGGTTGTACCCTGCTCTTTTATGAGACTTACGGCAGGAATTTCATGGAACAGAGCAATTCACCAAGATATGCTCTGTTTGCAGAGGACAGCATAGTGCAGTCTGTCCCTGAACATCCCAAGAAGGAAAATGTGTTTTGCCTCAGCAATTCTTTTGGAGATGTGTATCTATTTCAGGTAAGGATAATATTTTTTATTTATGTCTTTATATATAATATAATTAGTAATATGCCCTGTGCTGATTGATTGTTTGCGCCATCCTGCCCCTCCTGCTCCTTTACAGTCTCTTCACCTTAGTTTCATTCCACAGCTACCCTTCTTACCCTCTTCTCCACTGCCCTGTCTCTGTCACTCCCTTTCCCTTCCCTTTTCTCTCCATTTATCTGATCCCCTCCTAACTAAACCCTCCCTCCTGCTCCCAGAAATTGTGGAACTAATATGCTGTTGGCTACAATCGCTTTGTTCACACTGCCTGTGTGTTCTACTCGTTTACCACCCTGTGTCTGTCCCATCTATTTAGATAGTAAGCCCTGCAGGGTAGGGACAGGATAGTCAGCTGCTCTGTATTTGGATAGTGCCTAGCACAACGGGGCCCTGTTCTCGGTTGGCCCTTGTAATAAACATGATTAATAGCAATAAACTATATATGTGTTTGTTTAAATCTTAGTCTGTACCTCAGACTTTCACTCAATCCTATCTTCAAGCAAAACTTTCATTGACGTTTATGGGGATTTTTGCCAGAGGGAGGACTGAGTGAAAACCAAGCGCCATGTTCTCCACTCCATTAATGCTGTTTTTTGCTCGTTGGGGAAGGGAAAGGCAAGGGGTACATAAGAAGAGGTGGGAACAGGAAGGGTAACCCAGATGAGTAGCAGGGGAGATGATCAGAGTCGGTCAAGAGAGACCAAGAATTAGATAGCCAAATGTACTGTGAGCTTAAGGTGAGAAGTGTACTTTGGGAGGTAACAGTAGAACAATGATGTTCAGATAGAGAAATGTCTGGTCCTGACAAGGAGGAGGGCTGCAGGCATGAAATTAAAACAGTAGTTAACTATGATAACTGTTGATGCTGTCATGATTTTAGAGATTCTCCAGGTCTGTCACTGGTCCATTCAGGTGCATGATGATACTTCATCAGTGAACTCAGCCAGCCACAGCTACAGAAATAATGGAGGGGCTGGAATGGATGGGGTTAAAATAAACGGAGTGTAACTTATGCTGTAAGGCATCTATTGTTCGCCCGTTACAACTCATAGGAAATCAGCAGTATTATCAAAATCCAGATACATTATTAGCACTCCACAGTTCCATACAGATGGACCCACCCCTGACTCCATTAGCCTCAAAGGGAGTTTTGCTTCAGCTAAATGTTGACGTTTGGAATCCAAAAAAAGTAGTTATTAATCTAAGGAAACTAACCACTGTCTGTGTTATTGGAGAGGCTCATAACATGCAGCCATCCTCCTAAGGAAAAATACATTATTGCAAAGCTGTATTTTTTTTAAATTGATGTTTGCAGACATGAAGTGCATAAAAATGCATCCTCCCTTGTCCTGCTGTGCTCCTTCCACTAATTTGTGCTTGTTCAAATATGCAGACCCCTATCCTCGGAAATCACTTTTGTGGCCACCATCCCTGTGGCCAAGTCAGACTGGAGGAAACTTGTCTTCATAGCCTGCCAGTTTTACTTCTTAGCTGGCTGAAGGGTTGAGCCGTACAAATCACTTCACCTCTACAACTCTCAGAAGTGCTCTTGTGCTTGCTGATTCTAGGGCACTCACAGGCCTGGCAGGACTCAGAAGTAAAAGGCTGGGTGTAGCAATCATGGGGTACATCTACACTGCAATAAAAAACCCATCGCACTGAGTCTCAGAGCCTGGGTCAGTTGACTCGGGCTTGCAGGGCTCAGGCTGCAGGGCTAAAAATCGCAGAGTAGACATTCGGGCTCAGACTGGAGCTCAGGTTCTGGGACCTCCTGCCTCACTTTGTCTTGGAGCCTGGGCTCCAAACTGAGCCTGAACATCTACACTGAAATTTTATAGTCCCACAGCCCAAGTCAGCTGACCTGGGCCAGCCACAGCCGTGCCTGGGTTTTTTCATATCACAATGTAGACATACCCCATGAGACAGTGGAGAAAAGGCTACCAGCAACCTACTTAACTTAACTCTACACACATGCTTAATTTAAAGCATAAAGCTCTTACAAATCAATGCACCTGACAAAAACTTTCTAGTATCACCTAAGTGCCATTTTTCCTCTTTGATTAGAATGTTGCTTTCTTGATCTGTTATGTAGGCAACAAGCCAGACGGACCTGGAAAACTGGATTACAGCAATACACTCTGCTTGTGCTTCCCTCTTTGCAAAGAAACTTGGGAAAGAGGACACTGTCAGGCTTTTGAAAAACCAGACCAAGAGCCTTATCCAGAAGATTGACATGGATAGCAAGATGAAAAAGATGGCAGAATTACAGCTTTCAATTGTCAGCGATCCAAAAAACAGGAAGGCCATAGAGAATCAGGTACTACAAATCATGTATTAATTTCTGCTACTGAGTTTGTTACACAGTCTTGACTACAAAGGCTCACCTGCTCTGGGCTCAGATTTTGTTAATGTTTCCTAGACTTGGAGAACAAGTGTCCCTATGGATTCACAATGCAAAACGGGGAAATCACTGGTAGCTATACAATGCCATACAAAAGACCTAGCCTGTGGTTATAGAAGCTAACTACTACAACTTTGCCTGTAAGGACTACTAATCAAGTTTCCACATATGGAAATAGATATTTCTGTAGCATGCTGCAAAAGTCAAACAAGGTCTATGTTATACTTGTGCTGGGTGAATTATCAGCCAGACATTCCTGTCTTCTGCTCTTGTTGCTTATAGTTTATTAACTGCTTATAAGAATTAAGAATGAATCATCATTAACGTATGGAACAAAACCAGGGGACAGTTGTGGAATCTGAATTCTTAATGTTTAGGGCAAAATCCTCCAGTCTCTTTACACAAGACTTCCAAGGCTAGATATACAAAAGGACTTAAGCACATAACTGTCACTTTAGGCACTTCAGTCCCATAATCAGGCCCCACTGGGATTCACAAAGCCCCCACTCAGCTGCCCCCGAAATCTGTAGGCACCTAAACATGCTCGGTACCCAATACTAAGTTCTACTCTTCATAGAACTTCATGTGTAAAATCTTGACCCCGGTGATGTCCATGGGAATTTTGTTGTTGACTTCGTTGGGCTAAGATTTCACACTATGTGATTAAATTTAGGGCCCAGTCCTTTGTAAAATCTCTGGGTTTAGTACCATCCAAGGGAAAATCCTACATACTATAGGAACCTACAGCTCCCCAAGACTTACAGCTTCTATCTTCCTCAACATCTTTGTTGTTAAAAAGCAAGATATTGAATGCCTCTGCTTTGGCGAAGGGGAGTTAGGGAGTGGGAGTTCTCTACATCCCTGCACCATGTGGTTCTTCGCACACCATTCACCAGCCTCTAAAAAGGGGTTATAGTACGGAAGTCTGTACATGTTCATTTTTAAGTATGTGTACATATTTAAAGGTGTGCATATATATTTTTAAACTTTCCGGTATTTAGGACTTTGGGGAGTTTAATAGTATTAGGTTTGAAATTTGGTGGGTTTGATTGCTAGCATTTGATAAAGAATTATTGCATTTCTAACATTTGGGAATCCAAAGAATTTTAAAGCTTAAAATGATAGTTGCCCTCCCCACAAAATAACTACGAAGAAGAAGGTGTTATTTTTATAACTCTCTGCCTTGGGACTTGTTGCTGCTGGACAGGTAGCCGAAGTATCTCCTAGATCAGGGACTGCCTCCAGCAGTAGATGTAACGTTTTTAGAGCAATATGGGACCTCAGTCCAGTAATAGCAAACTTAGAGCCCTCTTACAAAGAATGGTGACCCACTGCACGGGCTTTAAAAGAATTAGATCCACTGTCTGGGGGAAACCCACAAAGGGTCTGCTGTAACTACAGATACAAAGGTCTTGGGAGGGGCCATATCTAATGGATTAGCTGTGAGTCTGAAATCTGTTTATGCCATCTCACTGATCTGGAAGCTGTGATATATTTGTCTTTCTCTAAGTATATCATAAATACGTTATGGGTAGGATTTTAAAAAGCACTCCACCTTGGCCTAACTCTTCTCCATTGGAGTCAATAGTAAAACTCTCATTGAGTTAAATGGGAAGGGAGATAGGACAAAGTAGAGTGCTTCTGAAGAGCCCTTACTACACATCTCAGTTCATACTCCTCTCAGAACTAACAACACTAGTTCAGTTACTTTTGTTCTGGAGCTGCAGTGGCATTTTGCCACCAAACATTGTGAGTGCAATTTTTTTGTGCATTAGGGAATGTACATGAAATGGGTGCATATACACTTATCTTCAGGCACAGCTTAAGCACCCACATTTAACCACTTTGGCTCACTTAATTATTAACATGTGTACTGTTGTGTAGTGGGCAAATAAATCATAATATATGCTACAATCACGGGGCCCAGTTTAACTGATGTTAAAGGCAATGAAAACACTCCCTTTGACTTCAATGGGAGTGGGGTCAGGTGCATGTCCAGGAGATCTTTAAATAGAATTATTCTAAAAAGAATGTTGCAAAATAAATCAAAAGTAGGGCCCTGCATCTGGGCACATGGGGAACGTCTATCAGCATGAATGGAAAGTCCGCTGTGGACAGAAGGCAGCATATATCGCTTAATGTTTTCATTAATGTATTTGCTATTTTTCAATCACATGGCTGCTTCCCTCCCTGTTCCTCTTCGTTTTGTTACGAATTTCTTTTAAAAGAAAAGATCATATGGAATAACTCTGAATAATATTGGCTTGAATGCATTCTGGGCTTCTTTCTGCAGATTCTAAAATGGCAGCATAACATTATTTTTTTTTGAATAATTTTGACGTAGCTGACATGATTCACATTTGCTGTAGACATTCTACTTAACTCGCTTATCAGATGGTTGTGAGGAGAGGTATTTTCTTTTTATTAGCAGGCACTAAAACAATGAAACGTTAATGGGAAAAGCAGACACGTGCTTGGAATTACTTTTATGGGAGTTTTCCTAGGTTTCCTTTAGCTAAGTGTATTTTGTCTGTCACCATAAAAGCCAAAATAGCAAGATCAATAGGACTGCATTCTGCTTGCCCAAAGTCATCTTGAACTATACTGTACTAGTTCCCCTTTGCCTGCCTCTACTGTCCTCTCTCTCTCTCATTGCCACTTTGAGGGCAATTCATTACATGGTTTGTTTAACATTTAACAGATTATTTTTCTGTTTAACATTTAATAGATTTCTCCTTCAGTAACAAACATTTATAAGATCATGACTTTAATTTCAAGCTATTTTATTGTGCAAACTGACCTCCCAAACTCCAACTTTTCATAATTTTTTTTTAAAGAATGAAATTTAATACGGTTAGATAATAACATACATGAGTAAAAAGTCACAGTACCAGTTCTCCAAGATAATCTTTTTCAAAAGCACTTTGCTGGGTCCTTGCTGTTTTTGCTGCAAGAGAAATAAAGCTTTAGTTGCAATCGATTCAATTACTTTTTTTAAAATTGGCACACCCAGGGACTAACAACTGATATCTAGATTTACTGGGCTAGAGCATCAGGTGGTGTAAATCAATGTCACTTCATTGAGTACAATAGACCTACACTGATTTGCACCAGCTGAGGTTCTAGCTCATTATTTTTTACTGTGTAAAATTGTCCTTCTCTCCATCCTCAGTAAAATGCTTCCATTTTAATGATAGCTCACCACTATGGAAAGACGTAAATAGGCAGGGAGAGAAGTTAGGGAAATCTTGCTCTGGTCTTCACACTGATGCATTTGCCATTTTGCGGATCCTGAATCAAGAAAGGAAATCAACCAAGGTTTTGAATAAAATACTTTCTTTAAACTTAAGATGTAGAGCATCTCTGCATTTGGAGAAACTGTGTTGGTGGCTGGAGATTATGGGCTGCAGGCTAATTCTTCTATCCTTTGCAGAAGTTGGCTAATAAGTTCGGGCCCCAATTCAGCAAGTTTCTTAAGCACATGCCTAACTTTAAGCATGTGAATAGTCCAATGGGGCTACTCACATGCCTAGTGCCTTATAGAATCAGGGCCTTGATGCTGTTGCTATGACCCTGAAATGATGACTCCTTTCCATACTGTGGTCAATATAGAAAATATTCTGTACATCTGTACTTCCACCGATTAAGAAAGTGATACTGGTTGGAAAAAGCTAGCTGTCTGTAGTTTTTCTCCATGTGTATTCTTCTTGTTGTTTCAATATATTTTCGTTAATGTTTCTTAACTTAGTAGACAGAATGGTAAATAAAGGATACTATTGATTTTACACTAATGTTGTTTTACTGTGTTCTCTTCCATTTTTCATCTCTTTGATTTCAAAGATCTAGTGATAGCTGAAGTAACCCTTATGTTATACAAATTCCTGGAAGAGTGCCATAGTTGCTGCTTCAAGCTCTCTGTAGGAACACATGACAAAATAAAAAGATCTTTTCACAGTCCCCTGATAGTGAGTGACTCATTCATCCAGATGTGTGCAATATGGATTGTGTCTGAGAACTGAGGAATGGAATGCAAAGAGTTTTGTGTTGTTTGTAATGTGGTTGAAAAGCTGTTCCTATAAAACAGCAGGGATTTTTTCTTTTAAATCCATAGGGCCACAGTAGGTTCCCCAGATCAGCTTCTAAGGATACATTCTGTCTGAAAAAAAGTCTCAGGGCAAAATCCTGCACTTCTTACCCATGCAAATAGTCCTGTTGCAGTCATTTCTGTTAGCAAGGAGCACGGTGTTTTGTGTATGGGGGGAAAAATCACATCAGTTTAAAGTGTTGGACCAATCTTTTCCTTCTCCTCACCTTTACCTGGGCTCCTTTTGCTTTGTTTGGTGCAATGGGAAGAATTTGTTTTAAAATCATATCATGTGTCAAGGAGTTTTATTCTTTTTGTGACTCTGGCTCAGTCTGAGTGAGCACAAAGCTTTTTCATGTGAGAGTATTTAGATCAACCTTTAAATGTGTTTTGTCTATATTTGTCCCCTTTTCATGAGTCAGCTCTTACATCTGACACTCCATTTCAGTCATTTGTGTGGAGATGGTTTTTGTTACACTGGGCTTTCCCTACCTAAAATGATCCTTCTCAGAGCTCCATGTAAAGAGCTGCATTCAAGAAGCCAGGAATAATGCAACGTATTCTTGAACAGCATCGACTGGCAATTTGGTCCAGATCGTCAAAGGTATTTAGGCACCTAACTCCCACAGAAATCAGTGGGAGTTGGCATCTAAATACCTTTCAATGTCACTTTAGGCCCTTATCTGTTAACTATTTACATATATTTCAGTCCTGTAGCAGATCCTATAGGTTGTTAAATTAGCACAGATATGAACAGTGCAAGCATCTTAGCTTATCTCATGCTATAAGGGTGTCATATGTTTTACCCTTTAGTTGTTTTCCAGTTGTTTTCCAATATCTTAATAGATTTTTCTCTGACCTAGGAGCCATTTCTCCTAGTGATCTAAGAACAACCTTTGCTTCCCAAATCTTTTCCAAGCTTCTTTCCTCCTGCACCTCAGCTATTGAAGCCTCTTCCTCCCCAGTCCAGGTATCTGCTGCAAAAATAATCCATCTTGCCTACCATTCTAACCATGTTCAACCACCCTACAATTCCTTTAGTGGCCCTCAGCCTAAATCATTCAAGTACCTCATCCATGTCTTCAAGATCTGCCACAATTTATCTCATTTCTATCTTTCTGCCTTTGTCTCATTTTTTCTCTCTCTCAAGGCACTTACGTGGATGCTCCCTTTATGTTTTTCTCTCATGCCCACCTCTCTAAAACTGGACCTCTGTTTCTGACCATAATGTGTACAATGCCAATCCCTGTCCTCTTTTAACTCCCTTTCCAAAACCCACTTCTTCAAGGAGGCTTATAACCTCTGGCTGAGATTTTAAAACCAATGGGACTTGGATGCCATCGATGGGAATTGAGCATCCAGCCTCCCCCTAATTGGCTTTGCAGATCTCAGTCTATCAATCAAAGCATTTACTATTATGTACAAAATACTTGCAGTTACCTGGAAGAATGCTAGCTTGCCATGTTGCCAGGCAATCTGACTGTCCTCTCCTTTTGTCCTACCTGCAATTGATAATGGCTGGGTAGATGGCCAGAAGTGTGTTCTGTTGTGTTGTGTATGTTTGTTTTTTTAAAAATATGTCTCAAAACCATCAAGTCTGTTTAGCTAGCCTATCATATATGTAACCACCTACCATACCCATTATCATTCTTCTCCTCCTCCCATTCCCTGCTATTGTTTGTTGCATTGACTTTTCTTTTTTTTACCTCTTGTCTTACACAATAGCCCCTACTTCTAATTTATGTGCATGATGGGGTTAAATCCTCTAGTCTTAACTCAGGCTGAAATCCAATGGGATATTTGCCTCATTCAAGTTAAAGGCAGAGTGAGGATTGTAGCTGCTAGCCCGTGGATTGTAATTAACATGTTGGACCAGGATGTGTTTTACTTTGAAGTTGTTGCTTTTTAGATTGCAAGTTTTCCCCTTTAGTCTTCAAGTGTATAAATCATGGGCAGGGAGAATTATCGTAGTTTAAAAGGTTTAGACTAATAGCAGCTGGTATTAGTTCACAGTCTCCAATTGGTTCCAGACATCCCTGGTTTTGATAAGACTACAAGACAATCCCTGAAATTCCCTGCCCACAGTTTTTGCTAATGCCATTAAACGTAACATCATGATTACTGGTGCTTTTGGAGTTGATTAGCTAGCATCCTGCATGGCTGATAAACACAGTCATGTAATCCTTTCTCCAGAAGATCCTTGCATCATCTCTTCCTGTCCCTCCCCCATTTTAGCTTATATTTATTTAAAATATATTTCTGTAGAAAAGCTTACGTGGGATTTTCAAAGGAGCTTAAGGAACTTTGGTGCCTAAACTCCATGATTTTCTGAGAGTTGGTAGGCCAAACTCCCTAAGTGTCCAGGAAAATCCCAACTCTGTTTGTTAAATGTGGGATTTTCAAATATATTCAGACTCAGCCTAACTTTGCCTCCTTTGAAAACTCCCATGACTACAATGGGAGCTGACTTAGGCCACAGCCGAATGGTTTTCAAAATTCCATTCTAAGGCTGTGTCTGCACTGCAGCTGGGAAGTGTGATTCCCAGCGGGTGTAGACTTACACAGGCTAACTCTGCTCAAGGTAGCATGCTAAAAATAGCAGTGTGGCTGCAGCAGCTCGTGCTGCAGCTTGGGCCAATCGCTCATGGACAACCCTGTCCAAGACCCTAGGTATGTGCTTGGAAGGCTAGCCCAAGCTGCTGTCTGTGCCCGTGCTATTTTGAGCAAAGTTTATGTATGTACTTCTACCCAAGATGGGAATCACACCTTTCAGCTGCAGTGTAGACATACCCTAGGTGAAAAGACAGACCTGAGCTTTTTATTGTTGTGGAAAGCTTGCACACACTTTAATTCTGTGGACATCAGTGTATGGAGAGGGAAGACTGTTGTGGAACCACATACTATATTACCCTATCCATGAAGTAGAGGTAGATGGAAAAGTTTTATATTAAGGGTGTCTGGTGAAAGGAGTTGAAGTAAAGGGAAGCTTAAAATAAAGAACAATCATAAAATAAATCCAGGGTGAGCGGTGAGGGGAAGAATTCTTTGTAAGGATTTATGCACAGGCATACATACATACGTGCGTTAAAAGTTGTTTCTGGTGAGACTGCACTAGGAATTTTCCTTATGTGAAGGACACATAAGGAAAATACTCTCTTTTCTGTGTGTATGTTTGTGTGTCTTTTCTTTGTGACCTAAAACACATTTTTAAGAGACTAACACTCAAAGTTTTTTTTTTTCCTTTCTGGATTTACATAACACACAATTTTTCTGATCAAGGATAAATTTGTTAGTCTCTAAAGTGCCACAAGTACTCCTTTTCTTTTTGCGGATACAGACTAACACGGCTGCTACTCTGAAATCTGAGATGGTGTGTCACAGAAAAACTGGAGGCTCTTTTTTGGGCTCTTTTTCTCAAGAGCCCGAGAAGCAGATAACTCTGACCTGTGTAATAGTGGTGCCAACTTTGTTTGCGAACACGTGTGAAGGGAGGAGTGGAGGAACAATAAATGAGGAACTCAAAGTGAATCCAGAACATTTAGTGGCTCCTCAATCAGTTGCAGTACAGCTCCTACCACCACCATCACTCATCTTCCTTTATGATAAGAGGCCTGATTTACCCCTCCATCACTCCATTTTTTCACCCATGAAATTAACAGAGTTGCACCAGCATAAAACTAAAACAATGCAGTGGTGAATTGAGCCCTTTCTGTTGTCTGCAGGAGATGGAAAAAAAGACACTACTCCCAAAGACGGGGTAGCTCTTACAGGAGACTTTCTATGGTACCTCTACTTATGGAATAATTGCAATAGCAAGAAAGAGAATTAAAAAAAATCCATTACCGTGGGAAATGGTCAGTTTCCTGTTCAATGGAGCACAGACATTAAAACAAATATTTGGAGAAAACAAAAAGAGTGTGCATCAAACATGCTGCAACATATCCCACTCCTTCAGAAAGAATAATGTATTTGGAACCTCTGGTGTCTCATGCCAGCATGTAGCTGGCAACTCAAGGCTTGTCTACCTGAAATATTTTTGCACTGGTGAAGCTACACTTCCCCCATGCAGGTGTGCTACACCATTGTAAAGAAGGGTTTATACCAACAGGATTTATCTTGCTTTCAAAAACCACTGCAAAAATTAGTGATGTAGATGAGCCCTAAGAAATGTATAAGAAATAAGGCAGCAGGGCAGGAGAAAAGCAGTGTCACAACTCAGAGAGCTATTAGCAAGAAATGAAAAATGGATTGCAAAAATTAGGATATTGCGTAGCTTATCCAGAATTATATATTTTATTTTTTATTAGTGAATCATTTCCTTGGTTACATGACTTGTGGTTGTGTCACTCATAAAGCATTAAGGACTAGGAAAGGGTGACTTGTCTGTGGATGACCTTGACATTAAATTGAGTTGTCTAACAAGAAAAGAGGGTGGTTCCAGTATTTTCCTGAAGCCATACTTAACTACCTATGTACACTTTTCCTGAAGTGCACTAGGGGGAGCAGCATTCAGAAGGAGCCAGCAGAATTTAACAACAACAGACTAGGCAAGGAAGTTATTCATTTCTTTCTGATATTTGGTGACATGACAAGGAAACTGATCTGATTTCACTTTAAGCTTCAAGCCAAATGTGTTAGTCATTCAGTGCACCTAGAATTTGTATACCCTTGTTATCAGCTTCTCCTTTGGGCAATAAATGATTGAAAGGTACTTGTCCAGACTGAGTTTTTAATAGTTCTAGATTTCAGATGATAGGATTTATCTAAGGGTTTGTCTACACGTAAAATGCTACAGCGGCACAGCTGTGACCCTATAGTGCTTTGCTGTAGACGCTGCCTACACCAACAGGATTCTCCCATCAGTGTAGGTAATCTACCTCCCCAAGAGGCAGTCACTAGGTCAATGGAAGAATTCTTCTGGTGACCTAGCGCTATCAGCACGGGGACATAGGTCAACATACCTATGCTGCCCAAGGTGGTGTATTTTTCACATCCCTGACCAATTTTCTAGTATAGACTAGGCCTAAAGTGTGGCCATGGTTAACTTGCAAAATACAGCTGCTCTTTTCTGTTGAGGCATGTAATATATATATGTATATATAGACTGATTCTACCTGCACTTACACCTCTCTAAATCAAGGAATTTACACCAGTGTAACTGAGGGCAAAATCTGGCCCACATACATTATGTAAATGTCTGTGCTTGTGCACATATATACACACACACAAAAGCCCACACTTCAAGTTTGGGTACTTATGTTCAGTATCCAGTCCAGCATTTGGATCTTCAGTTTGAAATTTATTCATATAAGTGCACACCTTAAATGAACATTTATTCACCTTTGAACTCCTCAGGTTAGGATTTGGGTGCCTAATTTAGTTTAAAAATTGGACTCTCAGCAAGCGTGTGTGTGTGTATTTGAATATTTTATATTGTATGATGCAAACACACTCTTCATTGCAGCAGGCTCTATATTATATGTAAGGCTTATAATGTATTTAATTGACATTTACAGTATGATTAGGTATGGGGAATGGTTTATCTGTTAATAGGAGTAAGAGCCAGACATGCTGGTGTTACCAATTGCTACCTCTTCTTTAGGAATGGGGGATTCAAAAGGAAGAGCACTAAAAGACCAGCAAAACCCATCAACATTGCTACTTGGATGATTGATTTAGCTGAGTCATGCAGCTTTGCTTTTAGGCAACCAAACATAGAATCTAAGCTCATAAAAATGTAGGAAACAAAATTAATCAATTTTCTTGAAACTTCATGAACCACAAGGATTTGTTTTTATGTAATTGCTTCTGTGGGAATCAGGCTACCCATGATACATTCATCTTGTCAGTATATATTTAGGACCACCAGCTTTGTTTTATTGTAACACAATATGACTGAATGTGTTTTGGCAGGGGAAAAACTAATCCAATCCATATACCTTCAGATGAAAGTAGTTTACTAGAAGTTTGTGGAAGAGCTCACATTTTCAATGAGACCCACAAAAACATTTTTTTCTCTAATTGTCCCTCTTCATATCTACATAGATCCAGCAATGGGAGCAGAATCTAGAGAAATTTAACATGGACCTCTTCAGGATGCGCTGCTACCTGGCGAGTCTACAAGGTGGGGAGTTACCAAACCCTAAGAGCCTTCTGGCTGCCACCAGCCGTCCTTCAAAACTGGCCCTGGGGAGACTGGGCATCTTCTCAGTCTCCTCTTTCCATGCACTGGTGAGTGTGACTGCACTTTGTGACTGTATTATAGAAGGGTCTGGTTACCTTATCACTAGTGATTTATTTGTATGACAAGTAAAGCCAGGAAACTCACACAGACACACTCTCACACAGCGCCAAACCCACCAGCTGCCAAAGAAACCCCATTAGTTCGTGGACCCTAAATGCTCAGGAATTATCTTGCCCAGAGACAGACTTTGGGACCTGGAAGCATTGGGCCATGCTTTCTTTCACCCCAAATTTGAGGACTCAGATATGTTGAGGCTTATCTCAGCTTTCATTTAAAACAAAAAGACCACCGTGTAAGTTTCTGACTCTCTTCTTTGCAGAGATGGGCTTGTAAATGTAAACTTATCATTGTGGAAGGTTTGCCACAGTGATTTTTTTTCTCCCTTAAATTCACAGCTCAACTTTTATATAAATTAAATAAAATAAATTAAATTGGGGTGAGGGCTGGAGTTAATATTTTTAAAAGTGATTAGTGATTTTGGGCCCATCAGTGCTGAGTTGCTCATCTTAAAACAGCTTAAAAGAGCCTGATTTTCAGAATGTGCTGAGCACCATCCATCTGAAAATCAGGCCTCTTTACAGCGTTTCAAGTTGTGCCCCCAAAAGTGGGGGGAGGTATCCAAAATCATTAGACACTTTTGAAAATCTTGTTGTCAGTCTGCAAAGAATAATAGAGCGGATCCTTAGCTGTTGTACGCTGTCATACCTTTCAACAGACCTACCATAGTTTGCACCAGCTGAGAATCTTCCCCCATCTCTCTAACCCTTGCCAAAAGTCCTAAGGCTGATCACAATGAGCAGGACTGGATCACATTTGATGTGGTCGGGAATTAGGGTGAAAAAGAGTTTTGAAGGTCCACCTTGAAATATTGAGGCAAGCTGTGCCACAGACAGGGACTATATTTCTCTCTTGCACATGCGCGCGCTCTCTCTCTCTTTTTGCCCATGTGGCTAGTGTTATTATTTGCTAATCATGTGGTCTGACAATATGCTGTTATCCTGCATGCTTGAGACTTTTGTGTGCCTTCCTTCCTTGAGGAATTTAACATCTAAATCATGGCTTATCATTCTTCCACAGGATCTTTGCAATAACTTCTTCAGTTGCATGGTTTATGGCCTTGTACTAGCACTAGCTTGTTGTGGGGCAGAGCAATATTTTCTCAGTATCTTCCCTACTTGACTTTTTTACATCATATTTCTTCAATTGTCACTTTGTATTAATAAAAAAAGGAGCAGCAGTGCAGAAGGTTTGACCCACTGGTCTGGGACCATGTTGAGACAAACTGAAATAACCCTCATTTGATGCCTCGTTATAATTACTTTGGCGTTATCTTGCTGTTATGTGATCGAGATGTGAAGGCTTGTATGTATGTTTAATAGATCTGCTCCAGGGATGAGGCTGCTCTAAGGAAACGAACCCTGTCTCTGTCACAGAGGGTACGAAGTAAAAAGGGCTTATTTTCCTCACTCAAAGGGCTAGACACTTTGGCAAGAAAAGGGAAAGAAAAACGACCTTCAGTAACTCAGGTAAATGCCAGTTTAAAATCATTAAAAGGCTTATGTTTAGCTTGTAAATGACAGTACTGTAAAATTAAGTTCCTATTGCTGTGTGTGTACATTGCTGAATAAGAGAGATTCTGACCCACAGGAGTAGACAGTCAGTGGCTCTAGACAAGCAGGGCCTGAGTGTGTTGTGAGGGCAGTGTACTCTGCAAGAGGAGGTGGAGATTCCTGCAGCAACACTTTGGAGTGACCTCATGTGGTGGACATGCAAAGCAGCCCTGGTGGGTCTTGACGGGAGCTTAGACTCCAGTGCTCCTTCAGCCGGAGAGGGAAGGATGTGATGACGTAGGGGGCTAGATTTTCAGCTGGCATAAATCTGCACAGTTCCACTGACTTCAATGGAGTTACTTCAGTTTCCACAAGATGAGGATCTGGCAGAGTTTTTTCTGAATTGTACAGGCAGTAGAGGAAAGGAGAGAAGGAGTGGTTAATTTTTGGTTAACTGTCATAAGGCAGGCAGGCTCATGCACACACTCAGAATGCTACTGTTTTCAGTAGCTTTCTGCGTGCCTACCATGTTAGTTGGGCTCATTTTGTAAAACCAGCCATGCGGGTCACTCATTAGTCCATCTTGTTCTTCAGTTATTCCCCCAGTCTTGCATTTTACTTTTATTAAACAAAAATCCCTGATCATGTAGCAGTTGAAAATTGGCTGCTGCAAATACACCGGTAATTTGCCTTCAGACTTTTTAAACATGCCCATCCATATTCATATCACAATAGCCTGAGAACTGATGTAATGGATTTAATATTGCACATTAATATGTCTGGGTTTTATGGTCTAGCAGTTCATATTCTGAATGGGTAAATATTTATCTACGTGATAGATTAAGGGTGTAGTCTATTGCATAGTGACATATTTCAGCATATCAGAGAGATGTGCTTTCATGATGAACGTAGGTAATAAATAACTGATACCCAAGCCTGACAGCCCCTGGCTAATATCTACAGGGCTGGGAAGAGAGACAGTGCATCCCCTGCCCCGGCCACTATCCCTCCCTATCCTGACTCCATATGACTCCCCTTCATGCCCCAGACTCTGTGGAGAGGCCTCCACAGAGTTCACAGCGGGGACTGTGTCACCAAGACAGCTGTATCCCTCCTTTTTTGAGCAGAAGGGGGGGAATCTGAACATGGAGAGGAGGGCGCCTCCACACTCGGATTTGCAGGCAACAGTCTGGGCAAAATGCTCCTTTCATCACCCTCACTGCAGGGAATTAGCGCCAAGGGCTGGAACAAGCTGACCCCAAATAAATCTCAGTTTTCAGAGACTTTCTGTTTTTCTTTTAAGTTTACTTCACTTTTTATTTAAAATCCTACTGTAAAACTAAGGAAATGTAAACACAAAGTACTGTGTGTCAGTAATACTAGGGCTCTGACTCATTTCCATAAAAGTGAAGAATTTAAGAGTGATGGCTGAAATTTTGACTCGCTGACCCTCACAGGGTGCCATAGAGTTGCATAGCTATATAGATAGATCTATTCAGGGCCCAATCCACCCTTCCTTATGTACCTTTGAATCCAGTAGGAATTTGGGATGAGCAAGGAAGGCATTCGTGAGTGCTGTGTTCACAGTGCTGTGGTGCCTAATCATCAGATTGTGAGTTTAGAAGAGGATGTCAGCCTTGACTCTGAATCTCCTTGCTTTCATTGGTTTAATTCAAATTGAATGTGATAGTTCAAAATACTTTAAGCAGAAAGCCAGATAGCATACTCTCAAACCTTTTAAAGTTTTTTTTTTTTTTTTTATCTTCAGCCCAGTTTTATTTTATGGTATTAATTTAAAGTCCACCCTGGGAAGATGTTCGATATAAAATTGAATGAAGAGGATAGTATTTTGTTCCCCCATTATTTAGAAACCAATCGGTTATGGAAACTGAATCCTGGCAGATGGTTGATATCAAGGTTCACATTATCCCTGATCTCTGAAACAGTTTCTGTTTCTGTTTGGTTCTAAATTGAAAACTATTTCAAAAGGTCATAAAAATAAGATACTTTGATTAGAGCTCTGAGTGGAACATGGGAAAGGAAGTTCATAAGTGTTGCTGTTTATTCACATTTCAATACCACATCATGTGTACATGTCAAGAGAAGAGAGTTTGGGATTGTCTTCTGTATCCTAAGACATTTAACTGGGACGACCAAAAAATGACACTTTCTAACGACAATGTTTATGTCTGATATTTTCCTACTTTGATATTAGAAGTGAGCTAAAAATTACATTTTGTACATATGCCTTTTTGGGGGTTGGTCCTATTACTTACAAGTGGCAAAGCATGAATGAAGTATGCAGGTCTATCTGTCTAGGTACTATATGACTAATCACCATAACAACTGATGTTGCATTGGATGAAGTGAGCTGTAGCTCACGAAAGCTCATGCTCAAATACATTGGTTAATCTCTAAGGTGCCACAAGTACTCCTTTTCTCATAGCAACTGAGTGTATCCATAATCATTAATGGCTTTTTTAGCCTCCCAGCACCTGTGAGTTAGGTAAGCTTCATCCCCACTTTACAGCTTGAGAACTTTAGCCTTAATTTCTCCATTCCTCAGTTCCCCATCTCTAACGTGGGGATAATACTCAGCTACCATTTCTTGTTATTGGTACTATTTTTTTTTAACCCTTCTTTCTATAAAGGTAGACTTCTCTTACAACCATGAGTCCAAGCTAATGTGTTTTAGAAAACCACAACATTTATTTAGAATAGCGTTTCTATAAATAATAGTGACACATGGTTTGACATGATATGGTATTTCACAGGCTACCAGGACTGGAAACTGTTGGCCAGAGGGTTATTTTGCCGCTCAAAGATACTAGATAAATGCAAGTACCATATATAGATAGATAAGAGCGAGGGAATGTGAATGTGTGTGTGGCCTTATAAGAGGAGTCTTGCTGTAGCGTTAACTATGGAGAGAGCATGGATGTTGTCATAATATATTCTCTTAGTCAAAATAAAATGGTAATATGTCTCAAAAATAATCTATTCTCAGGTTGGTTGGTTGATGGAATGATATTTTGTTTGTTTATGCACAAGAGATTTAGCTGTATTGGAAACTAACCTTGTATGTTACATAGCACTTAGTTTGTTTGATTATTTATCTGTGCATTTGTTTCAATTTAGATTTTTGATTCAACTGGGGAAAATGGATTTGCAGGCACACAGCTACTCCAGAAATCATCCCCCTCTACTGAGGTAAGATAAGCCAGTCTTTGTACTACACCGTTAAATGTACTTTTAACTTTCTGAAGGGATGTCACATAAGTATATGAAAAAAAGCTACTTCAGAAACTTTATTGAATATCCTCTGGTATTAATTGACAGAACCACAATTTGATTTATAATCTGTTAGGGGAAACTACTCTGACATGGGTTTTTAAATGTGTAAGGTAGACTTTTTCCTTAACTAAAACTTCCTATATAATCCTGATCCTAACTGCTACATACCTGTGTGTGTGTGTGCGTGAGAGTGAGAGAGAGCGAGAGCGCGCGCATGCGCATCAATATCAGCAATTAGTTAATTTGGAAGTATTCATTTCTTGTGTAGTATAGCCTAGACCAAGTTATTACTGGATTTTTGCTTACCATTTGGCATGAATTCGTTTGACAGAACCTGTATATTTAAAGATTAAGAAACTGTAATATTACAGAGTCTGTATTTTCAGGCAGAAAGACACAGAACCAAATGTGCCTGGCTGCACCGTACGTGTGGGAGGAGATGTGGTGGAGGGCAGTAGAACCCGCCCCCACTTGAAGTACCCTGCATAGTGGCTGGTCACAGTCACAATCCTCCTCCTTCTTCGTGCTTCCTGGGGTGCAAGCCACTCTAAAGGAGGAGATAGGGTTATGGGGAACTGACCTCTACCCTGGCCACACAATTGTCTACGAGCAGAAAAGAGCATAGTCCCTCCTCTTCCTCTGAGGTGATGTGTCTGTGCAATGCCCCTGAAGCAGAGCAGTACACCGCATAGCTGCCACAATTCAGTCCTTACTGTTTCAGTGTTAGTTGTATTTGCAGGTACAATGAGGACTTAAACTGTACTGTAGAATCTGGATGGCATCAGGGTCATTGAGAGGGCTTTCCAGCTCCTCTCCCTTCTTAGGCTTGTGCAAATATTCTCCTCTAATTAAGATGATCTCATTTAGTTTTGTTGTGTGGCTTGTTTCTGTGATATTGTACTTTTAATTCTCATCTGTTAAGCAGAGACATTTTTACAAAATATCAGAGATCTTTTTTAATTACTGTTCTGACCTATCATTCATTTGTGTGCCTAAATCACTGGCAGCAAATGACTCATATTCTTTCAAGCTGCAGACCTTTGTTTGCTATAAGGACAAAGCAAGGGAATGCCAAATATCTCCCCTCCTGCTATGCATGGCAAGGAAGTTCTCATTGGTTTAAAAGACAGTGGGCAGGACTAGCCTTTGGTCAGTAAACTAGGCTGATCCAAGTGGTTAGAACAGGGGTGGGTAAATTATGGCCCGTGGGCTGGATCTGGACATTTTAAGCCCACAAGCTCCTGCTGGGGAGTAGGCTCTGGGGCCGCAACATGTGGCTCGGCCCTGTTCCAGCACTAACCCATTTTTTCTGGATTTGTAGTCCAGACAGAAGAAGCCCTCTCCATGCAAACTTGCTGTTGTGTGAGCAGGATATAGGGCCAAACCAACTGAGGCAAATTTGTTGACAGATTGCTACAATAGCAGCATAAGTCGCAGGTGTCATGCCTGGTGCAGCCCTCCCAAGGGTTTGTGGTACTAAGGATCAGGATTCTAGGGCTTAATTTTGATTAGACCATCATTTGGTTCCCTTGAGTATCCCTCTGGAAAAGAAGTGATAGTTTCTCTCCACTTTACATTTTCACTCACTTTCATTCCCTGGACCAGATCATCCCCAATGTAATTTTAAGTTTTAAAGAGCTAAGAAGAAATTATGCCACAGAAATTATGCTCCCTGCATTGAATTAGTCTACCTAGCATTAGATGAAATCTGCATTTAGAATGAAACATTGCACTTAGAAATGACTATAATCAAAAGCTGTAATGCAACTCTTGATGCTAGATAACATTTGAGACTTGGGAAAAGTTTGTTATATCTCATGGCTTTTTATGCTGTAATTTCCAGTTATGATGAGGTGTATGGTTTACTTCCGTATTGTGAGTATTAATTTAGTGGCCAGATAATAAAGAAATATAAATATAGATTTCCATAGAATTATGCAAAAGTACACTCTGACAGAATTTTCCCAATGACGGTACCAAACCCTAGAGTGTTGTTGTGCCTATGAAAATAATCTCTAACTCATTATGTGTTTGATGCAAAAAATCAGTAAAAACAACTGTTCTTTCAGCTGTGTAATGCCTGTTGTTTGCTGAATACTGTGGGAGGAGGGGGAATATTTATAGAAAGTCACCCCTCTCTTTTCAATAGGCAGTATACATACATTGTAATTATATGGGATTTCTGGGTCAAATCATCCCCTAAAGAGAACTCAGAATTCCCTCGAATTATTCCATGGGGTGTGGTGTGAGGTTTGCCTCCTTCCCCACATCCCACAGAACTGATTGTAACAAAACTGTGCTATAGAAACCAGATACAACAGGATTCTGGCCTCTAAACCTGAGCCTTCTGGTTCCCTCAGGTCTCCGTGACAGCATGTCTCCTGAAGTAATGAGTAATTACTGAGTAAGGAGTAATGCTGCCATGGCCTTCATGCCAGCCACTTCATGCTAGCCCCTCCTCCCACTCCAAGGCCAGGGGATTCACTCTGACATGGGCTACACTGAATAATCCAAAACTAATAAAACTCATGCAGTTACAATACTGTCACAGGGCTGGGAGGTAGAGACAACAGACACCCCCTGCCATATCCTTGCACCACTTGCCCCGCGCCGCCAAACAGGCGGAACCTGAAACATGCTGAGCCCCCATGGAGGGGTTTTGAAAGGGTTGCAGGGAAGGAGGGAATAATCTATGGTTTTTCTTTGCCCTTTGATGCTACATTCACTACATCTGAATCCTTTCCACTCATGGCAGCAGAGGGATAACAAATCTAGACTTATGGCTGCTAAATATGCAAAAGTGGGGCATTTGTTTCTAAACTTTTTAAGGGTTCAAAATATGGCCTATGCATTTTTTAAGATCGCGGTATTTTGATGAATTGTACAACAATTCAGAAGTGATTCATCGTAAGTCTCAAAACTGTTAAGGTTGGAATCAACCCAGTTTCATTAGCCAATTTCAAATAAAAATCAAAAACAGAATCAAACCCTTTCATAAGATGCTTCCTGGCGAATGCAATGGAATACAAGTAGCGAAGTATTCCGGGCAGCTTTTCTGAGGTGTTCCTTATGAAGATGGTGACAACAAACAGAGAAAGATGGGAAAATCATGAAGTATCCTACTGCTCCTCAAGCAACACTGTGGCATAGTGTATGACAGTCTAAAAGTCCTGGCACATGTTGCTGGAAAACTAGATGGGTTGTTGTAGCTTTATGTGGCAAGGAATGAATGAAGTATTGTAGTATTAGTCGCTGCAGGCATAACAGAAAAAAAATCTCATTTAATGTCAGAGTTTCTGAGATGGAAAATGTGGGTGAAGCAACAGTATCTTGACCACAGCTAAGGAATATATTTGTAGTTTAATATAGAAAGACTTAAGTTTTCCTCACATCAAGCCCTTAGTAATGCTTATGTTTGGGAATCAGTATACATAATAAACAGATTATTTTGGATCCCTAGCGGTTTATGTTAGTTTAAAAAAAAAAAAAAAACTCTGAATCGTATAATTTAAAGGGGATTGTGCTGGGGTGGGGGAAGATGCCTTTAAATAATGTTTTTCCCCACCTTGCTTCTCTGAAATTTTTCTCCACCAATGATTGTAGTGAGATTGATTTAACAATGGGCAGACTGAAGGGCTGATTTCCCTTCAGTAAGCCAACTGATAATTACAAACCATTGAATTGTTATTAGCATCTTCTGAGTTGACATACAGGGTTGCTTCACCTTTCTCTCTAGGAAGCACACTGAGAATTAACAGTTTGACACATGATATCAGGATTCTTAATATTTGCAATTTGTCTTTCTTGCTTGATCTCTTTTTCATCATTTGTACAGTTGTAGAAGCTCATAGTTGATTCCTATCTTCTTGGCTTCTCGGTGCTTTCTGATGTGAGTATAGTTCTGTAGGAATTATCCTATAATATAGCAACTGTTCTGTAGGAATTATGGTACAAGAGTCAATGAGGGAGAATCTCAGCAGATATAAATTGTCGCAGCTCCATTGACTACAGTAAAGCCATGACTATGACACCAGCTGAGGCTTTGCCCTTGGTATCATTTTTCTAGCTGGTAGTTTGCCACTAGGAAAGTATGATTTTTGAAAGTCATCAAAATGTGGCTCTTTATAAAATAATTCCTGCTCCAGGCTTCTAATCTGGCTGCAACTTGTATTTATGGGTAATGTGGTAAATACACTGATGTGGCTGTTTGATATACTGTTTTTGCTGCTGTGATTGGCATGCATGTCAAGAATAACAATGACGTTGTTATTATTTGTTGAGTGTGGTCATTATGTTTGGTGCTGTGCCAACAGAGAAGGAAACGCAGTCCCTGTCCAAGGCAGCTCCACTATAAGGATTCCATTGTGGCTTTTAATCACAGCCCTGCACTGGGCCCCTGGGGCTGCACGGCCCCTGCAGGTGCTCCAGGCAGAATTGTATCTCCCAGATTCCAACTGTACAAAAGGCGTGCACACACTTTTACCCTTTCCCTGCATAGATGGCTGGCTTTGCTAGCTGGTGGGGAGTGGACAGCGTCATGGCCCCACCTCTGCTTCCCCTCCTACTTTGATGTGGCTCACACCATGGAGCAGATCCTGCCCTCAGAGTACGGGAAGCTCTGTTTGTGGTTGGGTTCTTTTCCTTGTGCTCCCTCACAAATCCCCTCTATTGTTTATATGTGCAGAGGCCGGCCACAATCTGGCTCAGAGTTCTGACACCTAATACAGTGGTTGAAAGTCTAGTCTCAACACAGTGCAGCTGTAGCTGTATGTTTCTTCTCCTTTGGTGGGTTACTTTTGAATCCTAAATTGTTGCGCACAAGAAAGGGCAAAGATGAGAAAGATAGTAACGGGATATTTAAGATGAATCAAATGGTTGTATAAATGTATACAAAATGGCTTTGTGTCATGCATTACCTCCACATTAAAGTTGGTTGTGATTTGCCAGATGTATTTCATGTTTAATGGTGGAAAGAGCTTCAATTTGAGCCTAAGCAGTGAAAGATCACATACTCTTCACTCTCTAACAAACAATATAATCTTAAACTGTAGGTATAGCAGGAGTAGTTTATGCCTCTGCTATGTTGTCTGTGATGTTTCTTGCTCCATAGTGCCCTCTGCTGGAAGACTACTAGATTATCCTCTTTTTCTCATTAGAAATACAGTAGAACCTCAGAGTTACAAACTGAGCAGTCAACCACAGACACCTCCATTTGGAACCGGAAGTACACAATCAGGCAGCAGCAGAGACCGCCCCCTTCCCCCCAAAGCAGCAAATACAGTAAAGTACTGTGTTAAAAGTAAACTTTTTTTTTAAAAGGGAAAGCAGCATTTTTCTTCTGCATAGTAAGGTTTCAAAGCTGTATTAAGTCAAAGTTCAGGTGGAAACTTTTGAAAGAACAACCACAATGTTTTGTTCAGAGTTACAAACATTTCAGAGTTACGAACAACCTCCATTCCCGAGATGTTTGTAATTCTGAGGTTCTACTGTACAGTGATCTATTCAAAGTCTTTGATAAAATACGGTACTAATTGTTTAATCCTGTTTAAGGCTTTCATTTGTTTACATAGGTTTAATTGTGTAATCCTGTTTAAGACCGTATTCCATTTGTTCACATATGTATAATCTTGCCACATTAGGAGTTAATTTGAACTAGTAACATGAGATAGGTGAGTGAAATAGTGTCATTTGAATGCAAGAGAAATAATGTAATCAAGTCTCTAGACAAAATCTGGACTAAAGTCAGTGATATTGTATGAGAACTTGTAACGTAATTTGTTCTTGTATGACAGGAAAGAGCTTATTGTGATACCTTTGCTAAATGCACATAGTACATACCAGTAGCAAACCTGCAGTATAATATATTATTGATATTGTCATATCTCCATGTACTGTCAATTTTTCCCCTTATTTTCAGCAGCAAGTTGATGAATTTTTGAACGTCTACTGTTCTGCATCAGAAAGGGTCCAGAAAGAGAGCACTTGGGAAATCCAAACATATGTTCATTTCTGTGATAGGCCAGGAGTCACGTTAACCCTCAAGCCAGAACACAGAGTGGAAGATGTTTTGTCTTTGGCATGCAAGGTACAGAGTTCTCACACCTGAAAGCAGCTTGTGAGCTTTAAAAGGCCATCACTTATACTTGTTATTAATTATTCTGATGCTGAAGCAGGGAGAGCCCAGTCTCTGAGTCCCAGTGTCCCTGTAATTTAAGGATTCCTCCTGTGCTTCTGGCAGTTGTGTGTAAGACTCAGTGGAACCAAAGCATCAGCGTCATGGGGAGCCTTTCAAGCGGTGGCATGGGCATTCATTGATGCCCAAGCTAGCATGCAGTCAAGAATCTTGAAAGAGCAGTAACAGCTGCACCTACCCATCAATCTACCCATGCACCTACCCTAACAATCTACCCATGAGAACTCTTGACATATATCCAGCCTCCCTTTATATCACTTTATATCTATTACAATGAATAGAATTGTTGCATGGAAATTAGCTGTAGAGGAAGGGTGGTAACTGAGTTACCTCTGATGTCACAATGGCCCCACTTAAGAGCTACTTAAACTGTTCCCTTGAGCTTATTCTGTAGCCTATAAAATCATAACAATTAGAAACAATAATCATTAATAACTTTGCTTGATTAGAACCTAATTTCTTCAAATAGAGACTCTGTGTAAGATTTTACTTCTTTTAAACTATATGGAAAGTTTGGAGTGTCTGCAATATTCCGTTGATAAGATTATTTGGGACAAAGAAAAGACTGACAGATGTTAATTTCTTAAAGGACCTAGTGTTTTTAATTAATAAATTAACTAATGGATTTATTTATAAATTCTCAAAAAATTTAGCCTATTCTCAGAGTAGGTGCTGTAAGTTTGGGGAGGATACACTGTAGTTTTCATGCAAAACAAAGAGGTTGAATCACTGCTTAAAGGCAAAATAGAACTCAGCATTAACTACGGAGACATGACTAGAGCCTTCACAACACCAAAAATAGTCTAGGGTGTTAATCATCACTTGTGCCAACAGATTGAACTTGACTCTGAGTTTGTGACTCAAACCATTTTCAAATTATAATGGAATAAAACAATAAATCTGGGGTGAAACTCTGTTTAAAAATCCTGTTAACTGACAATTATGTCCAATTGACCTTACCTCCTGATTAAAAAAACACAACAGAAAACCTCCCCCCACCACTTAGTCTATTTTAGACCAGTGTGAAATTCCAGGAGTGCTGATTCAATTTACTGAAGTTAAGGAGTGCCAGGGCTTCTAAAGGAAAGATAGTCACAACTACTTTCTCTTCATAATAGCTGAACAAAATGATTTCTTTTCTTTTTTTAAAAATTGGGCATTATCTACATTTTCTAAATTGACACAAGGACAGTGCTTTAGCCAAGTCACAGTGAATCTACACACTGTCACTAGAAAGATATAATTTTGTTATTGCTCATGTTAGTCCCCATTCCTCGTGGATCACTGAGAAGAAAATTAGTCCTTATTTTTAAAAGGAATGGTTGACCCCACCATTTGCAAAAGAGCTAAATTTTAGGAAAGAAGAGCTAGGCTATTATCCTACAAGACTTTGGTTGACCACCAGATGGCAAGACAGAGCTGAGACATTTGGAACTGGTTTGTCATGTAACACATAGAAGCCCTGCTAAAAGAAATAAAGGGATATAAAATCAAGGGATCTATAAAATCAAGTTTAAAAGTAAATTACTTGTCTTCCTCACTACACTGTTCCAAAATGTCTGTCTGTAGAAAATACTGTTTTGTTATGCCTGTATCACTTGAGTAGTCTAATAGTAAGTTACTTTATTTTAATGTTTTCTTTTAATGAAACCTTTTCTGTTTTATCTTTTCTTTCTATTCTGTATGTAAAGTTTTTCATAAGCAGTCTAACACTGAATCCTTTCTGCTACATCTTTTCTGGCTCTCTTTCCTTCTTACCCTCACCAGAATTGAATGGCAATGTAAGGAATCTTCATTCTTTAACACAACACATTGTTTAAAGGTGTGGGGGTAAAGTCTGATTTATTTATTTATTTATTTATTTACTTATTTTCTCAACCATATTTTGATGGTTTTCACTCATTTGTATTCTGCATACCTAAAACTTTGCATAACACACCGAGAGAGAATATGCATTTTAATTTAATTATTTAGAATACAGTGCACACATTACCTATACATTCTGTTTACACATAATGAAATATTCAGCTAAACAATCCTTCCTCAGTGGATTAAGATTTCACAAGCCTCAGAGGCTTGTTGGACAGAGAGGTGAAATGACCTTAATAGATGCAGAACTGCCTTCTCTTCTGAAACATTGCTCTATTAATTCTGAAATGCAAGATTTCCTGCAGTAGTCTCGGCAGCGAGCTAAATTTGAGAGAGAGACTCACCAGGGGCTCATCTCTTTTAGGTTAGTATCCTTAGGGAGTACTCCCATTCCCCGTTGACTTCCTGCAGATTTAGGTTTTCACTTTGACCACATATGGTGAAAAGTAGGTATTACTCACTGATCATAGATGAAACCTGGCAGTAAAAAGTGCAATAAAAGCAACCCCTTAGAGCCCTAAGAGCCTGTATATGCATATGCATTTTCCTCATCAGAGGTACAGGTTATGTGCAGAACTGAGCTGCACAGAAGAGCCACAGAAAATGATGAAGATGTGTGCAAGTTCAAAAGGACAGAACAGAGTTCTAAGTTTATTTGAAAACACATAATGACACTTGGTTAATCTAACAGCCAAGATGTAATGTTAATGCAAGTTTTTCCTGAGTGTACTTACAAGAAACAGAAAATCACACTGATGTGAGCTGGAACTGTATCATCTAGGCAATACAGACAATACACCCCAAAACCATTTAGAAAATAACTTGTTGAAGATTGCCTTTGCTTAATTTCTGAAGGCTTTGTGTGTATGTGGCTTCTTTGACATCTGGGATTCTGTAAATAAATCATGAATTTCAAATATGTTCTTTTCATCCCTTAGATGAGGCAGCTGGAACCAAGACACTACGGTCTACAACTTAGAAGATTAGTTGATGAGAACATTGAGTATTGTATTCCTGAAGCATATGAATACATACAAGATCAGGCAAGTTTGACTAATTTTAGATAAGAACTTCTCGATACTTGTAGCCACAGCTAGATTATACTCTATGAATGGATCTAGACTGTTCTCAGTGGTAGCAGATGACAGAACAAGGAGTAATGGTCTCAAGTTGCAGTGGGGGAGGTTTAGGTTGGATAGTAGGAAAAACTTTTTCATAGGAGAGTGGTGAAACACTGGAATGCGTTACCTAGGGAGGTGGTGGAATCTCCTTCCTTAGAAGTTTTTAAGGTCAGGCTTGACAAAGCCCTGGCTGGGATGATTTAGTTGGGGATTGGTCCTGCTTTGAGCAGGGGGTTGGACTAGATGACCTCCTGAGGTCCCATCCAACCCTGATATTCTATGATTCTATGAAATGTCTGTGAATTAGATACAAAATGGGACTTTTAGATTAGGTCACTGTCACAGACTGTATTCTGCTACCCGTACTCACAATGGAGTAAACTCTCCCATGTGCAGAGAACTACAGATCTAGGGCATCACTTAAGCCTTGGTTTAAGAGCTATTTTGAGGGTTTAAGTGGGACTTAATGGTGCATACGCCTAGTGCTGGTGCTCTGCACATGGGTGAATTTCACCCATTAGGTAATATCTTAGTCTACAGTTAGTCCCACTGAGTTCAGTGATACCTGCCGCATAACACACTTCTCTAATGTGAGTAAAGGTGGCAGAATCTAGCCCTTTGTTAATGGATTATTTAACAATGCAGCTTTTTTTTTTTAATAATTAAAATGATACTGATTTCAATGATGTATTGAACCTTTGGCTTTTGCAGTCCTACAGTTTCACAGTTTAACAACTTGTGATGTTTTCTCTCTAACAGATATATGATGAAATAGAAATTTTTCCTTTAAATGTTTACCATGTACATCTTACTAAGACTGAGAACATAACTGATTTTGGTAAGTTTTAGTAAAATCCCTCCCAATGATTTTCCTTTTATTTTCTTTGTTCTTTTTGAAGCTTAATTTTTCCTTCCACAAGCTTTCTCTTTGTTGACAACTTTTGGGCCACTCCATGTTCAGTATGGCAAGTCTGCAAAGTGCACAAGTTAGCACTTTAGGGAAGACCCAAGAATTGCTCCTCATTTGATACTGCTGCGTTTTTTGTTGTTTTTTTTTTTTTAAACTCCTGCATTTGGGGGAACAAGTGAAAGGCTTGAAAGTGCAATGCCACTTCATTGACCAGAAAGTAAAAATGCTGCTGAAGTGTTGGCAGGCAACTTTCTCATGCTCAACTAAATAGAAATACCCAGCCTACTCTCAAATAAGGAAATATGATTTCCTTTTTGGCAGCAAAACATTCTGTTGACTCTGTGCCAACAGGCTGTCACTTGACAGAAATTTTAACTGGCTTTTTTTCCCTGTGGGAGGTAATGCCTAAGAATATCCTTATGTTTGCTTATTGTGAAATGTGGACTTTAGTCATTCAACTGACAAGAATGAGCAAGGCAGTGGAGAAAAAAGGAAGGAAGATAATACTGTAGAAGGAGAAATAGGAACAGAAAAAATAAGTTTCCTGATTCACTCACATTCAGGTCAATTCATTCCCACTAAGGTAGTCTTTCCATTGATTTTTTTAAGGGCATGTCTACATGGTGCATTAGTTTGCACAAGGGAGGTGTACATTCTAGCATGTAGTAGTGTGTTGCACACTAATTGGCCTGTGCAGACCCTGCTGGTGCTCACTAAAAGTTCCAGTGTGCCTGTAAGTGTAGTCTTGTTTCAAAAAGTATAACAGTAACACTCACTAGGGAATTTTTAGTCTGTGCCAGCAGGATCCACAGGTCTAATTAACACACAACATGCTAGTGCACACTAGAATTCACAACCCTCTAGTGTGGACTAATACACCATGTAGACCAGCTCTAATGTGAGTTTGATTGTGTCAGAGATTATAGTTTCTTTGAGTCAGGGACTGAGACCAGAAATCTGCGTGTGAGGAACAAAATGGAGAATTCTCATGGTATTGCAGAGAACTCCTTTTCCATCATGCTGACTTCTCATCTCATCCACCTCTTTGTGTCAAGCATTCTCAGCTAGAGAAAGGAAACAGCCACCGAGGGGCAGCTCTTCAGGTCAAGGACTTTCTTTTTCTTTTCTTTTTTTAATGTTTGTTCAGCATCCATCAGAATGGGGGCCTGATCCTGATTGTGTCAGTTGTACACAAAAATGGGTTATAAACATGTAAAAATGATGTGTGTCTTCAGACACTGTTCTCTCCCAGTTTTTACAAGAAATCATATAAAATCCTCACAATATTTGTCGAATGTTTTATAGAGCTTCACTGGATCTGGTGATCTATATTATTGAAAAGCTATATTGGGCTTATTTGAAAAAACAATAAAATATCTCATAATAACTATTTACATTTCTTTGAAGAGGAAATAAATTTATATGAGAGCATTTGTCCGTGTGTGTGTGTGTATACAAGTTGGGAGTGAGAAATGTCACCTCCCTTTTGATTATGTAGATTAAATCTACTGAACATACAAAACTAAATGAGAAATACCTGACCAGAAATTCACCTGATTGTTGTTTTAAGCAGACCAAGTGGTAAGGGTAAAAACTATCTTTATTCTTAATTCCAGGGTTTGCAGTCACAGCTCAAGTTGTTGAAAACCAGCATCTCACTCATATACTCATAAGTGATGTCCTTCCAGATGGACTGGCTTACAAAGAAGGTTTGTGTCATGGCTGTACTAAGCACTGTTACGTTTTTCATTACATTTTATTAAGTAGCAAACTTTTGGGAGCTTTAAAATTGTCTGAAAATGGTTCTTTGCTTCTACTACCCTTGGTCTTCTTGCTTGATCACCATGTACAGTAGATGAAGCCTAGGTAAGATTATTTACATAAAGTGGCCGAGGAATCCTTCTAACAAGAGGTGAAGTGAGAAGAATGCTTGTCTACACTTGGGGCAAAATCTGTTCCCACACTAAACGTTGGGATCTGTACAGGGACAGAAGAGAGAAATTCTCCACCTCACACGGTGGAACCTCCACGGCTGAATTAACCTCCATGGCTCTTAGCCTCCCATTTGCCTGCAACAAGCAGTGATGTATGCAACAGGCTGGCTCCCAAAGAACTACCTTGTGCATTACATTGCAGGGTATCACTGAAGTTTTCTACTTTGTGGTGCTCATGGACTGTACGCCTCCTCATCAGCCTCTTAACATCTCACCTTCCCCTCCACAGTGCTGAACTGCATCAATTCTGCTGTGTTTGGCACCGCCTGCAAAGGAAGGGGAGAATTATTCCCTTAGTTATCTGGAGTGCAGTGGCCAATGGCTGTTGCTGATCCTAAAATGTACAAGTTGCCACTATTTAGATCTAACTGAACTCTCCCATAAAAACCTCACTTGTTAGATTTCCCTGTTGCAATTTGCAAGAATGAACAAATCAGCCTGATAAAGCTCCTTGTGTTTCCTGAACTGGGATCCTAAAATAAGAGTTATTTTGCCTATAGGCTTTTCAGGATGCTGAGGGCCACCTTAAAATGAACTCATGGTCTGAGAGTCTGTGTGATTCTTCTATCATACCCTTTTCTAAAGCTGCATGTCAGAGTCATCCTGCTTTAGCCTTTGAGTAGAAACAACCATGTCATAGGTGGCACAACAAATAGCCAATCCTGCAGTCATGGCGCGCGCACAAACTCCCGCTGACTCCAGTGGGATAACTGCAGGATTAGGTCATTTGTATAAAAATATGTATAATCAAAATGCAATACAATTTGTTTTGTAGCCCTGTTCTTCAGTGCTCCAGTATTTTCTTTCCTTTCTCATTCTCCCAGGGGTGAGAGTGGGCAATGAAATCTTGATTATAAACGGAGAGGCTGTGTCTGATCTTGACCTCAGGCAGATGGAGTTATTGTTTTCCGAGAGAAGTGTCACGCTCACGGTGAGAGCAAGTCATTATGGCCCTAAGCGAGCATTATGTACGTCGTGGTCAGATGGCGACATTTCCAGGGACCCGAAAAGCTTGTTACCCCCTCCAAACCAGTCACAGCTCCTGGAAGAATTTCTGGATAACTTCAAAAAGAATACTGCAAATGGTGAGGAGGAGATGATGATGATTGTATTTTTCCCTGGCCAGCCAGTTATTTTAAAACTAGTTTTTCTTTCTTTCTTTTTTTTTTTTTTAAATCCATTAAAAAAAAATTATTCTCATGCTACAAGAGAAGAATCCAGATATAAACTGTGTAAAATCCATTTAAATTTCATGCATTTCTGTAATTAGAGTGATTTCCTGAGAGTAGCAATGAAACAGAAAATGATCATTTCTACAGGAAAATTATGTTCTTTTAACCTATTCCACTGTATCATCCCAGTAATGCCAAGTACTCTGTTTTGCAATGTCAAAGCTACCCAGTATAACCATATGTGAGCATCAAAAGTTGAGATGGTATCGCTTTTAGGGGTAGAAGTTTTGCTGTATGTTTTAATATGCTTCATTTGTGCAACTTACCATGTACATTTAGGGCATTATGAAAATAATAACAATAATCCCGCTGAAAATGGAGACATTTTACAGCAGCCTTTCCTACCAATCAGTGTTTCCTTTAATGCATTCAAGGAGAATACAGGTATCTGCTTTATATAAATGTATTTTTTACCTTGAGACACTTTTAATGTGATTATTCAGCTGCCTTCTCTTTGAATTTCTCAATCCAATTGTCATACTAACTATCGGATATAGGAAGTATGCTAAATGTATGGGGTGAAGGTGAGATTGTGGCCATATGCTATATCAAAGAACAAGATGGGGGAGGGTGCAAGGATCTTTAGTGCTAGGACTGGCTAGCATCATGGACACCCATAAATGGTCAGGAAGGAGGTGAGTGTATCATCCTGTTTTCTGCCCTACCAGCTAGTAGAAGGCAGCTCATACATGCTGCACACCCTCAAGGATTGTAGCAGTGGGCACACTCCCCTTGGGTCTGAGCCAGAGCCTATAGAAGTCAATGGGAGCCAGATCATGCCCCTAAAGCACTATTGAGCTCTGTCAAGCATTCTCTCCCCATCCCACCCCCAAGTCCATGGTAGGCCAATGCCAGTTTTACCCATCATCTCATGGACTTGTTGGTCTAAATAGGAGTGAGTGGGGACTGCAGGACTTGGCCTTTTGTGAACTGAAACATTCTATCAAATGCCACATCACAAACAAGGAGTATAAACATCACTGTGATTGAGATTGCCCTGTTGTGTTGAAGAAATCTGTTTTGTGATGTCAACATGTTTTTAAGATACTGCTTGAAATGTAAAGTATTTTGGGGGGATTTTCTCCCCTGGAAAACTGTGCCTATAAGATATAAGCAGATTTAACTCAATGTATCATGAATGGGGGGAAAAGGTGCAATTCCCTCTTTATACATCTGGAGGATGCTATTAAAATTCCACAGGAAACCTAGATCAAGGTCATTGCTGCGTGAGGGAGAGGAAGTCCTCATGATTTAAAAAAAAAAGAATAAAAAAATCACAAAGGAGAAGTTGATAGGTTGGATTTAATTATAAAGTAACTTTTTGGGTCATCTTTGAAATTAAAAAAATAATTTCTGATTACAAGATTTGTGATACCCTCGGTAGCATCTCTCTTGGGGTCTTAGTTCAATTTAAAATACCATTAAATTGACTATTGGCATATAAAAGTTAGTGTCATTAAAACAAAAATTATGATGGAACTAATTAGTTAGTTATATTAGGGCCACTACTCAGCTTGTTGGTTTGATATTACAGGCCAGCATTACCTGGAGTATAATAAATGTATGTGTCCATTTACCAGATTCATTATTTCTCAGAGACAAATTTGCAACTTCGGTTAATCTCCAGATATTCCATTATAATAAGATATTGCTAGAGTATGTTTCATACTCTAGGCACTAAAGTGTATATGCTTATCTGATTAAGAAAGCAGTTAAGGCAGACTGGTTTACCTTGAAATGGGGGTGGCAGAGCGGGAAGGGGAAATGGTTCTAACTCAAGCTCTGTGAGAAAGTCTGTCATCTAATTTGGTTCATGTAGATCAGTGGTTCCCAAACTGGCATTCGCAAACCCCAGGGGTTCGCAGAATGTTACAGGGGGTTCACCAGAAAAATTTCACTCATGGAGGCCAGAGGACCTTGGGCATTGGAGGCAGCAGGTGGGACCCAGTTGCAGGGCAGACAGCAGACCCAGGGAGAGCGGGGCTTGGCAGTTGGGGCTGGCAGCCCGAGCCCCGGCAGTCAGCGGGACCTGCAGCCCAAGCTCAGTGGAGCTCAGTTAACCGGGGCGGTCAACAGGATCCAGCAACAGGAGCCCCACGGAGTGCGGAGGAAATTTAAACTTAAATTCCTGGAAATATTCATTTTTAGGAGGAGGTTCACGAGATTTCACAATTTAGCGAAAGGGGTTCACGGGCTGTTAAAGTTTGGGAACCACTGATGTAGAAACAAAAGAAAATGGTGCTACTTTGACTTAAATAGGTAATCTTAATGGGTTTCATCCTTGTATTCTCTTTTTATTTATAAATAACTTAGGTGTAGTAGTCTGAACCCAGGCTTGGGTGCCAGAGACTCCTTAGTTCTAACTCTGGCTCTGATACTGTTACCCTGGGTGGTATTAATTGAGTCACTTAAACCACAGTTTTCCAAGGTGGCTTCTGATTTTTTGGTTCCTTATAATGTCCAACTTGAAACAACCTGAGCCTTCTTTTCAGAGAGACTGAGCACCCACAGCTCCTTAGAAAATCAGGAAGATTAGCATGTGTTGAGCACTTCTGAAAGACAAACACCTGTTGTCTCAAATTGAGCAGAGGCCACATTGGAATATGTTGGCCTTAATCTTTCTACTCCCCCATTTATAAAAAGCAGATGATTATATCTAGAAGTTCTGAGAGGAAGATAAGAGAATTTAGTTAAGTTGTGTAAGGCGTTTGAAAATGAAAAGTGTCTCAGAGTATTATTAGAGAGACAAGGTGGGTGAGCTACTATCTTTTACTGGATCAACTTCTGTTGAGGGGGGAGAGAAGCTTTTGAGCTACACAGAGCTCTTCTTCAGGTCTGAGAAATATACTCCAAGTGCATTATTATCCTATAGGACTAAATGCTGATACCGTTAGGCTATGTCTACATTTATGGCAGCATGTAGAGTACAAGCATTACGCACGTATCTGTACTCCACAGTGAAACATACCGGCAGTGGTGAGCGGCCAGAGCCTTTCCCCACTGCCTCCCCCCTGTGAGAGCCTTTCCCTGCCCCTGCAGCCTTTCACTAAAGCGGGGAAAGGCTTCAGCAGGGGAGAGGCAGAGCAACACTACACTGCTAAAAATAGCAGCGTAGGCACTAATGTGGGTAGTAGGAGGCAGTGCTTAGGTGGGTAGGGTGTGAGACCTGGGAGTTCAGGCGTGTACTGCACTCCCCTTGCCTTTGCCGAGCCTCACTGCCTACACTCCTATTTATACCCATGCTAGCTGGGTGTGCAGTGCCTATCCCCTACACACACTGCTGTAAGTGTAGACCTACCTTTAGTCATGCTGGGTAACAACATCTGGCCTATAATGAAGCAGAAGTTACTATAAAGTAATCTTTTGAAAAACACTAACTTCATTTAGCTTTAGTGATAGGGTTTGTCTGAGTTTTCATTTATATGCTTATAACTCCTTAATGTCTTTATGACGAATGCAGTTTCCTACCTAATCCCTTGCATTGCAGACGTGACATTTTACCTTGTGTCAAAATCTGGCAATTCTGATCAAAGAGAAGGGAAGAAAAGTGATTGGTTTTCCACTGCTAAAAAACCAGGCATTGGAAGTTCAGTTTTCTATAAGAGTGATTCATTTCCTTCAGGAGACCAGAACTCGGCTGTGGCAGTGTATACAGCCTCTCCGATGCTATAATCTGACTTCCCATGTGGCAGCATGCACTTGCTGCTGAGCCACCTGTTTATACTGGAAAAGAAATAAAATGAAACACTGAAAACCCAATTAGCTGAGCAACTAAATTTGCACAAAGTTCTCTGTCCTAAGGAAGTTAAACAAATATTTGTAAAGAAGTAATAAAAATGAGGGAATTAGGATGGAATTTTTCCTGCCATGGAAAATATAGACTTGCCCCATTTCTACATGCTGTAGATGATGGAGAAATAAACAGCAGAGTTAATGACAAGAATTGAATACTATGTATACTAGTGTTTAGTGTGTCTATTTTTTTAATTAATGAATCTTCTGCTGACATCTGAAGCATGAGCTACAAACAGAGGTTGATCTGAATAGGTTTAAATCTCTATTACAGAGCCGTTTTCAGGAAATGATTTGTTGTTACAATATCTCAAGATCTTCATTGCCTCAAATTCAAATTTGCCATACAGACACTCAGATAACAAGGTGTCGCATAAATGCCTAGACTAGGCTGACCAGAAAGCAAGTGTGAAAAATTTGGACTGGGGGTGAAGGGTAATAGGTACCTATATAAGACAAAGCCCCGAATATTGGGACTGTTCCTATAAAATCGGGATGTCTGGTCACCCTAGCCTAGACAGATAAATACCTTCAAGAGGGATGTTCCCCTCTTGACTTCTTCAGAGGCTAATTAATTTTCTCTAATAAAGATCAGGTTGCCCTGCTCCTATAGAGCTTCCATCAGAAAGATCATTGAGTCCAGAGCATTTCTCATTCTTGAAGTCTTCTATGTCTCCCATTATAATAGCATTAAGAAAAAGAGAGAAAATGAGTTGGAAGAACTTCAAGCTGGTAAACTCATTGCTTCCAGTAGCAGACTCTGACTGAAGCACTGGCTTTTGCCAGTTTCACAGCAGCCCACGTCTCTTTCTGTCTCCCTCCATCTGTTGATTCAGATCTTTCAGTAAATCTGTGAAATATTCCTCACTTACACTGATGGCTTTTTGTAAAACACTGCCTTGAGATGAAAATAGATAAAATTACCCCAGAGTTAACATTTACATAATGTAGTTCTTCCTGAGGAAATTACCTTGCTCCTGTGTCTTTTGTTTGTGTTCCATGCATTTAAACATTGTTTATTCTTTGAGTAGTGTGTCTACGGGTGCTTCACTGTAGGTCTGCCTGTGTCCCTGCACTGCTGATCAGAGAACTTCGGTAGCAGTGTCTGTTGGGCCCGCACATGCGCTGTCTCTCCTTGGGCTGCACCACGAGGCTAGCCAGTGCACGTGGGCTAACCGTCCTCAGTTCATTCTCGACTACCCTTGGCTAGAGACGCAGTCAATAGCAGTCTGTTAAGACTATCATCTTAATCTATTTACCTATGTTTACTTAGTCTCCTAGGTGTATTTCTAGCTGTAGTTTTCCCCCTTTCTTTATTTTACCCTTAAAAATAAAAAATAAAGTTTTTATTTTTCTTCCCACATTTTCTCCCCCGTTGGGGGCCCTTTCCCCCAAAAGGATGTGCCTGGTTTGCCGGGCTTCAAGAAGTGCCTCACTTGTAAATAGGCGATCCCAATCATGGATAAGCAGTGTGTGCATTCACTGCTTTGGGGAAGGCCACACACAACAGAAATGTAGTCTTTACCAACAGCTCCAGCCAAGATCCTGCAAAGACAGAGCTCTGCCAGAAGATTATCTTCATGGAGGCAGTTCTCCAACCCCAGTAGCCTGGTAGACATGAGTCTTCCTACAGCCTTCTATATCTAGGGGCTGCAGGTTGAAGAAGCAGGCTGCGGACCCCTTTCACAAATCTTCTAAGAAGAGAGCGGGAAGCCCCCATAGTGAGACCCGAGATAACTGCAAGCAATCACTATCTCACTCAGTATCTTCAGCACTGAGGTCATCTCGGTCCGGTACCCCTAGCTTATGGAAACAGACAGTAACCATGGCCCATGGACCTGATGGGCACAGGCACAGAGTCATCGGCACCAAAGGACAGGAGTAAACACTTCTTTAAAAAGATGCTCCCAGTCCATGAGCCCACATCAGTACTGCCAGCGGTGGCTCAACCAACATAAGAGTGACTGGTGCGGACGACATCCCGTCCCTCCGGCACTGCCACTGACACCAGGATGATCGGTACAGGGGGAACTCTGCCATCAAGAGACCTCTACATGCCAGATGCACTGGAGTCCCCTCCTCTTGGTACCAAGAGCCTCTACAGAGCATGGGAAATATCCCCCCGGCCATGCCATGCCCCTCCACTCTTTAGCAAGGATTCAGACAGCAACCCTGAGGAGGTAGTGTTGCAGTACTTTTCCCAAGCTCCATATGGTGCCCACTACCAACAGAGCCCAAGGATATACCCACAGATGGCCCCACCACCACCAACATGGTATGGCCCCCCATGGGTGCTATCACTGGGCTTTATGCCACCCTCCCCCCCCAATGGCCATATTGGGACAGTTGGGCAGTGCACCGCCAACATGCTTCTCGAACTCTGAGCCTTGCCCGAGAACTCTTGAGGCACACTCACTTCAGAACCACCTCGAGATTTAGAGGAACAGGAAGTTGGTACTGAGGAGAAAGAGACTCCAAGGACCCTACCCTCCTCCTCTCCAGATGAAGCCATCATGTCTTCTCTACCATCTTTGGTGGATGAGTTTGAGCTCTTTCAGGAACTGGCAAAGAGGGTGTCAGATACTGGCAGAGGGTGTCCAGATTCATTGGAGGAAGTCAATAATACCTACCATCAATTCCTTGATATCCTCTATTCTTCAGCCTCCTCAAAGATTGCCCTCCCAATTAATGTGATCAGTAAGATAGATATATAGATAGATAGATAGATACAACTATTCTTTAAAAAAGGTATATCTCACAGGGTATTTGTTTTGTATAAAGACGCTGATACATCCCAAAGGCATACCGAGAAGCCAATCTTTAAGGTAAACCAGTCAAAATAGTATGACTTAAATGACCATAAGGACTGATTATCTTATGGTTGGCAGCTGCACAGAGAAAGTTTCACATGTGAAGTGGTCCTACTAACCTTGTCACTGAGGTACAGGGAATTATCAGGTACTGTTACTGAGGTGTATACAGCTGTTTTGTATGATTTCATTAATTGTTATCACCAATTGGTGATCGCCCAAACAAATGAATCAAATGACTTCATGTTGCTGCATTAAACAAAAATAGAACCATCAAGGCGTGTGAAAAGACTTTACATAAAGACTCTGTTCTAATGTCAAAATGGACATTTTTGCAGACAATTGAAAGTGCTGTTTTAAAAAAAAGCATAGAGTTGTGTGAAGTCGGAACGTGCTGCGAAGGAACCACAGAAAATAACTTGCTGAAGTAGGTTGCTGACTGGAGCAAAGCCAGAGGTGTTCAACATATGGGCCAACACATCTTACACAAACTGGTATGACACAAGATGTTTTGCACAAAAATTTTGCAGACACAATGTTGCGAGAAACAAAGAAAACCTTGTTTTCTCATTGGTTGATTAAAAGAGACACAACTTGTATCCTGGCTACACATTTCAAATCTTCATCAGAAGAAGCCTCAGTTACTTTCTGATTGGTCCTCACTAGCTTTGCCAAGAAGAGGAACCAGGCCATGTCACCAACAGAAAATATATAAAATGCCCTGTATTGTTCAACATGTTTCGTCATGAAGCCAAAACATCTGAACAAGAGAGACTGTGAGCTGGACTTTCACTCTCCGGCCCGCAAGAGCACTCTCTGTTTGGTAATAGCTAAAGTCTTGTCTCTGACAACAGCCCGTGAACTCTATCTTTTAAATGCCTATCTAGGGAAACCACTGTGAAATCTGGAAAGAGAATAGGAATACAGCTGTCACAACACCTGGAGTGAATTACCTGAATGAACTTTCTATTTTGAGTAACCAGTCATTGCAACTGCGAAGCTGAGCTAGAGAACTTGCCTTCATGCCAGCTCCAACTGATAAGTAGCGAATGGCTTTTATACATGTATTGTTTACCCAAGTGACGGTTTTGTTATGCGAGGCTAAATGCATCTCAGAAAGTATGTTCCTGACTTAAAACCTGCTGAATTACTAAAATCTCTTACATGCACTTGCTACACTAACAAGTTTAATTTTAGTTGTCTAGAAGTTACGCCAGCTCAATAAGTAATTGAGTGTGTTGAGGGTGGAGAAACTCAGTACACTAACTAAGCCTAGTGCTATTTGAATCAGGAGACTGGGCTTCCCCACAGCAAAAGTTAACTCTGAGAAACGCTGAGTGTTTCGGAGTTCAGCCCAGAAACCACACAGATATTGTGGGCAACAGAACAGACTGCTTGTTAGACAAAGGAGGAAGAATCTTTGAATTGGCTTGTAAGCTGCAGGTTTACCCACTCTTTGAACCTTTGTTTAAAGTAACATGAGAGCCTACTGAATTGAAATTCCAGAGAAATTAAAATATCTTCAAAGTTATTATCTGCGTATTATGTTCTGGGTGTAATGTGTGATACATAGTTTTGTGTGTGTATAAGTGGCAAAGCTTGGCTATCAGTATCACCTTGGCAAGATAATTTTGGACTGAATTGACAGTACTTTGATAATTAAGTAACCTGTCTAATTTCTGAATTCTATTAAGAATTGCTTTGGCTGAACTAACGTGAGCAGTTCTATAATTCCATTAGCAGATTGTCATAAATAGAAAGGGAAGGGTAAACCCCTTTAAAATCCCTCCTGGCCAGAGGAAATCTCCTCTCACCTGTAAAGGGTTAAGAAGCTAAAGGTAACCTCGCTGGCACCTGACCAAAATGACCAATGAGGAGAAGATACTTTCAAAAGCTGGTAGGAGGGAGAGAAACAAAGGGTTTGTGTGTCTGTCTACATTTTGTCTTTGCCGGGGATAGACCAGGAATGAAGCCTTAGAACTTTTAGTAAGTAATCTAGCTAGGTATGTGTTAGATTATGATTTCTTTAAATGGCTGAGAAAAGAATTGTGCTGAATAGAATAACTATTTCTGTCTGTGTATCTTTTTTGTAACTTAAGGTTTTTGCCTAGAGGGGTTCTCTATGTTTTGAATCTAATTACCCTGTAAGGTATTTACCATCCTGATTTTACAGGGGGGATTTCTTATTTCTAATTACTTCTATTTTTATTAAAAGTCTTCTGGTAAGAAAACTGAATGCTTTTTCGTTGTTCTCAGATCCAGGGGTTTGGGTCTGTGGTCACCTATGCAAATTGGTGAGGCTTTTTATCCAACATTTCCCAGGAAAGGGAGGGTGCAAGTGTTGGGAGGATTGTTCATTGTTCTTAAGATCCAAGGGTCTGGGTCTGTAGTCACCTAGGCAAATTGGTGAGGCTTTTTACCAAACCTTGTCGAGGAAGTAGGGTGCAAGGTTTTTGGGAAGTATTTTGGGGGGAAAGATGTGTCCAAACAGCTCTTCCCCAGTAACCAGTATTTGTTTGGTGGTGGTAGCGGCCAATCCAAGGACAAAAGGGTGGAATATTTTGTACCTTGGGGAAGTTTTGACCTAAGCTGGTAAAGATAAGCTTAGGAGGTTTTTCATGCAGGTCCCCACATCTGTACCCTAGAGTTCAGAGTGGGGGAGGAACCTTGACACAGATAAACTTGATAGGCGATTAATAAGGATCTACATTTAAGGATCCATCATTCCATGCTGATAACACACTCGCTTGCCCACATAATTGTAGACCTAGGATAAAATCTTGCCTTTGTAAAAAGGTTGTAAGAAAGCCTGGAATTAACTGAACTGATTTATTATCTATTGAAAATTGTAACATCCCATGTTGAGTTTAGTTTTTCACATTGTGAACATTATCATCTAACTATCTTTATTTTGGCTTCTGTAATTTTTTATCTGCTTTAAAAGTTATTTTGGCTAGTACAACTCATAAATTTATAATAATTCTCCAGACTATACTTTAAGAAACTCTGATCCAAAGAACAGTGAAAAACTTAGTGGCAGTAACTGGGTTAATTTAATTACTTACCTGTTGTGTTCTCCTCATACCTGAGAATTGTTAAATTTTTGCTGAGCTCCTGCAACTTACCTTGAAGTCAAGAGAGAGCCCAAAGACTCTCAGGATTTGGCTCTAAGTTAGAAACCTGTTCAGGAGGTGCCTTGTCTGAACTTTGTTTTAAATCTCTTCTCAAAGTCGTTAGTTTACATCATGAGCAGCTATCACTCAGAATAAGCAATTTTCATATGCTGCATTGTGTAGCGACAGGGTACTAGAGTAAGAATGGATGGACTTCTTCATATGGAACTAAGGAGAATGACTTGGGTTGGAGTAATATCTTTCATGTTCAGTTTTCTAGGGGAATCTAGGCTTCCTCTTCTCTCTCCATTTAGTGCATAACTACTTGTGTTACAGGTTATGCAATTTTTCTCTCTGGCTTGACTTCACAAAGAACCTGATCACCCTCTCTTCTGTAGGAGAGGACCACCTCAGCAGGAGATCTTTCCTTCAGGGAACAGGATGTGCCCCATCTCTGCCCACAAACACACACAACTCCCCACAGATTCTGCTCCCAAACTCAGTGGATCCCCTGCGGTTGATAAAGGACTTGAATGGCATCCAGACGGAAGCCCTGTGCTTCTGTGTAAAAGCACTGGGGTCGTCTGATTCTGTCGCAACAAAGCTCCATTGAAACCTCCATTACCAAGAATTCCCCAATCACCACAGTTTCTGGACACATCTCCCTCCCGCAAGGGGATTTCCCAGCATAGAAGAGGGCTTTGAACAGTTAATGCACCCTAAGGCTATGGCTTAGCTGTCTGCTGAATTTTCCACAAGTGTGCTTTGCCTCCCCCCCCAGAAGCTTGCCTTCTTTTTCCCACCCCTTCCCAGCTGCAGTCAAAATTTTCATAGAAGGCTCTCTCTGGTCCCTACGCAGGAAAATGTAGAGATGACTGACTGCAGCCAGGATGGGAGAAACCATGCAGAATGCCCCCTTCATGAAGATAACCAGGAAAATGATGTGGACCAAAGAAGTTAAAAGGCCTGATTCTTCAGACCTGATGTAGACATCTCATTCATTTTAGTGAGTTTTGCTTGCATCAGATCTAAGTGACTGGATCCCAAGTATTTTAGTGAATATTTATTAAACTCAAATATCTTCTTTAAGAAAACAAAAAAGGTTCTCTTGTAAATTACTCTATAAGACATTTTTCTGGATCAAACAACACCTTCACGCGTCCTTCCGTTTAAATGCAGCTTCAGGTATGTGACAGGGTTATAATTTGAAGGAAGTAGGATAAGAAGATATATGCTTTAATCAAAAGTAAATATACTTTTAAGTTCTTGTAATTTTATTGCAAGAGAGTATCTCTACTGTTTGAAAATATGAAATAGTTTTACTTTTCAGTAGAATAAGATGCAGTTATCTGCCAGGCTGAACTATTTAATTTGAAGTTATGAATTCTGCTCTCTAGGGAGCATTGTTAGAATTTACCACACTGATATTTCTGCTCTCCAAGCTATGGTGGAATGCTTCATCTACCACTCCCTGACTCTTTTTCAATAGATATTGAGGAGCTAAGACCACCAAGGCTTTGCAGCTTCCTGAGATTTGTCGGAGGCCATACAATGACTTTTACCAGAGGCTTCGGAAACATTCTTTCCAGACTTCTGGAACCTTGCCTTTCTCTTGGCTGTAACATTTGTTAGACGAATAAGAGGAATTTGCAGGCTTTCATAACTGACCATTCTTGAGAATAACAAAACCAAAAAAAAAAAAAATGCTGCTTTCCATACACCTGAATTAGTGTCTTTACACAAAAGCAGTTTCTAATTTCCATGTTATGGAAAGTCTGTGTCATAGATCAGGCCACAGAGAAAGAAGGAATCCTATGTTAAATATTGGCTGTGTTACAAGCAGTGTCTAAAGGATGCACAATCATTCAAGAAACTCATTGAATTGATTGTTTCCCGCACAACAGACTGGGGCTACTAATTCTTAATATATAGTACAATATAATAATTTTGCCAAGTTGCAAATAAAAATGATCTGAAATGTGGTTCTAGCAAGTTTATCTATGCTGTGCCTCCAAACAATGCCATTATGTAGGCATATTGCCCTACCATGTCTCGTGTCTCTCACAGAAACCAGCTCAGATACTCTGGTGCAGTGCAGCTATTTTGCTTTGTGCTAGCAGCAGTATCTGGGCATAGGGATGGTGTTACCATCCATGATCCCTTCACCCTGGGGAGCCTATAGTGGAATAGAGCTCATGTAGCAATTATTACACCACTATCCTTCCACCCTCTCTGCTGAGAGTGTGGGAGGGGACCAGAGCATGGTTGGGATCCCCATGCTTCCTGCAGATTCCAGGCTGCGGTATCAGTACCTTGGGTCTCCTGGCAGCCAGTGTAACTTTAAGCAGCTCACAGGCTGCTCTAAGTTATGGTGAAGAACTGGCTGGCCACCCAGCCAGCACAATGACTATCTTTGTACTCCCAGTCTCCTCCTGAGTTGTATTGTGTACTATAGCCAACGATCTAAACCATCATCTGTAAGGGTGAGTGGATATTTCAGTCCCCATGCCTGTTCACATCTTGACTTCTCTGCTGAGACTATCTCTGACTGGTGCAAATTAGTACCAATTGTGATAATGATTTTACTTGGTCTGCTAGGAACTGGGCTGGGACCACCATCTCATTTTAGATAGGCCACCAAATTTTCTTCAGGTACTACAGAACTATGAGCAAGCATAGTAGCATTTCCTGAGGCAACAATTATATTTCTGCAAACAGCCTATCACTACAACCAGTTAATGAGATCTGGCTCTCTGGCTCTCTGCCCTGGAGGAACTAGACTGAGGCCATCACAACTGGTTTCTATCTGTTGCTTGTAAACTTTTCTAAGGTGTCTAAAGCATCCATTTTCTTCTCATCCCAGTACAAATCAGGAGTAACTCTAGTGTTAGTTACACCCATGTAAAATCAGTGAAAGAGGACAATCAGGCCCTTTGGTCTCAGTAAGCTTTTTAAACTTTTTTAGTCCTAAGTAATGCGCAAGTGATGAAAGTCTGCTTGTTTGTACTGAAGCCTATCTGTTCTTCTTTGCTGTCTGTCTGTCTTAGGGTTTCCATAACACCTATCACCATAGTGTCTAAGTCAATGGGCCTCAACCCGCAGCCCTCAGGCCACTTGTGACCTGATCAGCACACCTGACATCCTCAGGGCCATTTAGGTTGTATATATATTGTGCAGCTGTGGCCCACAGTGGTAAATAGATTGAGAACCATTGGTCTAAGTGCTCCTCATAAATCAAGTCTTCATGGTGAGGTCCTCAGTCTATTTCATGAGTCTTCTGCTCTTCTCCCTTCCCCAGTAGATGAGGTTTTTTTAGGGGTAGGTGTATGTATTTTTGTTTGCTTGTTCTTCACCTCCCCTTCTTCCATTAGGTTTGCAAGAGCAGGGAGGAAGACAGGATTCTTGTTGGAGAGGAGATATAAGAGGAGAAGCAGGACTAAAATCTGCTTAGCTACAAAACCTATGAGCAGAAAGCACTGAAGTTGATGATTATTCTTCAGGAGTGCTTGAAGAGTTAAATAATTTCCTTTAAAAAACTTAAATATTTTGTCATTTATTTTTAAGGCGCATAAGAGCTTGTTAACCTTGTACCAAGTTTGATAAAGACTATGTTATATCCACTTCTTTTCCCTAGGAAGGAGTCCTCTACAGCCCTCCCTTCCAAACACCCCCATTTCTCCTATTTACACCCTCCATTACTGAGACATTTCATTGCAGTCACCCCATTCTTGCCAGGACTGCCTTTGAAGTCTGTCAGGACTGCTTCTTAACCTGACAGGAGGCTAGTGTGAAGCGATGCACAGAACCTCTCCCACTTCCCAAAACTGAGCATGCTGTCTCCACAGCACTCTGAGCCTGTTTGGAGAGTGAGACTGGGTACAGCTAATTTTGCTGTGCCATCTGTTCCTTTATTATATGGAGTTTGTTGAAGTTTTTCACCAACTGGCTGTTGTCTATAATAGAGTAGCAGGTTGAAACATGCTGCCTTCTATTTTCCCCTTGGGATAGGAGGAGGCTTCCCCAGCTACAAGACTCTTGACATTTGGTAACACTTGATGTGCTGATGATGAGTGTTAGTTATTTTTCAAATTGGTCAGAAAATTTAAAATAGAACAAGTCCTGAATGAAGTATTGTGAAAAAAGATTCTAATAGGCTGATAGTTAGAGACAATGTTCTCTGTTACTACTTGCTTCCCTTGATAACTTGCAGTGGGAGGATGAATTGGTAAAAACAGCACGGACTGGAATGTAATTAAGACTTCTTCGTTAATTAAATGGACAAAGGAGACTGGTGACATTTACACTGGTTGATGGTTTCTTTGTGGTAGATGAAGTCGCTTGCCGGATGGCTGATGTTGACGTATTCAAGTTGATTTCCTTTAGCTTCCTGACTAGGAATATAGCATAAGAATGCTGCTGCCTCAGATGTCTGCACGGGATATGCTTCCATTGTATCTTAACTCAGTCTTTTGAATAATTTCCATATTGACTTTTGTGTTTATAACTGCAGAGATGCAAGGGCTGAAATTTCCTTACATGTGCGATATTCTTGGACACTCCACATGTATTTGCCTTTCTCATGGATTATCCCATCTGTGCACTATCTGCCCCGCTTTAACTGAATAATTAATAGTAAATAACTGACTTAGGAAGCATATTTTCTTTTCAGTTGTAGTGGTGGTTACATTATCATTTCTCTTGAATGATGGTGAGTCATGTATCTGCCTGCTAGCATGACAAAACATAGCATAAGTAATGTAATTAGGAAAGGAGCTTATCAAAACATTTGTGCACATTGGGCCAAATCCCAAGATGTGCTGAGCACCCATAGCTCCCGCTGGAGTTGTTGGTAACTCTGGGTGCTGAGAGCTGCTCAGTACAAATTTTAGGTTGTATAGTTTGTGTTTCATTGTTGACTTCAGGTTCCATTTGATAGCTTGAATATTAAATCCCTTCTCATCTGTAAATGTGACATTCTCCAAGAGAATTTTCTTTTACTTTTGGGGTCAGGAGGGTGAGGGGTGTGCAGCTTTTAGCCATGTGGCTGATGTTGTTGCTGCCTATCTGACCTTTGGGACCAGTTCTGATGGCACACAAGAGCGCAATCAAAGGATGTTTTGCATTCATCACAAAAGGAAGAAATAAGAGGATACAAATTCCAGACCAATTAGCAGGCCATATCCTTCCTTCCCAGTGTTAGTATGGTATCCAACTTTTACTCCGTTGTCATATTCCCAAAATGGGCTCCTTCCCTGGTAATAAAACTTTATTGTAACTAGAGCTGTCGATTAATCGCAGTTAACTCACGCGATTAACTCAAAAAAATGAACTGTGATTGAAAAAAATTAATCACGATTAATCGCACTACTAAACAATAGAATACCAATTGAAATTTATTAAATATTTTTGGATGTTTTTCTACATTTTCAAATATATTGATTTCTATTACAACAAAGAATACAAACTGTACAGTGTTCACTTTAGATTATTTTATTACAAATATTTGCACTGTAAAAATGATAAATATAATTTTTTAATTCGCCTCATACAATCTCTTTATTGTGAAAATGTAACTTACAAATGTAGATTTTTCTTGTTATATAACTGCAGTCAAAAACAAAACCAGTGTAAAACTTTAGAGCCTAGAAGTTCACTCACTTTGTTCAGCCAATTGCTAAGACAAACAAGTTTGTTTACATTTATGGGAGATACTGCTGGCTGCTTTGTATTTACGATGTCACCTGAAAGTGAGAACAGGCATTCGCATGGCACTGTTGTAGATGGCATTACAAGATATTTACGTGCCAGATGTACTAATCTTGCAGTCCCGGCTACAACAGTGCCATGCGAATGCCTGTTCTCACTTTCAGGTGACATTGTAAACAAAACATGGGCAGCATTATCTCCTGTAAATTGTGACCAAACTTGTTTGTCTGAGCGATTGGCTGAAGTAGGGCTGAGTGGACTTGTAGGTTCTAAAGTTTTGCATTGTTTTATTTTTGAATGCAGTTATTTTTTGTACATAATTCTACATTTGTAAGTTCGACTTTCATTATAAAGAGATTGCACTCTCCAGTACTTGTATTAGGTAAATTGAAATATACTATTTCTTTTGTTTTTTTACAGTGCAAATATTTGTAATCAAAATTAAATATAAAGTGAGCACTGTACACTTTGTATTCTGTGTTGTAATTGAAATAAATATATTTGAAAATGTAGAAATCATCTAAAAATATTTAAATAAATGGTATTCTATTATTGTTTAACAGTGCAATTAACCGCACGCTTAATTTTTGTGATTGCTTGACAGCGCTAATTGTTACCTTTTAAAAAAATTATTATTTTTTCAAATTTAAATTGTGGTTACATCCTTTGCCCCTAACCACAATCAGGCCATGTTGTGCTAACAGTAAATGCTGTGTAAATATATGAGAAGACATAGTCATTGCACTGAAAAAAAAATCTTAAAACTCAAATGACAAAATACGTGTGTGGGGGGCAGAATACTCAAGCAAACTGGTCGGGGTGATGAATAGTGTCTCTCATGGGATTTATGTTTCTGCTTCGTACCTGACTGCTCTATTTTCCTTGTCTTTTCCTTTATTTTTTGGAGGAAGTTTTGATCCTTGCCTGTTTATTTGTTCTGTTAATTTTAGCTCTCTCTCATTTAATTTTATCTTATTTTTTTATAGTTTTTTCTTCCTTTATTATTTTCCTTAGGTATTCTATTTAACGTTTCTGTACAGCACCAATTAGTATAATGAGCATTTTATACAGCAATTAAGGGGACAGTCCCTCCCCATAGCAGGTAATTAGCTGAGGCCCCGATCCTGCAAAGGCATCTGACCCCACCCGTGCGAAATCCCACTCAAGTCTGATGTGCGTGTAGGGATGTTTTAACTGTTTCACTGCTTAAGGCTTGGTCTATGCTAGCAACGTATGTCGGTATAACTAAGTCGCTCAGGGGTGTAGATTTTTCACACCCCTGAGCGACGTTTATACCGACCTAACTCCTGATGTAGACTGCTCCCTGTCAGCGGGAGAGCTTCTCCTGTCAACCTAGCTACCACTTCTCGCGGAGGTGAAGTACCTATGCTGACAGGGAAGCCCGCCCATGGGTGTAGGTAGGGTTTTCTCTGAAGCCCTACAGTGGTGCTGCTGCATCGGCATAGCTGCGCTGCTGCCACCCTTTAAGTGTAGACAAGCAAGTACTTGGGCTGCGCCTGGTGTGGGATTTGTATTACCACAGGTGCTAAAAAATAAAAACATTCAGCATAACAAAAGTGGTTAAAACGTTAAGGGAGCCAAAGGCCAAGAGAAGTTAGTTATTCTAAGACGAGATTCTCTTTTTGGCCCATTAAGGAGTTTAAAACCAAGTCATGTCCTAGAACAGAGTGTTCATCCAAAGAGAGTGGTTTTGTACATTTAATCATTTTGATTGGTCATCCCCATCACCTGGCACAGACTGCTGCCTTGTAGACGGATGAGGCTACATTAGGAAGCATGCTGTTAGCAAGAACGAAGAGGTTTATTTTTGTAGATCAGATATGTATGTTTTTTCAGATGTTCGTTCTTATCCAGCTGCATTTTGAAAAGCAGAGCTTCCACTCTGAAGTTTGTCCATTTCTTTTTTCCTCTTGTGTTATATATAGGGAAAGCTAACGTATTACCCCCTCCCCCCAAATGACCTGACTACCAGCAGAGAGCGTTTACAAATGAAAACAAATCGATTCTTCTCCCTCTCATCACGGGTAACTCTCTAAACTGTGGTGGTTTTTCTTTCAAATGCAGATTTTAGCAATGTGCCTGATGTCACTGCTGGTCTGAAGAGGAGCAGTACTGATGGCACTTTGGACCAAGTGCCATATAGGCAGAAGACTGATCCACCTTTCAGGGTAAGAGCATATCCCAGACCTAGCGATAATAAACAAATTGGGGACACGCTGCAGCTTGCAGAAAAGGGGGGTTGATTATATGCCAGCTTATTTATATAATTATTCTTCTTAGTAAATGAATTTATTGCTTATGACCCTGAAGGACTAATATTATTAGCTTGAGGCCAGCCTTGACCTGTAACATACCAGGGGGCATAGCTGCTCTGTCCCTAATGATATTGCCGTGTGGACAAATGGGAATAAGGCAGAGTTCACCAAATTCATCTTTGCAAGTCACCTAAAGGTGGGGTTTGAGTCCACGGCTAAAGAGAAGATAATTTAGCATGCTAATCACTGTACCAGCTATGCCTTCTAAGCTGGTTAGCTGTTCTCTGAATGTCTGTTGCCATTCTTATTCTTTGTGCTGTTGTTGTTCCAAAAACTTTTTTGGGTGAGGTGACCATAGCAACAGTTACTTAGAACTAGCGGCCTCTTCTACAGTGGCCTAAGTGCCTCCATTTTTTTAGAATTTATTTTTTTGGCTACCCCCAGCCAAAAGGGATACGTGGGGTCTGATTTTTAGAAGTCTTGAGCCCTCACAGTTCATGAAACCTGGGTCTGGATTTGCCCCTTAAAATACATAGTTGCCTCACTTGGGGCAATGTGGAGGTGCACTATCCTACTAGGAGCATTGGGGTGCATTGTGCTTTGGAGATCAAAGCAACTGCTACGTCCTTTGTAAAAATTTATTGTATGCTGCTGTCTGAATCCAGCCTTCATGCCCGTCTAGGAGAGGCTCTTGCCTTGGGCGCCAATAGTCCAATGCAGTCTTCTACTCAGAGGAGGCTGTTTGTACCCCTGGTGCCCCTCTCCTACTTCTCCTTGCATACCCATCCACTGTAATCTTGCCCAAGGAGAGTGTGTGTGAGAGGAGGGAGAACAACGGTTTTGGAATAGTGCTGAGAGACATGCAAATCAGATCACAGTCTGCTTGAAGGAAGACATTTTTGTACTTTTGCTTTGCAAAAAACATTTAGTTGCCAACAGGAAAGGAACAGACATCAGAATCATTCCTGATGTCTTTTTCAAATACGCCAGAAAATGGGAAATTAAAGAGAGTTCAGCAGGATACTGATACACAGAGAGAGATTCATTTATAGTAGTTATTGGATGGGATAAGCTACTGTGATCTAAATTATGTGCTACCGCTAATTCCAAAAGAACTGGAAGGGATCAGCCAGGTTTGCTCCCTGGTGACTCTTTCCTAAATTCTCTACCAGTTATACCGGTGCATAATGTGTTAAGTTATTTCCCAGATTATATTGCAGTTGGGTTCTTTGATTGGAATACAGTAATGCAAACGTTATTTTTAAGAGTTAACAGAGGGTGTCCTGGCTTTCTAGATGCAGTGGAAAAAATGGCTTGGCAATCAGATGCAGTTTGATTTCATGAACCACAGCTGTAAATGAGTCTTTGACAGCCCTACAATTTCTGCAAATGGTTTTTAATTGATTGTCTTCTTTCAGTTGGAGGGTACCTATTACTGTCACAGCTCTTTGTACGACCCTGTCGATGTTTCTAATACATGTAGGATTTTTAAAGACAGTAAGTTAGAAAGTAGCCTCATTGGGCATGTTTGGTGATTAGGAACAAAAAGAAGTGGTTTCTGTTTTTGATTGTTGGACTGTTCACCATATGAACAATAGGCACTCCTAATAAAAGCTAGTAGAAGAAAATAATGCAGCCTCTGAAGGTATAGTATCTGTTTTTGTTTTGTTTTTTCCTTTGCCTCACATATCTGTGTATGCTAGTTTGATGCATTTGTATGGAAGTACAGTTGTAAGGATATTTCAGTATTATGTAATGTTACAGAAGTGTGGGGGTGAGAGGAGGCTACATATGCAAGTACAGCATTGTGAAGAAGACGGTGGTGGTGGTAGGTGGTTCTGAACATATCTTGGAACAACAGGCAGTTTGGGGATTATTTTACTTGTGTGTGTGTGTGTGTGTGTGTGTGTGTGTGTGTGTGTGTGTGTGTGTGTGTGTGTGTGTGTGTGTGTGTGTGTGTGTGTGTGTGTGTGTGTGTGTGTGTGTGTGTGTGTGTGTGTGTGTGTGTGGTTCATTTCCCAACAGACAACAGCTTTAGATGTAATCACTTGCTTTGTGGAAGCAGAATCCTTTGAACTTTGGTTGAATTTTTCCTAAAACAAGTAAGTAAACAAAAAGCAATCTTAACAAAGCTAAACTCTTAATATAAATCTGTATGTTTACTTATTTTTATATTTGCACTTTTGGGGATTTTATTTTTCATTATGTAGCCTCTTTCCTGTAACAACCTAAAGGATAAGGATTTGATGAAGAATGCAGTGAAGAGAGCATCCAAATGAATTTCAGAGGTGCATACTAATTTGGGGCAAGAACATCTTTATGTAGGGGTACGACATTGACACTAACAGTCTTTCATTCATTGTTTAGTCCAGGAGACAGATGAATGAATGAACTGAAATAGTTTTATGTCTGTCTGTCAGTCTAAAAGTTAATTCATGAGATAACAGGAAGATAAAGAGTTACAGTACTTAGTACAGAAAATGAAACTTCTTGATAAGCTCTAAGAAATTATATAAAATAAGTAGACACTTAAATCCATCTGTTCTTGGCAATTCTGTAGTTTTGGCAGTTTTCCTTTCTCTGAGATGCCCAATTTATACCCTTCTTAATAACTGCCCCCCCCCCACACACACACCCTTTTTTTTTTTAAACAATAAATGTTACACTTTTAACACATTCTGTGTCAATACATTTTCAAACTGTGTTAAAATATTGTTTATATGGCAGTGGTATGTAACGTTGGCAATTGCTGTTCCTGCAATATGTAGGCGTATTGTTGACAGAAGATAGAAGACCTTGAAAAATCTGGGGATGCAGCACGATTGCTGATTCAATTAGATTTATTTGTGTTTAATCACTTTGAAGTCTAATTTCTTGTGCTCCTGGTGTTCGTTGAAATGCTGATATATTGACAATTGCCAAAGATCAAGTCCTTCATACATTAAAGTAACATAAGCTGCATTATGTATTCAGTGCCTTATGTCGATTACTTTTATTTTTATTCATAGGTCATAGTTATGAAAAATGTTTTTTGTAAGCTATGGTGTATATTAACTGGAAATATAACCGTGCAATTGATAACTTGTCTATCTTTCCTGTGTATTTTTGGTAGATTCTTTTAATGCATTACATTATTTATTTAATTTTCAGCTGCTCTAATTCTTTTAAGCATCATCAGAGAAAAGTGCTTCTTGAAACAAATTAAATTTGAACAAAAAAAGGAAAGACCTTAATGTAAACATTCTCTCTCTCTCTCTCTCTCTCTCTCTCTCTCTCTCTCTCTCGCTGATATTAGATATGTGTGTCTGTGAGAGTAGGAGAGAGATGTTTTCAGACCAGAGATTTACCAGATAATAATAAAAAATATTAGTTTACAGTAGATTTTAGTCACTCTTTTTAAAGACATATTCTGTCCTCAGACTGGTTGTATGTTTCCAGCTTGGCAAAATAGTTCACAAAATAGTTAATAATGCAATGCATTTGAAATAACTTCAGTGTGTTCAAAGCTGTATATTAAAGTTCTTATAAAAAGAATGGTTATTTTCCTGTATTTACAAAATCTATAGAAAAAATAGATAGCTGATACTTTGTTGTAATAATAGTAATAGTGGAATGAATGCAATAATTCAGAGTAACATATGCCAACCTCTTCCAAAACTGTTAAATGAAATAGAGCATATTTAGAATATCATATTTTGTCTCCCTGACTAGCTGAATACAAATCAATGATGATGGCATTTCAGGTTCTCAAGTATTATGAATAATTTGATGTCCCTTTTCAAAGGGCAGATCAAAATGAATTGTCTAATGCAGAAATGTGATCAAAGCAGTTGTCCTGCTCACACTTTCTTTAGGGAAAAAAACACTACAAATGCTGCCTTAGCTTTTGCAAAATGGTCTGTCTGGTGCTGAAATTGTATTTATTTATTCAGAACCTAATGGATGTATTTCGTGGGCCACTTGAAAGAAACCATTTCAGACATATTAAATTATGGGCAGGCAAATGTTTGGAAGGTTTGAAAAAAATGCATGCCCATTTTGGACTGTTTGAAATTTTTTTTTTTTTTTTGGTCATTTACCAGAGATAAGAGAACTTTCAAATTTCATACTGATCATGAGCAGTTAATATTTTCATTAACTCTGCCTGTGGGCAAGCTCCTGCACATTTCCAAATGGCTTAGGAAACAACAGTTATTGACCCCCATACATTGAGAATCCAAGTTTGTCCTACTGCTTCCACATGGGAGGAACCCAACAGCTATATTTCAGAATATCAGAAGACTAGAAGTGCACACCGGCTGTGTATGCTCAGTATGCAATTTGCAATACTCCTAACTTTGGCAAAAACAAGCTTTTCTTTTTGGTCCCAAAACTATCCAGAGTATGCCTGCACTTATCCATCTAATTTGCATGTACAGTTACCCGGAATGGCTGCGTAAATTTTGTGCATATCTATGCTAATGACCACTAATACATCTGGCCATTTGCACATGCAAATAAACAATTTGTACATGTAATCTCAGTAAACATCTTTACCAATCAGGCAAATGATTCCTTGCACAAAGTTCACACCGTCCTAAACCTCTGACAACTTTATAAATATGGCTCCCGGCTACTTAGTAGGATATGTTAAAAGGCAGAATTTGAGCTGTGTCAAACTGTTACCTTTTAATGGTGATCCTCACAACCCATTTCTTCAACAGATATGCACTTGGAAAGAGAGGGTGGTGTGGACACGGACACACACAGCCCTCTCATACATCTTTCCATTGCTTGGCCAAACCACGTTAAAAAGTCAGAAGGCTGGCTTTTGCTAGTGAATTTAGTGCTAATGCCAAAGTTTGGATGGATAGCCCTGGAGGCTTCAATCCTTAATTTATTACAGAATAGGTAAAGCACAGTAAGCAGCAACACAAACTTGTCTAAAAGGTTCTACCAATGAAAGCCTGAAAACATTTGAAATAGTCACTTCCTGTATTAGAAAAGGAAACCCTGCATTGGGGTCAGCACTTGAAAGGTTTGTTTAATTTTCCATTGGTTCAGTATAGCTATTCCTATAATAAAAAGTCACTTTGCATTTTATAAATTTTTCTGTGCATCCATGTGGTGTTGGACATTTTGTAGCCCTTGTTGTTCACCTGGCCCAGCCATGTGTTGGAGGGACACTCTTCAAAGCAGAGGGAATCCCTTATCTCTCTACTGAGACTGCCTAAACATGGTGTTGAAACTTCTTCACTTAGAACTTTACTAACACCATCAAATTCTTTCAGAGAGACAGTGGTGTTAGTTGGTGAAAATTCTGTCACTGTCCATTTAGCCCAGATTCAAACCTAGATCAAGACTTCTGAATCCCGTTGCCAATCTCCTGGTCCATCCAGTTCCTCCATAAACATGTTTTAAAAAATGGAGTATGTTTGTTTTGGAGGGAGCTTCAGGTGAATGGAGTGTGAGTAATGATTCCTGTCCTCAGCAGGAAATTAATAAAATCATGTAATGAATGCCGAAAGCATGAGAGTCATTTTGCCATCTAAGGGAAGACAAATGGCTATTGGGAATGGTGCATACATTATTAACCTGTTTTCCAACAATTCGTGTATGAGCATGTTATCCATAAAGACACTTACTATGCATAAGTACAGGTGATCATTATGATATAATAAACAATGACATCTCTGCTGTGGCTGCCAACACTTGTAAACTGGTGCCATCCAGTTATGCTGATGAGGACACTTATCCAGTAGAAACCAGGCAGAAGCCACTAATTGAATTTGTGTGTATAAGCTATGGAAGGATTTGCTTTTAATCAGTAAATGTTAGAAACAGTCAATTTTTCCCTACAGCAAAAGCTGAATAGAATATTCAGAGAAGGAAAGTTAATTTTTTTGAGACATGTCATGTATAATACGTACATGTGATCAGTACAGATATGCCCTTTGATTTCATCCAGCATGTGAGTGTGTGACACTGTGCATACATTATTCAGGCATCTGATTTGCTTCCAGAGCAGAAGTGCTCACGGATTAGAATAAATACTCTCTTATCTTGACATCCCAAAAATGTCCCCAGAAGAATACTGACCTTAAAATAAAAATGGGAAGAAGGCAAGCGAGGTGGGGAGAGACAGTTTTGTGCAGGAAAGATTGTAAAACTCCTGGCTGGCAAATCCCATTATGCTGAACACATGAACAATAGGCATTAATTCAAATGGAAAGAAAATCAAACCGAGATGACCCAGGCTTCAACAGAGGAATGAAATAATAGAAGGAAGAAGCCACTAGTTGCCCCCACATCCTGGCGCACTTTTTATGCATTGAGGCAGTTCCAGTAAATGTTTTCATGGGTACAGCTTCTTCTTAGCTCTGCTTTGCAATATCCCAGGCAGTGCATGCGTGCCCTGCATGTCATTAATTGCAAGAGAAATAGCTGCCTGAAGCTTTTGATCACCATCAAAAAGACATTCCGGATTTTTTGTGTGGTGAGCAATTTTCTTTAGTAATTGATAAGACCCCAGAACTAGTGGAGCAACCAGCAATTAATATCCTTACTCTGTTCTAACTGCGGGGTGGAGGGAACCAGTGGTGGACATGGTTCTCTTGAAATCATCTGTTCTTCTTCAGTGCAATGTGGGCATCATGCCAGTATGGAATCGAGATGTATTGCGAGAGGACAAGCTGACGTTCGGAAACAGAGATTTCGGTTGGGTATTAGGAAAAACTTTTTCACTAGGAGGGTGGTGAAACACTGGAATGCGTTACCTAGGGAGGTGGTGGAATCTCCTTCCTTAGATATTTTTAAGGTCAGGCTTGACAAAGGCCTGGCTGGGACGATTTAATTGGGGATTGGTCCTGCTTTGAGCAGGGGGTTGGACTAGATGACCTCCTGAGGTCCCTTCCAACCCTGATATTCTATGATTCTATGATTCATCATCGGTTTTGCTTGGTTCAGTTGTGCCTTGAAGCCATAGCTCTGCACTGAAAGCAGTGCGCAGCCCTACTGGGAACTCTGAAAGCTATTGTACTACATTTCCAGATGGCACAGCATGTGCTGATGCCAACCAGCTTTTCTGGCTGGTGCAGAATGGAGTTGGAGCCATGGCTCTGCCACCTCCCTGCTACGTTTGGGGTCAGCTAGCAGTTCTAGTAAGCCGGGGTGAAATCCTGGCCCCACTGAGCTCAATGGGAGTTTTGCTGTTGACTCCAGAGGAGCCAGGATTTTGCGCCACACGTTCAAGGGAGTACTGCAGTTGTGTCTGACACCCAGACAAGGTCCTAACAGTTGGCCTCCGATATGCATGAGCTAATTAGTAAAGGACTTTCTAGAAGCGTATCAACATCTGCTGCAAATCCCAGACATTTCCTGTCTGTTGTGTGTCGCATTGATCACGCAGTTCAACCAAAATTAATAAGACCCATGACCATGATGAATGTATAGTTCATTTTCCAGTTGTTCAAGCATGCCAAGAAGAAAAGTAGGTGATTTTAAAAGTGTTTGTGAGCAAATGTGTGAACTTGTGACTCTTTCTGTGTGCTATCATGCTGGTTTTTCTGGCTTGAAGTAGTAACTGACCTCCAGACACACTGTGAGTTTCTCATTAATGAAATTGGTGCAGACAACTTGAAGGAAGAAAACAAATCAATCTCTGATGTTTGCATGTGCGGGAAATTGATGAGAGCCACATTGAAATGTATCTTTCCCCTCTGCTACTCTGGGAAAAATCCCCCAGTTTACACGTGGACAAAAAGGAAGCACGACAGCAGCACCAATATAGTGCATCAGACACGAGTCTGCAAGGTTTGTGATAGATTCTGAGGACTAAATTCTCTTTGCCAGCTACAGAGTACTGGATTCATGCTTCATTCTTCAGGGATGAGAGGTCACTCAGTTCTAGTGACAATAACATTCTGCACATTTTTGGCTTGTAAGGCAGAAGCATGGAAGTACAATTTTGTCATTTCCCTGGCTCTTGATGTACTTGGCAAGGCCAGCCTAACAGCGATTGAATACTGGAGATGGAAGCACAGTTGTTGTGCACTGCATGCAGGCAAAGCACCAGTGATGTCTGAGTCCAGAGGGAGAATCATTCCAACCAAGTGACACATCCTGGTATGTCTCCCTGAATTGTGACTTGGGACAAAATGAGGAGCTGTCCATAATGAGGACATAATATCAGATAGACAGTTGCAAAGCCACATGGAGAGCTGAAGGAAGGAACCAGTCTCTGGGAGCCATAATTCCTCTATGAGTGGCCAAGTGCTTCTTAGACCTGTGTGGAAATACCAGGTATGTCCGTGTCTCCTCCTTGAGCCATCCCACCTCCTCTGAGGTACACCAAGTGAGCAAGTCCTGAATTCCTCTATGTGCAGGGACTGCAAGTATGATAGGTCCTTTTGCAGGCCATATGATGGCAGGGAGAGTATGTGTACCCCATCAAGCTACCCATCCACTTATGCAGCTGTCAAAATATTGTTCTTAGAGAACATTCAAAAGGTGGAGTAATCTGCTGACCATAGAAGAAAATCAGTAGCTCAGCACCTATATAAAAGGAAGGTAAAGGATTATTAAAAATTTTGGAGTCAGAAATTAATAGCTTGAAGAGCTTACCCCCTCTCTCTCCCCCCACATGGGACAGAATCTGTTCTCAGTCACTCCAGTGCAACCCCAGGAGGCTTCCATGATGATAACTGGTGTTATCAGTAACAGAATGTGGCTACATCCATACCCTGTAAATGTTGCAGGTAGGCAGGATATTTCCCTCCAATCAGTTTCTGATTATCTTGATTGAAAACCACATCATCCTCGCATAGGGCTTAATTTCATTGATTCCATTGAATTCAGTGGGTTTTGGATCAGTATTTTAAAGTTTTAACTCAGGTTTTTGCTGTCACCATAGGTGCTTCTTTTTAGTGTTTCAACTGTAGTCTGTGCATTAATGGGAAAGGATAAGGGTTACCCTCTTTGTCTCTAAAGAATATGAACGGCAAAGCTAAGATACTTGGTAAAGGAGGAGTGTAACTAGAAAGTGTTTAAAATCTCAGTGGTTACCATAGTTTCTCATTCAGCGACTAAGAAAAGTTTCTTGAATACAGAACAAAGCTCTCTGTGCGTGTGTGTGTGTGTGTGTATGAACGTTTAGAAGAAAGAATTCAGTATTTTGTGATGCTTGAAGATATTTTAAATGAAATGTTAATTAATATCAAATATTGTGATCGTTATTGATGTTTAAAATGTCTAGACTTAAAATTCTTCATTTGTCAATTAAACTTTGAACAAGTAACCGTATCCAAAGATATTTTTAAAACGTTTGCTGCAAAGTGAAAATATTTAAGTCAACAATCAGAAATAATGGTTCACGTTATCCATCAAGTTCTTGAGAAATAAAAGACCAAACCCCTCACACCCTATGCGTAGATGTGTAGATCAAGTGAATCAAGCTTGAAATAGTAATACCTAGGGATTTGTGAACAGTTCATATTACAGAACCTGAAACCTACCCTAAATCAGGGTGGGTGCGGTTTAATGTTGTATGTGCAAACTTCAGCCCAGGTTTGCAAATGGTTCAGGTGTATGTTATAAATGCAGCCAGCCCTTGCCCTCTCCATAATGGATCACTGCCTCCTCTAATCCAAAAGTATGTTCAGGGGAACAGGATTCACCCTCTACCCTCATGTAATAAGGTGGGGGAAACACATTCTTTAACAGCAGCTTAGCAAATGGGCACAGGAACAAAGATGTCTCATAATTCTTAGCATACTATCCAGGGAAGCTCTGGAGTTCCCTAGGAACAGCATGCTGGGGAAGAAAAGCCCTTCATACCTAGCATGTGATTGCTATGGAATCCCAGGGTTTCCCTAGCCAGAATGCCTACTCATTATGAGTTGTCTCTCACTGCCACTGTGCTCATTTATAGAACTACCATAGCATGAAAGTTCCCAGGTTCCTCAGTACTATATAATATAAAATTGCATGTGTATGTATTTTAGAAGGGATATGAATCCTTGTGATTCAAGCTACAAGCCAATAACAAACTGAGTGGGGGAAGGTGGGGGGTTGTTTAGGGAGAAACTCCACTGTTAGGCAGATTATTCCATAATTGCCCACTACAGGGGTTTCTTGCATCTTCCTCTGAAGCATCTGACGCTAGTCACTGTTAGACACACACACACAGTGTTAGTAGGTAAATCAGTGATCTGACCCAGCATGGCATGGCAGTTGTTATGTCAATTTCTAGCTACTGAGCTTTCTGCCAGTGGTATGAAAGATGGCAAACATCTGTCCCTACAGGAAATCTGCACATTACTTACAGCAAAAAGGAACAAACATATTTCTCTTCATCTTAAAATAACTTTTTCCAAGGTGGTTGATTATTTTATGTGTAGATTTTGATGGTGGATTTTTGTGGGGGACAGAACTTGTCTGGTTATCAGATTGCTAAAAGAAAAAGTAATTTAAAGGTTTTTTGTTTTGTTGTTTTTCATTTTTTTTTCTATATCCAGCTCCTAGAGAGGAGCTGGAAATATTACTAGAACACTTGCATTTAATTTTTGAAATGAACACATTTTTTGAAAGACCTGTTAATTGGTAACATCATTTAGCTGGCATATGGCTAGCTAATAATCCAGGCTTAATTAGCAAGTCTGGGAAAGAATACCCTCCTAATATGGAATTAAAGCAGTCATCATTGTTCTTTAATCAAGAATAAAGAATTTTATGAACCTAGAGTTTAGCAGACTGTTTTCAATCATGCTGTATGAATTTGAGTTCTTTTTAACACTGATCCACTGAGGAAAACAGATTTTTTTAATTGCCATCATTTGTGTTGATGCAGAAAAAAGATGGAAGAACAATACCTCTTTCCATATAATTGCACCTTAGTGAAGGTGATGCTGAAGACATAGCTTTCTTGATTCTCAAAGCATTAAAATCCCATAGATGTGGATAATGGGGATGAAACATTGCGTGACCCTTTGAAAATATCCCCGTCATTGTAACCACTATATAGTGTCCTTTGGTTGGATCTCCGCACTTTTGGCACTCCAGTGCACCTCATGTCTTGCCATCATCTAAGGACAGACATGGTCGATCAGCAGGACAGGTGGTGGGCACTACCTACATGCCCTCGGAATATTCAACAGTATTTAATAGTATGTCAGGGATTAAATGGTCATTGGTTTGTTGACAGGCAGCCACCCTGCAACAGGGCCTTACAAAATGGTTAATGCTGAACTACCAACTGGGAGTAATAAACTGAGAAGTGGTGGAGGGAAGTTGCAATAATTAAGAGCTAAATTATTCCCTTGAAGCAGTGAGCATGTATCAAAGGGCAATATTTGGCATATTGTTTGGGTTAAAAATTAAGGGTCATGGGTACTGTATTGCGATAGGGAGGGGAAAGTGTAGCATTAAGGGCCCACTCCTGCCAGATGCTGAGCATCTCCTCAGGGGTGCTGAGTGCCTCCACAGTAGTGGGCCCCAAAAGTGTTAGTAAATAGAGGGAAAGTGGGGAAGGATGTCGCAGCTTTTTATTTCATTGGTAGAGCACAGTCAATTAACTAAACAATTGTTTATTCATCTTGTAACTCTTTGGCTCAGCACCCCTACTAATGGCATAATATCCTATAACATTTTGCTTAAAGTCACATTTTATAAGTGATCTATTTACTAACAGGATATTTTTGTGACTTGATTAGCATGAGACATAGAGTGCCCTTTTGAGCATGAATTTATTAACGAGCAGCATAGTTTAGAATGTTTTTATCAAACTAGAAAGTTCAAATAAAGGACAAGCACAATTATATAAACAAAACATCTAGCAAGCTGCTTGTTTCTTTTTCCATTTCAGAGCTCATTTGTAATCCACACCATTTAGTGGCTGATACACTTGACAGAGCATCGACATTATTGGTAAAGTCACCTTGACCTTCAGGGCAGTCCCTACCACATGGGTGTTTTAGGTATCTGGCTAATTTCCTTACAGCACCTGATGTATTTGTTTAAGTGGTAAAATTCACTGGCACCATGGCATTCTGTTAGCAGGTATGTCTCAGGGGAGATTTGCTCTACATAAAACCATATTCTCTCAAACCATGAGCTGCCATTTACAACTACACTCTGCTTCTTCTTTTTTTTTTTTTTTAAATAATGCTGTTATCTGAATGTACTTGGCATTTTTCCATGATGTTGGAAGTGTTTTAAAAGTGAAGGTACGCAAGGAATTCTGTTTACATTCCTTTACAGTATTTAGTCCAATTTAAAACTGGGCACCAATAGTATCTCAAATTTTCATTCATCAACTCAAAGGATAATCATTGCAGAGTATGTTGCAATTGTTGAGCTCAGAGTAAAGATGCGATAGTATGAGATCTAAAGGCACTTACCTTGCTCAGAAAAGCCTTTTCCTTAGGGAAGTTGATGGTGCCTGTCTTCAGGAGGAGTGCCTGCCTTCAGGAGGAGTAAAACCAGAGCTAAGAATTTAGTTTGAGCTCACAAAACTTGGCAGCAGAAACTTATGGGTCTTTGCACCAGATTTTCTCTATAGTAAGTTCTGGAACTGTTTTCATAAAAGGACATTTATGTAACAAGGTTAGAAGCTGACCAATTATACACGCACTAGGGACTACATGTTTTGTCAGATGAATGGTTTGGTCATCGCTCTTAGTAGGAGTGAAAGCATAAGTGAACACTACATCAAATTACTGTAGCTAGTAATTGAATAATAGATTTCTAGAGAGGTGTCTGCTCAATAAATAGCTTTATTACAGTTGTCTGTGTTTCAAGGTGGGTTTTTTTTATTATTATTTGCAGTTTTACCCAAGTAATGACATTTTTGTGGGTCTCTGTTGCAAGCAGAGTATCTATCAAAGGATGATTTAGATCCACAGCAGGGAATTGCGCTTGTTTTTCCAGCGGTTCACTACAGCTTGGAAATAACCAAAATATTAACATTTGGTTCCTTTTCTGAGCTTTCTAACAAATAATCTGGAACTGCAGCTTTATTTGCAGGAGAAGCAGAGGCTGCAACCCTGGACCCCCCAGGGGAAATAAATTTTAAGAAAATTGTGACACTACATAAACAGAAAAGTATGCAAAACCCCTGCCTGAAATCTTCTGCTCCTTAAGTTGCATATGTTAATGGCTGACTGCATCAGAATAAGCAGAGAGGGAAGGAGGAGAGAGGCAATATTTTTAATAAGGCTACAGGATAAAAATACAGTAGGGATTCAGGAAAAGTTATTATATACACTTCATTATTATGTATACACTGAGAGGTGCCATCTTTTTCTAAATCAGTATGTCAGTCTAGGTGTCTGTCTATCTGAATAATGCCATCTGAAATTTTGCATGATACGTTAAAGGCCTGGACCCTGCATCATTGCAATGATTTTCAGTTTTGCCTTTCACTTCAGTACAAATTGGATCAGGTCCCTAAGACACTGATTTTCAGAGGTGTTGAGCAAAACTCCTGTGAACTCAGTGTGAACTGCAGGTGCTGAGCACCTTGAGAATGCAGGCCTAATTGTCTTGCATAACAGTTTACTGGATGCAAACTTTTGTACATTTCAAATGCTGATGTGCTGTATTGTCACAAAAGGGTGTTAGATATTTAATTAACACACAGAATGCTACTTGATCAGCAAATATCTCAGCAGTTCTTTTTAAATAAAGCTAGTATTAAAACTTCTCATGTTTTAATTAGAACAATTTTACCTTGCCAACATTACTTTACACTCTTCATGAGAAAAGCAAATCCATGTTTTTACTAATGGCATTAGAATTCTGATTAAAATTTCTGAGACTGGAAACTTCAGAGTTAACTTTAGCTCAGCTCAATTTGTCTGGTGGTTATACGAAATACTCATCACTGTGTTTCATCCTTTACTTACTGGGTATGCTGCTCCATCGCTAAAGGTAAGTCTGAACATGCTTAGTTTGCAGATCAGAACCCGAGAGCTTATATGAGGTTTGTTTCTGTTTAATCTACTTTGCTTTTTTACTAGTAATATTTTAATTAAAAAGCATAATCTTAAACTGAAACAATCCTAAAGAAAACAATGCTTCCAGGTAGCACCTTTTCAATTCATACTGTGATATTTGGAGGATACTTCAGAGCTGTATTTGTTTGCCTGAGCACAGTGCACTTAGTCACACTTACTGTACTTTTAAAAAGAAACTACAGATTCTTTACCTGCTCTTCTGTATAGAGAAATCTTATCCCTTATGCACTGTAGGGACTTCAGAGATGTTTTGGCCCTCCATAGTGTCAAAAGATGATATCCTAGTTTTAATTAAGAATTGTTATAAAGTATCATATCAGTGGATAAAATAGATTGAGAATGGGCTAAAAATCTGCTTATAAAATCTTTGTATTAGGCCCCTCTGCAACCATTGAGGTGAATCAAGTTGATCCAAAGTATCATGGAGCATGTATTAGAAAAAGTTATTGTGCTTGCACAACTAATGGTTTTCAGGCATGATTGAGATTTTTTAGCAGTACCAGCAAGGATTTGTTTCACACCATGAACAAATGGCCTTGGAAAGGTAATTATATTATCATAAACTAAGCTACTTTTTTTAGTTAGTGAACAGACAATTCTATTTTGTTGTTGTCCTCAAACTAAAAAAAAAAAAAAAAAAAAATGATGTCCAAGATACAAAATCCTGAAACTGGGGGGTTATAACTGACCATCTGAAATAACTAGAGCTATAGCAGTACAAGAGTTCTGCTATATACATTTTCATTTTATTTTGTCTCTTACCCCACCTCCAGTGCCACCTATTATCAGTAACCTCAGTATATCTGCAGTGAAAAGCTCATTATGGTAGTTTCCAGTGAAAACCAGCTTACTTTCAATAACTCCCAAACTCCAGACATTTTTTCAGATTTTCAGCCAAATGAATGATTTAGTAGAACACATATACTATCTATACATGCATAGCACCTGGGGAGTTTATAGATGATTTTTTTCCAGTGAAATGTGGATCCCTAAAAGGTTCTGTCTTGACAGTCACCTGTCCCTTAAGAAACTACAACCTGCAGATTTCTATGGCTTTGAGTGGAAAGCATTTTCCATTCACAGGGAGGGTGAAAGAAGATCAAAAGCACTTTAAATAGAAAAATCATGAAAACTAGGTCTACCCCGTCTGTTTAAAGAAAGTGGAAACTTTATGGGCTTCTCCTCCGGTTTTCTTCTCCCACAAGAGCTGACACTAGAGAAGGCATTAGGCCTACTGTTCATTTCTTGGAATCCCACTGCTTTTCTTCTGTTGACCAGCTGTGATGCTAATCTGGTCTCATCCCTGGAAAATAATAAGCTACTGGTACATCAGGCAACTAACCAGACGAGGATTCAAGTTTAAAGTGAGTCACTTTCTGTTCTGTCGATATGATAGTAAAGCGTCATTTCGTTTTTTTATTATGATAATCAACATGATTCACCTTCAGATAATAAATTCAAAGAATTAATTACCTCCACATAGATGCAGGCATTCTTTATAAGAGTACACAACTGTGAATAGACATCAGTAACAGGTCAGATACTGTACATACCATGCTCTGTGTCTCATACTGTATACCAAGTGATGGACTAGTCTACATTTTATATATGTATTTATATATAAAATTTTTGCTTAGATTTCACACTCATGTATTTTGTGTGTGGGTGTGTGAGAGAGAGAGAGAGAGAACGTTTCATTGGGAGGTTATGTTAAAGAATTTTCTAAGCCTACTCAAAAACATTCCTGTTAATCACTTTTTTTCAAACAAATGCCAACTGCCTGCCTGGCAGAGCAAACTTTGGAGTACACGTGGTGCTTACATGAGAAATGGTAAAATAAACAACACAGAGAAGGTAACACTAATTAACCTCATGGAACCCTGGTTTTCATTCAATATCATACACTATCAAGTCGCAGTGTTTCAGAGGGCAGCCATGAAATTTTGCTGGAGCTTAACCAGTTCTGATTAATGTCGTGTGCTCTTTCTCCAATTCATTTTGCATAGGTTTTTAACTTTGCAGGGGATGGCAGAGCTTCAGACTGCCATGTGCATAAATGCCAAATAGCAAAGAAAATACCAAAGGTTAATCATAGCTCCCTAGTAAGGGGATTCTTTGTTCAGTTAAAAAGGTTGTTCTCTGAGTATTTTTTTCTCAAATACATTTTATTCTGTGTTTTTGAGAATCAGACGTGACTCATAACCAAGTTACAGTATAAGCATCACTGCTAAGTCTGCTTGGGCCCAAACTCATGGGAGAATCTGGCAATATTAAGCACTGGCACGTTATATCTTTGCCCAGAACAAATCCCTCTAAAAGGTTGTCAAGGTTCCTCCCCCACTCTGAATTCTAGGGTACAGATGTGGGGACCTGCATGAAAACCTCCTAAGCTTACTTTTACCAGCTTAGGTTAAAACTTCCCCAAGGTACAAATTAATTTTATCTTTTGTCCTTGGAATAACCACTGCCACCACCAAACCCTAACTGGGTTTACTGGGAAATGTAGTTTGGACACGTCTTTCCCCCCAAAATCCTCCCAACCCTTGCACCCCACTTCCTGGGAAAGGTTTGGTAAAAATCCTCACCAATTTGCATAGGTGACCACAGACCCAAACCCTTGGATCTGAGAACAATGAAAAAGCATTCAGTTTTCTTACAAGAAGACTTTTAATAGAAATAGGAGTAAAGGAATCACCCCTGTAAAATCAGGATGGTAGGTACCTTACAGGGTAATTAGATTCAAAACATAGAGAATCCCTCTAGGCAAAACCTTAAGTTACAAAAAAGACACACAGACAGAAATAGTCATTCTATTCAGCACAATTCTTTTCTCAGCCATTTAAAGAAATCATAATCTAACACATTCCTAGCTAGATTACTTACTAAAGTTCTAAGACTCCATTCCTGTTCTATCCCCGGCAAAGCAGCATATAGACAGAGACACAGACCCTTTGTTTCTCTCCCTCCTCCCAGCTTTTGAAAGTATCTTGTCTCCTCATTGGTCATTTTGGTCAGGTGCCAGCGAGGTTACCTTTAGCTTCTTAACCCTTTACAGGTGAGAGGATTTTTCCTCTGGCCAGGAGGGATTTTAAAGGGGTTTACCCTTCCCTTTATGTTTATGACAAAGGTCGATAAAGATATTTCCTATTTATGTAGAACATTGCAGCCAAAATATAGGGAAAATTATATTCTCATTTCTTAAAGCAAAATGCATAGGACCAGAGTGTGAGCAACCACAGAGGGGTGAGAAAGCAATTTTTGCCCATTGTGTGACTCTTCAGGACTTCGCATAACAGCAACCTCTGGGGTGTCTTCTACATCTCTATGGGGTGGTGGGGAGAGTAGGGGAAAAGCAACAGGATCGTGACCCGGAGCCCTTTACATCAGCTTGTACAGGTAGAGCTGGTGTGGTGGTAGAAGTGTTGTACACAGCCACATTGGAAAACCTGTTAAAATGGTCAAATTAAACATGACACAGTTAGGACTGTCTCGGTTCTATCCTGGAATCCCAGTATGTAAGTTTATTGGCCCTAGATTAACACTCATTGCCTTGTCTCACTTGACCTTGGAAATCTAACATAGTTGTTTTTTTTAGATATCATGAGCCAGATCCTCAGCCCAGGTTAAACTTCACTGTGCATTGCCAAAGGGCTGCCTGTAAATGACTCTAAGCTATGCCAAAGGCTAGACAGACTCATGTTTGGCCATAGGATCAATGCAACCACTTTCCCTCTGCCCTTTCCCCAGATCCTGCACTGAGCATAGCCCAGCTGGACCTGGGGATCTGCTCCCTGTTCAGTTATCTGAATTGTTATTTTTGTAATACAGCTTGGATTCAGATTAATAACAACACCCTGTGAAGTTGACACAGAGTATTGTTACTATTTACTGAGCGCCAACAGTCTGCTTAGCGCTGTACAAACATAAAGGAAAAACTAGCACATTCCAGGAGCCCAAAGACTAAGGCGGAGATTATCAAAGTCATCTGGGTGAAGCTGGTGGCCACTTGGTATCTGAATCCCCTAGGTGGCGTTGAAGAACTCAGCCTACCTCAGTGACAGGTCAGACGCTGTACATATCATGCTCTGCGTCTCAGACTGTATATCAAGCGATGGACTAGTCTAGATGTGGCAAAGGTGGTGATGAGGAATCAGCGTAGGAAGGCTTTAGAGGAAAAGTGTGTTTCAAGGAGGGATTTGAATACAGAGTGGGAGGTCATTTAGTGTGTGAGGAATAGCAGGCTGGGCCAAGTGTAAGATGTAGCGGGGGGGGGGAAAGGAGCAAAGACAAGAGTTAGAGGAGGTTGTGAACTGCGCATTAAGGATGGGTTGGAAAAACATGGAGCAGGATGAAATGAAAAGCCGGAATTTTATGCACAGGCATGGGTTTGTTGTTATAGAGTTGCTCATGAATGCTGGGCTACTGGTCCAAACAGAACACAGTGGGCCTTTCGTGGGAATGGGCCATATCCATCCCAATTGAATTGGCCTCGTTAGCACTGACGCCCCCACTTAGTAAGGCAACTCCCATCTCTTCATGTGCTGTGTATTTATACCTGCTTACTGTATTTTTCACTCCCTTCATCTGATGAAGTGGGTTATAGCCCATGAAAGCTTATGCCCAAATAAATTTGTTAGCCTCTAAGGTGCCACAAGGACTCCTCGTTGTTTTTGCTGCAGAAACTGTTCTGCAAAGATCTGCATTCTGTACTGCCTTGCATCTACTGTGGCCCTTCGCAGCTGTGCAAAGTGTGCAGTGCAATGTGGGTGTAAAGTCCTGCCATTGGGTAGCATTTCATTCTTCTATCAGGTGTAAATGGCTGCACCAGGAATGAAGAATCTGCCCCCAGGGAGTGCACAGCCCCATGTGCATCATGGAGCCAAGTTCTGCAGCGCCCCACTTCACCAGGGATGACAGTGGGCAGTAAGTCTGAAAACTGTAAGGGCGTACAGGCTGGAAGCGCCACCTAAGGCAGGGGGCATGTACTTCAACATTTGAGGACTAGACTTGCTTTAATGAAAGCTGCCCTGACATTTTAATAAAAGAAATGCATGAGATACAACAAGAATTTAGTCAGGAAGAGGGTGGGAAAGCTCAGTTCTCCAAAGCTCATGGTCTTGCAAAATGCCTCCAAATAATGCTGTGACATCCCACACCCCTTTCAGGCACTTACAGAAGATGACTCATTCAACATTATTGTTCAAGTTCATCTTTCTATAATATGTATATAATTTTTACATATTTTTTCTTACAGAGTAATACTGTGCTTTGCTTATAGCCTTCAATAGGCTACCTAGTATTCTTGATCAATGGTTGCACTCCCATGGATGTCAATCACAGCTGCCCACACACACCTTGAGCTGTATTTCGCCTGAAGTCTAAGTCATTATGACACAAATGTCAAACTGTCTGACATCAGAAACAAAGGAGATAAAACTCAAGTGTCTTGGAAATTCATCTTCTTGTAAAGGTTCTTAAAATAAAACCATGATTTGCTAAGTGCAAAGAATAATTATTTCAAAAACTGCTATTTTTAATGCCACAGAGTTAAGTGTGATTTTTGACAAATTTCAGCAAGACAAAACTGTAATCTCAACAGATGCCATTCAACGTATACTGTATTTTGTCAAATCCTATTTTGTGCTGTAAATATGGCCCTTAACTAGATTCCGCAGTCCTGAGAGCTGTCATTACACGGGGACTGTGGAGTAGATGCTTGCATGCATTAGTGTTGCAAGGTACTGTAAGCATTGTGTGGGAATAATAGCCATTTAAAGCCAGGGACTGGAAAGTCCTACGTTGATATTGTTTCACATTTTAAAAAATTATATCCACTTATCTGGATGTTAGGAATGCATATTTATTTTGTCGAATAATTGATTGGGATTTTATGTTGTAATTTATGGTGTCATTATATGATGCATGTCGCCTAATTGTTATAGGAAATATGGCAGAGCATCTGGCCTGGAAGGCTAGCTCCCGGCCCCTCCCCTGCAGGCTCAGCTCACTGCACCGCTGGCGCAATGCTCTGGGGGGGGTGGGGTTATGAGCTCCTGGGACGGTGCAGCTGCAGAGCCCGGCCTGACCCGGTGCTCTGTGCTGCACGGTGGCATGACTGGCTCCAGCCGGGCGGTGCAGCTGTAGCGCCGCCAGCCACCCGTGCTCCAGGCAGCGTGGTAAGGGGGCAGGGAGCAGGGGGATTGGATAGAGGGCAGCGGAGTTTGGGAGGGGTGTTCAAGGGGCAGGGGTTCGGATAGGGGTTGGGGCGGTCAGAGGCAGGGAACAGGGGTTGAATGGGGGCAGGAGTCCCAGGGGGACAGTCAGGAATGAGAGGAGGGGTTGGATGGGGTGGCGGGGGAAAGTCGGGGTGGGGGTTCTGGGGTCGCTCAGGGGACAGGGAGAAGGGGTGGTTGGATGGGGCAGGGGTCTGGGGGGAGGCAGTCAGGAATGAGAGGAGGGATTGGATGGGGTCCTGGGGGGGCCATCAGGGGTGGGGGTTCTGGGGGCAGTTGGGGACAGGGAGCGGGGGGGTGGATGGGGCAGCGGTCCCGGGGGGGCCGTCAGGGAATGGAGGGGTTGGATGGGGCAGGAGTCCCGAGAGGAGACAAGAAGAGGGGGGAATAAGGGGCAGGGGCCGGGCCATGCCTGGCTGTTTGGGGAGGCACAGCCTCCCCTAACCAGCCCTCCATACAATTTCCAAAACCCGATGCGGCCCTCAGGCCAAAAAGTTTGCCCGTCCCTGGTTTAGGAGCTACTTCCTTAAACATCAGAACTTCTGTTATTTCTTCATTGGGTGACACCATAACATGGCAAGCCTTTGTAGTTTCTGTTTCAGATTTTAGCCTGACATTATTGCTGAGGACACCCAGCTCCATATTCTGGACTAAAGGCTGTGCTGTGCTGAGTTTGGACTCAGAATAGTTGAGAAGGAAAGGGAGTGGAAAGGAGCCACCTTTATGCTTCCCTAATTTTTGGCCATCTGAAATGACTTTTGAAGTAATTTAGAGCAGCCTAAGGGCTGCTGTGTATTGCACTGACTGCTTTGCTGAATCAGCACCTTAGTTCAGAACCATGAAGGAAACATTTGTATATGGACTCTCACATGTGTGCAGCTGATTTCATTTATGGCTTGGTCTCCTAAATAGAATATAAGATATGGCACAACATTTTGTGACAATCCAATATTAATATTAGACACTCCAGGTACAGTGTACATATAGGTATATACAGGAACAGATGCATCCGATGAAGTGAGCTGTAGCTCACGGAAGCTTATGCTCAAATAAATTTGTTAGTCTCTAAGGTGCCACAAGTCCTCCTTTTCTTTTTGCGAATACAGACTAACACGGCTGCTTCTCTGAAACCTGTCAGATACTTCAGTGCTGCTCATGGTATAAAGTTGTAGTCAGACATATAGGAGTGTTGGAAATCGTATTGCTTGTGTAATTTAAAACTGTGCTAGACTAAACACTCTGGGGTATACTAGGAAACAGTCTCGCATTGTCAGGAGGCATTCTCCTATTTTCTTCTAGGATTCATTACCCTTTTTGTTTCATCTCCACCTCTCATCCTGCTTGAGAAACTGTTTTTATCTCCTTTTTTTACTATGGTTAAAATTTTCAAACACCCCTACACGATTTAGGTTCCTAAGTCCCATTTTCAAAAGTGACTTTGACACTAAGAAGCGCAATCTTATTTGAAAGTCAATAATCTGAAACAGATAATAAATAAAAACAAGTAAAAAGAAAGGTAAAGAACATTTTATTTTCTGTTCCTTCCTATCTTCCTGGAGTGAATGTGGCAAAAAAGAGGAGAAATAGATCATACAGAAAGTAACTTCAGACAATACTTAGTATCAAAATTGATGTTGCAGATTGAGCATGATCTTGTATTTCCTGTATGTGTTAAACATCCATGGAAATCAATACAAAAAATGTTGGATCAAATCACTAGAAAATTGCAAATGTTATTGTTTTGAATCTGTGAAACAGTTTTTCTTGTAAAGGACCACATTATGCCATTTATTGTTTTCTTTTATGCTGTATTATGCCTTCAAAGCAATAGGGAGTTATGCTTAAAAAATCAATGGTATGATATGGCCCAGTGAATTTAGAACAGGAGGAAACATGAATCTGTGAATCCCCTTTCCTATAGAAAGTTCTAAAAAGGCTGCACCTACATTCTGTGTCCTTTGTTTTCAAATGTGTCTACTTCTTTTAATCCAATAGAGTACCGAACAAATCACTACATTGTGTCAGAATTTTCCTGAAGTCCAGGCAAACGGCATGGAAGGACAAAAGGACAGCCAAGATCCACCCCTGAGACCACTGGGACGAGCCCTGTCTGATGCAGATAGGTTGAGAAAGGTCATCCAAGAACTTATGGACACTGAGAAATCGTATGTCAAGGTAATAGAAAAAACCTCCTGTTTAGCTATATGCTTCCTGTTGAGCTCTACAATGGTTTGCATACTATACTTGTACATTTTCAGGCTTATCTGTGTATGAGCTGACCACTAAAAGGGCCTGAGCTTACTCACATGAGCATTCACATCACCTTCAATGGACTTACCTTTTGTGAGTAAAGGCTGCAGGTCCAGGCCCTAAGATTTCAGATCCTTGGGCAATTTGAGATGTATTCCTATATCCAGGGGAGTGGAAATTCATGGGCAGAGGGCATCTGCAATATCTGAGGATTGAGATCATCCTGTCAGGTCATCCAGTGGATTTTTCCATACTTCTCCAGAATTTAAGCTTTCATATATTTTTAAAGATTAGCTTTTCTGATTACGAAGAATGTCTTTTACCATGGAAACTAATGCATTGGTCAATAATTGGCAATTATTTTTGAGTCTGCAGCCAGGGAGACTAAAACACATAATGCACAATTTCAGCTATTTCTAGTAATAATAATTTGTTCAATTAGTAAATAAGGCCATACTTTTTTTGAATGCCTGGCTCTTTAATTAGACCCAAGCTAATTAAGTCTGAATTCCAAAAGCAGAAATTTCAATTAAAAGTCTTATGTGAAGCTTGTATTTGTTAACTTTCATCAAGGAAGAAGCCTGTTCACAATCCGAAGTACTGCCAACCTAACACTTGATCTCCAAAATATATGCTATTAGGTATAGGTATTTGCTGGAATCAACATGCATGTGGAAGTCTAGGAGGGAAGGTTCCCAATGTATTTGCTTTAGAAATCTCAATTATCTCCAGCTATTCTTCCTCGAGCAAACTAGGTATATCTACATAAAATGGATCCCTGAAGAAGTCCAGCTGCTCTTTCTTGTATAGAGACCACTTTAATCAAGGTTTCAGAGTAGCAGCCATGTTAGTCTGCATCCACAAAAAGAAAAGGAGGACTTGTGGCACCTTAGAGACTAACAAATTTATTTGAGCATAAGCTTTCGTGAGCTACAGCTACAGTTCACAAAAGCTTATGCTCAAATAAATGTGTTAGTCTCTAAGGTGCAACAAGTACTCCTTTTCACTTTAATCAAGACTCAGATTGTGCCCTTAGATATTTGGATGCATCCACTTATGATACAAAGCAAGCATTGTACCTACTTGGACATGGGAACGTGACCTAAACTATGTGCAGGCATTTGGTAATCAGATAGTTTCATCTCGATCCCCCAAAATTCAAATAGCTTCAAGGACGACAATTCAGATTCTTTTTATCTTGTGGTTTAATATGGAGGTCATTGAGGTGTGTTGTAATAGCTGCCAAACATCCCAGATCAGGCAAGTCATAACATTTTGGTGCAGGGCTCTCAAGAAGACACACATTCTGCCCTCTCTGTAAGAAATTCTGCCACTTCTTTTCTCAGGGTCACAAAGCCCTACTGCATTGACCCACGAGGCAGCCATCACACTTTGATATGACATAAGTCTTCCAAAACAGCTTCAAGTCTGTGAAGAAATGACTGGAAAAGCCCTTTAATCATGTTGCCCTGAAAAAATAACAAAGCACCTTAATGTGTAATAAGGTTTAAAAACACTACACATCATTTTGATTGTTAATACTAGTGTTTAATGGACTTGTTACTGCTATTGTTCACCCAACCTGCATGCTTATGAACCTTGATGTTGTTCATGTATTTCAATATTTATGTTCTTCATAAAACCATCTTCTGTAATATTTGTGTACCTCTCTGCACTAAAACATCATTTCTTTGTTACACTGTGCAGTTTGGGGCTATAAGACTGATAAAGCCTCAGTGTTAGGTTCTGATTAGTTTGCGTCTAAACTAAAAATAGTTTTTAGTGTTGCAAAAAAGTGAATTGTTTCTCAGTTTTCTTCTTGAACATGATTTTTATACACAGCTTTCAAATGCAGTACGGTTTTGAATTGTTATATAAAGCTGAGCAAATTCTTTGTTTCTTGCAGGATTTGAGCTGCCTTTTTGGGTTATACTTGGAACCCCTTCAAAATGAGACCTTCCTTACCCAAGATGAGGTGAGGCAATGGTTAAAAAAGATGTTTTCTTCGTTCTTTTTTATTCTTTCTAAAATCGCTTGACACTTGGGCGAACATGACGGAGAAAGCAAACAGCAAACATACCAATAGAGCATACACTATTGTGTTTTTCTATTTAGCACATTAGTTACATCTTTTGTAATGGTAATTGTTCTCCTGACTAAAACATTTCTAAAAAATACTTTGGTATTTTTTAGCCACTTTTTCTTTGTGGAGTCAATGCCAACATTATTAAGAAAACAAAAAATCATTGACCTGTGGCATCCCTTTGTTTATAGCTCCTCTTTAGTGGATTGTCTCCTCATGGCATCCAGTAAAGTTGGACACTTCATGTCTGTCGTGTCTGATTTTCACACAGATGGAGTCATTGTTTGGCAGTCTGCCAGAAATGTTGAATTTCCAGAAGGTGTTTTTGGAGACCCTGGAAGATGGAATTTCTTCCTCCTCAGATTTTAACACACTGGAAACCCCATCCCAGTTCCGGGTAAACATGTGGTCTTTTAACAAATTGTAATGTGTCTGGAAGTTTGTGCAGAGTTCTGGTATTTAGGTTTATTTTCTCTCTCTCTTCTCTTTCTCTCCATATAGCAGGTTTTTTTATGTTTTAAAAGCTTTGCTTTTTATTGCAAATACATATTTGAGCACTGACTGAATTCAGAAATGAAAAATAAAGGCCTACTTTGCATTTTAGTTCTTCTCTTTTCCATGGTGCATGATGTGCCATTGGAAACAAGTACAGATTTAGATGTTCAGTATTCTATAAACACATAATGCTTAAAGGTGCTGTGTTCTCTTATAGCAAGGTCATTATCGCTTGGCCAAATTCTGCCCTGCATTATGCCCCCTGCAATCCACTGAAGTCATGGTGCCTAATTCACCGGCTACATGATACAAATAACCCCAACTATAGTCAATGGGAGTTCTCTCACATCCAGGGCCCATGGAGAGTAAGTGAAGGCAGAATATGGCTCACTGTATGGTTCTTCAGTATGCCTTAGTAGCACCACTCACTCACCACCCACAAGAGTTGGCTCCTATCCCGTGTCTGCTGTGTTATGGAAGTAGGGGACAGTTCTGCTGTGTCTCCCAGATACGCATTGACTTTTACTAAAGAAATTTTGGGTAAAAAGGCTATTTTTAAAATTTTGTTACTTTTTTTGGTTTGTCCCCTTCCCACCTCTTTTAATGGCTCCTACTTTTTTACTCTGTCATTCTGTGGATTGCTTTCTGATAAGATCTCTCTCCTGCCCTGGTAGTCCCCAGGACTCGCAGCCCTTCCCAAGCTTACCTTCATCCAAAAAAAGAAACACAAAGGCACCCAGGAATTACCACCTTTTAGAAAAAAATGTAAACAGGCTTGAAAATCATCAGAATTTTTTTTATACCTTCTTCTGTCATCAGCCCCTACTTGCTTTTCACCCATACAGTCACCCATATTCTTCCCAACACCATAAGCTCCGTCACATGGTTGCCCAACCTTCTCCCTATCCCATTGCAGCCATGTAGTAGGATAAAACTATATAATGTAGTCATTGAGGGGTAAACTAAGTGTATTCAACAGCATGACCAGTTATTAAACCTTGTGCAAGAAGCAATATTGTCAGTGTAAAGTAAACTTCCCAATACCTTTCCAATGGGGTAAACAGGGTTTTTGAAGAGCAAATGATTGCATGTGTTTGCATATCCAAGTATAGGAATGGAATCCCATTGTGTCTGTGTGAAGCTCCATTTATAAAATGTGCTGTTGTTAAGCAGCAGACACAGCAAAACCGATTTATTTTTGCAGACTCATGCTGCAACATGACGCTGTTGGCAGAGAAAGGAATCAAAGATGAAGTAATTGGTGTAGCTGACCCACACATACCTGGGACAGGGAGAGTGGAGGAGTACAGGGAATTATTTTTATATGTGCAGGAAAACTGCCTCTTCACACTTTTCAATTGACAGGCTCATGCTAGCTGTGATTTTCTTTGTGTAGAAGACAGGAGGTATGGAGATGTAATGAGTAATGCAGAAACACTAGAATTTTATTATAACTACTGATTTGTTTTTTCTTGGATTGCTCTATGAAGTGGCACTAATTACAGTATTAATCTTTAGCTTGTATGCATTTCATTAGCTTATTTCCCAAAGATACATAATAAATAGGGAAAGCTCAATTTTTTTAAGTTGTTCTTAATTTTTCTTTTTTAAAAAGTGAATTCAATGTTCATGAAACATGTCATTTTGATAGCACCGGAGACTGAAGTTCTCTATCTTGGACACCGCTGGTCCCCTGACGCACCTTTAATCCTGACCTGGAGGGACGAATGAGGGGAGAGTCAGTGCCCAAACCCTTGCAATGCTTGGTCTCATTGCTGAGGCTGAGACTGACTGCCAGATGAAGTGGTTGTTTTGGTGATGTCCACAGAGAACTGGCTGAAACCATCCAATCATTTACCGTAGGCCACTGAATAATTGTCAAATGGGAACAACTTTTACCTACAAACCTGGATTGGATTTGAATACATAACCTAAAGCCAAAAGGCTCCATATTCTACTAGAACCCTCTCACTTATACAGCCATACGTCGGAGAGGGTACACTTGCTTTTCAAACACCTACCTTTTGGAAAAATCCATTTCAACCACCTTTTTCAGTTGTAAACTGAGCATATTTATGGGAACGCCTTTGAAACAAAACAAATACAGAATCTAACAAGACTATCTGGCTTTTCAGAGTGGAGCCACACTTTAATGTTCTGGTATGCAGTGATTCCAGTTGTTAAATTAGGTTTATGGTTATATCTAGAGAATATATCCTTGCCAGCATGGTTCAGAACAGAAACTGCCTTAGCTTGGAAATGGGGCCACAACATAAACTATTTAAATCATTGCAGAGCCCTAATTAAGATTTTAATAAATAAATATGTTGATTATCTTGGTTTCAGAAACTGCTGTTTTCACTCGGTGGTTCTTTCCTGTATTATGCTGACCACTTCAAACTGTACAGTGGGTTCTGTGCAAACCACATAAAAGTTCAGAAAGTCCTTGAGCGAGGTAATTCATTTTTTTGATTGATATAATTCATTTGCATGACTTTAACTTCAAATAAATCACTATAACTAGTTTTATCAATTTGAGGTTTGTGCCCCAGGAGAATCCTAATATTAAAAAAGGAGAAGTGGGAGGTCTTTTTACATGAATATCTGTGATCTGTCTTTGTGCTGAAATGTAATCATGATCTGAGAAAATAATAGGAGAAGTTTTCTTTTGTAACACCTCCAGAGTAGCTTGAATAGCAACAGAAGCTCTTTCCATAAGGCTGTGCTATCTACAGATTCAGTTCACACTTAAAAAACCAGCAGCTTTGAGATCTATTTTTGGGTGTATGTGTGTGCGCAACATATGAGGGTTTGTGTCAGTCAAAGCTGCAGAGAACTAAGTGTACGTTGAGATAGAAGTGATAAATTAGTTCTTTCACACTGAGATCTTGGTGTTTGGTTGTTTTGGAGCAGGCCAAGTTTATGGTACATTGAGAGAGTTATGCCCAGGAGATGCTCACTCAGCAACTGTCAGTTCTGTAACGTTACTTGTAATTATTATGCTATTAAAACCCACGATTAATTATTCATTTTCTGCATTAAGCAGTGTTTGAAATGCATATGAAAAGTGCCTTTATAAAAAAAAAAAATGGAAACATTGTGTTCTTCTGTTCTCCAATTAGCTTCTATGACTTCTACATTGAACTGACCAGGTTTCCTTTCTACATTTAGCCAAAACAGATAAAGCTTTTAAGGCCTTTCTGGATGCACGGAACCCCACGAAACAGCATTCTTCTACGCTGGAGTCGTACCTCATCAAGCCTGTCCAGAGAGTGCTGAAGTACCCCTTGCTCCTGAAGGAACTGGTGTCCCTGACAGATAATGAGAGTGAGGAGCATTATCATCTGACAGGTCTCGATCTTCATTCTTCTATGGAGACTAAAGGGAGTTTCAGTTTAGTTTCAAGCCTTATCAAAATGGTACAACTGTTACACACCAGCAGAATTTCTGTGTTATTGGAAAGTCGTTTCAAATCTTAGAGAGAATAATACTTACTTTCCTTTCTCTCCTTTAAAAAAAAAAAAAAGTGATTAAGAGCAAGCTGCTTTCCGTTGTTTCCCAGAAAATCCTACTAGATGTTGGAGTGTATGGATGTCTTTGAAAAAATGGGTATGGCCAAGAGCTGCCATGATGGTTGGGACCAAGCTTCCCAATCTGTATTATTCTTGGAACACAATCAAGACAACTCAGTGTACTTGCTTTTTTTTTTTTTTTTTTTTTTTTTTTTAAGCTAGGAAATGGTGAAGAAAACTCCATCTTGTGGTGGTTATTCACTGTCAAAACATGTTAAAAAAAACTCAGCCAAATCAGTGAGAGAAAATTGCCCATAACTCTCATTTTAGTAGAGATGGATTTATGACTTCAGAGGTTTGCAATCTTCCCATTTAGAAAGGAAAAGACCACCTGTTTAAGCACAAGAGAAAAGGAAGTAGGGGTTATTATTGTCTAGGACCTAGTCCTCCCTCTCTCACCCAAGCAAAACTCCCATTTGATCCTTTATTTGGATTTTAAATTATTTCAGTGGAACTTGAAAGCACTCAGCATCTGAGGGATCAGCGTTTTGAGGAAATGTTTTATGGGTTAATTTTTTTCATTTTCACAACATACAGACTGAGCAAAAATCTATTGTAAGTGAGAAATCTGAGGCTAACATCGAAGCAACAGGCTTATCAGGTATGCCCAGATACTAGTTCATCTGGTGCCAGTGGCAAAACTTTCCTTTGACTTCAAATAGAGCTGGCTAGAACCTTTACTGGAGGATTCAGAGTAGATGCCAAGTAAATACAGGTGTCAGCAACCCTGATCACTTTATATACATACACATATGTAAAAAAAAAAAAGTCAAATGTGAAGCTGTGCCATAAACCCCAAGAGCTGGGGAAACTCTTAAAGAAGAAAATAGCTTTTCTGTATCAAAACCAATCTTGAGATGAGTTGCTGGTGGAATAAACTTGACACCAAAATATGAAAGGAATACTCAGTTAACAGTTGGCAGGGTGTGGGGAAGCAAACCTCACCTCTTCTGACCCCTTTATATATAAACCCAGCTGAAATTCAACGCCTTTCTTGTAGTAGTAAGAATTTTTTTTTTTTAAAGCTGGTCTATAGAATTTAACCTCATGAATGTTTCCCCAAGATACAACATGCAAGGAGCCTGTGTGGTTGGCTACTGTATTTCCCCAAGTCTTCCTAGGCTGAGCCAAACTCGCGGGCCACCCCCCCCCTTTTTTTTTTTTTTTTTAACAGTAAAACTCATGCAAACAGCTTATTTTAGTGTGGCTGTAGTCACACTGAAGCTCCTAATGACCTTATTCATTGATTCTTGTTTATATTAATGGTGCCACAACCACAGCTATATTTACTACCGGCTGAAGTTTTATATACTTTGTAGCTTTTTTACTAAAATATTTATTTCAGTCTTTTGAGGGATTTAAAACACCAGCTAAGATGCTCTTTGAATATGCTTATCCACAGGTGTAGAGCCCATATTTACTAAGTAAAGTACTGATCTAGTCATAATTATTGTTGGTCATGGACCATTGTGGCTTGGGACCTTGAATAATTTCAGCCCTGAGTAAAAATCTCTCCTAGGCTTTAATAAAAAAAAAAAAAAAAGCATGCACTTATAAAATGAAACTGAATTATTTGTCTGTTAAATGGTGGATTTGTTTAAAAACTTCAGAAGCGCTGAAGGCAATGGAAAAAGTAGCCAGTCACATCAATGAGATGCAGAAGATATATGAGGACTATGGAACTGTGTTTGACCAGCTGGTTGCAGATCAGAGTGGAACAGAGAAGGAGGTAAGAGAAAGAATGGAACATATATTATTCACACTTCAGATGAAGTCCTGTAAGATACTGTATCTACTTAACTCTTATTGAAGTCATGAAGAGGATCTTAATTCAGAGTTCAGGGTGCTCGGTTTTGTGTGTCTCCCATCAAATTTCCTTCTCAAAGACCTTGTCTATACAAACAGTGCATGGCAAATTGGGGTGTAAATCTACCTCACAATACCCTACCCGCACACTCAGTGTCCCTGTGGACCCTACTGATGTGCACTAAAATGTCTTGTCTTGTTTCAGAGTGCACTGGGGAACTTTCAGTGCGCAGCAACAGGCTCCGCCCAGGTACTTTGTGCACAGCAGGCAAGTGCAAGGTAGACTTATACCCCATGCTGCAGATAAACTGTTCCTATAGATAAGACCTCAGCAGGTGCTGTCATGTTTACACAAAGTGCTGCCAGAACCTTCTCTTGGTCTGTCATGAAGGGCCGATGGGAGCAGACAGCCACTGTAACTCACAGCAAGAAAACAATGAAAATCAGTGGCTCTCAGCCTTTCCAGACTTCTGTGCCCTTTCGGGAGTCTTATTTGTCTTGTGTACCGCCAAGTTTCACCTCTCTTAAAAACTACTTGCTTTCAAAATCAGACATAAAACCACAAAGTGTCACAGCACACTAGTACTGAAAAATTGCTGACTTTCTCATTTTTACCATATAATTATAAAATAAATCAAGTGAAATATAAATATTGTACTTGTATTTCAGTGTACAGTGTATAGAGCAGTATAAACAAGTCATTGTATGAAATTTTAGTTTGTACTGACTTCACTAGTGCTTTTTATGTAGCCTGTTGTAAAACTAGGCAAATAGATGAGTTGATGTAACCCCGGAAGGACCTCTGCCTACCCCCAGGGGTACATGTTGGTTCCCTGGTTGGGAATCACTCCTGTAGATTATCCACGTCCCAAGGCTTGAGGTCACATTTTATGCATGAGTGCTTAGATTTCAGAAAATGGAATCTTTTTTCATCAAAAAGATTCTAGCAGGATTCATTATAATGCCCATTACTAACATCATTCTGGATTCATCTAGTGTTGATACATACATGGCTGTTTATAAGCACAAAAAAAATTAGTCGGTATTAGGGGCCAGCGCATCTGCTAGTATGAACTGTCATAGTTCTGCTGACTTCAGTTGAGCACTCCCAATTTACACCAGCTGGGGAAGTGGCTATTTTTGTCTATTAATATTTGTAATGTGTTCTCTGGTGTGAGAGACTCTTACCATCCAGGAAGGGCTTTTTTGTTACTAATATCTCAAAATTATTTGCTCTGATCTGAGCTCTAGACATGAATGTGCATCCAAGTAAAATGTGTATTTATCACCCCTCTAATCAAATTGGTTATTTTATTACAATATTAAAAAAGAAAACTAGCAGAAGCATAATGGATCATGTTCTCTAGTGTCTCCCAGAACTGGGCCAGCAAGCTCACTAGATTTAGCCATTTGTGGCCAAAGATGTATAAGTGGATCTCCCATTTAGCTTGATCCTTAAAGGTGTGACAGCTACTGATTTCATTGTTTTAAGTTTCATCCTGGTAAAAGAGCCAAATTGTTTCTGTTCTGGAAGCGAGAAAGAACTGCTCAAAAGAAAGAAAAGCCTAAGAGAACCAGTCATGTCCTAATTCAGTCAGTGAAAGGGTCTTATACATTGATTAGCCTACAGAAATGAAAGGGATGATAAAGGAACGTCACACTTGGCTGTATCTCAATGACAGAACTTCAAGTCAGACATAACATTCTTCAGCTTAAGTGTTAGTAACAAAAATAAGCTCTAAGAGGCAAATCACCCAGCTTCCATAACTTGTGTGCTATTATTTTTATGGGCAGTATTTTTTAAAATATATTGCTGTTCACACAACCACGGCTCAGTTGGGATGTGTATATATGGTTGCATTGAGCCATGGCTATATACAAATAACATTAAACACAGGCATACTTTTTATTTATCAGCCTGCACACGTTAACATTTGTGGTTGATGATTGTTAATCAAGAAATTAATTGCACTTATTTTTTATAACGTAATACAGGTCACAGAACTTTCAATGGGAGAACTTCTGATGCACTCTGCTGTTTCCTGGTTGAATCCTTTCCCATCACTGGGCAAAGCAAGAAAAGACCTTGAACTTACAGTGTTTGGTTAGTGTCCTATTAAGAGAAAACCCTAAAGATATCGAGTACATCATCTAGCTAGTAAAATATGACAACTGACATTGTACTAATGAAAACTAACTAAAACGTAAGCCCTGCTATAGCCATGTAATGGTTGGGGTAGTCCTTGATATGGAGGACAGACACACAATTTCCCGGAAATGTTATTGAGATGTAGAAGATAAAGGTCTAGATACCTGGAAATGAGATTAGTAGCACATGCACTAACTTCTCTGTGATGGCTTTTCCTTCTGCCTGCTCTACTATCACCAAAGACCTCAGCTCATCTCTGCAGACATTGCCACTGTATGGCATACACCTACATGGGTAGCTGAAGATCGTGAATGACTTTGAAGGTTTGAGTTAGTCATCAGCTACATGAAAGAATAACAGAGACTTTGAACTTCAACGAATTTAGACACAGCTGACTTATGTAGAAATTGTGGGTGAGCTAAAAAAAATTATGCTTAACATGCCAGTTGTGGGTAGCCTTTAGGGTAAGTGGGCATTTCTGTTTGAAATTGAAGCACATGCATGAGGAGGCACCACCTCTTTGCCCACAGATTAACACAGTTGGATTTACCAGTGATTCATTTATACTGAACATGTTGGGCCAGGTACTGGGAATTCCCAAACCCCATCCCTAAAGGGAAATGTCTGAGTGATACATGGGGAGGCAGGATAGTCCAGTGGTTAGAGAAACGGCATGCAACTGAGGAAATCTGGCTTCAATTCCCCACCTCCACCACAGACATTTCCTAGTGACCATAGGCAACTCACTGAGTGCCTCAGTTCTCCATCTGCAAAATGAAGATAATAGCACTTCCCTACCTCACTGGGGCATTGTGAGGATAGATACATTTAAAGTGTGTGAGGCACTCAGATATGATGGTAATACCTTAGATAGCTAATCAGGAATTTGGAGAGTTCTGAAGTTTGTCACGCTCCAGAGGAAATGCTGAACTGCATCAAAGAACAGATTTGACATCATCTCTAATGGGCCTCTTTTTTTCTGCAACACTTTCCTTCCCCTCAAGGGAAGTTGCTAGCATGTTGCTTCTTCACAATAATGTTTCCAATTTGTACATCTGCATTTATTAAAGGCCAATTTCTGTAACCTTGATACAGGGCGATAGGCTTTCAAACAATATTGCTCATCCCTAATTCTTTTAAGAAAGTAGTTTTGTGACAGAGGCAGACTTGCATCACACAGTTTAAGCAGTTGCTATGGGAATTTTTTTGTTGTGTGTGTAGGGTCAACAAATACCCTGTAGATTGTAGTTAACTAGAAATAACTGTAAATAGTCAGTACAACCATCATGTCTCTTTTGTTGAATACTAGACCTACAATCAGAGGCCTCTTGTTTTTCCTTTTCAGTTTTTAAGCGGGCCGTCATACTGGTATATAAGGAGAACTGTAAACTGAAAAAGAAACTGGTAAGTCTGGCAATAATTTCAATTCAAGCTATATATATTTAAGCATAGGGTCATAGAGTTTAAGGCCAGAAGGGACCACCAGATCATCTAGGATCACTATTATGATTCAAAATTGAATATGCCAACTTGAAAGAAAAGTGAATGGTACAAGCTGCTGGTTTAATGCAGCCATATCACAGTGGGCTGTGCTTGCTCTCACAGGCTAAATTGGTTGAAGTGTTCAGTATTTGACTGAGACTAGAAGACTGTTTGGATGTTGCAACAGATTGTGTTACTGATTCAATAAGCAGCACATTTCTGTGTGAACTAATGCCCCAGCAGGATGTTGGGAGGTGATTTCAGTCAGATGAGATATTAAACTTCATCATTTGAGAGTCATTAAAGAACCTAGGGGACTTTTCATTAACCTGGGTATTCTGGCATAATTCAAACTCAGTTATTTGCCAATTACATCACTTCCCCCTATAGTATCAACTGAATATGCATTCTTTATGTCCTGTCCTAAACTGGTGAGCCATGTAGCTAAAGCGATCCCTGTATGTAGTACATAGTTCACTCTGGAACGAAAGGTAGTATGGAAAGACAACATACTTATTTAATCGGGATAGCTAAAACAAATGTCCGTTTACAGCTAAGTATCATATTTTATAGGCCCCAAATACTTGAAATACACCCAACTCTCTACTCCTCAGGAGGTCACAAGGAAACCAATCAAGGGAGTGTCTTGAAATAACTTGCAGAGACTGATATACAATGAGCAGTTAAATCTAGAAAGAAATAAGCCATGCCTTAATTTGCCTAGGATGGCTTTTCCCCGTGAATAAGCTAATTACATGCTCCTGAGGGCATTCTGCGCCAAAAAATTAAAAATGCTGCGCACATTTTAAAATTCTGCAAATTCAGCATATTTTATTTGTCAGATAGAATCATAGAATATCAGGGTTGGAAGGGACCTCAGGAGGTCATCTAGTCCAACCCCCTGCTCAAAGCAGGACCGATCCCCAATTAAATCATCCCAGCCAGGGCTTTGTCAAGCCTGACCTTAAAAACTTCTAAGGAAGGAGATTCCACCACCTCCCTAGGTAATGCATTCCAGTGTTTCACCACCCTCCTAGTGAAAAAGTTTTTCCTAATATCCAACCTAAATCTCCCCCACTGCAACTTGAGACCATTACTCCTTGTCCTGTCATCCGCTACCACTGAGAATAGTCTAAATCCATCCTCTTTGGAACCACCTTTCAGGTAGTTGAAAGCAGCTATCAAATCTCCCCTCATTCTTCTCTTCTGTAGACTAAACAATCCCAGTTCCCTCAGCCTCTCCTCGGAAGTCATGTGTTCCAGTCCCCTGATCATTTTTGTTGCCCTCTGCTGGACTCTCTCCAATTTTTCCACATCCTTCTTGTAGTGTGGGGCCCAAATGTGGAGGCTCCAGCATGGCATTGGGGAGCACAGGGCACTGGCTGCACAGATATCAGAGATCACTGTGCAGGAACATGGACTCAGTGGTAAGGCTGCACCCAATCCTGACACAGCGCAAGGACCGGGCCTGGCCCAGAAACACCCCAGAGCCCTGCTCCTCCATGACAGGTGTGGGCAGGCAGGCTCAGCAAGGCAGGATCTAGGTGTGGAGAGGCTTAGTGTGGGGGGAATCCAGGTGTGGGTTGAGAGAGTTGTGTCGGGCAATTGGGGTGCGGGTGGTTCAATGGGGGATATCATTGGATACACAAGGGCTTGTTGGGGGGTTCTGGATGCAACAGTAATGGGACTCTGCAGGGGGGTCCTGGTGAAGGTGGTTGGGGTTCAGCAGCGGGGATCTAAGTGTGTGGGGGATTGAGCTCATAGGGTGTGGGGGGGCTCAGTGGAGGGAGCCATATGCTGGGAGAGTGGGGTTGGGATCCAGGTGCAGCTGTTTGGGGCTCAATTGGGTGGGGATCCAGGTGGCTCGTCAGGGTAGTCCAGGCTTGGCGGGGGTGGGGGGAGTGAGGCTCAGCGGAGAGTCAGGTATGAGGAGGTCTGGATGCACAGGGGTTGGCTGGATGGGGGAGCAGCTCCCTGTACAGTGATCCCTCCCTCTGCAGTTGAGGAGCGATGGGTGCAGGAAGCGCTGGGGGGGTAGGGTGGGGGGTAGTTTGCAGCGCTTCCTACAGCTGGGGGAGAAATCTAGGGGGTGGGTCTGACCCGGCCCCATATGCCATGCAGGGGAAGAGGAAGTCCCATCCTCCTCAGCCGGGACTAGCAGCTGAGCCTGGCGCAGGGTAGGAGCCACCAGCTGGGTCTTCCCCAGTCCTGCCCTCCCCCCATAGTGATTCACCTCTCTAATGGCTGCCCTGGGCACCTGAAACATACTGCTAGGGAGGGTCACTTGATCGTTTTTGTGGCTTCCCTTTGCTTCCCTGTCAAAGTCATTTTTCTGCGGGGGACATAAATTCTGCGCATGCGCAGGGCACAGAATTCCCCCAGGAGTAAATTACAACAGAGGAGATGACATGGAGCATTAATGTAATGTGCTTATACTAAGAGAGATATAAACAACTGTAATAAAAGGAAATGTAACAGTATTGTCAAACTGAAGAATTTGTTTTCTAAACAATAGGTAGTTGGTTTACTCATAGTGAACTTGCTCTCAGGTAGTTTCCTTCATGTGGAAATATGTAATTTATTAAAAAACTCATTTTTCAAAGCTGCAGCAATCTGTATTTCTCAGCTCTAGCTCTCCATTGTTTTACAATCAAAGTAACAGTAAGATATTTAAGGAGTAAGACTATTCGGATAAAATTTGCCTTGTGAAGTGAGTACTTGGACAGAAGGCCATTTTATCAAGAACGTTTATATCAATGCAGACGTCACTTATGTTGCTTTACCTCTTTTTTAAAAAATATGTCTTGGTTATTTTTCAATTTGTAGCCCAATAATGTACGGGCTGCACATAATTACGGCGACTTGGATCCATTTAAATTTCGTTGGCTAATTCCTTTATCTGCTCTTCAAGTCCGGCTGGGGAATACAGCAGGTAATTATATTTAACTGAATACATTAGGAACTAATAAATAGCTGCACATTGCTTTCTGAAGTCTTGTGAACAGGCAAACATTGCAAACCTGGCTACACAATGTAGTATCAGATGAACATATGCCCTCTTATCTCTCCCTCCTATAAATATTTATACACCCACACCCTGTAGTAGCATGTGCTTGTAAGGGCCATAGGCTTTATACACTGATAGATATTTTCATTCAGATATTCTGTCTTCACACCTCATTTTCTTCCCTTCTGTAATCAGAGAACAAGTTCAGGAATGTTGGATGTTAAACGGTTAGCCTGAAGCTGACTTGCTAGGCTGGTGTTGCTATGTCATGACCGAAACTCACAATAGAGCTGCGACAAGTTAGGATTAACATGGCAAAACAGAAACCCACAACAAAAGGGTAGGAAAAAACCTGAAGAGGCTGCTCAAAGCAATCTAATGATAACATGGTAATATGGGCCAAAGTCTTTCATACTTGACACCCCGTGCAATATCACTGCCGTCCAGGGGTGGCAAGGAATATAATCAGGATGCAGCATGAGAGAAAGGATTGTTCAGGGCTTAGTGTGCTAGTCTGAGATCTGGATTCCATTCTCTGCTCCATCACAGACTTCTTGTGTGACCTTGGGCAAGTCATTTATGGTGGAATTTTCAAAAGCACTTAGGTGCCTACTTCACTTAAATCAATGGAAATTAGGTGCCTAGGTGCTTTAGAAAATCCCATGATTAATCTCTGTGCCTCTGTTCCCTATCTGTAAGCAGGGGGATAATAGCACTTCCCTACCTCACAGGTGCGTGAGGATCAATATATGAACAACTGTGAAGGGCTCTAATACTATGGTGATGGAGGTCATGTAAGTGCTTCAGATATGAGACCTAAATCAGTCAATAAGAGCCCCAATTGATATAGCAGAGCTGAACTGAATTATGTGACAAGCTAATAGCTGAGCAGGAGGGGAGATTAAGCAGACAGAAACAAAGAGATGCCTGTCTATGCAAGGAATAGCCTAGTGTTGCCACTGGAGGTTCAAGGTCAAAGTTCCTGTGTCTGGTGAGAAAAGGCCTAATAATCAGACCTCATAGGGACTGGATTCCAAGGCTTCAGAAATAATGACGAGCATGTTCGTGTTTGTTGAAGCAAGTGATAGAAAGGAGGAGTCTCGTTCTGGAAAAGAAGTTGAGTTTTTAAAGACAAGTTGTTAAGCGATAAAACTTAGCACTCCTCGGAGGGTTCCAGCTCATCATGCAGATCTCAGCTTTTCTCTGAACCTTGTCTTGGTGAGACACTGAGATCTAGAGTGCTGATGGTGTAGTCTGAAGGCATGAATTATTCACAATTTTTTTCCTATCTCTAGGAACAGAAAACAATTGCATCTGGGAACTGATTCATACCAAGTCAGAAATAGAAGGCAGGCCTGAAACAATCTTTCAGTTGTGCAGCAGGTAAACTTGACATGAAGATTATTTTTGACAAAATTACACTAATGGAATGACAAAAGTACGTTGAGAACATTTTATTTTTCCAAGTGACCTTTTTTCCTGTCTCTCAGCACTTCTAAAACACCCATCACCTCAAATCCAGGCACTGAGGCAATGTTTACTTGGATGGAATTTGATGTGCTGAAAATATCTGAGATTGGAGTGAATTCGGCTCATTCATAGTGTCAGGAATCTGCACACACCTTTTATTGTACGATCTTAAATTTCAGTGAATTATATCTGATGCAATCAATGGCTAGAGTCACAAAGGGATTTATGCTCCCAAATGCCACCTCAGGTGCCGAAGTCCAAAATTTAGATCCTTAAAATCCCTGCTTAGCTGGCACTTGACTTTCCTAGGCACCTAATTTTCTGCTGCTTCAGTCCCCTAAACTACTTCTAGTGGGCGTGCACACAGCTGCCTCTCTCATGCCTAAACCTGACCAGGATCCTCAAACTAGGAGTTGCCTATCTCCCCTGCTGTGCCTGATCTGGTAGGCATGCCGAGTGGGCCTTGCATAAAACACAGCTGCTGAAGGAGATTAACCATTTGGCTAAAGGTTATGGGGCAGAGTACTCACCCAGAATGTGGGAGACCCAGGTTCAGATTCCCTCCATCTGCCTGATGTCTAGTACGTTCACCAGTGAGCTAGTGGGTATTCTGGGGTGGGACTCCTTCAACCTTCCTATTGAAGCTGTTCCACATAGTCTAAATAACTAAATAGCACCAACCTTCGGTAGCAAAGAAGGCAGCTCCAAATGACTGCTTGGGCATGGGAATATAAAAAAACTACAGTGACCTGTGTAATCTACCCTCTCATTGCTGTTCCCTTAAACCTGGCAGCGACTGCGAAAGCAAGACTAACATTGTTAAGGTGATTCGTTCCATTCTGCGGGAGAACTTCAGACGTCACATAAAATGTGAGTCACCATTGGAGAAAACGTGTAAAGATCGCCTAGTTCCACTCAAGAACCGCATCCCTGTTTCAGCCAAACTGGGTAAGAGTCAGTTTGCTAGACTGGGAAATACAGACTTGCAGTTTCATGATTATTATAGCATGAGCCAAACCATTTCTCTTTCTAGACATGAAGGGGGTGGTGTATTTTTACTGTAATTCATATTTTAAAATATAATTTACTTTTTGGTAGGGAGGCTTCATACCAAAAGTGCCAGTTATTATTAGGACTGTCACACAATTAAAAAATTTTTGTCGTGATTCATCGCACAATTAGTCACACTGTTAAACAATAATAGAATCCCATTTATTTAAATATTTTTGGATGTTTTCTACATTTTCAAATATATTGATTTCAGTTACAACACAGAATACAAAGTGTACAGTGCTTGCTTTATATTTTTGATTACAAATATTTGCACTGTAAAAAACAAACAGTATTTCTCAATACACCTAATAAAAGTACTGTCATGCAATCTCTTTATCCTGAAAGTTGAACTTACAAATGTCGAATTACGTACAAAAAACCCCTGCATTCAAAATAAAACAATGTAAAACTTTAGAGCCACTAAGTCCTACTTTTTGTTCAGCCAATCGCTCAGACAAACAAGTTTGTTTACATTTGCAGGAGATAATGCTGCCTGCTTCTTGTTTACAATGTCACCTGATAGTGAGAACAGGCATTCTTGTAGCCAGCGTCACAAGATATTTATGTGCCAAATGCGCTAAATATTCATATGTCCCTTCAAGCTTCAACCACCATTGCAGGGGACATGCGTCCATGCTGATGACGAGTTCTGCTCGATAACCATCTAAAGCAATGCAGACCGACACGTGTTCATTTTCATCATCTGAGTCAGATCCCACTAGCAGGTGGTTGATCTTTTTTGGTGGTTCGGGTTCTGTAGTTTCCGCATCAAAGTGTTGCTCTTTTAAAACTTCTGAAAGCATGCTCCACACCTCATCCCTCTCAGATTTTGGATGGTGCTTCACATTCTTAAACCTTGGGTCGAGTGCTGTAGCTATCTTTAGAAACTTACATTGGTACCTTCTTTGCGTTTTGTCAAATCTGCTGTGAAAGTGTTCTTAAAATGAACAACACGTGCTGGGTCATCATCCGAGACTGCTATAACATGAAATATATAGCAGAATGCAGGTAAAACAGAGGAGGACACATGCAATTCTCCCCCAAGGAGTTCAGTCACAAATTTAATTAACGCATTATTTTTTAACTAGCATCATCAGCATGGAAGCATGTCCTCTGGAATGGTGTCCGAAGCATGAAGGGGCATAAGAATGTTTTAGCATATCTGGCACATAAATACCTTGCAATGCCAGCTACAAAAGTGCCATGCAAATACCTGTTCTCACTTTCTGGTGACACTGTAAATAAGAAGAGGGCAACGTTATCTCCTATAAATGTGAACAAACTTGTTTCTCTTAGCAATTGGCTGAACAGGAAGAAGGACTGAGTGGACTTGTAGGTTCTGAAGTTTTACTCTGTTTTGTTTTTGAGTGAAGTTATGTAACCAAAAAAAAAAATCTACATTTGTAAGTTGCACTTTCATGATAGAGATTGCGCAACAGTGCTAGTATGAGGTGAATTGAAAAATACTATTTTTACAGTGCAAATATTTGTAATACAAAATAATACACTTTGATTTCAATTACTACACAGAATACAATATATATGAAAATGTAGAAAACATCCAAAATATTTAATACATTTCAATTGGTATTCTATTGTTTAACAGTGTGATTAAAACTGCAATTAATCACGAGAGTTAACTGCGATTGACAGCCCTAGTTATTATCCCTCATCCCCCCGTGGGAAAAAAAGCCCATACAGAGGTGTAGACCCTCAAATACAATTCTGCCAGTGGGGCAGTCTGCAGTTTGCCCAACTCTGGGCAGAACAGAGAGGGGCCTTGGCTTGTGGAACCTGCCACTGGCCTGAGATCTTCTGGAAAATCCCATGGCTCTAACTGTTTTCACTAATCCTAGGGCATCCCTTCTCTGAGGGGTGGGGCTAACAGCTGCCATACTTTCCTCACTCAGGGGGGTATCACGGTGGGAGGAGCAACATAAGATGCTAACAGGTAGCATTAACTTTTGTTGTCACATCCCCAGGCAGGGACACTGCCACAGAGAAAATCTACCTCCCTAGAATCCTTCTTGTGATGTACTTGGGGTTAAGGGAGCAGCAGAAGTATGCCACAGAACTGCTGCCACTTACCCCCTTTGTGTCCCCCACCCCAAATCTACCCCATTTAGCTTCCTTCCACCAACAGACCTAGTGTAGGTCAAATTAATTACTTTGGGTGGAAAGGGATTTGCCCTTCCATCCACTACGAGGCGTTCCCTAAGTGATGTTTGGCTTTCTTTAGTGGTTTAGCCCTACCATTATCCAAAGCTCACGCAACAGAGCGGGAAGTGAAGTGAAAAGTGGGAAGTGAGGCAAGGTAGAGGAGGGCTTGTTCCCTCACAGCGTCTATCCACTCCACCTCGGAGTGCTTTATCAGTGCATTTTTTGGTGAAATACAGGACTTCTTTGGAGCACTGCTTTCTAGTGCTGGATATGGCTAAAAGTACATGTATACATTTATGACCAAAGAAAGTAGGCTGTACTTACACAATTGGGGACTTGCTCCTGGGAAGCAGTGATGTGGAAAAGGATTTGGGGGTCCTGCTGGATAATCCGCTGAACATGAGCTCCCAGTGTGAGGCTGTGGCCAAATGTGATCCTTGGGTGCATAAATGGGGACTCTCGAGTAGCAGAGGTTATTTTAAGTGTTTTTGGCACTGGTGTGAGTGCTGCTGGAATACTTTGTCAAATTCTGGCATCTCCAATTTATCAACATCCTTCTGAATTGTGGAAGGTTCAGAGAAGAGCCGTAAGAATGATTGAAGGCTTATAAAACATACCTTATAGTGATAGCTAAATAGATTGATCTCCTTAAGTCTAACAAAGAGAAAGTTAAGGGGTAATTTACAGTCTAAGTACCTACACAGGGAACACACATTTAATAATGAGGCTTTCAGTCTAGCAAAGAAAGGTGTAACACAATTCAATGGCTAGAAGTTGAAGCTAGACAAATTCAGACTGGAAATAAGGTATTAATTTTTAACAATGAGAATAATTAACCATTGGAACGTGGATTCTTCATCACGGACCATTTAAAAATCAAGATTGGATGTTCTTCTAAAAGATATGCTCTAGGCATTATTTGGGGGAAGTTCTGTGGCCTGGTTATACAGAGGGTCAGACTAGACGATAGCCTTCTGGCCTAGGAATCTATAAATTGGCCACTAGTGTTGCCAATACTGCAAGTCCTCTACCTGGAGTTGAAACAATTATGACTGAAACATTCCTCTTGCATCATGGGACGCAACCAACACAAAAATGAATTTGGACTCAGATGGTGCTTGGCCATACAATACACTGGGTAACTGACCCAGCCTCACAAGTGTTTAGATTTGTTGCTTTGCAAACTATATCTGTGGCTTTATGAAGGATTTTGCATATACTAACTACGCAGTAACTTTACAACTACTAGAGCAATATAAAATCAAATATAGTCAATACCAGCAGTCTGATCTCAGAGGATACAATACGTTTTAGTCAAAATGGGACTAATTACATTATAAATCAGAAAGCCATAAGATTTTATGATTATGCTGCTGAGGGATACTGTATAACTCCCTTGTTTTGTGAAAGCTGTTTTAATGCAAAAATAAGACTGCCTTTTATACTTGCAGCTTCCACAAGATCCTTAAAGGTATTGAAGAATTCCTCCAGTAACGAGTGGAACAATGATACACTGAAAGGAAACTTACTGGATTCTGATGAATGCAGCCTGAGTAGCAGTACTCAGAGTAGCAGCTGCCATACCACAGAAAGCATACAGGAATCAAAAACTTCATCTCCTCTGAAACACTTTCCGAGCTGCACATCAGATTTTTCCAACAACCTTGTCAAGGAATCGGATATTCTCAGTGATGATGAGGATGACTATCAGCAAAGCCTAAAGAAGGGCAGCCCTACAAGGGACATAGAAATACAGTTCCAGCGGCTGACGATTTCAGAGGAGCCCAGTGCTGACATAGAGCACAAGCTACTCCCTGAAAAAGAGGCTGGGGATAGTTATAAGGCAGGAGAACATTCAAAGCTGGTGCGTGGGCATTTCTGTCCAATTAAACGAAAAGCAAACACCACAAAGCATAACATGGGAACGTTACTGGCAATGCAAGAACATCACCATTCTCTTGACGGTCACTCTGACAGTGCAAACTTGGATCTGAATTCTATTTTAGAGAGGGAATTTAGTGTCCAGAGTTTAGCTTCTGTAGTTAATGAGGACTGCTTTTATGAAACAGTGGAGAGGCATGGAAAATCCTAGCTGTGAGTGCTATATGATTTAACAGGTTATTTAAAAATTTTAATATCCACATAAAATTTGACTTACTTGATTTGCTTTAAAACTAGTGATTATGTGGAAATTGCTGAAAAACTACTGTTGGTTTCGTGCACTAATACATTTTTCCACAAAAATATAGTTGTAAAGGATTCTTAAGTTATTTTAATTTATTGTGGATCAAGAAAAATAGATTAAGCTGGCCCGAGTCTGTAAATTAGTTTATCCCTTTTAAGCAGTTAGCCAGATGATGTTGTGTCCTTTTAAAAAGGTGCATTCTAATTATTTTAAGTTTTATGTGGAAAAGGTGCTGGGGGAATTGTGATCTTTATTAAAAAAAAAAAAGTCAAAACAACTTTTCCTTTGGGCATTTTTTTCAGCAGTTTTAATTCTGCTTTAAATAAAGCAAAAATTAAGTTATTTTAAGGTGTTTTAGTGCACAAGAGTGCAGGAGTCATTTTTGTAAGTTGCAAGATGCTGTTAACTTTATATATATATATGTAAATATAAAAAAGCTTGTACTGTAATCTTTTGAGTGTATTTTTATTTTCTCTACCAACTTGTACAGTAAAAGGAAAATGAGCATTCTGTCTAGTTTCTTGCTTTATTTGCAGCTTTCTCCTACTGGAGCTTTCAAGACAGAGTTCTTTTGTTTGGGATTAAAAAAAGTGCACAGAAGTGCACTGCTAATACTCTTAATCATTCTTGAAGCTATTTGCTTGAGTGCATTAATACAAGATTTCTGCCCAGTAGAGTATTCCAGGATAAGGAGAAAAACACTATCACATAATATTTGTTATGCCGGAATAAAATTTTACTTTAAGGACTCACTCATAGAAAAAACTCCCATTAATTTCAGAGAGGCCTGCATTCAGCAAGGTATGTGTCTACCCAAACTTTTAGATCCTGATTCAGCAAGGTAAAGTTAGAGACCAGAATGGAGGATACACCAAACATGGGATCCTTAACCTGCTGAGCAGAATGAAATAAATAAGGAATGGCCCCTCCCCCAGTATTTCAACAAAAATAAAGGTGTGTGTGTGTGTGTGTATATCTTGAAAACAGTCTCCTTTGCCTAAAACAATTAGGCACACAACTTTATTTTTAGATGCACAGTCTGACACGTTAGAGCTGGTCTTCCCTTTCAGACTGCTCCAAGTGTCCTTTTTTTCTAGTTCTCTTCTGCTTCAGTTCTTCTCTGTAGTTGTAACTGAAAAGGCTTGTGTCTTCATCACACATTTTCCTGTATGCATTGCACAGGTTTTTAAAATGGAAAATGGAGAGCTGAGTTGGACGCAGAGTTGGATCCACATCTGCCAACATCAGCATCTGTTCACTTTTTTCCAAGCGTTCAGCTTCTGGAAACAGGATTCTAAAAGGGAACAAGAAGGAAGACATTCAAATACATTTTTTTCTTTTAAAAAAAGCACACAGACATGGGGATATGCTTATGTTGAACTAAATCTTTTCATTCACCCCTAACTCGAACACTTAGATCTCCTTAAATTTTCAATTAAATTTTCCAACTCAGGTTTAGATGTTAAGAAAATAAACAAATTTAGTGGGAGACTGCAAGTTTAATTCTGGTGTAAATGTGATGTACGCATTTTAAATTATCTGTAATATTTAGGAAGGAGAGGACAAGAATTGATTATTTGGATCAGGTCAAAATTTTGTGATAGGACTTACCATCTTGATGACTTTTGGTAATCTTAGTAAAAAGAATCACATCTCTCATGGAAAGAGATCCACATAACAACTGTCACCATTACTGCCTAGCAAGCTCAGTAGAGAAGCCAAGGATGCATAGGCCATGGAGATGGAATTTGAGATTTCAAATGTTCAAAGGGGAGAATGCACCTGTCATGGAAAATATTGAAGCTTGGGGTGGTCACATTAGATAGTCTGAACATCTATACAGGTCTGTGTCTTATTTAGAGTAACTCAAACTGTACTTCATTAGCAACTTTATATAACATATGGCATGTAAAGGAATTGATACATTTACAGTTTAAGTAGACACTAACCATTCAGCCTACCACCTTGCTTTCATATAACTATCTAAAACTTATAAGCACTCCTGAGTTGGCATCTAGAATTTGCTAATTTCCTTTCACCAGCTGAACAATAAAAGGATTGTGATCCTTAATTACATGCTAGGCACAGTACTAAGGCACGTTAAGCTGCTAGTGGATACAAGACATGCAAAAAAAATACAGATTTTTTCCCCCCTTACAAAGAACTTAGAATAGTATCAGAAATGTGAGATTAAACAATAACTGATTTTTTTTAATCTTCATAAAATACAAAGACAGCAATGTTTGTATTTTCTGCTCCTCAGCAGTTCTTTCCAAACTAAGCATGTGCCACACACACCAGCTAGTCCTGTGCCTGGCCTCCTGTTCACTTACCACCTCCCAGAGGTACGTACTCAGCCACTAGCATGGACAAACTGGCATTGTGGGTTTAAATCAACTGCCTGCACCGCAGAGAATAAATGGAACTCCCCTGCTATGGTGAGATACTGTGCTGCAGCACAGAGCTGGCCACCCAGAGTCCGATGCAATTCTAGGCTGATCCTCAGCATAATTAGACAACCCAACAGGGCTGGCTAAAGTTACAGAAGCCGAGCAACACTCCCCCCAGAGCCTCTGCAGCATTGCATTCTGTGACCGTGACGTGGGTATGCTCCCAACACTAGTGTCTGAACAAGTACTCAGACAATAGCATACAGCTGTCTTCCTCAGTTTCTGCACTGGACAATTCTCCCCGAGCTTTTACAATAGGGCTTTTAGAGTGTCTTTATACAGCTGCAGCCTTTTTACCCTGTGTGAAGGGCCCAGAGTGGAGGGGATGATCTCACTTTTTGCCCATTACCTCCCTGTGAGTAATAATTCTTCCCCTGTTCCTGGCTAGTAAAATATTATTTAATCAATTTACCTTCAGTTCAGAATTTTAGACCTTTTCTTTTGGACACAACCCACACAGGATCTTGTCCAGAACCTATATTGTCATTATCTGAGTCAGTTACTTACTTACAGAGCTAGATGTGATGAACCGAGATGCCTTGTAAGCAGTATAAATTTACATAAAGTGAACAAACCCAGAATATGTAATGAAGGCTCCATTATTCTTGATGGATTTACTAGGCATCAACAACACGATTGTTCTAAAGAGAATTCTGGTTAAAGAATTTACTTACTCCACTCCCCGACAGCAGTATTTTCTTCTGAACTGAAAAACACTTTTAACGACCTTTTCCACCAGCTTAAAGGGTTGCTGTATCTTTGGTTGCACCAAAGGGGTAAAGTGCACTACTGACACATCCACCTATAAAAAAAGAAATATTAGATACAGATAGTGAACACAGGTTTGCATTTTCTAATTTTTTCCCCTCCAGTATACATTCTTACCATTCCTAAACTAGCAGCATGGGTGTCAGGAATCAGCATTTGGCATAACATAAAAAGATACATTAATGGCTTGAAAATAACTAGCAGATACAGAGCTGTGAAATAATATTACAATTATTCATGTTCAAGGGTGAAATGTCAACCCTAGGGTCTTGTCTTTTATCTTCAAGGCCCTTTACAAATCTGCCCTTTCCTACTTATCCACTTGCCTCTTATTGCATCACATGTACGTGCCCCTGCTGCTCTGCCAATGATACCAGCTTCAATCATCTACTTGTCTGCTCCTCTCTCAAACATCTTTGTACTTTTTTCCATGCCACTTCTTATGTTGGAACACACTCTCGGAATTAATCCATGAAGCTAATAACCTCTCTTCCACACCCGCCTAAAGAGACACAATTCTGCCATAATATATAGAAGAAATTAGCCAACATTTAACAGCTAGGCTGAGGGACAGTTGAGGAAAGTCATATTTATATATTACCGATCTTGCTCACCCTTCATCAAATGTTTCATATGGTATTAGGGCTTGAGCAGACTAGGCTACAATGAGGAATATTTGAATGGATTAGCCAAAATGTTTTAAAACTCTAGTATAGCCAAAGGCAAGTTGCATTTTAACAAGTCTGAGCTGGTTGAGGTGAACTCTGAGGGAGCAAGTTTGGGGGGTAAGTTCAAATGATGAATAAGCAGCATAGTTACTGCCAGTGCACTACAGTTCTTGCAACAGTTCATCTGTAAGTCTTGTGTTACATGTTTCCTATTTTAGTCTGTTATTTTTATAGTATAAAAAGTAAGCTCTTTGGAGCAAGGACTGTTCTGGGTTTGCATACAGCACCTGAAATAACGTAGCCTCGATCCTCATACATAAGCAACAAAAAAAAGTACTGAAAGTAAAATGAAACAGTGACTTCCTACTGTATGTAAGAATCATCCTAGACAAATTAATCTGATTAAATAACTTACCCAGGAGTACTGACTAGGCTAAAAATTTTCATTCTGAACAATACGGAATACTGGATTGTAGGGGGTAAAATTTCAAAATAAGGGATCAAATTCTACTCCGTTATACTCTGTTTCTTGAAACAGCTAGTTCTAAAGCACACAAGAGTCTATTTTTGATTTAATCCTGAGTAACAGGAATTTGTTCAAAAAATAATTGTAGTTGAGTATCTAATGTCGAAAGTAATACAACGAAGTAAAAACATCTTTAGAAGAGGGATCAGACTGAAAATTAGTATTACACGAGTACTAAAGTATACTCAACTTTAAGGATGAAGTGGCCAAGCAATAAAAATATGTAATTTCTCATTAAAATCAGTTAATGCATTAGAGAACAGATCACCCAATGCTGTACTTCTCTTTAAAAAAAAACAAAAGAACACACAAGAATTGATCCTGGGAATTACAAAACAGCGAGCCTCTCTGCAAAACTAGGCAAACTGTATTTAATACAGAGTTATAAAACAACTGGGTGAGGAATATATGATAAGAAACTAGTATGGTTTCTCTAAACAGCATCTCCTCAACCTGTCTGAACCCACATTTTGTTTGAAGTCTCACAAGAGATTATTAAAAGAAGCTTAGGACTGCTCTACACAAAGCTTTGGTACTGATTTAACAATTTGGGGGTTTTTTACTTGTACAGCTCCTGAAGTAGATGCCGATATACCGATATAAAGGTGCTTACACTCCTTCGCCTATGCAAATAACTATACTGGTAGAAGCACCTTTATACCAGTATAACTGTGTCCACACTAGGGGGGCTGTGGTATAGGTAAAACTGTACAAGTTTTGTGGGTAGACCAGGCCTCCTAGGGTGACCAGACAGTAAATGTGAAAAATCAGGATGGGGTGGAGGGGAGAGGTAACGGGCCTATATAAGACAAAGCCCCAAATATCGGGACTGTCCCTATAAAATCAGGACATCTGGTCACCCTACGGACTTCGCAGTCAAGGGATGAAAGGTAAAGTACTATCATGAATCAGAAACTGATAAAAAAACAGAAAGAGAGAGAGATTAAATGGCATATTTTTAACATGGAAAGAGGTTATAATAGTGGGGGGGGCTGGGATTTCTATAATTATCTGGAAGTGAGGGTAAACAGTGAAGTGGAAAAATTCTTTAGGTGAGTCAAGAGTACAATGGATTACGAGGAACTTCAGAAGGACTTTAAAAACCTAGGTGATCGAGCAAAAAAGTTGCACATGAAATTTAATAGCAACAAATGCAAGGGAATCCACACTGAAGAAATATCTTAATTACTCAAAACATTGATGGGCTCTACATTAACAGTCCCACAGAGGAAAAATATCTGGGCCTCACTTTGGACAGTTCAATGAAGACTTGTGTTCAAAGTACAGGGTCAGTGGGAAAAAAAACCAGCAAGATTTTAGGCCGATAAACACTAAGGAATAACACTTAAAACATAATTCCATAATACAAACAATGTTATGCCCACACCTTGAAAACTACATTCACAGTTTTCTGTAAACCTGCTTCCAAAAGAATATAGCAGAAAGAGAAGGGCAACCCAGAGAGTTACAGGCTTGAAGAGAGAGAGGAGGACAGGGTGATCCTAGGGATAAAGCAGTGGATGGGACTCTAAGAGACTTGGATTCTGTCCTGGCTCTCCTACTGACCTGCTATTTGACCGTGGCAGGTCACAGCAGCTCTCCATGTCCACTTAGACCTTTTGTACATCTTCTCTGTTTAGACTAAGATCTTTAAAGAAGGGCCAGTCTCTTACTACGTGTATGTATATAGCACAATGGGACCCTGATCGTGGTTGGGGCTTCTAGGCACAAAAGTAATACAGATAATAGGAACAATAATAAAATGCAGTAAATAAATTATAAGTTCCAAATAAGGTGATACTGAAAAGGAGTAGAAAGGAGAGGAATAAGGGGACATTACAGAGATACATAAATAAGAATGAAAGGCAGAGAGAAGGTCAACTGAGTTTTCTTATTTATCTTTTCACACAATACAGAAACAAGGTGATATCCAACAACACTGAAAGGCAACAAACTAAAAGTATATAAACTATATATTTTAACCACAATGCATAATTAACCTATGGAACCTACTGCCAAGAGTTCGTGTGGCAATGTTATAAAATGTAAACCAACTATTAACTGCCTGGGATTAGAAGGAAATTTCCTTCACAGGCATGTTAGTGCATATTTGTCTACTACTGAAGTTTTACACTTCCCTCTGAAGCATCTGGTATTGGGCTATGTCAGACTAGATGGAGCACTGGTCTGGACTGGAATGACAATCTGGTTACTACACTCAAGTAAATCCAGAAAAATTCCACCCATCAATTAAAAAGATTCACATCGGTGTAACTGAAACCAGAACTTGGCCCCAGGAGTATATGCTGTAGCCAAAAAAAAAAAAAAATCATTCACGAAAAGACAAATGCACATCCAAATTAATCTGCAGATGCAAAATGGGTACTTAGCTGGGAAAATTTAGCAGCTGAACATGGAAGTGCTGCTTTGCATATGCAAAACCATATTTTACATTCACAATCAGAGTGACTACTCAGCTTAGGTGACTGTTTAAAATTTAACCTAAGACATAAAACACACAATTTTCATAATATAATAGGTAGCAGGGCCAAAAAAACCCACTTGGGTCATCCACTCTGCCCCCCTTGCATTTTGTAGAATGACTGCAAAGTGAGATATGAATCCTTGGTTTTGGAAGTAGGAGTTACCTTTGTAAAGAAAATTTCAGGAAAAAATTAAATGCAATTTAAGTTTAGGAGGACACTAGCTTTCCTTTGGAAGAAAATTTGCAATCTCATAGCTGACCAGCAATATTTTCAGCTTCTAGGGAAAACACACACACACACACACACCACTCCTCAGCATTCACTCAATTACAGGAACCGTTTTCCTTAGAAACCTAGAAAACTGCCTGGTTACTATGACAACAGCTAAAGGAAAATGCTTTTTACTTGTAATTGGACACGTCCTTTGAATTACATACATTATTATCCTGTTCTATGTTATGCGTATTAAAAGGGCTAGAATAACATAAGCCAGCATAGTGTACACAAATGCATTTAAAATATACAGATTCATTTGTTTATCTTATTATCAGCTCCTTTTACTTATTGTCCAAATATTTTTAATAGGCAAGAAATAATTACAAATAAAAAATAAAGTAATAATAAAAGCTAAAAATGTTTAAAGTTGAAATAAACTGATCTGCCAACAGTGTAACAACACTCATTACCACCCGTCGTTCCCGTAGGGTATCCTACTATGATGGAGATTCCTGCCACATGATTCAACAACCCCGACACAAACATATAATTTAGCTTAGGTCTGCCCATTCCCTGGACAATGAAAACAAATGAACTAAAGAAAAATAAGTTTATGCACCAGTCTGTTATCACTGTTCAGGTAAAGTAACTCTACCGCTTACCCAGCGGTAGCAACAAAGTTCAGATTATGGAAAATACACGTCTGCAGCAGAGCAGTGCTAACTGCAAACCTAGATACTCCTTTCTTGAGATTCAGTGCTCACCCAACAAGTAGAACATTTTAAAACTTCACCAAAATGAGAGGCATCAATTGCCTTCACTCTAAATAAGATGGGCACAAGCCAGCAATCCGAGAAGACAAGAGTTTTCAGAACTGGGGTTTTAGCTGTTCACCATAGAGACAAGGGACAGCTGTATATTTTGAAAACAGAACTAATTTCCTCAAAATTTGTCTCATTCACAGCTGGGGTTTTCATTCAGGTCTAACCCTAGTGAAAAATGATATTCAGGAAAATATTCGTTCCTCATTTGCAGTTGTGCCAACTCACTAACACCAATGGACCTGATTCTGATATCACACCAGCTTGAGGCCCAACATTTGAAAAATTTCCCCGGAATTTCTTTGCTTTTGTGCAGTAAGTTAGAACTTCAACATTGATGGGGGGGTTTTGGAGAGTGGGGGTATGTTTAATTTCCTCTTATTCCCCTCACCTCTCTCAAACAGCAGAACTAAAGATACATCATCTCTTTGAAAATTTTTAGTTTTACAGGCTGTATTCATTCAAAAGATTAAAAAAAGTATCTGGTGCACTATAGGATTTCACTGAACTAAACTAAGACAACTACAAGTAGGCAATAAAAAGCCCTCAAATTGATTAAATCTAAGACACTTGTAGGTCACTGCTTTATGGATCAAAACTTACTGATCGTTTTTGGTCCATGAGAGGTTATGGAAAGTTGTACATATTACACAGTAACTGTAATACTGTGGTTCAGCATTAAAATACTAACTCTGTAGAGTTCATTAAGTTACCAAAGAAAGTCACCCCCAGGTTATGATGACCCCCTAATATTCTTTATAAGAAAGTGATAACAGAAAGGCATTTTAAGTTCTCCCAAATCCTGCAACACAAACATGTTCCCCCACAGCTCATAAATTATATGTCTTTATCTCACAGCACAACCAGCACACCCCCCCCCTTTGATTTAACATGTTTCTTCACATTGACTTGTTGGAGCCACTTTGCCAGTGCTCTGTGTTTACCATGTAAGCCTCCATGAGCATTACTACTTTATTCATTCATCCAAGTTCATGGAAAGACAATCAACTACTGGAAGATCCACAGAAGACTAAAGACTGTTAATGAAAGGTATGTAAAATATGAAAATCATACGGAACTGTATGCAACATTTCTAATCATGAATTAAGCTTAGTGTATAAATCTTACTAGGAACTGTAAACTCATATATACGGTTATCTTTGATATAAAACTCCTTTATTCTGACTCTCAATTCCACTGAAATCCATTCTAAAAATCTCTTCTTTAAAACATACATCTGTAAATTTTCTAGATTCTCAAGATTTTCCTGTATTTGCCAAATGTTTATAGTGTTCATCATGGGATCTGGATATCATTATGTATTTAGGACAAAGGGTTTACATGTGTTTTTCTCATAATCTCTTCGTTTTTGCTCACTAACAGTGTTTCTCTAACACAACTCATTGAACAAAGTGGTCCTTTATTCTCTGGTAGATGGAACTAAGAGAGAGAATGGGCAACAGGGCTACCCTTGTGGCAGAAGAGAGAAAAAGAGAACACAAAGCAATTTTTTGCTTAATAAAACACCAATGCTATTTTATATGAAAAACAGATCTTTGCATTCCGGAGAAACTGTATTTCTACAGGGCACTGACAGTGAAGAAAACGTCTCAGACCTCACATTCAGTGGTAAGTGCTACGCAAACAGAAATTTAAGATAGTATTTTTATTATGGTCCACAGTGTTTATACTAGGTTTTATAGTGCTTGGAATTTACCATATACCTATTAATTACAATATACAACTACTGCTAGCAATGTTTGCAGGTTTGAATATGTTGAAATTTACAAACGAAGTAGTGAGAAAGGCTGATAACTCAAAACCCAAATGTGCTGATCAAGCCACACTTTTAAAATGAAAGTTTTGAGCTGATCTAGCCATGCAAATTAGCCCTGTAAATGGAAGCAACGCCATGCCTTTGCAGGGTCCTGTTACAGCTAGTGCGAGATGCTTTTGCTGAAGAAATTCTTGGTAGTTTGAGCAAACTGAAGGGATTCTGAAAAAGGGGAGGTCTTCTGACTGGGTGGCCTGAGTTACTGATGTTAAAGCTGGAATCACTTTTTCTAAAATGTGTACCTTAACTGTTACAATTTGGCTAATATATCAACTATACGTCTGGAAAGATGTAGAACAGCCTTTTAAATGACTAAACTATGCTAACTACACACAGAAATTCTAATTTCATTCACTAACCCCACACACTACGTTAATCGTTATTTAGTAATCAAGTAATTATCCAAAGTCTATAATGGGTAGTGCTTCCACATAAACACTGATCTAAACTAATGTCACTTTGTAGTACATAATAAATTAATAGCAAACTATTTCAGAAAAGCATGTGTTCCACTGACTTCAACTTTCCCCACATACTATTTCTTGTGACTTTTCCTTAAACCTCGGACATTAAAAATTCCATTTGTTTTCATTTATACAAGTGAAAAAAAAAGTGACATTTTTAAAAGTGTTCAAACACCACTGATCTTAGCAACCACATTGCAGGAGTCCAAACTGATGCCTCTCCCCTCCCTGTGGCTCTGCTAAAAGCCCCAGCCAGCCAACAATAGATGTAATTTCATAAAGCAAGCTTTGCCTAATCCTGGCCTTCCTCACGGGCTCCAGCGACTCCAAGTTGCCTTACTTGGGATGACAAACAGAAGTGGCCTCATTTCTATTCAACCTGACGCCCAGAAGATTCAATCATTTTAAAGGGAATTGTGTCCACTCTCATAGCTATATATCCTTGGTATTACATTACTGCAAAGATTCTGGCTTTTGTTAATGTAGCCTGACCCTCCAGCTGTAACATGAGTGAAAAAAATCCCTCTTCCAGACAATGAGTTTTTAAAAAGGGTCAGCCTAAGCAGCAAAGCGGGGGTGTGTTTATGGTCAGAAAAGTGAAGATGGAAAAATGGCACTTTCTTACACGGCATCTCTGTTCCCCGAGTATTCAAAATTATACAGTCTGATTTCAGTAACAAATTTATTACCTTTAATTCTTGTTAGTTTGCAGAACTGTCATAGTTATGGAAAAGTGACTAGATTCTATTCTGGTTTGTCCATCAACAGAACTTTTCACTAAGGTCGCAGTTCAGGAAAGCATCCCTGTTAGGGCAGCATGTGCTTAAATTTCTGCTAATGGAATTTAAACAAGTGTGTAAGCGCTGTCCTGAACAGGGATAGAGTTAAGCATAGGCCTAAGTGCTTTCTTGGGGCCTAACATCCAACTACAGATCCTTTATTATTGTGGATGCTGAGCAGCCCGGAGTGCAGAGGTTTGATTTTCAGATCTTTAGCTGAACTGGTAGGGTTGGTGAGTTAGGAAAATCATAATTTTACTTGTGAAATTCGCAAGTTTGATGTGAAAGTTAGCAAGACACATAAATGTGAAACCCCACAATCAATCATTTCATACATCAACTGCACTTCAATAATATTTTTTAAAAGGTTTGTATTTAACAAACCTCATTATGATATTTTATAAAAGGGTATAAAATACTCAGTATCAACTCCAGCTACAGAATGCCTCCAAAATTGTTTCACTCTTTTGGGTACAAATGCCCTCTTCCCTCCCCTCAACCTCCCTTCCCTGTAAAAGTAAGTATTTAATCAGTTAAATACGTAACTGGCTTTCACAACACATACATTTTGGTACACAACAGGCTCCCATGTGTAAATATATACTTTTAGTTCATGACGCATTCATATAATAGTACAAATGAGGCTTTTTAAAAAACAAACACTCTCTCATCCCAAGAAGTGCCCAACTTATCAAGACAAGAAATAAGGCTGTCCCACCAGACATTTTCTATGCTTTTTTTTTTTTTTTTTTTTTTTTAAATGCGGACAGCACATATTGGCTTCTCCTATCCCTCTGGAGCACACTATGCATTTGAAAAAAAATGAGAAACAGGCTTTCATTTAAGAAGAATCTATTACTCACTGAATAGGCTATACTGTATTTAGAACTGTTTGGTTTTTAATTGTAGGCTTTTGTCCACAGATGTAGCAGCTAATCTGTCAATCAGGCTAATGTACATTAACTCCACCTGTAAAAATAATTAATTTTTTGTTGAATCAGCTCTCTCCAGATGAATGTGCATAATTGTAATCCTATCTCCATCTCAGTAGCTAGATTTCCCCCCCCCAAAATACCTAAGGCAGTCAGTCTTCTGGCCCTCTTACTCACATTGGGACTGATCCTGTACTACTGAAGTCACTATGAGCCTTGCCACAGACTTCCGTAAACACAGGATCAAGCCATATTCATCTAGATGGGATAAACCCCAGATTAAGCTACAGTTGGTATAAAGGTGGCAGAATCTAGCCTAAAGGTTGTATCAGAGAAATAAGGTGGATAAGGTAATATCTTTTATTGGACCAACTTCTGCTGGTGAGAGAGACAAGCTTTTGATCTTACAGAGAGCTCTTTTTCAGACCTGGGAAAAGTACGGAGTATGTCGCACTGACACTCTTAGTACCTTTCCTAGGCCTGAAGAAGAGCTCTGTGCAGCTCGAAAGTTTGTTTCTCTTACCAACAGAAGTTGGTCCAATAAAAGATATTACCTTATCCACCTTATTTCTCTGATACAACCTTTAGGCTAGATTCTGCCACCTTTATACCTCACCTCACCCACCTTGTCGAATATCCTGAGACCAACACTGCCACAACACTGCACACAATAAAGGGTATATTGTAAATTAACCCCCGGTTTTTTCTCCTAGTCTTAGCAATCTAGAGTTGCCAGATTTGGTTGGACATATTCCTGGAGGTCTCATCACATGACATAATCTTTAATTAAATATTAATCTTTCATTCCTGGAGCCTCCAGGCCAATTCTGGAGGGTTGGCAACCCTATAATGATCGGAGATGAATAAATTCAAAAGTCACTATGAACTGCTCTTCTTTTTTCTTATTATGATAAAAACAACTGTAAACAATAATATTAAAATGACTGGGGGAAAATGTTTGTTTTCAGGCCAAACACTTTATTTGGACATCAAGCTTCAATTTTAGGGAAAGATTTTTAAGGCAGAGACTTAGGGCATGATCTTGCAAGGTGCTGACCAGCCTCAGCTCCCAAAGGCCCCAGGCCTTGATGGCACTCAGCACCTAAAACTAGATTTAACAAGGAGTTACTGACTGGAATCCCTTAATGTCACAGAAATACTACAGATCCAACATTATATAGAAACCTAAGACTGAGGGATCAGTTGAATCCTTATTTTTGTTTGTGCTGACAATCATAACACTGCTGCTAAAATCTTTCATGTGATCGGAGGACCATGTTTCTGGAACTAAAGAGAAAATTCAGAAAAGGGTTACACAAATGATAGCCTAATTGTAAATATATTTTAAATGAAACTGACCCATCTCTTCACTCCTCCCAAAAATCTGTAATTCGGTGACCGTATTATTTAGACACAAGAGTGGTTGCTATTTTTAAACAAGGACATTTTAGAACAAATAGAAAATGTTATCAATATTTTTATTTTAAAAAAATCAATAAACATCTATAGGCCAATTCCTATTACACAATTAAGGTCAAGTACTTGAAAAGTAAAATATACTGTCCCCCAGATGTCTACTAAATTCTATAATTTTATATACAGCATTCACGTTGCCTAATAAGCCAAAAACCTGGATGCTACCATTAAACATGACTTTGGTGGAGCAAGTTTTAGCTCATGGCTTAGTCACATATGAAAGGGCAGCTCTTTCTTGTGATCAATCTCTAAAACGCTGTCCATTTATAAACATTTACGTTCAAGTGCCTTGTGTACAGCTGCTCAGCTGTTCTGCAGGCTTCTCATCTGCTGCAGGGTCATGCTCAGATACTCATTCAGATAGCTCTAATTTTAAATGCAAGCTTTTTTGTTTCCTGATTTCTCCTTTCTTTCCCCCTGCCCTTCTCCTCCCCTTTTTCTGTCACACACAGACAGCTACAGCCTTGGCTGGGAAGCTATCAGCCAGTTACATACGTTTACAACAGAAGAGGAACGGGCAGACAAAGGTGACAGAAGATAATCATCATGGCATCAGCAGGTCTACAGTTCTTTGCTTTTATTCTAGCTTTGTTGGGTGTTTTCGGCGCCATCACAGCCACCTTACTGCCCAACTGGAAAGTAAATGCAGACGTGGGTTCAAATATCATAACAGCTATAACACAGATGCAAGGGCTCTGGATGGACTGCACATGGTACAGCACCGGGATGTTTAGCTGCACTCTGAAATATTCAGTCCTATCCCTCCCTGTCTATATCCAGGCTGCACGGACGACCATGGTCCTATCTTGCATCCTATCAGCTTTTGGGATCTGCATCTCCACAGTAGGAATGAAGTGCACAAAGTTGGGAGGGGACAGGGACACCAAAAGCTACACTTCTTTTGCTGGAGGGGTCTGCTTCATCCTTGCAGGAATCTTTGAGTTGATACCAACATCCTGGTATACAAGAGAGATAATTTCAAATTTTCTGGACCCAACAGTCCCAGAGAGCAGTAAAAATGAACCAGGAGGAGCTGTTTATATTGGATTCATTTCAGCAGGACTTCTGTTCATTGCAGGTGTGATCTTCTGCACTTCCTGTTTTAAAAAGCAGCAGGGAGCATGGATTTACCCTACTAAGCAACAACAGTTCCCAGCCACACAGCAAGAGAACAATGTAGGCTACAACCTGAAGGACTATGTGTAAATATAGTAATGTCTATCAGCTGGGGCTTTTTTGTTTACTTTAGATTTTTTTTTTTTTTTTTTTAAAAACACTTAATTGTTCTTAATGTCAGCGCTGCAATTACATTTTAACAAGGTATTTTTATTTTTAATTAAAATCAGGAAAAAAGATGGCAGGAAATAAAGCATAAATATCTGCTGCAAGCACTATTTTGTGCTGATTTTTCAAACCAAGTTCTTTGGCTTTCCAACTGAAATTTACTGAAGAGAAAGGAACCAATTTAAACAGTACAATTAAACTAATGGTTAGCTACAGCAGAGACAGTTAATCACAAAAAGAAATCTATTCAGCGAATACAGGTATCAGTAATGTACCAAAATTTGTGATTTATTTTTTAGAATTTCATTTTAATTATGATAACAAAACAAAACCAACTCTCCATTTTTGTGAAGCCCCATGCATTGCTTTTAAATCACAGCCACATCTGCCTTTCATTTCCAGCTCCCAACTGCCATGGTAACTAGCTTTCTTTTTAAAAAACGCAGCCACATTGTATATTGGCATATCGGGAGCTGAAGAGCGAACGCTGCCATTGAGATATTGCCAAAAATGGCCCCAAAAATTCCCCACCTGCTGTGGGTTCCATTTTTTATTTTAAAAGAAATGTCTATGAGGCAGTCTCCAACTGCTGGCAACCTAACACCGAACAACAAATGTTTGGTTTAAGGAGGAACATGACAAAAGAAGTGTCATCATGACTGAGGAAATACTTGGAAGCTTTAACCCACTGGTTACAAGCTACATATTTAGGTACAAGGAAAATCTGCACCCTCCCTGACTTCTATCTTCCTTACTCTACAAAGCAAACCACTAGCCTTTAACTAATGGAGTATTTCACCTACTGTTATTTATTGAACCCTGTATATTTTTGGCCCTTTTAAAATTTAATTTCATAGAGCCTGATCCAAGACCTGTTGAAGTCAATGGATCAAACCATTGCAATATGCCATACACAGCAGTGGTCAATGACAGCATCTTAGTTTACAAGTACTTTGTCAGTTTAATTAACTTGGTGAATGTTTCTAAAGCCTCAGAACCTTCTTTCCAGCATGCATAACTTATTGGACATTGCAGAAGATGTCTCATGTCAAATATTGTCCTAGGTGTTAAAAAAAAATTATGTGAATTTGCTGATGTAAGCAAGGGGATAAAAGAGGAGCGGTTGAATGTCTGGGGATATGACTCTGGACAAGTTCCTCACAATTCAGTCAGGTACTATAATATGTCTTGTTTATTCTTATACAGCTTTTTAGTGCTCAGATTATTAGCTCATGATTCATTACAATACTATGGTAGAACTGTAGTATAAAATAGATTAATATAGTAAGCATCAAATAAAGACAAATCTGAATGGTGTGGAAGGAGTGAAGCTTAATCTTTTGTTATGGGCTTTTATAGAGAGAGAAATACTTTTGTACACACAATGACAGTGTCTATCATATATCCATTAGCTCTGAGTTATGAGTACAGAACTTGCCTTATATTATACGTTAACAGTGAGCATTTGAATTTTCTGCCTATTTTATGAAGCAGTTTGTTTTGTACCATCACTGGCAACTGTGCCAGATCAGCAGTAATTCAGTGGTGCAGACTTAGCCAGAACCAGAACTGAAAAAGCCAAAGTTATTTAGGGACAGTGGCCTAGTGCATCACAACACTCCAAGGCAGTTGTATTGAGTTTATGTTGTAAAAGTGTATACATTTAGGGGTGTACAGTTTTCTTTAAACACCTATATTTTTCTGGAGAACTGATTTGAGGTATTATTGTTTCAAAAATATTTGGATATCAAATTTAGTGGCATGTCCTGTACTTAATCAGGAGCATCTGTAGCCTGGAAATTTAAATCAGTATTTTTTAAAAAAATCACAAGAAAACAAGAACCAAAAGAGAAATTTTGGGAAAGACCCAAAAAAATATTTATTTGCATGTTGTAAGCAAACCTGAAGACTACACTAGTTACATAAGCAGCTAAGAAAGACTCCTTTGCCAAGACTACTTATATAGAAGACTCAGAAGTTCCTTATTTACCAACGCAAAATCTAAGCAAGAGCTTTTTGTTTAACTCACAACAAGCGCCTCAACGACTTTCCAAGAGAAAAAAAAGCAACTCCACATACAGTATTGGTATCTAATTAAGGTTGTATGGTAGTCAAACTCTCAAGGATCATGGCAAAAAAGTTAGAGGATAAATCTACAGGACAGCAGGAGTCAAAGCAAAATGTGGCAAAAGGAGCATGAAAAATATCTGCAATGTTTTTGTCTGCTGATTTCTATGTTTCTTTTCCTCTTGCAATTGTCACTATTTGCTTTAGTTTAGAGAGAAATATTCAATAAATAAAAGCTTAACTTTAAGCATGTTGTCTTTTTTGAAGGGTGCTAATCAGAGAAAGTCAGGGGATCACAGGACTTCATTCTGATCAACCCATTGCCAGCTAACTGCCTATCAGCACTCTAAGAGCCAGATTCTCATGTGGTGGAGCTCTATTTAACATAGGAGAGTGGGAGACAACAGGGAGCCAATTACAGCTACCTGAGTCAGGAGGCTGGTTTACAGTAGCCCCAGTTTTGACTACACCAATGCTGCCATGCCCCCAACTAGCCTCCTTTGCCGGAGAGGAGGGGAGGACCAGCACGAAGTTGAGATTTGGGCCCCAGCTCTAGGTTTTCCTCATTCGCTCTCGGTTCACACATTTCTGATATAAAAGGGAGCTAGGACTCACTGATATTACTTTATAAAAACTGAAAGTTGGAGGGAGTAAATGGCCAACAAAACAACAGGTCTTTAAAAAAGTAATTATAGAGGTTTAGTGCCCCTGCCTGACCGTAGTCTTTTCTCCATGCTGGCAGTAAGAAGTTCCAGGTAGCTTTGAATGTAATTTGCAATGTGTGACACACAGAGGCTCGAGATGCAGAGGAAACTCGGGGGAGACGAGTGCGAGAGAGAAGAGAAAGAGCAAAGAATCTTAGAGACTACAAGGCTGGAGGAAAAACAATGCAGCCCAGAAGAGGAGACAAAGACAGATAAAGACCTAGAAATGGGCTAAGGCAAGGAGAGAACAGTCTCTCTGGAAGAGCTCTGCAGGCGAGTTAGAGATGTTGGCCAGAGTTTTGAACTCCCTCCACTTCCTTTCTGGCAGTCCAGGGGATCTCCCACTGGGAGGAAGGGGAGAGGATACAGGACTGACCCCAGGACCGGCCTGATATCTTCAGGCTGCGTGTACTGTCCCATGAGCTGCTTCTGCTGGGTTATGAAATTACAAGAGAAGGTAGAGCAGGAAGGAAATCAGTAGAACTTGGAAATGTGGCTCTACTGTGAAAATGGCATCACAGAACTGAGTGTTTCTCTCTCAAGGATTCCAGATTAAATCTGCTCAGTTTACAAGTAAAAAGATGTTTTTTCTCAACAGCCCTGCAAACTCAGCCTGGGATCTGACAATGAAGCTGTGCAGTTTTTGTTTCATGGACTCTTGTAAGTAACAGTCTGCAGACTATATTCGCTTTCAGTTACACATGTGCAACCCTACTGCTTATAATAGGGACAGGTCCAACTCCCACGGAGAGGCAACTTCACCCATCCCAAGCTCGAAACCGCCTCTCCTTGCCACCAGGACCTTCCTATGCCTTTCCAGCTACTGGTCTCCTGCTGTCTCATACCAGAAAGAGGTTCAGTCTGTCCTCAGAATCCAAGGGCAGGGATTTTCTGGATGCCAAGAAGCAGTTATGTATCAATTTAAAAAAGAGCTGGTAAGAGCAGATAAGTGGGAAGGAAGCATGCTGTTCTCTGCCTACTCAAGGGTGGAGTGGCCAGAGAAGGATAAAAAAGGGTGGTAGTCATACAATTTTATAACTGGGAAGGAAAAGATGCAGACAGGAGTCGGGATAGGGAAGAGGAGGGAAATGAAAAATAATATGCTAAAAGTTAAAAGGGTTTAATACTTTAATACTTGAGGTCACAGAAAATAAATACCCCTGAGGGCATTCTGTGCCAAAAAATTAAATTCTGCGCACAATATTTTAAAATTCTGCAAATTTTATTTGTCAAATAAATGTGGAGGCTCCAGCATGGAACTGGGAAGCACAGGCCACTGGCTGCTCACAGGTGGGAGATCACTGTGCAGCTTCCTCCACCCCCGGGGCACAGACTGTGCAGTGAGGCTGCACACAACCCTGACACAGTGCAAGGAGCAGGCCTGCACCAGAAACACCCCAGGGCTCTGCCCCTCCATGTGGGCAGGCAGGCTCAGCAATGCAGGATCTAAGTGTGGAGGGGCTTTAGTGTGTGGGGATCCAGGTGTGGTTGAGAGGGTTCTATGTGGGGAAATATGGATGCAGGTGGGATCCAGGTGCAATGGTAATAGGACTCTGCAGTGGGGTTCTGATGAAGGTGGTTGAGGCTCAGCAGGATGGGACTGGCTGTGTGGGGCTCAGTGGGGGATCCAGACGCTGGGGGAATGGGACTCAGTGGGGTGGGGATCCAGGTGCAGCCGGTTGGGGCTCAGTGGGGTGGAGATCCAGGTGTGGGTGGCTCGACAGGGTGGTCCATGCGCAAGGGGAATGGAGCTTGGGGGTGGGGGGAGGGGTTCTGAGGGAGGTCCTGGGTGAGGCTCGGCTGGAAAGTCTGGGTATGAGAAGGTCTGGATGCATGGGGGTTGAGCAGATGGGGGAGCAGCTCCATATATAGGGGTCCCTTCCCCTGCAGCTGAGGAGCAATGGGTGCATGAATCGGGAGAGAGAGAGTTTGCAGAGCTTCCTGCAGCCGGGGGAGAAATCTGGTGGTGGGTCTGACTCAGCCCCGCATGCCATGCAGGGGAAAAGAAAGTTCTCTCCTCCCCAGGCCAGCCAGGACAAGCAGCTGAGCCCGGCACAGGTTAGGAGCCACCAGCTGGGTCTTCCCCGGTCCCGCCTCCTGCCCCAGTGATTTACCTCTCTGCTGGCTGCCCTGAGCACCCAAAACATACTGCCTGGGAGGGTCGCATGACCACTCTTCTGACTTCCCTTTGCTTCCCTGTCAGAAAGTCATTTTTCTGCGGGGAAGAAAAGAAATATGTGGGGAACATAAATTCTGCACATGCGCAGCGGTGCAGAATTCCCACAGGAGTAAATAAAGACTAGACAGCTCTCAGGCAGATCATTAGCAAAGGGGCAATGACATGGTTGAACAGGATTTAGTTAATTTTATTTTCATTTTTCAACTGTGCATATCAGGTTTTATAGGCAAAAAAAATATACATTTGTATCAAAACAAAAACATTAAAAAGGCAGACCTTCCAAAAATGTTGCAGCCCCCAAAGAATCCCATCCCATCATCAAGTCCATCCTATCATCAAACCTGCCCTGCAAGAACGACCTGAGAAAGCCAACAAGTCTTGCAGCAGGACCCAAGGGTCACCAAAACCAGGTGCTGGGGGATCAAGAAGGATCAAGTTCCAGACCCAGGCACACTTCCCCAGCCTTCTCTTCTTAATAGCATGGAACTGTTTATCTGAGCTACTCAAGTTATCAGTTTCCACAGTGTCACACCAGAAAAAAAGCAATGCCCCCCACACAAACAGGGATCACGGCACTAATGATTCCTACCCAGGGGGTATTCTCTCTTTCAAGAAAGAATGCTACTAGTAATGGTTGATTATTCTCATGTGCAGAAGACTGGGCCACAAGCACTGGGGATAAGCACGGAGGGAATTTCAGGCTGGAAATAAATCACACAGTTTCCTGCTCTTTCAATTTTTGGAATCTTGCGTTTATTAAACTATCAATTGGGAAGTGCCTCATCACACTGCTGTGCTGCTGCTCTTGATCCATCCCCAGCTAGTCTCCAAACAGAGCGATGCAGTCACACAACACAGCACTCCCCAATACGTTAGTTGACCATCTTGGTACACCTTGATATATCTTCTCTGCTTCTGCTATCTACAGCAGTATAAAAAAAGCAATGCCTATCCCTTCTCATTAGAATAGTGTTACAAATGTGACGTTATGCCCCATATTATTTATGGCACTATGCTTATGATATAGCTGCAGCATAACAGATATTTTATGCAAGATGGGTCTTGTAAGGTATCATCGGAAAGGTTATAATTTACTGAATGTGATTATCCAATTTGTATGCATGTATCATTTCTGTATCTAAAGTTAGGAATACTGACTATGTAACAATTACAATTGTGTGTGTATTTGGGAGAAACCCACCAGAAAACAGGCCATCAGCCTTGATGGGCCATTAGGAAGAAACAATAAGACTTTGAAGATACTAATCTCTCTCCTTCCTGAGAGGCATCCTGGGAAGTTGCTGTGACGCTACTAGGCCATGTGGTTATGTCACCTGGTACTAAACACTATCTTGGACTTCTAGTAATTTTCCACTAAAAAGGAGTGGGGAGGTCAAGACTGGGAAACAAAAGATTCCCACCTTATTTAAATCTTATTTAAGCCTGGGGAGGTAAGTTGAACTTGGTTCACTCTTCACTGAATCCCCACCCAGGATGACTGCTGGAAACACCTAAGGAACAAGGACAAAGGGAAAAGGGGAGGAGTACTGAACCCAGGCTGGAAAAGGAAAATAGTCTGTGAATAAGATACCTGAAGATTTAAGCTGCAAGCAGGGTAGCTAACCTTCAAAATTTCTGCAACCTGCCCCAAAAGCAACATTTAGGGTGAGAAATTACTTATTAAAGAGAGTGGTTTCAAGATCTTAAGCTTAGTATGCATGTTTTGTTTTATTTGCTTGGTAATCTGCTTTGTTCTGTTTGCTATCCCCTATAATCACTTAAAATTTACCTTTTATAGTTAATAAACTTATTTCTTTTTATAACATAACCCAGTTTGTGTAATTCATATCTGGGGGCGGCTGGCGGGGCAGGAAGCTGTGCATCTCTCTCTCTCTCCACACCGAGGGAGAGATCTCTCTATAAAGCGTAAGACAATATTGTTGCCAAGAAGGCCAATGGCATTTTGGGATGTATACGTAGGGGCATTGCCAGCAGATCGAGGGACGTGATCGTTCCCCTCTATTCGACATTGGTGAGGCCTCATCTGGAGTACTGTGTCCAGTTTTGGGTCCCACACGACAAGAAGGATGTGGAAAAACTGGAAAACGTCCAGCGGAGGGCAACAAAAATGATTAGGGGACTGGAATACATGACTTATGAGGAGAGGCTGTGGGAACTGGGATTGTTTAGTCTGTGGAAGAGAAGAATGAGGGGGGATTCGATAGCTGCTTTCAACTACCTGAAAGGGGGTTCCAAAGAGGATGGATCTAGACTGTTTTCAGTGGTAGCTGATGATAGAACAAGGACTAATGGTCTCAAGTTGCAGTGAGGGAGGTTTAGGTTGGATATTAGGAAAAACTTTTTCACTAGGAGGGTGGTGAAACACTGGAATGTGTTACCTAGGGAGGTGGTGGAATCTCCTTCCTTAGATATTTTTAAGGTCAGGCTTGACAAAGGCCTGGCTGGGATGATTTAGTTGGGGATTGGTCCTGCTTTGAGCAGGGGGTTGGACTAGATGACCTCCTGAGGTCCCTTCCAACCCTGATATTCTACGATTCTATAATTATTTTGGGTTTACTCCCCAAAAGGGGGTGTGCACTTCAGTGCCGGGCAATTTCCTAGCTGAATCTCCTCATAGAGAGCTGCTTGCAGACTCTGTGATTCTACAACTGATGCATCCCTACCTGTGTGTGCGCGTGCTGCCAGAAAGCCTGATTCAGCAAAACAGGGAGAGGGCCCCCAGGCTAGTGGAGCAGGCAGGCTCAGTGAAATCCCAGCACATCAGGTGGCACCCTGGACCGGGCGGGGGCGTGAACAACAGGGGAAGGTGTTCCAACCTGTCACAAAATATATTTAAAACAAACTGACCCAGCTCCAACATTTTGGCATGTACTGATGAAACTCCATTGTTTGGCAATGATAGATGTGTCATTTGTTTGAGGTTTCTTTAAAAACTCTCCAACACTACCGGACAGTTTTTGATATACCAATACATTGCTATGGAAAGGACTGGGATGTCACAGGTGTAACCTGTGACCAGCTCTGGCTCATCCCTGGGAATGGGACTGTAAAACATTTAAGAACACCACACTTTAGAAATATGCACAGATACTTCATTAATCAATTATTTCTTTTAGGTAAGAGACCTTGCTCTTTTCAGTAAGCAGTTTTCAAATTACAGTCCAAAAGAATGGTTTACTTTAAAAGTAAGAAGAGGGGGAAATACTCACTTATTGAAACAGATTTCCCCACTATCATCAGAAAACATCAATAATCTGCATTACTCTAAGCCTTTTCAGTGGTAGTGCTTCACTCAATTGCCTCCAGCCTTAATTTACTCCAATGCTGCTATACACTGAGCAGCCTTAAAATATTTCTGAACACCATGCGAGTAACACTGTAGCAGCTGAACTGGGAGTTGATCAGACTGATTGAAATATTGTAGTTTCACTAATGCTCCGTTGCAGCTCAGCATCCCTTCTTATGCCTGGGGATCACTTTCCTGATATTTCGTTTTTAAACTCTCTCTCTCTACATGTTTACTCATGTCCCAAATCAAATGGTTTACAGTAGCTCACTGGCTATTGATCTGTTTAAAGAATATTTTCATTTTATATTCTGTCACTAAATACTTTACAACTATTTTAGTAATTCCCACAAAGCTGTTTATTGCTGGATGAAACTTTAGAATCAACGTGCTGTCACTGTTCAGCATTAATGAATGCAGTCCAAATAGGTATAGATCCCATAAAATGTATTTTGCTTTTGAGGATCTTCCTCAGAGAAAAAAAGTACAAAACTACATGCACTCAAAATTGTACCATTCTAATTGTGGAAGCACTGATCTGATTCCATCGATAAAGGTTATTTCAAGGAGAAAAATTAATCCAAAGAAGGGAAATGTGGGTACCTGGGGCTAGATTCACAAAAGGACTGAGGTGTCTCTATAAGTGCCTTATGTCCAATATTTAAGCACCCTGTCTCTAACAAAACCACCACTGAGCTGCCACCTAATCTTGTAGGTGCCTACATTTCTTGGGTGCCTATGCTTTTGCTGGTGGGCTCGTGCAAAGCTGCATAAACCCTGATAGGATTCTCAGACTAGGCATTTCTCTGCCTATCTCATCTGCATGGCCCAATCCAGTAGCTATGCTCAGAGTACACCTAATCTATACAAAAAAAGCTTCTCCTCAGCATTTCCCACTTGCTAGTTTGCTGGCTTCTATGTATCCCTTTCTTATGTACCTAACTCTCCCCATACAATGCATGGAAAGTTTGGGCGTCTAACTCAGGGTTGTGAATTTCACTCATCAGCAGGGTGCCTAGGAGTTAGGCGTTGTAATGCTTAAGTTCCCTTTGTGAATCTAGCCCCAACTTTTTTACATTATATAAAAATGTTAAACCTTGTATTCATTAGTATTATATGGCAATCCCAGTTTATGGTCCAATCCTACAAAGTCAATGAGAGTTTTTATCACTGTCTTCAATAGGAGCAGGAAAAAGGAACATAACTGCTCTATCTGATCTGCTCAGCAGATCCAGCTAGTCCAATATCCCCTTTCAGAAGTGACTAGTACCAGATGCTCCAAAGCAAGGTACAAGAATCATCAAAGTAGACAATTACGGAATAGCTTATCCACAGCAGAAGAATTTTCTTGACCCTCTCACATAGTGGCTGGTTTATTCCCTGAAACATGACAATTTATATCCCTTCTTTAAAAAATATCCTATCTAATGTCACTGTGAATGTTATCCACATAAATGTTTAACCCTATTTTGAGTCCCACTAAACTCTTGGCCTCAATGAGATCTTGTGACAGTTAGTTCCACAGATTAATTGTATGTGGATGTAAAAGATATTTCCTTTTATCAATTTTAAATTTACCATGTTCTTTTATTTAACTTCTTTATACCATCTCCTCTGTAAACAGTCACCACCTTTTCAAGCTCCCCTCACATGGAAGACTTTCCATGCCTCCTGTTGTTTTATTACTCATCTCTGACTGCCTACTGTATTTCTGCAAATTTTTTTTCAGGATCAGGTCCACACTGCTTTTGGCCTTGATCCTGAAAGGTGCTGTGTGCCCTCAACTCATTCCAATGGTTTTAAGCATCTCTCAGGATCAGTCCTTTTTGTACAACTACTGATCTTTTTATAAGTTGCTGTTACGGTAAAGAATTAGATGAAACTGTAGCTTGCATCTCCTTCTAGCAAAGTCAATGCACAAAGATGACTCACCTCTGGTTTTGGAACAAAGGCTCGGCCTGGAATTGTGAACCGGTTTTGAACAGTGCAGAGATACTGAGCCATGATGGACAGTCTGCTACGTTGCTTGCTTCCCGTGGTGGCTGTGAGCCTCTATGGGATAATCAGAATGTCATTTATAAGTCAGTGAATCCAGACTGACCAAGTGGAAAGAATATTAAAGCTCTATCAACTTGCAGCTTAATCTAGAGGTAAGGATATTTAAAACCAAGAGTAACAAAAGCATTTTTTAAAGGCACCCTCTTAAAAGTAAATACAATGATCAAAATTAATGTCCAAACCATCCAAAGTTTTTCTAACATGCCTATTAAGGTATCTAAATTACATACAATTTATTGCCCCAAACCTGTAGTTAAATCTGCACAGGTAGTTCCCTGCACTTCTGTGGAGCTTCACTGATATAAAAATGGTTCTGGGAGCCACCTGAACAGATCTGCTTGCAGGGCTCATGCTGAAGACAGAATTGAGTGACAATGTTCCCAAAGCCTCCCTTGTTCCCAATGTCCACGTTTGAGTGTTCATTTTTCTGGTCTTTTTTAATTCTTGCAAGATCAAATATTAGTCAAATGAGGTTCTCACAGACGCAATATAAGGAAGCAAATAAAAGTATTATTCCCTGTAAATCCATCTGAACTTATTACAAAGATAAGACTGATTTTTCCCTCCTCAATAACTGGATGACATTTTAAAAATATCGTTAAATGAAACGGTTTAATAAAAATAAGGCAACAAATCTTCAAATTGTTTTCACTTAAAATTCAGCTCTCAAGATCTCTTAATTTTCTTAATTCTTAATCTTAATTTTTCTCTCAAAAAAAGTCTCAAAAAGACTTACAAGGCCAAAATTACTAGTTTTGTAAATGACCACCACAGTAGTCATGCATTATCGGAAACTAAATATAATTGAGCTAAGAATGAAGTAGTGTTGCAGGTCACATAATGAACCATCAGGTGAGATAATCTTAAATGGAGTAGGTGGAAATGTAATCTCTATCTGCTCTTGGTGCCTCTGTTTGCAGTTAGGAAACACGGGCACGGGATACCAGACAGAATCTCCCTTGCTAAGCTAGAGAAACGCATGGGAATTTTTTCATACATTTTTCAATTAGTCCTAACATCAGTTCAGCTGAACTGGTATGAAAACATGAGGAAGCAGTAGGATAAATGAGGCTCCTTGACTTTCAGCTATGTTAGTTCAAAGTGGTAAAAACTGGTCCGGTCTACACTACTGTGCCCATGATCTGTTGGAATTGTTTTGTGTGTATTTAGCCAGTGTGGACAAGACCTCAAGGTATTTGTACAAAGAAAGAGTGATAAGTACAGAATGCCAAACATTAGAAGTGGTTCTTATTGCACTGAAGTATCATAAGGTGATTCATGTCCTCATTTGCCACATCACCTTTGTTTTCACAATATATGCAGATGAAAAAGATGACATGGATATCTGATGGTAATGTCTGCATCCAGTGTGCCCTCTGGTGAACACAGTACCATTGAAATGTTGGTGTGGCTACTGAAGCCTTGCATACAGTAGGAAATTGAACTGTTGTTGAAAATCCCTGTACTGACACTACAGAGGGTTTAAGTGCTAATGTAGAAAAGACAAAATCATTTTCAATGCTATTTCAGAAAGAGAGCATAACACTTGGTTTTGTCTGGTCTACGCTAGCGCTTAAAATGAAATGACTGAACTGGTTTAACAAGAAAATGCAAGTTATGTGCCACATAAAGTTGTACAAAGACGTTTTACTGTCAGAATCTGCATCATCACTTTTTCCTTGTTGTTGCCCTTTTTCGTCTTTCAAACTTCTTATTCCATCTAAAATCCATATATGGGCAATGTTTGATTTTGTGCCAGGTAAAAAATAAAAACAGTAATAAGTATTTTTGGTCATACTTTTTTCTTCTTCCAACAAAAATAGAAATTCTACTTAGTATCTTTCATCTGATGATCTAAACGTGCATCTCTATATACCTCTGTGAAACTAAGCGTTGTTATTCCTGTTTTTCTACTAGTGCATTTTAAGTATTTATAAGACACCTATATCCTGGATATCTAAGTCCAATTTTTTTACAAACAGCTAAACGGAGGCAGAAAGGTGAAACAACTTGCCTTAGGTCTAAACAGAGCGCATCAGATCCAGGAATAAAACCTAGAAGTTCTGACTCCCAGTTTCCTGGCTGACCATAAGGTAACCTGTTTTTTTTTACTGAAGGTAGTATATTTCCCCAAAAGGCATACCAACTCATATAAATAACAGAAATGTGAACCATAACACTGAAAGACTTTGATCTTTTTTATAAAATATTCATTGGAATCATGCACATTTAAATAAATGAGAAACCAAGAAACAGAAGATCCTACAGTGTAAACACAACAACCAGCACTGACTCATTCCATGACCTTGAGAACATCACTCCACTTTATAACATTCAGTCTTTTCAGCTTTCTAAATACAATGAACTTAACGGGTATGCTATTTTGCATGTCATTCGAGCTATGCTGGGTGCAGAAACACTATAATCTGCATGTCATGTTGAAAAAAAACCCCTAAAAGGCACATACAGCTGGTTATAGCTATATAAAGTACGGAGTGTTTTTATGTTCTCAATTCTCTTTGTATTTCTTTCTTCCTGCTATCATAGCATTCCACATCTTTCCACTTTATATTTTAAAGCCTAATCTATTAGCCATTTTTTAATGTTTAGGCTAATAGCTCTTATCAAGTATTTTGGGGGAAAGAACTGGATCTTGTGTGTCAGAAATCACATGAACTCAGACAATAAAAGAAGGCTGCTTTATTTCACATTCACAAAATACAAACTACTTGTCCCAGATGTTCTCTACAGCTATATACTGGAACCACTTAAGTACTTATCTCAAACCCTGTCCTCCCAAACACTGCAGTAAATGCAGCAGAAGGATGGGAGCTCTAGGTACCGGAGTAACGCTCTAGGTACCCGAAATAACAAGAGGTTTAATTTATGGCATACAATCACTGTATTTCTCATTTACACAATTCACAAAAGGCCTTGCAGGTAAAACTTAATGTCTAACCTGGTTTTCAGTTTGGAGCAGCTACTTTAGCCTTTTGAGTGCAACACATAGAATATACACTCAGGTAACAAACAAAACTGAATACTTACAGAACAATGAAGTGGTTGAGAAAATGGTAATCTGGTTTTCTCAAACACTGAATGAAATAAGCTAAAAAAATGTCTGAGGGCATTGTAGAGTGAGTCAGCTGATCATCAGTTGACTAGAAACATCTGAGAGAGTCTGTGGAGAGCAGGAAGATCAATTTCACTTTCATCAAGTTTCTCAGTTTTCAAATGAAATGTAACCAGTCAAAAACTGCTCCAGGAGTTCTTAGAATTGGAAACTGATTTGGTGCACTCAGTTTTATTCTTATCAGAGTCAGGGTATGGTGAAGAGATTGGCAATGGTTCCATTCTGATTTCTGGCATCAAGATTATATTCAGGAAAGCAAAGACCAGCATCTATGGGCTCCACTGACAAGAAATTCCCTATGTTTGAAGTGTTTAATCATTGGTGGGAATCAGTGATATGACATATTTCAAATCTGAAAATCTTCTGTTAGCAAGGGAGGTCTAAAATAAAGCAGGGTAAAAAATTGCTTCCAGTGTAATTCTTGAGGTGACTGAAAGGTTTAGAAAAACAAGATGAAATGCTAACTCAAAATGTCACGTCAGCTGATGTGGAAAGGAAACAGTTGAAGGCAGAAAAGGAGCATGCTGTGGAAGCTACTTGGAATGAATCAGTCAGACTTCAGAGAAAACAAGATTGTGAAATGTTTCAATGCTTAAGGGATATTTGTCTCCCACATAAGAAGAAACTTTTTATAAACAGTGTGCAATGAAGAGAACTGAGCAGATTTTGAAAATTAATATTAAACTGTATAATTAGTAGCTAAGCACACACAAACTTAAGCCCTGTGCCAGGTTTCCTGTCTTAAAATTACAATTTCAGAGCAGTATAGACTATTAGGCAGTTTTAAAACATTCTGCAAGTCAACAAAATCTCTCTCAGGCTTTTCTCATCTATAACTAAAGTAATTAGGTGCTGAAATAATTTGTCCAATTGTAAGTTTTTAATAAGCCAATAACAAAACTTACCTCTGCTACTTCCTTCTGAAAAGTCAAAGTCATCTGAGTTCGGCCATAAACGAAAGGTCCGTCTCTATTGGAAACATTTTCAAGCCACCTGATGATTAGAGGAGTTGAAACACTGAATGGCAGATTTCCAATGATATGCACATTTGGTGGATCTATAAGAATTTGAAAAGAAATCTTTTGTAAGAATAGGTAGATAAGTGGGGTAGGGTGAAAAGCTGTGGTTTGGTGGAACACCGATCACTTTCTACAGTTAGAGAGGGCTGCATAATTTGGAAGGCCTCCACCTCAGCAGAAGAGGGACTAATCTCCTTGGGGACAGGCTGGCTAAAGCACTCAGGAGGGAATTAAACTAATAGCAAAAGGGGAGGGTACAAAGAAGGAAGATATGAGTCCTCAGAACAAAATCGAGATGTTGAGAACAAAATTTATTCAAGAAACCAAAGAACGTAAACGGAAAAAAAAATCTTGAATTGCCTATACACTATGCTAGGAGTCTAGGTAACAAACAAGAGAAACAGGAAATGCTCATTTATAAGCATAAATTTGATCTAGCTGGTATTACTGAAACCTGGTGGGATGATTGACATGACTGGAATGTTAAATCAATGGTTACGACCTATTTAGGAAGTATCAAAATGGGAAAAGTGGGAGTGGCACTATGTAAAAAGTGCCATTACTTATTTCCACGTCCCTAATAACGCAGAAGAAAATTATCTTGAATGCTTATGGCTCAATGTCCTAACAGATAAAGCACAAGATGGGATAGTAGTTGATGACTGCTACAAGACCATCACATCACACCAGGGAACAGGATGACTATCTACTTATGCACTCATCTATAATATGTAGGAACAAAAACTGTTATCCTGGGGGACTTCAATTTGAGTGACATATGCTGGAGGTCTCATGCTGCCAGTACTTAAAACATCCTTGGAATTTCTAAACATTATAGATGACAATTTCCTAATTCAAAAAATGTTGCAGCAACATATATTATATTATATATTATACCTTGTCCTAACAGATAAAGAGAACTGAGCACAGAACTAAAAGTGAATGGTAGCTTACGTACAAGTGATCAGGACTTGATCACATTTATAACATGCAAGTGGAATAAAGTGCAGACCAGTAATACACACACACTTGGTGCTTTAACAAGGCCTATTTCACAAAACTGAAAACAATTATGAGCCAAATGAGTGGAGTTCTGGCCAAAAGAGTGATGCTTCCCAGGATCGCATTAACAGGGGAATATTGAGTAGGAGAGGTTATTTTGCTTCTGTATTTGGCACTGGTGTGAGCGCGGCTGGAATACTGTGTCTACTTCTGGTACCCACAATTCAAGAAGGATGTGGATAAATTGGAGAGGGTTCAGTGCAGAGCCAGGAGAATGATTAAAGGATTACAAAACATGCCTTACAGTGACAGACTTAAGGAGCTCAATCTATGTAGCTTAGCAAAGAGAAGGTTCAAGAGCGCCTTGATTACAATCAAAGTACCTTCAATCTAGCAGAGACAGGCATAACACAAACCAATGGCTGGAAGTTGAAGCTAGACAAATTCAGGTGAGAAATAAAGCATAAATGTAATGGTGAGAGTAATTAACCACTGGAACAATTTACCAAGGGTCTAAGTGGAGTCTCCATTACTGACAATTTCTAAATCAAGATTGGAGGTTTTTCCTAAAAGATATGCTTTAGGAATTATTTTGGGGAAATTCTACAGCCTGTCCTATAGAGGAGGTCAGACTAGATGATCACAATAGTCCCTTCCAACCTTAGAATCTATAATCAAATGCATCTTGACAGAGTTTACACAGAAACAGCTTTACCCTTATTCTTCTTTTCATATGCAATAAACAATTCTGGGAACTTTCTAACATCCATCCTGTGTATTTGTATCTAAACTAATTAGACAATAGAATTCTTAAATGCATCAGTTCTAGAAAAGTACATTTTAAAAATTCAACTCCATCCTCATATACACATTTGCGCATACCCATGTTTTATTAAATTTCCAATAACATGGGAAGATGCAATACAGCAGGGGATTTTCCAAAAAGAGTTAACGGAATATGTTTCCTTTGAATCTCAAATTAGAAAAAAAAACTTTTAATGTTCTTCTGGCATCCACCAGATGCTGTGTCTATCTTTGACTAAGAAATCAGGTTTTGGAAAAGACGACTAAACTTACCTATAAGTTTATCAGTACTGTCATATGGTTTTAGGAGAAAGGTGAAATCCAGCCATAAGAAAACCCCAAGATTTGATAAAAAGCCATGATTAGACCTTATACTTTCCCAGTATGCATGACCGAAGGGTCAGCAATATAATTCAAGTACCACGAAACTCTCCAAGTTTCAAAGAGGATTCTACAAGACTCTTCAGTGGGGTTACAACAGAATTTAATAAATGGTGGTTTATCACACAAAAGCAGGAGGATGGGGGAAAACAACAATATGTGCACTATGTGTTTTACTTCTGTGCTCTTCAGAAACTGTTTTTTCCACAATGACAACATCCTGAGGCTAAAAGAAAAGGAGTACTTGTGGCACCTTAGAGACTAACCAATTTATTTGAGCATAAGCTTTCGTGAGCTACAGCTCACTTCACCGGCTGCACACTGTGGAAAGTATAGAAGATCTTTTTATACACACAAAGCATGAAAAAATGGGTGTTTACCACTACAAAAGGTTCTCTCCGCCCGCCCCCCCCCCCACACACACACCCCACTCTCCTGCTGGTAATAGCTTACCTAAAGTGATCACTCTCCTTACAATGTGTATGATAATCAAGTTGGGCCATTTCCAGCACAAATCCAGATTTTGTAGTGGTAAACACCCATTTTTTCATGCTGTGTGTGTATAAAAAGATCTTCTCAAATAAATTGGTTAGTCTCTAAGGTGCCACAAGTACTCCTTTTCTTTTTGCAAATACAGACTAACACGGCTGTTACTCTGAATCCTGAGGCTAGTAGTTGCAAAGGTATCAACCATTTTAAATTATACAAATTCAGCCTCTTTGCCTTAGGGCGCGTCTACACTTAAAAGGCTGCAATGGCTCAGCTGCACCGACCTAGTTCTTCAGTAAAGACGCTACCTATGCCAACAGGAGGGCTTCTCCTGTTGGCGTAGATACTCCACCTCCTCAAGAAGAGTAGCTATGTCCAGGGGAGAAGCCCTACCATTGAGGCAGTGCTGTTTACAACAGGAGTTAGGTTGGTGTAACTGCCTTGCTCAGGGATTTGGATCTTCCACTTCCCTAAGCAACAGTTATACCATAACTATAAGTTGCTAGTGTACATCAAGTCTCAGACAAGGTAGGAAACAGGCGATTCTCATGTTTTGTTTTTTATTTTGGAGGAAAGAAAACCAGCCTCTCTAATCTTACCTTTCAGGAGAAGATCACTTTGAAGGGTTAACTATTAACAGCTAAAATGTAAATCTGGGTGAGACTAGTCAACTGCTATCCACCAAAAGGGATCAAAACCCATGTGTGTAGATGAAGTGAGAGGAAATGGAAATCATAACTCCAGGTACCTTGTCAAACAAACTGATTCGCATAGCAACTGTTTGGAGGAAACAACAAATATACTGAAAACAGATACTAACCATCTTCCCACTTCTTTTGAAGGTGTTTTGGAAAAGCTCTCTCCATCTTGTATGTCAAAATGTCCCCATGAACAATGTGCACTTTTCCCGGAGCTGCTTCAGACAGCATCTATTTGTTAGCAAGCAAGCAGAATTAGTCGATTTAGCTCCAATAAAATCTGGTAAACTTTTAAACATACTGAGCCATACGCATCCTTTGCTTCAATGGAGTTACGTTAGGCATGAATCTGGCCCTATATTTTGATCCTCACATACATGTAGTAGTAAAATAGAATAATTATCTTTTAGGTCTGAGCACATTATAAATAAAAGATGAACAAAACGCACATTTCCATGCAAAAGCCACACACACACACACATACACAAACCCAATACAAACAAAAGGTCTGATTCTATACACCTACTATTCACTACTTGTGAGAATAAAGGGTTACAGGATTGAGAGTTTAGATCTAATACAAATAATTAAAGATTTAAGAATTTTCAATCCTGGAATGAACACGGATTATTAAAATATATTGGAGAAAATTCTCAAATGTCAATGTAACTTATTATTTGTGCTTCAAACATGCAAAACTCTCATATAAGGCTCGATTCTGCAAAATCCTGAGCACTCTGGCCTGATCAAGCAAAACACATTATTAGTCCCACTCAAATCAATGGCACTATTCACACACTTAAAGTTAAGTACATGCTTACGCGTTGTGCAGGATCAGGCTAAAGGATTTAACACCTTGCAGGATCAAGTTTATAATGCAAATCTATACAGCCATGAAAGAAGGAGTTTTGTACTGAAACAAACTTGTGGATAATAGTTTGTTTATACAAAAATAAATGTACTTTGAAATTTTCAGTGCTTTGCTCCCTTTCTTTTTATATTAGAGATATCTGTTATTAAGGACTTGTCTAGAGAAACAGCAAGTGGCGGTGTAAATCTACAGTGCACTAGCATGCCACACAATCTATGTGGACCCTGCTCACTTGCACAAAAAATTCCCCTAGTGCACACTGATATACTCCCATTTCAAAATGGAGATGATCAAAATGCACTAGGGAACTGTAAATGTGCACTAACAGGGTCCACATGAACAGTTAGTGAGCAGCATGCTACTGCACTGTAGATTTACATCTTAGCTTGGTGTGCACTAACCATTTATCTAGTCAAGTCCTTAGTGGGTTTTTTTCTTTTGTTTTCTAAGTAATTAGATTTTCCCTCATGAGCCATCTACTGCTGCTTGACCTTGCATTGATTCATAATGCTTCATTTAAGACAGTGTATTTGAAATTATGTCTTCACTGTAGGATCAAACAAGCAGAGAAATAGTCTTTGAGACAGCAAACCATAATAGTAAATCACAAACACTGGTAGTAAGTACACACAGTAAGAAACATGTGAAAGATACACTGATGTGTTTTAATCTGATAGCTGCAATGTTTTTCCGTTTAAATAAAAGTGCCCCTATTGAATATACTATTTATGGAGCAAATCAATTTTTATATTTAGCAAGTATCAGAGGAAGATTTTTATTATTTTTAAAACAGATTAGGAAAAACAGATGAACAACGAAAAAGCAATTTCGGTTTGTGTGTGTGAACATTCAAACCTATGTTATAAACAGCTAAATGTTTTGAGTTTAATCAATGAAAAAAGGGAACTGATTTTTGTGGTAGCTTAGATTTATTGCTTATCAAGTCATTTCAGCAGCATCATTTGCATATTCAATTTCAATCATGCAGCTTCACTCGGGGATTTGGACAGGATGAAAAACGTTTTAAAAGTTCACCTCTATACTGCTTAATGGAAAACCAACTTTCTCAGCTTTCTGAGCCAAAGGAAACTGCTGCTTTCCAGGAATGTTCACAGACATAGCATTCAAGCAGAGATTTAAATTCCATGCAGGGGATACTGAAATGGAGTTTAATTCTTAAAAAAAATAAAAAAAGAAGTCCCCCTCTCTTTTAAATTATTTTCAACTAGAGAGAGAAAAAAAAATCTAACATGAAACAAGTCCGGAATTTTAATTCAAACCAATTTAAGAGTAGACTTCATCACTGCAGCAGTAGTTTAGCTACCTATAAGTAGCTATTCTGCCTTGATATGTTAATTTTTACTGTGAAGGGTGACATCCAAGGATGCCAGATAACATAATAAGATCAAAGGAGTAAGTAAATAGTACCAAACGAAGTAGACAGATGTCCATACAAATAACAGGCGGTGATCATATGTGAAATTGTTTTTTTAATAGTGGGTTTTGCTGTCAAGAAGGGTCTTTAGTTTTTTTAAGTGACTATAGTTTGCATAATTTAAAAATTCATTAGCATATTAGAGATGGAAAATAAAAAACAGTTTAAGGTTCTTGTCAGCACTATAAAAGTAAATAGGTATAAGTAACTATCAGGGTTCCTTCCCCACTCTGAACTCTGGCATACAGATGTGGGGACCCGCATGCAAGACCCCCTAAGCTTATTTTTACCAGCTTAGGTTAAAAACTTTCCCAAGGCATAAATTCCACCTTGTCCTTGAACCGTATGCTGCCACCACCAAGTGATTTAGACAAAGAATCAGAGAAAGGACCACTTGGAATTCCTGTTCCCCCAAAATATCCCCCCAAGTCCTTACACCCCCTTTCCTGGGGAGGCTGAGAATAATATCCTAACCAACTGGTTACAAAGTGAACAGAGACCCAAATCTCTGGATCTTTGGACACTGGAAAAAAAAAAACACCCCAATCAGTTCTTAAAAGAAGAATTTTATTTAAAAAAAAGAAAAGGTAAAAATTCCCTCTGTAAAATCAGGTTGGAAGATAACTTTACAGGGTAACAAAAGATGCACAATGCACAGAGGAACCCCCTCTAGCCTTAGTTTCAAAGTTACAACAAAACAGGGATAAATCTTCCTCCAGCAAAGGGAAAATTCACAAGTTGAGAAAACAAAGAAACTAATACTCCTTGCCTGGCTGTACTTACAATTTCTGTAATACGAGAGACTGGTTCAGAATGGTTTGGAGGACATGGATTGATGTCCGTTCCCTCTTAGTCCCAAGAGCGAACGAACACAGAAACAAAGAACCCAAAACAAAGCCTCTCCTCCTCCCCACCCCCCTCCCCCAGATTTGGAAGTATCTTTTGTCCCCATTGGTTCCTTTGGTCAGGTGCCAACCAGGTTATTTGAACTTCTTAACCCCTTACAGGTAAGGAGGAATTTTAGGTTACCCTTATGGTTATGACCGTAACAAATTAGAAAAAACAAAATGTGTTTTTTCAGATGCAACTTTGTGTCTTAATAGCCAACTATTACCTATTGCCCTTTAACTTTCACTACACTAGTAAATTCCACTGCATTTTATGAAACCTGTTGGCATAAAATTGCAACAGAACATTGCTAATTTGAACTAATGACTGGGACCCCCATTGTGAATTAATGCAGTTTAGGGCAAATCCTGCATCCATCAAGGGTCCTCTGGCAGAAGAATTAATGAGGTTCCACAAACTTCTAGGCACAAAGTACCAGGGGGAAGATGGGACCAGAGGCTTTGTCACTTCAGTTCCTCTTGCCCTCCACCTTGTATCTGAGTGGGTATAAAGGGCACTGACAGATACTTCCACCAATAGGCTGAATTCACCACAATGGAAGAGTTCTGCAGTCATTCCATCGCTCAGCCTAAGGGGAAAATCCGACCTCTGCCCTCTTTATAAAAGTCTGCCTAGCCAAGTTATCAGGTTGTATGCCAGCATGAGGCTATGACCCTTTGAGGATGAAATTTAGATAATTTTACAGGAATCTCCTGACCAAATTATGCACAATAATTCACCAAGGACTGGCATATAAGCGCTCTACCAAAAGCCAGTAGCCCACTGGCCATCATAATCATTGTGAAATGTATGTACAGATAATATTTAAGAAGTTATGTACCTATACTGGAAATTGTGTTCTTAAAGCCTTGAAGTTAAAGGCAGGTTACCTGGTGACCTGTCTTGGACAGGTTCTGCTCAGGAGGGCACAGGAGACACTTATCTCTATATCTGGTCACTGTGTATTGTGCGCCTCACAATGTAAGTCTATTTGCATACTAAGCCACCAACTAATCAAGACTGCTAAATTGACTAGAGATCACCATATCTACAGGAAAGGAACACACCGCATGGAGGGTGTCCAGTTTATGACTAAGATGAAAGGATTCATCAAGTGTATCAAAAGAATGCAGAGAGACACACCATATCCTTCACTGAGGAGAGAAGTTGACAAAATGGACTGTTTCATGAAAAAGGGATCACAGCCTGCCTGGCTGAAAAACGCTGGAGAACAATACTGTAAGACATGAAAGTGACTAGTTAAATAAGTCTAGGTTCCAGAATGCAAGTTATGATTTTATTTTATATGCAGTCATTTATTTCCAATACTTCTACTTGCTATCACTTAAATCTCTATACTTTGTTAAATAAACTTACTTGTTTTCACTATACACTTTTCTAAATGCTGTTTATTAAGCGGAGGAGCGATCTGAGGTGTAACTCATAAGCTGGGATGTATTTTCCCTTTGAGAGCAGTGGATCTGGGAATACAGCAAATGGTCAGTGGAACAACTGCTGGACTCTGCAGAGGGACATTCAAAGGGCTTGAGGGTTGAAGCATGCCCACCGCTAACCTGCGGTGGGGCAGCAGAGCTCAAGTTGGCAGGGGTGGAATGCTTCTATTGCCTATAGCCCAGGGAGTTGACCCCCAGCAGGCAAAGACCAGGCATCCTCACAGTAAGGGTACGGGGTAGTGAGGTACCTCACAACCCCACCTCACTAGGATGTGCTACAAAAATAAATAAATAAATAAACAAAACACCCACAATGAAATCCAGTCCTTTGTCTTTTAACATATAGGATAAAGTTCTACCTGCATATATATGTCAGATTAGGTTTGCATGTGCACATTTGATTTGAGGGCAGAATTTTGCTCTTAGGCTCTGTATTGTTTTCAATTTTGTACTACAGACCCCTACTTCAATATTATGAAGCAAAAAATCATGGGAAAGCCTGAAAAGAACTTAGTAAAAATGCAGAATGCTTTAAAGGTCACTGGTTTCACACATGGTAAAAGATTCTTCTAAATAACAGTCCCCAATTGTTATTTTAATACCTAGCATTTTCTGCTGTTCAAATCCCAGGCCTTTAATGTACAGCTATTCTAGACTGAGAGAGAACTTTCAATGAAAAACAGAGGTTATGACCCACATCAAAGAGGGACTCATTCTGTAATTTATCATAATCTTATTTGGAAAATAAAGCTCAAAACCAAATTTAATACTAATGGATGCAAGATACTATTTGTTTATTCACACCCACTCTTACTCAACATCTCCAATACACTGAATAGCCTGTCAAAAGCATATGAACTTCTGCTGTGAGGGGCTCGCTACTGAAAAACAGTGACTCACCCAACTAGTCTGTATAATTGTCTAAGATACTTTGCTGGAGGATCCTAGAAGTGGTGTTTCTATTTAGAGGAATCTCCTTCTGCAGTAGTTTTTGAAAGTCAAACAAAAATGTACTGGCTAATTCAAGCAGTTATCTGATAAGATATGCACAAAGAATTAATTACATCATATACTTTCTTACTTGGTTCAAATAATGGTGATTTATGAGTCAATTATGAGATTCAAATTAACTGGTGGATAATGATTATACTCAATCTTAATGGATGCAGTTATAACTGTTATAACAACTGTATCAGGATGATCCTAACTACAACAGTTTTTGCAAAGACAGCATGGGTCTGCAACTGTTTCAATTGTATTTTCCACTCCATGCATCTGATGAAATGGGTTTAACCCACGAAATCTTATGCCCAAATAAATTTGTTAGTCTGTAAGGTGCCACAAGGACTCCCCGTTGTTTTTGCTGATACAGACTAACATGGCTACCTGTCTGAAACCTGTTTCATCTGAGTGGGGCCGAGCATTATTATCCTTTGTTTGGGCTGAATAAATGATTTTCACGAAAAGAGATTAGAAGTACAAAAATGTCATTATATCAATCTGGTGAAAAAGATCTGATCAGATAAATGCTGTTTGAGATGGACTATAAACTATTTTAAATCTCAAAACCTTAAAAGGATTTCTACATAAATTGGTATTAAGCAGTATTATTCCAATTAATGGGTAATGCATCCAATCAAACATAATAAAACAGATTAGTTTAATCTATGTGGCTGAACAGTGTACATTAAACAACTGACCACTAGGAAAGAAGCAGAGAACGCTGCAATATTTCTGATACAAGTTGTTTTAGAGCTAGGAGTACTTTTTTCAATTGTTCAGATCAAAATAGGAAATCTAATTTTTGTTCAAGTACTTTAACTTCTTAAATGTTTAAACATATATTAATTATACAAAAACAATTTATTTCCTATTTGATACCTGCAGTCCTGGAATAAATCGAGTATCTTTTTCAACTAACAGGAGTTGAGCAACATCAGCATTCAGAATGGATCTTGTAATTCCTCCTGGCCCAGGGCCCACCTCACAGACATGGGCATCTTTCAGCTTGCCAGCCTGTCTAGCTATCTTATCTGTAAGTCACAAAGCACATACAAAGCTTTTATTTTGCACGGCACTGAGCTCACCAAGATCAATACAGTTTGTGTTTCTACAGTAAACAATGAGTTTAACACAGAAGAGACATAAACAATGACACCTCCTGGTTAAACGAGGGGAGTACTGTTGTTTTATGGAGCCTGCTAAACAGCACAGAATTCAGTTTCATTTCTAGATTACCAGAGAAACTCATATAACCAAACAGACAGCTTGCACAGTCAGGTGCTTAATGTATTTTGTTAATTACAGAATCTATTAAAAAAAAAAGATAGAAAAATAATTTTCTCCTTACAAATAGGAAATTCAATTCTCTTTCTGGTAGGTAACCCCTGTGGCATCTCTGTAGAGTCTGTCCATTTTAAAAGGGAAATTCCATTACACTGAGGCAGTTCCAAAGAAATAGAAAATGAACAAGGCTAAAGAGGAGCAGCCTGGGGATTAAGATATCTAGGAAGCAGAGCTATTTGAGATAAGAGATTGGGGGAACCCTGGAACAAGAACCAGGAAAGATTAGGGCAAAACGGAGCGGAGTTGGTTGTGGACAGATAAAGGTTAAAGGAGTGGGGAGCAGAAAAATCTGTACAAAAGGAGGTGGAGAAAATCAGGGTCAGACATTAGAAGAACACAGGGAGTGATAAACAAACAAACAAAAGAAAAAAAAGGGGGGGGGGGTTTGCAAAGTGGAACCACTTCAACAGAAGAGGCTGAGCGAGACCCAGACGTGACTACCCAATAGGTTGACAGGGCACCTGGCAGGTACCAGACCAGGGTTCAAGTCCCCACTCCACATCAAGCAGTATGAGGATTTGAATCTGGTTCTCCCATATCCTAGATGTGTATTCAGCCTCTATGCTATTGCATATAAGGGGACACAGGCAGCACAACCACAGTCTCTGTTTTAAGCAAGGCCTGATATACCAGATGCATATTACGGGCAAAGCAGGCAGGGGATGCCTATCTTGTGAATCCCGCTGGGGCTCAGGTGTGAATTAGACACTAAGCTGCTCGGTGGTACGAGGACTGAGATGGCTGTGTGCATGTTAGGGCTGCCAATCCTCCCGAATTCGCTGGGAGTCTACCAGAATCAGCCTCAATCTCCTAGTGACTACTAAAAACAATCCGGGAGATTTTAACAGGCCAAAAGTCCGGTCAGCAGCGCAGTGGGGCTAAGGCAGGCTCCCTACCTGCCCTGGCTCCGCACGGCTCCTGAAAGTGACCAGCATGTCCGGATCCTAGGTGCAGGGGTGGCCAGCGGGACTCCGCACACTGCTCCCAAGCGCCGAGTCCACAGCTCCCATTGGCCAGGAACTACAGCCAATGAGAGCTGTGGGGGCAATGCCTACAGGCAGAGGCAGCACAGGGAGCCACCTGGCTGCCCCTGAGCCTAGCAGCTGGACATGCCAGCTGCTTCCAGGAGCTGCCCGAGGTAAGCACCGCCCTTCCGGAGTCTGCACCCTTCACCCCCTCCCGCACCCCAACCCCCTGCCTCAGTCCTGAGCCCCTTCTGCACCCAAACTCCTTCCCAGAGCCCACATCCCCTCCCTCACCCTAATCCCCTGTCCTGACGCCTCTCCCACACCCCAAATTTCTCATCTCCGGCTCCCCCCCCAGAGCCCTCACCCCGTCCAGCACCCCAACCCCCTGCCCCAGCCCAGGTCCCCCTCCCACACCCTGGAGCCCACACCCCCAGCCAGAGCCCTCACCCCATCCGGCACCTCAACCCCCTGTCCCAGCCCGGTGAAAGTGAGTAGGGGTGGGGAAGAGTGAGCGACAGAGGGAGGGGAATGGAGTGAGCAGGGGGAACAGGGCCTCAGAGAGGGAGCTGGGCACGGGTGTGGGTGTCTCGGGGAAGGGGCGGGGCAAGGGTGTTCCGGTTCATGTGATTAGAAAGTTGGCAAAGCTAGTGCATGCCCACCAGCAGAAATTTAGATGCCTGGGGACGTTACCAGTGGAGTCTTCGGTACCTAGGCAATTTAAGCACCTATAAAGTTGGGTGACAGCTGAGCAAGGGTTTTGAGGATTTAAATTTTGAACTTAGGTGCCTAAGTGCCCTCTCGTGAATCTCACCTTTAAGGCTTGTCCACATATGGAGTTGTTCCTGACTGACTCCACACATTCCTGTTTCTCATAACTACTTTTATTGCACCCTACCATAATCTGAGTTAACTTTCAAGTGTAGAAAAGCTCTTGGGGGTTTCACACCCACACCGTGCAAATATTGCACAGTAGAACCATCTCTAGGTCAGCAGAGAAGGAGCAACACAGCTTAGAGTCAGCAGCATAGGTGATGTGAACTGTGGCTGAAATGAAGCTAGAGAAATAAATCTGACCAGTATAATAGAACAGGCTCAGAAAAACCAGGACAATCCCAGTAAACTAGGGCACATGGCCTTCCTAGTCAAAGTACACGCTAGGATAATAAACAAACAAATGCAGTACTTCATACCCTGCACAAATATGATCCTCAGAGTATCTCATTTTTGAGGGGAACATAGACGCTACCTAATTGCCTCCCACCATTCCGTAATATTCTCTGGTAACCTTTGAGGGGGAATTAGTTTTGGTTTTTTTTATAAGCACTAGGCACAGCTCCATAATTAAGATGGAGTTGAATTTCACATTTAAATAAGAAAATCAATTTTCTGTTATGTATAAATACAGTAACTCCTCACTTAATGTTGTAGTTACGTTCCTGAAAAATGCAATTAAGTGAAACAATGTTAAGCGAATCCAATTTCCCCATAAGAATGAATGTAAATGGGGGGAGGGGGGGTTAGGTTCCAGGGAAATTTTTTTTTGTCATACAGTACTATAGTTGGGAGGTGCCCCCGCCTTACCCCACACAGGAACAGCCCACTGGCACTGGAGACAATGAGGCAGGCAAGGAGGCTGAAGGTGCTGTAGGCTAGGAGAAGCACATTGCGCAGCAGCAGTGGTATCTTCCCCTATTCTGCAAGCACTAGGGGTGGGGGGCTCAACCCTCGGCCGGTCCATTCCACCCCTTTCCCCAAGCCCCCACCCTTAACCGGCCTCTTCTTCCCCCCCACCCTCTTTACTCCGCACACCGCGGTCCTCGCTCCTCCCTCTCCTGCCCGCAGCAATCAGCTGGTCTGCAGTGTTCGGGAGGCAGGGGGAGCCTGCGCACCAAGTCCTCGCTCCTCCCCCCACCCTCCTGAACACCACAAGCCAGCTGATTGCCATGGGCAGGAAGCGGTGGAAGGCGCTGATCGGCGGGGTCTGCTGGTGGGTGGGAGGCATGGCGAGGGGCGTAGGGGAGCTAATAGGGGGCTGCCAGCTGTGGACAAAGCAGGCAGGCAAACGACATTATAGCGAAGCATTGCACAACTTTAAATGGAGCATGTTCTGTAATTGAGCAGGGACGTAAGGTCGAAACAACGTTAAACGAGAGAACGTTAAGTGCGGGAGTTCCTGTACAGTGTAACCCCCCCCCACTCTCCAATACAGCATTTAATCCTCATACAGAATTAAATCTCTGAGCATTTATAGGTAAATGTATGGCGTTACTTTTTTTTTTTTTTTTAAATGTACCAGAGTATTGTTGTGAGGAAGACAAGAGTCCCCATGCAAACAAATGTAGATAGAACTTAAATTCTGGGGAAAAACGAATAGGCAGTTTATGATTAAAAATTTTGAAAGATGCAAGATAAAAAATGTCCTACCTGTCAATCTCAAATCCAGGAGAAAATTCTGGGATAGCTGCTTTTGTGCTCGGAGATTAAACAGTTTAATAATCTCTCTAACAGTTGGCAGAGGTGGTAGACGGAAAGCAGCCACCTTTCCTGAAGCAGCCATTGGCCAAAACTGTTAACTCTTGCTCCTAAAAAACAGGGAAAGAAGGGACTAGGTGTAATCAAGCGTACAGTAGGACAGAATTAAATATGTAAGAAACAGAATGGAATGAAGTAAAAGACTCAAAATATTTACTTATTCTGATATCAAATTAACCTATTGCTTTAGAAGCATATATTAAAGATACACATGATTTACAACCTAAGGTCTTAATCAAACAAACACATAGGAATGTGCTTAATTTTAAGCACATGAGCAGTTTCATTAACTTTAATCTACTCACACCTTTAAAATTAGGTACTGCGTGCAGGAGGCAGCACTAGAATCATATATATTTGGCTGGTCAGACAACAGATGTAAAATGAATCCCCTATACCTCCAAAAATAGAGTTATTTAACAGTCCAGTATTTTGATGTTTAATTCTAGCCTTTTTTAAACTAAAAAGTAGTGGTTTTACATTGAAAGGGAAAGTCAGTACAAGTGTACAGAAGTTGTACACAATTATTTAATTACATCAATTTCCCCAATAAAAAGAAAAACTATTTCCTCTTTTGCTTGAGACATCAAGTTTGGTGATAAAACAGACAAACAAGGTGGAAAGCCTAAGTGCCATTTTCCACAACACTGGTCACACTTTGTGATCCTTCTAACTCTGATCCTCTGGATGGTGGAGAAAAAGGCCTACATGCCACAGATATTACCAAGATGTGCTCCCTTTTCAGACCCCTTCCCCTAGCTTAAGGATTACACAGTATTCTGCAGCGGAGTCTTACAGTCTCAGCATGCAATGCTTCAGCGAGATCTGAGTAGCCTTAGAGACAAGACGTTCCAGCATGCAACGGTCCGTTTGGATGCAAATGGCTTTCTAGTTAGAGCAGATAGATCCTGTAGCTCAGAGATTCTCAAACTGCGGGTCAGGACCCCAAAGTAGGTTGCAAGTGCATTTTAATGGGATCACCAGGGCTGGCATTAGACTCGCTGGGGTCCAGGGCAGAAAGCTGAAGCCAGAGGGCTTCATCCCCAGAGGCCTTGGGCTCAGGCCTCAACCCTATGCTCAGAGGCTCAGGGTTTCTGCCCTGCTACTTAGTGAGTCTAATGCCAGCCTTGCCAAAGCCTGAGCCCCGCGGGACTGAAGTCCAAGCCACTTAACTTTGTGGGAGCCCTTGTGGCATGGGGTCGTGCAGTAATTTTGTTATCAGAAAGCTATCCCACTGGACGCTTCATGAGAGCTGTAGCCTCCACATAGGCCACTGCCCCCGCGGTATAGGGCGGTCCCTGACCTGCACCAGCGTGTGCAGCTTTTAATACTACTGGGCACTGCCAGGAGCTCAACCACTGACAAACCCCCCATTTTCCAGTGAGCCCAGGGCTGCCAACTACTTGCTCTCCAGCCTGGGAACGTCTAAAAGGGGCGAGTGAAACCACCCACAAGGCCCCACGGTTCTCACCCGCTTGCCTCTGTAGAGGGCTCTGCTCGCGCCTCCGCCCAAAAGAGGCGCACACCTGACCGCGCCCTGGGGGCCCGGCCCCGGCGCACGCAGAGACCCAGGCAGCGCGTGCCCGGCTGAACACGGGGCCGGACGAGGCGCTACCCGCGAGGCGCCCCAGGGGGCGGGGCTGCGAGGCCCCGCATTGACCCGCGCGCTTGTGGGGCGGCGCGTTTTGCATCACAACTCTCCCGTCCCCGACAGGGGCGGGGCTTAGCCGCCAGGCAGCGCCCCGTGAGGCTGGGAGGGAGGTGTGATCGCCCCCGGCCCCGCCCCCTCCATATCACGGGGCCCGCGGCGACGTAGCACCACCCCGGCGTAGAGGCTTCGCACATGCGCAGAGGCCCCAAAGGGGAGGGGGACATGTGCGGAAGCTGCCCACGTGAAACTTACTGGTAGAGGCCGCTGTCGCGTGGAGGCGCGGAGCGCACCCGAGCGGGAACACGCGCGCGAGAGTCAGGCGACTGCTCGCTGTTATAGTTTTTGTAAAGCGCGTTAACCTATAACAACCGCCACGCGGCGCAGGGACCCGGATACGGAGGAAAGCGAACCGGAAACAGAATTTCGCCGCCCAATCAGGCATGGGTCTCCCCACAGCGCATGCGCCCCTGCCGTCCTCCTCAACGTTACACTCCGCCTTCCCGGGGCTGGATAGGGTCTCACACGCGTCATCTCCTTACGGCTGGGAACGGTGGTCTTAGATCGCATGCGCACCATTGGTCTCTCAACATTCCCGCTCCCCGTATGTTGCGCATGCGCTTCCTACTCTCAGGCCGATTCAGGGTCATGGGCCTCACACTGCGCAGGCGCAGTAGTGCGTAACGTGTGCGCTTCTTGCTGTGGGTGTGTAGGGGTGGCCTGCTCGCGCCACCGGATAGTTCTTGCTCTGCGCGCGGCTGGCGGGGAGGCTGCGCTGGGTTCAGCCTGTGCTTTCCTTGCCCTAGGTTTGCTTTCAGGGCATGCTATGCATCCGATGAAGTGAGCTGTAGCTCACGAAAGCTCATGCTCAAATAAACTGGTTAGTCTCTAAGGTGCCACAAGTACTCCTTTTCTTTTTTCTTTTTACGAATACAGACTAACACGGCTGTTACTCTGAAACCTTTCAGGGCAGTGTGTGCCGCCCCGTGATTAACGTGAAATCCGCTGTCCCGAACCCTGCTGCCAAACCTGCACCTCCACCTGCTTCTGCTGGCAGCTGGGGCCCCCTGCCGCCCTGAAGTTGGAGCCACACGCAAGGGGGCTGGTTCCTGGGCAGAGCCTCACTAGGGTTGCCACCTTTCTAATGGCTGGTAACTAGACCCTTGAGGTTCCGTCCCCTGCTCTGCCCCTCCGTTGTGTCATTTGCTTTGCCTCTTCCTGGCCCCACCCTCTTTCCACCTCCCCCCCCCCAAGAAGGGCATGCCCCTCCCCACCAGATCAAAAATCCAGACCTCTGGGCTTGTCAGATGGCACTGGGACACACAAGCCGAAACGCAGGTGGTCCAGGTAAAAACCGGATGGGTGGCAACCCTAAGCCTCACTAGGCAGCAGTGTCCAGCCATGTAGATCCAATAACATAACTGGGGCGTAAAACTGTAAGAAGTGACGGGGTGCAAAACACAAGGAGCCAGACCCACAATAAGACAAAGGCATTGCAGTGCTCAGCATTACAGTGCCTCATGTTTAGGTGTTCTGTCACTCAGTGGAGTCCTCATCCCTACGTGTGGTGCTCAGGCTCCCTATACAATCCACATCAAAAATTGAGCACCTACAAATGGACTCACTAGAAAGCCTGCAAATTGAGGGGAAAAGCTTCAAAAGGAGAGATTGAGAAAATACCTAGTCCAGAAAAATACTATAGCTCAGTGGTTTGGGCAGTCGCCAGGAATATAGGAGATCCTGCTACACATGAAGCAGAGTGGGGATTTGAAATCAGGTATCCCACATTCCAGGTGAGTAACCTAACTCATGGCTACTGGTATTCACACATGCCCATGCCTTCACCTCAAAATTCCTAGTCTGGTCACCCCAATAGTCTTGTGGGCTTTGGTGTGCTCTGGAAACACCTACTGGACTGGACGATGTGCAAGATGGGCATGGGAATGTTTAATCTGAGCATCATGCTGGGATTTAAGCATGAGATAGGGTATCAAGCAGCATTGTGGCATCAGATGTGTGCAGTGTTGCGCATGCTTACTTGCAGAAACTTAGGCAACCAGGGAATGTGGGCACTTAGAGACTAAATCCATTTGTGGGTCTAGCTCGAAGTTTTTAACAACATTGATTTGTTAACATTACAGCCCTGAAGCATGTTTCAATCTTGAAAGTGGTGTTCTCCAGAAAATTTTTAGCATATAAAACGGCTACAAGAAAAAACATTTACAGCCTTCACTAGAGCTTTCATTACTATGGACAATAAATATAACATCATTTATCCAAGACTCTCAAAGCTCAAACATAATTTATCCTAAGAAAGCCTGTCAGGTGATTTAGTGTTATCCCCATTTACAGGGGCGAAGTGGAAGTACATAGACATTGGTGTCTCAATTTTCAGAAGTCACTGCAATCAATGGTAGCTGCAGATACTCAGTAGCTTTGAAGATCCAGCCATAAATGACTTGCTGAATGCATCCGATGAAGTGAGCTGTAGCTCACGAAAGCTTATGCTCAAATAAATATATTAGTCTCTAAGGTGCCACAAGTACTCCTTTTCTTTTTGCTTAAAGTGGTACTCCAAGTCTGGAGCAGAACTAAAAATACAAAGCAGATATCCCGACTTCCAGTTTTTTTAGGGTATGTTTACATTAGAGGTTTTTTAAAAACCAAAAAACAAAAAAAATAACTTGAGTTAACTAATTTCCAAGTTCATGGTATGCCCAATTCTACACACCTAGGACTTGATTTTCAGCAGTACTCATGACCTGCAGTTCCCCTTAATTTCTGTTGGAGTTGAGAGTGCTGAGCACCTCGTGGGAATCATGCCTTAGGGGGTCTTGAGTTGGAGACAATTAGACTTAACTCCTCAAAGGATCCCATGGGAGTTAAGCTCCTAAATACCTTTAAGGATCTGGGCCTTCATGCACTTAACTTCTTCTGACTACAGTGGGAGATTCAGGCATTCAGCAGCTTGCAGTATCAGCTGCTTAGTGACACTTCACCTATGAATGACAAAATTAATCAAGCAATTGATTGTCACAAGTAAGTATTTGAATTACAGAACATACTGTAGCTAAAAATATATGTACAGTACACTTCTTTCAACATTTTCCAGTACTGGTTGTAAGAGTCCCCTGCTGACATCAGAAGTGATTGGGCATTGCAGAGAAGAATGTTCCTTTCTCTGTGGTACTGTAGAACTAACGATGGGTTTTAAGTACCTACTTATGATTTTGCTTTTTTATTTATTTGCTTACTGATTGCTTTGACAGGTAAGTGAATGGTAAGAAGCTGTTTTCTGGAAGTGGAATATTTAATAAAAAGCCAAGAGGAAGTCCTGGAGAAGTGAAGTGCATATTGGTAGTTGCAGGTGGAAAAGTAAAGTTCATAGAAGGGTGTGTTTTTTTTTATTAATGTCAAGCTTACATTTAATGTAATGTAATCTAATGTTTCCAGTAAGTAACCCTCAATCAGGGGAAATCACTGAGGGGGGCTCTAGATTATATTCACTGAATAAAGCTTCTAGCATCAATAACAAATTCCCAATAATACAACAACAAATCAGTAGATCCCAGTAACGTGTTAAAGTCCCTCTATAAGGAGTAAGTTGGGCAGGATGGGCCCCCTCCTGCTCTGATTGAAGTCAATGGGATTTGTCCTGGCTCAAACCCATGTACTTTGTATTATAAAACAGATAAGCATCAGTTACGTAAAAGGTCATGGAATCAGCAGAGGTATTTACAGCCACTGATGGAAATAGCATATTTAAAGGACAATTTAAATGTACACTAATATAAACTTTTTTACTGTCCATATCTAAGTGTAATGATTAAGTCACTAAAAATATTTCAAATGCAATAAGATTAATTAACGAACGGTAAACCAACATCCTGACAGCTTTGTAAGGTAAATTAAGACTGAAGATATTCATATCCTTCTGAAGAACATAGAAAAATCAGACCATTGCACAGTTGTTTTAAGGTAATATATATATATATATATATATATATATATATATATATATATATATATATATATATATATATATATATATATACACACACACACACACACTATTTTTGGTTGATTTAACAGTTGGTGAAAAAATTTCTAAATTAACTGCAAGTATTTAAAAATGTTAGGCTACTTTCCCCCCATTTGGGTTATTCACACATAGGCTTTATCTAAACTATAATTTAAAGAAGTTAGATCACGTCCTCTCTTTCTAATTAAACACCTTCTACAGTTCAAGTGAAGACACAGCAATATGATAGACCCGTTAGCATATTGAGTTAGAGTCTAGGCTTCTCCCATATAACATAATAACAGCCATACTAGGTCAGACCAAAGGTCCATCTGGTCCAGTATCTTGTCTTTTGACAGTGGCCAATGCCAGGTGCCCCAGAGGGAATGAACAGAGCAGATAATCATCAAGTGATCCATCCCGTCACCAATTCCCAGCTTCTGGCAAATAGAGGCTAGGGGCACCATCCGTGCCCATCCTGGCTAATAGCCACTGATGGACCTATCCTCCATGAATTTATCTAGTTCTTTTTTGAACTCCGTTATAGTCTTGGCCTTCACAACATCCTCTGGCAAAATCAGGTACCATGCCCTGTCTAAACCAGGAACACAGGTGAGTTTTTACTATGTGATAGTTAACATTGTAAAATCCTAGCGTAGACAGGGCAAGTTGTAGATTTACCTCAGTTTATCTGGTTGGAGTGCAAGACAGGTTTTTTACGTTGACCGTCCAAAGGCATGGCCGCCCACAGCTCCCAGTGGCTGCGGTTTGCCGTACCCAGCCAATGAGAGCCACGAGCGGCCGTACCTGCGGTCACGCAGGTAAACAAAGTGTCTCGTGGCCCGCCAGGAGCTTACCCTGAACAAGCCGCAAACCAAGTTTGGGAACCCCTGATCTAAAACTCGTAGCTAAACCTGTTGAAGGGGTGTGGCAGCTGGACCAACTAATCCACCATCCGTGCAGTCTCCCTCACACAACCAATGAAATTGTTGAATGCAAATTAGCTATGGAGTAAGGGTGATGATTGGTTGTGTTACCTACCTAGGATTCTTTGCGTGACATACTGTGGCAGTACACTGCACAGGTATTATTCATAAAGTCAAAATGGCTGAGACCTTAAAAATTGGTGAGGATAGACCCCGAAACCGAATAAAGGTTGCACCTGATATTCTGAACAAAAGGAGCCCTCATCCATGCTTGTAGCTATTTCCAATCTCTTCACACTGACTCTATGGACATCCTAGGCTACAGAGTGAAACAGAATGATAATCTTGGAATCTTACTGTGAAATGTATTTTCAGTATGCTGTATAAGGGCCCAATCATGTTCTCAATAAGGAGAATGTGACTTTTGCAATTGATTCAATAGGAAAAGGACCTGGCCAATGTTTGTCCTTTACATATTCCATTGTACTGTATATCTTTTTAAGCGTCTCTTTAAAATCCTTCAGTTCTTACTCAGCCAAGATATGGCAATTTTGGCGGAGTAAAAACTACAGGATTTGCCCCTGACATTTTAAAATGCTAAAACACGATCAATGTAGAAAGAGCAAGCTCCACATATTGATGAAAAATGTAGAATAGCAAATGATAATTGCTATTTTACAAAACAACAAGAAGGGTTTAATGAAAAAATTATGGGGTTTTTCTTTAATTACTTCAAGTTAAGCTGTTAATAAATTTGATTTCATGTTGAGTTTTTAAAAATGTAAATTCTCTAATTCTCTCTCAGATGCTTGGCTGGGGGTCTTGATCACATGGTCAGGGTCTAACTCGGGTGGGCAAACTTTTTGCCCCAAGGGCCTCATCTGGGTATGGAAATTGTATGGTGGGCCATGAATGCTCACAAAATTGGGGGTTGGGGTGTAGGAGGGGGTGAGGGCTCTGGGGTGGGGCCAGAAATGAGGAGTTCAGGGTGTGGGAGGGGGTTCCAGACTGGGGCAGGCAGTTGGGATGTGTGTGGGGGGGTGAAGGCTCCAGCTGGAGCTGCGGGCTCTGGGGTGGGGCTGAGGATGAGGGGTTGGGGGAGCAGGAAGGTGCTCTAGGCTGAGACCGAGGGGCTCAGAGGGCAGGAGGGGGTCAGGGGTGCAGGTTCCGGGTGGCACTTACCTCAAGCAGCTCCTGGAAGCAGCAGCAGCATGTCCCCCTCTCTGGCTCCTATGCGGAGGTGCAGCCAGGCGACTCTGCACCCTGCCTTGTCCGCAGGTGCCGCCCCTGCAACTCCCATTGGCTGCAGTTCCTGGCCAATGGGAGCTGCAGATCTGGCACTTGGGGCAGGAGCAGCATACGGAGCCCCTGGCTGCCCCTATGCTTAGGAGCCAGAGGGGCAACGTGCTGCTGCTTCCGGGAGCTGTGCAGAGCCACAGCACACATGCAGCGGGGTAAGCTGCAGATCCCACTCCCCAGCAGGAGCTTGAGGCCCAGATTGAAACATCTGAAGTGCTGGATGTGGCCCCCGGGCCGTAGTTTGCCCACCCCTGGTTTAACTGATCACTATATCTGGTATTAGGAAAGAATTTTCCCTAAAACAGATTGACTCACCTTCTTCTGCAGTGTGGGGATGCAGGTCGCTTGCCAGGTTTATCTGGGTATGTCTCATTTAATCATTTCCCTGCCATGTGGGGGGTGTGGGACATTGGTGCACCGAGGTCCCTCCTTTTCTCTGTCTGTGGCACACAATACTTTAGTCTCCTGATACTTGTAATACTCCAGTCTAATCCAGACGATTGGTCTTAATTCAGGAACATTTAGGTAGGGTTAGTGGCTTGTGATGTTCAGGTCAGCATAGATGATATCCTGCTCCTTTCTGGCCTTAGACTCTATAACCCTAATGGGGGAGTAAGAGGCACCTGTGCGCTTTACCCCCATGTGTGCTTGCTCTACAGCACAAGAACCAAATACTTCTCAAGCAAGACAACCAAACTCCACCCCATAGATATGCCAATTTACCATCTTCTCTTCTTTGCATGTACAGTATTGGTAATATGCACCTCAGACCATTGTTTTAATAATAAAAATTCATATATTTCCAGTACTAAGTGTGCTTTTTTCTCACCACACCAACCTCAGATGTTCACTTAGACTTTGTGATGGATGGTGTCTGCTGGTGGCATTGCCTAGTGGTTAGGCCCCTACACCACCTCCACACCTGGAGTTGATCTATCTTCTGTTGGGGGGGGGGGTGACTTGACCCTCCAATCAGTTTCTCATTTAGTCCTCTTTCTCCCTGGTGTGACAGGTTTCCTAGGAAGATATGGGGTTCAGTTATTGACCCCCCAACAAGTGTCTCAGCCCAGCTGAGGTTTCAAAGGCCCTTTCATTCCTTGCCTCCAGCAGGGAGTCTAGAAGTTGAGGGTTCTTAATGAAGGGAGGTTGGTAGGGCAACCCAGGCCATCCCACTCCACCAGGCTCCAGCTCAGGGCCCTGTAGGGATTACCAAATGTCCAGCACCCAGGAAAGCCTGATGTCTGCCTCCCTGGGCCATTTCCTACCGCCCTCTCTCTTGTCAAAGTTTTTGCACTCTGTTATAAATTAGTAAGAGCAAAAGTACCAGTTGAACCTTCAGTCCCACTGGGCTCACCAGGCAGGCCCTTTCTCTCCAGAAGATTCTTGTAGCACCCTTCCTCAGGAGTTCTCAGGGCAGGCTCGTCACCCTGCCTTGTCAGCCCTCTTTTGTGCTGTCTGGCTCCCTTTTAAGCTGTACCTCCAGCTGGAGTATGCTTTGTGGGTGTGGCTGGGCGGGATCAGCTGGGCCCAGAGTTGCTCCTTAACCTTTTCTACACACAAAAATGGTACCACTCTAACTATACCACTATACTTAAAGCGTTACAAGTCCTCTAAAGTGGATACAGTCATAGCACTATAAATGTGCTTTATACCAGTGTGGCTATTCCTGCAGGGAAGGGGAATAAGATACACCAATATAAAACCACCTTTAACTGTGTCGACACTAGGGGTTGTACCTATTTAATTATTGTGGTAGAAAAATCACCCCCTAACTGAAATAATTATACCAATACGCAATTGGTGTGTAGACAAGGCCCAAGACTCTGGCCCCAGTGTTATAAGGCTCTGGATGAATTAGCCTAAGGCTCAGAGGGTGAGGGGAAGCGATGAAAGGGAGGGCAACAATGAGTCTCCTAATCTCCTGGGTCACAGGCCCACACCCAAACTACTGCATCATCCATCCTCTTGTCCTTGTCCCAGCTTGCTGTGTGACCTGGCAAATCATTTCCTGTCTTTGTGCTGCAGTTTCCCCTCCCAGTGGGTTATAGAGTTAATGGAAATAACGCATATTTTTAAAATTAGGGGTAATTAGGGGGTTTTTTTTAACCAAGTGTCACGGTGGGTTCTAGCACTGGCCATTTTTACATCAAAACTGGCTGGATGCTTTTGTAGAAGATGTGCTGTTGTTCAAACAGGAATTATTTTGGAGAAGTTCTATGGCCTGTGTTAGGAGGTCAGACTAGATCATCACAGTGTCCCTTTGGGCCATAGAATCTATTTGATAGTCACTGAAAGGTCTCTTCAACTGCAGACTTCACCAGGTTTACAGGAAGGCGTGAAACTCCTTGATCTCTCATCCATTCATTCTGCTCTTTCCAGCACTTTTATTCCCCCCTCACACACACATTCACCGGAGGTATGCAGAAGCAGAGGGTCTCTTTCTATGGACCTAAGGAAGTACACAGGAAGAGGAGACTAGAGAAAAGGAAATTGGGAGGAATTCCCCTTCCCTTCCTGTGAAGCTCCTCAGGTCCCAAGGCAGGGGAAAAGTCCGTTGAATGGAGTCATTTTTCCATTGACAAGCTTCCCTAACTAACGGTTACATTACAGTGCAAGGAAGAGGGCTTAGGAACTTCTGTTAAAAATGAAAGCCTCATTCTCCAGCAGTCCATTGACATAGTAAACTACAGTCTCTGGAGCTGTCCTCCCCAAGGCAATGTGTGTAGTGGATAGGATATTGGCCTGAGAGTGAGGAGATATGGGTTTTATTCCCAGATCTGCCACTGTTGTGTGGCAGGATTTTAGGCAACTCTTTTCACCTTTCTTCATTGATTTCCCACTCCCTATGCTTTGTCTGTCTTGTCTATAAAGATTGTAAGTGCTTTGGTGAAAAAGACTAGCTCTTATTATGTATATAATAATTTTCAGTTGTGAGTACCTTGGAACAGGGACTGTCCTTCTTAAGTGTTTGGAAAGCACCTAGCCCATAGTGGGTATTACCATACCTAATAATAAAGTTTTAATAACAGTTGAAATTAGACTTTAATCAACTAAATTTTGGTCTTGAAATTCAGCCTGGAAAAACCAGTAGAGTTGTTTTTAACCTCTCTCTTGTGTTCTGTTGGGTTTTTTTCTGGGAAGGGAGAGGTTATTTTGGTATAAGTGACCCCCAAAATGTAGAATTTTGGAACACTGGTGAATCTGTTTTCAGGGCATTGTAATTTACAAATGTGATGTCTGACTCATTTCAAGTTTTCAGAAAAATTCTAACTCAGCCCTAGGTTTAACTTACTGAACATAAGAATACAAGAATGGCCCTACTGGGTCAGACCAAAGGTCCATCTAGTCCAGTATCCTGTCTTCCGACAGTGGCCAGTGCCAGGTGCCCCAGAGGGAATGAACAGAACATGTAATCATCAAGTGATCCATCCCCTGCCAGCTTCTGGCAAACAGAGGCTAGGGACACCATTCCTGCCCATCCTGGCTAATAGCCATTGATGGACTATCCTCCATGAATTTATCTAGTTCTTTTTTGAACCCAGTTATAGTCTTGGCCTTCACAACATCCTCTGGCAAGGAGTTCCACAGGTTGACTGTGCACTGTGTAAAGAAATACTTCCTTTTATTTGTTTTAAGCCCGCTGCCTATTAATTTCATTTGGTGACCCCTGGTTCTTGTGTTATAAGAAGTAGTAAACAACACTTCCCTATCTTCTTTCTCTACACCAGTCATAATTTTATAGAACTGATATGATATGACCTTCGTGCCCACCAGGAGTACCATTGGCTTCAGAGCAATTGGAGGGGTCTGCCTACAATCACAGGATCAGGGCCAGAAGTACGACCTTAGCTATGGAACAGCAGCTGCCACTCCATCAATACTATATTGGTATCCAGTGAAGAATTTCCATTGAAAGGGTGCGATCTGTGTGGCATTTTGAATAGCTAGTATAGCATGTTGTAGTCTATAATCTCAAGAAGATATAAACTTGTTTATTCTTTCGTTCCTCTTTTTATGAATGCTAATGACATTTTCCTTCTACAGATTTCTCTTGAGCTCAGTAAATGGCATACTTACTATTTACATTGTGTTTCTATATTTATAGACATTCACTTTATGACAACTTAAGAATTATCTCAAGAATGAAAATGTAATCACACTGACCTTAAAACTAATGTGTTGCTCGGAATTACTATTGGTAGGTTTTAAATATATTCACCTTGTTCTAGAAAATGGGCTTAAAGAAAATGCCATCCTCATTAGAGTTTTGTGGCCTGCAGGCTAGTAGAGAGAGGTCCATGTGACAATTAATTTACACCAATTTAAGATAAATAAAAAGACAAATTATAACTGGCTATCTTGTGTTGCAAAGTGACCCGAAAACACCCAAATGAGGTTATAACTAGAAAATCTGTTATTTCCCGCCCTATTGAAAGTTTCCTTACCACAAAGTCTCTAATCTATTGTTTGTTCTGACAGGTGTTGTTTTCTGTTATCCTTTAAAACAATAGAATCATAGAAATGTAGGGCTGGAAGTAGTCCAGCCTCCTGTACTGAGGCAGGACCAAGTATACCATTCTGACAGGTGTTTATTTAGCCTCCTTTTAAAAACCTCCAATGATGGGGCTTCCATAACCTCCCTTAGAAGCCTATTCCAGTACTTAACTGTCCTTATAGTTAGAAAGTTTTTCCTAATATCTAACCTAAATCTCCCTTGCTGCAGATTAAGTCCACTACTTCTTCTTGTACCTTCAGTGGACATAGAGAACAATTGATAACCATCCTTTTTGTAACAGGACTTAACATGTCTGAACTCTGTTATCAGGTGCCCCCTCAGTCTTCTTTTCTCAGGACTAAACATGTCCAGTGTTTTTAACCCTTCCTCATAGGTCAGGCTTCTAAAACTTTTATAATTTTTGTTGCTCTCCTCTAGACTCTCTCCAGTTTGTCCACAGTTTTCTTAAAGTGTGATGCCCAGAACTGGACACAGTACTCCAACTGCAACCTCACCAGTGCCAGGTAGAGGGGGACAATTAGACAATTATCTCCTGTGTCTTACATACAACATTTCTGTTAATATACTCCAGAATGATATTAGCCTTTTTTGTAGCTGCATCAGATTGTTGACTCATATGCAATTTGTGATTCACTATAATCCCCAAATGCTTTTCAGCAGTACTACTGACTAGCCAGTGATTCCTCATTTTGTGTTTGTACACTTGATTTTTCCTTACTAATTGTAGTACTTTGTCTTTACTGAATTTCATCTTGTTGATTTCAGACCAATTCTCTAATTTGTTAAGGTCATTTTGAATTCTAATACTGTCCTCCAATGTGCTAGCAATCCCTCCCAGCCTGGTGTCATCTGCAAATTTTATAGGCATATTCTCTCCATTATCCAAGTGATTAATGAAAATATCAACTACTGGACCCAGGAAAGACCCATGAGAGTTCTGACTAGATACATCCCCCCCACTTTGACAGTGAACCATTGATAACTATTCTACGAGTACCATCTTTCAACCAGTTGTGCACCTATCTTATAGTAATTTCATCTCAACCACATTTCCTTCGTTTGCTCATGAGAATGTCTTGTGGGACTGTGTCAAAAACCCTACTGAAACCATGTTATAGCATGTCTACTGCTTCTCACATATCCACTAGGCCAGTAACCCTGTCAAAGAAAGAAATTAGTTTGGCTTGGCAGCATGCTTTGCTCTTGACAAATCTCCACCAAAAGCAACCCCTGCCCATGTCTCCTCCCACCTCCCCGGAACCCAGGGCAGGGGGTGGGTCTGCTGCTCGCCTGTCTGTGCAGCTCTTATCGTGGCCGGGCTGTGGCTCGGAGGGCCCCCCTCCAGCCAGACTCAGGTTGGGGAGAGCTGTGCGGGCCACTGTGGTGAGCTGGCGTGGAGTTGTGGACCCTCCACCTGCCCTGGGCTGGGCAGGGAGCCCGGGGGCCAGGGACACGGGCTGGGGGCTGCTTTCAGCCCCCCCACACCGCAGGCAGGTGGAGGGTCCATGTGGCTCCCACAATTGCCCAGGCTCCCCACCAGGCTCCATGCTGGCCTGGCCGGGGGTGGAGGGGGGGTCCGCTCCTGGGAAAAGTGGACAGGCCAACCCCCCACCGGGTTCTGGCGCCACTGGAGCCAGCCAGTTCTCTGTGTCATGCTGGGGGCGGGAAGAGCAGCAGCTGCTAAGCAGAGCCTCTCCTCCAGGCTCCAGCCACAACTGCTGCTCTTCCTGCTACTGCAGGTCACTGGACTTTTAGCGTCCAGTCAGCTGTGCTGAGCAGACGCTGTCAGTTTCCCTTTTGGACCGGACGTTCCAGTCGAAAACCGGACACCTGGCAACTCTAGTACCAGCACAGGGGAAACTCTAGGAAGGATTGTGTCCCAAGGATCCTTTGGGATGTGTCAGGACTGTTTTGCAGGCCAGTGTGGATGAGGGTCGAGAGCAAGGCCCTGCCTTCTCCCAACCCGCTTTGGGGTGATGTGTATCCATACGGCGTATGGATGAAAAAGTCATTGCATTTCCCTAAGTGTAAGGACTGAGATTATATCGGGCCTTAAAGTAGGATGTGCAAAGTGGGGCTGGGGGCATCTTGCACTCTGCCGCTTTCTGCGCATCTGTACAACAGCCAGTCACAATCTGGCCCTGAGGGTATAAAAGTGTTTTGCAGTTTGGGGTGTTTGAACCTAGCAGTTACTCATGGTCCACTTTCAGAGAACTCTCTATAAAGACATTTTTGTGGCAGTAGAAGAGTACAGACAGTGAACTTTTTAGCTACAATTGCTCTATGCCTTTTTAATGCCAAGGGCAGTACAGGAAAAATGATTCTGTGAGATTAAGATGCTATCTTCAACATCCCAGAAAAACTCTAAGATGCCTAATGGAAAAACTGTGAAGAATAAAATGCTGGAGGTCTCTGGTCTGGCCACTGGGTGCCAGTCTTGTTCCATGTTAAGTGAATGCTACAGTCTTCACTAGTTAACAAAACATTTAAATAACCACAGATAGTGGAGTCAGACTGCCAGAATATTAATATTGTACCTGGAAATAAAAGCGGAAGGTCAGTGAAACAAGTCTACAGTGAAGAATGAAGGCAAATGTACTAAGAAAAATTGAAAGTATAAATCCTGACTAACAAACCTGAAAAATAAATGTAGTTAAACAGATGAATAGGTAGGTTGTCAATCATAGCTCTTCTAGATTTTGGAAGCTTTCAAGTAAGTTAGGCCAAAATTTACATTTTGCTAAAAAGGAGCAGGAGGAGTGCTTACAAAACATAATTTAAATAGAAAGGATTTTATGACATTTTAAAATTTCAGTGCAAAGGTTGTTTTGTTTTGTTTTTAATTATAATGCAGTTTTAGAACCCAAAACTTATCAGCATTGTGCTAGTCATGAGAATTAGAAAGTGAAGTGCAAAAAATAAGCACACAGTATAAATGACGAAAAGGTATTATTCAAGTTTTTATACACCAAGGTATTTTCCTCAGAAATACATGAGGTTTCTTTAAAGATATTGGACCAGCTTCCCAGCTAGTATAATGTTCTATTAAAGACAATGGACGTATGCTGATTTACACATCAGCTACGCTGATTTATTTTTTAAAATCTTGACAGCGTCTAACTCTTAAATAAAAACCCTTATCCTAAAATCCTTGAAAATATCACTGCACTGCTGTAGTTAACAATCTGGCCTTTTTAAGACAGATCCCACTGCACTGTGACCCAAAGATTCAGCTAGGTGGTGATAAACTAATATAATTTTTGGTTTCAGAGTAGCAGCCATGTTAGTCTGTATCCCACAAAAAGAAAAGGAGGACTTGTGGCACCTTGTTAGTCTCTAAGGTGCCACAAGTCCTCCTTTTCTTTTTAATATAATTCTGACTTTTCATCTGACAAAGCCTTGTCTGAAAACTTAAAACACACAGCTCTCCTTAAATTGGTTGCGGAGATGGCTAGTCAGCCTTGTAGGCTGGATAAACACTGTTCAAAGTTGGTTTGAAAAATTGCATTTCAAGAATTGTTTGTTTATTATCTGTATTGTGGTAACATGAAGGAGCCCAAGTCATGGACCAGAACCACAATGTGCTAGGGGCTGTACAGAGCAAAATGATGGTCCAAAGAGCTTACAATCAAAGTGTAGCACAAGAGACAACAGATGGATAGAGACAGATTGTGGAGCAAAAGGGAACAATGAGACAATATTGGTCAGCATGATAGACGGTGGTCTCCACCCACCAGAGGCTTTACAACATTATCAAAACACTTCATTCTGGGTTTTTTTCCTAAGAGACATTTCACTGAAGTCAACATAGTTTTGAAACAATTTGACAAATTGGCATTTTTGATTAAAAGTTTCTGACCGCTACTCAGAGAAAATATGAGAGCCCTAGAAATTAGAGGTGGAAATTAGAGGTTTATTGGGAGTGCGTACAGGGTTGGTCTATTCCTAAGGTCTATTCTGTAGTTTGTCTAGTCCTATTTGTAATAACTCAAGAAACCATGCTTCTAGCAATTCCTTATTAGGATATTTTCTCTTATTTTTTAGCCTAAAGTGTCCTTTTCTCAGTTTCATTCATTTCCCCTCATTATATTTCTTGGATCATTGTAAGTTATTATTATTTATTATTTGTGTTACCATAGCACGTAGGAGTTCTATTCATGGACCCGATTGTGATAGGCACTGGACAAACATAAAACAAAAAGATGCACCCTGTTCCAATCGAAGTATAACACAAGAGACAACAGACAGAGACAGACAGACAGACAGGGCAGGAAAAGGAAGCAATGAGACAATCTTGGTCATCACGACAGGCAGTGGTCTCAGCACACCAGCAGCCTAGCTGTTGTCAAGTTTTTTGTAGGCATCACAGCAAAGTAGGTTTCAGGAGGAATTTGAAGGAGGAAGATGAGGTTGCTTCGATAATGAGGTAGCTTTTCAGATGTTTATGAGGAACTCCTACCTAGCACAAGGAGCAGCATGAAAGAAAGCACTGAGGCTCTTGTTTGAAAATTTAACAAGTGGAAGCTAGGAAAATGATCTTTGCAGCCGCTTTCCGAATGGATATGAGTGAGGCAAGATCAAATTTGTCCAGTCCAAATGAAAGTCTATGGCACGTAGGCTTCTAAGTGAAATAAGCACTTTTGAAAATGGGATGTAGGCCCATATCCTCAAATGTATTTGGGTGCCTAATTCCTATTGATTTCAATAGGAGTTGGGGACCAAAATACCTTTGAGGATCTGGGCCTTGGGCACTTTTGAAAATTTTACCCTTTGTACTCTCATGTACTGAGGACAACTCCTGTAATAAATATTACAAATATTAATATGACTCAGCTGATAACAGTCCAATAAAGAGTTACCAGCAGGTCTTGTTTCATAGTCAAATATATTTAATAGGAATGCAAATAAACTAAAGTTACGTGGAATCTCAATTGTTGATCACTTCTTAAGTTAAAACCATTTTGCAAAAATGTAAAGGTAGTCTGCAAACACTTCAGATACAGCTTCCCTATGGAAACAATCTTTTTCCTATTCCTCCAGGTAAAGGAACATGCTCTTGTTTTGTATTTTAGCATTGTTCCAGGTGGTAGAATGATTAAATAATTTTGATAAAAAAATTGATCAGTTTGGTCTCCCTTATCCAAACTTCCTTATTATACTTTAATATTAGGATACTGAACCTTTTAATTGGCATGACTATGCAGGATTGAACTGGCAAAGATGCCATTTCTAGAGCTTCTAAATTGATCCAAGTAAGAAGTGGCTCAGTAGGTAAAAGAAAAAGAGGCAGTTGTGAAAAATATGTTGCAATATAATAAAATTCTCTATTTGGAAGCCTTATGTCACCTTTTGTTTTTATGAGCAGCTAATTTTTCTGTTTTAATTCTTGGTCTTTTCCCTTACCATAAAAGGATTTGAATCATGTTCTGAATCCTTTTAAAGTGACTGGGTGGAATTTTAAGTGGCAGCATACTAAAAATGAATTTATCTGTGGAACTACTGTCATTTTGATGGTTCGGGTTCAACCCTACAATGAGAGCATCAATTAGCTCCAGTTCATGAAGCAAGCTTTCAGTAACTGGATTCCCAGATTGATAATGTCTCATAGCACAGTTTCCAATCCTCTGTTGAACAATTTGCCCAAGTGCTTCATGACTTTGGCAGCCTATGAGGGCAGATTTGAACAAGGGAAGTACTTCACTTTTTTTTGGAAATTTACTTTATACACAGAGAATTTGGAAAATTAATTGATCACTTTTCTCAGATGAGCTTTGGATTTCTCTGTGCAAACTAACACAGTTGAGGGACGTAAGATATCATCTGCATAGTAAAGTGCCTTATATTCACCCATCCCATTGAAACTGCCGTTTTCTGATTTCTTCTTGAAGTAAAATGTGCTAAAAATGCCCCATTAATTGTACAGAAAATAGTGAGTGGAATGAGGAAGGATGAATTTACTGATGTAAATAACAGTATCACAGATACAGCATTAAATATATTTTCAAGGCAGGACAATAACCAAAAACCATCAGATGACAGTTGTACACTCACTAGCCTGGATTTCTACACAGCCAATAACAGAGGTGATAAAGAATCAGGATGAAGACCTCAGACCTGGTTCATATAGGATTTATCTTAAGCTGTTAAAGAAGACTAGACAAGAGATGAACACATCTATGTCTGTAATCTTAGAAAATTCGTTAAGTATGAGTGAGGTAAGAGAAGTCTGAAAGCAAGGAAATGCACTGCAGTATCAAGAGTCATAAAGGGGATAAGTGCATCCCAGGAAACGGAAGCAGAACATTATTTATTTACTTAACTATATTCTTTGCCATTGTATATTCTCTACATGAAATATTTAAAAAGAGTCTTTCATCCTGTTGAAAACTCTCTGATATACCATACATAAAAATTAAACCTCAGCTATTCTGATAGTGCTGTGCTCTGAAGCACAGGGTCCTGCTACCATTTAAGCCACTGAACGTTTTACTATGCCCTTTGCTGGAAGTAGGAGCAGGCGCCAAGTCTTGTTCCTGTTCTCTTATTAGGGTAAAGAGTGCCAGGACAAAAATCTGTGCTCAGGTGTTTGGATAATATTGCTTATTAAAGACTTTTTTAAAAGCCCTGTTCTTTCTCTTCCCATCTCAGTTGTTCATTTTTAACCCACTTTGTAATATTCTAAATCTATTAGTCTCTCTTATCTTATTTTAACTCATAATCTCACTTAGAATTCAGCCCATTTTTAACTATTAAATAGAGCTTGTTTGATGTCAATAAAAGTTCTGTGTATTTCTCTCAGTTACTTTACTGAAGAAATGTATTGTATATTACAGCATCTACTTGGCATGTAGGCATTTTCTCATACACGTACATCTGTTGATTAGGAATCCAAAATATTTGCCATTAAAAACATCTTAGCCGCTGGGCTAAGAATAGATTAGGTGACTGGTAATATAGTTTCCAAAAACGGCTAAAATTGGTGAGATGTTTAAGGGGCAGATTCAGGCTGACTCTGCCTAGGTGCTCAGGCAGGGGAGGAGCGTCATAGATCCACCCTTACACCTCTGGAGAGCAGAGTCAGAAATAGAACCCAGATATAGAGCTGAGCCAATGATGGATTTTTTGTTTTTTTGGCAATTTAGAAAAGCAAAAATAATTATTTTGGGTCAAACAAAATGATTTGATTTGCCTAAATAGAAATGTTTTGTTTCAGTTTTGATCATTTTTTTAAAATGGTTTTGAAATAAAATTAAAGGAAGGTTTGAAATGTAACAGCACATCAAACCACAAGGGCAAAATGTTTCATTTCAAAAATGTCAAAATTAAGCATTTCATTTTTTTTCTGATTTTGTTTTTTTTCTAATAGAAACAATTAGGCAAAATCAACATAATTTATGAAATATTTCAATGTCACTGAATTTGCATTTTTCACCCCCCCAAAAAGTTTTATCTGAAAAACGTTGCCCTGATTTACCCAGGAATCCTAACTCCCAGTGTCCTATTTTAACCACAGCAAAACAGTCTCTTGTTTGTGCATCACTTTCTGTGAGCTACCTAGGGCAGTGATCTAGCATAGCACTTAGGCAGATGCTTAACTTTAAGCATGTGACTAGTCCCATTGAAGTCAAGAGGCCATACTGACCATTGAAGTCAAGGGGACTACTCAGATGCTTAAGTGCTTTGCTGGATTGGGGCCTAGAGCAGTAACTTTGAATTCTGTATGTATTTGTGTCCTTCCCCAAAGAAACATCTCACTGCTTGTGGGCTGCATTATTAATTGTTACGTGTAGGTATAGCAATAAGACAACCAGCATGTACCAAAGCACTAAAATATTTATTATAGACAAATGTGACCATTCCAGTCATTTAACCTGAATTCAATTTTTCTCTTATTAAAAAAGGTTAGTTAGTAGTAAAAAAGTTGTTTGATATTTGTAAAATATCATTTGTGCTGATGTTGATTAACGGTACCAAATTTTACTGTCCTCACTTGGACAAAACTCCAATTAATTTCATTGACTAAGTTCTTATGCACTGATCCTGCATAATGCGGAGCGCCATCAATTCCTTTGGACTTCCTGGACGTTCCATTAGCTCAGCACCTCTCAGAATTAGACCATTTGTTCATAAACTGGTTTGGGTTCCTTGCGTGAAAAGTTATTCATAAGTAGAATGTGTTAAACTGTTATAATGTATTTACGGTAATATATATAGATGCCCTATTTTTATGTGATTACACTCCGCCAGCCATACCATGGATATGTCATCTTTTGTAATGATTATCATACCTACCATAAAAAATAGTAATAGTACAGTCCTTTAGAAGAAATGGCATACTGGATTGTGTAAACTTTCAAAGGCCAATCCAGACAGATCTAGTTATTTTGCACATAGTTTATATTCAGAAGACTCCATGTGTTGACCAATAATATCACAGCGTATATTTTGGTTTGTTTCATCCTTTGCTAGTATGTTCAGAGTTGTCAAACTGTGCATCTTAACTATCATCCTCTTGTCTGCTGAGTAAGAAATCTTTAAAAAAGGATCTTAAAGGGCTAGCAGTGCATTGGTATACATTCTACATAGCCTTCTGAATTCTTCAACGCTGCGTGAACTCAGAAAATTGTATGGCTAGTTTATTCAAATTAATGTGCAATGGTGGTTGTTCGGTGTAGACATTTTTACATAAATGTAACATAGTCTTATAGTAATGTATAATTAATGAGTGTTCCCTGTTGCAGGACTGATCAGGTGTCAATGACCTTTTTAATCTGAAGTTTCTCTTTTTTTATCTTAACCAGTTTTTAAGATGCATGAGTGAGTACTGTGCTCATGCTAATGGGCATTGGCTTCAGTCAGACACAGTGCAGGCAGGGGATTTGTGCAACTTCTCATACATGTTCAACCCAAATGTACTTCAGTTTTGACCCACAATTCTTTTGGGCTCTCCTTGAACTGGGAATGCCCACCATGCCAACTCACATGGTGGTTTTGTGAGATGCTCAAAAAGGAACTAGTATGAGACCATTAAACTCATATTTGACTTGTCAACAAAGCCAGAATGTGTAAAAAAGTTTTTTTTTAAATAAGAATAAATATTTGTGAACAGATATTCACGTCAAAAACTAAATGGCTTTTTGTGATGTGTTGTAACTGCCATCCCACATACACCAATGATGGCTAAAAGATGTTTATTTATGTGACGACAGGGGAAAGTGTACGGGATGTTGTATTTCCTTGATTCTTTTCTGTGCCACAGTCTACAAAGGTATTAGGCCAACATTTTCAAACTTAGGTGCCTAAGTTGAAGGTACTCAACCACCTCTGAAAATCAGATCACTTAAAGTATCTAAATATGTTTCTAGCTGTATAACTTTAGGCATCCAAGTTTTCTGATTTTGGCCTTTAATATGAAAGAATAAAATTCTAGAAAAGCAGTCATGAAGGACTAGAGATGGTCCCGTGATCCAATAAAAGTATAATTTGGATCAGAGTTCAGATCCCAACCCTGAGCCCTATGACTATAAGGATATGTCTAAACTTTGAGCTAGAGATGTATGTTCCAGCCTGGGGAGACATACCTGTGTTAGATCTTGCCAGAATTCCTTCCCCACTCTGAACTCTAGGGTACAGATGTGGGGACCCACATGAAAGACCCCCTAAGCTTATTCTTACCAGCTTAGGTTAAAAACTTCCCCAAGGTACAAACTTTGCCTTGTCCTTGAACAGTATGCTGTCACCACCAAGCGTGTTAAACAAAGAACAGGGAAAGAGACCACTTGGAGACATCTTCCCCCCAAATCTCTCTCCCCTCCCCAAGCCCTACACACCCCCTTTCCTGGGGAGGCTTGAAAATAATATCCTAACCAATTTGTTACAAAATCATCAAAGACCCAAACCCCTGGATCTTGGAACAATGGAAAAATCAGTCAGGTTCTTAAAAGAAAGATTTTATTTAAAAAAAAAAAAAGGAAGGTAAAAATCATCTTTGTAAAATAAGGATGGAAAATACTTGACAGGGTATTCAGATTCAAAACACAGAGGATCCCCCTCTGGGCAAAACCTTAAAGTTACAGAAAACAGGAATAAACCTCCCTCTTAACACAGGGAAAATTCACATAAAACAAAAGAAACTAATCCGCCTTGCCTGGCTTACCTATACTGGTTGCAATATGGGAGACTTGGATAAGATGGATTTCTGTCTGGTCTCTCTCAGTCCCAAGAGAGAACAATTACGTAAACAAAGAGCACAAACAAAAGCCTCCCCCAAGATTTGAAAGTGTCTTGTCCCCTTATTGGTCCTTTGGGTCAGGTGCCAGCCAGGTTAGCTGAGCTTCTTAACCCTTTACAGGTAACAGGATGTTGCCTCTGGCCAGGAGGGATTTTATAGCACTGTATGCAGAAAGGTGATTACCCTTCCCTTTATAACAGCTCTGCTCAAGCTAAAAAAGTAAGAGTATAGTTGCAGTTGCGTGAGCAGCAAGATGGGCTAGCCGTCAGAATATGTACCTATGTGAGATACTAGGCACATACTCATGGTGGCTGGCACATACTCATGGTGGCTGGCCCCTCCCGCCACTCATGCTGTCAGAGCTACACTCTATTTTTAGCATGCTCTATTTTTAGTCATGCCTCCTTGCCCTTGGACCTGCTCCCAGTGGAAGGAGCATTCAAAAGGGAGAAGCTCAGCTCAGCCTGGGCTGCCTGTGGACGAGAGTGGTTGTGCGTAAAAGCCTCCTTCCAGGAAGACGCTGGGACTCCAAGCTGTTGGGGCCTACCTGAGCCGCAGGAAGTCAGTTGATTACAGGAACCAAAGGGGATGACTTGCTGTTACCAGTGGAGGAGCTGCCGGAGACAGAGCAGAGGGAGCACAAGAGGGAACCCGTGTGTAACTCTGGAGGGACTGGGATGAGGGTAGGACGCGACCCAGGGAACGTGCTTAGGGATATTTGGACCTGAACCCTGTGTCAGGGCATCTGGTTTTGAAGGGCGCTAGGTCGGAACCTGGTGGAATAGTGTGGGCCTGGGTTCCCCTACCCTCACCACTCTTGCCACTGGGTGATATTGCCATTAGGTGAAGTGGCCTCTTGGAGATACTGCCACTAGGCAAAGCGGCACCTGGAATCCCCACTGTTGGGCATTATATCCCAGAGCATCATTACTGGACAGCGCTGTTGTCTTGGTACACCTAATCAGCACCCCCTCAACAGTATCAGATAGCATATTTATAAACCTTTCAAAGAGTTTGTCTTCACTAGGAAAACAATTGTATTTTCAAAACATGTCAACTAACCTGTGTTAGTTATCCTGTATTAAAACCATAGCGTAGACAAGGCAATTTGCATTTTAACTTGTGTCAAAATACAGCTCTGGTTGGTTCTTACCAGTTAACTCATGTTAAAATACAAATTTCCTGTCTCTATTAGGGTTTTAATGTAAGTTAATTAACATGTTAGTTCACATATTTCAAAAACACTGTTTTCCCTAATGTGGACACAGCCTTACTCATGGAGAACATTTCTCAACCCCCCCCGTTTTGACTCTGAAGATTCAGAACGGCAGAATTTCTGGAGCAGGGAAATGATAAGGGTCACCATAAGTTACAAATAGCAGAATCCAGCTGTTGTTCTTCCATTTGCCTCAATGGACCTAAACTCATCTAATTTTCAAAACAAAGCAGGTTTGGATCTAATAACTACTTGGATGGGTGACAGTCTGAGAATGCTATGCTTTCTAGGCTTGTTGCTTTTTTGTGACAACATGCTGTAACCTCTTCAGATCTCATGAGCAAAGCAAGTTTGTGTATGGCCTGTATCTGGGTGAGATGCTTCCAAAGGGAAAATAAAAGTCGGTGGACTGCACACATCTGCTATGCACAAGAGTGCAGCTGCTAGTCCATCTCCTACAACAGTGCTTTTGGCAGTTATGGTTTCACTTCTTTTCTCATCACTTTGTTTTTTATTTTCACATTCAAGTAATTTCCCCTAACAAAACTCCAATGCACGGTTGAGAATAGCAACACAAATGTCAGGTAACAGTCATTGAAAACTATCCCCTTTCCAGGAGAGCTCTCTTTGTATAAACTTCGATAAATTCTCCTGCTAATCTGGACTATCCAAACCTTTTGAAAGTCCTATTCTTTTTTGTAGTTTACAATATTTGGTTTTGCCCAAATACAGCACTTTATCATACCAGAATGAAAGATGGAGGGGATCCCTTATAATTATACAGTATATATAATCTGATGGAATGCAGTAAATTTGGCAGACCCTGTTTCATCTTTTCATGTAAAACAGGGCAATTTTCACTAGACAGTTTCTATTGCACTTTTGGGGAAAAAATCCCAGAGCATGTAAAATCGTATATTCTAAATTATACTTGTTGGCGAATACAAGTGTACAATTTAAATTCTTACAGTAAATCTGTTGGTAATGTTAATTTTATTGTAAGGTCCAAATAATTAATCTGTAGGTATGGGCATGTGAATAGTTGGTTGACTGTCACATTAGTACAGTATGAGATGAGGCTGTGCTGTTTTAACTATATTTTATTTACTAATATTTTTCTCTACAGTTGTGAACACTTCCCAGTGAAGAAGCTGAATGGACAAATTCATGAAGACATCTTTCATTTTCCCTGACAGCAGATGTTTTCATACATAAACACAATAATAATTACATGTACGTTCACATTATCATAGCTGCTGTGTGCTCAGTGCTACTCAAAAACAAGGCACTAAGCCAAATCTTCCTAGTTTCCATTTTGATTTAAATTATATTAATAATAAAGGGATTTTCATTCAACCTAAATGCAGTTTCATTCAAGTCTAACAAACCTCCCCACTTACTGTTATTCTTTTCTTTTTATTCTAGGTCACTCAGCCCAGATACAAGTGAAATTCTCCTCTGGTGGTGATAACAGTGATGCTACTCAATGAACTACTGAATAACAAGGGCTCTAAATGCATCTCCTGTAGCATACCACAGTGATTTGCAAAAGTGGGAATAAATCAAAGCAGTGAAGAGATGCCATGTTGAGCCAGAAGCTAAATGTTACATCTTGTTGCATGAGGTAAGGGAGAACAGATCCTGTTTTTCTGGCAGCACAATATCGTTGTGCTTGATACCTCAGATCCAGGCCCATTAAAACAATCATTCAGAACCTACAGGAGATTGCCACCTCTTTCTTTCATGCAATAGCAGCTGGTATTGGTACTTACACATATTCCTCATTCCCTTCAAGATTTTCAACACACAAAAAAGAAGCTTAATTTATATTTAAAAAATAAGTGTCAGCTTACCCTGAGGCTCATCACAGGCACCCGGGGAAAAAAAGAAAAAAAAAAAAGATAAATGCTTCTAGGTGAACTGGCAGAGATGCTAATTCTCCACTCACTTTACCGCTACACTATATGCACCACATTAATCATTTCACAGACATTTCAGAAAACTTGCACAATTTTCAAATAAAGATGCATCGTCTTCAACTCAATAATAATAGAACTATATCTTGTAGCACCAGCTTAGTTCATACAAACTGCATCCCCAAACAGATTTATAAAATATTCCTATAGACCTCTGGGATGTAATTTTTATCCTTATGTGGTTGTTTGTCTATATAGTTTTGTCTTCTCCAGTGAATATTTTTCCATGTGTTTGTACATACATAATATTGCCATTTGTCTTATTCAACTGCTAACACACTTGGGCTGTTTTCTGCTTCACAGATTTATTGTATGGATGGGTAAACGCATTATATGATCCTTATGAACTGTGTTTTACACCTCAGTACAGATCTAATATATTTTTGCTTTTGTTTTTTTAATGTAGAGCAGAGCTGCATCTTCCACTAACTTATGTAAATTCTGTGGGGGTTTCATGTTTTTAGTTTTAAAATTATAAAGACACTTGAGCCCAGATCCTCAACTATATTTAGACCCCTAACTTCCACTGATTTCATTGAAAAAGGATACAGTACAATGACATCAATTATAAAATTTCAAAAATACTGTTTAGAAACTTTCCTTGTTATAGTGAAACTGAACACCCCTTGGATCAGCTGATGAGTACAAGTTGCACCTCTTTTGAAGGATCTTGGCGAGAGCTTTGGGTCCACAGAAGAATACACCGATGCTCTTGCTGCAGCAACAAAAAGATAACAGAACAAAACAAATAAACCACATATTTTGACAATCCTCAGTTTTGTTTAAATCTTTTAAAATGGCCTTTTGACAAATGCATTTTAAAAGTTTTGCCCGTGTTCATTTCACAAAGTATTATTTTATAACCATCTTTATTTTAAATTCTTCTTTAGTGTTTATTACATTTTATTACAGTGTTCAACTGGATTGCTATAACTGGGGTTGCAAAAAACATTTTTTATGATAACTCTGTTTTCACACGATCATAGTTTTACAAAAAAATACCTACTCCATGGGCTAAAATTTTCCATTCTTTGTCTCTAAGTGGCAGTAATTTTAAAAAATGCAAAAAATCCCTACAGTTATTTTTGAGTTCTATGAAGATGAAAAAAAATACATATTTCTGCCCACAGACATAATTTAAAAGTGGCTGAATTTTGAAACTTGACATGTAAGAGGTCCTCATAGAAGAATAAGTCCATGCCCAAGTTTGCAAATATCTAGGCAATGATGTTACAAACAATAGAAAAATAGCTATTTGCTGCACAATCAAATATATCATTGTTTGAGGGTTTGCTTTTAAAAAGACACTGTGCACATATCCATTAAATATATAAAGTACACACTCATTAGCTGTGCACCTACTGGAGAAAATTTTCAGAATTTGTGCCATTAGAGCAGGAAGCTAAATCTGCAGCAATGAGGTACAACTGATGTTTGCTCCCAATAAGCTTTGACAAAGGAAAGTGCAAATGAGGTTCAAGTGAATTCTAACTACAAAAACAGTGTTGCAGAAGTGTTAATACCAAGAACATGTGCCCACCACTGAATTTCCAAAGCACACCTGTGCTTAAGTGGCAATTGGAGCTCCCAAATGTTTGCACCAGCAATTGTATCTATAAGAGCTTGGAATTGCTAAGAATCTGATTTGCTGCTGCTGCCCCAATCTCTAGCTGGACAGTTTTAGCTGTGTACTCTCTAGCAGGTGTGAATGGTGGATTCATGGTGTAGTACAGCAGTTCTCAAACTGTGGGTCGGGACCTCAAAGTGGGTCACAACCCCATTCGCCAGGGCTGACTTAGACTTGCTGGGGCCCAGGGCCAAAGCCTGAGCCCCACCACCCAAGGCTGAAGCCGGAGAGTTTCAGCCCTGCATGTTGCAACTCAGGTTACAGGCCCCCTGCCTAAGGCTGAAGCCCTTGAGCTTCAGCTTTGCCCCCCACCCCATGCCTGAGTTAGTGATGCTCAGGCAGGCTCAGGCTTCGGTTCCCCGTCCTGGCGTCATGCAGTAGTTTTTATTGTCAAAAGGGGGTCATGGTACAATGAAGTTTGAGAACCCCTGGTGTAGTAGATACACCAAAGAGACGCTGTGCATTGCAGAGAAAGGAGCCCATGTGGACCTGGACTCAGTGGTATCCAAGGGATGTAGACCCTGGTCAGGAACAGCCCCAGTCATTTTGCTGCCCGGGGCAGAAAACATTTTTGGCACCCAACCTCCCCTAACAGTCAGGTAAAGAAAACCTAAAACACAGTTGGCCAATCAGTTGGGAAGGGGGAGCCTAGCAGTCCAGTGTCCCCTGGAAGTTGTTATAGCGTCCCTGGAAGCTGGTGCCCAGGGCGATGGCCCTGTTTGCCTGCCCCTAGAATCCACCCTGAGTCTGGTTACCTCATGAAATCCAGCTGCCCCTTTACCCACACACAGCAAAACCATGCCAATTCCTCTGCATCCTGAACCATCTGCACGTGCAGAGGGCATGGAGGAGGGACAGTTTTTGCCCAATACAGTTCCAGTAAAATGTTTCTCTCATACACTTTTTCCTTTAAAGTGTTCACATTTGATCTTAAACGTATAAACTGAGGCTCACAAGCAAATTCATAGATTCATAGGGACCATTGTAATCATCTAGTCTGACCTCCTGTATAGCACAAGCCATAGAACTTCCCCACAATAATTCCTTTTGAACTACAGCATATCTTTTACAAAGAGATCCAACCTTGATTTTAAAATTGCCGGCGATGGAGAATCCACCATGACAGCTTGGTAAATTGCTCCAATAGTTATTTACATTCACTTTTTAAAATGTACACCTTATTTCCAGTGTGAATTTGTCTAGCTCCAACTTCCAGCCACTGGATCATGTTATACTTTGTCTGCTAGACTGAAGAGTCCATTATCAAATATTTGTTCCCCTGGTAGATACTTACAGACTATGATCAAGTCACCCCTTAACCTACTCTTTGTTAAGCTAAATAGATTGAGCTCTGTGAATCTATCACCATAATGTACGTTTCCAAATCTTTAATCATTCCCATTTTCTCTGAACCTTCTCCAATTTATCAACATCCTCTGGACCTGCGGACACCAGAACTGGACACAGTATACCAGCAGTGGTCATACTAGTGCCAAATGCAAAGTTAAAATATTTTTATTTATTCCTATTCAAGATTCCTCTCTTTATGCATGCAAGGATCACATTAGCCTTTTTGGCCACAGCGTTGCAATGGGAGCTCATTCAGTTGACCATCCACCACGATCCCGAAATATTTTTCAGAGTCACTACTTCCCAGGACAGAGTCCCCCATCGTGTAAGTGTGGTCTACATTCATTTTTCCTACCTGTATATATTTACAGTTATTATTATTACATATTATTTGTTTGCGCCCAGCTTACCAACAAGCGATATTGCTCAGTATCCATGACCTGTCCTCAATTATTTACCGTTCCCCCAATTTTTCCATCCTCTGCATACTTATCAGGAATGATTTTATGTTTTCTTCCAGATCATTGATAAAAATGTTAACTAGCACAGGGACAAGAAATGATCCCTGCAAGACCCCACTAGAAACTCCTGCTTGATGATGATTACCCATTTACAATTACATTTTGAGACCTATCAGTTAGCAAGCTTTCAATCCATTTAATGTGTGCCATGTTAATTTTAGATCATTCTAGTTTTTTAATCCAAATGTTGTGTGATAGCAAGTCAAATGCCTTATAGAAGTCTGTTACATCAACACTATTAACTTTCAGAGTAGCAGCCGTGTTAGTCTGTATTCGCAAAAAGAAAAGTAGTACTTGTGGCACCTTAGAGACTAACAAATTTATTTGAGCATAAGCTTTTGTGAGCTACGGCTCACTTCATCGGATGCATTCAGTGGAAAATACAGTGGGCAGATTTATATACATAGAGAACATGAAACAATGGGTGTTACCATACACACTGTAACGAGAGTGATCACTTAAGGTGAGATATTACCAGCAGGAGAGCGGGGAGGGGGGAGGGGGGGAAATAAACCTTTTGTAGTGATAATCAAGGTGGGCCATTTCCAGCAGTTGATAAGAACGTCTGAGGAACGGTGGGGGGTGGAAAAAACATGGGGAAACTTCTGCCGACGTGCACGGGCTGAAATTGTGGGAAAGCAGCATCGATTGCCCCATAACCTCAGCCGTGCGGAACACAATGCCATCCACAGCCTCAGAAACAACTGACACCATAATCAAAAAGGCTGGCAAAGGAGGTGCTGTCGTCATCATGAATAGGTCGGAATATGAACAAGAGGCTGCTAGGCAGCTCTCCAATACTACCTTCTACAAGCCATTACCCTCTGATCCCACAGAGGGTTACCAAAAGAAACTACAGCATTTGCTCAAGAAACTCCCTGAAAAAGCACAAGAACAAATCCACACAGACACACCCCCGGAACCCCGACCTGGGGTATTCTATGCTACCCAAGATCCATAAACCTGGAAATCCTGGACGCCCCATCATCTCAGGCATTGGCACCCTGACAGCAGGATTGTCTGGCTATGTAGACTCCCTCCTCAGGCCCTACGCTACCAGCACTCCCAGCTATGTTCGAGACACCACTGGCTTCCTGAGGAAACTACAAGCCATTGGTGATCTTCCTGAAAACACCATCCTGGCCACTATGGATGTAGAAGCCCTCTACACCAACATTCCACACAAAGATGGACTACAAGCCATCAGGAACAGTATCCCCGATAATGTCATGGCAAACCTGGTGGCTGAACTTTGTGACTTTGTCCTCACACATAACTATTTCACATTTGGGGACAATGTATACCTTCAAATCAGCGGCACTACTATGGGTACCCGCATGGCCCCACAGTATGCCAACATTTTTATGGCTGATTTAGAACAACGCTTCCTCACCTCTCGTCTCCTAATGCCCCTACTCTACTTGCGCTACACTGATGACATCTTCATCATCTGGACCCATGGAAAAGAAGCCCTTGAGGAATTCCACCATGATTTCAACAATTTCTATCCCACCATCAACCTCAGCCTGGACCAGCCCACAGAAGAGATCCACTTCCTGGACACTACGGTGCTAATAAGCGATGGTCACATAAACACCACCCTATACCGGAAACCTACTGACCGCTATTCCTACCTACATGCCTCCATCTTTCATCCAGACCACACCACACGATCCATTGTCTACAGCCAAGCTCTACGATACAACCGCATTTGCTCCAACCCCTCAGACAGAGGCAAACTCCGACAAGATCTCTATCAAGCATTCTTACAACTACAATACCCACCTGCTGAAGTGAAGAAACAGATTGACAGAGCCAGAAGAGTACCCAGAAGTCACCTACTACAGGACAGGCCCAACAAAGAAAATAACAGACCGCCACTAGCCATCACCTTCAGCCCCCAAGTAAAACCTCTCCAACGCATCATCAAGGATCTACAACCTATCCTGAAGGATGACCCATCACTCTCACAGATCTTGGGAGACAGGCCAGTCCTTGCTTACAGACAGCCCCCCAACCTGAAGCAAATACTCACCAGCAACCACACACCACACAACAGAACCACTAACCCAGGAACCTGTCCTTGCAACAAAGCCCGTTGCCAACTGTGTCCACATAGCTATTCAGGGGACACCATCATAGGGCCTAATCATATCAGCCACACTATCAGAGGCTCGTTCACCTGCACATCCACCAATGTGATATATGCTATCATGTGTCAGCAATGCCCCTCTGCCATGTACAGTGGCCAAACTGGACAGTCTCTACGTAAAAGAATAAATTGACACAAATCAGATGTCAAGAATTATAACATTCAAAAACCAGTTATGATCTCTTTGGTCACTCGATTACAGACCTAAAAGTTGCAGTTCTTCAACAAAAAAAACTTCAAAATCAGACTCCAGCGAGAGACTGCTGAATTGGAATTAATTTGCAGACTGGATACAATTAACTTAGGCTTGAATAGAGACTGGGAGTGGATGGGTCATTACACAAAGTCAAACTATTTCCCCATGTTTATTCCACCCCCCACCGTTCTTCAGATGTTCTTGTCAACTGCTGGAAATGGCTCACCTTGATTATCACTACAAAAGGTTTCTCCTCCCACCCCTGCTCTCCTGCTGGTAATATCTCACCGTAAGTGATCACTCTCGTTACAGTGTGTATGGTAACACCCATTGTGTCATGTTCTCTATGTATATAAATCTCCCCACTGTATTTTCCACTGAATGCATCCGATGAAGTGAGCTGTAGCTCATGAAAGCTTATGCTCAAATAAATTTGTTAGTCTCTAAGGTGCCACAAGTACTCCTTTTCTTTTTACTATTAACTTGTCAACCAAACTTGTAATCTCATAAAAATATATATCAGGTTAGTTTGACCAAAACCCCATGTTTATTGGCATTAATTATATTACCCTCCTTTAATTCTTTATTAATTGTGTCCTGTATCAGCTACTTCATTATCTTGACTTGGATCAATATCAGACTGACATGCCTATTATGACCCAAATTCATGTTCCCAAAAGTTCAGTGCTGGATTCTTAAGGAAGCATCACAACATTCAGGACTTCTCACCATCACCTTCTACTCTGTGCATGAAAAGCAGCACAGAAAATGTCGTTCTTGAAGATTTTTCACTTCACAACTATATTTTGAAAATTGTCAAATAATAAAGTTTAGACTGCAAGTTGAATTTTACTCCAAGTCTAAATTTAAAAGATATGATTTTGTAGTAGCAATATTTCACAAATAATAAAAAGGAAAAATTATATTTTCAGCCCTTTGCCCATTTTTTAATCTTCCTTCTTATTTCCTGATTTGTATTCATTTTTACCTCTATCAACTGGTTTCTCTATTACTGTTATTTTTTCAATTTTATGGTATTCTTGAAGCTTACTCTTTTCTCTCTTCCCCTTCCAGCATTTTAGTTTTTCATTCGTTAAAAAAATGTTTTTCCTTTTCCTTTCTCAAGCCTTTCTCCTGAATGCAGGCCTTCAGCTTTCATTAACAGGTAAATATTTGGAAAGGGAAAAGAATCACAAAGATTCCTGAATTTTCTGGTGATGAGCACAAAAATATTTCAAATTCTTTGTTCAAAGGCTTCCAGGAACAAAGAAGCTTTTCTCAGACCACTAGCAAATCCACCAGGTTCAGATGAACTGTCTTTGCCAGCAGAGATGAACTAATGACAGAACAGCACAGTCTTACAACGGTAGCCAAATATGTTGAGAGAACAAACATATCCTTGACATCACAAGAAAAAAAATCACAATTTATCTCTTTAATAACCATCTTCAAGGGAAATTAATGTTACTTTGTCCTTTGTGCAGAACAGTAATTGGATTGTGTGTTTCAATTATATCTGGCAAAGGCCAGGGTATTGAAATACTTCTAAATATTAGATTTTCTTATCCAAAAATTAGATTTTATTGGCATTCTATTTCTGAGATTTCTTCATTAAAAGCTTCATTAAACATAAATCTTCTTTCCACATAGCAAAAAGCTAAATTTTAAAAGGATCATTTTAAAAGATTTGCCCTCCCACTGTTTATGCTGAGAAAGAGTTACATAATAAGGCTAGAAGCTAACCTGTCTTACCTAGGATGATTTTCTGCTATTTGCCTGAACTCAGTGTCCCAGTTCGGCCTTCCATAGAAGGTCTTCTGTCTCAGACCAGTAATTACATCCATCTTTTCATCATCATGTAGAGCTATATGAGTAGCCTAAAGCAAAATTTACAGCAAGACAATAATTTTAAAATCAACAATGTATATGCTGAGTAAGAAGTAAAGTGATAATACAGTCTCTGAATAAAAGGTGGAAATATATATTACTCAGGGGGAAAAGTTTCAGAGTAACAGCCGTGTTAGTCTGTATTCGCAAAAAGAAAAGGAGTACTTGTGGCACCTTAGAGACTAACCAATTTATTTGAGCATAAGCTTTCGTGAGCTACAGCTCACTTCATCGGATGCTGTAGCTCACGAAAGCTTATGCTCAAATAAATTGGTTAGTCTCTAAGGTGCCACAAGTACTCCTTTTCTTTCAGGGGGAAAAAAAACTACAAACTTATAATCATCATCAGAGGCCAGCACTCTGGCCCCTAAAAAAAAAGGTGGCCGGGGGAGGACAACATTTTCAAAAGTGCCTAAGTGGCTTAGAAGTCTAAATTCCATTTTCAAAAGTGACTTAGGTACATGGGCACCTAAGTCCTATTGACTTTCAATGAGACATGTTCCTAAGGCTCTGATCCTGAAAGGTATTTAGGTGCCTTTGAGGATCTGGGCCTAAGTCACTTTTGCAAACAGGACTTCGATTCCTAAGTTACTTAGCAGCTTTTGAACATTTCCCGGTAGTTAAGAAGGTGATAACCATTTTAATGTTGAAAAGAAATGATCTGGGAAAGGAAAAACATAAGTAGCGAAGTAATGGTGATTTTTAAATAAATAATAGAAATTATATGCAATATAGGAATTCTATGTGTATCCAGGATGTGTGTGCTTTGAATTTTCAGTTGACCACAGAGGAGCCATCAAAGAGGGTATGCACAAGCGGTGCACAACATTCTACCACCACTTTCATTTTTGTATTTGCAGAGAAAAGAACCTGCTTAAATATTCTGAACAATATTCCACCTCATACTCTCATATGGCATATACATACCATCATTAGCGGTGGCCAATGCTTTACCAATAGCATACTTTATGATATCAGACAAGCAGCAATAACTTTCCTTTGTTAAGCTGAAAAAGGAAATTTACTTGCAAGTAATTCTGCTTGCCATTTTCCGTCCCCTTATTCCCCCAATATTCTCCTTTCAGAAAACATTATTGAACCACCAGTAAGCAAGGAGGCAAAGAACCAAAGTTGATATTGAGGATTATCCACACCCACTTTAACCTAAGTTGAGAAACTTCCAGAACAAAGGAAATAGATGTATTTCTAAATTTGATATATAATAACTCATCTGTCCAATGCTCGGTGTACACAGACTTAAGCTCCCCAAGGCAGGGACCATCTCTTCTTGTATGCTTGGAAAGTACTTAGCACATTGTAGGCACTATAGCAAACCAGTACATAAATACATAAATAATAAATCAATTAACAAGACCATGTTAATTGATATTGCCATACCAGCAGAAGAAGCAAAAAAGAAACAAGAAGAAAAATGGAAAAGTATGAAGAACTCTGCCACGAAGTGGATTGATGATGGAAAACAGAACAAAGATGATTACAAGAGCACTTGGAGCAATCCCTCAGGGTATGAATGAGCAGCTCAGGAATATGGTAGATGTGCAAAACATCACGATTAATGATCTCCAGAAGCCAGTGCTCTTAGGCTTTGTGAGGCTATTAAGGAAAGTCAAAAGAGAACCAATACATTTGAGCATCGAAAATGCAGAAGTTGTGTGGACAGTTTAACAAAACTTTTGACTACCCAAACCTACAGAGTCAGTTTGTGGTCAGGATTTATTGGTGACTCATGGGAATACATTTTTGATGGTAGCTTTCCCCTCTTTATGCTTAAAGATCTTGAATCTTGAAGGCTATTTGGTAAAAAAAAAATCCCTATAATGTCATACCGAGGGATAATAATAATAATACTGTAATATAATTAATACTATTATAATTAATACATATTATTTGATCCAACATAGCAATGCGTATGTTCCTTTTCTCCTAAATAATATACTTGATTCCTATATGTAGACAGAAATAAGGCCTTGGTTTTTTTTTTCAAGTTACATGCACAGAAATGCAGTTATGTGTATAATTTGCATGCAGATTTACTCTCTCTATAGGTTCTTATATAGCACCCATTACTGCATAGGTATTTAAAAATCAAACATATAATCTCTCTCCATTTTCCTCCCTCTGTAGGTAGGAGTAACATGTTTGTTTGTATTATAGGCTACCATTATTATCCTTGTCCAGAATTACTGAAGAAAAGCTAAGTCAAGAAATTTGTTTGGAATTTAGTTCCGAATGTGGCGTAACCTGTGGTCATTATCTTTTGCAGGAGTGGATTCCATAGTCTGGATCCATCCCTTATGAAAGTTCCCTCTCTTGTGCTCATGAGTGTCCCCTGTTGCTTGACAGCTTCAGTCTTCGGGTGAGGCATAGCAGTCACAGGAGGTCATGGTGGCAAAGGGAGATGCGGTCTTCCTGCTAGCTTGGGCCAATCTCATGGAGGGCTTTGAATATCATGGCAAAGGACTTGAACTGGAGTCTGTTCAGTGGAGAGACAATGCAGGGACTGGATGATTTGCTCATGGCCAGCTGTGCTGCTCAGCAGATGGTGGCTGCATTCTGTACCAAGTGGACCTTTTTTCAATATTTGTGGCTTCAATCCTAAGTATAATGAATTACAGTAATGAAGCCTAGATGTCTCAAATGCATTGCCAGAACTTGGGTTGATATCTTGAGACACAGTTTCCTGATCAGCCACAGATGGAAGAGGGCTTGTTTGCCACCATATCTCTATTTGGCCATCTGGTGGCAGTGAAGAATCTATAAGGACATCAAGACTGAACAAATTTAACAATCTGAAGCCATATGCCCTCAGAGGGGGAAGAAGTAAATTCTCCAAAGGGATTCTTGCTTTCTAATAACAGCACCTTCATTTTGCCTGGGTTTAGCTTCCGTCAACTGCTCTTCATCCAAATGTTGTTCTCGGCCAACTGCTGGGGGACAGCCTGGAGAGAATGCTGGTTTTGTTCTGTGTAAAGGAAATCTAAAGCTTGGTGTCATCTGAGTATTGCTGGTATTTAGGCTAAAGTTGTCACACAGTCTCCACTAGTGGTTTCCTAAAGATATCAAGTAAGATAGGGGAGAGGCTTAAGGCCTGTGGGATTCCACATGTGAGAGCTCTGGAGGTCGAGGAACTGTTACCAATTACAACCCTCTGTGTTTGGTCCGAGAAGAAGAAAGCCATTTCGCTGTACTTCTTTTCACCCCTGCAACCTTTTGGAGGTGGGATAACAGTATCACTGCTCAGTGGAGCTCAGTTGTATCACATGCCACAGAAAGGTCCAACATGAGGAGTACAGATATCCACCTCTGTCTATGAGCTGGAGGTCACTCATGAGAGCAAAAATTGTTTGTTTCTGTACCATGTTCTGGCATGAAGATTCAGGGTACTGGCAGCTTGCAGGTGATGGTGACCATGTGTTTTGTTAGCTTCTTGATTAGCTTGTTAGAAAATAGATGGTAGATAATAGATAGTCTGTGAGTTTGCTAACATTGAGGAATGACTTGTTTAATATTGGTCAGACTGTTGCATGCTTCAGCATGGGTAGTAGATTTTTCTCTCCAAAAGAAGTTTTCACAGTCTTTGTTAGATAAATGGTATAAGACAGAGGTTATCAATCTTTTGGGGCTCATGACCCATTTTTAAATGTTTGTGGCCTGTCGCAACGCAGTAAATAGTCTGGGGATAGAGGCCCTGGGGTGGTTTCGGTCAGGTCCTGTCCTCTGGGGGAGTTTCAGGGTTCCCAGATTTCTACTGCATTATTGGCCCAAAGTGACTTAAAAACTAGCTCCAAAGTAGCCCAATCTGTTGTTTGAAACATTGTTTCAAACAAAGTAGGAGGGTGTATTGGGGGGGGTTTGCTGGAGGGAGTACCTGTGGCCTCACACTCAAGGTTCGGGGGGGAAGTGTCACTCTCTCTGGCTCCCTGTCATGGTGGTAGCGTGGCTGGCGCAGGCCTGGGACTCAGCGCCAGCCTGTCAGTCAATGCCTCCCTGCAGGCCTTTCCCCCTCCCCAGGGTGGGGAGCTGGGGCCTGGTCCTGTCACTCTCCTGTCCAGGCTCCGAGGCCCTGAGGTGAGCAGGTAGCCCAGTTGAGAAGTACTTGCTGGCTCCGCTTACCTGGTAGGCTGGCCAGTTACCACAGAGTGGTGGCTCCTGCAGCTCCTGTGCTGTGGGGCTGGCTGGACTTGACTCTCAGCTCTGGGTATTGCAACCTGTGGGGTTGCAGCGCTGCCCAGGTTTGGCCCTGCCCCGCTGACTGGACCATATGACCCTTTGAAACATTCTAGCAACCCAGTTTTGGGTCCTGACCCACGGGTTGAGAAACTGATATAAGAGTCTGTTTGGACTTTGTGGTGTGTGAACAACTGTACACATAAATTTTGAAAATCAATCCCATAATGCTGAAAGCACCTCAAGTCATTACCTTTTTAAACAATCCCTGAGGGAAAGTGGAAAGGAACTAAGATGCGAGAAGATCAAGGCTACAAGACCAAGAATGATTTGTGGTATATTTCCTCTTTTTTAATTCTATACGAGTCCTTTCATTACATGAAAAAAAAAATAAAAAACAGGAGGAGAGGTTTTCCTTTCCTGCATCTAATGTGACTTGACTAACCAATTAATAAAGCAGAGAGAAAGGAAAGACCTGTTTGGGGCCAAATAAAAAGGGAAGAAGCTGAATGAGCCTCCTTACTCTAAGTAGTATGCAGATCTCAGAGTGGGATCTATCAATGAAATTTAAAGTTGGCAAATTTAAAACTGATCAAAGGAAATACATTTTCACACAGCACACAATTAACTTGCAGAACTCATTACTCTCCAGCCAGGTTACTAATTTAGTTCGCCCCATTCTGAGGTAACAGAGTCCAAAGAAATATATATAGTTCCATGTCCTCACAACAGGGAGGGCCCTAAGTTCCCCAGCTGAGCCCTCTAGGTGGCTCAGCTTCGCCTTGGGACTTTCAGCATCTCTACCTTCTCCTTACTTCTCAGAGGTGTGTGTGGAAGAGAGGTTTTTGTACTCTCCACAACAAGGATGGTTGGCAGGGGAGCCTGGGCCCTCCCACTGCATCGGGCTGCAACCAAGAGCCCTATTAGAGGCAAAAATATCAGCATACTGAAGTGCCTTGAGGCTGCCTCCCTGGGCCACTTCCTACCGTTCGCCGCCCCCCAAGTCTCAAAGTCCAACTTAAGATAGCAAAAAAGACAAATCTGACCCTTCAGCCTAACTAATTGCCCCTTCCTGGCAGCAAAGGCTTTTGTAGTTCCCTTGTTCAGGAGCTCTTAGGATAGGTCTGTCCTCCTATCCTGACTGCCCCCTTTTTAGCTATCTGGCTCCCTGTAAAGCCCCTCCTCCAGCTGAAGCAGGTTCTGCAGTTATGGGGGTTGAGGGAAGGCTGGGAATCACCTGGGCTCAGAGCTGCTCCTTAACCCCTTCAGTTCCAGTATGGGGTTTATACAGCCCATCACAATGGATAACAAAAATATATTTTTTACATACAGTAGTAAGGATTTAAACGCAACCAATCACCATGGAAGGCATGGTAAAAAGCTTGTTAGAAAATAGATGGTAGATAATAGATAGTCTGTGAGTTTGCTAACATTGAGGAATGACTTGTTTAATATTGCTCAGGTATTAAACCATCATGCCAACATCCAACTTAGGGTTCAGAAGAAATTTTCCATGCTGGCAAGTTTTCTTCCACCTTACTCTACAGCAGATGGTACTCACGACTTCCAGAGATAGGATATTGGACTAGATGGACCACGGGTTTGATCCAATAAAGCAATTCCCAAGTTCCTATTTTCCTAAAGTGGGAAAGTGGGATCTCTTTGGAAGTGGGATCTCTATTTACAGTTCTTTGTCTCCTTGCTTCCTGTTAATGGATTTAAAATGCTGTGGGTGTGAAAAAATATCACAAAAGATTTAAAAATGAAATTTTAGGAGAAAAGAAACCTGTTTATCAAATACTTCAAAAATTTATAATAATTACATTAATTCATCCATTTCCTTGTTCCTGTTTCATATGCTGCTATACTGGAAAAGTAAAGTACATTAACTCAAACCCATTTCGTTAATACCTGACTTTCATCCCAGCCAGTAAGAAATATATGGTAACTTAGAAAATGGGTTTTCCCTTTCTCAGCCATTTGTGTTTCCAGCAAGAACAGGAGATCAGCAAACCACTCAAAGGCAGATGCATCTCGGCAAGTCCAATAGAAATAAACCTGTCAGGTAAAAGTAACAAGATTCAACAAGACACAAGCTTTCAACAGGCTTTCTATAAAGCTCTTAAATTATTTATGTTGAGATAAGTGGTTAATCTTATAGCATGCTACTGTACTCCAGTGGAAATTTAAACACGATCCCATCTACATTTGACATTGTGTTTCTTTGTATGGTTTTAAACACCTTTTTCTTCTTAAAAAAATGTGAATGAATGTTAGTGAATTAAAATATTAATGCAGACAGGCAACATGCAAGACATCTAACTCTGTCAATGCATCTCAACACTGGCTTACAAAACCTAACTCTGCATTTTTCTTCAATGGAGACTGAAAAGCCTATGAAACTCTGCAGTGATTTCAAGATGTGATCAAACAGGGACTAAGATGAGACCACCACACTCAACTTCATTCATCCACTAAGAAAGGTATTCTATTTTGTTGAGATTTATACCATGCCCATCACTGTGGTATTGAACTCTGGTTCCAAAGATGAAAAACCTGTGAACTAGCCCACTCTGTCCTTTTAGTCTTAAGGTTGCTGATGCTGTGTTGAGTGCAGCATTAAACATCTATGCTCCTAAACAAAACTCTTAATTAAATTAATTATGGTTCTTCATTTATTATAGGTGGGGCTGGTAATGCCACCTACTATTAAGGTTGCCAGACATTCCAATTATAAGATTTTGTTTTCAGTTGCTTAGAACATTGCCAAACTTTAACCATTTGGGCTGAAATTTTCTTTGCTGTGTGTCTGCCTCAGGATGATTTTGGCGGGGGGCAAATTTCACCCAAAACGATACAACTGTTTCCAAAACTGAGGCTAAGAGGAAAATATGTTGTTTTGCCCATGTTAAAAAAATTCTTGAGACCTTATTCTTTGCAATGCTCTAGTGCCCTCAAGTTATAGAGAAGAGAATTGAAATTTGGTAAGGGGCGGGGGGAGGCTGTGTGTCAGGGAGGTGCCTTTTGTTGTCCTGTGACAATCCGCTTAAATTCGTCCAAGTTATAAGCCTTTGAAAAAAATCACAGTTTACAAATGTTCAGTAGAACATTACTATAGCTTAACAGCTAAAAACCCTAAAGATTCCTTCCGCACTGTGCATGCTCAAGTCTCTGACCTCTCCTACTGCTGAATGGACTGCGCATGCCCCATCCCTACAGAGTGACTGTGCATGTTCTAGCCCCTTACAGCAGCTACACATGACCAGGCTATGCATAGGCCACCCCCACAAGGCAACTGAGCATGCTCCAGACTCTGGAGCAGTGATGGGCAACCTGTGACCCGCAGGCCGCACGCGGCCTGTCAGGGTAATCCGCTGGCGGGCTGTGAGACAGTTTGTTTACATTGATCGTCCGCAGGCACGGCCACCCGCAGCTCCCATTGGCCAGGAATGGCAGACTGTGGCCACCGGGAGCTGTGAGCGGCCATGTCGGTGGATGGTCAATTTAAACAAACTGTCTCGCAGCCCACCAGTGAATTACCCTTATGGGCCACAGGTTGCCCACCACTGCTCCAGACCCTCACAGCTCTTCTGCATGACAGGACTGCACATGCGCTATTCTCACATATTCCATCCCCTCACAGCTTCTACATGTGAGTGGACTTTGCATGCACCATTCCCACAGAGCAACTGAGCATGTACCAGCCAAGGGCTACAGGGTTGAATCTGGACTTTCCTGGTAATTGCTGCTCCAGGTTGGGCTAAGGCCAGGCACTAGAGCTGAGTGCTCTCACTTACCCTCTTGATAGCACCCAGGCAGCATGGAAGAGGAAGCTGTCTGATTCAAATGCAGAAGAAACAAAAGCCAGACCAGTAGGAGGGGAAATAGTTGATTGGGACACAAAGTGTGGTGAGACGAGAACTAGCTGGGCAAAGAGAGTGAGACTGGGCAGCAGGGAAGGGGAGACTGGGCCTGGGAGCTGGAGGGGAAGATGGGGTTGTCTGGGGAAGGAGACTGGGATTGGGAGCAAGTGAGGGAAATGTATGGGGCGGGGGGAGCAGGTTGCAAACCAGCTGGCTGGGGGGAGAATAGGGAAAATTGGATGAGGAGCTAAGAGGAAGTGGGATTCAGAGCCAGTGAGGGTTGGGGGAACCGGAGATTGGCTGCCTTGCAATCTTAATGTTTTTTTAATGTAATTATTTGTATAATCCCCCAAAGTGTACTGGACACTTTACTAACCCATAAGAAGCCAGTTCCCTCTCTCTCAAAGAGTATACAATCTAAAAAGAAAAGAATGGGACAAGGGATGTTAGAAGGGATACAAAGCTATAAACAAAGTCAGAAAAGTGATCTTTGGCTCTTGTTTTGTTGTGTCCATGATTTTTATACTGTTTTGGTCTTTTTAAAAATCCTGTCTCTCCTTCTCCTCACCATGCCCCAGTGCCTTGACCTTTAAATATCAAAAGGAAGTCTGACAGGTCTGCCTAATGTGTTTTTGTCTCAAACACAGCACATTTTGAAAACATGTTAATTCCACCTTCAAATTCAGCAAAACAAACTCTTAATTCTAGTCTTGTAGCCCCACACTTTGTCCACTTAACTGGGCTACTTCTTAAGTATTACTACTAACTAAGCTTTTCATATCCTTGAATAAATCACATTCTATATGTAATAAATTTGTGCTTTGGTGATTGCGATTATTTGGCATTTACAGCCCATGTCTGTAGAATGAATAGGGGTAAAGTTTTGTTTGAGACATGCTTATGGAGGGTGAGGTTTTGGAACTTTGTGTAGAGGACAAATGAGATAGACATAGTGGTCTTTCTAGTACATATATATGCAAGATAGATGAAATAGACTGAGCTGTGTAGCTTCTAGTGAAATGGTAGATGGTGGAAAGGGAATATGTTGTTTTGTATTATAAGGGATTACAACACAAGATATTGGTGTGTTTCACTCTGAAGTGTTGGGTGAATTAGAGGAGGGTCTACGGTTAATGTGAGGGGTTTCTTAGATCTGTACTGTAGGTGAGTGCTCAGGGTCTCTGTTGGAAATGCAGACAAGTTCTGGTGGTGGGAAATAGTGAGCTTTCTGGTGAATAAGTAAAGGATTAGTGTTTATATAGGGTCTGGATTAGGGTTGTTTGCAGAACCTTAACTCTAAATGTCTGAGGCCTGGTTTTTTTATTATTACACTGTTTTTACATGAAAATAATCCCATTGCTTTCCATGGAGTTGCTATTGACTTACTGTCATAAATATAAAGGGAAGGGTAAACCCCTTTAAAATCCCTCCTGGCCAGAGGAAAAATCCTCTCACATGTAAAGGGTTAAGAAGCTAGGATAACCTTGCGGGCACCTGACCAAAATGACCAATGAGGAGACAAGATACTTTCAAAAGCTGGGGGGGAGGGAAAAACAAAGAGTCTGTCTGTGTGATGCTTTTGCTGGGGACAGAACAGGAATGGAGTCTTAGAATTTAGTAAGTAATCTAGTTAGATATGCATTAGATTATGATTTCTTTAAATGGCTGAGAAATTAAGCTGTGCTGAATAGAATGGATATTCCTGTCTGTGTGTCTTTTTGTAACTTAAGGTTTTGCCTAGAGGGATTCTCTATGTTTTGAATCTAATTACCCTGTAAGGTATTTACCATGCTGATTTTACAGAGGTGATTCTTTTTTACTTTTTACTTCTATTAAAATCCTTCTTTTCAGAAACTGAATGCTTTTTCATTGTTCTTAAGATCCAAGGGTTTGGATCTGTGGTCACCTATGCAAATTGGTGAGGATTTTTACCAAACCTTCCCCAGGAAGTGGGGTGCAAGGGTTGGGAGGATTTGGGGGGGGGAAAGACGTTTCCAAACAATGCTTTCCTAATAATAAATAAACCCAGATAAACGTTTGGTGGTGGCATTGGAAGTCCAAGGGCAAAGGGTAAAATAGTTTGTACTTTGGGGAAGTTTTAACCTAAGCTGGTAAAAGTAAGCTTAGGAGGTTTTCATGCAGGTCCCCACATCTGTACCCTAGAGTTCAGAGTGGGGAAGGAACCTTGATACTTACATTGGTGTAAATATGAGGAAAATCAGGCCCATTGGCAGTAAAACGTTTCCTTTTGGTAACTAACAACAGTGTTGTTTTAAGTTAACTGCCACGTACAAAATTTACAGGCTCATACCTCCCTTGACAAAGGTTTTGTCTGGGAATTTTGAAGTCAGCAGTTGCTACAAGCAGCTGGTACCTCTGAAAATCAGGCCACTGAAAAACATCACTATGTATTTTATCATGGCTATTGGTGACTTTTTCTGAGGAACTGTCCCCACAACCTCTATTTTACCAGCTAATTACTCACACCTTTTCAACAATTCATCTTACAAAAATGTACGACTAGTGCAAATGGGTGGGGAAAGGAGGGGAGGGGACAATTTCCCAAACCCGGTATACTAAGCCAAATTCATCCCCACTAAAGCTGTGCCCATTGCATTTCTTAAAATTGTCATTTGTTATAAATGAGAAATATTTGTAATTAATTAACAGAATTTTTCCTCACAAAGAATATTTTTGCCACAAATAGAGTCCTGAGAAGGAAGGAGAGAGAAACTGGTGAGGAAAGTTGGCCTATGGAAAAATGAAACTATGAAACACACAGACTCCTAGAAAAATAAAGGTAATAATGGTAAATATTATTTATAAAGAGCCTCCCTTTCTTTCCATCGAGATGCTCTGGGCACTCCACAGCATATTACAAATATGATTAAAATACAATAAAATTCACCCTCATTAACACTGTAGAATAAAACCGTCCAGGAATGGTGTATTTCTATAAGTAAGCAAATATTCTGAATTTTGTATTTTATTGTAGGGCTCACAGTATTAACTGTCTGTGCTGTTATTCAGGCTCCTCAAAACAAACAACAACCCCTCATTAGATTTATGTTTCACTAATCCCCACCCACCCCACCTATTATATTCATCATCTTGATGGCTTGCACAAGTAAACTGCCTTAAATTTTCCAAGTGCTCTTTCTGCAAATTGAGTTAGATGCAGTATTACTATTAATCAGATCTGTAAGGCAGGATTTTGAGTAGTCTCTTATTTCAATAATGCACTTATACTCCACGCCCTCTTCATCCTCACATATTTATCATTCGTTTTCCTCCACCCTACACTTGGTATAGTAAGCAAGAGCAGAGAGCTCTGCTCTCTCACATAAGGTGCATGCATATACTTCATAAAGCTGCTTTCAGCACAGTGCAGATCATTAATAACTACTCCTTGATGAACATTCACTCCCCCTCCTCGCATCTGAGAGCGCCGGGGAAGGGAATGGAGCAACAGATTCAGCTTGTACTCAGAAGACATAGCAAGAATGACTCAGGGGGAACAAGGGAAAAATATTCTTCATCTGCTCTTACTGCTGCTCTTAAATGTGTAGTGTGTGGGCTACCCCACAGCTGCTTCTGGGTGGCTGTGGAGGTCCCACAACCTGAGTAACCACACCCCCTTTGGGGCATAGTCCAGCACACTGTAGTTATCTCTATCCTCCCCACTCAAAGGTGAGGGTCCTGCATGGGTGCCCTAACAAAACTATCAAGAATTTAGCACTCAGCCTTATAGGCATAAAGGCTGTTTTCCAAAAGCAGCTTTAAACACAAAGTTACATTTTACAACATGAACTCTGCAGCCTTTTAGTATTTCCAAATTACTGTATTTTGCTGGAAAGTTTGTGGGATGGGGTGAATCTTAAAAAGGGAACAAGAGGATACAGCTGTTTGCCAGTGTTAGAATCTGAGTTAACCAGTACAGTTTCATAAATTCCAACTGCAAAATTTCAAAACTGAGGCTAGCTGGTGTGAGGAAGAAACCAGCCTGTGCATAACTAAACTGAGTGGTAACACTCCAGTCAGGAGTACTGGAATGTCCATCCTAACCATCAAAAAAGCAATATGAAAACTACACTCTAAGGCTATTTAATTGTGAAAAATGAATTAGATAAATGTGTACTGCTTCTGATTTGCTGTGTTTTTTTAAATTATACAGCTGCTGACATTATGCAAGCTCTGAGTATTTATATCTCAACTATATGTGGGCAACAGTAGGAAATATTAATTTAATAACTGTAATGACAGCTGTACTCCAATCAAAATGAAATTGTTTTTTAAAAAAGAAAATCCTCTTATTTATTTCCTTAATCAACATTTCTATGGTACTCATCACTATAGAAGGTGAGCGCCACATACTTGGAGACAGATTAAATTATGTGTAATTATATCACAAGTGGAAGCTTTTAGACAATGGAAAAAAAACCAATTACTCTGAGATTAAGTCAATCTCACTTAAATGACTGATAAAAAAATTCTAATACTACTTTGGACTTCCATAGCACCTTCCATCGAGATCTCAAGATATCTTTCCAAAATTAATGATTTTAGCCTCACAACACCTGTGAGAAATAAGTATCATTATTCCTATTACACTAATGAAGAAACTGTGAAACAGAAAAGTTACATGTAAAGTAGAAATAATAGTATTCCTGTTTCTCACAGAGGTCCTGTGGGACTTAATGCATTATAGCAAAAAGGCATGGCAAGGTGTAAAATAGCGGGTCACTGGGGCACACCTTAAGTACATTCAGCCTTGTGCCTTTATCCATCCCAGAAGGCAACCAATTCTTCTAGTGCATGCTCTGAAAAGTGACTTACTGCTATTAAAGTATGGGGTATTGTTAATTCATTTTCTCTCTCTCTCTCTCTCTCTCTCTCTCTCTCACACACACACACACACACACACTTACTTTCCCTAGTCTATTTGGACCCCTTCTCGCCTCCTGCATTCCTAGAAACCAAGCTGCTCTTTCAGCAGCAATGTGTCATCAAACCACCAGTTTTAACTAACTTTATTTTATAAAGATCAAGGCCTAGGACCTGCATTCAGGTCCCTGTGGGTGGACCCTTACACTGGTCTGCCCACAGACACAGTTGCAGGCTCTGGCCCTAAATCTGAAACCCTGAACAGCTCCCAGTTGAGTTTTTACATTAGAAAGTGAGTCAAAATGTCTGGAAGGGCCACAAGCTTGCCATTGTGGATGGGGAAGGGACAGTTTATACCTGCCACTTTCTTCTTAGTTTTCAGAGTAGCAGCCGTGTTAGTTTGTATTCGCAAAAAGAAAAGGAGTACTTCTGGCACCTTAGAGACTAACCAATTTATTTGTTAGTGTTTCACTCTCTCGCTCTCTCCATTTCCGCCCCAGCTGTCTCTTCTTCACCCTATCCTCACAAGGCACTGCCATATTATTAAATATTATTATTACAAATGATAGTTCAGAGAATTAAGAATATGTTAACTTCAGTGGTGCTGTCCAGGACCTGCAGCCGCAGGCACACTTTTATCAATTACATTATTAGAAATAATTCATGTTTGGAACCAGTGCATCTACTGGAGAGTTTAAAGAGCAGGGGTCGAGTACGCCCTGGGAGCTGAGTAAGTCAGCGCCTAAGCTTCTCCCTCACTTCTTTTTTTGTTATAGGTTACCTGGGTATCAAGGTGAATTGTAAGGAGATGCCACTGCACCAGTGGTTGAGGGCAGAAGTAATAAAAATGTTCAGTTAGGCCTTTAATATAGAGTGGGCTGGCAGCTAAAAAATACTTTATCTCAGAAAAGTTCTGAAAACTCATTGGGTCCACTGGATAGCAGACAAATGAGAGAGTTCCTCCATCTCAACAGAAACTAAAGCAATTTCTACCCTCAACTTGAAGGAGCTGGTTATCTAACCTTGACAAGTATTAGTTTATTAAAATAATCCCAGAGGATGTTAGGGCAGTGAACTTTTTAAAGGAATTATAAACAAATTTCCACCCTACCTTCTCCAACATCAGTTCTGTATTAGGATTACAGCACTTAAACCATATGGATTTTAGAATCGAAGCGAATGGAGTGACTCCTATTCCTGCTGCAATGCATACACTGACTCGATAGTGAAAAACATCTGTAGTTGCAGCTCCAAATGGTCCATCCACAGCCAGTCTGGAGTAACAAAGTATCATTTGTTAAAAGTCAGCAACATATCAATGGGACTTAAAATCCGAGAGATACTGGGCTACATTTTCAAAAATAGTGTTTCTGTTGCATATATTCAAAAATCACGTCTAAACTCTCACACAAATTGCCATCACACAAGGATTTAATTTTCAGTGGGTGGCATTTCATAGCAAAGCAACTATTTTGTGTGAAATGAGAGCACAAGAGCATCCATGTGAGTTAGGGGCCTGGCTATCTATTTAAGCATGCAGTTACAATTTTCAGGGTTTCTGAAATGCGAGCATCCTGTTTTTAGAGCTTTATTTTCCATATTGTACAAATCAAAGGACAGAGGAGCAGATTTATTAATCTTTTAGAAAAGTTTTCAGGATGTATTTATATAATGAAAGAGATAGAGAGAAAGATCATATGTAAGCAAAGAATTAGTTTCTGAACTCTTTCAGAGGAACAAGTATTTCAGAAATAAAATATACTTAATAAAACTATAAACATGCAGATGTTGTAGGAAGAGTTAAGTACACTACTAAGAATGGAAGATGTAATCATTGTGCAACAGTCCACAAAACACACTTACATTAATTATTTGAAAATCTATTATTTTGAATGTTGTGTTGATGGCTTGTTTAAGGGTGTTGCCGCAACATGTCCCATTTTCAATTACTCTATTTCCCATTTTCAAGTTATTTGGTTTGCTTTTATTCAAGTATTTCCAATTGTTTGCATGTGTAATTGCATGTGAAATAGCAACTAAACACATACTAAAAGACAATCTTTGACAATTTAGCCACAAACCTAAATATGTGGTTCTATAAACAGCTATTTTTCTCTCTACATGGGTCTTGATTTGTGCATGTTGTGCCCGATCCTGCATTTCTTGAGCACTCAAAACTCCCACTGAAGTCAGTGGGAATTTAGGGCATAAAAACATATATGATGAGGTTTGTCATCAGGTGTCTAGATAGCATGTGGTGGGTACACTACAATTATATAAGATGTATCATTCTCTGCATAAAGCATTTATGGAATATTTAGAAGTAATTTTCCGTATAGTGCAGTAATGATTTAGCAGCATGATTTCATTAATATCAGTAGATGATGATGGCTAAATCCCTGTGCACTGTTTGAAAATTCATCCTTTACTATTAATATTTGAAACAGGCGATTTTTGTTTTGAAAATGAAGTTAAACAAAGGTTACTTACAAAGAACACAAAGTCTCTGAACATATTACTTTCTGCAGATCCTGTAGGAGTTGCATACCATGCCTAACAAGCCACAGAACCTTTTATAATAGTAAACGATTAGGGGACATACAAGCAGCTGCCATGAACCTAAACATTCAGCACCATACTTATAAGTCTCACTCACTTCTAAGAATCCTCAGTACCTCTTTGCCTTACTTAACTCTACACAAAGATCTAAGGAGGAGGGAGGTAACTGAAAAGGATTTGTGAAGTTGGGGCAGAGTGGAGGGAGAATGCTGGGAAGGAGGAAGAAGCATGTAGGTGTTCACAGATCAGTAGAGGGAAGAAGCTGCAGGCGGCAGATAGTTCCTTAGATCCAATGAAAGTGGGATCAGGACAGCTGGGAGAAGTAGGAATCTTTCGGAGATAAGGAATGGAGGTAGAAAGAGGGATCCAGGTAGTGGAAGAGAGTTGTAGGACAGTGGTTCTCAACCTTTCCAGATGACTGTACCCCTTTCAGGAGTCTGATTTGTCTTGTGTACCCCAAGTTTCACCTCACTTAAAAACTACTAGCTTACAAAATCAGACATAAAAATACAAAAAAGTGTCACAACATACTATAACTGAAAAAATTGCTTACATTCTCATTTTTACCATATAATTATAAAATAAATCAATTGGACTATAAATATTGTAGTTACATTTCAGCATATGGTATATAAAGCAGAATACACAAGTCATTGTCTGTATGAAATTTTAGTTTGTTCTGACATCACTAGTGCTTTTTATGTAGCCTGTTGTAAAACTAGGCAAATATCTAGATGAGTTGATGTACCCCCTGGAAGATTTCTGTGTACCCCGGGTTGAGAACCACAGTTGTAGGGGAGCGCAACACAGGGATAGGGAGCAAGATACTATGATGATAGGTGCCATTATAAGAACCTAAATACATAACTTAATAGATAGGAAGCTAGCATATATAAATGGCTACTGTCATTTTAATCTGATTCATAAATATACAGGTACAGCTAAATGGCCATACTTATGTATAAGCTGATTCTGAATCAGGGATTTGTGACAGACCTTCTTGATAACTAAGAGCTCTAAGTTCATTTTTCATATTCATTGTTCTTTAGCATAAAGACATACTGAGATGATTCCAAGTTTATCATCTAGTACTGTACAAAAGGCAACACACACAAAAGTTAGTATTTAAACCTTGGTAGCTTCCAGGGCTCCTTAAAGACTTTTTCCTCTGCTCCATATGCCTTGAACAGGGCTCCTGTCCAATCCCCAACTACCCTTATGTGCACACTGAAGAATTCCTCCTCAGGAGCCGAGGTAAGTGTGAAAGGATGCCACTCCAGTTGTGATACAGAAGGGCACTGCAGAAATATATACTGGCCAGGCTCCATTTTAAAGCCACATTTCTTCATATGGAGCTCAAGGACTCCAGAGGAATGAGTCACCACCTAAACCAAAGTAAACCACAATAAAAGATTGATTTGTCCTGTTCTGCTGTGTTAATTTTGAATACATGTTCATTTATAGTAAGTTACAGAGCTTCCTCTAGTTCACTTCTACTTGCCTTCAATTAAAAGGAATTAGAAAGTGGGATACACATTAGTTTTTAAGTTGGCAGTGGACAATGTACTATACAGTATATCATAGTGCTACTGTTACTCAACATCAAATTAAGAATTTCCATTGCATTTATTATATGGTATTTTGCATTATGGGTTTGAGAAGTCAAGTGAAGCCTGTGTAAGAAACCACATTTTAGGCAACTTTAGCTTGAGAGTCAGAGAGAACACAGAACTGTATCCCCAGACATATTGGGCCTAATGTTCCTTTCACAGCAATTTGACTCCAGTGTAACTCAGTTGACATGTATGATGTTATTGCTGATTTACACCAAGGTAAGTAAGAAGAACCAAGCCCATTGGCCTGGTCTACACTACGGGGTTAGGTCAAAGTTAGCCGCGTTAGGTCGATTTTAAAATGAATGCGTCCACAAAACCAACCCTGTTCCGTCGACTTAAAGGGCTCTTAAAATTGACTTCTGTACTCCTCCCTGGCGAGGGCAGTAGTGCCAAAATTGACCTTGCTGAGTTGAATTTGGGGTAGTGCGGACAGAAATCGACAGTATTGGCCCCCGGGAGCTATCGCAGAGTGCTCCAATGTGTCTGCTCTGGACAGCACTTTGAACTCCGATGCACTAGCCAGGTACACAGAAAAAGTCCCGGGAACTTTTGAATTTCATTTCCTGTTTGGTCAGCGTGGCGAACTCAGCAGCACATGTGACCATGCGATCCCCCCAGAATCGCAAACGAGCTCCAGCATCGACTGAAAGGGAGACATTGGATCTGATTGCTGTATGGGGAGAAACATCTGTGCAGGCAGAATTCTGATCAAAAAGAAGAAATGCAAATATATTTGCCAAAATCTCACAGAGCATGGTGGAGAGAGGCTGCAGCAGGGACACACAGCAGTGAAAGTTAAGGAGCTGAGGGAAGCCTACCAAAAGACAAAGAAGGCAAATGGTCGCTCTGGGTCAGAGCCTCATACATGCCGCTTCTATGATCAGCTGCATGCCATTCTAGGAAGGGACCCTACCACTACCCCACCACTGTACATGGACACCTGCAAGGGGGAAGTCTCACGCAACAGGGAGGAGGATTTTGTGGATGAGGAAGAGGAGGAGGAGGAGAAGAATGCGCAGCAGGCAAGCAGTGAATCCGTTCTCCCCAGCAGCCAGAACCTTTTCATCACCCTGGAGCCAATACGATCCGAAGGCGGGATCCCCGACCCTGAAGCTGGAGAAGACACCTCTGGTGAGTGCACATTTGTAACTACAATATAGGGTTTAAAAGCAATAGTGTTTAATGTTTGATTTGCCCTGAAGAATTGGAATGCATTCACAGCCAGTACAGCTACTGGAAAAGTTTGTCCACATGTCTGGGGATGGAGCGGGGATCCTCCAGGGACATCTCCATAAAGCTCTTATGGAGGTACTCAAAGTATTCTGGAATCATTGCAGCACAAAGCATGGCAGCCAATGGTCCTGGGTTTTGGTCGCATTCAAGCAATATTCGGTCTATATCTTTCTGTGTTAGCCTCAAGAGAGTAATATCATTCAGGGTCACCTGGTTGAAATAGGGAATTTTTGTAAGGGAACAGTAAAAGGACCTCGTTCATGCTGGGTTGTTTGCGCTTGGCTAAAAGGGATCATCCCGGAGAATAGCCACGCGGTGGGGTGGGGGAGGTGTGTGCTGCACATCCACCTGAAAACCGCAGCCCCTCCTTTTAAATGTGAAACCCAACCCATTGCTTGCTATGGGAAAGGAGGGTGCTGCAGTTTGAAACCATTCCCACATGTTATGCGTAAGAAACGAACCCTGCATACCCTTTGCCTTACCATGGCTGCATGGAAACCGAATTCTGTTGCCCAGCCATGTGTGATGTGTCACCATACCAGCAGGCACTCAATATAAAAGGCAAAATGCGACCTTGTACCTAAAGCACATGTGCTGTCTGCTGTGAATTGCTTGATTCACTGTGAAAGAGTCTCCCTTTTGTTCTCAGAAATGTATCATCTTAAATTTTACTCTCCCTTTTTATCTCCCCCCTGGTGCAAATGTTTCTAGGCTCCCCCTATCATCTCTGTCCCTGAGGTTATCACAGATCAGAAGGCACAAAAAAACAAAAACAAAACAAAAAACATAGGAAAGCATTAATTGAGCATGAAGAGCGGAGGCAGGAGGCAATGCGAAGGCTAATGGGGGAGCAAACTGACATGATGAAGCATCTGGTGCAGCTGCAGGAAAGCCAACAAGAGCGCAGACCCTCGCTGTATCCATTGTACAACCGCCTGACCTCCTCCCCAAGTTCCATATCCTCCTCACCCAGATGCCCAAGAACGCGGGGGGGGGGTAGGGGGGAGGCTCCAGGCACTCAGCCACTCCACTCCAGAGGATGGCCCAAGCAACAGAAGGCTGTCATTCAAACAGTTTGATCTGTAGCGTGGCTACAATAAGCAATGTGGCCTTGTCCTTCCCTCCTCCCCCACTCCACCCCACCCAGGCTACCTTGTCAGTTATCTTCCTTTTTAAAAAAATTAATAAAGAATGCATGGTTTCAAAACAGTAGTTACTTTATTTCAAAGGGGGGAGGGTGGCTGGCTTACAGAGAATTAAAATCAACAAAGGGGGTGGGTTTGCATCAAGGAGAACTCACAACTGTCACACCGAAGTGTGGCCAATCATGAAACAGGTTTTCAAAGCCTGTCTGATGTGCAGCGTGCCTTGCTGTGCTCTTCTAATCGCCCTGGCGTCTGGCTGCTCAAAATCGGACACACGGCGATTTGCCTCAACCTCACACCCCACCATAAATGTCTTCCCCTTACTCTCACAGATATTATGGAGCACACGGCAAGCGGCAATAACAATGGAAATGTTGGTTGCGCTGAGGTCTGACCTAGTCAGCAAATAGCGCCAGTGAGCTTTTAAACATCCAAAGGCACATTCTACCACCATTCTGCACTTGCTCAGCCTATAGTTGAACTGCTCCTTGCTACTGTCCAGGCTGCCTGTGTACGGCTTCATGAGCCATGGGAGCAAGGGGTAGGTTAGGTCCCCAAGGATAACTATTGGCATTTCAACATCCCCAAGGGTAATTTTCTGGTCTGGGAAGTAAGTCCCTTCTTGCAGCTGCTCCAACAGCCTGGAGTTCGTAAAGATGCAAGCTTCATGCACCTTTCCCAGCCATCCCATGCTGATGTCAGTGAAATGTCCCTTGTGATCCACCAGTGCTTGCAGCACCATTGAGAAGTGCCGCTTGCAGTTTATGTACTGGTTGGCAAGGTGCATTCTGTCTATTGCCCCACCACAGTTAGGGAAACCCATTGCAGCAAAGCCATCCACTATGACCTGCACGTTTTCCAGAGTCACTACCCTTGATAACAGAACGTCAATGACTGCATTGGCTACTTGGATCACAATCGCCCCCACAGTAGATTTGCCCACTCCAAATTGATTCCCGACTGACCGGTAGCAGTCAGGCGTAGCAAGCTTCCACAGTGCTATCGCCACTCACTTCTCAACTGTCAGGGCAGCCCTCATCTTGGTATTCCTGCACTTCAGGGTGCAGGAAAGCAGCTCACAGAGTTCCAGGAAAGTGGCCTTATGCATGTGAAAGTTTTGCAGCCACTATGAATCATCCCATACCTGCAACACTATGTGGTCCCACCAGTCTGTGCTTGTTTGCCGGGCCCAGAATCGGCATTCCACTGTATCAACCAGCCCCACTGCCACCATGATGTCCCAATTGCCACAGCCCATGCTTTCAGGAATGTCTGTGTCCATTTCCTCATCAAAATCGTCCTCATGCTGGCGTCTCTTAGCCCGATTCTGCATATACTCCAGGTGTTTACAATGCTCACAACAGCAGCGGTGAGCTGAGTGGGCTCCATGCTTGCCATGGTATGGCGTCTGCAGGAGAGCAGAGTTGCAGTGGAAGTGGTGGTTGACGTTGGATGCCATGAGAAATAGATATTTATACAGAATGACGAGAGGACCTGTGAGGTGGATTCATGGCACCAGGAGAGCAGAGTTGCAGCAGAAGCGGTGGATGATGACAACATGGAGAAATTTTCTATTGAGACTGAGCTCATTTACAAGAGCAGGAGAGCAGAGTTACAGTGGAAGCGGTGGATGATGATGGTTAGCAATCGTACTGCACCGTCTACTGACAGCAGCACCCAAGACACAACAGCAGCTGTGATGGTGAGCTGAGCTGAGTGGGCTCCATGCTTGCCATAGTATGGTGTCTGCACAGAAAAAAGGGGCAAAAAGATTGTCTGCCATTGCTTTCATGGAGGGAGGGGCAACTGACGACATGTACCCAAAACCACCCGCAACAATGTTTTTGCAACATCAGGCACTGGGAGATTAACCCAGAATTGCAATGGGCGGCAGAGACTGCCGGAACTGCTGGATAGCTACCCTCAGTGCACTGCTTTGTTAGTTGATGCTAGCCACGGTAGTGAGGACGTACTCCGCCGACTTAATGCACTTAATGTGGACATACGCAATCGACTGTATAAAATAGATTTCTAAAAATTGACTTCTATAAAATCAACCTAATTTCGTAGTGTAGACATACCCATTGAATACAATTCTAATTCACTTTCACTAAAAGCTCATCTCAGTTAAGCAACTGAGTTTTTAAATATCATGAATGGTTGTTTAACAGAAATTTCAGTCCACTGAAATTCTCATTTTAGTAACTTTACCATCAAGGCTTCATCTGCCACAATTACCCTTTTAGACAATGAGCTTGAGTCTGATCTCACTTAAGCTGGTTTCCCAGCTGTGTAACTCAGTTGATTTCAGTGGAATTATTCCTGCTTTACTTACTAATCTAAGTGAGTTAAGCAGGCCTTGAACTTAAAGGCAGATCCTCAGCTGACATAAGTTGTCAAAACTCAACTGAGTTCAATGGAGCTATGACTATTTTTACCAATGAAGGATATGCCCCATAATTCCCTTCAGGTCTCCAGGCTCCAAGGGTAGAATCCTGGACCCCCATTAAAGTTAGTATGAGTTTTGCTGCTGACTTCAATAAAGATCAGGATTTCACTCTATGGGCCCAAAAAGGGAGAGACATTACCTGATCACAGGTTGCCTCATCAATCTGGTACATTGTGGATCAAGTTTGCTTACATGTAGAACTTATGGACTCACTATTGGAGCGGGAGCAAAAGCTAAAACCAAATTAAAAAGCAATACTTTGCAAAACTACATGGTAATACTGGAAGAGCTCACGAAGCTAGCAGTGAAGACGAGGTTACAGAGTGGTCATCAACAAAACTGGCAAATAAAAAAACTTCTGTTGATAAAACCATTTCATTTGTACGTTGGTTTTTATTCAGACATTTAGACTATATTACATACCTTTGTAATGACAACTTTCTGCTGAAATCTCCAGAACCTAATAATTCTTTCACAGATGTATACTACCACAGGACCTAAAACCCATTTCCAAGCCTGTAGAAAGTTGCACAGAAAAAGACAACAAAACTTAAATCAGCAGTTAGCATAAAATGACATGATTTGGACCTTTCTTCTGTGGCTTTTGGTTGACCTAGGAAGAGAGCATATTTCTTGAACTGTCTACTAAGGGACAAATTCTTGCATTTGCCTGAAACAAATATAATGAATTCTTTAATGGGTACACTACAAAAGCTGTGTTTAATGTACATCTGTATTCTGGCCAAGATCCTCCCTTTAAAAGCTTTTCCTACTAACAGACAAAAGGATTAACTACTTAGGAGTTGTATGTATATGTCATTGCTAGGTCATGGAGTATAAATGCATATATTTATGGAGCAAAATCCAGAGTCTTACTCCCTTGCTTTTGTCACAGAGACTCTGAGACATTTCAGAGTAGTCAGAATAGGGGTAACCAGCTTCTCCCCAGTGCTCTCATTGTTGGCTTTCCAGTATGCAAATAGGCTTTCCAGCACTAACCAGAATTAGATCCAAAATGTTCACTTATGCTTTAAGTATATATTCTCACATAATCAGTTAGTCTGTTCTGTATCAATAATTGGACTAAGCTGATTTATGGAACTAAACTGATCATACTGTAGGTATATATGATCATTGTACTTTGCTGATCATATATACTGATCAATATAATAATCAAAGATACATAGCTGATCATGTATATTAGTTGATAATTGTACTCAATTGGAGTATAATAGCTTTAGATAATTAGATATAATTGAATCTGCAAGATTACAAAAATGCAGACATTTGTCTGTACAGAGGACACCATCATATTTCCAGTTTCATAGATGGAAGAATGCACAAACAGATCATTTAAGCTAACCAAAGACCTGCAAAACATGTGCCTTTTCAAGCCACCTAAATCAATATTTGTTTGCTGAAACATTGACTTTGGTGTACAAGCTGGAATGATGCTAGGTTATAAAGCATCTTATGAGAAGGACATCATTCATATTATGTAATTTCTTTAGATGGTGCTAAGGGGATGGAGTTGCAATTTGCCTAGGATAAGTCTTGAAAATTAAATTAAAAATACACATTGTAATAATGGTGAGAGGCTGACAAAGGTAAGAAGATTCTGAGTTAAAGCAGAAACTCAGCTCATTCATTGTCCCTAAAGACTAGAAATGTCTCTGCACAGTCAGCAGTTTGATGTGTCCCAAATAAGTTAGCGTAGATCAAGTTACAACAATGATTAAACCGGTTTTTCTCCTTTGTTTGTACTACTTGTAAATAAAAACATGTAACAGGAATTGTCCTTTGTAAGAGCTCAGCCAAAGCTTTGAAATGAGCCACTTTGATCATTAGCAAACAGCTTTTAAACTCTTTCGTCTGAACATGTCTCCTGGATGGTTAAGAATAACAGAGCAACCTCCAGGACTGGGTGGACTGGTAGGTGACAGATGTCCTTCCCTGGTAATCAGAAAATTTACATTCTTTCCCAGGTGGTGATTTCTCCTCATAATTAGAATGAAGTGAGATGGTGCTGGACTGACTCAAGATAGGGATTGATGATATAAAGTCTGATACAAGTTAATGGGAATTGTGTCACTGACTTCAGTAGGAGCCAGATCAAGCCCATATGGGTTGACAGATACAATACAAAGTATTACAGAAATGTCATCATGGCTTTTACCCTCTGAGTGGTTTTTTGAATGGAATTCAGAATTAGCTACCAGATATTATATCATAGCGTATTACACATCCAGAAAAGTAACATTCTTACAGATACCATATGGTATTATCACAATCCATTTAATATAATGTGACTTTAAGTTTATGGCTTTGGGTATGCAGGAAAGTCTGGCAAAGGAGATCTAACAGAGAAAAGGATAAGTTCACTAGTTAGCTTTATGATAGTTAATATTAGACCATGTTGTTGGAAGCGAGCTTCTGTCTGTATTCACAGAGCATAACAGTATATTGATTTTTATGGAAACACTGTAGCTGAAATTTTTAGAGAGGCATTCATTTCCTCATTAATTGTGGCTAACAATAGTTTAAGAAAAATCTATGGCAGCCATTAAAAGCATTACAAGATACTGAATGTTATTTTTTCCTCTATTTAAAAATTTTTGAATGGAGGTGCAGAATCCTTTGGAAATCTTAGACATAGTCTGCAGATCCCCAGATGGACTTCAGGTTGAAAACCACTGCTTTAGATAGTAAGTTCTTAGGGGATGGAGTCTCTTTATTAGGACTGTCAAGTGACTAAAAAGATTAAACGCAATTAATCGTGTGATTAAGAAAATCAATCATGCGATTAATTGCGCTGTTAAACAATAATAGAACAACATTTATTTAAATATTTTTGGATGTTTTCTACATTTTAAAATATATTGGTTTCAAGTACAACACAGAATACAAAGTGTACAATGCTCACTTTATATTTATTGTTGATTATAAATATTTGCACTGTAAAAACAAAAGAAATAGTATTTTTCAATTTACCTCATACAAGTACTGTAGTGCGATCTCTATCATGAAAGCTGAACTTACAAATGTAAAATTATGTAAAAAAAAAAAAAAAAAACCAAACTGCATTCAAAAATAAAATAATGTAAAAAACTTTAGAGCCCACAAGTCCACTCAGTCCTACTTCTTTGTCAGCCAATCACTCAGACAAACAAGTTTGTTTACATTTTCAGGAGATAATGCTGCCTGCTTCTTATTTACAATGTCACTTGAAAGTGAGAACAGGCACTCTCATGGCACTGTTGTAGCCAGCTGTCAAATATAAAGGGAAGGGTAAACACCTTTAAATCCCTCCTGGCCAGAAGAAAAACCTTTTCACCTGTAAAGGGTTAAGAAGCTAAGACAACCTCGCTGGCACCTGACCAAAATGACCAATGAGGAGACAAGATACTTTCAAAGCTGGAGGGAGCAGAAACAAAGGGTTCTCTCTGTTTGTGTGTGGTGGTGGGTTTTTTTGTTTTGTTTTTTTTTGCCAGGACCAGAGCAAAAATGCAGGTCAGAACTCCTGTAAAAAGTCAGTAAGCAATCTAGTTAGATATGCGTTAGATTCTGTTTTGTTTAAATGACTGATAAAATAAGTTGTGCTGAATGGAATGTATATTCCTGTTTGTGTCTTTTTGTAACTTAAGGTTTAGCCTAGAGGGATTCTCTATGTTTTGAATCTGATTACCCTGTAAGGTATTTACCATCCTGATTTTACAGAGGTGATTCTTTTACTTTTTTTCCAATTAAAATTCTTCTTTTAAGAACCTGATTGCTTTTTCATTGTTCTTAAGATCCAAGGGTTTGGGTCTGTGTTCACCTGTGCAAATTGGTGAGGATTTTTATCAAGCCTTCCCCAGGATAGGGGGTGTAGGGCTTGGGGGGGAAAGACGTTTCCAAGTGGGCTCTTTCCCTGCTATATTTGTTAGACACTTGGTGGTGGCAGCAATAAATTCCAGGGACAAAAGGTAAAATAGTTTGTACCTTGGGGAAGTTTTAACCTAAGCTGGTAAAAATAGCTTCTTAACCCTTTACAGGTGAAAGGGTTTTTCCTCTGGCCAGGAGGGATTTAAAGGTGTTTACCCTTCCCTTTATATTTACGACACCAGCATTGCAAGATATTTAAGTGCTAGATGTACTAAAGATTCATATGTCTCTTCATGCTTCAACCATCTTTCCAGAGGACAGGCTTCCATGCTGATGACGGGTTCTGTTCGATAATGATCCAAAGCAGTGCGGACCGACGCATGTTCATTTTCATCGTCTGAATAAGATGCCACCAACAGAAGGTTGATTTTCTTTTTGGGTGGTTCAGGTTCTATAGTTTCCACATCAGAGTGTTTCTCTTAAGACTTCTGAAAGCATGCTCCACACCTCATCCCCCTCAGGTTTTGGACGGCACTTCAGATTCTTAAACCTTGGGTTGAGTGCTGTAGCTAGCCTTAGAAATCTCACATTGGTACCTTCTGTGTGTTTTGTCAAATCTGTAGTGAAAGTGTTCTTAAAATGAACAACATGTGCTGGGTCATCAAGACTGCTATAACATGAAATATATGGCAGAATGCGGGTAAAAGAGAGCAGGACACATACAATTCTCTCCCAAGGAGTTGAGTCACAAATTTAATTAATGCATTATTTTTTTAATGAGCATCAGCAGCATGGAAGCATGTCCTTGGAATGGTGGCCAAACATGAAGGGGCATACAAATGTTTAGCATATCTGGCACGTAAATACTTGCAATACCTGCTACAAAAGTGCCATGCGAATGCCTGTTCTCGCTTTCAGGTGACATTGTAAATAAGAAGTGGTCAGCATTCTCTCCTGTAAATATAAACAAGCTTGTTTGTCTTAGCGATTGGCTGAACAAGAAGTAGGATTTTTTTAAATCACAAATGGTTTTTTGAGTTAATTGCGTGAGTTAGCGGCGATTACACAACAGAGTACGGCTGTCTGTGTACACATCAAGCACGTTGTTTATACTGAATAAACAAACAACAAAAATGCTGTAAATAATGGATTTATACACAGAAGGCTTGATTCTGAAATCCACAGTCTACACTGGGAGTTTGCCTGATTAAAAAGGACTATACCAAAAACAGTTATTACGGAATAATGATACCTAGCATTTTTCATCTGTAGATGTCAATGTGCTTTACAAAGGAGGTAAGGATCATTATCCTCATATTTTAGAGGAGGAGACCACGGCACAGAAAATTGCACTTGCTTGTCTGAGGTCACCCTACAGGCCAGCAGCAGACTCAGGAATAGAACTCCAGCATCCTGAGTCCAGGTCACGGCTCTAGCCAATGCTATTCTGCTGCCTCAAGAAAGGGCATAAATATAAAGATGACATGAGCATCATTCTTACCACAGGTTCACTGCCAGAAAATAGTGGCAAAGGACATTGAGTGGCTTTCTCCCATTCTGAGTAGTGATCTTTACAATAAGTGACATTGTGCAGCAACAGACTCTGCGGCGTCTGACGTCGGACGAGCTGACTTAACACATAAAAAAAAAGATACACACAGCTGATATGGTCTCTTTTGTTGTTTTGCTATACTAGTATGTTAACGAATACTGTACTGAATGCAGAAATGGAAATATCTGAAAATATGGCAGCTGGTTTGTTGTCTTAATGTTGTTCTTTCAGGTTGTTTCAACCATACTTCGTCCACAAGGTTTTTCGGTTTTTCATTGTCAACCCACCAAATGCAGTGTGTATGCTATGCTATAGGTATGTAGCAACACCACTGCAGTTTGGAGAGTCAGTACGCGTAACATGGATCTCTCTCTCATCTGTGGATTGAGTCAGAAGGTAAACTCTTTGGACCAGAGACCTTGTCCTCCTCTATATGTGAACAGCTGGTGTTGCTCAGAAAAATAAAATAGTCACTCTTTTCTTTGCAGCTTTAAGAAACGTATTTAAAGAGCACCAAATAATTGTGAAGAGCCTTAATGAGATGCGTGTTTTTAACGTATTTAAATTCTAACTTCTTTACACTAGAGAATTTACAATGAAGTGAATTTTCTTGAACATACCCTCCTCAACTATTGAGTTTAAAAATGTACTACAGCTGGTGCTGATTGTGGGTGAAGAAGAGGGGATAATGGAGCTAGGTCAAATTGTTGCTCTTCTTTTTCCCTTTCAGATTTATTTGGGGTCAGATCATGGCCCATCCTGTGCACTAGCGCAAGGGATTGGAGGGGATAAAAGGTACTTCCTGTACAGAGGGGGCTCCTGTATAGAGCCACTGCATCTCTCCCTCTCTTGGGTGAACAGGAAGAAGCAAGAGCAGGTGGGGAGTAGACAGAGCCTTGACTCTTGCCTCCCCTTACTCCCAAGTGTGTCCAGTTGAGTAGCTATGCTGCAGACCAGGAAGTGTACGGGTGACATTTGTTGCAGTTTACTCATGCCCAGGAGCAACAAGATGAGTAGGAGGAAGACTGAACTCCCTGAGTCAGTCTCCCTCCCAAACTTCCCCTATCTACGAGCTAGATCACAAACTGATGATTCAGTACTTTATTATTTTCTCAGGGGTCCTTTTTGGGATCACAGTGTGGCATTCTTAAGAATGCTGAAGAGCAGTTTACACTACGCGTATTTGAATAGGAGTGGAGTGAAGTCAGTGGGACTACTTGTGGAGTAATGTATTAACCCATTGCCTGTCATGCTAATCAATATTGTCTCATTGTTTTCTTGGGCTCCCCCACCAGTTTGTCTGTATCCATCTGTTGTTTCTTGTTTTGTAAGCTCTTTGGGGCAAGGACAGTCATTTCATAAAGAGTTTGTACAGCACCTAACATGATGGGGTCCTGGTCCATGACTAGCACTCCTAGGTGCCATGTTAATACAAATAAATAAAATGAAATAATAATATTAATAGTAATAATTAGTTTGAGTAATGGTATCACACTTTGTCCATGATGGATTAAGGGATCAAAAATAAGGAGGCTTCTAGACCAGTAGGGTGCTTAGGTGCCAAAGTCCTGTTTTTAAGCATCCCTGTGATCCACAACACAGCTGCTTGGCTGCTGCATAAATCATATCAAATACCCCACTCATACTCACTATCATAGGTTTGAATCTTGTGTGATCCTAAAGTGTTGATATCATCATCATATATATACACATAAATATATACACACACGTATATATATATATACACACACACTCACCCCATACCATGGATAACCAGACCGACAAAAAAAACCATGAACAGGTGATGGGTATACCAGAACACCTCATAGAATGATCTTCTGATGATCTCTGTGGATGAAGTTATGATCAGAATGAAAGCCACAGTGATTATGACACCAGTTACTCCGGCTATGGTAGTTAGTATCTGTGTTGTTGGGTTCTAAAATAAGAATAAATTATTATGTATAGAGACTAATTCAAAGATGCAGCTTCAGTATAAGAATGAATTTAAGCAACAAACCAGACAAGGCAAAAAGCTTAGAAGCTGCATGAAAAAAAGGTTATCTGTTCTGTTATCCATTTAGGTTTATTCCGGACATGAATGTAAATATTAACTGGAATTTGTTGTTTCAGCAATTGATAGTAAGAAATTACATAATCCTGCTAGTACTTGCATCTGTTTTTGTTGTACAAGAGTGCCTCAGAAGAGAGAGAGAGAGAGAGAGAGAGAGAGAATAAATTATTAGAGTTAAGAGTAGGTAAAAAAAAAGAGGTAATAACTGGTACAGCACTGAAAAAAATCATTTTGAGAGAGATAAATGTGGGGTGCTCAATGGTTGACAGACTGTAAGAAGCATGGATCTGCTTTGTTCTTATTTCACTTTAACTTACATAATTTCAGGCAGCAATAGATGCCCCTGACAGCCTCGAGTTCTGTTGCCAGTGCTGTCTCCATCAGGCATTCATTCTGACTGCAGGCTTCCGGAATTCCAAAAGAGCTGCAGACTACACTTGAAGATTTACCCTTTCAGGGCTCTAAGCTGTTCTCCTACAGGATGGATGATGCTATGCACACACTGAAAGACTCGTGCAACACTTTGCTCGCTGGGAGTCTACACTTCCGCTACTAAAATGAAGCAAATTTAAATCACAACCCTACCTGAGACCATTGTTCCATCAGAGGCCCCAGTACATAGAAGATTAAAGACCTTTTTGATGTTATCTGCCATCTTCCATGACAATGGGCCCTTCTCACCAGACATTTTCTACCTCAAAGCAGTCATTTTGACTCTTTGATTGAGGACAGCACACCAATTATATCTCCTCCTTTCAGGATCACAACGATTGTATTGTACATGGCAGAAGATCATGTTGGACAAGTAGGTACTCAACCCACTGGATATGTAATCCAGTTCATCTCCCTCCCTTTCCCCAATCCACTCTCCCCATCCCTTTTCAGAGTCTTCTCATGAGACCATGTTACTTTAAGAGCTATGGGTTGGGCACAATAGAGGATCCTGGAAGAATTTATTCCTGCTCCCTTCTAGTTCCAAAGAAGTCTGGTGGCCTCTGCCCCATCCTAAATCTAAGAAAGCTGAACAAATTCATCAAGAAAATCAAGTTCAAGATGGTCACGCTTGCTTATGTTATCCCTTCCTTGAAGACTGGAATGCTGCCCTCAATTTACAAATGCATATGTCCATGTGGCGATACATCCTTCCCACAGGAAGTACCTTCAATTTCTGATAGCCATCAATGACTGCCTGTACACAGTGCTTCCTTTTGGCCTTCCGAGCATTTTCACCAAGTTCATGGTGGTGATAGAAGCCCACCTTCATCATCTGGACATTCACATATTTCTTTACATGGATGATTGGTTGGATCAAGCAGCATCAAGGGATCATGTCCAAAACAGCGTCCTAGTCATCAGGCACGCGTTCTTCCATCTAGGTCTGAAAATAAGTTTGAACAAATCACAGCTACAACCAACTCAGCACATAACTTTTATAGGAGCAGACCTCAACACCATAACAAACATGGCTATCTTCCACAGGAAGTCTTCCAATCTATAGCCTTCTTTTCAGAAATCCTCAAGTTCAATCCAACAATGACAGTGCAAGTCTCAGCCACATGCCTCATTTACGTGATTAACTCTGCATGCCAGACTTCACCTCTGTTGACTGTAGTCTTGGCTTCATTTGTATATTGATCTTCCAGGCATCTGCTGGACATGCAGATTTGTGTTTCCGTGCAAGTGCTTCAGTCTCTGGATTGGTGAATGGATCAGCAGAACGTATGCAAGTGAGTTCCATTTCTGTCCTACTGATTATGTCTCTGGTTACAGATGCATCTGTCAAAGGCTACAGGGCCCATTTTAGTCAACTTCAGGCTCAAGCTCACCTCAGGAAATTTTCCTCCATATAAACATGCTGGAGCGCAGGGCCATACATTGGGCCGACAAAATATTTATGCTCACATTGAGAATTGGGTGATTCAAGTTCTCACTGACAATACGACTGCTATGTTTTACATGAACAAGCTGGGAGGGGCAAGGTCATCTTAGTTGTGTCAGGAGGCTATCCTCCTGCGGAATCTATGTATTCAACACAAAGTTTCTTTGAAGGCCTTCCATTTTCCAGGAATGAGAAACACTCTCCTGAATTCTTTCAGTAAGATCTTCATAGACTTAACATGAGTGGTTGATCAGGATGGATGTTATCCTTCAGGTTTTCCACCACTGGGGGTACCCACTAATAGAATTATTCACAACAAACCTCAACAACAAATGCATGAGATTTTGCCCAAAGGTGGGTCGCAACCCCAGTTACATCATAGATGCTTTTCTTCTTCCCTGATTCAGTCATCTTCTATATGCATTCGCTTCTGATCATTTCATTCAGAGGGTCCTAAGGAAGCTAAAACAAGACAGAGCATCACCAATCCTCATTGCACTGGTGCGGCTAAGACAGTATTGGTTCATGGATCTATATCAGCTTTCCATCAGGTCACCGATAATTCTACCGCTGGGTCAGGGATCTTCTGTCGCAAAACTAGGGCAAGTCTCTACATGTGAACCTCAAATCTCTCCATCTTATGGCATGGATAATCTCTGGTTAAATATTCAAGAGAAAATGTGCTCCTGAGAGGTTTGGGTGATCTTAGTGAACAGACTCCACTAAAGTCACATACGCAGCAAAGCGTAAGAGATTTTCGATTTGGACATGCTCCCATCATTTCTTTCCCCAATCACACAGAAGTCACGTATATTGGATTATCTTTTGCATCTCAAATCATCTGGCCTTTCAAATACTTCTGTGAGAGTTCACCTGGCTTCTATTCCTACACTACATCTGCCAATAGACAATTTTCCCATTTTTTTTCCTCATAAAGTCTTAGACTTTAAGGTCAGTAGGGGCCATCATGATCATCTAGTCTAAACTTCTGCACATTTCAGGCCACAGAATCCCACCCATCCACTCCCATAATAGATCCCTAACCTCTTGTTGGGTTACTGAAGTCCTCAGATCATGATTTAAAGACTTCCACTTGTTTCTCAGTTTTTGAAGGGCCTGGTCAAGGTTTACTCTCCTGTGTCTGATCTTATAACCATTTGGTATTTGAATCTAGTGCTTTCCAAACTGATAGGACCTCCCTCCAATCTGTGGATATGACTTCATTATCTTTGTGTATGAAGACTGAGTTTTTGGTGGCAATTATTTCCATCAGTAGGGTTTCAGAGCTTCAACCTCTTTTAGCTTACCCTCCTTTTACTGTCTTTTATAAAGGACAAGGTATCCCTTCTGGGCCACATCCTAAATTTATACCCAAGGTACTGTCATCTTTCTACCTATGTCAAACAATTAATCTTATGGTGTTTTTTCTCCAAACCCCATGTATCTAAGGCTGAGGAGGCTCTCCATAACTTGGAGTGTTCATTAAGCCATGGCTTTTTACTTGGGCTGCACTAGATCCTTCAGGACTGCATCCCAGCTCTTTGTAAGCTGTGCAGCGTCGTCTCAGTGACTCTCACACTGGGTCTCTGACTATATCAAGCTCTGTTACAATCTTACTAAAGTCTCTCCTCCATTGAGAATAATTGCTCCCTCTGCCAAGGCTCACTCCATTGCCTCAGAATGTGATGGGGTGTACCACCACCACACTGGGGCCAGACCAATCACTGTGGGCCCAAAGGCCCTCGCCCCTCATGCCTGCTGTGCATGCTCCAGGTGGAGAAGACAGATAAAAGGAGGCAGCCCAGCTCAGCTGGGGCTGGCAGAAGGGGAGGAAGGACATGTACTGCAGGCTCCTGCAGAGTAGGGTGACCAGACAGCAAGTATGAAAAATCAGGATGGAAGGGGGGTAATAGGAGCCTATGTAAGAAAGACCCAAAAATCAGGACTGTCCCTATAAAATCAGGACATCTGGTCACCCTACTGCAGAGGAATCAGTGACTCTCCAGGCTGTTGGGACTGTGGACCCAGACTAAGCAGCGAACGACCAGCCATCATGGAGTCTGACTGGGACGCTGAGCTGCTGCCAGCCAAGGAGATGCCTGAGATGGGCCTTATGTATTAGAAGGCAATGCTTAACAGGGAATTTTCTGGCTTCCCAGAGCCTGGGTCAGAACCTGCTGGAGTAGGGTGGGCCTGGGTTCCTCTGCTGTCCATCCCCTGTACTGCCACTAGGCGTGGCCACCAAGGGCCCTAGCTAGAGACTGAGTATTTGCTCTGCCCCATCCCAGGCTACAGACTGTTTGCTTGGTCTGCCTTGCCCACAGAGTCAGAGCTCCCAACTACTATTGTTTGCCCCAGCCAGGAGGCTAGAGACTGAGCGTTTGCTTCCCCCCACTCCAGGGACTATGGACTGCTTAGTTACTTGGCCCTGCCAGGGGCCCAGAGTCCCCCCCATCACAATTGTTTGACCCAACAGAGAATCCCAATGATCGTGTGACCAACCCCACACTGGGCCAATAGGAGTGGCCCTGCTCAAGACACCAGGCCGCCTTGTGACACAGTATTCCTGAGTAATGTTCCTATAGGTCATATATGCAAGGCAGTAATGTGGTCTCTGCATACTTTATTATGCCATCATTCAGACCCCTCGATGATGCCAGCTTTGGCAAGTTGGTGTTACAATCCCTCTTCAGATGATCCGAAGTCTCTCTCCCCGCAAAGGAACTGCTGTGGAGTCACATATAGTGGAATGTATATATGCACAATCTCTCAAAGTTAAAAAAAAAAGGTTATTTACCTTGCAGTAATTGTTGTTCTTTGAGATGCGTTGTGCATATATATTTCACAACCCTCCCACCTTCCCTTTACTTTGGAATTTATTACAGCCGTGTGAAGGAATGGAGAGAGAAGTGGCAAAGATGCCCATTTTATGCCCTTGCCTGAAAGCATGAAGAGAGCAGGGGTGCATATGCTACCTAGTGGTAGTGCTGGCATATCCGACTTGAGTGCACTGGCGTGCATGCACACCCACCTTCAGCGGAATGTGTATGTTCTTTGAGATTTGTTGTGCACAACAGATACTGCAAGATAAGTAACCATTTTTATACAGTGTAATTGAAGGCCTAACTTGGCCTGCAGACCCTAGATTACTGTGGATGATGCACACGAATGCACAGCTTGACTTCCAGATCCCAAATTGACTTTGTAGGGTTAGAAGTTAGAAAAAAACCCCAAAACATTTTACTTGCAAAGTGGACTTATTTAATATGGAAGTTCCAAGTGCCATTTTTAGAGTTGAACTACTCTCAGATGTTCACACTTGACTGCACAGAGTACATTTTCAAACTGGTGCCTGTGATGAATATGTTCAGATCCTATTGCCTGTTAACAGGATTGATCTAGGTGACATTTTTACCATTTACACTACACTGGCTAGTTTGAATGTTGAGATAAAACAATGAAAAATGTCAAAGATGCTTCATACACTGCTACTGCAGAGGCATAACTAAGCTGAAAAGAATACTTGAATTACTGCTTTCAGAACTTTCTTCTGTAAAGGTGGAAGAAATCCTTTGCTAGAATTTATGCAGAAAGGCAGACTTATTCAGAATGTAGAGACAGATGCAAGTGGGCAATAAAAGAAATGTAAAACTAATCATCAAAAGGTTAAAATATAGGCTACTTTGTGGACTGGCATTTAGTTACCATGTAATTGCCAGGCAAGTATATTATTATTAGAGAGGTTTGGAAAGAACATTAGGAAATTTACTTCCATGTGTTTGGAAGAGTAGGCTTACCTCAGAAAAATGGGAGTAAACCACCAAAGGGTGTTGAATCCTCTCTAAAACCTACAAACTCTTCCTCTTCAATCAGTAGTGAACACATCACATGTGCATCTGGTGACTGGATAGAGTGTCCCAGCAAGGGCTCTAAACTCTAGAATTTGCTTTCCCCGTGGGTCTGAGAGACCTACCCAATTTGCCAACTTTCAGGACAAGGCCATGTTTGTTCAGGGCTTTGATGCTAGTGGAGTAGTTTGCTTGATGTGTATGAGATTTGATTTTTTTTTAAGCAGATGAAATAGTCACTTTGTAAGTTGAAAAATTATTAATACAATGATATCATAACTTTACGCTTGCAAAACAATGCAAAGACACAGATTTATGCTTGCCCTTCCATCTTCTATCCAGATGCCTATTTTCCCATTACTGGCTCTCTACTTAGCACCTATAATTCTCATTATAGTTGAAGTATGAGACATTATACACAAGCAAACAAATACCACCACTGTGAACTATGGTCTAATGCAACAGCTATAAAAATAAAATCAACTAACTGCAGCCTGCACTCATTGAGGGAAAAAAAAATCTACTCTTGTTTACACTGGTGTAAAATCAAGAGTAAGTCCACCAAAGTCAATGAAGTTACTCCCGATGAACACCAATTTACAAAAAGTAGAATGTAGCCCCAAATTCAGGACACCTTGCAAAACCACTGTGAGAACCTAACACCTGCTGTGAAAGAAGTTTCATTATGTACTATTATTGGTTTTTTAAATTTAAGATATTGTTCTCTTTTTCTAGTCTGAGGTTGTCAGTCATATTTCATATATCAATAGCTTACAGATTTAATAAATTTTCAACTAATCATAACACTCAGCCACACCCCACTTATCTCCTTCCTAAACTAATTAACATAGCAAACATTTCTCTGAGCTGGAAAACCTGAATACTGCATTTTTTAAGCTATTGTTTTCAGCTGAAATTCAGGTTAATCTTTGACAGCATCTCCTAGCTCTGCTTAAAAAGGTATTGAAATAGAGTTTTATCAACAAAAGAACCTGCAGAGGACAATTTTTCAGATGAGGAAAGCAAGCACCTTGTGACAACTTACCACTTCATAGTTTCTAATTGGGTTCAAGTAGCTTTCATTTGGCGTTTTGCCAATGCCAGAAAGTTTATTCCGTAACCCCCCTGCTTCCTTCGATTGACTTATATGATATCGCTCTATGTTGAGCAGATGTGCAACAATGTGGATGACTGTTTGAAAGAGATAATTATGCAAACTGAAGTTAAAGTTGTACATTTACCCATGCCAGCATCAATATTATTAACTATGACATGAAACATTTAAAAAGTCTGTGTGGATTAAGATCTTTACACAGTAAACAACAACAACAAAAATAGACTTGTCAATGTGTAATACATGGCAACTGGTTATATTCAACGTATAAAATGGAATAGCAGCTTCAACATAATCTTCCCAATGATGCCATTTCTTGTGTTCCCAAATCTACTGCCCTTTAGCTTTTGGTGCCATGGAAAGGTGTGCTCTTCAAAATAGGAATGATACACCATAAAATTGATTGGTTTCACTCAAAATTAGGCACCTTCTCTTGTTAAAAAGTTTATGGAGCCTTTCACCTCAACGGCACTTATGCAAATTTTAATGTCAATAGTGACACAATTGGTGCCACCTAATGGGTGGCCACGATAACATGTTGTCAGAGGTCTTAATTCCTGTTGGACAAAAACTACCACATCACAAAACTACAACTAACGTAATGGGCAATCTCAAAGGGGAACCTCAGGATTGAATAGTCATAACCTCTTCCTGCCAATAAGTGAGTCCTTCAGTGTCAGGTTCACTTAGGGCGGAGTGGGGAAAGCATACGTTGCAGCTCCCACTGTTGTACCTCTTCTGTGAGAAAGCGAAGATCAAATTTCCACTGTAGTTTATCTAAGACATTTTGCTCTAATCATTGTAAAAATGTTATTTGGTAGCATCAGCACATTATTCTTTTCTTCTACCATAATCAGAGTTCTATTCCCAATGCAAACACATCCTACCAGACTCATGTTTTGGGGGCCTTACTAAGAAATCTACTTAGACCTGGAATTTTCTTCCTTCTGATGGGTGACAATCACTCCAACTTGTACCTGACAGATACAACACAAGTCTTCTAGCGTGAGCCAGACTGTGCTGTCCTGAAAGTTATTTTGTGCAAGATGTTAACATACGAAATATAATCCTATACAGAAAAAATATTAAAATTCAAACAAATGCATTCAGAATGTTGGTTTCCCTGGGTCTCCTATGATGTTAAGTACTGGCCTGAGTTTTATTAGACCTGTGCTTCTGATAGTTTCTTGTGGGCCACTAAAAGAAAAAATAATTCAATCTAAAAGTGAATTATAGCAGGCAAGCAAGAGTAATGCAAACATCTAATTCAATTTCAGTGTAGTTCCTTTAATGTACAATAGTTGTAGCAAACTAAAAAGTCTGGCACCAGATACCTTGTCATTAGCTAAAACATTTTATATCTCTATAGTGCATTTTGTGGAGTTTCCTTAGATCTACAGTGTGTGGAATTTGCTAAGTACTTTCAAAAGCCACTGTACAAATTCCTGAAATGTATGAGCATTTTTCATTGCTCTCAATTTATTCATTATGGGTAAAGAGCTTAGAATGCTTCATCTATAATTTGTTTTTACCAGTACTTTCCCCACTGCTCATAAGTAGACATATACGATGGGTGAAATTCTGCATTCCTTACTCAAGCAAAATTTCCTATGACATCAGTGGGAGTTTTTCCTGAGTAAGGGCTGCAGGATTTAGCCCTTTTTATTAGTAAAATCTGGAACCTTAGAAATGGTATGCATGTGTAGTAATTTGTATGCTAGCCTTTACATTTTTCATTTAGTCCACTGAGTTCAAATTACATGCTTTTATTGGGGAGACAGAAAAGGAAGAGGGGCTGTCATAGAGAGCAGTGTCCACAGTACATCTTAAAAATAATTTTAAAAAAGAACAAAGAAATGTAATTTAATTACATTCTTGTAAGTCTGGTCAATTTAGTAAGTCTTATTCAGCCAATTCTGCTGTCAGTGAAGCATGCACACCTCTCATTGAATTAAATAGAAATTGCACGTGCTTATCTGAGGGCATGTGCTTATCTCTCTTTTTCTGCATGCCTGCCTAGGATAATAATCATTTTGAAGTTAGTTGCTACTAATTAACCATCTTGGTATTCCCACTATTATAAAAATCAAAGGGTCAAAATCTTGTCCTTTTTAACCTCGCTAAGTGAGTGGTCTTGCATAAAAGTCTGAATGCTTCAGCAAACTGACCCTAAGTTTTGTAGCAGCATCACCTACTCTGCTTTCTGTTGTCACAGATTGTTCCTTTTGAACTACAAGAAAAATCAAAATCATACCATTTAACATATTAAATTATGAATCTGTGTAATACAACAATGTATAAGCATACCGAGCCCAGTACACGATCTGATATTTTAATATTAAATTTCATACATTCTTAATTTGGTACTCCAGAACCCTGCCTTGTTGAGACAGACATGCTAACCAGCTGCAACACAGACCCAGGGACTGAACCCCGCAAAGCTGCAGACTTAACTGAAAACAGCTCAGCAAGTACTCCTGCCTCCAGTACCCAGACACTCTGCTCCCAATGGGATCCAAACCGCAAATAAATCCGTTTTACTCTGTATAAAGCTGATACAGAGTAAACTCATAAATTGTCTGCCTTGTATAACACTGACCGAGATATGCACAGCTGTTTGCCCCCCCAGGTATTAAATCACTTACTCTGGGTTAATTAACAAACAAAAGTGGTATTATGTATAAAAAGTAGGATTTAAGTGGTTTCAAGTAATAGACAGAACAAAGTAAGTGACCAAGCTAAATAAAACAAAACACGCAAGTCTAAGCCTAATACATTAAGAAACTGAATACAGGTTAATCTCACCCTCAGAGATGCTCCAATAAAGCTTCTTTCACAGACTAGACTCCTTCCTAGTCTGGGCCCAATCCTTTCCCTGGTACAGTCCTTGTTAGTTCCAGCTCAGATGGTAACTAGGGGTTCTCTCATGACTGTAGCCCCCTTTGTTCTGTTCCACCCCTTTTATAGCTTTGGCACAAGGCAGGAATCTTGTGTCTCTCTGGATCCCCATCCCTCCTTCTAAATGGAAAAGCACCAGGTTTAAGATGGATTCCAGTAACAGGTGACATGATCACATGTCACTGTAAGACCTCTTTCTCCATTCTTTCAGGGCTGGCCTACATGTACCCAGGAAGATTGATGAGTAAACAGAAAAAGAAAGGGAGTACTTGTGGCACCTTAGAGACTAACAAATTTATTTGAGCATAAGCTTTCGTGAGCTACAGCTCACTTTATCGGATGCATTCAGTGGAAAATACAGTGGGGAGATTTATATACATAGAGAACATGAAACAATGGGTGTTACCATACACACTGTAACGAGAGTGATCACTTAAGGTGAGATATTACCAGCAGGAGAGCTGGGGGGAAAAACCTTCTGTAATGATAATCAAGGTGGGCCATTTCCAGCAGTTGAGAATAACGTCTGAGGAACAGTGGGGGATGGGGGGGGAATAAACATGGGGAAATCTTGTAGGTGTTTGTCTCTCTCTGAGGGGTTTAAAGAAACTCCCTGAAAAAGCACAAGAACAAATTCACAGACACACCCCTGGAACCCCGACCTGGGGTATTCTGTCTACTATCCCAGATCCATAAACCTGGAAATCCTGGATGCCCCATCATTTCAGGTATTGGCACCCTGACAGCAGGATTGTCTGGCTATGCAGACTCCCTCCTCAGGCCCTACGCTACCAGCACTCCCAGCTATCTTCGAGACACCACTGGCTTCCTGAGGAAACTACAAGCCATCGGTGATCTTCCTGAAAACACCATCCTGGCCACTATGGATGTAGAAGCCCTCTACACCAACATTCCACACAAAGATGGACTACAAGCCGTCAGGAACAGTATCCCCGATAATATCACAGCAAACCTGGTGGCTGAACTTTGTGACTTTGTCCTCACCCATAACTATTTCACATTTCGGGACAATGTATACCTTCAAATCAGCGGCATTGCTATGGGTACCCGCATGGCCCCACAGTATGCCAACATTTTTATGGCTGACTTAGAACAACGCTTCCTCCGCTCTCGTCCCCTAATGCCCCTACTCTACTTGCGCTACATTGATGACATCTTCATCATCTGGACCCATGGAAAAGAAGCCCTTGAGGAATTCCACCATGATTTCAACAATTTCCATCCCACCATCAACCTCAGTCTGGACCAGTCCACACAAGAGATCCACTTCCTGGACACTACGGTGCTAATAAGCGATGGTCACAAACACCACCCTATACCGGAAACCTACTGACCGCTATTCCTATCTACATGCCTCCAGCTTTCATCCAGACCACACCACACGATCCATTGTCTACAGCCAAGCTCTGCGATACAACCGCATTTGCTCCAACCCCTCAGACAGAGGCAACCACCGACAAGATCTCTATCAAGCATTCTTACAACTACAATACCCACCTGCTGAAGTGAAGAAACAGATTGACAGAGCCAGAAGAGTACCCAGAAGTCACCTACTACAGAACAGGCCCAACAAAGAAAACAGAACGCCACTAGCCATCACCTTCAGCCCCCCCAACGCATCATCAAGTATCTGCAACCTATCCTGAAGGATGACCCGTCACTCTCACAGATCTTGGGAGACAGGCCAGTCCTTTCTTACAGACAGCCCCCTAACCTGAAGCAAATACTCACCAGCAACCACACACCACACAAGAGAACCACTAACCCAGGAACCTATCCTTGCAACAAAGCCTGTTGCCAACTGTGTCCACATACCTATTCAGGGGACACCATCATAGGGCCTAATCACATCAGCCACGCTATCAGAGGCTCGTTCACCTGCACATCCACCAATGTGATATATGCCATCATGTGCCAGCAATGCCCCTCTGCCATGTACATTGGTCAAACTGGACAGTCTCTACGTAAAAGAATAAATGGACACAAATCAGACGTCAAGAATTATGACATTCAAAAACCAGTCGGAGAACACTTCAATCTCTTTGGTCACTTGATTACAGACCTAAAAGTTGCAATTCTTCAACAAAAAAACTTCAGAAACAGACTCCAAGGAGAGACTGCTGAATTGGAATTAATTTGCAAACTGGATACAATTAACTTAGGTTTGAATAAAGACTGGGAGTGGATGGGTCATTACACAAAGTAAAACTATTTCCCCATGTTTATACCCCCCCTTCCACCCGCTACTGTTCCTCAGATGTTCTTGTCAACTGCTGGAAATGGCCCACCTTGATTATCACTACAAAAGGTTTTCCCCCCCAGCTCTCCTGCTGGTAATAGCTCACCTTAAGTGATCACTCTCATTACAGTTTTCAGAGTAGCAGCTGTGTTTCTTTTTGCGAATACAGACTAAGAGTACTTGTGACACCTTAGAGACTAACCAATTTATTTGAGCATAAGCTTTCGTGAGCGACACCCATTGTGTCATGTTCTCTATGTATATAAATCTCCCCACTGTATTTTCCACTGAATGCATCTGATGAAGTGAGCTGTAGCTCACCAAAGCTTATGCTCAAATAAATGATAGTGTCTAAGGTGCCACAAGTACTCCTTTTCTTTTTGTGAATACAGACTAACAGGGCTGCTACTCTGAAACCTGAGTAAACAGAGCCATTCACAACCAATTGTCCTAGTTAATGGAAGCCATCAAGATTCCAAGCCACCATTAATGGCCCACACTTTGCATAGTTACAGTAGGACTTCAGAGTAATACTTCATATTTCTAGCTTCAGATACAAAAATGATACATTCATAAAAATAGGATGAACACACAGATTATAAGCTTTGTAATATCTTACAAGAGACCTTTTGTATGAAGCATATTCCAATCATATTCACACTTATAAACATATTTCCATAAAATATACGGAGTGCAACGTCACAAGAACAACTAGAAAATTTCTAACAGTTGTGTGGCACTTGATTGTTTATGCGGGTACTACCTATAATGCTTTTTAGCATACAAAAAAAATTGACAATTGTGCCTGAAATATTTCACATTTTTCTCTGTACATCATCTTAACATTGCTAAGTATTATAACAAGGAACTGAATATACTTATGGGTAACAGCTTATAGTGCAAGCAGATAAATGTGATTTTCCACACAATGTACAGATGTAGATTAAACGTTTAGTATCGGGAGTTTTCTGTAGCATTTAATTTTGTATTTTAAACAACTGAGTTTCTGGCCCTTCTTAACACAAAGGATATCATCATCAACTCAGTATTTCCCCAAACAAAATGTTTTTCTCACTTGTTTTTAAAAGGAAACTTGAGTTCATAAATTGTAATGTTTCACTAGTCAAATGTCCTTTCGTTTTGAGGTTTTCTTTTTTTCAATTTCATCATCAATTTCTCCCTATAGACAGTCAGGATTAAGTACTGGCGTTCTGGCACTTGACATCAGCTGCTGTGTAAATCTCTGGAATTACTGAAGTTATAAAGTAATCACTTTTCTGAGAAGCTTGCATTTCCAAAAATGTCCAGTTTAACACACTAGCAAACATTTTTACACTAATATAAAAAATAAAAATAAAACAGGCTTATTTGACTGTGCAGTTTTACTCCCATTTTGGAGTATGACAGAAATTATACACCAACTAGAAGTTGGCTGATTTACAGTCCTGGGTTGATATGTTAATTAAAAGAAAAAAAAGTGTTGCATTCTCTAGCAATGTGTTCTATGCTGAAAATGAACTCTGATAAGTGAATGGACATGACAGATAAGCAAATCATCCTAATATACTGGAAGATACATATTCTACTTCTTCCCCCTTCCTGTCTAACTACTTTAACATTACATCCAAAAGGTAAAATTCAGCTCTTGGATCTTAATGGAGGATCCTGATTCCATATTCTGCTCTGTCTCCATGGAAAGGTTAATGTCAGATACATGCATGGGAAAGCAGATCCTTCATATAGGGAGAGCAGAATATTAGAGTCAAGCTCAATTATGACATTGTGAGAGCAGAATTCTGACAGTAAAATTTGCTGTGGCTGTAGCAACCCTAATTAACCCCTTCATTTCTCCTGCTTTAAGCCGCTCCCCCCCCCCCCAAGATTTAAAAAATAAATATATTTAAAAAAACAAAAACAAAAAACAACCCATGTGAAACCCTGACCCCATTGAAGTGAATAGGAATTTTGTCATTGACTTCAATGGGTGTGCGGTTTTATATTCAGGTAATCCACTAGTTTTAATGATAATTCATTGCTAGTAACTTGACAACAGTCTTTATTAGATGCATAGTTAACATATACACAGAACATCTTAACTCGGGTCAGTCCATCAGTCTAACCTAAAACCAATGGTCTTCTCTGGCTGTCATCTCCTACACCCTGAAGATTCAATTCATTATCTTAAGTATAAATATCAATTGAGTTTATATCTAAAGAACTATTATGATAGAGGATTGCATAAACTACCTTATTTGAATCCAAAATATAGAGTATGTATCTATACTGGTAGAAATTGTGCTCACAAAGTTACAGTAACACCACAGTGGGATCAGGCTTTCACCCCAGAATCCTCATTAAGCTAATAGCATTATGGTTAGTGAAAGGATAGCTATAGAGTATGGTGTGATGACCATGCAAACTAGATGACATGATGTTAGTAAGGGAGTGTGTAAAGGAGCAGACTCACCCCTGCAGCGCCTCCTGTTGGTCATTGGGAATTAGCTCTTTTCCAGCATGGAGCACCCTTTGCAGGCCAGTGATCCACCACAGCTCTGGCCCCCATGTCCCTCACAGACCCCCAGTACTCCTTTCTCTGGGATTCTACCCCCTGGCAGTACCCCCACACTCTGCCTCTGGGTCTCCCCTTCCTGGGGAACCCTCAACCCACTATCCCCACCTTGCCTCAGTCTGGGCTATTGCCAGTCATCACCAAGCCCCCACTCCCTTGGGCAGACTGCAGTGTAAAGGCCTCTCATCATAGGCAAGGGCGTTTGGACCTGTTGCCTTCCTCTGCCTCTCAGTACTTCTATGGACCTTGGACTAGGCTCTACAGCCTAGGGAGTTACCAGCCTAGAGCACCCCCACTCAGCCTACTCCATCCCCAGCACTGCACCACCCTCAGTACCCTGTCAGGCAGGCAACCAGGCCCTGTTCTCTCCCAGCCTAGAGAGAGACTCCTTAGTCCACTGGCTCACAGCCTTTTTATACAGGCCAGCTGGGCCCTGAATGGGGCATAGCCCAGCTATGGCTGCTTCCCCAATCAGCGATCCCCAGCCACAGCCCTCTCCAGGGCTGCTTTTAACCCCTTCTGTTTTAGGAGCAACGTAGCTACCCTGCTACAGAGTGACTACAGAAAAATAGACTTTGTTAAGTTTCTGAGCATGTCCAGTCTGAGGTAGGTGTTTCTAGAAATCTGAGCAGAGTACTCACACAATGTAACGAAAATACTGTGCCACCTCTCCAAATATCCTTTTGTACCACTGACAGACCCCGGTTGTCAGGATTGAACCTGGGGCCCCGGGAGCTTAGTGCATGAGCCTCTACTGCATGAGCTAAATGCCTTACACCTGTTAGGTAAGGCTATAGAGTGGACTCATTAAGCTCTCTCTCTCTCTCTCTCTCTCTCAGTGGTTTCAGTGCCACTAGAGGGGACAGAACATTACACCCAGGAGGTGTGTCGGTTACACTTTCTCTCACGGATTTGCTGAATGTTACTGAAAACAGGTCTTTACACTAGGCAGTAAGTTTCTAAAGCTTGATGGAGCTAATAGAAGGGTAACCTTTAGGCACTATTGCAGCTGAAATGTTATTAACTCTACCACAGCAAAAACTAGAATTTTGTGCAGACTATTGACCAGCAGGAAAGACTCCTGTCATATTGAAAGTTTGACTCACTAAATGGTCATACTAGAACAGTGAGTGTATCAGCGTTTTTTATACGGACACAGCAGCAAAATGAGGACAAACATATGCATGGAATAAACTGCAAGTTTTATTAGACTTTAACACAGCAGAGGACCGCTACTCTCTAATCACTGTTACTCCCCTATACTAGGCATTTAACTGGTTCTAGTGCAGGGGCTACAGAGCTCCTTACCATATAACCCATAACTCGGGATAGGCTGTCCTCAGCCTACCCCCCGCAGGTCTCGGCTCTCTCTGAGTTCTACCACCCTTCCTGCCCTCAAGAGGATCCCATGAGCCCAAGGCCCATCACCAAAATCCCAGGTCTTTTACCTCTGGGACCAATTCTTATTTTCTTAACTGCACTGGAAACCAGTTCTGAAGGATGCTCCATATGACCCCTGTGCCAGGTTAAATCCTGGGAGCTGGGGAATGCTGGGCAATCAATACTCCCTTCTCCTCAGCTGGCCAATGGGTGCCAGAAACTGCTAGCAGGAGGAGCTACCCAGTGTCCCGTAGTGGGTGTCTGACCCCATCAAGTTCCCCCCACCTGCTGAGGCAGGTGGGTGGCATACAGAGGTTATAATATTAGGTAGAATCACTATATCATTATTAAGCGACAATTGAAAGACAAACCAGGAAAAATAGAAAACTTACTTGCATTTACAGCTATTCCATAGGCAACTATCTTATGAAATGTGAGGTTTTTGTCAAGTTGTCTCCTCAGTGCTCCTCTACAACACTTGGCAAAAAAGCAAAACTCATTTTACAAGTTACATAGTTCACTCAATTTACTATTTTTAACTCACACATAGGGAAAGGGGGATCGTGAGTTCAACAGCTATTTTTAATTTTTTTAAAAATCAAGCAATTGCATGCTACATATTGACATGATTTATTCAAGTATTTCTCACAGGGATTCAGTACACTTGAGGGTTTAATGGCAGAAATTCAGTCGAAACCAATTACTGAATAAGGTCTTGATCGTGTAAGTTCTTATGTAGTGCACAAAGAGAGGGCACATTTTTACAGTATTGCCAACTCCTGTGATTTTATTGCAAGTCTATAAATGTTTGGGTTTTTTCTTAAAGCCTTGCCTCCTGGAATCATGTGAGTATGTGAGAATCTCAACTTTCATTAGAAACATGAGGATCCACCTATGTGTTCCTCACTTTCACCTTCATCTTGCCACTAGACAGGAGTAACATGATGGATACACAGCAATGTTCTCCATTAATGCAAGTTGAATTCCCCTATACTCCTTGTCCACACCATCACATTTTACTTTGTGCTTATATGCACAACACTTCGCATCACCAGTATTATGCAGAATCTAGCCCTAAATAGTGTTGCCTCTAAAGCTACAAATGATTAGTCTCCTTTTAATTATGGGCATATAATAACAGTGTAAACAATAATAACTCAGAACTAAATGCACAGATTTTTCTAACAATTACATTCCTTTGCAATTTTTGATTTGGACAACATTGATGAGCTATAGAAATAAGAGAAAATAATACATGGATTTCAAAAACTGTACTTACAATGCTTGTTCCCCTTATGAATGAAATAAGGTTTCTACAGACTGGTAGCAGGATTAACATGCAGTTAAAATTAAGGCATGTCGCAGAAGCTCTCGCCCAAGCCAGTGTTGACTGTACACATAATGGTATAAAAATTATATTACAAATTTGGGGGGAGGTTAAAGAAGAAAGGAAACATATTAAAAAGCAAGTCTCTCATTTGGAAAAATTACTCGGTATCAGCAAAAGTAGTACAGTAGAGACCGATAATAAAATACGCATGTTGCAACATTCTCCTTTGAGAAGATGCTTAGCAGACTAACTCATACTTACACCCAGCATAACTCGTGTATAAAGGTAAGCATCATCTTCTTCATACCAGTGGTATGTGTCAATAAACAGATATAAATTCAATCCCAGCCACACCAGCTACAATAAAAAGTGGGGGTTGGGGGAAGATGACTGATTAATGCCACCTTGGATATTTTACTGCATATTAAATCATTTGTGGTATTCTTTCAAAAGGACCTGGGAAATATTTCAATACCAGTTGGAAACACAGTTCTAGAAGATCACAGAAGTTAGAAATGGAAAATACCTATCAGACTGAGGCTATCTTTTGGCAAATGCAGATATAGTCCCCCAGTAGAGGACATATCATCACATAGTAAATGTCAGATAGTACATTTGATTTAGCATGGAAGTAAGTGTATGTGTTTGCAAAAGGCAATAACAATGAAAACTAAAGACTTTCAGAAGTGAAAAGAGTTGGGAAGGTTGAGGGAACTCCCGCACACAAAAAAATCAGAAAATAATTCAGAGCACAATTTCCAATCCAATTATAAACCACTGTTCCCTTAATCTGAGAAGTAAAATGCTTAAAAAAAATACAGTAAGACATTAAATTATTTTAAAGCCTATTTATAAAAGCTGAATATTTTATACAGGTTTTACATTTCACTTGTTCATTTACTGTAAGCAAACCATAAAAAACCTCTTAAACAAGCTTAAATACTTATATATAGCCAATTAGTTTTTTTAATATTAAAGAGATACTTACTAATAACAGGACTGACAGACTTTCACTGAAAACCCAGCACCTCATCTTGATTGCCACTCTTTTATGTTAACAGCAATTCACTCTTGCCTCATAACATAACCTGAGTTCTCTGTACATTCCTCAAGCTTTTCTGCTAACTACTTTTTGTCTTTAGATCTTAATAAGCACCTACCCGAGCTGCAGCTCTCTCTAGGAATTTTCTAAGTAAGGACTTCCTGCTATGAGCAGATCACCAAACTGACATGCCTTATGACCTGTGTAAATACAAAGCTGATCTGTGTCCAATGATTCCTCTTTCAAAAGTTATTTTACAGAAAATGAGAGCTGGTTTCATTAAATTATCCTCATTTACCATTCTGGGTTGGCTTTCACCACAGGTTCAGCAGAAATTAACATAATTCTTCATGATGCAAGTTCTTAAAATACCAAACAGGATGGAGTATTCATTATGTATATATCTTAAACACACAAAATTATCTTAAAAAAAGTTGATGATTGCAAAGTCAAGCACTCAAAAGTTAGGAAATGCCAGAATGAAAGTTGCCTATACAACCTTCATACAGACCCTTTGTGAGTACGTATTATGATACAGACCTTAATAACATGATCAGATACTTTTCACACAAGACCCCTGCTTTATTCAGAGCACAGAATGGACAGCGTTCATTTAGTGAGATGCTATTCAATATTTTGTTTTATCCTCAGTGTGCAATATATGGTCCCATGCCCTATTCAGACTCCGCTCTTAATACAAAATTAATTTCCTTATTGGTTTTTCTATGATGCTCATCAATATAGGATCTGACTGCTTCACAAACAAATTTATTTTCACAACACCCCTGTGAGATGAGGAGGAGCTGAGGCACAAAGAGATTAAAGTCAAAAGCATCCACTAATTTTCAATGCCCAATCTGAGATAACTAAGGCTTGACCTGCAGTGTACTCAGTATTATATAGCATTTATATGTTCAAATGACAGCTCCCAATGATTTCAGTTGCAACTCTGAGTGCTCAGCACTTCTGCAAATCAGACTCCAGTTTCTCAAGTCAGGCACCCAAAAAATTAGAATCATATAATTAGTGGACACTTGTGTAAAGTTTGCTTTAAGTGACTTGCCCAACATCACACAGGGACTCTGGGCTAGATCCATAAAGGAGACTTAGGGCTTGTCTACACAGGGACACAAAAGATATTTTAATCTGAATTAACTAAAGGTGTGAATTTAAAGTGGATTAGTTAAACTGCATTAAACCTCTGTGTAGACACTCTCATTCAGAATGAAAGTGGTCTTAATTTGGTTTAACCTTTAGACTCAGCCTTGCAATGCCTAGCATTTAGATGCCCTGCCACCCACTGGAACACACACCCCTGAGCTAGGTGAGCAGGCTCCCTATGCAATGCAATGGGGAGAGTCACAGATCCACCAAATCCAACATGCTGAGTCACCTAAACTAGACAACAGAAGAAAATTCCAAGGAGAGGAGTTCATCCGAAGACCTGCCCCTCAAAGGCAATTAGACACATAACTCTAGGTTCAAGGGAGGTGCCTCCGTCTGCTCAGAATTCATAGCCGTGAATCCTCTCCTGGAATTAAATATCCATTTGGAACCAGGGGATTGTATGCTGAGTCTTCCCACGTTCCTTGTCAGTCCTGCAGTACAGTCATTTTCATACTCTCTCTGGCACAATGCATTATTTATACACTGTGGAACAGCTTCAACAGGAGAGACTGAAAGAGAATATGCTACAGTATCGTGGTTAAGGTACTCATCTGGGATGTAGAGAGCTCCTCCACAAGACCACATGCCTCTGCTTCATCACACTCCAGAACCAATACGGTTTTGTATATATATCCCTTCTCCCTTCCCCACAAACCCCGCCCCCAACAGATCATAGGAGGGGCTTGTGGCTTCTTTCTGGGTTCTGGAGTGTGCGGTTTTTTGGCTACCCCTTTGACTCCTCAGCACATTTTTTTTCTGTGAAGGTTCTTCTGGCTATCCCCCTATTTTAGTCTGCAGTCATGACCACAATGGCCTCCAGTGCCTCAGCCTCTGTGTAATAGCCGAGGTCTCCTTCTTTCAATGGGCTACAGCAGTTATCCTCTCAAAAACGACCAGGTAAGCCTCTTGGTCATCTTCCAGTCCAATCTTTGCAAAGGAAGGAATGGCATTCACTGACGCTCTGGGCAGCCCACACAGATTAATAAGTCTCTGAAGCAGCTGTTCCAGGATCTGTGGCTGCTCTCATTTTTTGTTGCTGTTTCTTCATAAATTGTAGCATGAGTTACTGCTCTTTCTGCTGTTCCATCATCCATTTTGTGACCACTTCCATATTTTCCTTTTATACCTCTTTTATGGTGGGGTGGGCAGTGTATACGGAGGAGGCGAAAAAAATCCCATGACTCCTACTGACACATTTGAATAAGTAACTCAGGCTATGTCTACACTTAAAAAACAGTACAGCAGCACAGCTGCAGCTGTGCCACAGTAACACTTCAATGTAGACACTCACTACAGCGAGGGGAGACGTTCTCCCATCACTGAAGATAATATACCTTCCTGAGAGGCAATGGCCAGGTTGAAGGAAGAATTCTTCTGTCATCCTAGCACTGTCTACACCAGAGGTTAGGTCATCATAGCTACATGTCTCAGGGGTGCGAATTTTTCTCACCCCTTGAGAGATGCAGCTATGCTGATGTATGTTTCCAGCGTAGGCCAGCCCTTACTCAGCCTCCTCCAAACACAGTCCATACACCCTGTATAGTCAAAGCTTACCCCTAGGATTTGGTTTATTTACAAAGAAATGCATGATTATCATATTTCCAGCCAAAGTCTTCTCCCCTGGTGTGGTTGTTCCCAGGAGTTCCTCCTGAGGAATGGTCAGCCTAGAACCTTATCTTCAAAGGGTTACTCCAAGTTGGAGTTAACAAGCCACCAGCAAAAATGAGTCAGCAGGATTCAGTATCTCTGAGCAGAATCAAGACCTAATCACAGGGTGGGTTCACAGGAGACTACTACCAGCCTGTTACAGGGGCCCTTTTAGGAATATTTATTTGAATATTATAACATTTAGCCAGTACCATAATTATAGTCAATGGAAAGAACCACTTTTCTGATTTTCTTTCACTAAGCATGAATAATCAATTAAGTTCATTTGCACTTCTCTAAGGAAAAATCCTCTCTTCTGCCCCTAGTCTGAATAATTCAGCTAGTGGCCAGAGACCTGCATAGGGAAAGGGGGTGCAATCCTCTCACGTAGGCTGTGGAATGGCAGTATAGCACCCAGTTCAGGAATGACTTAATCATATTTGTTATTAATCATGCTTATCACAGTAGTGCCTAAGGGACAACCAAGAATGGAGCCTTATTGTACTGGGCACTACAGAAGCACAGAGATGGTCCCTGCCCCACAGAGCTTACAATCTAAACAGACAAGACAGACACAGGGTGGGGGAAGTAGTAGAATACACAAGCAGGTCCTAGAGAGAGTGTATGCGTGTGTGTGTGTGTCGGGGGGGTGTCTCACTTATACAGTTTTGAGATCAGGGGTTGCTGGGAGGAAGGGGGGAGGATTCACATAGTGACAGATTCCTTAGCCCCGTTCCCACCCTTGTCCAGATAGGCCTTCTTACTCCCAACCTCTCCCTGCAAGAAGCTGTGTAGCCTCTGAAAATCCACCCCGCTACTGCTCCCTGCTTGCCTTCCACAGCAGAATCATTTCCAAAAGAGTTCTTCACATTCATGCCTTAAAGGCAAAATTTGCCCCTGACAAAATAGATATGTTTGTTAAAAATGAAATGTTGGAGGCAGTTTGTCCAAATGTGAGTAATTCATTTTAGTATTTCCAAAACATGAGAAGCAATGGATGACAATAGTGATGTTTAAAGAGCATCTGTCATGCTCAACAACTACTTTTTAAGTACTTAATATCAGTTTATGTTATGCTGTTTATATTATTGTTGATATTCACTACAACCATTATAATGAAACTGTTGTGATGTGGGTTGTGAATGTTTATTACATATATTTGCAATTTAGCTATATCTATTTTCAGCTTTATTGTTAATACATGGAAGGATAAAAAAATACTATGATTATTCACTAACAAGCCTCTACAACCTAACAGACATTGATTGACCGGTTCCATTATGCTGTTCAACAGACACTATACCTACAGTTAATTATTCACTTCAGAAACCCTTTTAAGGTCAATAATTCACCTTCCTTATTGCTTCTGGACTATCACAATCACTAACAAGATAGTGGCTACAGCACTGTTTTTCAATGAAGCAAAAGGAAGAGGATATGAGGGAGGGGGAAGAAAAAAGGTGCTGAGGGTAAAGAGAAATATTGGGAAGGTCAGATGCCAATTTTGACTGCTTTAAGAAAACCCAGCACCTGGATTAGCTGTACTTCAAAGCAGAATGCTGTGCTGAGATGTTCTGCTTTGAAGTACAGCTGATCCAGACAGCAATTTTCTAAAATGAGTCAAAACTGGCATCTGAAACAGAATTTCTTTTAAAGTACAGCAGATTCATATGATGGTTTGGGCTCCAAAATTTGTCTGGATCTGCAGCTGCACTTCAAAGCAGCACATCTCAGTGCAGCATTCTGCTTTGAAGTACATCTGATCCAGATGCCAGGTTTCTTAAAGGAGCCCATACCACCATGTGACTCAACTGCACTCTAAATTTTTTCTTGTTTAATAGCAATGATTTTTCATATATACTCGCAATGATTTGTGATACTGTATTGTATCTATCATAAACAATGATCAGGTTAGGTAAACTAAATATGACAACTGTTTATTATAATCGTATGTAATGGTCTCAAACCTCTAACATAGATCCACCCAGACAGGAATCAGGAATGAACTCTGATTGACAGATGCTTTACAGACCCCAGAGCTAGCTGTTGCTTCATTTTGCGGATGCTTTGCCATAATCTTGGGATGCAACTTCTCCCACCAGCACATAGAATGTGGAGAGAAGGAGAGTTTTCCTTTGGCAATCCGGTGCAAAAATCACCGATGGGACAACTGTGTTCCCATACTAAAGCAAAGCCACAGTGTGGTCCTTTCAAAGGAGCAGTCCTGCAGTGAGTGGGGACTGTGGGAGCACAGAACTGTCCCACACAAATGCCTAAAAAAGTGAATTAGTGTTGGTTTATGCTAAATATTGCCATAGAACTCTAACATAACCGCCCACCTCCAAATAAAATGTTAGCTACCTGTAACACAAACCCTCAAATTTATTAGTAATCCTTTTAATATCTCTAATAAAAATGGGGTTATTTTTCTTTGCTGTTTAGATTCTGAGCTTTTAGGGTGCATTTGGGTTGTGTTTTCTGCCTTTCTCAGCAACCATAAGGGCTAGAAATTTACTTAAAAAAAAAAAAAAGAAAGCTGAGATTCTCAGGTAATTACCTGATTCCAGGAGCTGGAGCTTCAAGAAAAATGTAATAATTGAGAGACTCATGATAGAGTCATGAGATTTGGCAATACTACAATACTTACTGCATGAACAGCTGCTTTTCTCCCTACCCCATATGTTGCCAGCTGCCTGGGGTAGAGTGAGAACATAAGAACTTCGTTATTATTGATTTTTTGTTTGAAGGAGCAGGAACTTGTCATGTGAAAGCAAATGCTATGGCCATGATCTCCAGCCCTTCTTGATAATGCACAGATAGGGGTGAGGTGCTTCTATCACAAAACAGAAGAAAAAGGGATGATTAGGATACCTGACTTTCTGTTCTGAGAATGTCACTTTGAAAAACTGACCAAGATTGGTTACTAACAATAAAGCCTGATCAGGGTCTTATGTTACCTGAATGGTCCCATGCTCTCTCTCCTCTCAGCCCACCTTTTTAAAAACAAATTAATGAAATGTAAAACATTTAGAAATAATAATTCAAGCCACATTTTCATTGGGCCTCCAAAAATACGCCAACAGAAATCACACCATTTTGCACAAGTGAATAAGGCAGTGAGGTGCCCAGTGACCTGTTTTTCTTTGCTTGGGAGCAAATGAGAACTTGAGAATGCAGTTGAAAGGGATTTGCATCTGCAAAAAGCCAAGTAATTGCATGCCCAATTATTGATTTGTGTGTGCAAAATGCTGTTTTTCAGATCAATCATTTTCTATTTTTTTAAACTATCTGAAAAATGTACAGACAGGTATAATTGCAAATAATATGGGTGCATTTTCAGGAGGCCTGCTGAAAATTTAACAGGAAAGAGAAAGTTACAGATGCAAGGGGAAGTTACCTCCATTTGTGAGGTGTGAAATAAAGAGGAACAGGGATGGGTGGAAAGCAAGTGATGATAAACGTGTCCATGGTGTCATTCTTAGTGTCCCATAGCAGGTCGAGGGGAGCAAGAAGCCATTTTGCACCTTCACAGGAAGGAGAGTTTGGGAGAGAGGGAAAGAAGAATGGAGCAAAGGGGAGTAGGTAGGGGTAATGGCAGTGAGCAAGGGGGAAGAAAAGGGTAGGAAAAGAGAGGGAAAGGACAGAAAAGAAGGGCAAAGTAAGAAGTCAAAGGGGAAAGAGAGAGGAGAGGAGACGGCTGGTGAGAGGGTGGTGTGAGGAATGGGGAAGGGGTGTCGTTCAGTAGTTTCCTGGGTTGGGAGTGGCAGAGGCACTTGGGTTCCCCATGGCTCAGGCTGGGGCTACAGGGGAGTGGGAAGCTGAAGCCCCCATAGCCCCTGAGGCGGGGTAGGGTGGGGTCTCCAAGCTAATGTGTGGGAGGCTGTGGCGATGGCAGCCACTGAGGATCAGGTTCAGGGCCCACATGTGCCCAGCCCATCAGGGAGCAAGGCTGGAGCAGGAGCCGGCAGGGTGGGCCGGGCCTAAGCGCAGAGGCGCCAAGTAGCTCTTCCTGCCACCACTGTACCCCTTCAGCAGCCAAGAGGCAGTAGAGAGAGAGATCGAGCAGATATGCGTGCTGCGGGTCATCCACCCCAATTCCCCCTTCAGGTACTACAACACACACAAAACACCACACACTATCACACAATAAACCTCACAAACACACCCTTCTTCTCCACCCCGACTCCCCCTTCAGGTACCTCAACACAACACACAACAGACAGCTGCACAGCCCCCTCTCTAACCCACACCCCTCCTCAACTACACCTACTCCGCCTTCAGGTACCACAACATAACACAACACACTGACACACAACCCCTGCCCCCGCCCCTTCCCCATCCACCCATATTCGTCCTTCAGGTACCTCAACTCATCACTTCCCCCACACACATACACACGTTAATCCAAACTACTCTCCCTTCAGGCACCACAACACATTGACACACAACCCCTCCTCCCACACACACACACACACACTCCTCTTCATCCATGTCTACCTCCCTACAGGTACCCCGTATACAACACAGCACTGTAACGCAACACCTACCTTCCTCCTCCACCCTTCTTTCCATTCAGGTACCACCCCCCCATGGTACACATGATACACATGAAACCGACACACAGCTCCCTTCCCTCCAACACATCCATGCCTCATTCACCCCACCCCCATTCCGGTAACCCACACACCATAGAAGATAATACTATCACCCCATCTTCCTCAACTACCCCTCCTATCCATTCAGGTTCCACAACACACACCCCTCTTCATCCATCTCTACTCCCCATTCAGGTACTGCATACATTACAACAGACTTCACCACATACCAGGCACTTCATCCAAACACCTCCACGTTGACCTCAGTATACAATCTGCTCCATGCATACCACTAATCCCTATTCATATTCCCAATACACCACACACTGACACACACCCTTCCTCATCAACCCCTAACTCCCCATTCAGGTACTGCACACCAACACACACACATCCCCTCCTTACTCCCCTTTCAAGTACCACCTTCCATCACACCAAAACATACACAACCCATAATCATTCACCCCTATACCACCTTGTCAGCCTCCTCCCCGCCCCCAACTGCCCATCTTAAGTCAGTGGAATCACTCCTGGTGAGGATGCACACCACCGACAGAAAAAGAGCAGAATGGACATGAACACTGCAATGGTTACTGCAGTGGCTGTAAGTCGACCTGACATAGGTTGACTTAAGTTTATAGTATAGACATGCCCATTGTCTGCACCCAGAGGGGTTGGGGGAGGGGGAGGAGGGAGGAAGATATTCTTGAAAGTGAGAAGAGTATAAATAGGAGACAGTGACATCATCACTTCAGTTACCTCTCCCCCATCTCCACACAAGGAGGCAAGATTATTGGGAAGACAAAGAAACTCCATTGAGGCTATGGGAGGGGCTAGTCCTAACTAGAAGGCATTCCAGTTGGCATGAACTGCTGTGAAGTTTTGGGTGAGAGAAATCCTTTTGCTTTTAGAATTATTAGCATGGTAAAGTTAAGGAATTAGCTTACGATTTTATATTTTATTTCCTTTTGTAACCAACTCTGATCTTGCCAATCAGTACCACTTAATCACTTGAAATCTATTTTAATAAATCTGTTTCGTGTTTAATCTAAATCAATGTGTTTTTGGCTGAAGTGTCTGGGGAATCTACTCAGGTTAACAAGGGCTGGTGCATGATCAATTTCTTTATCAATTTTCTAGGTAACTGAACAGTACAAGACGGCACACTTCTGGAGTGCAAGGCTGGAACTAGGGATATGTGGGTGTCGCCCTATATGTAATTCAAAAGTGGCTGGGAATAGCACTCTAGTATACGTCTGGGGGTAACTTGCATGGTAGAGGCTGGGGTGAGTGGCAGAGTGGCAACTCACACAGCAAAGCAGGGCATAGTGTACACCAGACTGGATATTTAAGGAGGCACAACGATAAACAGCCCAATTATGCCCTGGGGGATGTCACAACATGACCATATCATCTCTCAAAACAATTTTGGTTAAGGTATTAACAGAGATCAGGGCTTCTTCATTCTTTTTTTTTGGGAACAATGACAATAGCCATTTTTCCAGCAACAAAAGAAAACAACCAGAATAAATGGTGAAAAATAAAAATGTTTAAAAATATCCTGATGTTATTAATGCAAGAACATATTATCATCTTTATAGTGGGTGTGGGTGCACTGAATGGTGGAAAGAAAGAGGATGCAGGGATCCTCTTCTCCTACCAAGTGAATCTGACAATGGATAGCCATAATTTGATTTCATTGAACTAACAAGCATATGGGAGGGGGAGGGGCTGCTATCTCTGGTCTGACTAGCAAAGATGGGGACCGATCAACTACTAAAGGTCAGTCTCAAAGTTCAATTCAGATTTTATGTACAGCATTACAGGTACGAAAGATCCTGAGCTAAATTCTGTTCTGTTACTCAGATTTGCACCAATGGAACAGATTGCAGAATTTGTCATTTTATTCATTTTACATAAAATTTTATTGATGTTTTGCTCATAGGAGTGCAAAGTAATAGCATAAGAAAGATCATAATAGTGTAAGGGATGAAAAAAATTGCAGTCTCATGAGGTGTAGTTTAATTTGTTTGCCAACCACAATACAAACATCATTTACAAAATGAAGTCATTGTTCAATCACAAGATTAGAAAGATCCTTGCCCTCTATTTATTTTACTAAAATAAAGTGGATTAAGCAGTATGAATATTTCTTAGCTAGATTATACTAATACTTATTTTTAATAATGTATTTTTTACACAGATGTTACTGGATTAAGAAGATCTCATTTCTGGCACTTGTTCAAATTTTTGTGATCCCATTTGCGGTCAGTTTTTTTGAGTATGAAATGTTGTCAAGCGCTGACTGGAATACTTTTAGTGGAATATTCGATAGTATATTTTTTGTTGATATAATTTTAAATTTTTTCACTGGATACATCAGAGATCATGATAAGGTACAAGCTAAAATTACTTAAGTGAATTCACCTCTCTGTGAACTGTATGGCATTTAAAGTATGGATTAAAAGGGTTTAATTAAATGCATTTTGTTTTGTATATAGGTATTATATTTAATACTGTTTTCCCAAATTTTCTTTAAAAAAAATATAGTAGTGAGTTTAAACAGCATCATAGCAGAAATTCCTCATTTCCATAGCTGTAAAATTATCAGAGTTGATATAATTGTATGTTGTCTGGATTGTTTTCCGATATTGAATTATTTCCCATCATTTACTCTTTATACTTCCTACCAAATTCATTCTAAGATTATTATTAAATCTTAGTTCATGTTAAATTAAAGATGAATATGTTTTGGTCAGTACTGAAGTCTGAAGGAGCCATATCATTATGCATTTTGTAATATCAGCTACCGAGCATACACGTGCAAGCACAGTAGCAAAATTTACAACATATTGCACATGGCTGTTCATGACTGCACATAAAAATGTGGGTTACGCTCTGGAAGTTCACACAGTGGAAAGCTCTTTATGCCATACACAAATTGGAAATTGTGTTTGAAAATGATTGCAGGCCATCTTTTTTAACACTGCAGTATGGTAATATATAAAAGTATAAGGTGCAAGTATTCTAGACCAGTGTTTCCCAAACTTGGGACGCCACTTGTTCAGGGAAAGTCCCTGGCGGGCCGGGCCGGTTTGTTTACCTGCCTTGTCCGCAGGTTCGGCCGATCGCACCTCCCACTGGCCGCGGTTCACTGCTCCAGGCCAATGGGGGCTGCGGGAAGCAGTGTGGGCCAAGAGATGTACCTGCCTGGTTTGTTTACCTGCCGTATCCACAGGTTCGGCCGATCGCAGCTCCCACTGGCAGCGGTTTGCTGCTCCAGGCCAATGGGGGCTGCGAGAAGCAGTGCGGGCCGAGGGATGTACCTGCCGCCACTTCCCGCAGCCCCCATTGGCCTGGAGCAACAAACCGCGGCCAGTGGGAGCCGCGATCGGCCAAACCTGTGGACACGGCAGGTAAACAAACCGGCCGGGCCCGCCAGGGGCTTTCCCTGCAGAAGCGGCGTCCCAAGTTTGGGAAACACTGTTCTAGACTCATTTCTCTCCTGTAAAAATGTTGTTTTTTGTTTCTATTACTTTATAGACCATACCATTGGCTGATTTAAATCTAAAGTAGCTCTACTGATCAGGACATACAAGCAAATGAACAACAGATACAGGGGTAGATTTAAGTGGCAAGCTGCAACTTTATTAATTTATCACTGGGGAAAAGCAATATACATCTACCATCCACTTTCACAACTTGGCATTTCATTGGGTCTAATGCAGGGTCCATATAACAAATAACTCAGGGTAGACCCTCCTTGGCCTACCCTTAGGACTCAGCTCACTTCTGAATCCCCTCTTCCTAGCTATGCATGGAGGTTGGGGGTACAGACTACCAAGGTGGGACATCTGTCCAGGAAGACTTCAGTTCTCCCCTTCTCCTACAGGTGCAAAGTCCCCAGCAAATCCTGAATTTCATTTACCTCTGGGAGTTGGCCACAAGTTGTAATAAGCTAAACAGCCTCTCCATTCCTAATATTAAACTTTCAAGTCCTATTGGTTTCAACCCAACTCTGCTTCCATGAAACTTGTCAGGAAGCTGAAAAACCTACCAGTCCTCAGCCAGTTTGGCCCAAGAGGAAAAATTCTTTCTTGATCCCATTGAAAGCCATACCTTTTGGTCTACCAAGAGGGCAGGCCCTGCCTGCCATTGATTGTCTGCATATTGTTTGTAGTTCTTCTTGGTGGCTTCCAGGTGAACTTTTAGGTCATCTTGGGTTTTATGTATCTGTTGTATCCAATCCAGGGCTGCTGGGGTATGGGAAGTTGCAGGATGTTCCAGGCAGAACTCTAATAGAATCCATAGTTTAAAAAAAAAGGGCTTTGCCTCATAAAAATGTGTTCTGCATTATTGTACGTGAACTCTACCTTAGGTAGCAGCAAGGACCAGTCATTCAGGTGGAAGTTTGTGTAGCATTGAAGATACTGCTCCAGAATCTGGTTGGTTCTCTTTTCTTGACCATTTGTTTGAGAGTAGTAGGGAGAAGAGAGGCAGGACTGAATGCCCAAAATCCAAAGGAGGAAGCAGGAGAAAAATTGTGCACCACAGTCAGAGATGATGTGCTCTGGGAGGCCATGGAGGTAGATTACTTGGTCTACCCAGAGCTGAGCGGTTTCCTGGGAGAAGGGTAGGCCAGTGCACGGGATGAAGTGTGCCATCTTTGTGAGGTGGCCCACTATTGTCAGAATGCTCATGAACCCATTGTACTCAGGTAGTTCTACTACAAAATCTAAGGTGGTGACTGTTCAGGGGCAAGTGGAATCTCAAGGGGTTGCAGGATTCTGAGGGGTCTATTGTGCAGCACCTTGGAGTGGGCACATACATTTCAAGAGGCCACATAGGCTTGCACTGTGGCTCACATGTGAAGCCACCAGAAGACATGAAAGACTAGGTGCTGAGTTTTAAAGCAGCCAAAATGTCCTTCCAGGGTGGAGTCATGACATATTTGTAGGGTTGTAGTCCTCAGAGGCCCAGGAAGAACTTATATATATGTAGGGAGGGAGGGATCCCATGGGCCAAGGCTGAGTGCATGAGGGTATGTAGATCTCAGGGAGGGGCCGTGTCCCGAAACTTATGAGGCATAAGGATGCAGGAGGTTTTAGGGTTCACGTCCTTCAGGTTGCATAATATTCGCCCTTTTGGGCAACGCATTGGCCTTGCTATTTTTGGTTCCTGAACAATAGGAAAATCAAAGCACAAAGAGAATCAGGCCCACTGAAGATGTTGTTGGGTGAGGGCCTTGGTCCGACAAAGATATTCAAGGGTCTTATGATCAGTGTACACCCAATAGGGCACAGGCCCATTTTAGATCGTGGTGCCACTCTCTGAAGGCCGCCTTAATTGCCTGTAGTTCTTTGTCCAAAATTTCATACTTTTGCTCCACGGGTCTGAATAAAAGGTGCATAGATATAGAAATGGTGAAGACTGTGTCTTTGGGATAGCACTGCCACAATCACCAATTTGGAAGCATCTGTCTTGATTATGAAGACTTGTGTAGTGTTGGGGTGGACCAATATGGAAGCAGTGGTCAGTGCAAGTTAAAATTACTCAGAGGCCTTTTGCGCTTCAGGAGACCAGAGGAATCTGGTGTTTTTACAGAGCTGGGCAGTAAGAGGGGTGATCCACCCTGAGAACTTCGGGATGAACTGGCTCGCGAACCCCAGGAAATGTTGTAGTTTGCAAACATTCCTTCATGCTTTCCACTTGAGGACTGCCTTTATCTTGCATGGGTCCATTTCGATACTAATGGGAAATAGGATGAACCTTAGGAATTCTACGGAGGACTAGTCAAAAGCACATTTTACTAGCTTAGCATAAAGGCAAGGCTGGCATAGCCTCTTCAGGATGGAACAGATATGCATAATGGTGTTGTTCAGTATTGTCTGAAAAAATAATGGTATTCTACTATGTATTGTCCAGAATGTGCCAGAGTACATCATTAATAAAATGTTGGAATGTCACAGGTGCATTTGTCAACCAAAGAGCATTAAGAGATATTCCGTGTGATCATAATATATTCGAAAGTTCCATTTGTCCCCAACTCTAACACATACTGGATTGTGTGCCCCCCGGAGGTCGAGCTTCGTGTATACCCAGGTGATGCTCACACAGTCCATTAGCTTGGGGATTAGTGGTAACAGGTATCAGTTTCTTATGGCAACCTGATTTAGGGCCCGATAGACCTCACATAGTTGTGGGGTTCCATCCTTAACAAAGAGCACTGGCACCCCAGCAGGCGAAGTGTACTCATGAATAAAGCCCTTGGCTACGTTCTGCTGAAGGTAGGTATGCAGCGCAGCTAGTTTGGGTTCAGACATGGCGTATATATGCCTGAAAGAAATGTTTGCTCCAAGTTGTAGTTCAATTGGGCAACTGTAGTCCCTGTGTGGGGGCAAGGTGTCTGGTTTTTGCATGGGTCCATGCAAAAGACATCTTTGTAGTCACTGTATTTGGATAGAAGTTGAGGATCAGAATCAGCAGGTGGCTCTGTCAGGCTAGCTACCTGCCACACAGCTGCTGGGGAACTACTGCATGCTACCTATTTCCTAGGGTCAAGAATTGCTGCTGTGATAATTCTGAGTAAAATTTGACTTTTAGTTCACTCCCGCTGATAAGAGGATTGTGGAAAGCCAGCCATGAAATACCCAGGATCAGAAGGAAATGTGGGAATGGATGGCACTGAACTGTGAGGTCTCTCAATGCTCTTGGATAGTAATCTCAGAGGAACAGTTTCTGTGGCCACTGGCCCCGAGAATAAGAGAGGCCCATAAATTGTCTCTACTAGATCCAGAATGGGCTTGGGCTACAGGGGAATCTGTAGTGCCTGGGCTGCTTCTGCATCAATAAAGTTGTCTGCTGTGACTGAGTCAGTGAAGGCCTACTGTAGAGAGAGTTGCTGCGGATGCTCCAGGATTTGTAACTCAGCTGGTACTTGTATGTGTAGTTCTGGTCAGTGGGAGCCAGCACTCATTCCCAATAGGATCTCAATTTGGGTTTCAGGGGGACACTGTCAAGATACCCAGGCTAGCCTCCTTCACCAAACCTGGACTGGCTTGTTTACCACATTCCTTTGGACTGGGTTGCTTGTGCTGTAACTGGAAATAGTGTGGTCAGGATTGCCACAGTAGTAATACAAGTTAAGGCATCACTGGTGCTTTCTCTCTTAATGGGTGAGTTGCTGAAGCATCAGGACTATCTGCATTGACTAAGCTGGTGGGGCAGAATTCAATAGCATGGGATGTGGTTGCAACACCCCTTTCCTTTCTTCTCATCACTCATGTAGATGATTGTCAATATGGATAACAAGATCTATGAAGGCGTCTAGACCTGTTGGGGTCTTGACTCGGGCCAGTTCATTCTTAACCTCATCCTGCAAGTCCCATTGAAACTGAAATATCTGGGCCACATCACTCCATTCCACATCACTACATTCCATGTCCAATATGAGAAGCGGAAGTGAGCTACATAGGAAGCAGGCATGCCACACCCTTGTTGGAGTTTCCATAGGGCAGCTGCAGCAGAGCAAGCACAGTTGGGATCATCAAACATGGTTGATTTTGTCCTCTGAAAGGCATCCCAGTTGGACAGAACTGGACTGTTGGCTTTCAACAAGAGTGAAGCCCAGTCCAATATCTCCCCGTCCGCAGGCTGACTATGAGGCCTACCTTGGTCTGGTTGGACGCATATGTCTGCGGTCGAAGCAAGAACAAGAAGCGGCATTGATTCATAGAGCCTTGGCTCCCATCAAAGTTCTTGTGGAGAGGGATAGCAGGTCCCAGCTCGGGTGACAATGAAGTTGGATGGGTCTGGAGTACAGCATTATCTGCATAGAGTTGATGGCTTCCTGGAAGATATGCTTCAGTCAAACACAAATTATGTTTTAACCAAACATAAGTCACAGTGGGATATACACTGTGATATACAGGAAGTCAGACTAGATGATCTAGGGGTCCCCTTTAAGCTTAAAGTCTACAAATTGAAGTCCTTTTATCTCAGGTATTGGGATAACAGGCTAATGGGATTCTCACAGCTTTTAACCGTGCTATCAATGTGTTTCTGGCACCTGGTCTGCAATGTTTCATAACTTTTCCATATATTCACTAGAACAGTTGAATAATCTTTACATACCACATATTGAAGAGGGGCAGGATTGCACATTGCAAGATGTTACATAGGAGAGCTCTTTTTTACCTTTCATTTAGTAGCCTTTGCAACCCAAAAGAAAACCATCAGAAGGTTAAAGTAGATTGGAAGGGTGATTATAACTGCATCTCCCTGCTGGGCTGCTCCAAGGACATCTCAACAACATGCTGTCTTTTAGTGTGGGTTAGCACACTGACTATCTAGCCCTCAATAGGTTTCTCAAAATTATGTTTCATACCCTTTTTTAACCTTTACTTTATTTATTCTTTTTGCAGAGTAAAAATACCCCATTAGGAGTTTTCTCACAACATGATGACATTCTTTTTGAGATAATTTAAAGTAATCTGTAAACTAATCTGTCCCTTGTAACTTCTTGTGTAGATTCTGGAGACTAAAGCTTTATGAAAGGAGTGTTTTTAAATAAATCCTAATTAATTTCTCATCCAGATAGACTGACTAAATTTAGATAGGCAGATTTCTAATATTTCACAGACATTGAAAATTGCATCTTTGGGGGGTTAATATAGTAATGTAGGTTGCTTGGTAACTAGGGCATGAGATTATATTTTTTTCCCAAGTTTTGCAGAGGTGAAAGTTACACGGTTTATGTGCTCGAGATTCCTAATGCCTATTTTTGTGGAGGCCATTAACTAAGAAATTACATGAAACCCTGACCTAAACATATTGACCCACATTAATTCACATAGAGCAATGCCTAGTATTCCACTAATTATCTGAATGCGGCAGTAGGCAAAGTAATATACTGTAAATTACAAACAAGTAATTTGAATAGTAAACTTCTATAATATCGCTAAAGGGACACTTCTGTCATAAGCCCCTTCTTATAAGGCATTTATAACTTTTGAAGATTAGTTACCATTTGGGCGGAAATTTGTCATCCTACTACTCATTCCAGTTCATTTTTTAAATAAACTTGCTAAAAATCCTTTTAGTTCTTTTTTTCATGTCTTCAACTGGTGACTTTATCCTTATAGTCAAACCTTGTGTATTTTGCATTTCTCAGGGGGTGACTACAGAATTCACCCCCTGCCACAGAATTGTGCTCCAGAATCACAGCTTTCATTTTTATAAAATTATTTATAGCTCTTATTGTTTTGAAGACAACCTTGAAGCATGAATCATGAGTTTGAAGACAGGTGAAAATTGCTGAGGGGGGGTGAACAGCCCCATGCATCCTAATGGACTGTTAACATAAACCTAATGATGACTATCTGTGGCAAATTGAAAACTGAAAGAGCATGGACAGCATACAATAAATGTAATAGCAAATAATGCAGGTCAAACTATACTGAACGTACCGTTTAATGTTACATTTAATTTGATAAAAACTCCATTTTAAAAGTGTATTTTAAACACCCACAGAATTTCTGCAGAATACTTGGGACCCTATTTTACTACAAATAAAAAGGCTTAAATTCAGCTCCAGGGTATGTGGGTATATCTCCCCTGGAAATCCCTGGACTAAATTCAGCAACAAATAGTGCTATATGTTATAAATTGGGTGTACATTTGTCAGAAAATGGGAATATGTATTAAAATTGCACAACCTGCATCAAGCTGGAATTTACTGGGTGCACAAAACCAGTGTAACTTTTACACCATGGAGTCAGAAAGGAAAAGCAACTAAGAGGAGAATGTAAATCTTACTTGCAGGGGAACTGCCTTTGACTTAAACTCTGCTTGGCACATGCAAATTATACTTCTTGGAAATGCATTGAATGCCAAATCAGTGTTAATTAAACTAGTTTACTACTTTCATCCACATATGCCCATTTTGTTATCATTTTTACTCAACACATAACTTTTACATTGCTGTTAAATTTTGTCTATTACATTATAATTTTTGTGTATGCATATCCAGTAACTCTTCCAAATAAAGATTTGATAATCAGTGCTACAATTGTGTTAATATTTTGGCTTTTGTTTAACAATTTTGTAATTATTAAATATTTCCCTTTTGTGTGTGAAGGTTGGATTCAGGACTAATTACAAGACAAATAGTTATTTGAGCCTGATACACATGATTATTCTGTTGATAATAATGTGGTACTGGAATTCCTGCTTACAATTTCTGATTCAGAGATTCCGAAATTTACCAACTACTGGCTGGGTTCAACATGAAAACATTTTGGTAAGATATATATTGTAATTCCTATAAAATGATGGTCTTTAGTGGAGTGGGGATGGGATTGGGGTTTTCCCCACAATACTTATTCTTTGCTCAAAGGAAATTAATGGCTATTTGTACACACAAAAAATGCTTTCAGTTGACCTGATCTGTGACTAATTAAAAGTCTTTAAAGATGAATTTTCAGTCTGATACCTTGAGATATAATTGCATATATGTAATTCATGGGAATTGTATTTCCAAACTTGAGAGTGCTTCCTTTTAGTCTTTGCTGCTTTGCCTTTCATAATTATCAATAAATAAATAAATAAATAAATTTATAATATCTTGTGAAAAATCTAGCATACACTGTTCAAATTTGAAACGTACTTTTTAAAACTCCTGACCTCTCATGAGAAATTTTGAAAACATTTTATTTAGAAACAATCCTGTTTCTACAGCATGTATGCTCTTAATGTATGCTCTTAATCACTTTCCCCTATTATTACTGGAGACATTTGCAAACAAATAAGCTCTTAGGAATTCATCTGCTGCTGCTACTTCTTCTTCACTTGAAAACAAAATCCTTCTGGAGTAAATGAGCTCCTAAACAGCAGAACTATTTTCATACAAATATTTTTAAATGAAAACAAGCATAGGGAAAAAACCACTGAAAATGTCATTACTTTTGCAAAATAGTTTTTTACTGAAACATTTTTCAAAGGTTTCCATGCAGTAAACCAGCTGTTAATTCTGCCCCTCTAATTTGATTGCTACCAGTGCAGTTTAATCCTTTGCTTCTAAATTCCCTAATTCAAACTCTTTCCTACTTCTGAAGCTACTTTCAGGAGACAGTTCTGTAGAACTGCCCTGATTGAACATTTCATTCAGGAGTCTCTTCTTGTTAAAGTCTACCCAGTATAAAAATCCAAGAAACTTGTCAAATTTCACAGCTATTCCATCTGATTTGACCAAGTGATGACAGTTTGTGCTAAGACCTTTTTATCTTCTAGCAAGTAACTCAAGAATTATAAATCTAGAGGGTACATAAATGAAGCTATAGTCTATGAATATTTATTCATCTTTACAATTAGCCTGTGATAAGTGAAGGAAATCCATTAAGATTATATACTTTCAGATCCCTGTCAAGGTAGCCTCTAATCCTTAGTGCACTCATATCTTTATTTGTTCTTACTAGTGGCTACCACAATGTGAAGATCTTAACTAGCCAAAGGGTTCTACTCCCTTCTCCCAGTCCTCTTATGGAAAGCTTTCCTCCCTCTCTTAACAATGTACTTCACATTCAAGTTCCCAAGAGTGTTTTCAGGACATTTACTCCCAATTTGTGGTCATCTTGAAGAAGTGAGAAGCCACCAAGCCATACAGAAGTTCAGGCTAAAGGTATTATCCCTCCTGAAAGGATCTAAATGAATCATGTGAAGTGGTTTTTATAAAGCACTAAAGGCTTTGTTTACAAGCTTCTTGTTATCAATTACTGGCTATAAAATACTTGGTTTAAAATGCTATTAGATTAAAAATACAAGTCTCGTTAATAAGACTTCATATATTTTGGATGAAATAATGACATTGACGTACATATTGAAAACTCTAGCTGGGAAGACGTATATATTTAAAAGATCACAACATAACTTATTTGATAACTCTTTGATGTTTTCACTGCAAAAGTCCGATTTAGAGGTGCAGTCGTACTAATAAATAATAATAAATATTAAATAAATTAAATCATTCCTATATGTGGGCTTGGCAGAAAGCATTTTAAAAATTATTTTGACAGATAATATTGATATTTATTTTTAAGCTTTTTTATTTTTATCTATTGAAATTTTTACAGTTGCAGGAAATTAAGGGGGGCATGAGACAATGTGGGGGGGAAGACAATAATTATTTAATAACAGTCAATATTTATATTCATCCCAGGGCATAGGACCTGCAAAAAATCCATTAATTGGTGCTAAAAGCCTTTTCTGGGGCCTTTGCCTTCAGGTGAATTTCATCCTTAGGGTGTAAAACACAAGATTCTGTGGAGATATAGGAAAGACTCATATAATGTCCTGTGGACATTCTTTAGAGATGTAAATATATAATTAGATATTTATTTAAATCCACCACTTTTTCACTGGGGAATTTAAAAAACTACAGAAATAATATTTTGTTCTCATGCATGTATCTATATGATGCTATGATTCTGGTGAAGACATTACACACATAAGAGCATCAATTTTACTATCCATTATAATCAGGGGAAAACATCTTAGCAAAATGGAAATGGTGAAATATGAGAAGAAATGTATTTGTTAAGCCTCTTAAATTGTTGCATTGCAAACATTTTCAATAAATAGTGCAACTATACTACAGTATAATAATTAAAAAGTCTTTGACAGTGTCTCTTTAATCTGATTAGAAAATAATTGAATTACTTTCTATTTCACAGAATAAATCTGCTGGACACAGGTATGCCTTTGCTTTATTTCGGACTATGTGCCACATGATGTGTCTTGGCTATGGCACTGCCAATGTTCCAAAAGGTAAAATATCCCTTAGATTAAACTATATTTTGCTATGGAGAATGGAAATGGGGGGGGAAAGGGGGGAGCAAAGACTAGGGATTATAATAAGATCAAATTACTGAACTTCCTCTCACAGCTGTCAAACACTTCCCTAAATGACCAAAGCCCCAACCTGAGACCATCCATTCCTAAATTGCCAAATCCTCTTCCACTAGCAAGAGTCCTAGTCTCCCACCTCATTACAGTGGTCCAAAATGATGTTACCAGCCTCATTCCCTTACCTTGAAACAAAAGCCCTGAATCCCCTCCCCAATGTAAACTGTCAAATCCTTCAGCTCCTCATTTCAGCACCCAAAACTTCTTCTGTAAGAACAAGAACCTTTACCGTCAACCTATCTCAGTTCCCAAACAAGCTAGCTCTTTCTTCCCTCTTCCTCTAGTAACAAAGTATTCCCCTTACTAGAACAAAACATTTCAAACAAGCACATTTCTAGAAAACATCAGAAACATATGTTTGGACACACCTGTGAGCTGCCTCTGCTCTGTATAGTTCAAGTCAATTGAAATCAAAGTAATGATCATACACATTTTTGCCATGCAGTTCACATGCATCAATCAATGTAATATTAAACATTTTAGTTCTACCCTAATCAATTTGCAGATAGTCAAATAATTACCTATGTGTATATTAAAGTTACTATATTAAAATTAATGCACAGTATGAAAATATCTCAAAAGTAAACCTGACATTTGCAGTGAATGTCCATATGGCAATAAATGCGGATTGGATATGATAATCAGGTGGATGGTTTCTTTAACAATACTTTTTAAAAAAATTAGAAAGTATTTGCTTTAAAAGACAAAACTTTTTAAAAAGTATTGAAAATAGATGAGCACAATTTATCAGATTCTTAGGCTTTTCACATTACGCCCCTTGCTAATCATAATCTCATTATGCATAAGACACTATTTTCCTACTTTCTTTCTTTGCGTTTACTATCGTGCAGGTTGTTAAACCAGTTTCTGACCTCAGACAAGTGCATGTTCAACTCCTATTGATTTCAAAATTCATATGTATACATTTTGTTAAAGAACAGAAGGTAAAGGAAGTTTACTCATTACAAACCATGTACACAACAAGGTTGCGTGTTCAGTGACTGAAGTGAAAGTTCTTACTAGAAACCTTAGTTTAAGATTACTGATCCAAAACATCAGCACTTGGAAGCTTATTTGGAAAAGTAGATGTGTCATCAGTTGTGACTGAAGATCTTAAGCAGAAATAATCTAAATAATCTACTAAATTAGAATATTTTTTCCTTTGTAAATCACATAATTGTAGAAGTTAGAAAGGGAAATAACCTATTAGATCAACCGGTTTATCTTCTAGCCAATACAGGATTGTTCCTTACAGTACATTTTCTATTGTTTTGTCCCGTTGAAAAAGAGAAATTTTGTTCACTATCTTTAAATGTGGTTGAGTGATCTTGAACCATCATAGTATGGCTGTGAGAGGCACCCAGACTAAGCATTTCCTGCTTTAGTGGAAAAGTTCTAAAAAGTTACAGATTTTGTATGCTCCAAATCAGAAATATGTTATGCTGCCTTTCTCAGATATTTGGTAGTCTCATTAAATAAATGGGTGACAATAGCAGTCTCTTCAGAATCTCTACACTTGGATTCTTAATATCTCAAACTGCATGAAACATTTGTTCTGATGCAGTTTGCAAGACAGGATCTGTTGCTTTCTCTGTATGAGGAAGCAATCATTTCTTTCTTTCTTCTCCTTGGTTTCTTCCTGCAATATTTTCTTTTATTTAAAGACTAAGGGACTAGGGCCATATCCTTAGGAGAGGCCATCGGTGCTGAGAGCAACCTGGGGGTATGTGCAAAGATGTGCTGTAAGACTCCTTTGCACAGACCAATACTTGAGCCAATGGATTTGGCATGAAGTAAGACTTAAAGCAGCCTCACAGTTGATGCAAGTTGTGCCAGCTTCAGTGGCCCCCAAGGGGCTGCTCTGGTGAATGTAGGGTGACCAGATAGCAAGTGTGAAAATTTATTTTGGAAAGAGGGGATATGGTTGCCTATATAAGACAAAACTCCTAATATAGGGACCATCCCAATATTATCGGGATGTCTGGTCACCCTAGGTGACTGAGGATCCCAAAAGTGACAGGGCACTTCAGCCACATCTCCTATGGTAGGCATTGTGACAGAGACCATAATTCAACAAAGCATTTAAGCATGTGCTTAACTCTGAGCATATGACTAGTCCATTGAAACCACCTCATATACTTAAAGTTAAAGACATGGTTAAGTTCTAGGGCTGCCTGGAAAACAAGATTAAAATTGCACATCGTTCTGATTCTTGACATTTTACTACACATCTGATTTAACTTACATTTGCTTTACACTTATTTTGAATTAATACATTTGAACTAATAAAAACTAGTGATCTTTGAGTCAACAGAAAAGGTAAAAAATTTCTTTTGTATTTTCCCTGTTAAAAAAATCACTTGGAAGTGCTAACAATTATCACTAATTTTAACAACTATTACTGGGAAAGTATACCCTAAATAATTGCATTGGAAAATTTGTAATTTCTTTCCACTGAATAATTACTTTGCTAGCTTCTTTCAGCAATCAACATGTAAAATGTTTTAAGCTCTTTTTACAGTTATTGATTCCTAATTTCTTAATTTTTCTCCATTATTTCCATTTAGGAGTTTCTGATATTTGGTTATTTAGTATGCACATTGTGGCTGGGGCAGCTTTCTATGTTTTGATGCTAGCCAGAGTCACAGGACTAGTTGCTATCTCTAAAAGAAACTCTCTTATGTATAGAGTGAAGGTATAGTAATGTATCTAAAATTTATACATTATATTTATTGTTTTTGTATTTGTTTTATAGTAAAGAATTAACATGTCATTACATGTTTGTGTAAGACCCATTAGATGTGATAGTAAAGTAATTCAGTCCATCTCTGCAACCAATAGATGAATTACAGTAATCTGCTCTATTATATAACAAGCTCCCCATTACAATGCCATTAAAAGCTGTTTGCAACTCCTTAAATTTATATAAAGAAAAGGAGTACTTGTGGCACCTTAGAGACTAACCAATTTTTTTTAATTTAATTTAATTGGTTAGTCTCTAAGGTGCCACAAGTACTCCTTTTCTTTTTGCGAATACAGACTAACACGCTGTTACTCTGAAACCTTAAATTTATATGTTATGTCTATCCTTATAAGCCACCAGTTCTCCCTTTTCCAAGTCATCTACTAAGGAAAATCTGGGATTTGAATGACATCACATTAGGATCTCTATAGCATATTGAAAGCCTGAGTGTCCTGTTTGGCAAATACAGGGGATGGTGCATGTAGGGTGGGATGCGTGGACAGGAGTTAGAGCTGGCTGTCCTTTTCCGAGTCCTGCGGAAGCCCTCACTACAGTAGGTTAACCACAAGCACTGGTCTCCAGAGGTTGGAAGGGGCAAGGTTGGGTGAGGGACTGCTCTCTCAGTAGTTTTCTTCCATCTCATCCCTTCAGGGATGAAGTAGTAGTATTAGCTTACACTTGTGGCCTTTTCTATGCATTGAGTAGCCCTTCCCCGCAAGAGGCAGCAGCAGATGAAGAGTCATAGAATCATAGAATCATAGAATATCAGGGTTGGAAGGGACCCCAGAAGGTCATCTAGTCCAACCCCCTGCTCGAAGCAGGACCAATTCCCAGTTAAATCATCCCAGCCAGGGCTTTGTCAAGCCTGACCTTAAAAACCTCTAAGGAAGGAGATTCTACCACCTCCCTAGGTAACGCATTCCAGTGTTTCACCACCCTCTTAGTGAAAAAGTTTTTCCTAATATCCAATCTAAACCTCCCCCATTGCAACTTGAGACCATTACTCCTCGTTCTGTCATCTGCTACCGTTGAGAACAGTCTAGAGCCATCCTCTTTGGAACCCCCTTTCAGGTAGTTGAAAGCAGCTATCAAATCCCCCCTCATTCTTCTCTTCTGCAGACTAAACAATCCCAGCTCCCTCAGCCTCTCTTCATAAGTCATGTGCTCTAGACCCCTAATCATTTTTGTTGCCCTTCGCTGGACTCTCTCCAATTTATCCACATCCTTCTTGTAGTGTGGGGCCCAAAACTGGACACAGTACTCCAGATGAGGCCTCACCAGTGTCGAATAGAGGGGAACGATCACGTCCCTCGATCTGCTCGCTATGCCCCTACTTATACATCCCAAAATGCCATTGGCCTTCTTGGCAACAAGGGCACACTGTTGACTCATATCCAGCTTCTCGTCCACTGTCACCCCTAGGTCCTTTTCCGCAGAACTGCTGCCTAGCCATTCGGTCCCTAGTCTGTAGCGGTGCATTGGATTCTTCCATCCTAAGTGCAGGACCCTGCAGGAGTCATGCAGGCATGCGGGCTGAGACAAGAACTAGGGAAAAGTATGGCCTAGTTTTGGCATGGATGGCTTTTGCCTACACATAACTTTAGTTATCCTAGAGCTTAGAGAGGCATATCCACTGCATTGTGCATATATGGGTGCAAACCTTTCCCACCTTAACGGAATGGTGATAAGGAATCTCCATGAGTCAAAGCATGTATAATGCAGAACATTATCCTAAAGTTTATCTCTGGCAGTAAATTGAAACTTATGGAGTAGCCTCTTGACTGCAGGACTCAGCTACACCTCTTCTCCTCTCTCATTTGAATAGATCCAGGAAGTCTAGTTTCTAATAGAAAAGTATAAAAAATTTTAATAGAAAAATACAAAATTATTGTCTACTAAAACAATCTTGAAATATACCTAAGATATTAAAGAATCAGATATTAAGATTCTAGTTTCTAGGCATCAGTTAAATGGAGACAAAGGGTCACAGTATTTAAATATTTAGCAAGGGATCAAAGTGCAACCAGCAAAGCTACCAAATAAGGAAGATTTAAACAAATATTGTCCAAGAATAAATTCAGTATTAAGATAGAAACATTCTAACACCCAGGTCCCCAGTTAAAAGTTGACATAACTACCTAATACTTCCTGCTTTTCTTACCTGTTTAGATTGTAAGCTCTTTGGGACACAGACTGTCTCTTACTGTGAGTCTATACAGTGCCTATCACAACACACCCATATCAGTTTGGGGTCTGTAGGCACTCTTGTAATACACACAATTAATAGTAGTAATCATATTAAAGCAAAGAGATTTTTAAATGCTAATTGAGTTCTCAAAGTCTCATTTTACACACTCATAGTTGCAACATTCCCTTCAAGTTTTTACACCTTGTTTTATAGTTTAACTATTCACTCATATCCAGTATTTATAAGGGTCCAATATAGGTCCAGATTTGTTGGTTTGGCCTACCGTCATTCAGTATAGAATGGGGAGTGGGGCCACATGTGGCTTTACACTACCTTTTGCAGTCCCAGGATCCTGAGGCCAACCAGGGACCAGATTGGTCCCTGGTATAAATTAGATTAATCCAAGGTTGCTTTAATTTATCTCTGCTGTCCATGGCCCCAAAGGCAATTCCAGCAGCTGATAATAGCTGGACTGGAGAGATGCCTAGTCACATGTTCTTTCTCCCAGGAACACCTCCTGCAGTAGAGGCTGGGAAGGGGGAGGCATAAAGTCACTATGTTGGCTCTCTGCCACCCATGGATCCCTATTATGTAAGGGAAATCAACAGGTCAAGATGGCTTTTGAACTGCTTTGTGTCACTGAGGTAGGGCAAAACAGCTAGAACAAGTGCCAGAGTCTGACCCATAGTACTGACTCTTTGGCCCATAAATTAGACACTTAAAAATGGAAGGGGATTAAAACCATCTTTGTATCTGCCCATCTCTGTATCTGCACTCTTTTGCCACATCTGAGACCCTTCTTTATATAATTAATTATAGTAATCCAATCTGGAGATCACAAATACTTGGATACCTGTGTTAAAGTCCAAATCCAAGAGAAATTATTGCAATTGTTGAGATAAGAAAGGTGGCAGATGGCACTCTTGGCCACCCAAACAACCTTAAAATCCAGGAGCAATTTAAGTATCCAACAGGATTCCTAAATTGAGAACCTTTTCAACAAAAAGCACTGGCAAACAACTCAGAAGTGAGATCAAGCACCATCCCCACCATTCTCTTTAGAGCCTCTTCCCAAACAACCAGCCTCATCTCAGATTTAACCAGTGGTGAGCTGGAGCCGGTTCGCACTGGTTCGCGCAAACCGGTTGTTAAATTTTGAAGCAGTTTTAGAACCGGTTGTTAACCTGCTTCCCTGCAGGGGGCGCTGAAGCTTTGATGGGCTCCGGCCGGGAAGTGATGTAATTCCTCCTCCGGCCACCGGGGGCGCTGCGCTGCGGGAGCCATGTGGGCTGCCGCATGGCCCTGCGCAGGAGCCCTGGTGCTGCTGCTGCGCCCCCGACCCCTGGCCCTGGGGCTCCCGCTGCTCCCTGGTGGGCCCCCGGCTGTTCTGCTGGGCCTGGGCTGCATCCTGCTGCTCGGGCTGCTCCGAGCCGCTCTCCCCGTGAGCACCCACCACCCTGCCTCCAGCCACCCCCGCACCCCCTGCCCGCAGCCAGCCCCTGCCTCCAGCCCCTGCCGCACCCCCTGCCTGCAGCCAGCCCCTGCCTCCAGCCACCCCCGCACCCCCCGCCCGCAGCCAGCCCCTGCCTCCAGCCACCCCCGCACCCCCCGCCCGCAGCCAGCCCCTGCCTCCAGCCACCCCCACACCCCGTGCCTGCAACTAGCCCCTGCCGCACCCCCTGCCTGCAGCCAGCCCCTGCCTCCAGCCACACCCTGCACCCCCTGCCCACAGCCAGCCACCCCCGCACCCCCTGCCCTGCCTGCAGCCAGCCTCTGCCGCACCCCCTGCCCTGCCTCCAGCCACCCCCTGCCCCCCACCCTGCCTCCAGCCACCCCCGCACTCCCTGCCTCCAGCCAGCCTCTGCCACACCCCCTGCCTTGCCTCCAGCCACCCCTGCCACCAGCCACCCCCGTACCCCCTGCCCTGCCCGCAGCCAGCCCCTGCCGCACCCCCTGCCCTGCCCGCAGCCAGCCCCGCACCCCCTTGCCTCCAGCCAACCCTGCACCCTCCTGTCTCCAGCCAGCGCCACACCCCCTGCCCTGCCTGCAGCCAGCCCCGCACCCCCTTGCCTCCAGACAACCCCACACCCTCCTGTCTCCAGCCAGCTCCGCACCCCCTGCCCTGCCTGCAGCCAGCCCTGAGCCCCCTGCCTCCAGCTAGCCCTGCCCCACGCCACTGTCTGCAGCTGGCCCCACGTCCACTGGTGCCCTGCAGTTCCCAGGGCAGTAACCCTGCGCACCTGCTTCAATGAGGGGGGCAGGGAGCAGCTGGGACCCACGCATGTGCACACCCTAGGGTGACCAGACAGCAAGTGTGAAAAATCAGGACAGGGGTTGGGGGTTAATAGGAGCCTTTTTTAGAAAAAGACCCCAAAATCGGGACTGTCCCTATAAAATCGGGACATCTGGTCACCCTAGCACACCCCCAGGGAGTGGCGGGGACCCACACATGTGAAACGGAGCTCTAGTTCAGGCCCATCTTTTTAAAAAAGAACTTTAGGCAGGGTTAACATACATCCGTATTTTCCCGGACAGGTCAGGCGTTTTGGCTCTTAAATCGCCATCCGGGAGGAATTTTTAAAATTTAAAATTCCTCCCAGGAAAATATGGACGTATGGTAACCCTGTTGGTAGAAAAAATATACACTGGGGCACATCCCTTAAATCAGAACTTTTTATAGGGAATCAATCGGTTGTTAAGATTTTGGCAGCTCATCACTGGATTTAACTCTGTTGAGTGTTATCCAGCTCACTCTCATTTGTGTTCTAGTAGAGACATGCTGAGTAAATAAAATAAAATTTCTAATACATAATCTGTTGTTTTCCAGTAGTACCAAGACAGATAGTTTGTGCCCTGTGATATTCTTTCTAAACTACATTTTCTATTCTTTCTATTCATTTGAATTCTGAGTTTACACAGTATTTAATAAGTCATACGATAATCAGAGGCTTAAACTTCACCAAACAAATTAATTACAAAGCACCTCACTAAAATTATATTAAAAATATGATATTAAACTCAGAGTCAAGATATTTAGAATTAAACCTGCTTAATACAGATTACTGGGCCCACTCCATTGTGCATAGCTGTTGCAACTCATAGAATCTTGTATTAGACTGCCTAAAAATGGTTGGCAAATCACAAACATGCTCACAGGTGACTTCCTAGTTTGCCTCCATGCTCGGTTTTTGTTTTTTGCATTCAAAAGGTATAAAAAGAAATCTGTTTATTTATGTGGTTGTAAAACAACTAACATGATTGTCCACTTTTGAAACAGTCCATTTTTCAGATGGGTTGAATCCTACACTACATCTACAAAGTGTGTTTGAGAGAGAAATTATAACCCTGCTCCCTGGCAGCTGGAAGACTCCAGTCATCTATGTCTGTGGCTTCCCGGAATCAGGAAGGCAACAGGAGTTTCTTTGTGAAACTTAATTCTAATTGGCACAGATTTCTGTCCTCATGAGGTGGGAGCTAGGCAGAGGATAAGCAGGAATATAATTGTGACTATTATTATATAAACTAAAAGCTAGAAACATGAGACAAAGGCTGGAGGGGTGTATTACAGAGGTTGGTAAGTCACTCCCTAATTGATTTTCAACTTTGGCTGATGGAAACCCTATGTGGTTCATTGAAATTGTATCTAAAACAATCCTTATGTATCTTTTTTATACGTTGGCTGAAGCAAGCCTCATTTTTTTCTGAGGACAAGACAACCACCTATTACTGTGTTTAAATGCTGTTGTGCAAGTTTCCTTTCTTTTGGTCTATTGACTGGGCCATCCTAATGTCTACTTGCAAAGCATAAGCTAGGCTTTGTATGAAAAGAACAGTAACTGCAGACGGCACTTCAGACCTGTATCACTGCCAGTTGTCATTTGTGGCCACGTTAGCAAAAGGTGACAATTTCTGACTTAGGCAGTGTAAGAATCCAATGTACAAAGTGTAATCCAGTTTCTTTACTATTAGTCTAATTATCATTAACTTTGTTTATTAATTATTATACAAAATATTTAACGTTACACATAAAAGGACTTACTGATTTTGAACTGGCATTGAAAAACGCTCTACACGGCTTACAATGTCTCACCTTGTTGTACATAGTATAGTTGAAGCTGGGTCAGGCCCAGAATATTAAAGAGACAAGTTGGGTGAGGTAATATCTTTTATTGGACCAACTTCTGTTGGCGAGAGAGACAAGCTTTCAAGCCACACAGAGCTTTCCCAAACTACAAGCACTGTGTTGCTTGAAAGCTTGTCTCTCTCAACAATTGGTCCAACAAAAAATACCTCACCTGTATCGTTGCCTTTTTTTCAACCTGAATGGGTAGTCAAAGTTCAGGGCCCTGGGGATGTTCCAGTTGGAAGCAGAAATGATGAAGTCTGTTGTTTTCTTAGATGTGATCTTGCTTATTTGCAAGGAATGTACACAGTACAGTATCTCTGAACACAAAAGGAACCACAAACAAAAAAATCCCCCGTTTCTTAGTTTATAGCGTCTAAGTTTCTTTCGCCAACATCAGACCCCAAAGCTCTTTCTCTAGCTTTTTCCAGTGTCACCCTGTGCTTACAGGCTCCTGCTCAGATTTCTTGCCTCTCCCTCGCTCTCATTTTCTGTGTGATCTCTTTTCCTCACACACCCATACCCAAAACAATAGTCAATCACAAGCTCCTGGGTGGGTTCACACACATCTTTGTATATGCTTAGAGTTATGTTAACTGAAAGGTGAGTTCATACCTGTCAATCTCAATGACGTTTTAACTCAACCCGTAACAAGGTTTCACCTAGCTCAGAACACACACACCCCCCACACACATCTGAGCTTTACTCATCATCCTAATGAGGCCTACAATGGTGACACCTAATAATCCATCCCAAGCAGAAAGAAAAGAAATAATTTAACAAATTACAAATGATGCAAGCTTAATTAGTTACATATACAGTGTATTTTTATGACTAAAGAAATCAATTTATGTAATGCTTAAAAATATTAAATTATAAGCTATTAAACTAATACAGGTTTCAGAATGGTAGCTGTGTTAGTCTATATCAGCAAAAAAAATTGAGGCGTACTTGTGGCACCTTCGAGACTAACAAATTTATTTGGGCATAAGCTTTCGTGGGCTAAAACCCACTTCATTGGATGCATGCAGTAGAAAATACAGTAGGAAGATATATCTACACAGAAAACGTGAAACAATGGGTGGTGCCATACCAACTGTAAAGAGACCGATCAATTAAGGTGGACTATTATCAGCAGGAGAAAAAAACTTTTGTAGTGATAACCAGGATGGCCCATTTCCAACAGTTGACAAGAAGGTGTGAGTAACAGTAGGGGAAAAAATTAGCATGGGGAGATAGTTTTACTTTGTGTAATGACCCACCCACTCCCAGTCTTTATTCAAGCCTAATTTAATGGTGTCCAGTTTGCAAATTAATTCCAAATCTGCAGTTTCTCATTGGAGTCTGTTTTTGAAGTTTTTTTGTTGGAGAATTGCGACTTTTTAGGTCTGAAATTGAGTGACCAGGGAGGTTGAAGTGGACACTGGGCTTGATGGACCTTTGGTCTGACCCAGTATGTCCGTTCTTATGTTTTTATGTTCTTATGTAAAAAAGTGCACAAAAGCATCACAGATATGCCCAAAGTGCTCAAATCAAATGCCTCAAATATTTAGCCTAGCCATACCAGACCTGGCAGATAGGTGGAGTAATAGAGGATAAAGGATACTCAGTAAGCCTTGCTGGATTCCTGAAAAGAATTTGAGCAATGGTAGAAGTGCAGTTTTCTGCAGAGAGCTCCTTCACCTAATGCTGCCATGGAGAAAGTGACTGGAACATTCAGAGGACAATGTTGATACCCATCACAGGGTGGTATATAATAATATTAGGGGGCCCAAGGATGTAGGCAGAAGGTAGAATACTGCAGAAGGTAAACAGAATAATTAAATTATTCAGCAATAAAAGAATCAGATGTAGTAATGTATATATAGATACACACAAAAACTATGTTAAAAGAATATTAAGACTACGAAGTCAAGCACTCAAGAGCTAACGGTCTTTTAACATGGGTTTCTGTGTATATAAAAAGTACGTATATGGTGTGTGTTTGCGTTTGTTATATATCTATGGAGCCACCTATGGATGGAGACCACTCACGGAACCAGGCTATCATGCTTTCATTTCCATGTAGTTTATTTCTTTTAAAACATACTTCATCTGTGAGGTTTATAAACTAGACCTTTCACCTCTAAGAAATATAGAAGAAAAAGAATCTAACACATAAAATATACAAGAAGTGCTAAATACAACTGAATCACTTGTTTTTTGTTGCATCCCATCCTTCATCTATATTGCTTATTTAGTTTGTTAAGTTATTTAGGGGGGCCCTTGCCTCTGTATTTGTCTGTAAAATGTATTTGGTGCTATATAAATAATATACGCATGCCATAGACATATAAAAACACTTACTATTAGATGCTGACAGTTTGCATATACTCATATAGATCTTCATCTATTAGCTTGGAGGTGCTTTTGGGCAAGTACCAGCCATCAAATGCAGTGATAATTCTGCTGGGCGTTACTTTTTCTGACACTAAGTTCTCTATTAGAAATAGTTGGGGGCTTCAAAACAACTTAGTTTTGCATGGCAGTTTGATCTTCACTCCCAGGTTGGGTGGGAAATGTCTCTCTATAAAATATATTGGTGTTGTTTGGTTAGTGGGAACTGGTTTCCTGTTACTGCCCTTCCTCTCGTTGATAGACTCAACTCAGAACCTGCCCATCACCATATAAAATCACAAGAATGGTCATACTGGGTCAGATCAATGGTCCATCTAGCTCAGTATTCTGCCTTCCAACAGTAGCCAGTGCCAGATAATTCAGAGGGAATGAACAGAATAAGGTAATTATTGAATGATCCATTCCCTGATGTCCAGTCCCAGCTTCTGGCAGTCATAGTCTTAGGAACACCCAGAGCATAGGGTTGTGTCCCTGACCATTTTGGATAATAGCCACTGATGGGCTGTTGAACTTGTCTAATTATTTTTTGAACCCAGTTATATTTTTGGCCTTCACAACATCCCCTGGCAACAAGTTCCACGGGTTGACTGTGAGTTGTGTGACGAAGTACTTACTTATGTTTGGTTTCAGAGTAACAGCCGTGTTAGTCTGTATTCGCAAAAAGAAAAGGAGTACTTGTGGCACCTTAGAGACTAACCAATTTATTTGAGCATAAGCTTTCGTGAGCTACAGCTCACTTCATCGGATGCATTCGATGAAGTGAGCTGTAGCTCACGAAAGCTTATGCTCAAATAAATTGGTTAGTCTCTAAGGTGCCACAAGTACTCCTTTTCTTTTTACTTATGTTTGTTTTAAACCTGCTGCCTTTTTATTTTATTAGGTGATCCCTGGTTCTTGTGTTATGTGAAGCAATAAATAACACTTCCTTATTCACTTTCTCCACACCAGTCATGATTTTATAGGCCTCTATCATATTCCCGACGAGTCATCTCTTTTTGAAAAGTCCCAATCTTATTAATCTCTCCTCATATGGAAGCTATTCCATACCCCTAATCATTTTGTTGCTCTTCTCTGTACTTTTTCCAATTCTAATATATCTTTTTGAGATGGGTGACCACAACTGCATGAAGTATTCAAGGTGTGGGCATAACATGAATTTATATAGTGGCATTATGATATTTTCTGTCTTATTATCTATCCCTTTCCTGATGTTTCCTAACATTCCTTTTTTGACTGCCGCTGCATATTGAATGGATGTTTTCAGAGAACTATACATGATGATTCCAAGATCTCCTTCTTGAGTGGTTAGAGCTAATTTAGACCCCTATAGTTGGAATTATATTTACCATTGTACGTTACTTTGAATTTATCAACATTGAATTTCATCTGCCATTTTCTTTCCCAGTCACCCAGTTTTGTGAAATCTCTTTATAACTCTTCATAGTCAGCTTTGAACTTAACTATCTGAAGTTCTTTTGTATCATCTGCAAACTTTGCAATCTCACTGTTTACCCCTTTTTCCAGATCATTTATGAATATGTTGAACAGAACTGGTCCCAGTACAGATCGTTGAAGGACCCCTCTATTTAACTCTTTCTGAGTTAAAACTGGCCATTTATTCCTACACTTTGTTTCCTACCTTTTAAACAGTTACTGATCCATGAGAGGACCTTTCCTCTTATCCCACGACTGCTTAATTTGCATAAGAGTCTTGGTGAGGAACCTTGTCAAAGGCTTTTTGAAAGTCCAAGTACACTATATCCACTGGATCACACTTGTCCATGTTTGTTGAAACCTTCAAAGAATTCTAACAGAATTCTAGTAGTATCAGATACCACTGCCAGTATAATGATGCCCTTCCTGCTGCATGACATGACAAACACTACCTGCATATGCAGCCTTTACAGCAATTTTTTCCCAGAACAGGTTTTCACCAGGTTTCTCCAGTGGGTCTGCCTCTTTACCTCTCCCAACATGAGCAGTAATGGGCAACTAGCAACCTAGCACTTTCTACCTGCCCATTGAGTGAAGTCAACAAATGTGGAGAGCCAGTGAAAGGTAAGGAAATTTTATGCACAACTGATCTAGTGTCTCATTCTTGAATAAAATTCCTAGTGCAAGTGATTAGACTTAAATGCAAAGATTCCACATAAAATATGCACAAAACCCGTTGAAGGGTTTTAAAATTTCTCTGTTCAATAACATTTGTGACATAATGAGATTTAGCTTATGCTTACGAGCTTCTGAGACGAATATTTCAACATTCCACCTGGTACAGCCTCCCCTTAATGGTCGTAAGCAGTTTGAAAAAGCCATGGAAAGGCCATTAAAACATCAGTGGATGCACAATTTTCATATTAAATTTGTCTGTACCAGTACCTTTAATACTTTTGTACAGTATATAGATAAGACAGGATGGTTCAGGGTCATGAGTTATGTTGAGTGATCTAGGACAGTAGTTCTCAAATATTTTTGTGCAGTTTTAAACAAGGCCATCTAACTTAAAATGGAAAAATGATCACAAAGTTTCTGTTTTTAGTTCAGTGCTATTGTAAATCAAATGAATCATGCAAAATTAAAATTGTAACAGTGCCATCCCCGTAATTTAATCACTGGTTAATTTAATTTTTGTTTTATTTAATCAAAACCACTGGAATCAGCTCATTTGTATTGTAAATTACACAACTTCTGTCCTTTATTTCATATACTGTTGATCACTTATGGCAGGTGTGATTAGATAATTAAATCACTGGCCATATGAAATTGCCATTTAATCAATAGGCAAGGTCAACATTTCAAAATATGATACAAAAAGATGCAGGACATTAAAAACTGACTAAAATTGTAATGTTTTAGACATTGTTATTGACTATATGGTCATTAACACTGTAATAAACTGTCTGGTGCTTTTGTGTTCTGTTGCTATTTATTGGTTGTATGATCAAACTTGCTGCAGTATTTATTGATTATGTCTAGCAGTGATTTAATGGAATTGGACCTTTAGGTCAGTTACTAGGTGGTGGTCTGATTGTTTTTGAGTCAAAAGCCTATGGTGCATATATGTAGTTACCTGATAACTGTGGAGCTATATTTGTAGAAGATTATAATGTAGAGTTGCTCCCTAATAAGGGACAGTATTATGAACATAAGAATTTGGAGATGTGCCCTGATGGCGGGGGTTGAGTACACTGCATGGCTGTGTGCAGCAGTTCAACAGAGATACACCCTGGTTCGTTTTACTGAAGTTTTATTCCTTTCTCATTCACTGGCTTGTTATTTAATGAACACCAAGATACTTACATGGTGTCAGAAGTGAGAAAGAACGAGAAGGAAACTGCAGCCATTTTGAAGTTAACTCCTGTGTTTGCAACTGAAAACGGACACAAAGGGAGGCACCTGAGAAGCATGTGGAGCACCAGGCACAAAGGCTTTTGCATGTATTTGGTGAGCACAATAGTAGCTTGACTAGCTTAAGAAGGGAGAACAGAGCCAAAAATGGACGTGTTGCAACCTCCATCCAGTCTGCAATTGTCAGGCAATGTTGCAAAGAACTGGAAAAATTCAGACAGAAGTTTGATTTGTATTTAGCAGCCATCATGGCAGAGGAGAAAAGTAATAACATGAAATCATCAAACTTTTTGCATGTTGTTGGGGGAGGAATCATTGGATATTTATAACAACTTTAAGTTTGAAGAAGATGAAAGCATGAAGTTAAGTAAAATATTGAATACATTTGAGGAACATTGCCAAAAAGGACTGAGACCTTTGAGAAACACAAAATTTTACATGCATGCAAAAAACTGATGGCACCCTAGAGCAAAATGTCACAGAATTAAGGAAACTCAGTAGAACCTGTGACTTTGGTGAGCAGACGTCTCTAATCAGAGATAGAATCTTTTGTACCATTAAAGACAATGTGTTAAGAGAGAGTCTGCTTCGTGAAGGAAACTTAACTTTAGAAAAAGCTCTCCAAATATGCAGGGCAGCAGAAACTGTAAAAGCACAAGCCAAAGAGCTGAATTTACCAGAAGGGGTAATCCATATACAGGGTAAAAAAGAATATAGCCAGAATAGGTCAAATCAAAGAGTGAAAAACACTGCAAAAAGAGGAAGACTGGGTACAGATGGTCATGTGGAAGGTGTGGATCACAGCATGGTCCTGAACAGTGTGTTGCCTTTGAGAAACTCTGTCATAAATGTGGGGAAAATAATCATTTTGCAAAAAGCTGCAGAACCCAAATGCAGAAATGTCAAGTGAATTCAATTAAAGACAATCTGGTTGAGGCGCTTTTCATAGATGTACTAGGTTCTACCAAGCCTGATGAGAGGAACTGGATACTGCATAGGACAGTGAATGGAACAATTATGCCACTGAAATTAGACACAGGAGCTCAGATAAACAACCAGTTCCCTCCAGTTATCCATCCATGTAAAAAGGTGCCATTTGCACTCCGTGATAAACTCAAGGCCGAGCTTGCAAGGATGGAAGCAATGCAAGTAATATAAAAAATTGAGGAGCCAACAGAACGGGTGAACTCCCTAGTCATTGTGGAGAAAAATAACGGCAAGCTATGCATATGCTTAGCTCCCAGAAACCTCAACAAGGCTATAAAAAGAGAACATTTCAAACTATCAACCACAGAAGAGATTATGGCTCAATTTCCTAATGTTCAATATTTCAGTCAATTAGATGCTTCCTCAGGTTTTTGGCAGCTAAAATTAACTGAAGAAATCTCAAAGCTATGCACATTTAATACCCCATTTGGAAGATACAAATTCTTACGATTACCTTTCGGCAAAGTTCAGCATCAGAAGAGTACCACAAAACTATACATATGATCTTTGAACATATTCATAGTGTTGACACCTCAATGGATGACATCATTATCGGGTTCAATGAAAGAGGAGCATAATCGTGGACTTCAGGAAGTCCTGGATGCAACTAGAGCTGCAAAACTCAAAATAAATAGGGAGAAATGTGTTACAGAATTGACTTTTGTTGGAGACATTATTTCCAACAAAGGTGTAAAACCCGATAAGAGGAAGTTTTCAGCTATTGAAGTGATGCCACATCCTTAGTAAAAGAAAGATGTCCAACGGTTCCTGGGAATGGTTAATTATCTTGGAAAATCCATTCATAATCTAAATACCAAAGCAGCAGCTTTGAAAAAACTCCTAGAGAATAAAAATGAATGGTATTGGGGTGCAGAACAGGAGGAATCATGGGAAGGTTTAAAACAACTGATACAAAAACCAGTGTTAAAGTTCTATGCATCAGGAAGGCCTATTAAAATCTCAGCAGATACTTCACAGTCTGAGTTAGGTGCAGTGATTTTCAGAAGCATGAGGATTGTTGGCAACCAGTAGCATACAAATCACTGACTGAGGCATAAACCAGATATGTACAGATTGAAAAGGCGCTTTTAGAAATATTGTTTGTCTGTGAAAGTTTCAGTCAGTATATTTATGGACAGACAGTGGAAGTTGAAATGGACCACAAGTCCCTGATAGTGTTATTTAGGAAACCACTAAATGACTGTACCTTAAGGATTCAAAGAATGATGATAAAGCTGGAAAAGTATGATTTGGTTGTAACCTGCATGCCCGGTAAATTCATGTTCACTGCAGATGCACTTTCCAGAGCAGTGGCTCCCACGAAACCAGAGAAGACTTTAGAGACAGAGATGTAAGCCTATAGAGATCTGATTCTAAAGTCAATTCCCGTAGCTAACAGGAAACTACAACAAATAACAGAGGAAACTGAGAAAGATGAATCATTGGGAATCCTTAAAGAAGTGATAATTAAAGAGCAGCCTGAAGAATAAGCAGTTGCTGTCCAAGTATAAGAGACTATTGGGACCACAGACATGAACTTACTGTGATAGATGGGGTGATTTTCTGGGCAGTAAGGCTGTAATTCCAATAAGCCTCCAAAAATAAATGCTACAGAAGATCCATGAGGATCATTTAGGAATTGAGAAGAGCAAACAATGACCACAAGAGGTGCGGATCAATCACAACATCACTAATTACCCCCAATCAGATGGACTTGTGGAAAGGTCTAAACAGACCGTAAAGAACCTTATGAAAAAGACTTTTGACGGGAGTGGTTGTGTGTGTTTTGTATAAAGTGTTACTGATTTACTGAAGTATACCCCTGGAGAATGACTTTTCTCCAGCTCAGCAGTTAATGGGAAGAAGGATCAGATCTAATTTACCAATTACTGATAACTTGCTGAAATCTCATAACAATGAAACCGTACAGAAGATGAAAGAAAATCAGAAGTGGAAGCAGAAATATTATTTTGACAAAATGGCCTGTGATCAACCATCTCTTAATCCAGGTGATAGAGTGTGCCTCTGATGCTTGGGACCAAAGGGGTATCATTAATAAACCGCTGTATCCAAGGTTTTATGTAGTTGAGACAGGAGGACACATTTTGACATAAATCGATAGGATTTACGAGTAATCCCAAAAAGTTCCAACACATTCACAGTAGATGTGGACTCCAGCATTTCCCACCTGACTGATTCTTTATCAATGCAAAGGAGACACTGTCAAGGAACAAGAGAACTACTGAGGCTCTAATGAAAGGCTGATACTGAGAAGATCAGATCGGGAGATTAAACATCCTGAAAGACTCATCGAGACTTGCTATCCTGCCTGGAGAAGGGGTATTTGAGGAAAGTGAGTGGTAAAGACTCACTTGCAAGTGATGTGCTGGTATCTTCTCCTCTCAAGGTAGTTGACACAGTTGGTTTATGGAAATTCACTACATGGGATGAGAATTTAATGCATGTGTTATTAGATAGTTGTTAGCTGTATATAGATATAGATAATGAGTTAATTTTTTTCTTTAAGAGGGAAGATGTAGAGATATGTTTGTAAAATATTATAATTTAGAGATGTTCCCTCATAAGGGACAGTATTATGAACATAGGAATTTGGAAATGTGCCTTGGAGGCAGGAATTGGGAACACTGCATGGCTGTGTCAACTCTTCATCAGGGATGCTCTCCAGTTTGTTTTATTAAAGTTTTATTCCTCTCTCATTCACTGGTTTGCTATTTAATAAACCCCAAGATTATAATAATAACTGTGGTTTCAGTTTTATTCAGCCACAGAAAATCACACTGTGAATGAAATGCAAGCTGTCTTTTTGTTATTTTTTTATTGATTGTTCTGAATTGTCATTCATTTTTGTTATTTGTTGCTACATGGATTACAACTAGTGGGAATTCTCTAGAATATGCTCAGTTCTTCTGTAACATCACAAGACTTGTCACCCTGGAGATAGCACACAATCTTGACATGGTGTTTTTTTGAAGTCACAGATGTCTCAGGCCAGGGTCTTGTCTCTGGAGCTAACAATCAGCATTACTTGCCTTTCTTTTGGGTTGTCTTTCTCAGCTAGCCCTGTCATGACTGATCATCTTAATGTCATCTTAGACTGTCCAGTCAGATCCCCCATCTTGTCAAATGTTGAAAATCATAGAAGTATCTTGTTTAATTACATTCTGTTCTTTTTATTAGTTCCAGTCTTTCTTGACGGTGTAGTCTTTCATCTCCCAAATATATCCATATTTAAGAACATAAATATTGTGTGTTTGTGTATATGTCCTGATGCTGCTTCCTGATCTTCTGTGCTCTGAGATGGCTTCCCTAATTTCTCTCAGGCATTCATTTCAACTGTTTTTATAGCTCTCTCACCATCTCCTCCATAATGGAAAGCAATTTGTACTTCATAGGCTAGAACTTCAACAGCAGCACAAAAAGTATTTAAATCTGCCTTAAAGTAGTACCCAAGGATTCACTTGTCGTATGGGAATCCCTGATCCCTCTCTTATAAACATAAAGGGTGATCTCAGAAGATGTATGTTATATGTAAGAAGTATGTTGAGTGTGGGGCCAGCATGCAGTGCATTCCAGTGATCCTATGCAGCAGCTGGCAATCCCCAGGATTGTGGGGGAGTGTAGTGGGGCAATTGCCCCACTCCTGGAGAAAAGGGTTAAAATCAGCCCGGGAGAGGGCTGCTGCTGGGGAAAAGCTGATTGGCCAAGCAGCCTCAGCTGTGGCCACACCCCAGTTAGGGCCCAGCTGGCCCTTATAAGAGTGCAGTGGGCCAGGAGCAAGTAGAGTCTCTTCTTGGGAGATGGGCCTGGCTGCTGGGGAGTGTACCAAGACTGGAGCAGGGCTGGGGGAAAGCCAGAGGAGCTGGGAAGCTCTGGCCTGGAAACCCCCCAGGCTGCAGGCCTTGTTAAAAGCCAAGAAGGGTACGGGGTTGCAGAGGGTGGCACAGGGGTAGGCAAAGGCAGCAGGACCAAACCCTCTTGCTGGTGATGAGTGGCACTGCAGTTTGCCCCAGGGAAAGGGGGCTAGTTGATGACTGACAGTGGTCATAGACTGAGGTGAGATGGGGATAGAGGGTGGGGGTTCCCTGGGGAGGGGAGACCCAGATCTGTGGGGGTACTGCCAGGGGGCAGCACCCCATCCTGAAAGGGGCACCAGGGTTCAGGAGGGACTTGGGGCCCAGCAGCAAGCAGGACACCAGCCTGCAGAGGACACCCTGGAGGCTGGAAATGCTAATTCCCTGGATGACCAGCAGGAGGTGCTGCAGGGGTGAGTCCTGCTCTGTGACAGGGAGATAGAAAGCTGAGAATCCAGCCCCATATATTTAATCCTTCTCTTCATTTATAAACAGGAAAATCGTACACATTCCACATGGACTAGTTCAGATCTTTTAGTAGCTATTGATGTTCCATTTGTTGCTTTTCACTTTAGGGATATCTTTTCACTTATAGGAAACTGTTAGTGGCAAAATGTGAACTGTTACCTAAGAATGTCAGCATTTGCTATCTTTGAGCTCAAAAACAATTACAGGGTAATGTTCGGTTTCCCTTCCAAAATAATCAGTCTGTAAATATTGTTAAATAGAAATATTTAACCACTGACTTCCAACTTAGAGCTGGTTAGGCATTTTTCAATGAAGTTTTTTTTTTTTGCTACAAAATGCTATTGCTGAAATAGGACCTTTTCACAGAAACATACCACTTTTAATTAAATTTCATGAGAAAAGGGTTCTCAGGCCCAGGATGGAATTTTGAGAGAGAGACTGACCCCCATCCTTTCCAGAAAAGCCAATATCCTGCTGGTTAGGCCGCTTGCTGAAGATACGGGAGGCCCAGATTCGAATCCTGGCTTTGCCTGAGTCAGACAAGGTGAATTGCTTTACCACCAGTTTATTGGCTATTCTCAGGTAAGCCTCTCAATCTTTCCTATTGGAGCTGTTCCACTTTGTATAACTAATTATCTATATCTTGCAACAGAGACTTGACCTTGTCTTCCACATCCCACTGAGTGCCCTAATCACTGGGAAACAGAGTCAGTCTTTCTCTCTGGCCCAGCAAATGTTCATACAAAGCGGAACAGCTCCTACATGGGGGAGAGGTGGGCAGTGTGAGACTGACACTATAGCAGTGGTGGGCAACCTGTGGCCTGTGGGCCACAAGTGGCCCATCAGGGTAATCCGCTGGCGGGCCACCAGTTTGTTTACATTTGCACAGCTGCCTGCAGCTCCCAGTGGCCACGGTTCACTGTTCCCAGCCAATGGGAGCTGTGTGAAGCGGCGGCCAGCATGTCCTTGAGGACCGCTCCGCTTCCCACAACTCCCATTGTCTGGGAACGGCGAACCACGGCCACTGGGAGCTGAGGGCAGCAGTGCAAATGTAAAGAAACTGTCCGGTGGCTCGGCAGCGGATTACCTTGATGGCTCACTTGCGACCTGCAGGTTGCCCACCACTGCTCTATAGCATGGTGGTTAGGGATGTTAGAGACCAAGATCCCACTCATTTGGGATGTTAGAGACCAAGATTCAACTGCCTGATCTACCTGGGTGCCCTGAACACTGAGCTATAGCTATCCTAAGATAGGGTGTCTCTGGTTTTCACTGATTTTTTTTTCCTTGGGTTTGCCATGATGTGAAATAGGAAAATTTTTGAAATTTCAAAAATTTTCCTGGGATGGGAAAACCATTCCTTGCCAGCTCCACTCTAACTCATATCACACGTCTTTTGTTTTCACTTTGAACCAAATCCAGGTCACATTGAAGCCAAGGGCAAAATAACCTTTGACTTAAATGGGACCAGGATTTGGCCCTTTGTTGCTCTTTCTCCTGAAACTGGTTTCTTGTGGCTTTTTGGAGCAGTGTTTCTAGAATACATGGCCAGCCAAAAAGGGAGCAAATCTTTAGTTCCTTGTTAAAACACCTTTTAGTACTCAGAGTTATTATTAAAATCACTTAGTTAAAAGTCAGAAAATGTTTTAGTTGTAATTTACTTTGTTTTGATTTGTTTTGTCAATGTAACTGTAAAATTGTTTTATAAACAATCTCATGAACTCTGCGCTTTTTTCAACTAACCAAAAATATATAGTGAGGAAAAACTAACATTGTATAAGGATTATAGTAAGTAAATTAAAATGAATTTTAGTAGGAGAAGCTAAAAAGAGGCAACTTGTCAAATCCAACCGGCAAACCTCTCAAAGTTAACAAGACAGTAAACTTGACATTGCATAGTATTTGACATACAGCGGTATTTTTAATATTTACATTTTATCCCAAAACATTTACCTGAGAAGGTCATGGTGTTAAATTTGGAGACATTTACAGCAATTGCCAAATGTTTACTATCTACATGAATGTCATGTTTCTTAGTCAAAAGAAGGTTGATGTGCTAAATGTCAATTATTTCAACTTGTTTGATGGCAGCACAGATTGCCAAGGAACATAAAAAGAGGTTTAATAAATATAATATACACTGCTACCCATTAATCTTGCCTAGCAGAGGGTGGAGTTTCATGTATAGAGGATTTATGACAAGTAACAGCACAGGGCACTAAAACTCAATTATTGCTATGCTGGATGAAGGCATTATCATTAACTGGTGGAGGCAGTAGCTTGTTTGTTCTGGTACTGCTGTCAAACTCGGGAAAGCATCAGGGACAATGAAATTATTTTAGGAAATTGTATCCTGATTTTTTTCTATGTACTATTCTGCCCCTCCTAGAATTTGAGGAATACCTAGAATTATATTTACAAAAGTCTACCTGTTCTTACTATTCATGATAATGATAGGAACTATGAATAACTACATTTTGCTAGAGCTCTGAGTATTTAGAACTAATCCAAATGTTACACTTTTATAAGGAAATGGAATTAAATGAAAGTGTTAATATGTTACATCTATAGAACTCTTTTCATGCTGAAAGATCCCAAATCTCTTTATAAACACAGAGGACTACTAAAACACAGCTATTCCAGGGCACATAGTGGAAGCCAATCATTGCACATCAGGAACATTTTGGTCAAGTCACCAATGCAAACCACCTGAAAAGTGTTGAGACCTCTGAAGTATGTGCAGATCAATCAAGGAGTCTGTTTTTAAGGATCTTTCCAAATACTGTACACAGAATAAACTGCATTGTGCTTCGTTTATGTTCCTCAGAAGCCAGAAGGTCTGAGCTATCCTTATTAGGACTTGAACCAGTTGTTCCATGAACTCTAGGCACAGTATTTCAAACATAAAATATAGTTCACTAAGCTATCCCTTCTGGCAAACAATGGTTTCAAGGTAATATCGTTATGATAAATTCAGTGTTTATATTTTCATTTTAATGAACTATGTATTAAATTTACTACACTTAAAAAGATGTGATATACCTTCCTGTAAAATTCAACCCCATTTGATTGATCAATCGGATTTTGTACAGATTTAAAAGAAATCTAAACACTGTAACAAATGAAAAACTGATGAACATCAATATACTATATGTGAATACTAAGAAAAGAAAAAGTTCCAGTAAAACAGCTTCTTAGAGAAATACAGTATCATAAAACCATGAGACCTTTGTATAATGTTTCCCCAGTGTATCTGTGTAAAAAATGAGTTACATATTTCTAGAAGTGAAAATGAATCATTAGTAAGTACAGCTATAAGTTTCTTCATCTTGAAAATACTTATCCGCTTAGAAGAACAAAGCATTTAGAGGGTGGAAACTTCCAGTAGTAAGAAGGGAAAGCAAAACCAGCTGAGTGAAACTTATTTCCATCATTCCACAAATGGTTGTGTTTTCTCCCAAAAGAAACAGAGTAGAGGATTTCTCCCATCTCAAACTGGTCATTAGTTATATTCTGGTTTATGATAGTCACATAGATAAGATTGGAAGGATTAGATTTTCATCAGTAAGTGTAGATGAACATAGGTTTCATGCTACACACACAAACCAACAAAAATATCCCATTGATAATTGAGATTTACAGATACATAAAGTAATAAAAATGCTGCTTGATAACATAGTTTGATTTAAGGATATTTACTTTGATTTTGACATGTGATGACATTTTGTGTTTTAATGGTTATAAAAATATTTATCTACTTTCATTAAATAACTATGATCTGACCTCCACCCCTACACACAATTTCCCTCAACTGTGAAAATGCAGTGAAAAAACAAAAAACCTCCTTAAAACAAATAATTTTGCACAACTGTGAAAATTTAATTAGATGAAACTAAAAAGTGCTTAAAAACAAACAACAATAGTATTTTTTGAGCTTTTATATATATAAATTCTGCCAAACTTCTGTATAGAGTAGGTATTGAGACAAGACATCTTCTAGCAAATTAGATAGAAATTGGAGAAAATATTGTCCTAAATCTCTATTTTGCCCATGCAACAGAGGAAAACATTATGACCAAACCATTATGTATAAATACCAAGGAGAGAGGGTGCAAAGGAGACTTTTATTCAACTGGTATAAATTGTTCCACACACCTCACTTTCTCAAGGTTTTTTTTTTTAATTTGTGCTTCAAGCCTTTGCCTTTGTTTCCCATTTCTTTCCTTCCAATTCCCAATCCAAGGTGAAGAAACACAAGATCATAAAAAAGAGATGATGGAAAGAAAGTCCTCCTAACTAAAATAATCGTGCAGACTATGGATCGGCCACAGTGGACAGTGTGATCCTATCCAACTCACTTCATTTATGGACCCCTTGCTCAGGATCCCAGCAGGCAGGTCCTTTGAAGGGAGGAGGTGCTGTAGTTCTGCTGCAGGCCAGCATGCATCTTCCACCTGTATCCAACCTTTTAACCGCCTACACCTCAGCTGTGGCGTGTGCAGTGTAAGGGCTCACCTTGGAATGTCAGTCCTCGGGCTTGGTTTCCAGGGGTATCCGACTTCCTCCAGACATTCTCCAAGATTCCTTTTGGGAAATTGGGGCTCTGTAGCAAGCTTGTTGGAAATGCTCCCTCTGATTCTGAGAGCTGGCTACAACAGCTTCCAGAGCACCACGTGCAAGCAACTAGAGGAATAGATAAGATATCAGGAAAGGGCACAAAAATGTCCAGACTAATCAGACCTGGTTGTTCTGCAAGCCACCATGCCCAATGACCGGCAGCTGGGCTACCCCATCCCCACTTCACTTGGGAGCCCACAATTTTCCCATACTCCCATAAGCAGCTGGCCATGGAGGAATGAGTGGGAGAGCAGTCCAGACATGTAGCCTCTTGACAACTATTTACTTCAGTTTCCACTGCGCCCTTAACAAAAAGTGTGGATCAGCCCTTATGTAAATAGTTGTTGCTCCTAGAAAGACGAAATGGCTGTTGGGGTGGCTGATTATATAACCTTGCCTCTTTCTCTACGGGATTAAGTAAGACAAACTGGCTCCTCCAGAAGAAGGCCCTTCCCTCTCCTATGGGTCTAGGGACCATCTATAAAGTGGGAACCCACTTAGGAATCAACTCACCAACTCAGAGAAGCGAACTCTTTTAAATATTCCACTTTATTTCTACGGCACAGCAACGGTGGTTTCTCCCTTAATATTCCCTCATAAGAAATATTTCATTATATCACCACTGTCCCTCTATCCCAAATTAATGAAGGACCCTGCAGACTGGTCAAGTATTTTCCAGTTGAACAACTTTCATCACAGAAAATGCAGTTTCTGCAATCAAAATTTTCCACAAGAAAATCTCAGTTTTGCTGAAAGTTTTCCACTTTCCGTAAGGAAAATCAACATGAAAGATTGTGTTTTATGTTCATTTGGTCCAAATCAGAATATTTTGTTTTGTTGACCTGACCCAAAACCATCTAATTTCAAATCAGTTCAATGAAACGTTCATTAGCATTTCCCTATCCGCGCATTACTTTATAGAAGTTGTGGTTCAGGGATGCATTCTCTCCTACAGGCCAGCAGCTGGTCCAACAGGTGGAACCATGGGCCAATAAGGCCTATAGGAAAATTTCTTCAGGCGCCTGAACATGTCTGCCCTACAGTAGACCTGCTCTACAAAATATTGTTCTCTGCACAGCATGACCTCACTCACACCGTATGTATGAAGTTATGCTGCACAGAGGATGCCATGCCTCTGCACAGCATGACCTTGCACACACGGAGCATGAAAAGTCATACCACCTGGAGAAAACCATTTTGTTTCTGTGTGTGGCCTACAGAGATGCTGCACAACTATGCATGCTGCCTGCATCACTGAAAATGTTGGACTGTCTAGTTATTTTGCAGATTTCTCTCTGATTGAGCTCTGTGCATCTTGGGCGATATGATCCAGGTTCCCTGGAAGACTATGAAGGAGAATGGGGGGCATCAGGCCTCCAAATTATAATGCTCTAATGGGAAAATACAGTGTTATGTTCAAATGACTCAAAACGAGGCATTTTTTATCATTTCAAAAAACCAAAACATTTAATAGATTCATAGATTCCAAGGCCAGAAGGAACCATTGTGATCATCCAGTCTAACTTCTTGTTTCATAGGCCATAGAAGAACTTCCCCAAAATAATTCCTAGAGCATATCTTTTAGGAAAAACATCCAAATCTTGACTGAAAAGTTGTCAGTGACGGAGAATCTACTACGACCCTTGATAAGCTGTTCCAATGATTAATTACTTTCACTGTTACTTATTTCCAGTCAGTATAAGGAATGTTGAAATGTTTAGAATGAAATCTAATTTTTTTAGAATTTCTGTTCTGTGAAAAATATTGAAATTTCAACTTTTCATCCCAATTTGGGACAAAAACAAGGTTGACATGTTGGATTTCCCACAGGAAATCACAAATTTTGTTCAGCTGTACTATCGGTTCTGACCACAGAAGTTACTCTTTCATGGAGGAAATTGCTAAAGTTCTGGTTTCCAGTAAACTAAAGAATAAGAAGTGTGAAGACCCTTTTCCTTCTTCCCAGCCTCTTTTAGTTCTTCTCTAGTTGTTCAGAACACACAATTTCCAAGCATAAGGACATGAAAAGTCACAGTAAAAGGTCCAAGAAACACAGAGAGGCTTCCTCAGATCCTCTTCCTTGGAGAAGAGAGAGCTTATGGACTTGAAGGAGGAACCTCAGACTAAGCTTTTTGAGTAGGAGTATGTTGAAACCATTCTGAAGAATGGTGATAAATTCTTTCCTTTAAAATAAGCTCCTGAAAGAGGTAAACCAGAGGATGTGGTAAGAAAGGGCAGTGAGACCAATCACAATTAAGTCTTACCTGGTTATACTCTCAAAATCGGATGCAACACTTGGATTTTGATTAATGACATGGCAATTTTAAAAGCCAACTCAGCAGTCTTTCATGCATCTGTTGCCTCCTCATCTTGTTTTAGAGTCAGGCTGGCATGTCTGGAGTAGAGTTGGGTGCATTTTTTTTTATTTTTAGCAATAGTAAATTCACTGAAAAACATTTTTCAGGGCACAGAAAATATTTCCAAAATGCAGGTTAACTACAGCAAATAGTTTTAGTCTGGAAAAAAAAAGAAATGTCAAACAGTTCATTGTGATCACTTGGAAACTAAATGTTTTGACTTTTCAAAAAAAATCAAATGTTTTGGTTTGAAATTTAGCTATATTTGTTCAAAAACAAACAAAATAAAAAAACAAAATCATTTTGGGTCAAATGAAATATTTTGTTTTGTTTTTCATTTCAGTAAGAAAAATGGAAACATTTCAGTTTTCATTCAAATCTAACCCATTTTCCCCTCGATTTTTCATTTCTGCCTCTGAACCGAAAAAATCAATTTTTTACTCAATTCTAGTCCAGACTCCCTATTGGACAGTCTCCAAGTTCAAGTTTAGAAAGTCCTTTTATGGCACACACTGGATAGCCCGAGATTTAAATCAAGAGTAAAGGATTATAATTCAGCATCACAATGCCACCTCTGGCTAAAGCCACAGAAAGCGGATTCCCAAGCATACCATATACTGATCACCATAAAATATAGTGGAGACAAGGAAATCTAGAGCCTACTGTGGATTTCAACACCCCTTTTGGTGAGCTACAATTGCAGGAGGGCTATCAAACCAGCAAAGGGTAAATTGAATCGAACAAAATGCATGAGAGACATGGATACCACAGGAAAATGCTCAGCTCCCTTCAAACAAGCAAGACAATAGTCTGATGTGATTCCACATATAGGGGGCATACAGCAGGATAGTACTGTCAAAGTGTTGCCAGACAAATGGGTCTCAGATATATCCACCCCTGTTTACACCCTAGAATTGAATGCAAATCCATATTCAAGGTTAAATGACATCTCTTATTTCCTCCAACCCTTTGAAACACCAGAGTATGAAGAAAGAAAAGGAGTACTTGTGGCACCTTAGAGAGTAACAAATTTATTTGAGCATAAGCTTTCGTGAGCTACAGCTCACTTCATCGGATGCATGCAGTGGAAAATACAGTGGGGAGACTTTATATACACAGAGAACATGAAACAATGGGTGTTACCATACACACTGTAACGAGAGTGATCAGGTAAGGTGAGCTATTACCAACGCGGGGGCGGTGGGGGGACAAAACAAAACAAAAACCTTTTGTAGTGATGATCAAGGTGGGCCATTTCCAGCAGTTGACAAGAACGTCTGAGGAACAGTGGGGGGGGGGAGGGCGGGCAATAAACATGGGGAAATAGTTTTACTTTGTGTAATGACCCATCCACTCCCAGTTTTTATTCAAGCCTAAGTGTCCAGTTTGCAAATTAATTCCAATTTAGCAGTCTCTCATTGGAGTCTGTTTTTGAAGCTTTTTTTGTTGAAGAATTGCCACTTTAGGTCTGTAATCGAGTGACCAGAGAGATTGAAGTGTTCTCTGACTGGTTTTTGAATGTTATAATTCTTGATGTCTGATTTGTGTCCATTTATTCTTTTACGTAGAGACTGTCCAGTTTGGCCAATGTACATGGCAGAGGGGCATTGCTGGCACATGATGGCATATATCACATTGGTAGATGTGCAGGTGAACGAGCCTCTGATGGTGTGGCTGATGTGATTAGGCCCTATGATGGTGTCCCCTGAATAGATATGCGGACACAGTTGGCAACGGGCTTTGTTGCAAGGATAGGTTCTTGGGTTAGTGTTTTTGTTGTGTGGTTGCTGGTGAGTATTTGCTTCAGGTTGCGGGGCTGTCTGTAAGCAAGGACTGGCCTGTCTCCTAAGATCTGTAAGAGTGATGGGTCGTCCTTCAGGATAGGTTGTAGATCCTTGATGATGCGTTGGAGAGGTTTTACTTGGGGGCTGAAGGTGATGGCTAGTGGCGTTCTATTATTTTCTTTGTTGGGCCTATCCTGTAGTAGGTAACTTCTGGGTACTCTTCTGGCTCTGTCAATCTGTTTCTTCACTTCACCAGGTGGGTATTGTAATTGTAAGAATGCTTGATAGAGATCTTGTAGGTGTTTGTCTCTGTCTGAGGGGTTGGAGCAAATGCGGTTGTATCGTAGGGCTTGCCTGTAGACAATGGATCGTGTGGTGTGGTCTGGATTGGACACCATTAACTTAGGCTTGAATAAAGACTGGGAGTGGATGTGTCATTACACAAAGTAAAACTATTTCCCCATGTTTATTCCCCCCCCCCCACACACACGTTCTTGTCAACTGCTGGAAATGGCCCACCTTGATTATCACTACAAAAGGTTTTTCCCCCCACTCTCCTGCTGGTAGTAGCTCACCTTACCTGATCACTCTCATTACAGTGTGTATGGTAACACCCATTGTTTCATGTTCTTTGTGTATAGAAATCTCCCCACTGTATTTTCCACTGCATGCATCCGATGAAGTGAGCTGTCGCTCATGAAAGCTTATGCTCAAATAAATTTGTTAGTCTCTAAGGTGCCACAAGTAGTCCTTTTCTTTTTGCGGATACAGACTAACACGGCTGCTACTCTGAAACAGAGTATGAAGAGTCTCTCTGTGCTTCCTAGTTCCAGTGGCAAAAGGAGTATCTCTATGTTTTGGTAGCTAGAAGAAAGTACGTACTCTGAGGGCCACAGAATGTCAGAACTGGAGTGGATTGGCGGTGATAATTCATGTCCGCTTCAGGAGCTCATTCAGGGAACAATTTCCATTACTAAATGGGAAGCATAGAATTATCAATAATGATGCAGAAAAGACAGAAGTGTTCAGTAAATATTTCTGTGCTGTATTTGGGAAAAAACGAATAATATAGCATCATGTGGTGGTAACACTTTTTTTCATTCTACTAGTATCTCTGGAGGATTTTAAATGAAGCTAGTAAAGTTAGACATTTTTAAATCAGCAGGTCCAGATAACTTGCATCCAAAAGTTTTTAAAAAGATGGCTGAGGGCCTTCCTGGAACAATAATGCTGATTTTTAATAAGTCTTGGAACCCTGGGGCAGTTCCAGAATACTAGAAGAATGCTAATATTGTGACAATTTTTAAAAAGAGTAAATGAGATTGCCTGGGTAATCATAGACCTGTTAGCCTGACATCAATCCCGGGCAAGATAATGGAGTGGCTGGTATGGGTCTCAATTAATAAAGAATTAAAGGAGGGCAGTGTAACTAATGCAAATCAACATGAGTTTATGGAAAATAGATCCTGCCAAACTAACCTGAGATTTTTTTTTGATGGGATTACAAGTTTGGTTTATAAAGTTAATAGTGTTGACATAATAGACTTCTGTAACGCTCTTTGTACTCTGACGTTTTGAATAAAAAATGAATATAAAATTAATATGGCACATATTCAGTGGATTAAAAATTGGCCAACAGATAGGTCTCAAAATGTAATTGTAAACGGGCAATCATCATTGAGCAGGTGTGTTTCCAGTGGGTCTCACAGGGATTGGTTCTTGGGCCTACCCTATTTAACATTTTTTATCATTGAGCACTGTAAGAAAACATAAAATCATCACTGATAAAGTTTGCAAATGACACAAAAATTGGGGGACTGGTAAATAACAAAGTGGACAGGTCACTAATTCAGAGCAATCTGGATGGCTTGATAATTGGGCACAAACATTATGCGTTTTAATATGGCTAAATGTAAATGTGACATTACCCAGGGTACAATCTGGACTGATGAACAGCTGTGTCCCCTCTGTTCTCCAGTCTGGGGTGCCTTTTACACTGCTTTGCTGTCAGAGCAACCACTCCTGGGCTGCTCTCACACAGCCTCCAGCATGTAAACTACTCCCAGTTATTGTATAAGAGGGCTAGAGTCAGCCATGTTTGAATTATACTGCAGAGTGACACCAGCAAATTCGCAGTCCCAGACTTCCCCCAGAAATGTGTGTCTTGTATTGCCCAGCACCCTCCTGGACAATACAAGCTCATATAAAGTCTGTCATTTCATTAACAGAAAATGATATGCACAAATCTTGTTATCACAAATGAAGCATCCCAAACACTTCAGTCCAAACACACTGGTCTAGATAAAACAAGTTTATTAATTACAGAAAGATAGATTTTAAGTGGTTACATGTCAGAATTGACTACAAGAAAATAAAAAGAAAAGGAGTACTTGTGGCACCTAATCTAAGGTGCCACAAGTACTCCTTTTCTTTTTGCGAATACAGACTAACACGGCTGTTACTCTGAAAGAAAATAAAAGTAAATTGCAACTAATGCCTTAACAAGCATTAACAATGCATTAACAAGCTAGAGTAAATTCAAAGCACAGATCCTAACTCCAAATATTTTAGCAACCTTCCTGGCTGAATCTTTCAGTCAGGATCCCTCCTCAGTCCAAAGCTGTTTGCTTTGTTCTTCAGGTGTTGTGAATACCATGAGTAGAGGGAAAAAGGAAGAAAAGTTTGGGGCATCTCCTCTCTCCTTCTATAGTCCTTTCTCTTCTTTGAGAATTATCTCCAGCTGAGGTTCAGGAGACAAAGTCTGTGTGGATGGGGACCCACAGCTGTTTCAGTAAATTATGCATTTTCAAATACCTCACAAGGCATAGTTTGTACAAAATTTATCATCGTTTTGTAAAAGGGGTGAACATAGGGGTATACGCTGTCACAGTATATATCTAGGAACATATTTATGGGATGAGGGACTCTATCCTGGAAAGCCGTGATTCTGGGGGAAAACAGGGGGTCATAGTAGATAATCAACTGAACATGAGCTGCCATGCTTTGGCCAAAAATGCTAATATGATCCTGGAATGTATAAACAGGGTAATCTTGAGTAGGAGTAGAGAGGTTATTATACCTCTTTACTTGGTACTGGTGCTACCACCATTGGAATACCGTGTCCACTGCTGGTGCCCACAATTCAGGAAGGATGTTGATAAATTGGAGAGGAGTCAGGGAAGAGCCATGAGAATAAGTAAAGGCTTAGAAAACATGCATTATAGTGATAGACTGAAGAGGCCATTATTAAATATTGTTCCCCAGGTAGGTATTTATAGACCATAATCTAGTCAACCCTTAACCTTCTCTTTGTTAAGCTAAATACATTGAGCTATTTGAGTCTAACAGAGACAGATATAACACAATCTAATGGCTGGAAATTGTAGACAGACAAATTCAGATTGGAAATAAGGCATACATTTAATGGTGAGGGACGTAAACCATTAAAACAGTTTACCTAGGGTCATGGTGGATTCTCCATCACTGACAATTTTTAAATCAAGATTGGCTGTTTTTCTAAAGAATATGCTATAGGAATTATTCTGGGAAAGTTCTATGGCTTGTGTTACACCAAAGGTCAGACTGGATGATCACAGTGGCCCATTCTGGCCTTGGAATCTACGACTCTCATCCCAGGATAACTGACCGAACTCCAACACAGTATCAATTGGCTCACTGTCAGAGCAATCAGATATACGTACATTGTCCTAACTCCAATCCCAATAAATCAAAATGAAATGGCAATGTCAGACAATGGTTCAGCAGTAGTTTACATTAAAAAGAAAGGAAATATCAGGTCCTCAGCTCTGCTACAGATTAGGCAGTCTTCTCTGTTCCTGAATAGAAAAGGCACTGCTTTCCTTTCAACTCCTACACACAAAAGGGAAACTAAATATCAAAGCAGACTGACAAAGTATAGATCCAGGAAAGTGGAATATGCATTCCAAAGTCTTTGAATAGAGAGTCAGGTCTCTAGAATAGCCATCAATGGGCCAATTTTTGTCCAGGATAAAACAGAAATACCAAAATTTTATTCCACATAAAAAGATCAACAGTCAGTAGTCATAGTTCTGCAGTTTCATCCATTCCCAAAAGCAGAAATTGTACATAGTTCTCACATCCCATTCAGATGATAACCACCAGTCTGAAAGGAGCTGCTCTCAAAGGACCACTTCTGCTATCCAGCCCAGAGAAATTGAATTAGCAACATGGGTCTAGTCAAAGCAAGAGTGAAACATATTTTGGAGCACTTACAACAAGATGTAATTATGCACCTAACCCCCCAAACTTGAAAATTCCAAGTGGCATAATTTTCCAGCATACTTAGACAGCACTGTAGTGCAATATTTCATCTCATCTGGACATTAGAAGATTTCACAGAGCTGCTTCATGTGTCAACTCTACAGTAGCACAGAGAACTTCCCTGGGAGACTGAAATCTTGTATTAAACACCCTGACTAAGCATTTCTTTGATCACTTATCAGAAGTGCTCTGATAGTCTCTCTCTTTAAAGATTGCCTTCTCGTTTGCAATCACTTTGGCAAGAAGATTTTCTTATCAATAGAATAGCAGTATTGCAACTCTCACAAGGGCATAGTTGTGCTAAGAACTAACACAGCATTTATCACTAAAACATCTCAATGCTCCACAGATCACAAGAGTTCATTCTTCCATCTTTTTGCCCATATAAAAAATGTGTTCTGAAAAAAACTCTGGCATATTTTTCATTGTGCTAAGGTCCCATAATCATTACAATGGATACTTCAGCTTGCTGCATTCATCCTGGTTCAGACAAAACCAGACCTTTCATTCACTGGCAGCAGGGAATGTCCTGTCCCCTGAAATTCTCCCCAGTATTATCTGTCAAGCAGTCAACCAGACCTACCTGCTGCAGAGAGCTTTTATGAGGAAAATTCCAAACTTTATTTCAAGTTTCTACTAATGTTTTGGCTCACTAGTGTGAGTCTGTCTAATTCCCAAGCTAGACTTGCTTTTTGAGGATAGTGCCTCTTCAGCTCTGCTTCCGTCTCCAAGGTGTTTGCAGTGAATGGTGCCCCTGCAGGCTTCAGGAAGTGTACTAGCCCAAGAAAAGCCAGAGGCAAAAGAAAGGGTCTGTGTCTCCCACATGTCTCATTGAGGAGTTTGGCCAGCTCTGTGGGCAGAGTACACTTCCCCATTCTGCCCAGATAGGGCAGGTTGCCTCACCCACCTGGCCTGCGCAGGAAAGGAGCCAGACAGGATCTGAAAAAGTGGCTCCAAGGTCAAGTAGCTCTTCCTCTCTCATTTTCATGAGAAGAGTGATGGCAGATGGAAGATAGTGCCTGAGTCCCTACAGCCTGAACCTGCAGCCATGCTCTTGACTGGGAAGCATAACAGTTTTTGACTGTGGACTCCTCCCAGGCCATGAATGGAGGACACTGGACACAATGTGGGTACTGCCAACGCCAGAGAGTGAAGAGATGCCTTCAGGCCCAGCTCCCTCCCCTTACTACCACCTCTATAATCAGACCTCTCAGAGGTCACCAACTGATATCCCAGGCTGGATCCTTCAAGGGAAATACAGATCCATCTTACCCCTGGGGATCACGCAGGGATTATCATCCTGGATCAGACATATGGTCTATATAGTGTGGTATCCTCTCTCTGATTCTGGGTAGTACCAGATGCTTCAAAGGAAGGTATAAGTATCCCATAGTAGGTGGAAATGGGATAATCTTCCCCTCCATATTAGCTATCAGCCTGGTCTCCAATAGTAAGACATTAGTTCAAGCCCTGAAGCACAAAGTTTAATATCCCTTCCAAAATTTCTGTTGTAATTAAGTGTATGTCCAGATATTCATGATATCCATAATAATGTCCAGTCCCTTGTTTTTAAATCTTGTTAAGTTTCTTGGCTTCAACACATTTCTGTAGCATTGAGTTCCACAGTTCAATCACACACAGTGTAAAAAAGCATTTATTTTTTATCAGTTTTTAATTTCCTACCTTTTAATTTCATTCACCTCCCCTTGTTCTTGTGTTAAGAGATTGAGAGAACAGAAGTTCCCAATCTGTCTTCTCTCTACTATTCATTATTTTACTTACTTTTATTCTGTCCTGTCTTATTTGTTTTCTTTCTACAGTAAACTATCCCAGCCTTGTCAATCTCTCTTCATATGAGAATTTTCCCAGGCAGTTGATTGTTCTTCTCTGAACATCCTGTTTTTGAGGCTACACCATTGATTTATAAAAAGGCATTATAATATTTTCTGTAGTATTCTCCTTTCCATTCCTTATGCATCCTAACATCGCTTTAGCTTTTTTGATTGCAGCTGTGCACTGACGAAAGGTTTTCACTAAGCTGTGTACAATGACACCAGGTCCCTTTTTGGAGTTGATACAGTTAGTTTAAAACCTATAAGGTTTAAGTACTTTAAATTTTCCCCTCCAATGTACATTACTTTGTATTTGCCAGCACCGAATTTCATTTGACATTGTGTTGCCTATTCACCTAGCTTGTTAGGTCTCTCTGAAATTCATGACAGTTCTCTCTGGTCCTGATTAACCTACGTAACTGCGTCATCTGCAGATTTTGCTGCCTCACTATTCACACCCATTTCCAAATCATGAATAAATACATCAAACAACCTGGAACCTAGTGCAGACCTTGAGGCACTCTACTGTTAACCTCTTTCGATAATTCAAATAGACTAATCCTGTTCTTTCCTTTCTGATTCCTAGCAAGGGATCTACAATCAATATAGATGGCTACCATATCAGTCATAAATAGCCATATTGAGGATTGTGAGAGAGTCACATCCTTAGAAGCCAGTCTTGCCAGGTCTTGAACAGTCAACTCCCAATTACATTAGTTTTTGTTTTCTAATATACATTTTACAAAAAGAATTTTCTTGAAGAGGTGTTAACTTTGAATCAGAGAAACAGATCCTTAGTTAATACACATGGAGAGCATCTACCTTTGCAGGTCATCAGCTTAACATGTGTCACCAAACATGCACTGTAGATATTATTTCCCAAATCACATATTGCACATTGCGTCCAGCCTTCAGTCTGAAATTCCTATCTTGCCATTCCCATGCTTTGACTAGAAATCTCATCCCTCTGGTAATTAGATAATCAGTTATTATCTCAATTTCACAAAAGCTTAAATAGAACATCCAGCCCCAGTGTTTAGGCATGACAAAGAGTTCTCTTTATCAGAGAAATATTTGGCTCCATACATCCAAAGGACTCAAAAAGGACTTTTCATAATTTAAGTGAAGCCTGGAGCAAAAAATATTTTGCTGCAAGATATGAATGGTAATCTACAGACCTACAGCTCCCACTGAAATCAGTGAGAGCTGCAGGAGTTTAGCACCTCTGACAATCAAGCCTCTAGTCTGTCAAAACACGGGATAACCATCTGATGATAGTCTTGATTTCTTCCCTGTCACAGGTAGTAAAGCTGCAACTGATCTTAGTTCCACAGCTAAACAAAATTCAGGATAGTCATGTTTACTTTATCTAAAAAATTATACTCTCTCTTTTACCCTTGAATAATTGAGTAGATATCAAATGTTTCAATTATTCATTAAGTTATTTCACTTACTAGAAAAATGGCTGTAGGCAAACAAGCGTCACTTGTACTAGAAACTGTGAATGTCTTCATAAAGTTTGCTAATCAGGTCTTCGTTTCTTAGACAATAGAGAGTCTTTATTTAAATATGAAAACACAATAAAATCCCTCAATAATGGCTGCAGTAACCATCTGATAATGGGGGAGCTTTTCCCTTCTTTCAGGAACTCTTTTTCCTTTTTTATCTTTTCTGGTAGATCAGCCCAAAACACTGAGAGGTGATCTTTAGTGTATGTAAATGTGAGAGACAAGGTGGGTGAGGTAATATCTTTTTTGGGGCCAAATTTTGTTGGCCTAGCTATTCTGGGGCCCTACACAGCCCCCCCGCGGGGGAGCGGGAGAGGGGCTGGCATGGGGGTACAGGGAACCCACCGCCCAGCGCTTACCAGCGGCACGGCTTGGGCGGGGTTGCTGCACTTCCCACTGCCAGTGAGTGCAGGTCCGGCCCTGCTGCAATCCTCTGGGGAGTGGGGGCGGGGCTGGGGTGGAGCAGGGGTGGGCAGTGGTGGGTCTGAGGTGGAACAGGGTGGGGTCCATAGGGAAGAGGCGAAGCAAGGGCTGGAGAAGCGCGCAGGGCACTAGGAGGTGTGGTGCCCCAAATTTCCTGGTGCCCTGTGCAGCTGTGTACTTTGTGTATGGGTAGGGACAGCCCTGGGTGAGAGAGACAACAGAGAGCTACGCAGAGTTCTTCTTCAGGTCTGGGAAAAGAACTCCCAGTATCACAGCAAAATGCCAAGTGGAACAGATTGTTTAGCATAAATCATTTGCACATATTCTAAAGGGACCATTTAAGATAGCGTGGCCCGTTAACACCACTGCAGTCATAGGACAAAAAGAAGGGATTAGTGGGTTACAGACTGTTGTAGTAAACCATAAATCCAGTGTCACTATTCAATCAGACTCGGAGCTTAAATACATTACTTTGCTAGACACCAAAAATCATGGACAGATGGGAGGGTTTTTTGGGGGGGTATTAGAAGTTATAAAGGGTGTACTTCTATATTTGGAGTAAGAAAGGAAGATGGTGTCCCTGGTATATAAGAGGATTTGATATTAGTATTAGGTGCTGCTATATCATTGCCACCAATCAAGGACTTTAACTAGTATGGTTCTTTACAAACAAGTGATAGAGAAACTATTAATGCCTGATTCTCTACTGAGTTTCACATTGTGTAGCCATTTACATCTGAACAACACTAAGTGCAAAATAAATGGAGAATTCTGATTTGGTTGCATTTTCCACAGGTTTAAATGACTATGCAAGGTGCAAGGCAGTGGAGAATCAGATCCTTTATCTCTTTTGGCTTTATATAATGACCTACTACTTGGGGGACCCTAGAGATTCATCAGGATCCACTCCACAGGCAGGGGAGCTAAGGAACAGCTTGAGAACTTTCTCCATAGACATTCATTTCAAATTTCCTATGCTCCTAAGGTGTCTGTGCATTCTGGTGTAACATACTAAAGTGACATACGTAGGTTGTTTTCTACTCATGACATACTGTATGGATTTAAAGGGAAAACAGTTCTCTTATTACTCATACAAAAATGTATAGGCCAAAAATATCAAATTTGGGTGCCTACAGGTGGATATCTAAATAAAAATGACCTGATTTTCTGAGCTCAAGAGCACCCACAACTCCCATTGCTTCAAATCTGGCCACTTTTATTCTAATATATGTTGTATGTCCCATTTTTGATGCATTTTTGCAGCCTTCTCTAACAAAGCTGTACAATAGTGTACTGTTAGAGGACACTAACTTGTTACTAATTATTACTTGTTATTTCTTAGTCCACCATATTTATGTGATCTTAAGCACTTTATATAGGAAATTGTTTTCTTATTAGTTGCAGTTTTTGTTTACACAATCAGTAGACTCCAAACACTAGAGATTAAAGCATCTTGCAGTTAAGTTTGTAGCAACAAGATAGTATTGCCCACCTCTATGTGCTAAATTCCTTGCAAAGCCAGTGTTAAGAATTCCATCCTAAATAAAGCAATTGATCAATATTCCTTCTCTGCTTACACTCCAATCTTCAGAACTGCTGGTTACTCTAGCTAGATGGATTTACTTAGAATAGTGAAAGACATTTCGAAAGTCCATCCAATTTCTTGATTTATTTGCTATTGATGCATAAAAGAAGCTTGTCTGCAAAATAGCCACGTTGAAATTGCTGTTCTCATGCATTTTTCATTGTTTTTGTTCAGCTAGACTGACTCCTGAGGGTCAGATTAAAATTCATTCATCCAAAGCTACAGTAGTGACAGTAGATAGCCTAAAAATTGGTCCTTCCAATTAAGACCTGTACCCATATTTATAAAACCATTTAGACAGAAAATGTTCTGACTGGACAAAAAACATTTTAGACAGAAGTTCTTTTATCCATGTGATTAACACAATTTAGAAAATACTATTCAGTATTCTAGACATTTAATTCAGTTTATTCCAGCACAGCATTGTTGTCTTCACAAAGTTATTTATTGCTAATGATGATGAGGAACCATTATTTGTTAGATAACCACATCTCTTGTCTGCAATATTAGACATACCCATTTAATGCAATTATAAAGCTTAACACTTATGTAGTGCTTTTCTTCATGCTGCTTTATAAACATCATGTAAATAAATTCTCAACATTTCTTGAAAGTATGTTAACCCCATTTTACAGATGGGAATACTGAGACAGAGAGGCATGCAGGCAAATTTTCAAACATGATCTCTAATTTTGGGTGACTCATTTTAGATTGTCTAATTTGAGACCCCTTGGGCCGTATTTTCAAAGGTACTGAGCACTTGCAGCTACCCATTGACTTAAATTAGAATTTCAGGTGCTGAGCAGTTCAGAGAAATTAGGCCCAAGGTAGGCATCCAAAAACTAAGGGACTCAAAATTAGTAGCTACTTTCAGAATATTGATGTAAGTGACTTGCTATAGGCCACAATGGGAATCAGTTTCAGATAGTCAGGATTAGAACTCAGCTCTTGATTCCTATTCCTGAGCTGAGATCATGAAGACTCACTCCTCTCTCATTTGGGGCTGGATTCTGCAGTTCATATTTCAACAAAATGCCCAATGACTTTAAGCTTCCATAAATAAGCATTTCAGGGCTGGTGTAGAATTGTGAGTCTCTCTGATAATCACATTGTATTGTAATTTGTTACATAAATTATAAGCAACTTAAGTCAGAGACCTTGACTTAACTTTATATATCACTGAACATACTGACAGTACTCAAGATAATAAATATAGAAACTTACGAAAAAAATCAAAATTAACTTTTTTTCATAGAAGACATTACATTTATATGGTAAATGTTTGATTATTGACATTGGCGAATTTTGGCAAGATGTTGAATACAAATTTATGTAGCTCTTTTAAGAATGACAAAAAGTACCTTATAAATGAAAAAATATAATTTTGCTCAAAAATGAAAATAAATGTAGCTATCAAAATATTCATATTTTTGAGTTTGATAAGTTTGCCATTGAATTCACTGGGAGTAGCATTAGGTACTTTATTTGCTCACTGCATTAAAAAACTGCACAACTGAATATTTTCCTATATTTTGCCACATTTTACCAAACATCAGACAATTTGGTGATGCTCGTGCAAAACTGAAATTCCCTTGAGCAAATACCAGATTATACATTGTTCCACTTTTCCCCAATCAAACTATTTTTCTGTTTACCTACCTATCAAGTGCTGGTCAATACCTGCATCCATTTTGCTATAGAAAAAATAGTTTATAAAACAAATATTAAGATATGCTAGGCAAATGTTCATTTAATAGTTAAAATATCTCATCTAAATTTTCTTATGACATTCTAATCTCTTAATATTTTAGAAAATTACTGGTTTGTGATAAATTGAATATATTTTTGAAAACTTATATTATTTCCCTGACACGGTATGGATATTGTTCTTATGCTTATCTATAAATATACGTTATTTAGTTATAATGATCACTTTGGAAAGCCACATCTGAATATTGTTGGTGATGTGTATTACCAAAGCAGATTGTACAAAAATATTTTGTCTTGTGACTTAAAAACATAAAATATTATCTGAGAAAGCCCTATTTTGCATAAAACCCACAAAACTATTACTGTTACAAAACAGGTTTCAGAGTAACAGCCGTGTTAGTCTGTATTCGCAAAAAGAAAAGGAGTACTTGTGGCACCTTAGAGACTAACCAATTTAGAAGTGAGCTGTAGCTCACGAAAGCTTATGCTCAAATAAATTGGTTAGTCTCTAAGGTGCCACAAGTACTCCTTTTCTTGTTACAAAACAAAACCCCACTTTTTCTGGGGGATTTTAAATTAAAATATTCTAGAAGGAAACAATATGTTGAAATACAGAGCTCATTTTAAAGTAAGACCTCGATTAAACTCCAAAGAAAACAACTTGAAAATCATCATCTCTTCCAACGCATCTGTGCTCTCTCTCCCACTCTCTCATTTCCTCTATCTCACTCACACACACATACTTAAGTCATTATTAACCCTTGTTTCATTGAATTCAATGAAAAAACTTGTTGATTTTAGTGAGACCAGAATCAGGCCCTGAATATGCTGCTACTTCTACATAGGGTGCCCTATTCTGCCCTACGGTCCAGCCATAACAGGCTGCCTCATGGATAGGACAATTACTTCTTATGCTTGTTTTATAAAATTACTTACCAAAATAAGTCAAAATCCCTTTAGGACTTCAAACATTTCTATAACAGATATACACCCTTTTAAAATGTTAAACACAAACAGAAAGAACTTTAAATTATTGAAAATTCTTTAATCTTTAAGAGATTTGAAAAAATATGGATGATCAATAAGAAAAAAATGATTGTCTAACTTTTTGTATAGCTAGGCACATTGAACAAAGTTTTAGCAGTAAGTCATAATCATGTAACCCTCCTCCTCTAACCATCCATATGCCTGGTGATTCCATCCTCTCTTGCCTCGTGACCTCTCTTGCCCCACTCTCACCCCCTCAGGATGCTTCCCCTCACAACAGAAGCATGCTATGTTCTCTCTCATTCGAAGACAACCAACCTTTATCCCCATCTGTTTCTTCAGCAACTGGCCTATCCCTGTACAAAAGAATAAGCATATGCTTATTGGTGTAGGGATGGTCTAGATAATACTTAGTCCTGCCTTGAGTGCAGGGGACCGGACTAGATGACATCTTGAGGTCCCTTCCAGTTCTATGATTCTATGCTTACATGACGTCCTGAACAAAGGTTTCAGAGTAGCAGCCGTGTTAGTCTGTATTCGCAAAAAGAAAAGGAGTACTTGTGGCACCTTAGAGACTAACATTTATTTGAGCATAAGCTTTCGTGAGCTACAGCTCACTTCATCGGATGCATTCAGTGGAAAATACAGTGGGGAGATTTATATACATAGAGAACATGAAACAATGGGTGTTACCATACACACTGTAACTAGAGTGATCACTTAAGGTGAGCTATTACCAGCAGGAGAGCGGGGGGAAGGAAAACTTTTTGTAGTGATAATCAAGGTGGGCCATTTCCAGCGGTTGACAAGAACATCTGAGGAACAGTGGGGAGTGGGGGGGGGGAAATAAACATGGGGAAATAGTTTGACTTTGTGTAATGACCCATCCACACCCAGTCTCTAGTCAAGCCTAAGTTAATTGTATCCAGTTTGCAAATTAATTCCAATTCAGCAGTCTCTCCTTGGAGTCTGTTTCTGAAGTTTTTTTGTTGAAGTATTGCCACTTTTAGGTGTGTAATCGAGTGACCAGAGAGATTGAAGTGTTCTCCGACTGGTTTTTGAATGTTATAATTCTTGACGTCTGATTTGCGTCCATTTATTCTTTTACGTAGAGACTGTCCAGTTTGACCAATGTACATGGCAGAGGGGCATTGCTGGCACATGATGGCATGTATCACATTGGTGGGTGTGCAGGTGAACGAGCCTCTGATAGTGTGGTTGATATGATTAGGCCCTATGATGGTGTCCCCTGAATAGATACGTGGACACAGTTGGCAACAGGCTTTGTTGCAAGGATAGGTTCCTGGGTTAGTGGTTCTGTTGTGTGGTGTGTGGTTGCTGGTGAGTATTTGCTTCAGGTTGGGGGGCTGTCTGTAAGCAAGGACTGGCCTGTCTCCCAAGATCTGTGAGAGTGATGGGTCATCCTTCAGGATAGGTTGTAGATCCTTGATGATGCGTTGGAGAGGTTTTACTTGGGGGCTGAAGGTGATGGCTAGTGGCGTTCTGTTATTTTCTTTGTTTGGCCTGTCCTGTAGTAGGTGACATCTGGGTACTCTTCTGGCTCTGTCAATCTGTTTCTTCACTTCAGCAGGTAGGTATTGTAGTTGTAAGAATGCTTGATAGAAATCTTGTAGGTGTTTGTCTCTGTCTGAGGGGTTGGAGCAAATGCGGTTGTATCGTTGAGCTTGGCTGTAGACAATGGATCTTGTGTTGTGGTCTGGATGAAAGCTGGAGGCATGTAGGTAGGAATAGCGTTCAGTAGATTTCTGGTATAGGGTGGTGTTTATGTGACCATCGCTTATTAGCACCATAGTGTCCAGGAAGTGGATCTCTTGTGTGGACTGGTCCAGGCTGAGGTTGATGGTGGGATGGAAATTGTTGAAATCATGGTGGAATTCCTCAAGGGCTTCTTTTCCATGTGTACCCAGAAGTCACCTACTACAGGACAGGTCCAACAAAGAAAATAACAGAACGCCACTAGCCATCACCTTCAGCCCCCAACTAAAACCTCTCCAATGCATCATCAAGGATCTACAACCTATCCTGAAGGACGACCCATCACTCCCACAGATCTTGGGAGACAGGCCAGTCCTTGCTTACAGACAGCCCCCCAACCTGAAGCAAATACTCACCAGCAACCACACACCACACAACAGAACCACTAACCCAGGAACCTATCCTTGCAACAAAGCCTGTTGCCAACTGTGTCCACGTATCTATTCAGGGGACACCATCATAGGGCCTAATCACATCAGCCACACCATCAGAGGCTCGTTCACCTGCACATCTACCAATGTGATATATGCCATCATGTGCCAGCAATGCCCCTCTGCCATGTACATTGGTCAAACTGGACAGTCTCTACGTAAAAGAATAAATGGACACAAATCAGACGTCAAAAATTATAACATTCAAAAACCAGTCGGAGAACACTTCAATCTCTCTGGTCACTCGATTACACACCTAAAAGTGGCAATACTTCAACAAAAAAACTTCAAAAACAGACTCCAAGGAGAGACTGCTGAATTGGAATTAATTTGCAAACTGGATACAATTAACTTAGGCTTGAATAGAGACTGGGAGTGAATGGGTCATTACACAAAGTCAAACTATTTCCCCATGTTTATCCCCCCCCCCACTGTTCCTCAGACGTTCTTGTCAACTGCTGGAAATGGCCCACCTTGATTATCACTACAAAAGGTCCCCCCCCCCCCCCCCCCCGCTCTCCTGCTGGTAATAGCTCACCTTAAGTGATCACTCTGGTTACAGTGTGTATGGTAACACCCATTGTTTCATGTTCTCTATGTATATAAATCTCCCCACTGTATTTTCCACTGAATGCATCCGATGAAGTGAGCTATAGCTCCCAAAAGATTATGCTCAAATAAATGTTAGTCTCTAAGGTGCCACAAGTACTCCTTTTCTTTTTGTCCTGAACAAAGTTGCCTTCCTGAATCAAGACCCTAGCAATTTGTACAATGGGTCCTCTTCTTTTTCACTTTGGGCAGGGGTCCTTTAGGACCCATCTTTGGCCTATTATTGTATTCAGCACACTATCTCTCAGTATCTTATCCACTCTAATATTCTCACAGATCTACATTTCCACTCCTAGTCTGTCTCTCTCTGCCCAATATATGTAGGGTCATCCTGTCTCTGACATCTTCTTGAGGATGTCTCTGTCAATTTAAACATATAATGGCCAAAAGTGAACTCTTAGTCTTCTTTCTCAAGCCCTCCTTTCTTCCCCTCTGTCTTTCATCATTGACAGCACTGCCATCCTCCTAGTCACTCAGCATGTCTGTTCTCCACTCGGCAGTCACTGGGTACTGCACTTAAGTTCTTATTAAACAGCAACATTTTAACAATTAAAATATATTTTTTTAAATAGAAAATACTATGTTTTATTTTCATACTTTCTAAATACTGCAGTTCCCAACTATGCTAAGTGCATTACAGGCAAATCATAATAAAAAATCCCTGCCCTAAAATCTTATCAAAATAGAAATATAGCAAAAGTGAATAAAAAAAAAATAGATCAGGGACTAAGCGGGAATGGGCGCAGGCCAAAAGTTACTGTTACAAGGTCATGAGTTTGCTTTGGTGGTTCTAAGTACATCTTGTTGACTTATATTTTGTTATGCATGTTTTTATTTTATTCTTATTTTTTTAATCTTGGGGGAGTAGGAATGGATCAGGAGTAATGATGGTGAAGAAACGAAATGGCAGGACCAAGGGCCTGATCCAAATCCCACTGAAGTTAATGGGAGATTTTTTCCACTGACTTCAGTGGGCTTTGGATCATGCCCCACAACAGTGTGGTAATTGGAGTGGGGTGGGAAGGCCTAACCAGCCAACTAGTCAGCCAGCCAGCAAGTATAAAGAATGTAAGTTCTGAAAATGAGGGGTTCTGGTGATACGATAAAGCTGCTGGGGGCCTGAGGGCACATAATTCTTGTTGGTGCTGAATGAAGAGTTGTGGGAGGGAGCGTCTAGGGTCTTGTATACACTACCTGAAGCTCCTCCCACTATTGTCAGCCATTTGTATTTGCCTGGCACTTTGTATTGTTCCCATTTAGTTTGGAAGAAAATATGGGTTGGGGTACTGGAGCTAATAGGCTTGGACTACCCGGTGCTGGTGATAAGTAAGCAGCTTGGATGGTGCTGGCGATTTTTATAAGTCATCTCAAAGCTGCTGCCACTGATACTTAGCTTGGCACCCTGGATACCTCTCATTTGGTTTGAGAGAGGACATCAGTCAGAGGATAGGAGGATTAGCAAGTCTAGACTCACCCTGTTCCCTGCTGGAGTCAAGATTAGTGACAGTATTTCTAAAAGTACATAATTAACTTAAAAGATGTTCTTAGGGGTGAAAACCCTACTCTTTCTAAAAGAAGCCTTAGTCAAAGTTAGAAAATAATCTAAGCTCTAACAATAATAAAAAGTAAACACCATTGCCACCTTGTGGCTTAAAGATGCTTTAACAGATTCATACTAGAAGATCATATGCTGCTCCCTCTGATATTCTGTAAACATAACACATTTTCAATTAAATAGGAGAATCAGAGTGGCACAACAAAGAAACAATGTTCAGACTTACATATCAGATTCAATTATAGAAATGGAGAAACAATCCTATTTGTCTAGAAGGGCTGATCACATGGCCAGCCATCAGAAATGAATGTGCACAGGTTCTCATTGCATGAAATAGTAGTAGACATATTTTGCTACATTGTCATAACAACAACTCCTGACAGAATAAAACTTCCAAATAACTTTACACAAATTGAAAGAAAAATTATACATAAAATAAATATCGTTTGAGCCCATCCTGCTACCATTTCAGTCAATGCAAGTTTTGCCATTGACTTCAGTGGGGAAAAATGGGCCTGCTTTGAATAAAAGTATATATTTAATATCATTACACCCACAGACACAAACTACCTCTATCTGTATGTAGCAATTTGGATTTTGGTTTGGGGTGTTTTGTTTTGTTTGTTTGGTGGGGTTTTTTTTTTTGTATTTTATATCTACCCATGAAGGATCTGGTACTCTGACCTCTGTAACAGGCAGCAGAATACAAGATTAAATGGACCATTGGTCTGAGCCAGAACAACATTTCTTATGTGTTTTACACATGAGATTTATTGGAGGCCTAATACCGAATATGATTGTCTTAGAAAACAATTTAAGTTTTGTAAATTATTGAACTGAAGAACTTTTGGCAACCTATGACAGAAATGTCTAATTTAATTTCTCCCTGTACTTAGTGGGCCATAACAAATGAGTGTAGCATATTTCAAGATTGTAGTATTAAACAGCACATGAACACTTTAAAACTGTTAAGAAAGACTGATGACCTCTGATTGAAATTTCAAAGTTCAAGTTTGAGATGATTTTTCCTGTATCTTGAAGTCCATAATGAATGAGTGGGTCACTGAGTAAAGAAAAAACTAATATTTGAACCATATTTCAAGATTCTAGCTCAAGGAGAAAATGGATATTAAATCCCCCTATTCAAAAAAGCACTGAACCACATGCTTGACTTTAAGCATATGCTTAAGTCAGAAGTCAGTGGGACTTAAGCACTTGTTTAAAGGTAAGGACGTGATTCAGTGTTACCTTGAAGAGGGAAGGAAGCAAGCAGCTTCTTAAGTGTTATCTTGAATTGGGTCCTATGTGATTTAGGCAAAAGGATTTAGGTGTCTAACTCCCTCTTTAGGCACCGAAGTCCAGAATTTAAGTGCCACTCAGATACTCAAAACCCCTGCTTAGTTGCTGCGTAGCTCTGGAAGTGCCTAAAATCCCTCCACACCTACATTTTTTCCATAGGTGCCTAAGTTTCTGCCTCTAAGCACACGTACTGCTGCCTCTGTCTAGATATGCACTGCCGCCTCTGTCAGTCCCACCTATCTTGCCTAGGGAGCCTGATCTGGTAGGCATTCTCAAAAGATGCCTTCTTTTTTCGAATGCCTCACAAGTTAATATCTCGATAGTACAGTGATCTAACTGCTTCATCCTCAAGGGCAGCAAGGTACTGCAGTCTACCCACCAATCTTCTAATTGTGGACTCCTCCACATTTTATCTTCTGCAACGCTCCCCGCAGGCACATTGTGAAGACTGGGCTAAGAAATTTCTTCATTGTGGCAGTCACATTGGCCATTCCAGTTAGCGGCCTGTTAAGCCCAGTCCAGGATCTGCATCCCAGGCTACAAACAAGTGGCTGAAAATTAGAACTTCTGAAATTCATCAGCATGCCCTGTCTCTCTATCCCAGAGTTGCTGTCACTCTGTGATGACATAGCTGTTGGCCCAGATATGCCATTGTTCATTCAAGATTGGCACTGGGGGCCAGCAGCACTGGACATGAGTGCATGCATAGCTGCCGCAAAAGGATATCATCTTGAAGTCAGTTGTGGCAAGTCAGCAGGAACTACAGGCATGGTGTTTTCTTCTGGAGGTGGGCAGATCTTAGGCATATGCTGACTACTGCCCCAAACTGCTGCACAATATTCCACTGGAGCAAATATCAGCACCAGGAGTGAGGTAGGACATGTCTCCTGCCTTCTTTAGTGTCCCCCCTGAATAGTATAAAGTAAAACAAAAGCAGATAAAATGCAGAACACAGGCATATGTTTTTCAATGCATGCCTAACTCTACACAACACAGTCAGGGGAGGAGATGGCCTCCCTTATCATCTTTAGGCTGGTGGTTAGATCTCTCACTCATTCAGAATATAGGAATCTCCAGTTCTGCCTGATAAGAAGGGACTTAAAGATGGGTCTCCCACCTCTGAGGTGAGTGCTTGAACCACTGGACTATGGGATATTCTGAGATGGATTGCTCTCAGTCTCTCCTGTGGAAGCTGTTCTACTACACATACATAATTAACTATGCAATAGGCCAAAGAAAGAGTGTGGGTAATTCTTTAGTCCAGTGGTTAGAACACTCATTGGAGAGTTAGGCATTCAAATCCCTTCTCCTCATCAGGCAGAGGCAAGAATTGAACTGGGGTCTTCAACACCCGAGCTGAGTATCCTAACCAGTAGGCCAACAGCTATAAGGTAGACTGTGTCTTCCTCTGCCCCTGGTTGTTTCGTGTGGACCTAGGTGTGTGCAGTTGTTTTTATTGCAAGAACAGTTTAAGCCTGACTCCAGGAAGGGTTCCATGACTGTGGCTCACAAATGAAGATAGGCATCTAAATCTGGGCTACCTCCCTGAGAGGGGCTGAGCTTAGGACACACCCCTCTCCTCAGCATATGCTATTGGCTATCTTAGGCAGCTTCCTGCCTAGAGGGTTGGTTTTTGTGGATCCCATTTTTTGGTGCCTATCTCTTCCCATACATTGTGTAGGAAGCTTAGGTGCCTAACTCCAGGTTTGTTGATTCCACTGGGTGGCTAGGTGCCTACAAGTTAGGCACCGCAGCACTGAGCATTGCAGTATCTCAGTGTCTCCATGGATCTGGACCTTAGTCACCTCTGTTACAGACATTGACATTGTATAGCAGAGATATAGTATAAAATCTAAGCAGCTTAGTTTGAATCGACTGTAGCAAACATTTTAAAAGCAAAGAAATATATAGGATTCAACATATTTCTTTTAGCAAATAGTTGAATCACTGAGGCCACAGTTTAGGAAATCACTTAAGCACATGCTTAATTCCATCCTATTCAAGAAAACAGTCACATGCATATGCTTAAATCTCATTGATTTCTTTCCTAAATAGGGACACTTCCTTGAGAGTCAGATGCATCAAGATGCTGAGCTTCAACTTTTGACACTCATTGGAATTGGGAAGGCTACACCTCTAGAAAGATGCTTAGCTTCTCATAAGGATTGGACCATTTAGTAGCAAGTTCAGCACACTGCAGTACACTTTTTTTTTAGATATTTATACAAATAATAAAAATATCAATTGTAATTACACTAGCTGGGATGAAAAGTTATAAAGATATTAGCCCATATACTTCAGGACATAAGCCAATCAGTGACTGCCTGGAGTTAGAAAAGTTTCCTGTTGACATGTTATTGCCTAATTGTCCATTTTTAGGGTGAGATTTGTGGTTTGTTTGTTTATGCTTGCCTGTGAAGGATGTAGGACTGTGACCAGCATTATAGGCAAGAAAGATGCCAGACTAAATAGACCAATGGTCTGATCCAGATAGTATTTCATATGCTTACTTAGAAGCTGAATACATAGATAAGACAACATATACATCTTATTGAAATTTCAGTTCTTGGTGTCTGTGACAAAGTTCCTCCTCTACCTTGGTGGGTCTTGCGCTTATTGGCGGATTTGCTCATCTTGGAGCTTCACGGCAGCCCTCAGTTTGGCCATTTTCGTGAACCCACAGTCCAGGCCAACTCCTCCTGTGTCTGACCAGGAGTTGGGAGGTTTGGGGGGAACCCCGGGCCCACCCTCTACTCCAAGTTCCAGCCCAGGGCCCTGTGGAATGCAGCTGTTTAGAGTGCCTCCTGGAACAGCTGTGCAACAGCTCCCAACTCCCTGGGCTACTTCCCCATGGCCTCCTCCCAACACCTTCTTTGTCCTCACCATAGGACCTTCCTCCTGGTGTCTGATAATGCTTGTACACCTCAGTCCTCCAACAATACACATTCTCACTCCTAGCACCTCTTGCTCCCAGCTCTTTACACGCGCACCACAAACTGAAGTGAGCTCCTTTTTAAACCCAGGTGCCCTGATTAGCCTGCCTTAATTGATTCTAGCAGCTTCTTGATTGGCTGCAGGTGTTCTAATCAGCCTGTCTGTCTTGTCTCCAGAAGGTTCCGGATTGTTCTGGAACCTTCCCTGTTGGAGGACGGGACCGTCCCTCGCTTGCTCCTTAGCTATCTGCTTTCTATTCTTTCCTAAAGCCCCCTGGCCTGGATTTTTCTTACTTTTGGACCCTGCCTTAGTTCCCCCCCACCCCGATCGGGCCAGACACTTTTTTGTTTTGTTTTGATTTTTTGCCATTTTTTTCTTGCTGCCATTTCAGTGCTGGTCGGCCTTCAGCTTGCCGCCAGCACCCGCCCGCCCCCCCCACGCCTGCTTTCGGGCGCAGCTATTTGCCTCAGCTGAAACCCCCGGAGGAGGGGGGGAAGATTGCCGATTTTGCTATCCGGAAGGGGGAGTGGAAGCCCCCAGACCCAGCCGTTTTGCTGTCTGTTTGGAATTTCTTTCTTATCTTGGCCTGCCGGAAGCCTTGGTACACAGCCAACAAGCTGGAGAAGAAATCACCCAGGGAAACTACAAATCATCATGAAGGGGGCCGTAAGACTGAGTAATTTTTTGAACTATACTCTCGTGGGGGGGAGTTTGACTGTGGTTTAATTGCGTTTGTGGCGGCACAGGGGGTGTGGCACGGAGCTGCCCCCCGATCCATCGGTGCCCCCCCCACCATTACTACAACTGTCACAGCCCCCCCGCCGTCCGTCCCTGCTGGCAACCTGCCATCTGCCTTTGGATCCAGCTGTTTGCTTTGAACTTTGCCTTTCAGACCAGACATAACAGCTGACGAAACGAGACTCTTTGGACAAACGTGCGTGGGTCTACACCCCCCCCCCCCGGACTGCTTATCCCACAGCTTGCCCCTATCACCGGACCCCAATTTCTGTTATTCCCCCCCTCCCAGTCCAACCCATTTGGCATTCCCCCCCCCGCCTGCAGCCCAGCAGGGAGGAGCGGTTAATCTGCTTCCCCCTCCCCCCTCCTCCTTCCGGTGTCTCCCCGTCTCTCCCTGCTCACAATGGCGGGGAATGAGAGGGGCGAGGCCCCTCTAACAATATCAGCTGTCCCTCCCCCACCCCACCGCCCAACCCCCAAGGCCCCCCACCACCACTATTGTTAAAATTCTTGCCACCGCCCCCGCTGGGGCACCGGCAGCAGGAGGCACCAGGGCGATTACTGCCGCTGCTGCGCCCACCGCCCCCCCAGATTCTAGGAACCCCCACCAGCTGGCCGGAAAGGCCAGGGCGGGAAGAAAGGAAAGGGCCCCGCTAAAACATCTAGGCCCTCCATGGCAGGGGCTGCCCCCACAGCTGTGGCCTCGTCATCGACCGTGGCGCCCCTCCCTGTGTTTCCCTCCACCAGCTCTGCGAATGTCCCTCCCCTGGCCCCCAGGATGTATGCCCGGGCGGTGGCAGGCTCCCCCTGCCTGCCGCCTCGCCATCTCGCCCACCCCCTGCCTCCGCTACCATCACCAGTGGCTGGGGCCCCTTCCCCACCTTGACCAGGAGGCATGGTGTCCGTTGCCTCCTGGTGCCCGCCTCGCCCCACGTGGAGACATACGTGCAGGCGTTGGTGAAGGTGGTAGGACCCACGGCTATTGTGGCAGCCTCCAAGATGTATGGGAAGGTCGTTTTTTTCTTAGCTTCGGAGGCTGCCGCCCAGGAGGCGGTGGAGAGGGGCCTGGCGGTGGAGGGGGTGGGGGGATTGTCCCCCTAGAGCCGCTAGAAGACCTGGGCGTTCGCCTCATCCTCACCTCCGTTCCTCCCTTTTTACCCAGTGCTGCCCTGTTACCTGCTCTCTCTGCCCTAGGGAAACTTGTCTCTGTCATCAGCCCTCTCCCGTTGGGCTGCAAGGACCCCACCCTCCTTCACATCTTTTCCTTCCACCGGCAACTGCAGCTTCTACCGCCGGCGGGGGTGCGTGACGGAGAGGCGCTCGAGGGGTCCTTCCTAGTCCCCTACCAGGGAGCCCGCTATCGGGTCTTTTACTCCACCGGAGAGGCCCGGTGCTACCTCTGCCGCTCAGCGGGGCATGTCCGCAGAGACTGCCCTTTGGCCCGGGGGGGAGGGGCACCCGAGACCCCTGAGACCCGGCAGGACATCGGCCCCGTCGTTGCCGACGCCCCTGGCCGTCCGGCACCTGAAACCAACCCTCCTCCTACTCGACCCATCGCTGCTCCCATCCGGGCCCAAGAGACACCTTCCCTACAACGCCCGGGCGAGCAAGGGAGTCCCACCCTTGCTATTACCAATTCGGCAGAGCCTATGGAGGAGGGTGTGGCAAAGATATTACCAGGTACAGGAGAGGGCCTGCCCCAAGGAGAACCCCCCGCCCCTCATGCTGCCTCACCACTACCCCTCTGAACCCCTGAACCATCGCCTCCGCCCCCCGACACGACCCCTGCTAACCAACCCCCAGACGACGCTATGGAGGGCTGGACCCTAGTCCAGGGGAAGCGAGGCAAGCGGAAGGCTCGAGCTCCGCTGCATCCATCCGACGCGGAAGCCCCCCGGAAGACCAGGAAGGGAGGCACTGATATTGAGCCTTCCGCTACAGCCACGAGTGAGATCCATCCGCTGGTGTCGGGAGGGGAAGACAGACTGACATTGGAGGGCAGAATCCCCCCTCCACGGGAGACCCTCCCCTCCGAGACCCCTGAGGACGCCCCTTCTGCCCGGATACCACCCGAACCCCCCATGAACCCCGAAGCGACCGTTGAGGCGGGCCCTAGAAGAGAGGCCCCCGGGGTGGCAGGAGTTGGCCTCTCCTCCGTGTATGCGGAGATTGAGGCCCTAGATTTGACCCCGGTCACCCAGGGAGAGGATGATCTACTGCCGGCTGGCCTCGAGCTGGGCAACCTCACCCCAGCCCCCCTTTCCCCATGCTCCCTCCCCCTAATTGCCTTCCCGGGCGAGCACCCTGCAGAAGGTGGTCCACCACCTGATGCCATGGCCGCCAAGACCACCACGGAGCCAGCGCCTAGCATCACTGGGAGCCCCCTCCCTTACCCCTTAACCCTTGACTCTGCTCAGGAGGCACCTTCCTTTAGCTGCTTGCCTCCTGCACCCCAGAGCCTTACCTCTGCCCCTGCCCCCACCTCCATCCCTGCCCAATTTACCTCCTCCTGCAATGCTATTGCCGCCCCTGGGGTTATTTTTTTCCCGCCTTTTGCAGATTCCCCCCAGCGAGCAGTCTTTGCACTTTCTAGTCGCGACCCATTAGGAGTTGCAATTTTTCCCCCGCCATCCCCTTCCACCCCAAGGCGTGAAATGGATTTAATAACCCCAGCCTGTCAGACACCCCGTCGGTGGTCCGCACCCTGCCTACCCGCCTTAGTGGACCACGAGGCTGTATTAAGAGCCCCACCAGGGAATACCCCGGAAATCGTAACCCCACCCCCCCATGAGCTGCGGCATGCACTACGGAAGTTCTTAGAACACACCCGTGGCGCCCACAATAGGGTACAGCTGGCTCTTCAGCTATGGGGGGACTTTGATCAAATTTTTCAGGCCACAAGGGCCCTTATAAAGGAGGGCAGAGGGCAAGGAAAGCGCGGTGCTGCAGCCTACGAGCGGGCCTGCGGCTTCCGGAAAGATCTACTCATCCACAAGATGGGTCACGGGTTGCTGCACAACCCGCCGGGGGCCACGAACACCCCCACCAATGAGAAATCCCCACCCTCCCAGCCCTCCGCATGACGCCTCTTATTATTGCAACCTTGAACACCAGGGGCTGTAGGATGGCTCTCCGCAGGTCCCAGGTGCTCTCTTACCTTCGGGAAGGGGGGTACTCTGTAGCTTTCCTGCAGGAGACCCATATGGACCCAACCGTCGAGGACAGGTGGCAGCTGGAATGGGGAGACGGGGTATACTTTAGCCACTTCACGACTTGGCAAGCTGGAGTGGCGACCCTGTTCTCCCCCACCCTACGACCCGAGGTGCTAGGGGTCACTGAGGCTGTGCCGGGCCACCTGCTGCACCTTCGAGTCCGTATGGAGGGGCTCGTGGTCAATCTTGTTAACATCTATGCCCCGCAAACGAGCCCAAAGCGGCCACAATTCTATCAGCGGGTGTCCGACCTTCTCGGCACCCTAGATTCGCACGAGTGCCTGGTCCTGGGAGGGGACTTTAACACCACCCTTGAGGAACAGGACCGCTCAGGGGCCGAGCCGAGCCCAGCCGCCGCGAACATTCTCCGAGGAATAGTCGAACATCACTCCCTAGTGGACATTTGGCATGACCATCACCCAGATGACACTTCCACGTTCACTTTTGTCCGGGTGGAGGCCCATCGGTCACACCACTCTCGGTAGGACCGTATTTACTTATCCCGTTTCCATCTTTCACAGGCCCACTCCTCCACCATTCGGCCGGCCCCATTCTCCGACCATCATTTAGTCACCATAACGGTCTCCCTCCGTGCAGAGAGACCGGGGCCGGCCTATTGGCACTTTAACAACAGCCTGTTGGAGGACGAGAGCTTCGTGACGTCCTTCCGGGAGTTTTGGCTCGCCTGGCGAGAGCAGTGGCGTGCCTTTCCCTCGGTGCGGCGATGGTGGGATCTAGGGAAGGTACGCGCCAAGCTCTTCTGCCGTGACTACACTCGGGGCACCAGACGACAGAGAAATGCGGTGATAGAACAGTTGGAACGGGAGGTCTTAGAGATGAAGAGGTGCCTGGCCGCCAACCCCGAGGACCCGTCCCTCTGCAGAGAGTGCCGGGAGAAGCGGGAGGAGCTTCGGGCCCTCAAGGACCACCGGGCCCGAGGTGCCTTCGTTTGGTCCCGCATCCGCCTCCTTCGTGAGATGGACTGCGGCTCCCGCTTCTTCTATGCCCTGGAGAAAACGAGGGGGGCCAAGAAACACGTCACCTGCCTCTTAGCGGAAGACGGCATCCCCCTCACGGATCCGGAGGAGATGTGTGGGAGGGCCCGTGACTTCTACACAAGCCTTTTCTCCCTGGATCCGACCGATCCTGGCGCTTGCGGGGTGCTCTGGGAGGAACTCCCCACGGTCAGCGTGGGCAACCGAGACCGGCTAGAGCTGCCTCTCACCCTGGCCGAGTTCTCGGAAGCCCTCCGTCGCATGCCCACCAATAAATCTCCGGGCATGGACGGGCTGACCGTGGAGTTTTACCGCGCGTTCTGGGACATCCTCGGCCCAGACCTAGTCACTGTCTGGGCTGAGTCCTTGCAGAGCGGGGTCCTCCCTCTCTCATGCAGGCGAGCTGTGCTCGCCTTATTGCCGAAGAAGGGGGACCTCCGCGATTTACGAAACTGGCGTCCCATCTCACTCCTTAGCACGGATTACAAAATCGTAGCGAAAGCAATCTCGCTGCGGCTAGGGTTCATGATGGCGGACGTGATCCATCCAGACCAGACCTATACTGTCCCGGGTCGCAGCATTTTTGACAACCTATTTCTAGTCCGAGACCTTTTGAAACTCGGGCGGAGAGACGGTCTGTCGTTCGCCCTCCTGTCTTTTGATCAGGAGAAGGCGTTCGATAGAGTAGACCATGGGTACCTCCTGAGCACTCTGCAGGCGTTTGGATTCGGACCTCAGTTTGTGAGTTTTCTCCGGGTGCTGTATGCCTCCGCGGAGTGTTTGGTTAGGCTCAACTGGACCCTGACCGAACCAGTCAGCTTTGGGCGAGGAGTGCGGCAGGGGTGCCCCCTCTTGGGCCAGCTGTACGCTCTGGCGATCGAGCCTTTCCTCTGTCTCCTCCGCAGGAGGTTGACAGGGTTGGTGCTGCGGGAGCCGGAGCTGTGGCTGGTCCTGTCGGCGTACGCCGATGACGTACTCCTCGTGGTCCAGGACCCGGGTGACTTGGCGCGAGTGGAGGCATGCCAGGCCATCTATTCGGCAGCCTCCTCCGCCAGAGTCAACTGGGTCAAGAGCTCTGGCTTGGCGGTGGGGGGCTGGCGGCAGGTAAGCTCCCTCCCACCCGCGCTTCAGACCATCCGGTGGAATGTGGGTCCATTGCTCTATCTCGGCGTTTACCTTTCCGCCATGCACCCTTCCCCACCAGAGAACTGGCAAAATTTGGAGGGCGGGGTGATAGAGCAGCTCCGGAAATGGACGGGACTACTCCGATGTCTCTCCCTCCGAGGGAGAGCACTGGTGCTTAACCAACTAGTCCTGTCCACGCTCTGTTACCGGCTCAACACCCTGGCCCCGGCCCCGGGTTTCCTGACCCACCTCCGGAGATTGATTCTAGAGTTCTTTTGGTCAGGAACGCACTGGGCCCCTGTTGGAGTTCTTCATTTACCCCTGAAGGAAGGAGGGCAGGGCCTGAAGTGTCTGTACACTCAGGTCCGCATTTTCCGCCTCCAGGCCCTGCAGAGGCTCCTTTATAGTGCAGGTAGTTCGACATGGAGCATATTGGCGCACGCCTTCCTGCGCCGCTTCCAAGGGCTCCGATACGACCGGCAGCTCTTTTATCTTTGCCCGAGAGGTTTTCCGCGAGACCTCTCCGGGCTGCCGGTCTTCTACCAGGACCTCCTCCGGACCTGGAAACTGTTTCTAACGACCAGGTCCGTGGCGGCCACCGTGGGAGCAGATCTCCTCATGGAGCCCCTGCTACACAATCCCCAACTCTGTGTGCAGGTGGCGGAGTCCCGCTCGGTGCGCCAGAGGTTGGTCCTGGCGGAAGTCACGAGCGTCGGAGACCTCCTGGACTACGACCGGAGAGACTGGCTGGATCCCCTGATGCTCGCTCGGCGCATGGGGCTCTCCAGCTCTCGTACCCCCCGGCGCGTACTTCAGGAGGTGAAGGCCGCCTTGACCCCCGCTGCTCAGGCTTATGTCAACCGAGCCTTGCGCGAGGGCGCACCCCGCCCATCCTCTACCCCAGGCCCGCCGGACCTTTCCATTGGGCCCCTACCCTGCTGATCCCAACAAACCCCTCACCCTTTCACTGCAAGCCGGCTGCATGAACTGCAGCCGGTCAGTTTTCAAATTGCACCACGGAAATACTTATACACACTCACGCTTCATACCCTTCACGCCCACACCCTGGTGTCCCGCCCCAATACAAAGTGGCGGGACCTCCTGCCACCTTTGGAGGGTGAGCAACCTCGGTGGGCCAGCCTGTATTCCACCTTGGTCCCGAGGCCCGTCGGGGACATCAGCTGGCGGCTCCTTCACGGAGCTGTGAGCACGGGCGTGTTTCTGACATGGTTTACCCCATCCCGGATACTTGCCCTTTTTGTAATGTGAGGGAAACCCTGGCGCACGTATATTTAGAGTGTGCCAGATTGCAGCCCCTTTTCCGGCTCCTCACAAATATTCTATTGCGCTTTTGGCTTCATTTCTCCCCTCACCTTTTTATCTATACACTTCCCATCCGTGGCCCCACAAAATCGCGGGATCTCCTGGTTAACCTCCTCCTAGCCTTGGCTAAAACAGCCATTTATAAAACCAGAGAGAGGAGGTTGGCCCATGAAATGTCCTGCGATTGTAGGGGCTTTTTCCGATCCTCAGTACATTCACGTATCCGGGCGGAGTTCCTCTGGGCGGCGTCCACCGACTCCCTTGACGCCTTCGAGGAGCGGTGGGCGCTGTCCGGGGTTCTCTGCTCGGTGACCCCGTCCGGTTCCCTCCATCTGACCCTTTGATTGAGGGGAAGAGTGAGAGATGCCAGCCCCAGCCGTTGCCGCTGTGGATACCATCATTACTGTCATCTAGGAGGGGTCCTATAATACATGGGTGTCTACCCCCCCCACCCCCAAACCGCCCACGCCACAGCCATGCCCATCTTGCCGGGCACTCTCAGGAGTGGGATAATCGGTGACGCTGGGCGCAGCACTAGGTAACTCGAGGGGGTGGAAGACCACGAGTGTTGAGGAAGCCCTCCCGCTCTGGGCCCAGGCTAGCCTGAACACTTCTCCCTCCTGAAAGCTGCTGTGTTATACCTTCTGTTTGCGTTGTTTTGTTGCATAATTTGTTTTGTTTTCTTGGTAACTCTTTGCAAGTGTTACACAATAAAATTCTTTTCTGTTTCAAAATAAAACCTTCCCTGTTACCTTACCCAGGGAAAAGGGACCTACTTAGCCTGCTCTCCTACTGCTGTCCTCTGGCCTGGGCTTTTCTTGCTTTCTGCCTCTGCTTTCGGCTTCCCCTCCCCCCCCACCGAGCCAGACGCTCTCCCCCTTTTTTTCCTTTTGTTGTTTTTTTTTTTCTTTCTCTGCTGTTGCTAGAGTGCTGGCCGGCTGCCGGCTGGTTGTTAGCGCCCCCCCCCCGCCCGCCCGACCGCCCTCGGACACTGCTGCCGCTCCAGCTGAAACCCCCCCCCCGAGAGAGGGGGGGCCTGCTGACCCGCTCCCTGGAAGGGGGGAGTGGAAGGACCCAGCCCCCAGACCCAGCCGCTTGCTGTTTGTTTGTGGACCCGTCTCCGGCTGAGAGAATTTCTTATCACCTGCTCTGGCATCCCTGGAATGTTGGAGCTGCGAAAAAGAAAGCCCGGACAAGGAAGGGAAACAGCCGTCTGGGGAATCTACAAATCGCCATGGAGGGGGCCCAAGACTGAGTAACTTTCGAACTGTGCTCTCGTGTGGGGGAGACCTTGACTGTGTCGTGACTGTGTTTGTAGGGACACAGGGGGTGTGGCATGGAGCTGCCCTCCGATCCATCTGTGTCCCCCGCCCCACTACTATCCTCATCGCTGTCCCCTCCATCGTCATTGCTGGCTGTTTAACATCTGCCTCTGGACTTAGCTGCTCGCCCTGATTCCACTGTGTGGGCCAGAAGCACCAGCCAACCAAACAGGACTCTCTGGACGAGCGTACGGTGGTTCATGTGCCCCCCCCCCCCCGAACTGCCCATCCGACAGTCTGTCCCTTTTTACCTGATCCCAACTCCAGTTAACCACCTGCCACTGCCCCCGCTGGGGCATCGGCAATGGAGGGCACCGGGGTGACCTCCGCCGCTGCTATGCCCACCGCCTCCCCAGACTCTAGGGGAGCCTCCCAGCCGGCGGGAAAGGCCAGGGGAAGAAGAAGGGGAAGGGCCCCGCTAAAACCACCAGGCCCTCCGTGGCAGGGGCCACCCCCACTGCTGCGGCCCTACCACCAACCACGGCGTCCCTCCCTGCTGCCCCTTCCACCAGCTCTGCGGGTGTCCCTCCCTCACCCCCCAGGATGTATGCCCGAGCGGCGGCAGCCCCCCCGTCTGCTGCCTCGTCATCTCTCCCGCCCACCGCCTCCGCCACTATCAACAGCGGCCGGGGCCCCTTCCCCACCATGACAAGGAAGCACGGTGTCCGATGCCTCCTGGTACCCACCTTGCCCCACGTGGAGACCTACGTGCAGGCGTTGGTGAGGGTGGTGGGGCCCTCGGCCATTGTGGCGGCCTCCAAAATGTATGGGAAGGTCGACTTCTTCTTAGCATCGGAGGCTGCTGCCCAGGAGGCGGTGGAGAGGGGCCTGGCTGTTGGGGGGGTGTTTGTCCCCCTAGAGCCACTGGAGGACCTGGGTGTCCGCCTGGTCCTGACCTCTGTCCCTTCTTTTCTCCCCAATGCTGCCCCGTTACCCGCCCTTTACACCCTGGGGAAACCTGTTTCTGTCATCAGCCCTCTCCCGTTGGGCTGCAAGGACCCCACCCTCCTTCACATCTTTTCCTTCCACCGGCAAGTGCAGCTTCTACTGCCGTTGGCGGCGCGTGACGGAGAGGCGCTCGAGCGGTCCTACCTAGTCCCCCACCAGGGGGCCCATTACCGGGTGTATTTCTCCACGGGGGAAGCCCGGTGCTACCTCTGCCGGGCGTCAGGACATGTCCGGAGGGACTGCCCCTTAGCCCAGCAAGGAGGGGCACCTGGGATCCCGAGACCCAGCAGGACATCGGCCCCGTCATTGCCGACGCCCCTGGCCGCCCAATACCCGAACCCACCCCCCCTCCTCTTTGGACCACTACTTCTCCCGCTCATGCCCAAGGGGCACCTCCTCTACAACACCCAGACGAGCGGGAGAGCCCCGCCCTTGCTGCTGACAGTCTGGTGGGGCCTATGGAGGAGGATGTGGCATAGATACTACCAGGCATGGGAGAGAGCCTGCCCCAGGGAGGATCCTCCCTCCCTTATGCCGCCCCACCGTCCCCCCCCCCCAAGCCCCTGAGCCATCGCCTTTACCCCCTGATATGACCCCTGCTAACCAGCTCCCAGATGATGCCATGGAGGGCTCGGCCCTAGTCCAGGGGAAGCGAGGCAAGCGGAAGGCTCGAGCTCCACCTCATCTACCCAAGGCGGAGGCCCCCCCGGAAGACCAGGAAGGGCGGCACCGATGCCGAGCCTTCCGCTTTGCCCACGAGTGCATCCCATCCACCGGTGTCAGCCGGGAAAGACGTGGTAGCACCGGAAGGTAGTGTCTCCCCTCCATGGGAGACCCTCCCCTCTGAGACCCTCGAGGAAGTCCCTTCTGTCCTGACACTACCCGAAGCCCCTGTGAACCCCGAGGCAACCATCATGGCGGGTGCCAGCGGGGAGAACCCCGGGGCGATGGAAAGTGTCCTCTCCTCCATGTTCGAGGAGATCGAGGCCCTAGATCTGACCCCGGTCACCCAGAGGGAGGACAACCTTTTGCCAGCAAACCTTGATTTGGGCGACCTCACTCCACCCCTCTTTTCCCCATGCTCCCTCCCCCTAACTGCTGTTTCTGCTCCCACCTCCGAGGAGCCCCTGGACTCCTCCACTGACCCGGCCGCTGATGGCACCCCGCTGACGACCACCGAGCCTGCTCAGGTGACAGCCGGCGCCACGCGGCAGGGACACGAGCTGCCAGGGGCACCCCCCGTTGGTGCGGAGCAATCAATTTCCTTCCCGGGTGGGGGCCCAACAGCAGATAATCCACCTCCTGATGCTGTAGCCGCTAAATTCACCATAGATCCCGTGCCCAGTATCACTGAGAGCTCCCTCCCTACCCCCTTAACCCTCGAGCCTGATCGGGAGGCGCCACCATCCAGCTGCTTGCCTCCTGAAACCCAGAATTTTGCCTCTGTCCCTGCCCCTGCCCCTGCACCTACCCCTACCCCATCCAGTCTACCTCCTGTGATGTTATCGCTGCCCCTGGGGCTGTCTCCTTCCCTTTTCCAACCAATGACCCCCAGGGAGCGGCCTTTGCGTTCTCCTGCCCCGACCCATTAGGGGCTGCTATTTTCCCTTCACCACCCCCTACTGCCCCAGGGTTTGAGGCGGGCCTAGAAGGTCCAGCCCATCAGGCACCCCGTCAGGGGTCCACACCCTGCTTGCCTGTTTTAGTGGGCCATGGGGCTGCACCAAGGGCCCCGCCGGGGAACAACCGGGAAACCGTAACCCCACCCCCCCCATGAGCTGCGAGGAGAGCTGCGGAAGTTTTTAGAGGATGTCTATGGCTCCCGCAACAAGGTACAGCTTGCTCTCCAGCGATGGGGGGATTTTTTTCAAATCGTCCAGGCCACAAGGGCCCTCATGGGGGAAGGTAAAGGAACGGGGAAGCAGGATGCTGTGGCCTACTGGCGGGTCCGCGTCTTCTGTGACCAATTACTCACCTACGGGATGGGTCAGGAACTGTCGTGCTGCCCGCTGGCGGATGCGAGCGTCCCTGCCAGTGAGGATCCCTGCCCCGGCCCTCCCCATGACACCTCCCACCATCGCAACATTGAACACCTGGGGTTGTAGGATGGCTCTCCACAGGTCCCAGGTGCTCTCCTTCCTTCGGGAGGGAGGGTATTCTGTGATTTTCCTGCAGGAGACCCATACGGATCCGACCGCCGAAGATAGTTGGCGGCTGGAGTCGGGGGGAACAGGGTCTATTTTAGCCATTCCATGATTCGGCAGGCTGGAGTGGTGACCCTGTTCTCCCCCGACCTACGGCCCAAGGTGCTAGGGGTCGCCGAGGCCATGCAGGGTCGCCTGCTGCAACTCCGGGTCCGTATAGAGGGGCTCGTGGTTAACCTCGTTAACGTCTATGCCCTGACATTGGGCCCGGAGCGGCTGCAATTCTATCAGCAGGTGTCCGCTTTCCTCGGCACCTTAGATTCTCACGAGTGCCTGGTCCTGGGAGGGGATTTTAATACCACCCTCAAGGAGCGAGACCACTCGGGGACTGAGCAGTGCCCGGCTGCTGCGGACACCCTCCGGGAGATAGTTGAACATCGCTCCCTAATGGACATCTGGCGTGACCACCACCCGGATGACACTTCCACTTTGTCCGGGTGGAAGCCCATCGGTCAAGCCACTCCCAGTTGGACTGCATTTATCTATCACGCTTCCATCTCTAACAAGCCCACTCCTCCAGCATTTGGCTGGCCCCATTTTCTGACCATCACCTAGCCACCGTGACAGCCTCCCTCTGTGCAGAGAGGATGGGGCTGGCCTATTGGCATTTTAACAACGGCCTGTTGGAGGATGAGGGATTCATGACATCCTTCTGGGAATTTTGGCTGGCCTGGCGAGAGCAGCAGCGTGCCTTTCCCTTGGCGCGGCGATGATGGGACCTGGGGAAGGTGCGCGCCTGGCTTTTCTGCCGCGACTACACCTGGGGCACCAGCCTATGGAGAAATGCGGCGATAGAGCAGTTGGAATGGGAGGTCTTAGAGCTGGAGAGGTGTCTAGCCGCCAACCCCGAAGACCCGCTCCTCTGTGGAGCATGCCGGGAGAAGCGGGAGGAGCTCCGGGCCCTGGAGGACCATCGGGCCCGGGGTGCCTTTGTTTGATCCCGCATCCGCCTCCTTCAGGAGATGGATCGCGGCTCCCGCTTCTTCTATGCCCTGGAGAAAACGAGGGGGGCCAAGAAACACGTCACCTGCCTCCTGGCAGAAGATGGCACCCCCCTCACGGAACCGGCGGAGATGTGCGGGAGGGCCCAAGCCTTCTACGCAAGTTTTTTCTCCTCGGATCCAACCGACCCTAGTGCTTGCAGAGTGCTTTGGGATGAGCTCCCTACGGTCAGCGCGAGCGACCGAGACCGGCTAGAGTTGCCTCTCACTCTGGCAGAGTTCTCGGAAGCCCTCCGTCGTATGCCCACTAATAAGTCTCCAGGCATGGATGGGCTGACTGTGGAGTTCTACTGCGTGTTTTGGGACGTCCTCAGCCCAGACCTAGTCACTGTCTGGGCCAAGTCTCTGCAGAGCGGGGTCCTCCCTCTCTCATGCAGGTGAGCTGTGCTCGCCTTATTGCCGAAGAAGGGGGACCTCCGCGATTTACGAAATTGGCGTCCCGTCTTGCTCCTCAGCACAGACTACAAAATCGTAGCGAAAGCAATCTCGCTGTGGCTAGGGTCTGTGCTGGCGGACGTGATCCACCCAGACCAGACCTACACCATCCCGGACCGCAGTATCTTTGATAACCTATTTCTGGTTCGGGACCTTTTGGAACTCGGGAGTAGAGATGGTCTGTCATTCGCCCTCCTGTCCCTAGACAGGAGAAGGCATTCGATAGGGTGGACCACGGTACCTCCTGCGCACTCTGCAGGCATTTGGCTTCGGACCCCAGTTTGTGGGTTTTCTCCAGGTGCTGTACGCTTCCGCAGAGTGTCTGGTTAAGCTCAACTGGACCCTGACCAAACCGGTCAGCTTCGGGCGAGGAGTACGGCAGGGGTGCCCCCTCTCGGGCCAGCTGTACGCTCTGGCGATCAAGCCCTTCCTCTGTCTCCTCCGCAGGAGGTTGACAGGGTTGGTGCTGTGGGAGCCGGAGCTGCGGCTGGTCCTGTCGGGGTACAATGATGATGTGCTCCCCGTGATCCAGGACCCCGCGACTTGGTGCAGGTGGAGGCTTGCCAGGCCATCTATTCGGCAGCCTCCTCTGCCCGGGTCAACTGGGTCAAGAGCTCTGGCTTGGCGGTAGGAGACTGGCGGCAGGCAAGCTCCCTCCCACCCGCGCTTCAGACCATCCGGTGGAGCGCGGGTCCGCTGCTCTACCTCAGCGTTTACCTTTCTGCCATGCATCCCTCTCCGCCGGAGAACTGGGAAAATTTAGAGGGCGGGGTGATAGAGCAGCTCCGGAAATGGACAGGACTACTCCGATGTCTCTCCCTCCGAGGGAGAGCGCTGGTGCTTAATCAACTAGTCCTGTCCATGCTCTGGTACCGGCTCAACATCCTGGTCCCGGCCCTGGGTTTCCTGACCAACCTCCGGACATCGATTCTGGGGTTCTTTTGGTCAGGAACGCACTGGGCCCCTGTAGGGGTCCTTCATCTGCCCCTGAAGGAAGGAGGACAGGGCCTGAAGTGTCTACACACTCAGGTCCGTGTCTTCCGCCTCCAGGCCCTATAGAGGCTCCTCTATGGTATAGGCAGTTCGGCGTGGAGCATAGTGGCGCATGCCATCTTGCGCCGCATCCGAGGGCTCCGATATGACCGGCAGCTCTTTTATCTCCATCCGGGAGGTCTTCCGCGAGACCTCTCCGGGCTGCCGGTCTTCTACCAGGACCTCCTCCGGACTTGGAAACTGTTTTTAATGACCAGGTCCGTGGCGGCCACTGAGGGGGTAGATCTCCTCGCAGAGCCCCTGCTACACAACCCCCAGCTCCGTGTGCAGGTGGCGGAGTCCCGCTTGGTGCGCCAGAGTTTGATCCTGGCAGAAGTCACGAGAGTCGGAGACCTCCTAGACTACTACCGGGGAGACTGGCTGGATCCCCTGACGCTCGCCTGGCGCATGGGGCTCTCCAGACCTCATACCCCCCAGCGCGTACTTCAGGAGGTGAAGGCCGCTTTGTCGCCCGCTGCTCGAGCTTACCTCGACCGGGTCCTGCTCGAGGGCATGCCCCGCCCACCTTCTACCCCAGGCCCGCCGGACTTTTTAATTGGACCCCTGCCCCGCAGATCCAATCGACCCCCCCCACCACCACTTCACTGCGAGCTGGCTGCATGAACTGCAGCCGGTACGCTTCCAAACCGCGCCAAGGAAACATCTATACATGCTCGCGCTCCACACCCTTCACGCCCTCACCCTAGTGTCCCGCCCTGACACAAAGTGGCAAGACCTTCTGCCACCTTTGGAGGGTGAGCAGCCCCGGTGGGCCAGCCTATATTCCACCTTGGTTCCGAGGCCCATCGGGGACATCAGTTGGTGGCTCCTTCACGGAGCTGTGAGCACGGGCACGTACGTGGCGTGGTTCACCCCCATCCCAGATACTTGTCCCTTTTGTGGTGTGAGGGAAACCCTGGCACACGTATATCTGGAGTGCACCAGGCTGCAGCCCCTGTTCCAGCTCCTCACAAATCTCCTATTATGTTTTTGGTTGCATTTTTCCCCTCACCTTTTTATTTATGCACTCCCTATCCGTGGCCTCACAAAGTCGCGGGATCTCCTAGTTAACCTCCTCCTGGCCCTGGCTAAAATGGCTATCTATAAAACCAGAGAAAGGAGGTTGGCCGATGGAGTTTCCTGTGACTGTGGGGCTGTTTTCCGATCCTTGGTCCGTTCACGTATCTGGGCGGAGTTCCTCTGGGCGGCGTCCACCGACTCCCTTGATGCTTTTGAGGAGCAGTGGGCACTGTCCGAGGTTCTCTGCTCGGTGTCCCTGTCCGGGTCCCTTTGTCTGACCCTTTGATCGGGGGAGAGAGTAAGGGACCCCAGCCCCAGCCATTGCTGCTGCGGACACCACCACCCTAGAGGGGTCCTTTCACACGTGGGTGCACGTTACCCCCCCCCCCCGATTGTCCACCCCACAGCCTGCCCCTCTTGTTGGGTGCTTTCAGAGAAGGGAATTGTTGGTGACACTCGGGCATGGTGCCAGGTAACTCGAGGGGGTGGAAGACCATGAGAGTCGATGAAGCCCCCTCACTCTGGGCCACCAGGTAACTCAGAAGGGTGGAAGAACACGAGAGTTGAGGAAGCCCCCCCGCTCTGGGCCCGGGCAAGCTTGAACACTTCCCTCCCCTGAAGCTAATGAGAAAACAATTGTGATTGGTTGCTGTGTTACACATTGCATATGCTGCTGTTTTTACTTTGTAAGTGTGTTATGCAAATAAAAACATCTTTTGCTTCAAAAAAAAAATTACTCTCCTGTAGCCATCTGGCCCGACCCTATCACATGTCCTAAAGCTGTGACAATTATCCACACCTTTATGTTAAAAAATATTTTCATCTCTCTCGCTAAGAATATGAATATTTTACATTAAGTTTCCTCATGTACACCAGAGACAGTATGTTAAATCTAAAATTTACAGTTAAGAAGGATGTGGTAACTTCATATAAATATCTCCAGAGAAATAATGCAAAAAAGGGAAATAGCTATTCACATTGGACAATTAACTGAAATTTCATGCATTTTCTTACAGTTGAAAGGACTTTATCTTGCACCAGTTAAATAAAATTAGAGATGGAGCTTTGATTAAATTAAATGTAATCCCTCAGCCACATCTTAGTATATTACTGCAACCTGAATCAGGAAAACTTTTTAAAAGTTGAATAAAAAAGTCTGTGGAATTTGCTTTAAATAAGATTAAGAAAAATTTGTATTTCTAATTGTTGTAAAACAAGTTCAACATTGTTGGCAAGTCTTCAGAGTTTAAACATCCATGCAACTTGTCCTCCAAGAGAGCTGCTGTAGTGCTTAGTTTTGGGGGTAACTGTCTAAAAATAAAGTTAGTAAAAGTCAATTTGTAATGTAACTGGCTATACATGAGTGGCAGTGGTGTGGCCAAGAAGTAGTTATGCATCAGTTACTTTGAAGAAAGCTAGTTACATGTAATATAAATGGAACGAATCAGACAAAGGTCTCTAACTTTGATCAAAGGCAGTTACAGGTTATACTGAGGACAGATTTAGGTCCATTTAAACCATGCCATCAAAAGTTCCTGTTACTTGGAGAAGGAACTACCGTAATATCACTGGGACAAAATTTTAGAAATCTAGAAAACTTAATTTCCTCCTCAGAAGAGAACAGATTTTTTATCAGGTTCCTGGAAAGGTGCCATTTTGGAGTCCAAACATTATTTTTTGGCAACATAAAAGTAACAAAACATTTTATTACCCTCCCCCTATCCAGGATAGCTCACAATTTTGTTGCTCTGTGCCATTTTGAGAAAATTCCAGTTTTAACATAACCAGCTTTTTCTGTCTCATCTGGGTCTGCCTAGAGATCTGAAAATGTGTGAACCTGTTTTTCTAATTAAATAACATGTTTCTTTCTAATTGGGACACCAGCACAGACACCTGGGTTTCCATTTGAGTAGTAGACAGACGTACCAGTAGATCCTTAATAATTTTTGCCACCAGCTGGTGGCAAGAATACCTCAAGATGGATGTTTCAGCTGGCAAAAATATTTTTTTTCCTGAAAAACTGATTAAAAATTGGCATAAATGCCCTGACTGAATCACAAGACTGTTTTCTACCAGCGTGGGCCCCTCTTGTCCAGAGTGCAGCACAAATGTGTAGCCTTCAAAATATGAGTCTTATGCCAGTTCTCAGAGGTCTTCCCTTCTCACATGGATGACAGTTCTCTGTCAGAATGTTAAGAAGCAGGTTATTAATGGATGCCAGGAAAGGGAAGTGCTGCAGACTCTGATTCTATTATATCCTGCAAAGTCTGGGCGGGGATGGAAAACAAAAAGGGGAAGACATCATAGAGCATATAGACTTACGAAAAGTGGACGGGGGCTGGGGAGAGAACCACAGGGGGCAACTGACCCCCTTGTCCAACAGCAAATGATGCCCCTGGAAGAAACCTCTTGCACACATGAAAAACTGATCCTGCAGTCTTTGCTCAGACAAATTTCCCTTTGAAGTCAATGAAAGTTTTACTTGATAAAAAGACTTCAGGAATCAAGTGGCAGAAATTGAATAGAAGAGAACCAGAATATTTATCTCTAGAGATTTACATTTCTTGATGCACACCACCTTGTAATATAGCTACAGACAAAACAGAAATTTCCTCTTACTTGTTCCTTGATGAAGAAATTCTGGCCAAGAAATTGGCCAGGTAAGTAATGTATAGTTTGAGGGCAGTCAGGTATATTTGATGTATCTGAATTTAATTTTAAATAAAATTTCAACTGCCATTTCAGCTGTGCCAGGTCAAAAGAAGTTTTGTTACCTTAAAATGGACACTGGTGCACTTCTTTGATAACTGGGATATTTTAAACCTCCATTATATATTAAAAAGATAGATTATGAATAATAAATGCTCCCAGTCTATCTTTTTAAATAGAAGATGAAAGATAAGAGCACTGGAAGTACAACCTGGCCAGAGCAAAGAGGGCTCCAACCAGAGAAGTGCAAGTTGCAACAGAAAACTGAAGGGGAAAAAATTACATTACTAGCTTAAATTGGTTAGTCTCTAAGGTGCCGTTAGTCTCAAGTACTCCTTTTCTTTTTGCGAATACAGACTAACACGGCTGCTACTCTGAAACCTGTCATTACTAGCTTTATGCAATTTTGCTGCTATAATGCTTTGCTATGTTCCTTCCATTTGCAAGTTTTCCAGAGCTCATAGCTGTTTTCCTCTTTTACTGGTATATTATTATGAAGGAACATGGGATACAGTCTTGCATTCTTTGTTCACCCAAAACTTCAATAGAAGATTTCAGTGCAAAAGGAATGAAGGATCAGGTCCATCATTTAGTTAGTGCACTCTTTTAAAAAGATTTAATTGTTCTAATGTATATTATTTCACATTTAGGACCCAACCTTGAACATTCTCCTGTGAGTAATTTTACTTATGTGAATAAATCCCATTGAAGACAGTGGGGGATATTCCCATGACGGAAGTTATTCATATGCATAAGTGTTTAAAAGATCAGATCTTTAGTATACAACCATAATATAAATGTAATCCAAGCCTTTTCTTTTATTTTTAAGTAAGTGCATAGGGCTAGTTATTTATGCATGTCACAGAGGCTGCATATACACCTTTATTACTGAACTAAAATATTTGTAGGGTCTTTGGAATACACACATTTTGGTGCTATTCTGATTTCAATTTTTTTCTTTTGGACTGGTTACAAGCATAGATTATTTATGAGAGTTGATATATTGCCCACAGAATATGAATAGAATTGCTGAATATTTTGAGTTTAATAAAGTTAACAAGCTCTGTAAGCTTAAAACAAATAATTTTTATTCAATTTTTGTACAGAAGTATTTTTTCCAATAAGAAAATGGTGCCAAGTGCTTTAACTTTACCACACTCTCATTGATGATTCACTTAAAGAATGAACAACGATCACATCATTCCTGTAGGAACTATGAACCTGAATGAACCTTTAGAGCAAAATCTGAGCCAAAACAGTGAACTAACCATGTGCAATAGTTTAACTGTGCTTATTAGCATAGATTCATTTTGTCTCCTTATCTAAGTAATACTAGTTAGGACAAAATACATTATCATGTTGTGTAATATATAGATTTTAGAGATGTAACATTAAGATGACTGCATTATTTTCATGTGCTGAAGCCATGAGCAAACCATGCAGGTTATCTCACCCAAAAGAATACCAATAAATATTTGTTATACCACACCATCATTTCTCCTATACATGCAATGTATTTTACAGAAAAAAATAAAATTTGCTGAGAGGAAGGATGGTGCAATGGTTAGGTCCTAGCCTGGTAGTTGAGCGACTACATTCAATTCCTTGCTCTGCCATAGATTTCCTGTGTGACTTTCGAATAATCACCTAGTCTCTCTGTGCCTCAGTTTCCCATCTGTAAAATAGGGATAATCAAACTTCACAGGGATATTCAATTTCTGAAAATGCATTTGTTAGACTGTGATGGGCTAAAACACTGTGGTGATGGGGTAAAATAAGAACCACAGACAAACATTATAGTGTGCTTTACATTTTATTAGAACTATTTTTGTATCCCTTTACTTCTAAATCATGGTTGCCTTAAATAGGAGTCCAATTGTGTTCATAGGGAGAGGAAAAATATGTAATTAAAATATATGTAACCAATATATTGAAAACTGCTCCAAAAACATCTTTTTTCATACATGAGTGTCACATTTTTAAAGGTCCAGTATCTTGAGACTTTCCAGAATTAGAAACAATGCTATGTATCCCATTGGCAAGATGAGATTCTCCTCTTTCTGATGATATATAGCTCTTGTTTTTAGCACTGCATCACTGTGAGATACAATATCAGACAATGAATAGGTGATTAGTCCAATTACTTATCCTAGGGCCCAGGCCAGTGGAATTTTGGCAGGCTGAGAAGTAAGGGGATGGACAGAGGAAAATTCCATACTTGAGGGGAAAGAAGACAACATTTTTGTGGCAGGATGATTTAAAAAAAAAAACACATTTGTGTAAAGTAACTCAGAGGTCCAGCATGTTAGACAAAGGAAGAGATGGGTTAATGGGCAGAGTGCATGTGACACAGTCAAATGTGGATGACAAACACCACTGCAATTGAACACAAGCTCTATTACTTATCACATGGATATTATCATCACCTGTGTCTTTAGTGTTTTTTTTTTCCTCCAGGCTATGATTTATTTTAGTTATCTTGTAATCATGCTATCCAGTCCACTGACAGCTGCTTCTTATCTAGACAAGGTTCTTTTAATTTTTAGGTGGATATAAGCTATGACCTTAAATCTTACCACTGTGATCCTGGAGCTTTTTTCTGTACACACACTATTATAAACTTTTAGTTCAGTGTGACTGTGAAGAGCAACTTTTCTAAAAATTCTGTGTCTGCTTCTAAAGAGTGTGTGAAAAGAGGGGGCAGCAGATTAATTAGTGAGTAAGTGAACCAGTTAATTAATATTACAATTAAATCTGCCTGAGGTATGCTTGTAGCATCCTTGGCAGTTCTGCAAATGTAAGTAATGAAAGTGTTTGCTTTCGCTCTCCTTTCCACTATAGTATTGAAAATATAGTTAATTTGAAACAAGTCTGATGAGGAGTGGTCAGAATGAGATAGCGTAGTGAGTTACCATAAAAAGAAAAGGAGTACTTGTGGCACCTTAGAGACTAACAAACTTATTTGAGCATAAGCTTTCGTGAGCTACAGCTCACTTCATCGGATGCTCACGAAAGCTTATGCTCAAATAAATTTGTTAGTCTCTAAGGTGCCACAAGTACTCCTTTTCTTTTTGCGGATATAGACTAATACGGCTGGTACTCTGAAACCTGAGTTACCATAGTGCCAGATATATTGTGTGTCCTATAACATAATTATAGGACAACTGCACTGCTACTCACAGGACAGAAATCTAAAAGAAAATTAGTAATTATATACAATATAGTACCAAGAGATCAACTTTGTTGCCTTTGGCAATCACTAATGATTTTTTTTAGTTTGCAAGAACAGCATAATGTTTTATTTCTGCCCCCAATTTTAATAAAAAAAAGTTAATTTGCATTTATTTCTGCAAGAGTGAGCCATGTTACTATGGAAAAAAACCTAAGAATCATCTAAAACAGAGAGAATTTATCATAAGAAAAAAATTTGTGAGATAATATTGTATAACATATTTCAGGCTCTATCTTTCCCTTTGAAGAAACAGTTGGATTTTCTTTCTCATAACAATATATCCCTGTTCATGTTAGTAAACCATGGCCTTATCCTGCATGCTTGGTCCTCACATGAGTACCTGGATGTTTATTTGGCTATAGGAGGGGTGTGAGTAGCCTATGGCAGGTTTGTAAACCAGAGAAAGGCTTACTCTTCCTTCATGTGGAATATTTTGCATCAATCATCAGCCCCAGATCTAGGATGACTGCCAGCTTACAAGTCAGTACCTGGCTAAGAGAGCTCCCTGTATGTGGGAAAGCATGTGTAGTAGTATAGCACTCCTTGGTTAAAGAGAGATAATCCAAGTAAGCTCCCCACCCCCACAAAAAATCTATTAAGCAGCTGGAAATGAAGGGATATGTAGGGAGCAGTACTAAGTTTGTTTGTGTACTGTCTCATTTATATTCCACATTCTGAACTACTAGACCCTCACCCATTAGCTGCACTACTGTGTGCCAGAAGGTTCTACCAGCGAGCAGAAGTACTATATGTTTATTTAATTAAAGATAGCTATTCCTTTGCTAAGGCAGCACAGAATCTGGGGTAAGCCCACTGCCTCCTAAACACACCTGTTCTCCTTTCCATGCCCTATTTTGATGCTACTAATGTTAGCATTTCCAGGTACACTGAGTTGGGGAGCTGTGAGTAAGTGGCAAGCAAGGCAAGCATTTATTATCTAAGCCTCCTGTAACACTTTAAGTACCTTTTCCAGAGGGCAATTCTTCACTTCACCCTTAAACATTATATATTGTTTAACCCTTGCACTGGCCACTTCCCTGGAAGTTAATTGGCTGCAGTGTACTGGATTTTTGCATCACAAAGTATTACACACTGTGACAAGCTGAAAATAATAAATTAAGATTGTTAAATAAATTAGATACAGTATAATACATTATTTACAGCAAAGTCATAACAATAGGCCATAGAGTGGAAGCCAAGGTCTCTCACCAGCACAGAGACCACATACATCACTGAGTATTGCTTCAAGACAATTTTCTCCATGCTATTGTGCTCACATGATTGGAGTCATGATGATAGCAAGAGTATGGTCAGTGGAGCTATCAGGGTGTTTTAAAAAAATTATTATATGTTTATATCATAATCGCACCCAAAGGTGCCAAGCAGGATCAGAGCCTCATTGGGCTATATGCTGTACAAACATATAGGGTATGTCTACACTACGGAATAAGGTCGAATTTATAGAAGTCGGTTTTTTAGAAATCGGTTTTATATATTCGAGTGTGTGTGTCCCCATAGAAGTGCATTAACTCGGCGGAGTGCTTCCACAGTACCGAGGCTAGAGTCGACTTCCGGAGCGTTGCACTGTGGGTAGCTATCCCACAGTTCCCGCAGTCTCCGCTGCCCATTGGAATTCTGGGTTGAGATCCCAATGCCTGATGGGGCTGAAACATTGTCACGGGTGGTTCTGGGTACATATCGTCAGGACCCCCTTCCCTCTCTCCCTCCCTCCGTGAAAGCAAGGGCAGACAATCGTTTCACGCCTTTTTTCCTGAGTTACCTGTGCGGACGCCATACCACCGCAAGCATGGAGCCCGCTCAGGTAACCGTCACCGTATGTCTCCTGGGTGCTGGCAGACGCGGTACGGCATTGCTACACAGTAGCAGCAACCCATTGCCTTCTGGCAGCAGACGATACAGTACGACTGATAGCCGTCCTCGTCATGTCCGAGGTGCTCCTGGCCACGTCGGCTGGGAGCGCCTGGGCAGACATGGGCGCAGGTACTAAATTTTTGGTGACTTGACCAGGTCATTCTCTTTAGTCCTGCAGTCAGTCCTATTGAACCGTCTAATGGTGAGCAGGCAGGCAATACGGATTGCTAGCAGTCGTATTGTACCATCTTCTGCTGGGCAGGCAAGAGATGACGATGGCTAGCAATCGTATTGTACCATCTTCTGCCGGGCAGGCAAGAGATGACAATGGCTAGCAGTCATATTGCACCATCTTCTGCCAGGCAGGCAAGAGATGAGGATGGCTAGCAGTCGTACTGTACCATCTTCTGCCGAGCAGCCATGAGATGTGGATGGCATGCAGTCCTTCTGCACCATCTGCTGCCAGCCAAAGATGTAAAAGATAGATGGAGTGGATCAAAACAAGTAATAGACCAGATTTGTTTTGTACTCATTTGCCTCCTCCCCTGTCTAGGGGACTCATTCCTCTAGGTCACACTGCAGTCACTCACAGAGAAGGTGCAGCGAGGTAAATCTAGCCATGTATCAATCAGAGGCCAGGCTAACCTCCTTGTTCCAATAAGAACAATAACTTAGGTGCACCATTTCTTATTGGAACCCTCCGTGAAGTCCTGCCTGAAATACTCCTTGATGTAAAGCCACCCCCTTTGTGGATTTTAGCTCCCCGAAGCCAACCCTGTAAGCCGTGTCATCAGTCGCCCCTCCCTCCGTCAGAGCAACGGCAGACAATCATTCCGCGCCTTTTTTCTGTGCGGACGCCATACCAAGGCAAGCATGGAGTCCGCTCAGCTCACTTTGGCAATTAGGAGCACATTAAACACCACACGCATTATCCAGCAGTATATGCAGCACCAGAACCTGGCAAAGCGATACCGGGCGAGGAGGCGACGTCAGCGCGGTCACGTGAGTGATCAGGACATGGACACAGATTTCTCTGATAGCATGGGCCCTGCCAATGCATGCATCATGGTGCTAATGGGGCAGGTTCATGCTGTGGAACGCCGATTCTGGGCTCGGGAAACAAGCACAGACTGGTGGGACCGCATAGTGTTGCAGGTCTGGGACGATTCCCAGTGGCTGCGAAACTTTCGCATGCGTAAGGGCACTTTCATGGAACTTTGTGACTTGCTTTCCCCTGCCCTGAAGCGCATGAATACCAAGATGAGAGCAGCCCTCACAGTTGAGAAGCGAGTGGCGATAGCCCTGTGGAAGCTTGCAACGCCAGACAGCTACCGGTCAGTTGGGAATCAATTTGGAGTGGGCAAATCTACTGTTGGGGCTGCTGTGATGCAAGTAGCCTACGCAATCAAAGATCTGCTGATATCAAGGGTAGTGACCCTGGGAAATGTGCAGGTCATAGTGGATGGCTTTGCTGCAATGGGATTCCCTAACTGTGGTGGGGCCATAGACGGAACCCATATCCCTATCTTGGCACCGGAGCACCAAGCCGGCGAGTACATAAACCGCAAGGGGTACTTTTCAATAGTGCTGCAAGCTCTGGTGGATCACAAGGGACGTTTCACCAACATCAACGTGGGATGGCCGGGAAAGGTACATGACGCTCGCATCTTCAGGAACTCTGGTCTGTTTCAAAAGCTGCAGGAAGGGACTTTATTCCAGACCAGAAAATAACTGTTGGGGATGTTGAAATGCCTATATGTATCCTTGGGGACCCAGCCTACCCCTTAATGCCATGGCTCATGAAGCCATACACAGGCAGCCTGGACAGTAGTCAGGAGCTGTTCAACTACAGGCTGAGCAAGTGCAGAATGGTGGTAGAATGTGCATTTGGACGTTTAAAGGCGCGCTGGCGCAGTTTACTGACTCGCTTAGACCTCAGTGAAACCAATATTCCCACTGTTATTACTGCTTGCTGTGTGCTCCACAATATCTGTGAAAGTAAGGGGGAGACGTTTATGGCGGGGTGGGAGGTTGAGGCAAATCGCCTGGCTGCTGGTTACGCGCAGCCAGACACCAGGGCGGTTAGAAGAGCACAGGAGGGCGCGGTACGCATCAGAGAGGCTTTGAAAACCAGTTTCATGACTGGCCAGGCTACGGTGTGAAAGTTCTGTTTGTTTCTCCTTGATGAAACCCCCCGCCCCTTGGTTCACTCTACTTCCCTGTAAGCTAACCACCCTCTCCTCCTCCCTCTGATCACCGCTTGCAGAGGCAATAAAGTCATTGTTGCTTCACATTCATGCATTCTTTATTCATTCATCACACAAATAGGGGGATGACTACCAAGGTAGCCCAGGAGGGGTGGTGGAGGAGGGAAGGAAAATGCCACACAGCACTTTAAAAGTTTACAACTTTAAAATTTATTGAATGATAGCCTTCTTTTTTTTGGGCAATCCTCTGTGGCGGAGTGGCTGGTTGGCCGGTGGCCCCCCTAGCGCGTTCTTGGGCGTCTGGGTGTGGAGGCTATGGAACTTGGGGAGGAGGGCGGTTGGTTACACAGGGGCTGTAGTGGCATTCTGTGCTCCAGCTGCCTTTGCTGCAGCTCAACCATACACTGGAGCATACTGGTTTGGTCCTCCAGCAGCCTCAGCATTGAATCCTGCCTCCTCTCATCACGCTGCCACCACATTCGAGCTTCAGCCCTCTCTTCAGCCCGCCACTTACTCTCTTCAGCCCGCCACCTCTCCTCCCGGTCATTTTGTGCTTTCCTGCAGTCTGACATTATTTGCCTCCACGCATTCGTCTGTGCTCTGTCAGTGTGGGAGGACAGCATGAGCTTGGAGAACATTTCATCTCGAGTGCGTTTTTTTTTTCTTTCTAATCTTCACTAGCCTCTGGGAAGGAGAAGATCCTGTGATCATTGAAACACATGCAGCTGGTGGAGAAAAAAAAAGGGACAGCGGTATTTAAAAAGACACATTTTATAAAACACTGGCTACACTCTTTCAGGGTAAACCTTGCTGTTAACATTACATACATAGCACATGTGCTTTCGTTACAAGGTTGCATTTTGCCTCCCCCCACCGCGTGGCTACCCCCTCAACCCTCCCCCCTCCCCGTGGCTAACAGCGGGGAACATTTCTGTTCAGACGCAGGCAAACAGCCCAGCAGGAATGGGCTCCTCTGAGTGTCCCCTGAAGAAAAGCACCCTATTTCAACCAGGTGACCATGGATTATATCTCACTCTCCTGAGGATAACACAGAGAGATAAAGAACGGATGTTGTTTGAACGCCAGCAAACATACACTGCAATGCTTTGTTGTACAATGATTCCCGAGTACGTGTTACTGGCCTGGAGTGGTAAAGTGTCCTACCATGAAGGACGCAATAAGGCTGCCCTCCCCAGAAACCTTTTGCAAAGGCTTTGGGAGTATATCCAGGAGAGCTGCGAATGCCAGGGCAAAGTAATCCTTTCACATGCTTGCTTTTAAACCATGTATAGTATTTTAAAAGGTACACTCACCGGAGGTCCCTTCTCCGCCTGCTGGGTCCAGGAGGCAGCCTTGGGTGGGTTCGGGGGGTACTGGCTCCAGGTCCAGGGTGAGAAACAGTTCCTGTCTGTCGGGAAAACCGGTTTCTCCGCTTGCTTGCTGTGAGCTATCTACAACCTCATCATCATCATCATCTTCTTCGTCCCCAAAACCTGCTTCCGTATTGCCTCCATCTCCATTGAAGGAGTCAAACAACATGGCTGGGGTAGTGGTGGCTGAACCCCCTAAAATGGCATGCAGCTCATCATAGAAGCGGCATGTTTGGGGCTCTGACCCGGAGCGGCCGTTCGCCTCTCTGGTTTTCTGGTAGGCTTGCCTCAGCTCCTTCAGTTTCACGCGGCACTGCTTCGGGTCCCTGTTATGGCCTCTGTCCTTCATGCCCTGGGAGATCTTGACAAAGGTTTTGGCATTTCGAAAACTGGAACGGAGTTCTGATAGCACGGATTCCTCTCCCCATACAGCGATCAGATCCCGTACCTCCCGTTCGGTCCATGCTGGAGCTCTTTTGCGATTCTGAGACTCCATCATGGTCACCTCTGCTGATGAGCTCTGCATGGTCACCTGCAGCTTGCCACGCTGGCCAAACAGGAAATGAGATTCAAAAGTTCGCGGTTCTTTTCCTGTCTACCTGGCCAGTGCATCTGAGTTGAGAGTGCTGTCCAGAGCGGTCAAAATGGAGCACTCTGGGATAGCTCCCGGAGGCCAATACCGTCAAATTGTGTCCACAGTACCCCAAATTCGACCCGGCAAGGCCGATTTAAGCGCTAATCCACTTGTCAGGGGTGGAGTAAGGAAATCGATTTTAAGAGCCCTTTAAGTCGAAATAAAGGGCTTCATCGTGTGGACGGGTGCAGGCTTACATCGATTTAATGCTGCTAAATTCGACCTAAAGTCCTAGTGTAGACCAGGGCTTAGAAAGATATCTTCCCTAGAACAAGAGCTTACAACGTAAGGTAAGATGAAATGCAGCAAATGAGTGATGTGAGGAGGTATACAAACCCAGCACAGGGTTAATGAGCTGATATAAGGTCAGGTGTCACTGCCCCTTCATACCTGTGAGAGATGTCTGGGAGGGAGGCGCTTAAGAGGGGGAAATCCAGCTCAGTTGATGGCAGATCAGGGAGTAGAGTAGAACTTCAGTTCCAGGAGAGAGGCTGGCTGAAGGCAGGAGCTCTTTGGATAACTGCTGTCTGATAGCCCCTGATGGATGACAGCCAGCCAGCCCTGATGCTGACTCACCTTGTGAAGAAACTATTTCCCCTCTATTTCCTATGAACTCAGTTTGGGGCCACAGCTTGATGAGTGCCCTCTGAAGGAAGCCCTTAATACAACTTTGGGATGATTCATTTGTGTTAATTTCCCTCTCTTCTGTTCATTGATAGTCCACACCTTGTAGGGCTATCTGGGGCCCAGCTGGAGGACTGAACCTTTTAGGTCTGGAACAGGAGTGGGAAAGCCACCCAGACATTGCAGAGCTGTGGCCTGGATAAGTGCTATGGATATGGCCAGAGCCTATGGGGTGCTCTCAGCTATTGGCCAATAGCCATGAGTCCTTAGTAGGGGGCTACAGCACCCATAAGGCTGTATAAACAGCCACAGAGTAGCTCTGCTGGTGCTTTATGGTTGAAGGGAAAGAGTGTCCTTTCCTCCAACCCTGTGAAGATCCTGTTCACAAAATGTGTTTACTTTGGCTTTGAACTGGTTGCAGAATTTGATGCTATTAATTATTCTCCCTCTCAGATTCATTTAAAAAAACAGAACACCAGATATATTGATGGGGCATTTACTCAGAGCTCCCCAACTTAGCCAGAGATTCACCCTCCCCACAAGTTTTTTGGAAAACACCTGCCATTTGGTTCAGTAGATCTGTTCTTGAGTGTGCTTTTTGGAAGTATTTTTCTCTTTAGCTATTATAAAATACTTGGTAATATCTAGTAACATTTACAACTTTGTTCACAGAAGATACTATGTTCCATATAAGCTACTAAAATACAGAATTAACCAATAATTAGTTACAGCAAAACTGAATTCCCCCTATTTAACAAATCTTTCTTCCACTGTGTCCAAATGATTAGCTCACAGTTGTTGCCTGAATGATGTACAAGTCACAAGAGAACTAGAGGCAGCTAAATAATAAGGGATTAAAAAGGAAAAAAAATACACACATTTAAAGGGCTGTTTTAAATTTAAAAAGCCTGAAATGTCTGTTGGTGCTTTAATCATTTAGAGCAAGGTTTTAATTGTTTGTTCACAGTCTGAATGAGATCCTAAGGCTTTTACCCACTGTTTCATTCTATGCTTGGTCTTATTTTTCTCCTTTCAGATCCCTTTCTCCTCTTCATGGTGAGTAGTGCTGCTTAACTAAAAGCACAAAGTAGCTGATCTTTTCTGAATAGTGAACCTGTCAGAGGTGGGTTACCAGTATTGTAATACGGGGCTGTCAGAGACAAATTCCTCCTTATTCTCACCTGCAGTGAGAACAAGCCTGTAGAAAGAAAGAGTGCAAGTCTGGGAAACTTGTGTTTCCATTTAAATGAAACACTTTCCATAACCAAGGAGAAGAGGCAATCTAGGGTAAGATTCAACCGTGCACCAGTGCTGTGGCTAGCAGAAGGGAAACGGCTTGTGTCTTCCCTAGTCTCAGGCTGCCAGAAAATCGCTCTGCCCTTTGTGTAAGTTCGGGTAGGCCTGAGGGCAGCCTTAATTTGTTTTCTTTTTGCAGTGGGCCTCAAGAAGCAGAAAATTACTGGGAGGTAAGAACACCCTGGCCACTCCGACTGCTATCCCCAACACTCTGCCTACCCCCAGCTCACTTTTTGAAAGCCTCCTGTGTGTGGTAGAAGGTTGAGTTGGTGCTGAGCCAACTCTGCCAGCTCCTGCAGAGGGTCTCTTTTGCAGGAGGGACTTTTGCCTGCATCATAACATCTTTGTGCCATTGCAGATGGCACAAAAGGGTCACAGGGCAGGGATGAATTCCATGGTACAGTGGATGGGCATGAGATGGAGGAAGACTAGGCTCTGTTTCCATCTCTGCCACTCACCAGCTGTGTAACCTTGAGCAAGTCACTTCACTTCTATGTATCTGTTTCGCCTCCCATCTTCTGTCTTGTATATTTGGATTGTAAGCTCTCTGGGGAAGGGACTGTCTCTTACTATGTGTATGAATAATGAATAGCACATTGGGGGCTCTAGGCACTGGTGTATACAATATAATAATTGTACCTCCATATCTTTCCTCTTGCTCTTGAAGGAGAATCCAGAGTTCACCCCCTCCTGTCCCCACCAGCGAGGGTTTTTGGAAAACACCTGCCACTCTGGCACAAGCAGATCCATTCCTAAAAATATACTTTTCAGAAACATTTTTCTCTAAAGATACCTTATTGAATAGCTTCTTACCTTTGGGTCTCAGCTCACAGCAGGAGACAGGTTGCCTCTCAGTGAGATCCATGTCTCTGTATTACCTTTTAGTAGAGTTTGGAAATTCCAGAAAACCTTAAAGAGTTTGAGGAGGTCCAGTCCATCTGGCACTGGGAAGCGAGGACCCAAGAGTCAGAATCCAGACAAATGATAACTTCAAAGAAGTAAAATCTCAGATGAGTAATTATACTTTATGAGCCTCAGTCAAGCATCTTTCTCAAGGATGACTTAGTACTCAACAAATTACCTGTGTTCAGCCCATGATAGCTCACATCCCGTAGACCCTCGGCTATTTCCTTTTGTATTGTAATATTGTTATAAAAGAAAATATGCAGTTTACAATAAGCAGAGGGCATGATCCTGCTCCCAGTAGGTCAGTGGAAAAATTCTCATTGATCTCAATGGAAGCAGGTTCAGACACTGCACCACATTTTAAGTTTAACACCCGGAGTCTAATCCTACAGACTTTATTCATATTAAGCCCCCATTGAAGTCAATGGGAATCTGTAGGATCTGGCCCTTGATGATCAGAAATCTGGATTTTTTTGTGTTACTAGCAATTTAAATCTGCCTGGAACAAGAGCTGACTGGATACTTTGTTAATCAAATATTTTTTAAATATTTTACTTTAAAAAAAAACAATCTCTATTTGGGGTGATATGTGGAGAGCGCAGAGGTAGAGCAGTAAGAATAAATGCAAGGAACAGATAAAAATTCTGATATGACAACTATCTTCTGCACCATCAATCTTGAAAAATAGTACAATGATGACTATTTAGATTTTACTGACTGAAATATGTCTTCCACAAATTCCAACCAAAGTGATTAGTCTTTCTGTGGGTCCCTATATCCATATTTGATTTTCATGTCACATGGACTGGTGGATGTTACAATGCTCCTGATGCACAAAGTGAATTGTCAAGTCACATCTCTTCCTTATACAAGTTCCATGGGAGGGTTTGAGCATATTCAAGAGCCTTTTTAATTATTCAGCTAGATTGTTGGTACCACAGTTAAATTATACAACCATAAGATGGATAGTAAATCTTAATTGATTTAAAAGGTAATGCATAGTTTGGTGGAAATATTTAACTTAAAAGATAGTTTTTTGAAATATTCTGTTTATGCTGAAGAAAAAGCAAACCAAATATCATTCTTGTGTTGTAAATTATAAACTATTGCAAGTACCTGCTGTAAGCATGAAAAGGGGTCAATTTTTATTAATTTACTGAGGTGCCAGTTAGATTTTTAAAGCTGAAGACAAACAAACTAGGTTTGCCAATTGGATGAATTATAGCCAATATGTAATAGAATCCAAAAGGATAACCCCTGTTTATTGAGTCCAGGGAGTGCTAATTTACTGATTTTAATACTGGGTTCTTTTCAGGTCAACTTTTAACTTGAACGGTATTTCTCAAATTAGAACTCTTATTCTTAACCAACCAACAATTTATTAATTCACCCGTTATCACATTAAATATACAATCACCAGTTCACCACTCAAGTGTAGACACAACCAATGTTCTAGGCATGTACTACACACCCAATACAGTCTTGCAAGTAAGACTGGACTTGAGGCTTAGCAGTTATAACAAGGAACAGTGCATATTACCAAGGGTTCTTCTTATATTTACTTATGATCATCAATTCTTTAGTTTCTAACATATTTCACAGTTCCAAGGATGCACTTGTCTTTAAAGCACTTTTTAAGAGAGTGTAGTTACTCCTGTTTGAACGGATTGGTCTAAATGGAACAAGTTTAGAATATTTAAAGCAATCTCTCTTAGACCAATTTTCTTGGACCTACCAAGAAGTTAAGTCTGAAACGTGGTTACTTGTGGTCTAACTAGTGATTGCAAACTTAGCAAGATAACCTACAGTTATTTATATTCAAAAATAGAAGGGTAAATACAATCTTTGAAATGAAATCTGATCACTTCTTCTTCTCGTCTTAACCTTGGTATGGGGGGAAAATCCATTCTACACAGCTTTTCCAGGCATGGGTTACACTTAGGATCTTGCAGCTTCTTGTTAGGTCAGTCAACTCTCGTGAGCACATGGTGACTTCTGTTTTAAAATATCCTAATTTCAGGGATTTGACGGAGAGAGCCACCTCTGATTTCTATTGGATCAGTGCCAAGTGAGCACTCGGATTTCAGCTCTCCTAGTTTTTCCGCTGTTTCCATTGTTACCCAGTAGATGGCAATAGTGTATAACAAATTTCTTCAATCCTTTTCTTATCGGAGGGTTCCCACTCCATACAGCTAAATTCAGTGCCTTGCATAATGACAGGTTTCAGAGTAGCAGCCGTGTTAGTCTGTATTCGCAAAAAGAAAAGGAGTACTTGTGGCACCTTAAATTTGTTAGTCTCTAAGGTACCACAAGTACTCCTTTTCTTTTTGCGAATACAGACTAACACGGCTGCTACTCTGAAACTTATCGGAGGGTGTTTGTTTGATTCGTTTCAAGATTTGTATTTCATTAGCAGATCCTGCTGTCAGTTGTATTCCCACAACCCCCACCCCACCCACATACACACTTCAAGCAATTTCTCTTAATATTCCAAAATCACACCCTGGCTTATGTCTTTTAATATTCCTTCTTCCTGGTGCCAGACAATTCATATTACTTCATAAAAGTGCAATGATTATTTACAATGAAAACCAACAAAATTCCTTATCTTCTAAATTTGGAGGACATGCTCCATACATTCTTGGATTGCACATAAGCATTTCACATTATTTAGGACTTAAAATAGAACATGAGACATTTTCCACATATAGAGAAGGATGTTGATCTGACCAAACATGTAGGTTCTAATTTGGGGTGAAAACATGTGGCTTGCATTTCTTGGGGTAACTGGTAGTTTGCCCAGTTTGACCTTCCATCTTACAGCCAGTCATTTCTAGTTTGCCCAGTTTGCAGCTTTCCCACCCATCTTTTGATCCATTCACAATGTGCAATGGGTCACTTTGCATAAGAAAGCAGGGTATCACCTTTACTTGGTAACTTAGGGCTTGTACACACTACCACTTATGTCAGTATAACTTATGTAGCTCAGGGATGTGAATAAGCCGCCCCTTGAGCAACATAAGTTACACTGACCTAAGTGCCAGTGTGAATAGCGCAATGTTGGCAGGAGAGCTGCTCCTGTCGACATAGCTACCACCTCTCGCGGAGTGGTTTCATGATGACGATGGGAAAGCTCTCTCCTGTCAACACAGAGTGTCTTCACCAGACATGCTACACAGTGGCGCAGCTGCATCGGTGCAGCTACACTGTTGTAGCAGTTCTAGTGGATACTAGACCTAGGCTGGGAGGTAAAAAGGGGTTGTATCTGTACGCAAACTGAGATTCTTGCCTGGATAATTAACAGTACTCTCCTTTAGACATTTTATTTTCTATTCTTGGGGATAGGAACTCTTGATCTAGCTGATCTGTAGCTTCTTGGACAAAGTGTCTCACACAACGTGAATCATTTTCTTATTGTCTTTATTTCATACATGAACCCTATTCTGGGATAACAGAGGTGGATAGCTTTTTTTTTTTTTTTTTTGAGGGCCAGAAGGAATCAGTCGTTATTAATCATTCAAGGCATATCTATTCTATATATCCCTTACACTGCACAGTTTCCAACACACCCTTAGCATATGCACACTAATAAGTAGTGTTTTTTGCAATAAATCTACTTTGCATGTGACATTTAAAGCAGTTGATGAAGGAAACAGAATAATTAGAAGTTAACAGAAGTGTTAGATTTCTATTGGTGCACGTTCTGTATCTTATAATTGCATTGGTACAGTACAAGTATATGCCACCATTCTTGAAAGAATTAGATCTGACTTACTGGAATATTTGCTGTAAAATATTTTAAAATCTCTTCCTTAGCACAAAGATATATTCATTTGAAAGTCTACAGTTTGCTGAGTGGTTGTTTCATTTTTTAGTGTAAGTGCACTTGCCAGCATAGTTATCATTTCACTAAAGGGGTATCTATGAAAAAGACATGGTCAGGTGTGTCCTGCTGCACTGAATGCTAATATGCCTTCAGTAGAAGCACATTATGCTTTTATTTCTGACTGTACATTGAATTATTTACACCTTCAAGGCAGTTGATTGAACTGCAGCATCAGTCAATTAGCAAATCAAAAATTTATATGATTCCAATTTAGTACGGAGTCCTTCTCTCTCTATTTTTTTCTTTTTAGATTTTCACCCTGACAGTGACAAATTACTCCTCTGCTGGCTGAGATTGGAAATTAAAAGCATTTAGAGTTGCTCATGCATTTATGCTAATGAGAAGTTCTGATATGATTTGCATGCAAAAGAGGACAATCTGAAAGCTCATCAGTTTTTCATGCTTCCGCGTTTTGATGTAGTAGGATTTTCAGTTTTTCTGCAAAGCAAAAAAAAAATTTCTTGGGGAAACAATACAGAATGTGAACAAAAAGAGCTTCTTTTAAGTCAGAATTTTTTTTTTAACCCTCCAGATTCTTGTCAAATCATTTGCTTCTCTGTTTCAGAACTGCAGCCCATATTCATTAGCATTTTAGATGTTTATCAAAGGAATGATCCAGTATCTGCCATGCAAGATTATAGCTCAAGCTTCATTTTAAATTCAGCAAGGACAAAAAAAGACCCGAGGACAGATGAGAAGAGGGACGTGCACCCTGACAATCTTCTTCACAGATACACCCGAATTAATCCCATTTAGAGCAAAATTTGACTAATCACGAGAGGTGAAAGCTTTAAGTTTAGTGAAGTAGTTAGTCCTGACAAATGTGGGGGACCTCTTTTGGCACAGTCTTTCCTGTTATCTAGACACAGGAGATGGGCATTCAAAATGATATAGCAGATCACTAAATAGAAGCTTTATAGCTTCCATTTTTAAGTTAATTAATTATTTCAATTTTTAGGCATTTAGTCTTGCTCACTGCTTTGCTTTAATAGAAGACAAAATGGCAATAAAGGGTCAGAGACAAATGGTAATACCTTTTCAATTTATTTATTTTGCTTGCAGTGAATAGTTATACATATTACAAGCAGCATAACTAAAATAATAATTTACTAACAAAAGGGAAGAAAGCTTCCTGATTGACTCCTTTGTTTGGAAAGCTTTTTAGAGCTGTATGAAAGTACTGATTTTTGTTTTACAAGAACAGTTTTGTTTTGTTTTTGCCAGTGGCAACTTAAAAACTCCCTCAAAACATAGCTCTAGTTTGGTCTTCTTTACTGGAACCTTTTTGCTATAATTATTACAGAACATTAGCACTACCCAGCATTTATTATAATATGCACTGACCTCCATAAACTGATATAGGGAGAACTGCTTTTTTACTTTGTACTCGATAAACTAAATGAGAGTACAAAGTCCATTTAGCAAATCAAGAACAAATATGGACTTAACTAAGGGACACAATTCTTTAATTTGAAATCTGAGTTATAGGCATAAATCAAACAGACCATGTCACACACAAAGCACTCTCCAGAATGCACTTTACACTTTGGACTAAATTTTACCTATGGTTATACACATATAGAATTCAAGGCTGTGGAATATCAGAGATGTGTCAAAATAGAATTTGATCTATTAATGTAATTGGGGTTACCATGGGGTAACTGAAGCCAGATTTTGGCACTTTAACAAGCATTTTATACACTTAAAGAGAGTTAAACAGGAGTACATAGGTAAAGGGGAATATATTACCAAAATACCCTTTTGAAGGCAATGTGATGGCTCAACCTCCTTCGAAGCAAATTATCTGTCAATTATATAACCACATAAGTTCCCTCTCCCCCCATTTATGTGCGCACACATGAATGCATGCACCTTGAGCCTGATTCATGGAGCAGATATCTCGCTCCCTCACCTGCTTTGTTTCATCTTTTTTTGTCCCTACCCTTCAGTTCTAAGGAGGAGGAAAAAGACGGGGAGGTGTAAGACCTGATGAAAACAGGAAAGATGCAGAATGAAGAGAAAAGGGAGAGAAAAGGCAGCAGAAAAAGATCCACTGCCTCCCAGCTTCATTTCCACAATAGAAATTCCTGTAAAGTAGAAAGACGAGGGCCAGGGAACCCGCTAAAAATTCTCCAGGTCTCTTATCACATGCTCTGACACTACATCTGGTAGAATCCATGCCTTTTATGTCCAAGAAGTGGCTTTGCTGCTTATGCCTTAGAATTGATTTCCTACATCACCACTTAATCCAACCTCCTTCAGCAGCTAGCTAGATGGCTCACTCACATAACCGTCTCTATAAGTGACAAGAGAGCAGCTCTTTCAGTGATTCCCTTCCAGCTCCGAATTGGAAAACTTGCATTAGTGGTCCATGTTCCTTCTATCTCTGAGGCTTTGGAACTTTCAAACCTTTCGCCTGACTTCCCACTGGTGGAAGGGATAAGTACACCAAATTCCACCTATTTCTCAGCTTTGCCAGTCTCACTCCCTATATTGTCCATGGGGACCTTTTCCCTCAGGTAACAGGAGCTGATCTAATTACTACACCAGGCTTTCAGCTTCCAATCTCATTCCACCCATGGAAAAGCCACTGGCCAGCCTGTCTCATCTACAGCACACTCTATCTGTCCTGGAGTTTCTCTCTGGGGCCATCACCGTCTCCTCTGCTTCAGGTACCTCTACTTCTTCTTCTTCTGAAAGGCCCAGGCTTGCTACCAGATCTCCAGGTGTTTCTATATCCTATTTCACAGTACACACATGTGGCTCAGATGCTGAAACACAATAGGGTAAGCACAAAAATCTCAATTAGCCAATGTCTTTTGAGGGTAGAAGAAGAACCTTGAAAAGGTCACAGAGATTGTGAGCCTTACAAGAAATTCTTCCTCATCACCCTTCTCCAAAGTCTTCCTTTAAGCTAAGTTCCCAGAGAAAGGAGTTTTGCACATTATTTCTAGTTCCTCCTTGTCTTCCTCTTCCTTTCATAACCAAACAGTTTGTTCTTTGTCAGGTTTCCAGAACCTCTTAGCAGGGGCATCTTGCATTGCACAGACTGAATGGATTAAACTCTTTCACCTGACCTCCTTTTTCCAGCCTCTGATCCTTCCAAAAAAGCTACCTGCTGAGATCAGGCCAACCCTAACCTATCCCCAACTCTATTCTCACACAGAAGAGGAAAGGAGGCAAGGCTGGTTCAAGGGTCAGGTAAGCAGGGTGGGTGTCCTGGGTGCCAACTTCCAGGAGGTTCTATGCCACTGTGCGGCTCAACCATTTTTGTATTGTGGGATTTTTTCCTCCACTGGTTGGCTGGCTTCTTTTTCTTTTTAGTGCAGCCACTCTGGGACAGGGGGCACCAAAAACCATTTTCCACCCTCACTGGCAGAATGTATTTGGCTGTTCCAGGGAGACGGCGGTGCATATTCTGAAACTTGTTGGGATTTGTACAACTAGAGTGGCACACAAGGACTATTATGTATAATTGTCTTTGGAAACCCCATTTTTCGGTCTCTGCCAAAACACTCTTTGCCCATGGAAAAGTGCAGGATCTCCTCTGACCCAAAGATCTATTCTTCCCATTACCAAAGGGGACAGGTGAGTTTTTTTTTTAAAAAGCTCCATGCTCCCTTTCATGCCTGAATATTGGGATTTGTTGCCATATTTTGAACCCAGACATCCTTAACAAGAGGCTTTGCAAACACAAACTTCCATGGGGAGACACTTGCAATGTCTATTCACTCCATATTCCTGGGACATTGTTTTGCTTGGTGAACCTCAAAAGGGCCTGGTCCACCAGTGTCTTGTTTCACTGTGGAGGATTTAAAAGAAATATTTTTATCCACTTTGCTTCTCCATGGTCCCCAATTTACCAACCAAGATCCTGGTAACATGCATTATATCTTAGTGCTACTGTAAATGCATAATCATTTGTGGTGATTCAGACCCCATCTTGATCTCCCAGCAAACTTCACCAGTACTTGACACCTCTTCACTTTCTCAGCAAATCACAGCAATATCCCACTTCCATCCTCTCAGAGATCATGAATCTAAGTGTGATTCAAAACTCCCAGGTGAGCAAAATACTTAGGTTTCTCAGTCTCAGTTCATATGTCCAGGGCTCTAGCCCTATCACTAGATCAGCAAATCTTCATTTACACAGACACCTCGCTGCCTGTTTTTTTGGGCATGCCAGTGCCTCCATACCCCTCCAAGGCTACCTTCTTGAAGTGACACCTTTTATCCTTCAAGGAAACAATTATTCCCCCTGTGACAATTCAGGAACCTCTGCTTTGGTGGTGTCACCAACCTCATGTTGCTTTGGGACTGACATTGTAGCTTCCACCCAACCTGCTCTCTGTCACTATGAATTTCAACCTGCCAGACTGAAGAGTTCACCTTGGATCCTTTTTAGCCCAGAGGTCTAGTTCTGCTCAGAACAGGGACATATAGTCATTGGTCCAGTGGATTGCCTAGAAGCTAGTTCACTGGACCAACATGTATTATCCAGATGCAACAACTAAAGGCAATAATCTTTTGGAACAGAAAGGGTGACAGGCCCTGTTTTTGGGCACAGTCCCATTTTTTCAGCGTGCAGCTACAGGGGAGGGACACACCACTATGAATTTACTCAGACATTTTCAGGAGGTTATAAGGAAATTGAATCTTTCTGGAGATATTCCAGATCTGGAGATTCCCCCTTCTATAGGTTTGGGTCAGTGTCTCACTACTCATCATTATCACCCCAGAACACTGTATAGCCTTTATCAGCTGGTGCTTATATACTGGACTTAACTAGCACATCTTTTGCCTTATTGCTTTTGGGTAAGTTGAGCCAGAATGCTGTGAGTTCTTCTTGTCTCCATAGCAGTATGACAAAAGGAATTACTGGGAATACTTTTCCATTCTTTAGTTTACATCTTAACATACTGTAGACACAGTCATGAATAGTTATAGAAAGTACTTCAGAAGTATTGTATTATATTGTCATGTTCTCTGTGTGAAAGTGGGATAGAAGTCAATAGGAATTGTGTATGCTGCTCAGGGGCATAATCAGGCAATAAATTATGAAATCTCTGCAAACAGGGTACATTCTGTAATAAGAGAACATCTAATCTAACACACTTCAAGTAAATTATAGTTGTAACAAGAATATCCATATCATAGTAAGAATTTTAAAAACAACAGTTTTGGAACAGATAAGAATCCTCAGACCTGAGGGCCTGAGCCAACCTCTAACTGATGGGGGAGAGGATGAAAATTTCCTTATGGCATCTTATCCTATAATTGCTTATTGCAGGGTTTCATTAGCCTTCCTTTAGGGCAGCTTGTAATGACTACTGTTGGAGACAGGATGCTATTCTGATTTGGCATGGCAATTCCTAAATTCTTATAGTCCTAGTACAGTACTTTGCTGATGCCTAGACTGAGGGTGGGATTGTTGACTTCAGAGGGAACAAAGGTAGGCCAGTGCTGGGCAGGTTTGAAAATTTCAGCCTGAACTTTGGTTCTAAGATAGTCAACCAAATAGGTCTTTGAAAGCATTCCTTTGATATAGTACATCTTACATTAAGTGGGGTAGAAACAGCAATGAGCTAACGGGCTATCCTGAGCTTGTCATTCCAAATGAAAGATTCTCAGACAAGTTTTGAAAGATTATTTGAGAATGCTTACAAAAGGGACTGAATGTTGTGAACCAGATGATGACTAGAAATAACATTTTGCAAGTGCTGTTTCATATCTGAAAAAATCAATTAAAAATAAACAAGGGATTTCAGAGTTTTGAAATTGCTGTAGTACTTACATATGAGTCTGGCTTTCAAACAATAAAAAAATCTTTTGATCTAAATTATAGTCCTGGGTCTCTGAGGTGTCAGGAAACCTTTGTAAGTCTGCAAGATGAGGTGTGCACAGATTCTACAGCTGCTGCTATTTACCCTTATATAGACATGGCTCAAAGGTATCATCACAAGAAAGTCTGTCCAAGGATATGACTTGCTCATGCTCCCTTTTTGAGAAACTAGATTCTATATAAATTGAGGCGTGGGGGATTCCACAATTGCTTCTGCCACAAAGAATCCCTTTCAGAGGGGTGGTTTTGGACTCTCAAGCGGGCAGAGCTTTCCTTGCAGAGGAGGATTCATCATACCTGACTGAATTTTAAAGAGATTAAGAGCAATGTCACCAGCCAGTAACGTTTGTCCTCAGACTGATGGGTCTCATAGCCACACTTACATTTGTAATCCCCTTGCTTGATTCCTTTGGGTAGCAAGACATTATCAACACATCCTTGAAATTCACTCTCCCAAATCCCGGCCTTAACTAGACATGAGCTAAAATACACCTTAAACTTGTCACTGGAACCAGGCTGAATATTACCAGGTTTTTATCTGTAGTACTGTGCTCTCAGAGGCGTGACAGTTGTGCAGTATAATAGGAAGTGGAGACAGTTTTCAGGCAAGCTAATATAAAATGTTTAAATATTCACTCTTTGAAGCTACTCAGGAATTTGGAATGTGAGAATAAAGCCAGGAAATGGCTTAGTGGGCAGGCTGCAGGTGAGGTGGTCAAAAAGTATGTGATAAATGCAATTTATCACATGGCTCTGATTTCGCATATGGATATCATCATGTATACATTGTATGTATGCATGCACCTATAGAGAGTCATCTAGTACAGTAATGACCCAAGGTAAACTGAGTGTTCAACATTTTATCAATTACTACTATTAAGAGTAATAAATGAAATAGTTATTTACTGAAGCTTAAAATGGATTAAGCAGGAAGTCTTGTGTCCTGAAATGAATGAAACATCCTATAATTTGCTTTGATGTACCTCTTTAGCCACTACTGCATTGCAACTATCATGTTCAAGCTGAGAATACTAGGGAGAACATCAATACAGTCAAGTAAACCAAAACAATCTTCCTTTTATACATTTCCTCAGTTAAGTTCCTATTAATAGCTGTCAGATGAGCAGCTGCATCACCAATTGAAGTAATTGGATGTAAAAATACCCAGCACCTCAAGATTTGGACCAGGAGAAATAATTAAGATTATTGTCATTCTTTTTAACATCTTTGGTTTCTATTATGCCAGTGATGGTTTTTCCCATTGCCTCTTTTGAATGTCTTATGTTGATATTGTAGCCTTTCATGTCTGTAGAACAGGCAAAATGGCTTCTACACCAATTATTTCAAATACATGTATGGTAGCAATGTTTTGGGGGGTTGGATTTTGTTTTGTTTTTAACACAGAACAGCAGTTTATAGGTAGAATACACCTGTGAATTTGTGTTCTTATAAGATACAAACACACTTCTTAGCTTCAGTGGGCTAGATCTTCGGCAAGTATAAATTGGCACCGTTCCACTGAATGCAATAGAGCTACACTGGTATAAATGAGAAGAGAATTAGGCTCATGGTGTGTGCGAAGCAACAATGAATAAATGTGGCTCTATCCAAAATGTTTGTTTAACCTAATACAGCTTATTATGTTTCCCTATTTTTAGCCCTACTTTCCCTAAATTAATACTATTTCCATTAAGAAATTTTTTTTTCATATTAGCAGGCACACTCACACGTGTCCCTCTCCCACAAATAATAACCCTGGGTTTGACACAATCTATGTCAGTGATCTTGTTTACTACTTGAAATCATGGTCCTTCCTCCACAGATTCCTATTGTACCAATGACTGCAGTTTATATGCCTTCTATATTAAAAATCTGCAAACTTGACTCATTTGAACCATTGTTTGACTGCTGGAATTTCAATGTGCCTTGGGATTCTTTGTAACTGAGATTTTACCTACTATCCTAAACATTAGTAAGGTGAAATTTTTTACCTTTTCTGCTAATTCTCTTATCACAAAGGAATACCTTAATAGTCTGGAAAATGGTATGTATTGAGAGTGATTGACTTCAAGATCATTTATAGGGAGTGCATAAGTATTTTGAATTTTGCAAAACTATTGGATTAAATACTTATCCTTTTATTATCACCTGCATAACCCTGTGTAGAATTATTTTGATGGTATCAACCGGTATTATGCCTAGGTGCCATAGGCAAAGATTGGATTTGGTACCCTTCAGTTACTCTCTCCTTTGCTTCCACCCATCTGAGCAACATATCCAGTCCTCTGTTTCAGTTACTTTTTCCCAGATGATGCCCTTTCATCTGCTCAGTCATCTGCAGTGGGCATCTTTAGTTCTCAAACATGTGCTAGAATCTTTTGCACTGGTTATGAACATCTGGACCCCAAAGAAACCTTCCACTCATGACTGAGCAAAAACATGGTCCCCTCTTTGGACAGGTGATGGAGGAGGAGAGCAAGGCCAGAAACTTCACAGCTGAATACGAGCGGCTCCGGTTTAGCATGTGCGGTGATCGCAGTAGTCACAGTAATATTCCGCTGCCTTTTTTTAAAAGGTGTTTTAGGTAGCTGCCCATTTAGCCAGTGTCGAATGCTGCCTCAGCCTCTTCAAATATACCACAATTTTTAAACAAGGAAAAGTTGACTAAGTACTTTTCTTCCATGAGGATCATGTTTTAGGGACAACATTCAAGGCTCTTTGAAAAGCAATGTGATAAATGTTATATTCTGAATCATTTGAATACAGATAAGGAGCTATATAGTGTGGATTATGATGTTTATTCTGCATTGGTATTCATTCAATCTTCAAATAACTTCCAAGTTTTCATCAAGAAAATAAAGGAAGATTGTGAGGGAAGGGAGAGAAGATTTATAGTCCCCACAAAGTGTTTCATCGATTTTTTTTTTTAAATTACATTTTCGCTCAATCCAGAAATGTGTCTACTGGGCAATAAGAAAAGGACTAATACCATGAGAGCAGTTATAGTATGCAGAATGTACTCTCTTTCAGTGGACAGTTTCAGAAAAATATTGTATGAATATCCAAGCCTGAGGAAAAATATTGAGGAAGTGTACAGAGCGACAGACTTCGACTTACAGGCAGGTACTGTATTTATTTGGCTTTACTTTTGTGTGTGTTAAGATAATCTGTACTTTTACATCCCTCTCTTTACTATTTGCCAGATTCTGGCCCCAAAACATGGATAAATCTGGGAGCATGCATAGGAAACCTTTCCCACATTCCATTTTGTGCCTGTGCAGGGACATGCCGCACTCTAGTGCTTGAGCAGTAAACATGAAGGAATGATCTCATGCCCAGAAGTGAAACACAGCCTGAAGGCGATGAGGGTGGACACATTAATGGTGGTTGTAGTCCTACATTTCTAAAAGAATACATCCTCTCTGTTCCAATTTGTCCCTTTTTCTCAGGCCCTTTGGCAGGGCAGTTTCTTATACCAGCCTCTGTTATCAGGTGCCTTGGATCAACACTTGTTCCTCTAGAGTCATATAATTATTTGTTTCATACAATTTTTTCTGTCCTCTGTAACTTGTCCCACCAAGACATTTTGTACGCATGTACTTTCTGAGGAAGATATTACAGTCCTCTATGAAATGTCTGTTATATGTTTCCAAAATCCATTCAAGCTCATATTAAGATAATTTTAGATCCTGTCTTTTCTGTACTATTTTTCAATTTAAGTTCTTTTGAAGATACACACACAGTGTCTCCTAGCACAACTTCTTATTTCTAAATAAGCGTCCTCCACCCCAAAGACGTTCTGCTCTTTGCTCAAGCCCAGCAGCTATGCTTTTGCATGGTAATTGTCCAAACTGGAGGCATTAATTTGAATCCAGTTCATTGTCACCTATAAAGAGATAAGGCTGATACATTCTTATAATTTCCTCTTATCCTTGTTCTCCTCTTTAACAGATATGAATTATTGACTGGTTTATACTGATTATTAAATGGGTAAAGGCTTAATGGAGACGCATGCTATCTGGAAACACTTTCTGGAATTGTACTGTAAATAGTTGACAGCTGGACTGATATCTTCCCCTTTACTTTTCTTATTCTTGTACAATTGTAGTGTTAATCATGCCTATTGAATTCACCTGTAGGTACATTTATTATATGTCATCTTGTACATTATGTCTACATGTTAATGCTTTATATTGAATAGACATTGGTTGCATGCTGTGTTTACTCATGATTCTGCTTTACTAGAGTTAATTACAATTTATGCATCTTGATACATTATTCAAAAGTGCAATAACATTTTCATTTAATAGAACAAGGTGCTAGAGAAATAGGAAGAGCTAGAAAACTGATGTCAGTGACTGGGTAATTACTGGCAGAGGAACACGTTTCAAAGGAAAGTCAGCTTGTCTTTAATGTAGAGAATAGAAGAGAAATGAAATCACAGGTTATTGGGATAGGAGAGTATTTCTAATTTGATTAAACAGGTCTGAACAATCCTTGACCTTTCAGAGGTCAGACAAAGCCCCCCTTTTCCTCCATGGACCTGTTACTTATTTCCACTGTAAAATCTAAAAGTGTTATTTCACCCACTCTTATCCCTTCTCCCCTTTCTTTCCCCCACCCTGTTTCTCCAACCCAATTAGCAGATTAGCCAGCAGGCTAGGATGCCTGAAGAAGTAGAAATTAAATTGACTTTCATCACATGCCAAGCTAAATGTAGAGTTATCCAAGAGCACAACCAGACTCCTAGAGAGTTTCTCCTTCCTTAAGGACCCCCAAGGGTGGATAAGAAAATCAAAGGTGCCATCAAAGACTCCTTCAAAGTTATGATGCTATCCTCCATAAAAATATCTCACAATGGATTATAGATGAGGCTATGATTATATAATTAGATGACAAGCTGAGAGGCTATCAACAGAGTGAGAAAGAACACAGTCCATATTAAAACATCGCTTACCCTGGGTAGGAATTAGAATATGAGTATATTACATGAGTGAGTGGTAGAGGTGAGAGGTAGAAACAACAAGCAAAACTTAATACAACACTTATCTTCATTAGGAAAAAAAGGGTGTTTTTTTTACCACGTGGTAACTAACGCATGGTAACATCCTAGTGTGGACGAGGCAGTTGTAGTTTTATCCAACTGAGGTAAACACTAGTATTTGTAAATGGTAAAAACGTGTTAAAATTACAACTGACTTTCCCACATTAGGATTTCACTATGTATCAGTACCTGGCACATTTACACATGCAAAACCCCCTCTTTTACCCCTTAGGGTGCACGCACCATTAGAGGTGTGGGAAAAAGTAACTAGCTGTATAATTAAAACAAGGGTCAAGTTAGGGGAGATCTAGGAAGAAGGTCGCAGGAATTTAGTCAGATTTCAGGAGGGCTTGGCACCAGTTTATAGTACATAGAGCAAAATATATGACTACCTGACACATGATCAAATGTGCACCAGGTACCTATATAATGTGCAAGTAACTCATGGTTCTGAGAATTATACTTTTCAAGCCAGAATTGCTGAACTGCTTAATGGTGGAGTGATTTTTAGACAAGGTATTTTGGTACTTAGGGTGTATCTTAGAACCAGATGTGTTCATCCTCCATTTGAGGAGGCCAATGTAATGACAAAAAGAGATTAAAAAGAAAAAAGAACAGAGCAACCTTTAAAAGGAGCATATATTCCAATACAGACAGAGAAAGAGCACCTGTCTGTGTGTACACAAGATATTTTGAGAAGCAGCCAGGAAGGGTGGCTATGGTGATAGGAGATTTAGTAAGCGGTAAGGCAACTGGAAATACACATCACAGGACTTCTGGACTCTAGCACAAATTTAGGATCTGGCTGTACATTGTTAGTATTTCCAACGTTTTCTCCATAACAGACTTCTTTTTAAAGGTTATGTCTAGTTTTTCCCGATACCAAGATATCCTCCCAAATGTGCAACAATGAAATATTGCTTCTCTGTATGTGTTAGACAGATTGAAAATAACAGCTTTGAGAGACGAGAACAATGAGAGACATCTCATTGTTAGCTCTAGATGTTAATGATGATACTCACTGTTGATCATTTTTACAGAAATATCCAACTAATGAGCTTTATCAACATGGTTAGATTCATTTTAAAGGGCATTCCATAGGAATAAAGTTCCAGATTTTAAAGTAGCAAATAATTGAATATTCTGCCGGACATCTTAGGGTTTGGGGACTTTTTGGTCTTCATTATAGAAGTCAAGGGGGAGATAGAGAATAAGATATAGAAGATCTCTGGGGAGTGGAACAAGATAGTCTAGAATGACAAAGATCTCAAGAGAGGAATTAAAACTCTGGGATGTAATAAGGGATGGGGTAGGGAAGAAGAAGTTTTTAAAAAAATAATTTTAAGACTAGGTGAAAGTCAATTTTAAAATCAAAGCACTTCGTTACTTGGTTTATTAGACACTTTATTTTTGAGCAAATTTACTTTAAAAATGTCTTGCAAATTTTTACTACATTTTTCCAAAAATATCAGTAGAACCTGTGAAAAATCTCAAGTTAGCAAAACTTCCTGCACATTTCTAGTGACCCAAGCGATCAGAAATGTAGAAGCTGTAGTTGGATATATTTAAAAAACCCATGGAACAGTTTGCCTACAGGATGCAATATCATGTTCTCCCAACAGTGGGAAAAAATACACCCGAAGTGTGGGAATTGGCTCATTTTTCAAGCTTTAGGGAAATTGTGAAACGTGCCTTTTCTACATAATCTACAGGACTGCATATTAAGTAGGGCTGTACCTCTTGTGCACTAGGTAACCTACTTTGGCAAACTGTATCATGTATACCGCACAGAAAAAAGCCTACCTCATATTTATTTGTGTGTATATGCTATAAAAAAATCAACTTTATGTAGGACATTGTAGGTGAATTAGTCCTGAATTATAGAATTCTATGTTACAAAGAACACATATGGAAGGAAGAATATGGTACAGGATGACCAAGGGTGGTGGTTTATTCTCTGTTACAGACAATTTTAAAATCAAGACTACATGTTTTTCTAAAAAATATGCTCTGGAAATTCTTTTGGGGAAGTTCTATTGTTTATGTTATACAGGCGGTCAGGCTAGATGATCACAATGGTCCTTTCTGACCCTTGGAATCTATGAATTCATACTGTACTCACGCAGAAAAAATAGATTCCTTTCCCTACATTTTGCCTTACACAATTATTTATCAGAGTTTCCTGGTAAATATTTATACCTAAAGCATTGTTATGAAATATTCAGTAGTTACTATATTTTAATACTGCCGAATAAGTAGATTGTTTAATGTTCTTCTGGCAATTGCACTACGTAGCATTGTTCCCAGAAAAAAGGTTAACAGACTGCAGATATTAAAATGTATATATTTTCTGGGCATGTAAGACTTGAGAGGCCCCGTACTGTCTGTAAGCAATGCAGCAGGCGAAAAAGACCGATTGTGGAAAATCAAAAATGGGGTGGGAAACTCCACAGCTCTGCCACTTTGCAGCAAAAAGTTGTTTATCTGCTTGAGGGATCTGGTGCTTCTCACCATTCATAATCTGCAACTCTCTATAGTGCTTCCAGTCCTTCCTACCCCAGTAGGACTACATTGGTGGTAGGATGAGGATGTGCTATTTTATAATATACATAAGAACCTCTAATTGTTAGCACATAGAAACTGTCCCACCTTCTCTCCCTTGCCAGTCATTGCAGAAGGGCAGTTTTAGTAGAACTGTCTGTCCAATCATTTGTGCCAGAGGCCCCGAGACTCCCATAAGCCTGATGAGGGGTGTTTCCCCAAATATTCCTCTCCAGAAGGGGAAATTTTCTATCCTTGGTTGTGCTTCATAAAAAGCATCAGCCAGAGAGTATTCATTTTGAGAGCACATTACCACTTATGATTTTTGTTCTTGGTAGATTGTCTCAGTTATCCAGGGAGGAAGTCATCTCCTATGCTAGGATTTAGAGAATGCACTATTCAGTATATCTGATCTTATTCTCAGGAACCTAATTAATTGGGTAGGATAGATATATGCAATTCTAGTCTGGGAAGCAACAGGTGTGGCTGCTGTGGAAGGTCAAAAACAACTTTAGATGAGGCAAAGGCTGAGAAGAACCCAGGCCTTCTGCTGCTGTACAGACCTCCAGATGGAGACCTTGTCAACTGCCAAGACAAACTTAAAACTATTCCCAGATTTCTTATCTTCTGCGACCTCAACCTTCACTAGACAATGCAATGATACAATAGTACTTGATCTCTCCTGTCCATCTCTAGACCAACACATGCTGTCAGACACCCACCTTTAACCAAGAAGTTGAGATTAAGAGGTATGCTGGCAAGGACAGGGGTCTCAGAGGAAGGTCGAGCAAAATAGCCAGGCCTGCTAGTGTAATGCAGGTATGCACATGCTGCTCCTGAAGCTGCTTGTGGCTGTATCCATTTCCCAGAAGCCCATGAGAAGCTATTGAGTGTTTCAGGAAGTGAGTGATGACACACTCTTTTCACAGATGTTCCCTCCAGCTGACAGGTTGTCACTTCTAAATACTGAGGGTTGCTCTTGGCGTTCAGTAACTTTTAAAGGGAAACAAAATGTTCTAGACAGAGAATTTACTGCAGCGTGTCACAGCCTCTCTCACTCTTCAGGAGGGTCGAAGCAATCAGGATAGCTTCACTTTCTCCCTTGGATTCCCAGGAAGGTGCAGCTCCCTCCGGAGCTACCTGCTGAAGTACACCAAACCCATACAAAAACCTAGGAAACTGGCAAATACCAGCTAAGTGTAGTGGCAGTGAAGGTTGCAGCAGGCCACTCCATCCCCCCAAAGCTTCTTAATGCTTGTACATTACTTTCTACCTCCATATTGCCTACAATCCTATCAGGAAAAGTCCAACACACCATAAGGCTTACTCTGGATAGGAGCATATCCTCTGCTCGCTGCAGCGGAAGCAGCCATTCTTCTGACAGAGTGGACTCAATACTTAAAAATATCTAGGGTTTCATGATTAATGTGGAATTTAATCCAAGACCTTTTACTATTGGATCTGACAAACCTCTAATACATAGACATTACACAACAAAAGAAAATAAGCAAAAAATGAAAGCACAAAACCAAAAATTCTGTTACAAAGGATGCTGTAGGACAACACCACTATTCTCCTTTGCACTCCTCTGAATGGTATACTGTGTGAAGGTTAGCTATGGTTATCAGCAATTTATATTTTTGATGTCTCACAGTTCCAGGCATGTGCCAATAGACTCAGTCACTGAGTTTTTAATTTGGAGTGTTTTGATTACCATGTTCAATTCTTTGCTTCTTGCCTGTTTGAAACCTGCGCTCTACAAGGGAAGTGGCAACAATTTTAAAGCTGTTCCTCACTGGTTCTCATATCACTAAATTAGCTACTGTACAGAGATGGCCACCAGAAAGTGTAATCATTCAACGTTGTTCGAAGTACTATGGGACCACCAAGTAAATATTACTGATATATTAATAATTCCACAATGCTCATTACATTTCTGATAACTCTCCCAGGATGTGTTGTGGTTACAATAGAGCAGCCATACACGTTAGTGTTTTCTTATTTCTTGTGAAATGCATGGATTTATCTGCTGTACATTACAAAGATTTGTGTGTGGTTGTTCAGCTACTGTTGTAAGCTGTTCAGTAACTTCCACTTACTATAATCACTGCTTAATATGATCCTGCACGTCAATCAAACCTGAAGTAATAAATTCAGATGTGTATAGCCAGTTTTTCTTCTTACCTTGATTACTTTCAACTGGGGAAAAATATTTTAAAAAAATCAGATAATCCAGCTGGAAAAACTGGAAGCATTCTAAAATGAAACAAATAGCAAACAAGAGATTGCTCTAAATGGGGCACTACCAAAATGTAAATAAATAGGCTATTGTATAGCTCTGCAAAAACATTTTCTTACCCACATCTGGATGGTAGTCCGATTGTGGTAGCAAAATACAGAAAAGAGAAGGCAAAAATAGCAAAGGATTTAAGTGGAAAAAAAATCCAAGGAAAATCTTTTATATCAGCACAGGTTAGCAAAGGACAATGAACTAGCAGAGTGCAATATAAGTGTCTTGTTAAAACAGTCGTGACAATTCTTCATCACTATGATAGTGGAACAGCAAATCCAAAACTCAAAGCATAGACTTAATGGACGAGGCATCAATGTAGAGAGATGCCTCCCGACAGCACAGATGGAATTTCTTATGTTTACAAAGAAATGGCTTACAAATTTATTGGACACGTAAGTTCGAGACAAATTTGTGGCCAAAGAAGGCTGACTGTCATGTTTAGAACAGAAATAATACGTTGCTCATGTGGAGAAATTGAGGCCTATGATTCCACCAAAGATTGCAGTAAGGCCTGTCTCAAGACACAGTCACTCAGGATTCTAGTAGAGTTCTACCCCACGTATATCTATACAGATACTGATGATGAAAAGGGGCTTTGCTATAGCACTGATTCAGATAGCACATTCTGCTTCAGAAATGACATTATTTCTGATTCAAGATTTGTCTACATGGGGAAATTTACCAGCATAACTATCTGTATAAATATACAACTTATAGTTATACCAGTGTAACTTCTCATATAGACACTTTTATTCCAGACTGTATCTGCCCTTTTTTGGTCTAGCTTCTGTCACTTTGGAAGTGGTATAAACTAAACTGAAAAAAAGTCACTCTGATTCCGGAATAATAGTGCACACATGGGGAATTATAAGTGGTAAAATTATATTAAGTTTCCTCAGTAGCCAAGCCCTAAATCCAATAGGATTCAATTACTCATGAGTTTTAAAGTTATGCTTGAGCTTAAGTACCTTGCTGAATCAGGGCCTAAAAACAGTATTGCATTGCTTCCACTAAGCAAACATGACTGGCATTGAAAAAATACACCTACTTGAAAGTTGCCTTGCCAGGATAATTTTAAAGGGGCAGAATCAACATCTGGTTGAATATAAGGCCAATTTAATAGCAGGGATGACTACCTCTCAATTCATTGAGAGGGTGTCAGGAATCAGGGCCTGCAACAGAGCCAGTCTCCCGGCAATCTAAAGAGCACAGTGGCCTGTAGCAGGCTCCCTGATTAGCTGGAAGAATCAGCAGACCAGTTCTAAGTCCAGCAGCAGCTCAGTGGCGGCAAATACCTCCCGTGCCTGCACGTTCCTAGTCTTGTTTTTGCCTTGTTCCAGCCCTGCTCCTGCCTTGCCTCACTCCAGGTAATCCAGTTCTGACCCTCAGCTCTGATTCCCACCCTCTGACTTTGACTCTGACCTTTGGCTCTAGGATCTGGCCTCTGACTCAAGTTTTGACTCTGGGCTCCAACTTCTAGTCCTGACTCCTGCTCCGACAGCTTAGGCACGGCCACCCACATCTTTGTCATGTGACACAGTAAAAGGCTGGGACACACCACAGTGGATGAAAGATACAGTGTTCCCTTTGACTCAACCAACTTTACCTAAATGCTTCAGTATGAAATGGCTTTTTCTTCCTTCTGATAATCTGCCTTACATTTTTATTCTAAGGATAGTCATGCTAATGTATTGTCTGGAATCTTCCCACTCTTTTCTTAATTATCTGTTAACCAGCTTTCCCCTTATTAATTAATGCTCTGTTTTCAAGCTTTAGGAGCAGCTTTTACCAGGTCACTATTCACACATTGAAAGAACAGATGCAAAGGATTTTGTGAGTGACAAGATGAAAATTAGGCACTATCTTAGCATCAGGTTTCAGAAAGATGTTAAGAAACATCTCTGCATTTCATGTTGGAACCTATTCCACAGCGCTAATTACTGTATGTACTGTACAAATGCTTCATTTTAAGTCTGCCAATATTGCCATTCCAATTTGTCAATCCAGGAATTCTTTTTAGTAAGTGCTACAAGTGTACTGCTCATCATTGTTATTATGTTCCATTAGAACATTTGCCAGTTTTGAGTTCTGTCAGATGTATATGATAGCATTTGATGAATCAGTACTGAAGTGATCCACTAAACATGACATCTAATTTCTTGGAGTGCTTTCTCCCAGTATCGATAAGTATCTAGGTTTGAAATGCAATACTTCTTCTAAAATACTCAGTCATATTGTACATTGCAAACATTCATAACAAGGTTGGTATTGACTACTTAATTAATCGCATTTACTCTCATACTCTGGCTATTCTCTGACAGACAGTAATCTAATAGCACAATGATATGATTTGCTACACAATGGTGACATACTCAGTTGTATGACCCATTGGTGAAGTTTCCTATGTCAGGGTGCTTCAATGTCAGTGAACTTTCATTTGTACTAGAAGCTTCTTCATTTCTTTGATTTGGTACAGTATGTCCAGTACCTGCACTTCTGTAATCAGGCAGAACATGGCATATGAAATATACACTTCTCTTGAGCTAGTAATTGATCCAAAAAATGTCCTGTAAAACAAAAAACATGCAAAGCAGAATGTTTCAGCCTGCAAATATAGTCCTGATTTAGGCTTATGTATGCACATGGAGAGTGTATATCTCTTTCTCCTCACATGCTCTGACTTGATCTTTGACATTCTGCAGTTGTCCGATGAACTTTTTTGGGTGGTGGGAAGATAACACGAGGTAAGTCAATTATGTAATTGACATTGTTAGAAATAGAAATAATCTTACATTCCAAATGTAACTGATTCCTTAGAAATATCAAAGCCAGGTAATTACTGATAGAATCTGTCTGATGATTGACTCCACCTCCTGGCAAGGACAGTACACAGTCTTCCATAACAGAATGTATCTACTAATACCACCCTGGATCTTGGCCAAAAGGGAAAAGAAACAACTAGCCATTTCTGAAAGTTTTAATATATTTCAGGGCAATTCTGAATTTGTATCCAGGACTCCTCTAATCCAGAATGATAGGTCATTCCCTAGGACCTTTCAATCAGGCAGAAGTATCCAATTGCCACTGCTGATTTTATGCACTTTCACTCAGCATGTACTTCTCTCTCTTGCTTACTTTTCCTCTGAGGTGAGCAAAACAGGCTGTGTTGTTTCAATTCCACTGAGGCAATTTGTCTCTCCCGCTTTGCCTATAAAGACGGGAAAGAAAAAAAGAGCTAAATTATCAGGCAAAAAAGGCAGGAAATGCTACTGGGCAGGGAATGTAGCATCAATGTTCAGCCAGATGTAAGTTATAATGCATAGTGAGTGTGTTAATTCCACACAACAAAGAGTTTTTCCACAACATGCAGATGAAGAAAAAGGGAGCGTATTTAGAATTCCTTCTTTCTACTGTGTAGTGCATGTTCTATCCCTATTTTAAGGCCTCAGTGCAGTAGCCCACAGTAGCTCTGAAATAATTCAGAGCACAATTTCCTCATTCTATCTCAATCTTGAGTTTCTTAGACCTTGTGTCCTCTAAAAAGAGTTTGCTGGTTTAGCTTCTAGTGGAGACTCAGCTTCTACTGGCAAAAGAATTTCTATACTAGTATCGCTTATACCAGTTCCCCGAATGAAATGTGCCAAGATCACACTCCTGACTGACATAAGTGATGCCTGCAAAACTTTTAAGCATAGACCAGTCCTCAATGAAAATGTTCCTTGAGCCTAAGAACAGATCTGCCACAGCCTCAGCCTCCACTTAGAGAGACCTCAAAGTAGCAATACCCACATCAGCACATTGCTTTCTATTGTAGATTCCATGCAAAGCACTTTGTTAAAAGAACATTGAGGTTTTGAGATAAGGCACTCAGAAGTCAGGAAATGCCAAAGTTAGTAGTAGAAACTGTGTTGAAGACCAAAATAAAATATAGGTTCCATAAAAGGAATTATAGTACTGTAATAACAGCAAAACAGTTTGAAGGAGTAAAATGTACTGACAGTTTATTGAATGCACAGTAACCAATAAAATAATAATAATAATACAACAATAATAAATAATAATAAAAATCATTTAGAAATATAAAAACCAAAAGGAGACATCTGAAAGATGTCTGACAAGAATATATTTACTCCATATTAATCAGACTAATTATTTTTTCTTATAGTGCTAAAGACCAATCACAAAACAATGGGAACACAGACATTCCAAAGTGATTTTCAGCTGGCTGGGGCTTTGGATCCAAAAACAGAGACCTTCTAGTTGTTGCTGATGCAAGGCTGTCAAGTAATTGAAGCAAGTAATTAAAACTATGGGGAAAAAAATCTGCCACTATATGAGGAGGAACCTGATGCTCTATAAGTTTCCTGGCCCAAAGGAAATAAAAAATGAAAAAGGAATCTGAAAAGCAAAGTGAAATTTACCTACAATGAACCAGCTGATTGCTTGCTGCTGGAATGTTCCATCCACAAGCATCTTTGAAAAATTTTAGCAGCATACTTTACAAACAGACTACATTGAGACAAGAAAGGATATTTGCTTCTTCTTCTTTTCCTTTAGAATCAAGTATTTCTCCCCCCACCCACAAAAGTTAGGAAAACAGGTTACTGAAACTTCTTCATGTTTCCCAAGTTTTGCTAAGATGCCTAGAAATATCAGAAAGATGTATCTTTCTCTTTCAAATTGCAGTTAATATTCTATGAGATTCCTTGTAGAATTAAGTTAAATTATTTGTTAACAGTATGACAGCTTCAATTGTTTGGAGGGTGAGCTAGCTGTGCTCACGGTCCATGGACCTTTTTTCCAAAGGAACATTGTTTACAAAGACAAGGGTTTGTTTGTTTTTTAATTTATGTATATTCCAGAAAGGAATGCAGACACAAAGAAATATTAGGGAACAAATTACCCTTCTATCTCAAACTCCTAAGACAAAAACCACCTGGACTGAAGAATGCCTAAGACATAATTTCATTTTAGAACACTTGCAAACAATTTAAAACCTAATTTTAATATATTCCACTCCACATCCATTTCATAATATGAAGTACAAATCCATACCTTACTTTACACACAGCAAGGCTTGCAAGACAACAGCCCATCGGCAGAAGTCCCAAAATAGGGAGCAGACTACCACTATTTCAGGAGAAAAGTGCCAACAGACTCAGGGAGAATCAACTGAATTGTATTGTAATTATCCAAAGCAGACTGTCAAATCATGGCCCACAAGTACAAGTGACCTGCATTCAAATTTCTTGAAATCCACAATTCTGAACAAAACCCATTATTTGCTGTTCGCTTAAGCATAATCTAGGGCTGGAACAGCAGACTTTTAGTCTACAGTTCAATGTGCAGCATTCAGCATGGTATCACACTGGCCTTTTCTATTGTCCAGTGGTGAAATGATGCATTATCTTGCTGTAGAGAGTCAAGCTCATACATCAACTCCCCAGCAGGCAAAGAGAGGCTTGCTGTGACATCTGCAAATTGTTAGTTTGCTAGATATCTGGAATATAAGAAGTTTTGCAATCCTTTCTAGATTTACTTCAAGTATGTAACTTTGGTTTACTAAAATTAAAGAGGACAGGCAACTTTTAGCAAGCGCCTTATCTGGGTTAACTATGTATATCACTGCAAGTCAAATTTAAAATGTAAGAGGCATTCATTATTTAAATTGCAGTGATACCTCTAAGCTGAAGAATCTAAAGAAATACACAAAAGTGAAGTGCAGGGAAGGTTGGCACATTGCTGCATAAAGACTGTTCAATAAGCATAAAACATTAGAATATGAGTGAGGGAAATAACTTGTTTTTTAATCTAATTTTTTAAAAATCACCTCTCTAGTGCTAGGATGTCACTTCTACATTTAGGTAGCAATTCCTTAAATGTCTTCTTGAAGTCATGTATTTATATTTAATTATATAAACTACATGGTCCTTAAGTCTATAAAATATAAGACATCTAAACATAACTTGTCTTACCTGAAACTTACATGCTTAAACAAGAATTTACAATCTTGAAATGTGAAAAATTTATTTTTATGATATAACCTATTTCTTCAGCAGTAGGTGATTCTTGTCAATTCAGTTTTTCCCAAATAAATGTAAAGAAAAAACCTTATTCATCACTGATTATTATTGTAAGCTCTTGCTAATTGTGAGTTATGACAGTTTTTCTTAAGTGATCAAAATAAATGTTTATCATCTTCAAAATTTTGTGCAGTGGACAAAATGGACCTAATTATCGGCCAATTATTATAGGCAAAAGTAACTGAAGGATTTGTACCTATTACACCAGGGCTGAATTTGGCTCAATGTTATAATTTACCTTGAAAATTAAAAATTAATAATTTAAGACTAGGTGTACCAAAAGCAAGAAAAAGGTTACCACAAACTTGATACAATTTATTTGATATAACCCAAAGGAAAAATTATTGCTTAGAATTAGTTGTGAAGTACACTTTTGGGTAACCTGTGTATACTGAAGAATAAGAAATTGTTATATTTTGTTCATAGTTATAATCTGAATAATCTAAAAAAATAATTACTGATAGAGAGTATATTAAGTCACAGAGAGCTCAGTCAAATTATACTTGAATGATCATTTGTAGCTTTGTTAACCTTGTTTAAATTTCTTTCATCTTTGTATATGTCTGACCTAAGCTTGTTTAAAATACCTTTAAAAAGTGAAATAAAGGGGTTATTTATCCTTAATTTTCTGTATTTGTTTCCAGGTTTTGTTCCAGATTGTCCTGTCCCCACTTGCCTAACTAGGGCCAGGGTTGACGCTTCTTTGAACACTTCTCCTTGCCCTTTTATTCTGTATATTAAATTTGTCAAAGGCCATTGGCTGCATTCTCAGCCCTGACCATGAGTTTAGAACTTGTTCTAACCTTGGGGAGAGACTAGAGTCCAGTGAGTGACATATAATTTGTCTTGCATTTCCGAAGTATATCCCCTATAAAAGGCATTGTTGAGCCATCTTTTCTGGAAAAAGAAAAGGAGTACTTGTGGCACCTTAGAGACTAACCAATTTATTTGAGCATAAGCTTTCGTGAGCTACAGCTCACTTCATCGGATGCATACTGTGGAAAGTGTTGAAGATCTTTTATACACACAAAGCATGAAAAAATACCTCCCCCCACCCCACTCTCCTGCTGGCAATAGCTTATCTAAAGTGATCACTCTCCTTACAATGTGTATGATAATCAAGTTGGGCCATTTCCAGCACAAATCCAGGTTTTCTCACCCCCCCCCCCACAAACCCACTCTCCTGCTGGTAATCCCCTTGTTTTTTCCTCACCCCCCCCCCCCCCAGACGTTCTTGTTAAACCCTGGATTTGTGCTGGAAATGGCCCACCTTGATTATCATACACATTGTAAGGAGAGTGGTCACTTTAGATAAGCTATTACCAGCAGGAGAGTGGGTTTGTGTGGGGGGGGGGGTGAGAAAACCTGGATTTGTGCTGGAAATGGCCCAACTTGATTATCATACACATTGTAAGGAGAGTGATCACTTTAGATAAGCTATTGCCAGCAGGAGAGTGGGGTGGGGGGAGGTATTTTTTCATGCTTTGTGTGTATAAAAGATCTTCTACACTTTCCACAGTATGCATCGGATGAAGTGAGCTGTAGCTCACGAAAGCTCATGCTCAAATAAATTGGTTAGTCTGTAAGGTGCTACAAGTACTCCTTTTATTTTTGTGAATACAGACTAACACGGCTGCTACTCTGAAACCTGTCATCTTTTCTGGGGTTTTCATGGCCGCAGAGTTAGGCACACCTAGTTTAATGATGAGCGAATCTTGCAAATGAGCAGTTCAGATATTCTAGCAATCGGAAACTCAGATGCTTATCCCAAACTTAACCTAAATTTTTACAGACTGGCGACTAGAATGGAAATTTCAGAAGAAAAAGCATTCTTTGAGATTACAAATAGTCCTGGGTTTTGGCTGTGCTAGAAAATACTACGATAGCCTGTATCTCAATATTTTGTGATTTTCACTTCCCATCCAAGCCTAAATGTGATGGTGCAGAGATGCATGCAAATTAAGACATATACACAAAAAATTTCAGAATTTTGTTAAATTTCCCAAAAAGGATTCATGAGGAGGTTTGGGTTGATAATGATTTTCTTCCATTGCGCTTTTTATGTCTAAACTGCCTCCGACAGAGAGGACAGGCATCATATGACTGTGATGCTGTCAAGCTAAAGCACATGGCGGAACACTTTTAAGTCTCATAGTACCATAAAAGAAGATTGTTCAACCAGCTCTTTGAAGGAAGGATGTAGGAATACTTTTTTATATGATAGCTTACATTTTTCAAGAGGGGAAAGCATGGAAAAGCCTACGCAAGACATGAGTTTCTAACTGAATGAGGCTGCACGTCTGGTTGGTCTGTAATGCTTAATATCCAATAGACTGGACAATTGCTACTTAGGGAAACATCTTAAACAGCGGGTATATTTATCTATGTTAATTCATCTTTCTTCAGATCCTAGGAGGATTAGACAACAAAACTTTGAGGTAGAGAGTTTATTTGTATACCCCTAACACCCTTTCATCTTATTTATATTTAGAAAATATGTACATGTGCTAAGTCAGCTTATTGTCATAATGCCTTATTCTAAAGAGTACAGATTTTATGCACACTCTACTGTACAAGATAATGTGTGCACATGTCCTGGGGATCTGAATGTTCTTTTTGTTCTAGCATATCTAATATGTAATGGAGTAGAATCGGTTCTGGCTACCAGTACTGTACAAAATGCATATTTGGCTCACATTGCTCTTACTCTATTACAAACATTTATTTTAATATATACAAACACTATTGGACCAATATCAAATATGGATGCTTTAAAGGGATGTCTAAATCTCCTATTTGGATGTTCAAATTGGCACTTAAGTGCCTAAGTGAGCATTTACACACCTAAGTGTCAATGTAAGTGTCCAAATGTATAATTTAGATGTCCTATTAAGATGTCCATGTTCAAAAATTGGGCTGACTTTCTGGTACTCTTGGAAATGTCTTTAATAGTGATTCTGCCAATGTACAGGTTTTAATTTTGCTGTACTACACAGGGGTTTTAAAATTTTTATAGTGTTCTAAATGGGTTTTGTTTTACTTTTAGTCTTTTATGTGGTTTTGTAATCAGGTACCAAGATACCAAGGAAATGTCGGCACTAAAAGTCGAGGTAGGATCTTAAAAAGGAAAAAAAGGATGTACCATTTAGCTCTAGCATCTCAGAGTACACATGGAGGTTTGTCATATTTTAGTCTAAAAATCATAAAATCCAATATCACAGAGTGCCACAAGTGCAGTACTCGTAGAAGCAAAAGAGTTAAATAAGCTCTGTGTTTTATGGACCTTTGCATTGTAAGTGATGTTCTGTGTTCCACATTGTGAGTACAGCCTGAAACAATGTATGTAACATTTTTTCTAATTCTCCATAGAATCTGAATAGGAACCTGAAAGCCCAGTAACCTCACAGGAGCAAGAGCAACATAAAAGCATCTGCCAGACACTCTAGTTAGAGTAGATGCATTAAGATTATCCACCACTTTGGAAAGTTTACAGAAACAACCACAGAGTAATATGAGCCATTTTAAATAGGTCTCTTAACTTTATTATTTTATAAGGAAATAAAATCATTTTTGGCCCTAAAGCTTTCCCCCTCCTTCCTTAAAAATAAGGATGAGCATTCTGAAGAAATGTATCTCAGAAAAGAATGCCTGGATAAAAGATATTCTGTGATAAAAGATGTTTGTTGAGTTGCTTTCATAACATTCCTAAAAGCAGGAATACCTGTTCAGTTGGATTTGGGTCACTTTTTATGGTTTTAATTTAGACCAAACCAGACTTAATCTTTTCTCTAGTAGTTCAACAGCTAGAGAACAGAGTCACAGAACTGACATTACTTGTTCATTATAGTCTGCTATTCTTAATAAATATTACAGTATTTTTCTAATGAGTCTAATTAATACATACAGGGCTCCAGCCTTGTCTACATCTCAGTTCTTGCTTCTTTCTACACCTACATTCTACTCTATATTTCCATGCGTCTCCGTCTCCTACACTTGGTGTCAAATCTTGATTCTATTGATTTCAGTGGGAGCTTTGTCATTGACTTCAGTGGGGACGAGATTTCACTCTTTTGTGTGTGTGTGCCAGTCATGCTGCTCTTTTGACTGCAACTGCTTCCTTCTTCCCATTTGTCAAATGACATCCTTCTATTATAGTAAATCTACCCTTAAGAACACAGTTTGTATAACTTCCCAACATGAGTCTTGGCTCTGACACTGTGCTACCATTCTTGTAGCTGAACCTTCTTTGTTCAGGTCGTCTAATATAGATTATGAGCTATTTGTGAAGAAGATTGTCTTCCTACAGGTTTGTTAATCCCCATGTAGGCTTGCAGAAGGGTGCATTCTCCTCCTTTTCTTCTTCTTCTAGCCGTAGTCCCCTCTATATGGGGTTAGATCTCAGAGGCCTCCTTCTCCATTCCTGTCTGTCTTGAATCAGTTCCTCAGAAATTCTGCAGCTAATCAAATACTTTTATATGACATCCTCCATCTAGTTTTGGGTCTTCTAATTGTTCTCTTTACCTTCCACTTCTAAAAGTTTAACACTGTTGCCTATATAGTCTTCCGATGTTTTCACATGCACGAACCATCTAAGCCTGGATTCTCTCAGCATTTCTGTAATTGGTACTACATTTACACTTCCTAATTTGTTAATTCTCAATGTGGTCCATCCTTGTAATGCTAAACATCCATCTTAACATTTTCATTTCCATTGTATTCAAGGCCTGCTTCTGTGTCTTCCTCAATGCCAAACATTCAAAGCCATACAAAAGTATGGTGCATTCTTAAATAAGAAACAGAATACAGAAATAGGTGTGTATGCTTCAAATGTGTCAAACTCCGAGAATTAGTATTCAGTGTTCTCCTAGGTCACATACAGTACACACTTAATGCTGCAGATATTATTTGCATAATCCATAGCTCATTCAAATGTATTTTTTACATCCAGCCTCATTTATTCAGTTGTTAAATTGTAAGATGAATACAGGCATTTATAAAAATATTGTGGGTTGTGAACCAGTAGAGTCCCCATCTGATCTGAAGTGCATGTACACCCCGGATTCATCTCCAAACTCAGCCTCTGCCTGAGGCTTGCCCGTCCTGTTAATTTAACAACAAAACAAACCTCTGCCTAAACTTTCCCCTGAACTTGGCTTATTGCTAGGCTTCTACCATTTTACATTCTTGAGCTAGAACTAATAGGACTCAACTGGTCCAGTAAGTCAGTTGAATTAATTGCATTTCTGTGCAGGATCAAAGCAAACCACCATCATGCTGAGTCATCAGAAGAGTCTTAGGCCTCTAGATAGAGTACTAGTACCTGACACCATCGCAATTTGTAACCTTGTGCTGTGATCTTATCAGATATCACAAGTTAAGCAGGGTCAGGCCTGCTCAACACTTTAAAGGGTGACCCTCCAACTGTAAACACGTAGGTGCTGCAAGAAGTGATGATAATGACTAACTAAAGCCGCACTCTGCCCTCTGAATCAGTACTGAACCAGTTCCTTGGCATGGTGTTAAAGGACACTGGGATCGTTTTATGACTCATCTGATAGAAACAAAGATCCTGCCCATTTACGGTCATTAGGGATTCCCTAGCACTTTTCTCAGGAGAGGAGCATTAACTGTAGTGGGCCCTGCGATTTCAGTTGGTAATTATTTTTCAATTCCTATTCAAAATATTGTGTAGGGTAGCTATGCACAATTAAACAGTTGTTTCACTTCAGTGCTGGGCATTTGCACTGCGCTTTCAGTTTAAGTTGGTTAAATGCTTTCAGATACACTAAAGGTGCTATTTATAATATTAAATTGTTTGGTAACAGCCAGTGAAATAAAACCCCCTATATTTTATATAGAAGCAAGAAGATATCTTGAAAGGAATTTTGTCACCTTAATATAACACAGTATAACATATTGTAGAAGTGAAAAATGAAACACATGCAATCATTTTCACCTAAAGAAAAGAATAAGCCCTCTTTCATGTTACAGTTAAACAGAATATGGCCTCAAACCCTCAGAGAATCCCTGTTTCAGCCAAACTGTATTAGGCATAAATAACCTTGAACGACTTCAGTTAATTTTAACACTTATGATGAATGTGCTCCATTACGGAGCTATAGTAAGTGAAAATTATTCCTGTCTAAGCCACAGCTTGTCTAAACCAAGATCATTAAACAACTTTTGACTACAAATACTGTTGAAGGGAAGGTGATGACCACTCCTGTTTCAAGACAGATGAAGGTATAGCTAGATCTCTACCAGTCCCCTGGATTTCAGAAATGCATATTGTAGTGTTGTTGTAGCCGTGCTAGTCCCAACATATTGGGATGAGGTGAGACATTTCCCTGGACCAACTTCTGTTGGTGAAACAGACAAGCGTTCGAGGTACAAAGAGCTCTTCTCCAGTAGTACCCAGTAACTTTTTACTGTATATAAACTATATTTGGTCAAATTAACTGGACTTATAGCTGCTTACATGATCTGTGTATTTGATCCATTGCTTCCATATAGCACAAAGTTCAAAAGAGTCTTCAGAACCAAATATTTGCAAACCAAATATTAAATAGAAGTCTGCCTTCTCTCTTAGTTTGCATGCTCTCCTCTGCAATCCTGATTAGCTTTTTAAGACCCAGTTTGAAACTTTATCACAAAAAAAAATCCTTCAAATGTGACCCACAGCTTGACTGGTAATAGAAGAGACACATCAAACCTTTTGTCCAGGAGGGACTTTTTCCTGTACTTGAAGTTCTGCAACCAATTAATAATAATGTTACTTATAGTATTAAATATTAATTACTAATATTATTATTCTAGTTATTTGGCCAGTTGTATAAAGTGGGATCACCTGTTGTGAGGCTACTGCATTAGAAACAATCAAACATGTCAAATTGGTACCTTTTCTCCCATAGAAACTTTTCAATAGCAAAAGCATCAAAGACAGATTGATGTCATAATCAAATATATTTGTTCATTCATTTGATCTGAGCATCGCTGCACCTTTCCACATAACCAGTCCATGGATACACTCACTGTTCCCTTTTTCACTTATTCAAACATATTCCATATATTTTCATTCTCTATTGGAGCAGGTATCAATTATAAAGACAGTATGTTATGGTTTTTCATAACCTCCATGCATATTGAAGCCATTCAGCACAATATTCCCTCCCAGTTTTTGAGAGGCTGTTTCTACGATGTTTAGCCAATCATAAGCAGAGCTGGGCTAGTGCTCCATTTTTTCCTGCAAATATGTATTTTTAAAATTTCTAAAATGTACTCCATTATTGTATTCAAATTACTTTCATGTTCATTTTCAGCCTGTATTGTAGCCAGACAGTTTATCAAAGGGACCATTTTCATAAAACACCAGCTTTAAGCAAATATTATAGACTATTCATAAAGGCCTCAATCCTTCAAAGATTTATAGATGCACTTACCTTTACACAGCATGAATAGTCCCATTTAAATCAATGGAACAACTGAAGTTAAGCATGTGCATATATCTTTGCAGGGTATACCAAGTTTCTGTATGAGATTGTTTCTGATAGAACTTGTGTTGCTTCTTTGACTCACTGGCATAATAGCGCATGTTATTGCTTATGTAGAAAGGTCTGGAAGAGACTGCATTAAAAAGTGTTTTTTGGGGAAAAGATCTCTCTCACTCACAATCCAGCCTCTCTGTCTGCTTGGACTTAGAATGAAGTTATAACTTTATGCTAGACATCACATCCCCTGCCACTGGTTGTGGTGACAAATTCTGTATTATGACCTCATTGCAGAATCAAATTAAAGAATACAGTGGAATGCATAGGAGTGGAATGCATTGGATGCATTGGAATACATGCATTGGAATGCATTGGAATACAGTGGAATGCATTGGTCTAAACACATTATAGTTGATGACTAGAGAGAAAAGAAAAGCTTTTTAAAAATATACAAAAAGTCAAATGGATGTATTGGTAACTGAATTTTAAACTCTTCTTCCATATGCATATAACACTTTGAACAGCTGAAGAAAGGGGGAAAAAAACATTTTCTACAGAGATAAGTGATAGTATATTTAAAAGGGAGAGAAGCCTTCCAGGAGGTAAAGGTAGAAACAAGAAAGGGAAGGAGAAAGGTGTCTTTGTGATTAAAAAGAATACTGCAAGAAAACACTGCAAAGGAAATCTTAAGTAAAAATGGATCTACACTAGATTTTCTTTTCTTGAGTTTCTCCTTGTTGCCCCCAGGAGAGCAGCTCTCATCTGTGTGCTTCTGAATATATGCCTGTTGACCTCAGTGCACTCATGCTCCATGAAATGAAGCAACCCATGAGAACAAGAATGGATTCCCTTCTATCACAGATTGTCTTGTCATCTCAAGCACTTCTTCACAGACATGGAAGCACAATACCCACTAACTTATCATAAGCCTTATTTTTTTCAGAGGTCTTCTTTGTCAGGAGAGTTTGGGACCAAGTTGCTGTATGGTGACTGGATACTAATTAAATACTAGGGTACAGTGACAATATTAGTCTCTAAGACATTCATCAGGACATCCTTCCCTAATACAAATATTTTTCTGCAGAACACTATATTGATCCCTTTGAAACACATAGCTACATGACTAAAGCTGGGTAAATAACAGGTTTTGGTTCACCGGAGAGTCCAAAAAAAAATTATTTCACCTCAAACAAAATATTTTGTTTGACCCAAAAGGTTTTGTTTCAGTTTCAAGCATTTAGTGGTTTTGATAATTTTATTTTAAAAAACTAAAGGAAATTCTGAAATGAAAAGTGGTTTCAAATTGAAAAATTGAAATGTTCCATTTTTGGACATGTGAAAATAAATATTTTTATTTATTTTTTGGAATTTGAGGGTTCCCCCCCAATCAAAACAGTTTGGCAAAATCTACACAAATTATGATGTCACAAACTGCATTTTTCACTGAAAAAAATGTGTGAGAAAAAGACACTTTTTCCAAATCCCCACTGTGTCCCAGAGGGACTGTATCTTACATAAAAAGAAAAGGAGGACTTGTGGCACCTTAGAGACTAACAAATTTATTTGAGCATAAGCTTTCGTGAGCTACAGCTCACTTCATCGAATGCATCCAATGAAGTGAGCTGTAGCTCATGAAAGCTTATGCTCAAATAAATTTGTTAGTCTCTAAGGTGCCACAAGTCCTCCTTTTCTTTTTGCGGATACAGACTAACACGGCTGCTCCTCTGAAACCTGTATCTTACATGTTTCAGTGGTCTGGTGTGCATGTGTCTACAAAGTGTTCTTTCTCCTGCATTAGACATAGTGCAAACAGAAGCAGCCCATGAGCAAGTAGAAGGAGTGGGTTTGTCCAAAATTTGTTCAAAGGTTTTAGTTTGAAGTTGGACCTTACAACATTGAGTCAACATTCTAATGTCAAAATTAGGAAGAGGGAAGGGGGAAAATAGTCAAGTAGTTTGAGATATATATATATCAAGCACATGGTGTAGATGTAAGCACAAAACCAAACTAAGTATTGCCAAGGGAATCTGGATTAGTTCCCTAGCTTTTATTTACCAGTTAAGGTAGTTGGGTTGGGTTACGTATTACATTATTTTTTGGAAACTGTTAGTGGATTAGGTTTCTAAAAGATTACTAACAGTTAGTAATCTAAAGTAATGTGTACCTAGACACTATTGCAAGGAGCATTTTATAAAGGCATGCAATAATAAAATAATAACAATTGCAGCCACCCCACTATGGGCTTGTCTTAAGTCACCTCCTCCTTCTGTTACTCACCACTTGACTCATCAGATTTGGGGAAGAGGAATGGTACTATGCAAATACACTCACCTATTACCAGTGATAAGTGTCAGTCTGCCAGGCCCTTATCCTGATTCAGCAACCACCACCAACTCCACATTCAAATCTCTCCTAGAATTCATTTCACAAGGCCAAAAAGTAGTTAATTCATAATATTTCAAAACCAAACAGCTCTAAATTATTCCCAGTGTGGCCTCTATTCTGTGTCGTCTTTTTTTAGATTGTAAATTTGTTGGGGCAGGGCAATCTTTACCTTTGTTTCTTATATAAACTCTGAGCACATCAGTGTTAAAGAAATAAACAATTATAGGTTGTTAGAGGAGAATAATCCACTTTACAGCAGACATCTGGACCAGTACTAGAGTACAAATCCATCACTAACAGCTCACTGGGTTCCATTTAGTTGTGAGTCAAGTTATGGGTGTACTAAATACAAAAGACAAGTGCACAGTGGAGTGAATGAATTACAAGCTCTTTTACATGTTGTGTCTAAAGTCTGCCCAAGGATTAGTGAAAAATCTAAACAAACCATTAAACTAATATGACTCCTTTGTCTATTCAGTAACTCAGATGCTCTTTCACTGATATTCCACATGAAACAGTATTTAGTACAGAACAGTGCAGTAAGTCATGCAATCTTATCACAAGTAATCACATATATTAACTATTTTTTCCAATTTCAATACAGAGAGATTTTGCTTAAAATGTTAATGATTTGGCAATGCTGTGTGATGTCCAGTTTCTGATATTCTGCAGTATCAATAAAAACACTTTGCAGCCCATATCATGAAAGCTTACGCTTTACAACAAAAATTTCAACTACGAGTTACTAAAGGAGCTCAACACCACTGAAAGTCAGGCCACTTCTATTTACGTGTTTAAATATGGACTTACAAGGCTAACTAAGCTTGCAAGTTGGAAACTTCTCCCATTTAGCTTTATTGGTAAAACATTATGATGTGTACTTTTTAAATACTTGAGATTAATTTCAGTTCCACAGCTGGAAAAAAATGCATATACTCCACTATTTGAAGGCTACCGATGAGAAAAAGCTCTCCTAAGAAGTGTGTTTGAGTGTACACCAGACATTAAGTTAGATCCCTATAGTTTTTTAGACAATACCTTATGCTCCTGATGAGATTAACATTGTGGCTTCATGATGTTTCAAAAGTGAAACTGCATTTTTAAAAGGTCTCAAAGTATTTGCTGTTACTAAAGATTTCATGACAAGGAAGCATTGCACTTTTTCCGTTACACACATTATTTGTATGTGGGTGATGAAAATACAAGGCATAAAGATGCGCCAAATGGCAAAGTTTGTAACTGGAGCCAAATTTTTCCCAAGTTAAGGGGTATTCAGACTATACCCCTTATAAAGATAGGTTATGCTATAAAACCTGGATCTCCATTAATTTCTGGATACCAGTTTCCCTAAAGTTTGGGGTTCTTTAACACACATATACTTTGCCTCTTTGATTCTATACCAATTTCTGTATAGGATATCATTTAGAAGAACAAAGAACATTGAAATATCAAACCGTCATTCTTATATGCACAATTTATTTCTGTAATTAACATGACTATTTTAAAAGAAAATAAAAGAGATTAACACAAGCAGGTGTTATTTCAAGTCTCTGAACCAAAGTTTTCATGAAAATGATATATTAGAATCTATATTGCCACAGAGCACAGAAATTTCAGGCGTTACACTATAAATGGTGTGTAATTATTTTCTATCACCTGATTGTAACCCGACTGTTGAAATTGCTTGTTTTAGATGTTCACAATAAAACATGAAACCACAAAGCTTGCCTGGTTTCAGGTTCCATTAGACTCAGACTATGTGCGCTGAGAGAATCGCTAAAGGCCATAAAACTTTAGCATTAACCTGGGCCTCTTTATGACTCTGTATTAAAACCACGTAAAGTCACAGTGTCATACCACTAAGGAAACCAGGAGAGACTCAGCAATTTTGACTGAGTTCTCTTTTAGATTCAGGGTTCATTTAAATCTGAAATTCAGAGTGAAACTCAGAGAGGGGAGTAGGATTCAAACCTACATGGATAGAAACCAAAAGTTTGTACAAATGCATACTAATTTAAAACACTATGTTTTCCAAAGTCCTATGCTAAAACTGCTCCAGCTTCCCTAAATTAGAGTCCAGCTATAGTTCCAGTGGGTATAGATTACAAACAAATTTAGTACATCCCTCAAATATTTAATAGTTGGGACATTGCTTTTCTACATGATGTCAGTATCAAAAGCACAATGCTGGCCTTAGAGTTATTGGGGTGTTTTAACTATAAATTGCTACTGTATTTGAAAAAAGAAAAGGAGGACTTGTGGCACCTTAGAGACTAACCAATTTATTTGAGCATAAGTTTTCGTGAGCTACAGCTCACTTCATCGGATGAGCTGTAGCTCACGAAAGCTTATGCTCAAATAAATTGATTAGTCTCGAAGGTGCCACAAGTACTCCTTTTCTTTTTGCGAATACAGACTAATACGGCTGCCACTCTGAATACTGTATTTGAGTAGCTCCTTTAATTCTCTGCTCTTCTGTTAAGGACTATAGCATAGTAATTCTCTAGAAAGCCAGCAAGTTACTATAAGCCTGTCTCCCATAGCATATGCCACTTAGCCTGCTGCAAATTGATGTAAATAGCTCTCTTGCTTTAGAGACTGAGCATTTTCACCTTCACAATACACTCAGTTTTCCATGGCCTGGGGCTTAGGAACCTGAGATAAATCCTTAACGAAGCTATTCTATTTTGCATAATAATCATACTGATGGACTAAAATTTCAAGTATCCTGGAAGATTTCACCTTCTCGCTCCTCAGAAGGGCAATGATTCCCAGGAATATCACATTCCTCACTTCACCTTTCCATATTAAGTCTTGAAACTAGGTACCGTTTCTAGCTGAACCCTTGAAAGTCAAACAAGTCAAGTACAGCTAAAGCTTGTGCATGTTTCCCATTATTATGTTAATCATATGCATGGTATTACTGCATTTATAAAGTCATTTTCACAGAGAAGACCCCCACTATGTGCGCCTGCTTAACAGTGTTAACATCATGACAAAAGCCAAGAAATTCAACATTCGGACTGACATTTTGCCCTTAACTTGTGCCATTGTGAAGAAAAGCACAAAGATGTGACCTAAGTGTCATTTTCTATTTCCCTGCTTTTGTCAGTTGGTGTCACAACCTTCTGAATGGTATTTTTGTCTGCAGATTCTTTTGATTTTTCTTAATGACAATTTTAAAAACAGATTTTGTAAAGTGTCACTTGAGTTGAAGACGTGACAATTCTCAATGTTGCTTTAAGAGCTGCTAGGGTAGAATGACTAGGTATCTGGTAATGGTTCCTGTTTTATGATGGCCTCCTACCAGAAATGAGTATTTATGTCTATTATTAATTTGTGGCCAGATTTTGACACACAACTCATGCTGAATACTGCCTTGTTCCACAAGTAATACCACTGAAGTCAATGGCAACAATGTGGAGTCAAGTATTAAAATCTGGTACCTAACCATTTTTAAATAGCATCAGTCTTGGCATCCAGATGCCTTAAACCACAGAAAACAAATACAAGATTTTACCAAAAACACCCCACCTCATTCTAGACTGCAGTGGTGAGTAGCTAAAAAAGCTCTGCTAAAAAGTGGAGTCTTGAACTCCTTCTTGAAGCTCACTTAGAGCTCTTGTTGGATTGGCAGAGAAAAGAAGATTCAAGAAATATGGAAACTGAGGCTTCATCCCCGGTTGAAGCCTGTGCTTACTGTGTTGGACACACCTGAACAGAGCACGTTTTAGCCTCTTCACCAGCCTCCTTTCTTCTGAAGTACCCTCTCCTTTTTCTGTGTGATGTTAAACCTGCAGATCACCTCTCTCTGTGCTGCTTCCCAGCCTAGCATTTCCCCAATGAACTCTCTCTTCTGTGATGTACAATGAAGCCTGAGGAAACTCAAACGGAGTGTGATGAGAATTCAGAATTCCCCAGACTCCAGTTCAGTGGATAAGGAGGTGCAGCTAGGTCCAGCACAAAGACAACTAGTCCCCTGTCTACCTTTAAGGAATGGGGGAGGGATGAACTCCAGGGGAAGGGAATTGTGGAGCAGGGATGGAAAAACATGGGTTCTAGAGGGACACTGAAAAGCCAAAAAGTGATCAGGCAAAGGGAGAAAGAGTGTAAGTACTCAATTACCCAACAGAGAAGAGCATCTTCAAATACCTCAGAGCTTCCAAACCCTCTGGCACCCTTCCCACCTCATGTCAGTTATCCCCAACCACATTCTAGCTCAGCTGCCAAAGACACTTATGATAAATGCTCCATCTCTGAACCCCATGAGAAGATCCTCCATGATTGACCTCCTCACATTCCAGAACCCTTCTGTAAAATATGCAGCTCTATCTGTTCAGTGCCAATAGCAAGGAAAGTGCCTCAGTTTTCTGTTACCTAGACACCGGGGCAGCGCTTGCGGGGGGCTATAGCCACCCCAAAATTTGCCTTAGCCCTAGCATAGCAGCCACCACTCTCCGATTGCCCAGCTGTGAAGACAAAGCGGAGAGAGTGGCAGCTGCTAGCCTGGTGCCCAGCTCTGAAGGCAGTGATACCATCAGCAGCAGCACAGGAGTAAGTCGGGTGGGGAGCTGAGGTGCCCAAGAGCAGTCCCCAGCCCGTATCCCTGCCTGCTGGAGCGCACCACCCAGAGCGGTTGGAGGGTCTGGGCCCCGCCCCCTGTGGTCGCTGCTCCCTGAGGGCTCTGCTGGCCCCAGAGCCAGGTCCTTCTGCCCAGGCAGCTGTTACTGGCCGTGAATAGTTGAAGGGCAGTGGGAAGCTGAGGAGCAGATGCAGCCACAGGGCCCCGAGCACCAGCAGGAAGAAGAGGAAGGTTAGAGCCACAGCCACAGGCACCAGCCAGGTCAGCAGTCACCCAGCACTGCCTGGCTCTGGCCTCCAACCTGGCCAGGGGGTGGGGTCTGGGGTGGGGAGAAGAGAAAGCAGGACCAGCGCTTACCTGAGGAAGAGCAGGGGGGTGGGACCACAGAGGAGGCAGGGCCTCGTGGCAAGGGGACACAGACCCCCGCCCACAATTTTCTGTCCGGCCCACCTCAGTCCCCACACTGGGAAGAGGCTGGCGCCGCCCCTGCTAAACACCCCAAGATATGGGTGCTTATGTCAATATGTATTTAAAGTTTTCCTAAATACCCACTGAAGCCTCATGGGACACTTTTTAAAGTATTATATAGAAAAGTAATTATATTTCCCAAGATTTTACTAAAAATAAAGTCTTAACTAACCACTGCTTTAAAGAAAAATCTGGGTCTTCCATTCTTAAAAATTCACGTGACATCAGGGTTTTTTCCCAGACTCCATATAATCAGCAGCCCTACCTCTTTCACCAGGTGACCACATCCCAGTTCCTTCCCTAACCCTTCTTATTTTATTGTGGACCATCAGAAAGGGCTAGATCCACTCCTATGAGCAGGAAGTGGTATCAAATGCATGTGGTTTTAGCTTCATCAAGAAGGGATTAATCCCAGGGAGAGCAGGAATTGCTATTTGCGCCATCTGCCCCCAGAAATTCCACCTGAGAATTAAATGCCAACCAGGTTCCATAAGAAACAGCAGTAAATGACATGTTTCTAGTAATACTTCTTATTCCTTGAGCGTTGTTCCCAAACGGTATCCTGTGGACCACTGATGCACTTGGTGGTTGCCAGAGAGCTGACTGGTTACATGGTATTGGCTTTCCTTATTTCCAGCTGTTAAATTGCATTAGATGACAGCAAAAATACATTAAATACTTTCATAATATTATGTTTTACATAAGCAACTGTTGTAAATACCACAGGCCTGCTATTCAATCACCAAGGCAAGGGAAGATGGTCCATGAGACACCTTTTCTTTTAATATGTGGCCCATGCTACAAAAAAGTTTAAAAACCCCTGTTCTGGATGTATTAGTAATAGCAGCTCATTACAAACTGGTAGAGTTCTCAAAAGGTGCTTTGGATACCTGGATGGTAGTTACCTTATACATTACTGAAGACAGAAGTCAATAGTGCAAGTTTGTCTGCCAAGATCTTCAGTCTACTTAAAATGCTAGATGAATAATCAAACTGCAGACATGTACTCACTACAGTTGTAAGAACCTGAACTGCACCTCATTCCATTTAATAGTTCAATAAACAGTGAAAAGTTACGCTTTGTACAATGGTTCAATTTATGGCTTATAAAATGTTAAAAAATGTTTGATAGATGTTATAGGTAGAGTGGCTTGGGTATTTTTCTTGGAAAAAAGCATTTTTTTTCTGAAAAATGCCAATTTATTGAAACCGAAATGGTTCACAAAAGAGATGCAGTTGTGTGACATGAAAAAATATTGCAAAAAGTTTCAAGGTTGCTTCATTTTGATAGTTTTGAAATGAAAAATTCTGTTTTTCAGATTCAAAAAGATTTCTTGTTTAAAAATTTAAGTTAATTAGACTAAAAGGTTTTTAAAAGATGAAAATCTAAATAAAACATTTTGAATAACTCACTTCCCCGAAAATAATTTTTTTGTTTTCCCCAATTCAGAATGGGGAAAATATTGTGAAATCTTGAAAATATTTTAGGGTTGAGAAAGCTGTTTCCTTCCCAGCTTTAGTTATAAGCAGAGTACAGACTAGGGTAGAATATGTTATGGAGGGCTAAAAGCATCTGACAAGAACATGTTACAGATTATTATAAGCAACCTGTTGACCTATTAGACTATAACAATGTATAACAATTGATTAACCATCTATGCAAACATTAGTCAATCATTTATTAACCCTTTATAAACAGAAGTGTGGCCCAGTGGAACATGTATTAAGGGATTCCTTATGAAGGGAAATGGCCTTTAAGTAAAAAGGCAAACAAAATTATACTGGGATACTTTAAGGTGATAGCTAAGGTATCTTAAGGTTACGTTCTTGAGGTAGCCTTGTTACAGTTTTTATTATCTTGTTCATCTTTCTTCCTTTCTGATTTCATCATCCATATTTCCCCCTTCCTCCTTCCATATTGTACTGCCAAATTTGTATCCATCCATTTTTCATTCTCCCTTTCTCTCTCTTTCTCTGTATATATCGTGATTCCTCCTCTACACAGTAACCCACCTCTTTATTTCCATCCTTTGTTCCATTTACCTTTCTGATGGCTGACATGATTGAATTTGACAAGACTGACATAACCCACAGCAGGGCTCATCTTAATATAAAAAAAAATCAAGTGAAAAGTACGAACCCTGAATATTTTAACCACAATATGTTAAACAGCCTTTAACTCCTCCAGTCCATATAAGGTTTGTTACTTTCAGTCTTAAGTTATCTGACATAATTAATAGAACTAGGCAAAAGGATCACATTGAAATATGAACTTGGTGTAATGTTTCAAGCTCGTGTGAGCCAAATGGAACTCAAGCTTTATGATTTTGGTTTATAATGTCCATTCTCCCCAGCAATGTGCACAAGATTCCTTATGCTAAAAAGAAAATGCACTTTTCAGGAAGTCTCATGTGCCTTGTGCTGGTCTCAAAATCAAATCTAAACAGTGTTAGCCCTGCTGAACTTGAAAGCCTGCTAGTCCCACTATCTACCTTATTGGCTGTTGCCTTGAATACATCTGCATTGCAGAGAGTACTGCATCTCATTGGCATTTATGAGACTGCTCTAGCTGGTAACACTTTTGTGTTTTAAAAGCAAAATATAAATGAGTCTGCAGTCAAAAGCCTTGGGAATGTCCGGAGCTCATCAGTACAATGAGTGACTGGATGAAGATGTCCAGCGGGAAGCATAGTATTAATGCCTCTCTAGGGAATATGAGATGGATTTGTTTTGGCTTCATTCATTGAGGCTGGATTTATGAAGTCAGCAAAGCCCAGGTCTCATGTGTATTCTTATAAGTGGAGGGGAGAGCCAGGAAGATGAAATCAACAAACTTTTTGTTAGTTGGCCAAATGCAAATCTGAACTTCTTAGCTTAGGGAGGCAATTTTAGGGCTATAGGGAGTAAAGAGAAACACCAATCAGTACATATAACTAATAAAGCATCTACTTATTGTCCTTTTAATTCTGTTCTATCCTGAATCCCCAGGAGTTCTGGAAATAATTTTGATTGCAGCCTCTATATGGATCTTTTACAGACAGTTGAAAGCCCATTAGATGACCAAAGATCTGTGTCATGCCTCAGCAAATAAAATGTAGTCCAGAACAAAACAAGTGTTGGAACCTGATATTAATTACTACACCAGAGTCATTTGTGTAGTTATAATGATGGCTGTGCAAAATTTTCTATTATAAAAACAATTTTTCAGAGGTTAATAACTGATTTTTTTCAGCTCAAGGCTGATACTTCAAATATATCCCAGTTCAAGAACATTTTTTCAAATAGATTCTTAAATTTTGATTATTTTTTTTTTAAAAATCCTTTCATACCAGCAGTTGGATTTGCTTAGTGCAACCACCATTGTCATCCGAGGTCACCAAAACCACTGACATCATTGAATTGAGTTATGTAGTTGTTTTTAAAACATTTTTTGAATTGTTTACCAAGTTAAGGTGCCTTTAGAAGCTTGATAAACTCAATCACAATTGATATTAAAACAAAATGAATAACTTAGGAAAGGAATAGTCATAATATGGTTTCACTGTTTTTTGGACGGTGAAAATTTAATGGCACATATTTAAGAAACTGATTCTATGCTCATTTGAAAATCAGTAGCAAAATTCCCAATGCCCTAAAATATGAACATGATGAGCCCTAAATCACCAATCCAGCAATGCTTAAGAACATGCTGAATTTTAAGTATGTGGTTAAGTTCTATAAAGTCCCATGACAGAGGCACTTAAGCGTGTGGTTAAGTGCTTTGATGACTCAGAGACTAACTGTGCATATCCACTAACTGTTTCTAAAAAAGGTACTATTAGGTACTAACTGTAGGTACTGTTAGGTACTAACTGTTATCCACTAACTGTGCCTACTGTTTGTAACAAATGTTTACTTCAATGTAGTCTTCCCAGATGATCTAAATACCTACTTTCATGGCAGATTCTACTGTTCTTTTCAACCACTATGGGATTTTGGATCAATATTTCACAATTATCAAAGCTCCCTAAAACATACATATTTATTAGAGCTAATTAAAACATTTGAAAAGATTTTTCATTGATTTTTATAAACTTTTTGTGAAAAACTGTTGACTTTTTCCAAATATTTCATTTTTGGTGACATTTAAAAATGGTTATTAGCATTTTTCATTTACCAAAAGCCCATTTAAAATAAAATAGATTGGCTAGCCAATTCAATAATGATTTTGATATTTTCATTGAAAAGTTGAAAACCACAAAAATGGGTCTGTTTCAAATGCTTTTTTCAATATTTTAAATTGTTTTTGAGAAGCTCTAGTATTTACCCAACAGACCCTCATTGTTTTGGAGGAAAAATTATGATTTTGATCAATAATCTATTTTGAAATTCTTCCAGCTACAGTACATTATCCATGGCAAATGGAAAATCAATAAACTTAAATTCATATAAATTGGAAATGAGTAGATTACAACTGCTCCTTTTCTCTTTTATTCTTTTCTGAAGCGTCTCACCTCATAACTCACATCTCAGAATGCTATCTTCAATCCGTTGGGTCTGAGTATTACAGGAGGCTGCAAACAATGGACAGCTGCTATATTACCTAGGCACAGTGGAGGGGGTTAAAGAGACAATTCAGCTGTTGCTCTGAATTCTGTTGATTTGTGAGTATAAGTGACACCCTTTAACATTATTTGAATACACTGGGCTGGATTTTTTTTTTCCAGTTTAATATACTAGTCTCCAACTTGCTGAATCTCAAATTGCTCCCATTTTCACAGGAACCATGCCAGGGTATTACAGACTAAATTGCTAAATTGGTTCTGGAAGGGAGCATAGGATGTTAAAAATAAGATTACATTTATTTTTTAAACATCTTGTTTATATGTATGTATGCATGACAAAGTGTTGGTATTCTGTTACTTAACTGTGTGATTTTATGCCTACTGAACTTTAAGACACTCATGAAAATTAGATGTCTGCTTCTCTCATTTCTCTGGTGAATGAAATTTCAGTAACCATGGTCTTTGCCCCTTTCTTTCCTGGACTGTACTTTCATGCTAACCACTTTCAATGATAGCCTTCTACCTAATTTTTTGTATTTTCTTACTGTATAATCCTTTTGTATGCATGCATCTTTACACACTTTCGTGCATCATTCTACCTCTTAATCTCCTTGTTATATCTCTTTCCCTTTTCCTACTTCATTTCTGTACTGTATCTGTTAAAACATCCTTAACCCTTCTCTTCTGTATCAGTATTTACGCACACCTGCTTTGATGCAGTTATACATTCCCACACGTTCAAAAACTTCAAGGGGAAGTGCAATCCCTAGGGAATTGAAGGGAGATTTCCTGAGACTCCAAGACAGCTTTTGAAACAAACAGCTCACACTCTGGGTGTGATTCTCCCCTCACTTGCACTAGTACAGTTCCATAGAAGTCAGTGTAGTTACAGTTGATACACACACACAACAGAGCAGACTCAAGCTCTCTCTTCTCAGCTCCAAGACTATGTCTACACTACAAAAAATGTGTGTCCGTAACTCAGGTTAACTAACCCGTGGGTATGTCTACACTGCAATGTAAGCCCAGGCTCTGTGGGAAGCAAGCCTGCAGGCTCTGTTTGTAAGCCCAGACTTGAGCATCCACACTGCATATTCACCCTAGCTTTAGAATTTCTGGATACTCATCTCACACCACATTCAGCTATCTAAGCTGCACAACACAAACCTAAGTCAAACTAGACTATCCGTGGCTTCCTAGTGCCCTCCCCAGCTGCGGCTACTCTAGCCATTTGTTCACCATTCATTTTCTGACCTAAGGAACCTGTGAGAGGAGAAAGATACACACTTGGCAGCCTTGAATTGGCTGATGCTGCTCATGACTCTCAGAATGACCGCTGATACCCCCTGTGTAGACTGGTGCTTCTGGTGTGGGGCCACAAGCATAGACTGGTAAAATATTATCATGCATACCTGGGATCACCAGCAGTGGCTCCAGAACTTTCATATGAAGCAAGCTACATTTCTGGAGCTTTGTGAGCAGCTTGCCCTGACCCCCCAGCATCAGGACACATGCATGATGGTGGCCAGGCTGGTCCAGAAGCAGATTGCTATAACCATCTGGAAGCTTGCCAACCCACATTACTACAGGTCTGTTGCTAACCAGTTTGATGTTGGAAAGTTGACTGTGGGTGAAGTAGAAGCAGAGGTTTCTGAGGCAATGAGTTGTGCGTGTTATACCAATAAAATAAAAACCAGCAGGATCTCATTAAAGGGGAAAAGGCAAAATGCCACTTTTATTGTGAAAGAAAGAATCATAGTAAGCAGTTAGTTATAGCTATAACATTCCATTCAATTTCATATTTATTCACACATTCATTCATACAAACACACACACACAGGTTCTGCAAGGTTTTTATCATAGTTACCAGCCTTAGAGTTGCTCATGCCAAGCCACTGGCCAGGTGGCCTGGACATGAGGAGAGAGTAGGGCCTTGTCAGATGCTCATCTGATGCTCCTGGAAGTTGGTTTTCAGAATCAGACCCCAAAGTTCTCACTTTCTAGAGTCCATTTTTATAGGAATTTATTCCTATGCCAGTCTATGGGAATTGCTTCATCATGCTGTTGCTGAATCAATCAGCAGATGACACATTCCTGATGGCTCCGTGCTGCCAGATGTTATCTTGTTCTTTGGTTCTCCCATCCTTGAGGCTGTTGAGTGAATTCCAGTCTGCCCTCCGGGGGTCCTCTAGTTGTTTCCAGTTGACGCCTTCTACAGCCGATGGACACTGGATTCTTAGGCTGGCACCTCCCTGATCATTCAGTTATTATCCACACCAAGCATCCATCCACATACATCCTCCATCTCTATTTTAATTACAATTGTTAACAAAGCGAGATAAATACAACAAAAGGGCGGGGAGTCTGTGCTTGCTGTTTCTCTTGTTACAAAGTCTCGCTTTGAGTCTCTCTCTGTGTGAGTAGTTGTTGTTACAAAGTATTGCTTTGAGAACAGACTCTGTTTTAGGATGTACTAACACAATTAGCAGCTTGCAAGTTTCACACAGAGAGGGAGAGAAATAGTAAAAAAGAGACCAAGAGACCTCTTAATTAGTGATACCCTGGAATTTAAACTCATTTGTGATTTTAATACAGAACTTTTTTAATATGATCCAACATGTGATTTACCGAACAGTGGTGGGCATAAATATGTTGCAGAAGTAATTGCTGGTTTTGAGAGAATGAGGCTTCCCAACTGCACTGGGGCCACTGATGGGACTCAGGTGCCCATAGTTTGCCATGCTCAAGGCGCACACTCATACATCCACCGCAAAGGGTGCTACTTCATTGTTATGCAGGCACTTGTGGACCACAGATGTGGACACCAATGTGTGCTGCACTGGAAAAGTTCATGACGCCATGGTTTTCCACCAATTGGGAGTCTACCTTTATGGTCAGGCCAGGACACTATTCCCACCAAATGACTTCATAAATGGAGCAACTATCGCCCTCTCTGTTATTCTAGGGGACCCTACTTATTCCCTTTTGCCTTGGCTTATGAAACTGTATTCTGATCTCAGAGGTCCTGGCAAAATAAGGTCTAATTCACAGGCGCCAGCTTCTAATTTTCCCTGGGGGTGCCCTGCACAGCCCTAGGTCCCATCCCAACTCCACCCCTTCCCTACCTTTTTCCACCCCTGCTCCACCCCCAGCCCCACTCCCACTTCACCCCTTCCCCCAAGGCCCCGCCCCGCCTCTTCCCACCCCCGCCCCACCTCTTTCTGCCCCCTCCTCCAAGCACGCCCAATCCCCATTCCTCCCTCTCCCTCCCAGCTCCTCCTGCACACCACAGAACAGCTGCTCTGCATGGTGTACAGGAGGCACTGGGAGGGAGGGGGAGGCGTTGATCAGCAGGAGCTGTTGGCAGGCAGGAGTGGGGAGGTGGGAGAGGAGCTTGGCTGCCAGTGGGGGCTAAACATGTGTTAATTTTTTTCTGTGGGTGCTCCAGTCCTGGAGCACATGCAGAGTCGGTACCTATGGTCTAATTACACTCTCAGGAGGCATTACAGATGTGGTTGGTTGAGTGTGCATTTTGCAGTTTGGAATCCAAACAGTTCTATACACAGTGACAATGCCATTTCAGTGTCACCAGTGCTGTTCACATTATTGTGGTTTGCTCTGCTCTTCCCAATCTTTGTGAAATCAAAGGTGAGCTATTGGCCCTTGAATAGACCCATGGCAGTAACGGATTGTTGAACCAATACACTCAGCCAGAAGTGCACCTGTCACAGCTGGAGCAGGATGCACATGGGCATCAGAAATCAGGGATGCTTTGTGCACTCACGTTATGGATTTGCATGGACCAATGGAAAAAGGATGCATTTGCATAGTACTTTTTACCATAAATGAAGCACTCTCACTGTACGTGACAATGGTCCCAGGGCCCAAGTCCCCAGAGAGCTTACTAGCCTGAGTGAGGTAGATCTGCATGTAGATGGAAGGGGGGTTGAGCTCAAGACCGAGTCTGAGCCAGAGCTTACATTGCAATGCAGACATACCCTGGATTAGCTAACATGGGTTAAAATAGCACTGAGGGGACTGGCTATTCTGTTTTTAACTCGAGTTATGGACTGTAAGTGTGCCTAGGGTAGACTTTAAAGATCAAATAGGATGAAATAATACCTTTCACTAGGAATTCCAAGATTTCTTTGGTCAAGATGATAGATAACCTAGCTATACCATTTACAAGCACATTGTTCGTTTGATATAATTATCTACTTAAGATATATAACTAATCAATTTATAGACTGACATCTTAACATAAGTTCACTCATTGAATTCACATCTGTGCTTTGATATACAATTTACATTAGAACCCTGCTAAGTGTCACACTAATTCAATACACATCCTCTCCTTTGAAATGCATTTTATTTTAGGATTAGGCTTGGGGACTGCAAATTCAATACACTGAGAGATTAAGGACCATTAAATAATAACAACCCTTGCCCCATGATACACAAGCTTACTGTGAATCAGCAAGGCTTCCAGAATGAATTAATTTTGGCTGAATAACACAGACAAATCCACAGTTATTGATAAATAAATAAAGAATATACGGCACCTTCAAACCTATGTAAGATATCTAGTCTATATTGTTTCTGTATTGTTAATTTGCCTCTTTTTACTGAGCTCCCTGTCTCTCCTGTCCTGGATATTTTATTACTACATTTGTAGTACTATTCTATCCTCATTCTGTGTGCATCTTCCCATGTCTTCTTCTCTCCTTTTGCCTTTTATAATCTTTATTTCATACACACACACACGCCTTGCTATTTTTATAATTTTATCCATTTTCATTATTTCATGGAATCATTTTTCCCTACACATAAAAGCTGCATCAAAGTGTTTGTGTACAAAAAAAAACCCAAAAGATTTTTGTATTTGCCTATTTGATACAACATGTGATTTGATGCAGAGCAAGATTTCACATTTTCTGCCAGCAGCCAATGCTGTTTTTCTAATGTAAAGGGTGAATTCAGCCTTTTGAGTCAAATCCTGAACTTTCTGGAATAAATGCTTTTCGTTGAGAAGTTTCACCATCAGTGCAAGGCAAACAGCTTATTGCAATGAGAAGACAGGGTTTTTTCCTTAACAAAAACTTGACATGTTAATTAAAAGCTCAAGGAGGAAGGATGCTCTTATGACGCAGGCACTGGACTGGGACTACATAATAGTGAATTCTGTCCCCAGTTCGGGCACAGGCTTCCTTTGTGATCTTGGGCAAGTGATTTGATGACAAATCCTCAAGTGGGGTGAACTGTCATAACTCCATTGACTTTAAACCTGCAGAGCTATGACAATTTACAGTTTACATCAACCAAGATCAGCTGCTTAATTTGTTTTGGTGCAATCCTGACCCCGTTGTAGTCAATGGCAAAATCCCCATAAACTTCTATATGGCGAGAATTTTACCCTCCAGATCTCCATCCCCTATCTGTAAGATAGACATAATACCTTTCTCCCATCCTTCGTCTTTCTTTTAAGCTCTTCAGAATGGCTGCAGTCTCTTACTAGCACAACTGCTTCAATAAGGAATGCAGGATCTGACTGCAAAGCATATCATGCTACAGAGGAGATAGGCTGGAATAGACTCACAGCCCACTTATATTCACCAGTTTCATGGTGATAGCAATTGCTACCTCTTACCATTCTCAGTGAAAAAAAAATGGGGAAAAAAACCAACTTGTGGAAAAAAACTATTAAAGTCAGACAACAACCAATTACAAGGACACAGGAGAGTTAAACACAAATCATGATCTTGCACTTCTACAGCACCTACCATCTGAGAATCAAATAGTGCTTTATTAACTAACGGCTTGTCTACACAAGGCATTATTCCGAAATTGCTATTCCTGTGTGTGGATGCTCCTATTCCAGAATTAGAGTGCCTTGTTCCAAATTTACATAATCCTATTTAGGAAGTGAAAGTGGCTTAAGCTAATTTGGAACAAGTCACTTCTATTCCAAAATAAAAACATCCACACATGGAGTTAATCAGGAATAGTTAATCCACTTTAAATTCATACATTTATTCCAGATTAACTTTCATGTCTAGACAATCCCTAAGCATCATAACTAATACCCCCCTGAGAAAGGTATTATCCCCATTTTACGGATTAGGAAAATAAGGCAGAGACAGTTTAATGCTGGGTCTACACTTAAAAATTGTATCAGCATAGCTATGTTAGTAAGGGGTGTGCCAAAAACCCACATGCCTGACTGACATATGTATGACAACATAACCCTAAGCATAAATGCTGGTATGTTGAGAGAAGAGTGTTTTGGTTGATATAACTAACAAACAGGGAGGTGGTATTCCTACATCAACAGAAAAACCCCTTTTGTTGGTGTAGGCTGCATCTACCCTATGGAGCTATGCTGGAATAGTCTCCCTAGTGTAGAGAGACCCTAATGACTTGCTCAAGTTCTGACAGAAAGTCTGTCACAGAGCCAAGAACAGAGTTCATATCTGAGTCCCAGTCCCGTGATATACCCACAAGACCATTTGTATTATTATTCAACAGGAAGAAGGACGGACAAGTAAAACAGCCAACATGTCAGCCTCTAACTTTCATTTTATTAAAGATATAAACAGTCTTCTTGTAACCATGTTGATACCAGGATATTAGAGAGACAAGGTGGGTGATGTAAGGGGCGGTGACCAGACCTGAAGAAGAGCTCTGTGTAGCTCAAAAGCTCCTCTCTCACACCAATAAAAGATATTACCTCACCCACCTTGTCATTTTATTAAAGAAGAATTAGTTGAAGAATTTTCACTCTCCCATAAGAGCATGGAACAGAAACACCAAAGCAAGTTTTTACACAAGGATGTGTAATTTATATCTCCCCTCTGCTGGCCTGGTCCTTTGTGTTTGAATGAAGGATTCATCCCAAGCAGGGCAGATGGTATAGGTGCTGCTTGCCATCTCTCGGTATTTCTGCTAAGGGCAGCCCAGTTTAGAAATCAGCCTAGAGCACCACAGGGGAGGCATCAATTCTGTGAATGTCCTTGGCACCCTGTATACCATCCCTTCTCTCCCACACTGCCCAGGTTTTGATCTGTTCTGCCTTCCCTCAGGGTCAGGCTGTTATAGAACTGTTATAGCATATCCACTGGGCTGAAATTGGCCCTGTGCATTTAATGTTGCTCAACAAGACAGTCATCTTGCAAGCATTATTTCTAAGTTAGGTAAAACACTTCACCTTATCCAAAGAGATATTTTAAAATCGGCTCGTTTCAAAGTTACTTAAAATTACACATATTTGCCAACAAATTCCCACCTCAGTAGTTCTGAATTCCAGTAAAGACACTGACGTGCAAAATCTTAGTTTCCACCTGTTAGTCGCTCTAGACAGTCTCTCCTGATTTTAACTTTTTCTACTTATTCTATTTTGCATGATTATATTGAAATAAACATAATGTGTACATAGCTGAAAATGCCTGGGCATCTTTCTCATATATCACAAAACTCCAACACAGTTCACCAAGGCCCTATATACACACAGATAAAGTTCACCAAATGCCAACACAGGGGACAAGTTAATACAGTAATTCAGTTCCTTCAGACAGAAGAGAAAAGGACAATATGCTAAAACCTAAATTACACACTATATTCCATAGATCTAGCCAGGCATCACTGAAAAAAAAAAATAAAAGAAAGAATATATTATTAATTTGAATTAAAGCCAAACAATTCCATCTAAGCGGTAAAACTTGATTACAACCCTCTATCCTTTATTTGGAAATGCATGAAATGGGCCCAGTTCTACTGTTTGAATTCAATAGCAATTCTCCCATTCACGAGGAGTAGAATCTGGCCCAATCAAAAAACACATAAATATATAGCTGTCACACAGCATGTGACTCTGGGTGGCATGGTGTAGGACAGGTAGGAATTGAGTCTTTCACCTCATGTTTATAAACAAAATAGACATCTAGCCATATTAATAATCCAAATCTGAGGGAGCGGGGAGTTGTTTTAAATTTGTGAGAGCTTCTAGGCAGCATCAAATTCAGTGAGGTTAGTTACAGTCTCTTGTCTTGCTGCTGAAGAGAGATCAACAACTCCCCATCCACTTCTTCACCTCAGGAGGCACCCTCTGATGCCATGGTAATGAGCACAGTAGAGATGCCTAGAGAGATAAGACAGGAGAGCCTCCTCCCCAATCCACTGCCAGCCAAAAGAGCCTCTTGGCAACACAACTTCCATCTAACATCTCCTCAAGACACTCATTCTTCCCTTATTTCAACTGCTGTTTTACCAGCAGGGAACCAGACAAGAAACCAACTGCTATTAGAGCAAGATAGGACAAGGAATAAAAGTGAACGTAAACTAAACTTCAACTGCTCACAACTGCTAAAAAGAACAGGTGAGTCAGAGAGCCCCTCCCTCCGATGGTCACAAAGAGTTGAAGGACTCAAGGGAAAGATAATTTGTGCCCTGGAGCTCCCATGAGGACACTCATCACATTAGCAATAACACAAGTGCTTTGCGTGCAGATCATATACAAAGATAGCCCAGTTCATGGGAAGTAGAGGAAAGGGGATTGAACCCAAAAAGGGATAATTTGCTATGGATTCCCATTGTGCTGAAAGACTATTCCAATTAAAGGGCACAGGTGTCCTAGTCTACCTAGATCCCAGCTATCAGGGAGGTCCAACATCTATGTCAAGTGACAGGGCATTATAATCTTATAAGAGCATGGCCCAGGCAATCCCATCCAACCAGTGCCCATGCTAGTTTCTCATTATGGCAAAAACAAAATAAACCAAGTGTTCCAAACTTAGTTTTCTAGCTGGTTAAATCCTGACATGGTACCCATGTTCAGCCAGAATGGAAATATTTACATAATTAACAATTCAGCATTGTAAGTGTCATTTTAGCTCATTTATTAAGATACAGAGAATGAGCCCAAGCTGCCAGATAAAGATGCCACTTTGCCCTTATTGTCTAGTTGTTCTGCAGAGACTGTCCCAGATAACATACTCCTTATTGAGAGATGTCCTTTATGATCTTTCTTTTTGCAGGCCATATCTGAAATTCTGTCTCGTTACCTTATACATGAGACTTTGAAAATTACGGTTTGTGCAGCTAGTGCAGGGGAGGGTCTTACCAGATACCTTGAAGGACTCAAGACCTCTCAGTGTAAATAGATTGCTCTCCATGGTTGAATTTCAGAGTTTAAAGAATTGATTTATTTAAAAAGACCAGGATATCTTAGCCTTTAACACATTAAGAAATCCCATTAACCTCCATAGTTGATTTCTTAATCCTTTAAACTGGCTCCCCCTAGCATGCTACATACATTGGGCAGGCTTCTGGCTAGTGGTGCAAAAGGGACCAGACAGCTGAGGATTTTCACAGTTGGCACAGGTCTGCTGTAGTTTCACCTTAACCTGTTTTGAGCCACGCAAACATTTCAGTGACCCTTAACAAGCAACATTTCTTGTGATCTGTCCAGACATGAGTCTTTCAAGGCTGAGGGTTTTTTGAGTTTATTTTATATTTTTAACAAAATCTTTGAGATAAACTGATCACACGAGTAGGCCTTCAGGATCCTATGAAACTTTGTGAAGCATCACATGCCCACCAGCAATGTAGTATCCGATTTGTGATTTGGCTCCATGGCATGGCACCTGACTCAAGATGAAACTCTGTGGGTAATGCCCATATGAATAGAAAGTGAAGGGAAAAAAATCACTGAAACTCACACACACTAAAAATCAGTCAGTTTCTCACAGCTCAAATAATTCATAAAGCCTGTTCTTAGGCTGTTAGAATCACTGAACATTTTAGGAGTGTTTTTCTATATACCTTCTGGCTTTACCAATAAAGAAAGTCTCCCAACATGTTTTTTTTAAAAAGTTCTGTCTAGTTTCACCTCAGCTTTATAAAAAAAAAATCTACTCCTGCCAGTGCAGTTTTGCACCAAGGGATAAGATCCAGATCACCCTCACCCTGCCCCTTCCCCTCCGCCACACGCCTGCTTACAGTGCCATATTGTCTTCTCTTCGGTATCAATAGAGCAGATCAAATGAACTATTCTTTCATTTGGAACTATTTGAAACAATAATCGTCAACTCTTTCAGAGGACACTGTTGAGAAGTCACATATAATCAGCCTTATCCATATGGACTGTGCATTGTCCCTTCACCAATGAATCATCCACTTACCTGATGGCACGGGACACCAGGAGATGTTGAAAGGATGATTTTCCTATGATGTCACAATCCAAGCCCACACCTGCCTACTGCACCTCCTCCTTGCCTCTGATTATCATACTGTCATTGGTCTGTGGGAGGAAAAGTCAGAGAGAGGACAGATGAAGTGAAGAGGGGAGGATGAGCCACCTTTGATACTTCAGCTGCACCAGGTTTTTCAAAGATACCAGCTACTTATCAGTCATTTTCTTCAGTGATCATAATTTCTTGGAAGAATGCAACTGAAATCTATTTCCTTACCAAAACAGGATCCGAACCTCAGCCTTTCTAAGTCTGCTTTCACAGAGTCTAAGTCCTAAAGGGGTTATTGTGATCATCTAGTCTGACCTCTTGTCTAGAACAGGCCATAGAACTTCCCCAAAATAATTCACAGAGCATATTTTTTAGAAAAAAAATCCAATCTTGATTCTAAAATGGTCAGTGATGGAGAATCTACAACAACCATTGAAAAGTTGTTCCCTTGCTGTAAAAAATTATGCCTCATTTCCAGTCTGAATGTGTCTAGTTTCAACTTCCAGCCATTGGACCGTGTTTATACCTGTCTCTGCTAGACTGTAGACCCATTATTAAATAGTTGTACCCCAGATAGGTACTTATAGACTGTAATCCAGTCACCCCTTAATCTTCTCTTTGCTAAACTAAACAGATTGAGCTCCTTGAGTCTATCGCTGTGAGGCATGTTATCTAATCCTTTAATCATTCTCATGGTCTCGTCTCTGAACCCTCTCCAATTAATCAACATCCTTCTTGAATTGTGGGTACCAGAATCGGACACAGTATTCCAGCAGCAGGTCCATCAGAGCCAAATACAGAGGTAAAACAGCCTGTCTACTCCTACTGAAGATTTCCCTGTTTATGCATCCTAGGATTGCATTAGCTCTTCTGGCCACAGAGTCACACTGGGAAGTCATGTTCTGCTCATTATCCACCACCACTCCCAAATCTTTTTCAGAGTCACTTCTTCCCAGAATAGAGTCCCCCCTACTGTAAGTATGGCCTCTCCATCCCTCATCTCTTCCCTCCTATTGTTTGTTACACACTTGAGTCTTGCCTTCAGTAAAATGACAGGTTGTATGAGGAATGGGCCTTGCCTATAGTCTGATACACATAACAGTAAGAGGGCTCAGATCCTGACTGCATCCTTCATATACAAATAAGTCACAACATTATTAATTATTATTATTATTATTGAGTGGCTGGCATTGATCTTACCCCAAAATAAACGACATTAAGAAAACGGTTCTTGTTAAAAATAAAAAAACAAGCCAAAAATATGACCTGAATTTGCAAACTGACGACAAATATGCTACATCAAAATTTGGATCTGATACCTCTCTTGAATGATGTAGAATCACACCAGGGATGAATCTGTCCTGGGATTTATTTATTTTTTTGTTCGCTTTGTTCTTCCTCAGTATATTTTTGATAGTGCTGACTAATTTTTTATTCAGCATCAAAACATCCAATTCTAAACATATTTGGGAAATTGTTCCATAAATGGAGCACAGACACACTGTACACAGTTAGATACAATTTTATAGTATAGTATAGTTTCACTGGTTGCACACATACTAACAGGCATCTGACATTCAGTTCTTAGATGTGGAATGGATCTGAAATGTTCATGAGTTTCCGCTGGAGTGTGTGCTTGTAACATAAAGTGTTGGGGTTTGGCGTGTTTATAGTCTTGTTGCACAACTCGGCAGCTTATTTTTATTTCCTATGCATGATTCATTGCATCTTCCCTCCCCCATTTTCCCACTGGGGATTCTGAAGACTTTGCAGGGCTGAGAAAGAAACAACACCCTGCTGAAGTAGCCTTTAAGGGAGCTGGACTTGGCCTCAGCTGTGCCTGGTTATCCCACTGAGTCCCCCCAGCTCAGGTGATTGAACAGGTGACACAGAGCCTCCCGGGAGTTATGAACAGCATCCTATGATCAGCATGAAAGAGGAGCTGACAGCGACTCTCAAGACCTGAGTCATAGAGCTGGAGCCAGAAGAGGACCCAGGGTGGGAGGAGAGGGGTTGTATTCTTAGGTTACATTTAAGAGGTTCTAGATCCTGCCAACTGCACTAGTTGTTGCATAGTGCTGTCCCTGAACACACCACTTTGTGGTGCAGTGTGGCACAGGAGTCACTCTTCAACAGCAGGATCCAGGGCCTCTTAAACTGCATCCCTTATTGTTTAGGGGGTAGGTGGACCCTGTGTACTGAGGCAAACTGTATCATCAGTGACGTCCCCATATAATAAATACAGTGACTAAAGAAATAGAAAAGAAATCAACTGTTTGCCTCCCAAATGTGTTTTATGACTTTGTTACAATTGCACCTCTCAGAAGAACTGCTGTGGAGTTAGTGGAAGATAATATCAGCCTTAGCAATTTAATTTCATCCCACTGCCCCCAAATCCCAACTCTTAGTCTTCATCATTCATTTGGACATGGTATAATGGTCAGAAAATCCCTAATCTTAAGGGAAGATGGGAGCAGAAGGGAATTGGATAAAAAAAGACTAGGCTTGAAGAGCTAATGTTCTGGGATCTCAATATCAGAGTGTGCTAAAATGGGCAGTTGCTGGTCCACTAACCGTCATACAAGAGCCCATGTTCCATGGATGTCCACCTCCATCACCCATGTGTTAAGTTTTCAAACAAGCAACTTTGTGTTTTCTCCCATGCTGCTTTACCAAACTCACTTGTCCTCCTCCTTCAAAACCCTCCCAAAAACTCTCCTCTGCCATGAAGCATGGCAATGGTTAGGCTGCTGGTGTGCTGAGACCACTGTCTTCCAAGATGACCAGTATTGTCTCACTGTTTCCCTGTATTCCCCCATTTGTCTGTCTGTCTCCGTCTGTTGTGTCTTGTCTAGGACTTCAAACTCTTTTGGTCAGGGACTGTCTTTTTGTTCTCCATTTGTACAGTGACTAGCACAGTGGGGTTCTGGTTCAGAACTAGGGCTCTGAGATTGCTCCAATAATAATAATAAAACATTATGGGCCTGATGCACAGTTGCATTACTCCAGTTTTCAGTGGTATCACGACGTTGATCTCGATGGAGCTAGCCCAGCAGAAAATTGAAGTAACACAATTGTAAATCAGGGACTAAAACCTATCCAAAAATACTAAAATCTTTTAGCAAAAATTTAATTATATCAGTTCCACTATATTTATGGCACTTGTGGTAAAAAGCATAGAGGTCCTCCTGAGTCATGAGTGTCATAGTAAACAGCAAGTAATGAGGACATCCTTTTTGACTAATTCTGTACTCTCCATGAGGCCCAGTGTGCAAAGGCATTAAATATGTATTTCCATTATTAAGCAGTATTACAACATGAAAATCTAGTCTTTTTCACACTTGTACCAATAATGTTTTTCTACTCTGACTAGAAATCTGTGTTTTGCTCTGTCTCAGTGGGTAGAAAGCATAACATTTATATTTCAACATTACTTACAGATGTTACTACTGCTTCATGCAGTAATCCCAGTACTATCTTTAAAAAATAAGAAGTATTGGTAACAATTGATACCAAGGATACATTTATAAATAGCGTATAGAGTTAATAAATGCATGCTACGGACATGGCTCTTTGTCCCATTCCTATTCTCCTTGCCTGCTCAGTCCTTTCTCCTCTCCTCAGGTTTCTGATCCCAGTTTTAGTCTCCTTTCCCAGCCAGTCCTAGTCTCCTCTACTAGACTTGGTCAGAGTCCCAGTCTCACACTCTTCCTAGGCTGTTTGTTTCTCCCTCCCCACACCAAGTCTCCTTGCCCAGCTAGTCCCAGTTTCCCCTGCTGGTTCCTTGTCTAATCTGTCTCTCTTTCCCTCAACTGCCTCCCAGGCCCAGTCTCCCTCCCCACACCCTGCCTGTCTCCTTGTCCCAATCTCTTTGCCCAGCCAGTGCCAGTCTGCTTCTTGCCCTCTCCCCTGGTCTGGCTTGTCCCCTGTGGAGTAGAGTCAGGCAGCTTTCTCCTCTGCACTGTCTGGGCACCAGCCTGTGGAGTGTGGAAGAGGACGGGGAGGGTTTGCTGACAGCATTGGAAAGAGAGGCTCCCTGCTCTCAGTTTCAATTCCTGGTCCCAAACTGGGGAGCAGCCTTTACAAAGTCCCTGACCTGGGACATATGCAGTCACTCTGTGAGGATGAGGTACATGCACAGTCTGGTCAGCGCACTAAGAGCTGGGAGAGGCTCAAGCATTCACTGAGCACAGACTCTGGAGATCTTAGCTGTGTATCTCTAGCAAGTCTCTACTGAATATGTGTAAACTGCTTTTTCAAATACTTATAACTTGGACAAATGTGGGTATGTTTTTACAAGGATGGCAAAAGGCATATCCCTGACACAAAGAACTCTCCCTGCCAAGTTTCAAGTTCTTGCTCTAAAGTATGGGGATACTAGTGCATTTCAAATAAAACATCTTAAGATTATTTTTTTTAAATGGGCAAAACAATTTATTTTTTCCTAACCTCATTCTCGGAAACAGCTGAATATTCAGCCTGAGGCAGACTTCTGGCATGTAAAATTTCATCCCAAATGGTTAACATTTTACAAAAATTATAGGCAGATGAAAACAGGATCTTATAATGGGGCATGTCAGGCAACCTTAATAATAGATGATAAGGCCAGCAGGTGATCATCTAGCCTGGCCTGTTTAACACAGGCCATAGAATTTCCCTGAATTAATTCCGGTTTGAGAGCATACCAACCCCGCCTATAATAAGTGCACCAGTACAACGTGTTACACCTGGCTATGAGCCATGATAAGCAATCTCCTACTCTTTAATGGCACATAACAATTGATTAGCCATTGATTAGCCCTTTATAAACTATTTAACAAATATACCTTTAATATGAAGTGGGGCCAAAATGTCTATGCACTAATCTGTGTATTTAGAAGGTGAGATATTCAGCAGCATTAAAAATGCATTACCTTGTAATAGCAACAAGGTGGATTTCACCCAAACAGGAAATGTTGAGGAGCCAACCTAGTGCCTTGGAAGAAGGGTACCGAAAGTGACGCTTAGCTCTTGACTATCAGTGAGTGAGTAGTAGAATTGATGTATTGTGTGCTAGACAAAGCATGTTTTCATTAGCTAACTATTTCGTTCAGGTCAATTCCAATAGTTGGTTACGCCAGGCACAAAAGTTATCCCAGAGAGACAGGCACATTCAGTTGCCAATTGCTAAAACATAGGCATTTTAGGAGACTATTACAGAGTAATGTATTTTTACCACCGCTGCATATCTTATGCTCCAGAAGTTATAGGTTTGATGCAAATCACTTTATAAAAGTCTACAGACTATACCTATAGGAGTTCAAAGTAGATAATTATAATGATCAATTCAGAGATTTTAAGACCGGATGAGATTTTCTTTATATTCTGCTTTAAACTTTTTTAAAATCAGATACTAACTGAAATGGCACCACAGAAAACTATTAACAACTGGTTGTTTTATTATTGGAGAGAGCGTAATGTAGATGAGCTTCGTATTGCAGAGATATCATTACCAATCAAAATGCTATGTGGCATTTGTACCTCTAGCTGATCAGTTCAAATCTAGTTTGTTAGCAGGCCAAAAGACAAAGTCCATTCACCAAGTTTACAATATTAAAAAAGGCGCGATCCTTCCAGGTGAGTATTGAGGTAGCGGAGTGAACTTGTATTGCTGTATCTATTCTACAGAGGGAGGACCATCAATCTGCCACTAAATTCAGACACAATTTAAATATACCAAATAAACATATAAAGATTCATAAACTATTGCTTGAGAGCTTAAAAACCAGGAGAAAGCAAGACGATCTTTAATATAAAAATGCTGCTACCATGTAAGCAAACACTTTTTTTATTCATATCAACTATTTATTAGGTGTTAGGTTTTATAAATTGTTTGGTCCTGCAGCCTTTATTTTAAAAAAGGCTACTCTGAATGCATTACCAAGTATCCTGTGGAATATTTCACATAAAAGGAAACAGAAAATGTATAAATGTAAACAGGCTAATTGTATGCAGATATAAATTATGCATGTTGGTCTTATGAAAAAGCATCCCTGATTTTCAGGGGTCTTACTCAGCAGCTTTGTATCTTGTCTAAGGGGATATTTAGTATGGCTGTGATGTGCAGAATTTAAAACAAAACTTTGAATTCTGGAGAATAAAAATGTAGCCCAACTGTGATAAGACCGTGTTGTGGGGAGAAGTTCTTTTTTATTTTATTTATGGTGACTGCTATGCTCATTAGCCCTGTTAACATGTGCGCACACTTGCCCATGGATACAGTGCCACATAAAAGATTTTGTTAAGTCTGAACGTTTGCAAAGGGATTCGAGTTATTTTGATGTTCCTTAACAAGAATTCAAGAAACATTCTCAAAGTCACAAACCTTTCATGGCAGAACCGTTTCTGATTAGTCCCAAACACAAGTGGCCTGACTTGCAAAGGTGCTGAGCAGACAAGTCCCACTGACTTCCATGGGAGTGGGGGTGATCAGAACCAGTGCAGAGTCAGGTAAATAGGGCCAAATACTGGAATTAGGTGAAAGGGCCCCTAAAACTGCATAACACAATCCACAGACACACCCCACCACCCAGAACCAGCCTTCAGAATATTGGTTACTGGAGTGGAGGGGGACTCAGGAAATCTGGCGTCACAATACCTAACTTCTTGGTGCCTGGGAAAATCACTGTTCAATACACACAGCCTGAGTTAGGCACTTACGCTTCTACACAAAGACTGGGAAGAGACAGGCACTTTAGACTATGATTCACAAAAGCCAGCATGCTAGCTGAGTAGGAGCCACCTAAGCTAGCCATAGGGAGAGGCCAAGTTGAAGGATGTCTGCCTCTGTTGAGAGAGAGAGAGAGAGACATACTCACTCTCTCTCTCCCTCCCCTTCCCCCTCTCTCCTGAGAGTTAGAGCACTCTCCTCTGATGCAGGAGACCCAGGATCCAGTGTCCCTGTGCTTCAATGACTGATTATTTATCCACAGTGGAACAACTTCAATAGGAGAGATTTAAGGAAACCTTACATCCCTTCTCCCCCACCCACTGTTGTGTGTCAACTCACCTTACAGGCCCTATCAAATAAATGACCTCTGAGCAGGCCTACCAGATCAGGCCCCACACATGACTTAGGCGACCAAATGTCTATCTCCCTTGGCTTGTGAATCACTCAGGGGCTTAGGCAGGAGATAGCTGTCCCGACACCTAGAGGGAGGCAACAGTGCGCACACTCAGAGGAAGGAACACAGGCACTTGGGAATTTTTACTGCAAAACACTTAGATACTGAGCAAGTTTAGGTGCGCCCACAGGGTTTGGAGTGGCGTTTTGTGCCTTACAATGGTGCTGAAACCAGGACTTAGGTGCCTAAAACTGGGGACTTACGCATCTAGCGCCTTTTGTGCATTCAGGTCTTTGTCCCTGTGCATCATTTATTCAGTTGCCCATCTGTTACAGAGGGTTCTCTCTCACAGGGCTGTTGTAAGGATAAACTCATTTGTTTCTTGAGGCACTTGGAAACTACGGTGACAAGGACCATGTAAGGAAGTAACAAACACAGTAAACGTAATGTAGACAGCTTAAAATTCACAGTTTAAAAGCTGTTGTGCCAAGGGAGGAGAGTTGCGAAATCTGATCATGGCTCCCTAGGATCCTATTGTTGAAAACTGCTTATGAGAGGTGCTGAATAATGGCGAATAAGATTATCTGACCAAATTTTTTGGCAAAAATAAATAAATAAAATAAATAAATAAAAACGCAGAGTCTGGTCAACCGAAACATCTCACATGTTTGTATTGATTTTGCCAAACTGTTTCAATAAAAAAAAAACACCCTTAAATGTTCCCCCCAAATTGAAATGTTTGATTTCAACATTGTTAAACAAAACATTTTGATTCAAAACATCTTTGTTATGAAATGTCCTTCAATTTTGTTTAAACATTAGAAAGCTCAACGTTGAAACAAACTGTTTCATTTTCACCCCAAATGATTTTGTTGTTGTTGATGTTTTGGAACTGTCAGTGACATGAAAAAAATCAATTGTTTGCACAATTCTAGTGCTGAATCAGTGTCTTTCCACTCTTTACGACCATCTCACACCAGGAATGGACCCGGTCACTTTTGGGCCTTGCCACATAACTCCAAGGTCCCCAGCAAAGCAGGGGTTGTGGGTGGCATGTGACATGGCATCATAAGTCCAGGGAAGATTACTGCCGGGGATCCAGTAGCTGAAGACAGAAGCAGCTAGAGAGTAATTCCAGTTACTTTAAGTACTTTTATATTGAACCTATTTCTTTTGTGGCCATCCAGCATTCTGGATGTTGTATAAAGATTACAAATAAAAACTGAATTAAATAAGTGATCCTGAGCACTAGGTGTGACATCTTGAACTCACCCATCCCACTTCTAGAGGATTACAAGGTGAAGAACACAATGAAGAAAGAGCTCTTTGTTCTTACTGTGGGAAGGGGAAACCAGGAAATTGGGTAGGTACACAAGAGGACTCTCTCCCTTGTGTGCTTTGGAACTTGATTCCATGGTAGGGCTCTCTAAAGGAGCACAGAAGGATTGTTTGTGCACTGGCTGGCAGCGTGACAGCATTGTAACCATTGGTCTGCATATTGCATGGATTCTCTGGCTAACCCCTGCCTCCCAGAAAGGGGGTATTTAAATAGAACAGGCTGCATCCACTACTCCTCCCATAACAGCCACCGCTCATCAAGACGTGCACCAGCTTGACAATCCAGCTGGGGTTGAGGAGTCTTTTGTTCAGCTACGCCTTATTCTGAAAGCAAAGGCCAATTCCCCAGTCTATGCCCTATCAGAAAGTTAACCCACAGTGAACAACAAACCAACCTCTGATCTATTATGAAATATAATTATATACACCCATAACATACCTCAGTTTGTACACGACCTGCCCCAACAGAGTCTGATCCTGGTTGAAACTTTAAAGCACATCCACCATATAAATATTAAATAAGTGAATGTTTTCTTCATGGAGAAGATCAAACTAGCAGTGCAAGGATCTCTAGGCAAAGTTAGAAGATAGTCAAAGAAACTGTTGTTTTGAAAAAAGCCATAAAATATAAGTCAACTGCACATTACCACTCCTAGCCATCGAAATGCATCACAGGGGATACAGCAATGAAACAGCAGCTTCCACCACTCTGTGGCAGTACCCAGTTTGGTTAGCGAGCGGAGCTATTGTGCCTACATATTCTAGCTATGCTGACGTAGGATGTTGCCATTTCAGAAGAAGGAAAAAAACCCCCAGCTATTTCTGACTCGCTGTCTACTGCTGTTTCTGTTGCGTTGTGTGATAGGGCAAAAGGCACAGCTTGCATATTCACCTGCCATGATGAATTACATCAATTTCAGTCCCCCAAGATGGAACTACTGGCGCAGAGAGTTACTAAATACTACCAGTTGCTTTATCACACTCCAGACATAAGACAAAAAAAGGCACACACTACAACTGAAACCTAATCTATTCAGTCACTATCCTGGGATGCAGGACACAAATAGAGAAGAGGGAGAGTGGGATTTTCATTCAGCAGAACACTATATACTCCCATCTTCATGCCTTCTTCTCTAATTAGATGTATTGTAGCTATCCAAATTAAATGAAGATTTAAACATAGACATTGCCATACTGGACCAGGTCAGTTATCCATCTAGTCCAGTATCCTGTCCCCAGCAATGGGCAGTACTATCTGTTGCAGAAGAAGGTGTAAGAGACCCCGCAGTTGTGCAATAACCTGCCATCATTGGAAGTGTTTTCCTAAACCTCATTCAATTCCTTCTCAACTTTTCAAATCATGGTCCAGCCTCCTCTCCTGGTGCCTGCACTGGGGTCTGGGCTTTCAAATGAAGGTTTTTCTTGGCTGGCCCTGTCTCCTCGTCTGTTCACACTTATGGATGAGTCTTGGAATGAGCAGAAGTTCAGAGAGACCAGAATGGGCAGTGTAGACAGAGCACAGCTCACTGCTCCTCTTCCTAACTATAAGCCAGGAGAACCTCAGCTGGTTTCCATCCATAATCTGCTCTCTATTGTCAATTCAATAGACTAGTTTTTCATTTTTTATTTGGGACAAAATTTCTCATTCTGCTCTTTGTGGATTTTTATACATACCATAGTACATACCTCAAAGTGATTTATTTGTAACACAATTGAGTGAACCCTTGTACTGACTGCCCGTTTCCTGTACATTTCATGTCAGAGTCCATGTGGGCATTCGTGAAATAAAAACAGCAGTCATGTATTGGATGGACCATATATTGTTAGTGAATTAAGACCCTAGGTGTTGTTTAAATATTGCAGTAATCATCTTGTCAGGCAAAGCCCCAAATTCTACTAAGATTAAGCTGACATTCATCATGAATGGCACAATAGAAGGTTATTGAATTTGGATCACACCAGACTGGAAAACTGGCAGCAGGAGGACAGAATTGTCCCAAGTTGGAAACATTCAGCAGAGAAGGAGCCAGACAAGAAAAACCTACAGAACACAAGTGTGTAAGTGTGTACAGTACACCTGTACCAAAAAGCTTGTACGTGCATATTATAATTAAAAGAAAATGTGTGTACAAATAAAAAGTGTACACACACATGAAGGATGGGATTTCAGACACATTCAGCCTTGCTCTAATTCTGCTCCTGTTAATGGCAGGTGGGGGTTATGATATTGACTTCAATGGGGGAAGGGTTACATCAACTCAAGAGTGTTTTTGAAAATCCAACATGTGTATGCATGTGTACGCACACCCTTAAGAGTGCGCTAGGTTGTATTTTTTATAGCACAATAATGCTCTTTGGATGACATGTTTTTAATCAGCATACATTTAAGTAGTGCAAGAAATGCATCCTCTCTCCAGGTGACTTCACTCTCTACGCCTTACCTAACTGTTCAGAAATTATGTATACTGTGCTAGTATACTTCCCATGCATTCAAAAACACAGATCTGATAACAGTCAGATGTACATCAATACCCTTCAACCCCAGGAAATAAAACATAGAGATTCATTTCTCTGGGTCACTGTCCTTTTACTGAATAAGTTACTGAACTTATTAAACTTGTCAAATAGTTTACCTGACTGATCATTCAGCCATTGAATACAGGACATTTTACATGTACAACTTCTGAAAAATGTATCACTGCTCACTAGATACCTGTGTTTGGCTTCCCCCTTTTGTTTTACAATTATTAGGAAACTAATAGAAGTCACTCAATACCACAGAACTAAGTTCACCTGAGAGGAAATATGCTATATAAAAAGTAAAATATTAACTGTGCTGCAGTCAGGTAGGCATATTTAGAAAGGGGTTCAAAACTCACCTGCAGTATCTGTTGTGTCTGCAAACTAGAGGGCCCTGAAGATAATTTAGGGTTTTGGATACCAGTGCTGAACACAATCAATGTGGAGCAAATGCACGTTACCAAACTGAAAGCTTTTTTTTTTAATCCGTTATGTCGGCGCATGAATCAGGGGTGTAGATTCAAACACTGGAATGCAAAGAAGTGTTTGCATATCTAAATACAGCTACATCAGTATATAATTACATAACATATCAGACAGAGGTATTATAGAGCAAGCTTTTTCATTTTGAGGGACATTCGCTGATTTCAAGGAAACTCTACAACCAGGTTTATATGGCAGATTACTGCCAATTCATCTATTCCCATATGAATAAACTAGTTGGCAGAGAGGGGCAGATTATCACTAATGGCTCTATTACGGAGAGAAGCTGCAGCCATTAGCTATTTTACATCTGGACAAAGGAGAATTTAATTGATGGCCCATCGCCCAGACGACAGAGAGAGATGATGGTTTCACCTTAATGCCAAACATTAAAAATTCACATGGTTGTGTAGGAAGGGGAGTGTTCATCCAGTCTTCAGAGTAGCAGCCGTGTTCGTCTGTATCCGCAAAAAGAAAAGGAGTACTTGTGGCACCTTAGAGACTGACAAATTTATCTGAGCATAAGCTTTCGTGAGTTACAGCTCACTTCATCGGATGCTCAAATAAATTTGTTAGTCTCTAAGGTGCCACAAGTCCTCCTTTTCTTCATCCAGTCTGATTCTGAATAGGAGGTATTTTGAAAGATGACACGAAGAGAGAAGCCAGGCAATAGGAGCTGCCTACCCCAGAAAATGTGAGCCCACAGACAGAGAATCGCAACTTACAAAGAGCTTAAAAAAAGATTCTTGGTTTTGTTATTTTCCTTAGCTGCCATTTCAATACTGAAAAGGAGGGAGAAAAAAAAGTTACGTACTGAACATACAAGGTGACATCTTGGGATGATTATACTCACTCATGAGAAAAAAATGGAACAATTCCTTGAAGACACTTATGACAGAAGAGTTATTTTTCATGGGTTTACATATACAGTTCTCTCATTTTACACATATACCATCCCCCCCCCCACACACACACAAAATCCACTTCCTGTTGTATTAAACCTAAACCCCAGAGTTTAAACTCCCCTGGCAATACCAATTTTACTTTCTTTGATGCTGGATTTATAATATCAAGCTGATTTAATAATATACTTTATACACTACAGCATATACACAATATTTATTCACCCACCACTGAAATGCAGCACCTACTTAACAGCCCAACACTATGGTAAAACATGAAGTTACAGGGAGTCTGGGGATATATATCACACTGGAATGCACCCACGTTGGAATTTAACTGGATGTTGACCATGATCACCAGCACCACATCCTGCTGGCTCACTAGCCTGTCCTTGGAGTTCTCCTGTCTATGTAAAAATTCCCTTAACTCGGTTAGCTTGCAAGACCTTGTAAGATCACAGCCCCAGTTTGACATAGCTGCAGATAGTTTTACACTCCTGATCAATGTGACAGGACATTAGTCTGTTGTGGTGTTTAGATGTTGCTTGTAATTATTAGAATTGGGAGCACTGGCTGTTGGGAGTCTGAAAGGACAGGAAAGAGGAAGGAGGCGGGAGGAGTTGAGAGGCTGGGAGAAAGCTACAGAGGGTGCAGCAGCAGCTTGGTAAAGAAGGTTCCACTTTGAAAATAAAGTCCTGTTGAAGCTTGTTAGTACCTTGCCTGGTTGATACAACAACATCTGTCTTGTCTCTAATTTATATTTTACACTGAGTAAAGTTAAAAGGGAATAATAAGAATATGAGCCCTGTCTCTTTATAGTCAGACAACTCGATTCAGGTTGATACCTTTAACCAGGTTTGTTAACATGCAGAAACATGCCTGCTGGGCTAGAATAAAGAACAGAAAGCCCTTTGAGTGGCTGCCGATTTGGAGATAAGATCTGAAGAGGGGCTCGAGGATACCTCGTAGTGTTATAGAATTGTACAAGAAAATCAGGAAGCAAAAATGTTTGCTCACAGCACTGAATACATTCATGAATGGTTTTGGAAACATCTGGTGGGCATATCACAAGACACTGAAATATCCTTGGATGGTACATCTGAGGACATATTGGCGAGGAAGTATTGTGCTTGCCTACGCTTACCAGAGAATCGACGCTGCAGCGATCTATGCATTGGCAGTTGATTTAGCGAGTCTAGTGAAGACCTACTAAATCGACCTTCGATCACTCTCCCATTGACTCCTGTACTCCACTGGATCGAGAAGAGTAAGGGGAGTCAACGCGAGACACTCTCCCATCGGCATTGCATAGTGTGGACCCTATTAACATAACTCAAATTGCGTAGCTTAGATCGACTTTCATGCATAGTGTAGACATGGCCTTAAGAGTAACCTGAGAAAATATTGCTCAGGGACCTCATGGAGAAGAAAAATAAAAAGTATGACAAGACACCTGTTAGAGGATACCCCTCCAATTTGCCCCCCTTTTCTTTTCCCTGACTCTTTGGCATGGAAGCCTTGGTTCTAAGACAGGAGATGCATTCTCCAGGGACAAGATTTGGCACTGTGCCTCCAAGAGGCACACCACAGAATTCAAAGCCCAGGGTGAAAGTGGGCTATAGCGGTTTTCAGCTATCTTTGTACTGTCCAAATCCTGGGCTACTCCAAGGGCTTGATTAGCCCCTGGGGTAAATTAGGTAACCCAAGGGCTGCCCAATGGGCCACAGTGCTGCCTAAAAACTCAACTGCGTTCCACACTGCAGCTTCACTCCCCAGTGTGTCCCTCCACCACAACACACTCCTTACACCAGGGCTTGCAAGGAAGTCCTCAGAGAGCAGCTGACTTCAGAAGTGCCTGTTCCAAGGAATCCTCCCATGGCTAGAACCAGGGCTTTTAGGGCCTGTTTATATCACTCTGGGCCATTTACCTGGTCTAAAATGGTCAGGATCAGGGGGACGATTTCACCCTGGACATGAGATTTTGCTTATTCATGTTAACTAACCAAATATTGCCACAATCTATATTAGCTATTGTAGAGACTAAACCTAAATGGGTTGTGCTTGTGAATCCATTTCTTTTGTTTGAACTGGATGTTTTCCTCCAACCTCCATGTGTGTGAATGTGCAAGAGAGAGGATCTAGGCTGTGACAGTAATGTAAGTTCCCCACCCCCACCCACGCACTCCTTTCTGCTCCTTTCCTCTGTTGCTCGCTCTTACTGCCGGTTAAAAGTAGGGGGGCCATGGCCCCCTGGTCCCCCTTGTTCCGGTGCCCCATCTCTCTACATCCCCAGATTAACTTCAATTGGGCTACTCACTTAGTTAAAGTTACACAGGTGAGTAATGACAGGTTTCAGAGTAACAGCCGTGTTAGTCTGTATTCGTAAAAAGAAAAAAGAAAAGGAGTACTTGTGGCACCTTAGAGACTAACCAGTTTATTTGAGCATGAGCTTTCGTGAGCTCATGTAGCTCACGAAAGCTCATGCTCAAATAAACTGGTTAGTCTCTAAGGTGCCACAAGTACTCCTTTTCTTTTTTCTTTTTACAGGTGAGTAACTGTTTGTAGGATTAGAACCTTAGCATTTATGGAGGAAAATGCAGGTAAAGAGTGTAAGGTGATAATCACAACAGAATTCCATATTCTTGTTATTTTGCCATTTCACAAGTGTGTGCAGAGAAGTGGGACATAGCTTAGCTTAACTCTATCTGGTTTGCCATCAGATAATATTGGTTCAACTGTAAAATGGTAACACAGCTATTCTTATTTACTATTAGTGTAAGCAGTGTGCAATGGTTATTGGAGCTGAGTGTCTTACAGACTTTTTCAAAAATCTTTGATGCATTTTAGTGATAGCAGTTAGTTATGTCTATCTGCACAAGATATGGATTTTACCATGTGAAAAAGGTTATTTTTCTTCATGGTAAATAAACACATTGAGCAATATGCATACATTATGTTAAAGTGTAACTGTTAAATAAATTTTATGTCCAGTCTCGTAAGTCTTATAATTGTAGCATCTATAATGAGAAGTGTTAAATAAAAAAAATTCAGCTTGATAATTAAATTTATTTTTTATTTTTCACATTAAAGTTTCACAACTATTCACATCCATTTAGTGTTAGCTATGTAATTATCTAATTTTCATAGCTTGTATTAGTACTGTTTATTTCAACAAAAAAAGTAGTTTTCTTCTGTAGTTGTGATAGATTATTTTTATAAGCGTATAGGTCCTATTTAGCACACCTTACTCAGGAAAATCTCCTGTTGGCTTTAAAAGTGATAAAAAGAAACACTTTCAATGAACAACGCGTGATTCGCCTGAAGAACTCAATGCCACAGGATATTACTGAAGCCAAAAACCTAGTAGGTTTTTAAGAAGAGCTATATGTATGCCATGTGTATTAACATCCAGTTACATTAGATAAGACAGACAGACTTAAATGCTTCCCGACATAAGCCAATCTCTGAACTGTTAGGCTGAAGAGCCCCTATGGTTAGGTTCTTTTAGCATTGCCCACTTCAGCGTTTAATGCATCGTCCCATGAAGCAGCTAACCCTGGACACTGTCAGACAGGATGCTGGACTAGATGGATTATTGGTCTGATCCAGTACGGCAATTTTGTTCCCCAACAGTGAAAAAAAATGCCCTATACTGTGCCATGCTGTAGTTGACTTACAGATAAATTCTCCAGTCTCCGTTAGTATTTTTAGTATTATGCGACAGCATAGACACACAATGGTTATGTGTGAAAAATTGTTTCATATCAAGCTTTTGATGTTCTGTAAAAATTCTTTAGGTCTAGGCCCTCCCTGCTTAGTATTCTGTAAGTCAATCATGCATCATCTTGCCTGCATATTCCAGTAGTGTACTGAAAAGTCTCACTTCATATAGCTGAATGACATTCCTAATCCATCTGACAATCTCCATGTCTTTCTCAGCAGTGCAACCACAAGGGTAGAGTGAAATAAGAGATAAATTACATATATTAACAAAGCATACGGAACAAGGAAATGTACTTAAAAATCAAGGACAGAGAGGAGAGTCACATGACTTGACCAGTAAGGTGCTGTAACGCTAAGTTTTAGTTTAGGCCAATGCCCTACCTTAGTCCATCTGTTGTGTTCTGATTACCTTAGGACCTGAACGTGAGCACAGGGGCTATGTGAAGTTCCTTTCTTTGACACTGTGGGAAATAAGGTAAGCCTGCCATGAGAAGAAACTTGCTTTCATCAGTGGGGTCCACATCAGCATCAAGTGTATGTGGTGGGAGGGAGTCTCCTAGTCCAGTCACTGTAATGGACACCAGATAGATCTTCTTGGCTAGTCCTGTGCCTGTCATTCATCAAGAGTTGTTTGAAATACTGTTATAGCCATGTCACAGTCCCAGGATACGAGAGAGACAAGGTGGGTGAGGTACAATCTTTGTCTGGACTAACAATAAAGATTGTACCTCACCCACCTTGTCTCTCTATTCATCAATGTTCATACAACTAGTTACCCATGTGTGACATTTTGTACTTCAGAGTAGCACCCTGGAACTCCCATATTCACCACTGCCATCTGATTACGGTATGCTTTGTGCAAAGTATACCTGGTGAGGTATCATTTTAAAAGTCTTGATTTGTTGAACATTAATATCCTGTTGGATTGTATGTACTACCATTGTATGTGAAGTTATGAAATAGTGCTATATGCGTTACTGAAATATGTTGAGATGCCCACAGCTAGCCTTTCAGTTGCAATAAAGGAGGGCCAGACATGCGTTGATGACCCATCAAAAAAAAAAATCCACTCTCGCAGGGACTCCTCAGAGAAGGCACATATGCAATGAGGGCAGCCTAACCCATGTCACAGCAAGGATCTTTCTAGCAACTGAAAGAAAAAGGGAAGTGACATCATCACTTGGCCTCCCCAGCATCTCAACATGTGGAAGATCGTCTGAAAGACAAAGACTTTGACTTAGGGAGATTGGTCCTAGGCTGGAACGGAGTCCGGTCTATGTATTGAGGAACTATAAGGTGTCTGTAACATGTTAGAGTGAGAGACTCCTTGATTCAAAACTTGCTTAGTCTGTTAAAGTTAGAAACTCGGTGTAAATTCTATTTTTATTTCTTAGGTAACCAACTTCGATCTCTATATCTGCTACTTATAATCACTTAAAATCTATTTTTTCCTGTAGTTAATAAATCTGTTTTATATTTTACCTAAAATAGTGTGATTTTAGATGAAGTGCTTGGGGAATCTCAGCTCAGATTACACATTCTATGACGTGGCAAACTTATTAATAAATTTACATCATCTAGGGGAACTCTGCGAAGTGCAAGATGGTATATTTCTGGGATGAAAGGCTGGGGTGATTGACTAGTGCATCTCTCCATATGATTCATGAGTGGCTCAGGGAGTATTCATGCAATTTAGCTGGGTTTGCGGTTCCATATACTGATGGCTAAGTGATCACAATGCCTAGAGGGGCTGCTGGCCACTGGCACATCTTTGTGAGAGACACCCCAGGCTCAAAGGGACGCAGCAGTTCCAGATTGTACCCCAGGGATCACCGTCATGCAATGTGCATGTGCAAATATCACATACGTATACAAGGCAGATTCACAAATGCAAAAAAAAAGTAAAGTCCTTGGACCCTTACCCTTTATCTAGTTTTAAGTATTTCAGAGGCCAAACAGTCTTTTTCAGAGGTCTTAAATTTTTAAAAGCTAAGGAGAATAGCTCAAAGGTTAAAAGCTAGAAGTACAATTATCTTCTCTTCCAGATGCTGGCCCCTCTCCTGGCCTACTGAAGAATATTACAGAAGTTATATGAAAGATACATATACTTTGCATAGATCGGACGATGACCTCCACAGCGTGATGGCAGACAAGCTGAAAGCTTCAGCAAACAGCTTACAGAATGAGACCACATCTGGATTGCTGGAATTTCCATAAAAGTCATGCCGGACTGCGGAACAGGTTTTATGCACAAAATGAAAGAACACTATTTTTGTTAGGGCTGGATGGGAAATTTGGGAGATATTAGATGTATAGTCTGCAGAGCTTATGTCTCACCAGACAAATTGCTATCGTATCCAAACCTTGGAAGCCACACTTTTTCATGACTCTTACAGAACCGCCAGCAGAGCCTGGAGCCCCCCAGGGGACAAAGAAGTACGGCTGACAGAAAAAAGGGTGCCTGGAGCTTGTACCAACTCCAAATTTTGTCTGGAGGGAGGTGCCCCTTTTGGACCTTCAGAAAGGGCTTCGTGCTATCCTGTAACTGACCCCTCCGCAGAGTGGCTTCTCTCAGGACTGTGGTACACAAGTCCCCTCTGACATGCCGTGTGTGCCACTAGCTAGGAGGCAAGTGCTGCAGGCACTACAAACACTGGTCTCTACAGGCTATAGCACAAGGTGGGTTCCCATAAATGGTATAACATTTTGGGTACAACAGAGGACTCCTTTTTACTCGGTTGCCAGAGAATGAAATACCCCCAGGCACAATTTCTGCTACAGGTACAAATAAAATCAAGCAACCCTGCCTACCCCAGCCCATAAGGGCAGACCAGTATAAGGTTATAAGGGAAGGTGCAACCCAGGGGGCTCCTCAGGCCACGGTAGATATCTGGCCTCTAGCCAGCAAGCATCAGCTGGCTCTTTCCCTGTCCAGCTTCCAAACCCAGCTCCAGGTTCCGGCTGCCCTGCCTTCTCTTCACAGCCAGCTCCGAAACTGCTGCCATGCAATGTATAGCTCCTTCCCTGAACCTGGTGACGCTCCCCTCTGACCTCAGGTTCTATTTCTCTTTCCTATGCTCTGGGGGGGACAATGGAGCCCTCTACTGGCTGGATGTTGAACTGGGTAGGCGACTGTTCCCAATAATGAGTCAACAGCTTCAGTAGAGTACTGTAGACCCATTTTAGCAAAGCCATACATTCAAAATGTACAGTATTTCTCATTACACAGTGAGTCATCAGAGCTGGGCAAAATGTTCTCAGCAAATTCAGTTTTTCGAGACACTGAAAATTCCTGAATTCAGGTCAAATTCAGCATGTAGTTTCAGCCAACCCCCCCCCCCAAAAAGAAACAAAAATTAGAAACATTAGAATGTCAATTCAAAACAAAATTATTTGATCAATCCAAATGATTATGTTTCCCCAGTTTTTCATATTGTCATGGAGAAAAAAAAATCAGTTTAGTTTTGAAACTAACAAGCTTTTTTTTTTTTTTTCGCAGGGGCGGGGTGGGGGTGGATTTTCAGAATACATGCTTACAGGTTTGGGATTTTAGGGTTGGGGTTAAATAGGAAGTGTATTACCTGCATACAGGAATTGTGTTTGGAACTTTGCCACCATGCTAATACTACAAGTATCAGGATTCTCTCTCATTACTTTACATATGGGCCCACAGCTAAAGTAAACAGAAAGAGAGCTTTCTAAAGTAAATAGAAATGGCAAAGCTTCTAGTGTGACCTACATAGTCAAACATAAGCTCTATCAACAGTACAATGCATTAACCAATTAAAAAGGGTCTTCACTAGACCCTGGATGAAATTTTTTGGCCAATTTCTTTTTTTGAAAGAAAAAAGAAAAAGCAGATTTGGCAACAAATTCATGTCAGTTTCTCTGAATTCCTTGAATCAAAATTCCCCACCTCCTACCAAAAAATTGAAAGTCTGAGCATGTCATTTTCAAAGTGAAATGTTAACATTTTTTGGTTTAAAATGAATTTAGAATATTCCTTCAAATTCAATATAAAAATATTCACAATTGAAACATTTTATTTTGGGCCAAACAAAATGTTTTGTTTGACCCCAAACTATTTTTATTTAACTTTTCGATTTGCTAAAACATGTGTCTTTGATTCGACCCAAAATGATTTATTTTGTCCACAATTGCCAGCAAACTGAAAAATACCCATTATTCACACAGCTCTTCTCATTGACTATATTTGTGTGTAATTAAGGATATTCTGATCCACCCATCCAAAGGATTCCCACATCCAGGGAAACAACACCCCAAAAATCTTTAACCTTAAAAGGTGATCCTGCATTTCTTTTCCTGTATATACCTTCCACTGAAGTCAATGGGAGTTGTGCGTGTTGACACTGCAGAATTCGATTACGTTAGCTTATGGCCCACCCTTTTCCTTAGAAATTAAAAGATCCCTGCACATTTCTGCATGCAATGTGTGTTTTTAACTGTATTGGATGCTTGATCTAAACTTGTTCAATAAAAGAGCTTCAAGCTTTCAGTTTCTGTGAAAACGGTCTTTCTGCTTCGTCTCTTCTTTTATTAACCCTGGCCTTACCATGCAAATTACACAATTTTTTTTTTTTGCACTTCTGGAGCTAGCAAATTACATTTATATTTGAGTTCAGTTAGAAGCTTTCACGCATGATTGAGCCTGTTTATATTTTCTTCCCATCTGATCAAACTGTTCAGATTTTAGAACAGTCTTTCATTCAGTGGAATGAGAAACAACTTGCCCTTGCAAAAGAGAGCTTTCAAAAGTAGTCCAAAATACCGAGAAAGAGAAGGTGAGAGGCTACAGAGAACAGACTGCTGCTTACAAAAAACAGTTACATTTCTTCATTCAAAGGTGACTTGTGAAGGAAAACTAAATTGAGCTATCCCTTCTTTGCTTCTTTATTATACATCATAAAGCCCCTAAGGGTTTTGTTTGTTTGTTCTGGTTTGGTTTTTCTGTTGACTGCTTGACTTACATTAATTGTTCAAAGAAAAGGAGTATTTGTGGCACCTTAGAGACTAACAAATTTATTTGAGCATAACCCACCCAGCAATATTGTTAATCTATCCAACTATACTCTTAGCCCAGCAGAAGAATCTGTCCTATCTCGGGGCCTCTCCTTCTGCCCCTCCACCCCCATGAACATGATACAGTTCTGTGGTGACCTAGAATCCTATTTTCGACGTCTCCGACTCAAGGAATATTTCCAACATACCTCTGAACAAAAAATACTAATCCACAGAGACCTCCCTACCAACACTACAAAAAGAAGGATTCTAGGTGGACTCCTCCTGAAGGTCGAGACAGCAGACTGGACTTCTACATAGAGTGCTTCTGCCGACGTGCACGGGCTGAAATTGTGGAAAACCAGCAACACTTGCCCCATAATCTCAGCCGTGCAGAACACAATGCCATCCACAGCCTCAGAAACAACTCTGACATCATAATCAAAAAGGCTGACAAAGGAGGTGCCGTCGTCATCATGAATAGGTCGGAATATGAACAAGAGGCTGCTAGGCAGCTCTCCAACATGACGTTCTACAAGCCATTACCCTCTGATCCCACTGAGGGTTACCAAAAGAAACTACACCATTTGCTCAAGAAACTCCCTGAAAAAGCACAAGAACAAATCCGCACAGACACACCCCTGGAACCCCGACCTGGGGTATTCTATCTGCTACCCAAGATCCATAAACCACTCTCTACCGGAAACCTACTGAGCACTATTCCTACCTACATGCCTCCAGCTTTCATCCAGACCACACCACACGATCCATTGTCTACAGCCAAGCTCAGCGATACAACTGCATTTGCTCCAACCCCTCAGACAGAGACAAACACCGACAAGATCTCTATCAAGCATTCTTACAACTACAATACCCACCTGCTGAAGTGAAGAAACAGATTGACAGAGCCAGAAGAGTACCCAGAAGTTACCTACTATAGGACAGGCCCAACAAAGAAAATAACAGAACGCCACTAGCCATCACCTTCAGCCCCCAACTAAAACCTCTCCAACTCAACATCAAGGATCTACAACCTATCCTGAAGTACGACCCATCATTCTCACAGATCTTGGGAGACAGGCCAGTCCTTGCTTACAGACAGCCCCCCAACCTGAAGCAAATATTCACCAGCAACCACACACCACACAACAGAACCACTAACCCAGGAACCTATCCTTGCAACAAAGCCCGTTGCCAACTGTGTCCACAAAGCTATTCAGGGGACACCATCATAGGGCCTAATCACATCAACCACACTATCAGAGGCTCGTTCACCTGCACATCTACCAATGTGATATATGCCATCATGTGCCCGCAATGCCCCTCTGCCATGTACATTGGCCAAACTGGACAGTCTCTACGTAAAAGAATAAATGGACATGATTGCAGAGCCATTGGCCATTATCTTTGAAAACTCATGGCGATCAGGGGAAGTCCCGGATGACTGGAAAAAGGCTAATGTATTACCCATCTTTAAAAAAGGGAAGGAGAAGGATCCTGGGAACTACAGACCAGTCAGCCTCACCTCAGTCCCTGGAAAAATCATGGAGCAGGTCCTCAAGGAATCAATTCTGAAGCACTTAGAGGAGAGGAAAGGAAAGTGATCAGGAACAGTCAGCATGGATTCAACAAGGGCAAGTCATGCCTGACTAATCTAATTGCCTTCTATGACGAGATAACTGGTTCTGTGGATGAAGGGAAAGCAGTGGACGTGTTGTTCCTTGACTTTAGCAAAGCTTTTGATACTGTCTCCCACAGTATTCTTGCCAGCAAGTTAAAGAAGTATGGGCTGGATCAATGGACTATAAGGTGGATAGAAAGCTGGCTAGATTGTCGGGCTCAATGGGTACTGATCAATGGCTCCATGTCTAGTTGGCAGCCAGTATCAAGTGGAGTGCCCCAAGGGTTGGTCCTGGAGCCGGTTTTGTTCAATATCTTCATAAATGATCTGGAGGATGTTGTGGATTGCACCCTCAGCAAGTTTGCAGATGACACTAAACTGGGAGGAGAGGTAGATATGCTGGAGGGTAGGGATAGGATACAGAGGGACCTAGACAAATTGGAGGATTGGGCCAAAAGAAATCTGATGAGGTTCAACAAGGACAAGTGCAGAGTCCTGCACTTAGGACGGAAGAATCCCATGCACCGCTACAGACTAGGGACCGAATGGCTCAGCAGCAGTTCTGCAGAAAAGGACCTAGGGGTTACAGTGGACGAGAAGCTGGATATGAGTCAACAGCATGCCCTTGTTGCCAAGAAGGCCAATGGCATTTTGGGATGTATAAGTAGGGGCTTTGCCAGCAGATCGAGGGACGTGATCGTTCCCCTCTATTCAACATTGGGGAGGCCTCATCTGGAGTACTGTGTCCAGTTTTGGGCCCCACACTACAAGAAGGATGTGGAAAAATTGGAAAACGTCCAGCGGAGGGCAACAAAAATGATTAGGGGACTGGAACACATGACTTATGAGGAGAGGCTGAGGGAACTGGGGATGTTTAGTCTATGGAAGAGAAGAATGAGGAGGGATTTGATAGCTGCTTTCAACTACCTGAAAGGGGGTTCGAAAGAGGATGGCTCTAGACTGTTCTCAGTGGTAGCAGATGACAGAACAAGGAGTAATGGTCTCAAGTTGCAGTGGGGGAGATTTAGGTTGGATATTAGGAAAAACTTTTTCGCTAGGAGGGTGGTGAAATACTGGAATGCGTTACCTAGGGAGGTGGTGGAATCTCCTTCCTTAGAAGTTTTTAAGGTCAGGCTTGACAAAGCCCTGGCTGGGATGATTTAATTTGGGGATCGGTCCTGCTTTGAGCAGGGGGTTGGACTAGATGACCTTCTGAGGTCCCTTCCAACCCTGATATTCTATGATTCTATGATTCTATGACACAAATCAGACGTCAAAAATTATAACATTCAAAAACCAGTCAGAGAACACTTCAATCTCTTTGGTCACTCGATTACAGACCTAAAAGTTGCAATTCTTCAACAGAAAAATTTCAAAAACAGATTCCAATGAGAGACTGCTGAATTGGAATTAATTTCCAAACTGGATACAATTAACTTAGGCTTGAATAGAGACTGGGAGTGGATGGGTCATTACACAAAGTAAAACTATTTCCCCATGTTTATTCCCCCCCACCCCACCCCCCACTGTTCCTCAGACATTCTTGTCAACTGCTGGAAATGGCCCACCTTGATTATCACTACAAAAGGTTTTTTCCCACCCTGCTCTCCTGCTGGTAATAGCTCACCTTAAGTGATCACTCTGGTTACAGTGTGTATCATAACACCCATTGTTTCATGTTCTCTATGTATATAAATCTGCCGACTGTATTTTCCACTGAATGCATCCGATGAAGTGAGCTGTAGCTCACGAAAGCTTATGCTCAAATAAATTTGTTAGTCTCTAAGGTGCCACAAGTACTCCCTTTCTTTTTGCGAATACAGACTAACACGGTTGCTACTCTGAAACCCATTAATTGTTCAGTCCTTTTGTAGCAGATTTTTCCTAGGAAGTCTCAAAAATGGTAGAACTATTAGAATACAACTTAGCTGTTTAGGCTACATCTACACTACACATCACTGCGATGCTGGCAGACCAGGTGCCAGGTCATGCCAAGGCCCCTAGGCCTCACTGAACAATGACAAATGCATAGCCGGAAACCAGTCTGGCTCACCTGTGTGTTAATATTGTTAAAATAGATGTTAAGTTTATAAGAATGTGTTTAGTGTTAGACTTTATGCAATGTCTGTAAGATGCTGCATGCATCCGATGAAGTGGGCTGTAGCTTATGAAAGCTTATGCTCAAATAAATTTGTTAGTCTCTAAGGTGCCACAAGTCCTCCGTTTCTTTTTGCGGATACAGACTAACATGGCTGCTACTCTGAAACCTATAACATCCGTATCCCATGTTATAAGGTTATAGTAAATGTTTGTATTGTAATCCTCTGTAATTGTGTAAGTCATCAAACTACAATGTAGAAATGCTGGTATCCAACAGAAGGTGTTAGGACCAGCCCACCAAGAAGGCCCATTGAAACCAAAATGAATCATCGTGAAACCTCAAAGAACAAAGACTTTGTTGATTGCTCCCCCCTACACCCACACCATGAAGAGGAAAACTGCAGGTGCACTTGTCCCATTATCTTGAACTCTGAATGAAGGGAATTAAAATCCCTGACAGGAAGAAACTGTATTTCTATGCTGCTTGAACTCTGAGGGGCCAAGATTTCTAAGCAGAAACAGGGGATCTCCAGCTATTTAGCCTGGGTTAGCTCAAGAGGACTTATAGAGCTTGCATATTATAGCAGCTTCTATTACCTTTTGGAATGTAAGACAGTAACTCATTTGTGTATGTGTGTTTTACCTGCTTTAACCTTGTGAACAACTCATTTCTTTTTCTTGTTAATAAATCTTTAGTTAATTATTGGATTGGCTACAAGTATTGTCTTTGATACAGGATTTGAAGTGCAATTCACCTGGGACAATTGACTGGTCCTTTGGAATTAGGAGTAACCTGAATATTGCTGTGATTTTTGGGAGAGAGGACCATCAATCACAAAGGCAAGCTTGCCTGAGTGGCAAGACAACCCGGGGAACCCAAGGGGACGGTCTGTGACTCCAGGTTAAGGCTTTGATAGTGCTTGAGGCGTGCACACTCAATACTTGGTTGGTGAAATCTAAATCTAGAACTCACATCCAGTTTGGGGTTTGTGTCCTGCTTCTTCAGTCTGCTCTGAGGTTGGTACTCACACTTGTGAGCCCCTCCAGAGAGCATGACAACCACTTTCAGCGGCATGTAGCATATGTGCAGCTACGTGCCATAGCAAAGAGGGAGCTGTGTCCACACTGTGGTGTGTAGCTACACCTGTCAGTGAAAGACTCTGGCAGTGGGGAGGAAACAGGGAAAGGCTGAGCCATTCACCACTGTCTCTCCCCTGCCAGAGCCTTTCCACACTGCCAGAGCCTTTTCCTATGGCAAGTAAAGGCTCTTGCAGGGGGAGGCAAAAAGGCTTAGCCCCACTGCCTCCCCCTGACAGAGTCTTTCCCTGCAGAGGGGAAAATGCTCCCGCAGCGAGGAGCTGGTAGCCTTTCCCTGCTGCCTCCCCACTGCCAGAGCCTTTCCCCATTCCAGGAGTCCTTTCCTGTGAAGGGAAAGTCTCCAGCAGCACGGAGGCAGCAGTACACTACACTGGTAAAAGTAGAAGTAGTTCTGTTCCATCTAGGACCATGCGCAGATTTATGGAAACATCATTGGAAAGGCAGGTCTCATGGTATTTCCAGCCTGTGACAGGATCCCTGGGGTGAAGTCTGGGACTGTGGGACCGCTGTAGCCCCTTCACTCTCTCCAGCCTGGGCTGTCTCTCACAATGCCTTGCTAGTGACCAGCAGCAAGCTCTTCCAGGTGCTGTTATCACTCAGTGCAACCGCATGCGGAGCCCCACACCCAGCTAGATTGCATGAATGCTCCCAGAGCCACTCATGAATCACATAGAGAATGGCACCTGCCGAATCCCCCCAGCTCCTAGCACTGTATCCCAGGAATATACCATCTTGCACTGCTCAAGCTGAGCAGAAAACTCACTGGTAAAGATAAACAGTAAAAGAAGTTTATTGTCTACAAAAGATAGATTTGAAGTGACTATAAATGATAGGCAAAAAGTCAGAGTTAGTTACCAAAATAAAATAAAATATAATATAAGCACGCAGTCTAAACTCTCAACCCTATTAGGCTGGGCAACATCTAGATTAAGCAGTTTTTCTCACCCCGCTGGATATTGCAAATTCATAGTACACAGATTTCATCCTTGAAACCTGGGCCAGTCTGCTCTGTTGGAGTCTTAAGTCTTCTCAGTGTCCTTGTTGCTTGCAGGATAGGCGGGGGCAGGAGAAAGGCCAACCATGGGCCCCCTATGTTCTGTTTTATACCCTCAGTCCCATGTGCTTGGAGAACACAAGTCCAGGCATGTCTAGTGGGCATTGCTCAGTCCCCAGGCAAGGTTGAGCAATTTCCTGGTGTGGCGTTATGCAGGTGAGTCATTGCATTGTAGCTCCCTTGTTGGACAATGGCTGTTGATGGTTGTTTGACACCTCACCCGGGAGTTGGTTACTTTCCTTAGTGTTGTCTCTGGGGAGCTAATATCTGGCTGATTCCCCAATTTACAGCATGTTTTAGTGACAGCCATACAACATAATCTCATAACTCCATATGCATTAATGATATACATATTTAGATTGAACAGTGACTTTCAGTAGATCATAACCTTTCCCCTGATACCTCACATGGCCTGCTTTATATGCAATATCACAATTCTATATAAATGAGGAATATGGGAGTTATAGGGTGCTTCCTCAAGATACAGAATGTCACAAAGCCCTCAGCAGAAGCAGGAGTACCAGAACTCTCTCCATTCCTGGCAAGGGCTAGCCCGAGAGCTCAGGTAAGCTTTGGGATTTCTGAATTTTATTCTCCAGTTTTTATACAGAGGGGTTGTGCAATCGTTCCAGATGCTGGAATGCCTTCAGGCTTCCCAAGACCCCAAGATCAGTACACAGAGGGGACCATTCATATTTTCTCTCAGCCTTACATCCAGGGGTGGAGGGTCAGCCAGTTTTGTGGCACCACACCTTCTGTGGGTCCACGAGGGGTCACTGGGTGAAAGACAGAGTGTGTCGTCCCTCACCGTCCTGGCACAGAATCTGCAGAAGAGTTAACGCAGCCTAAAGCTGCATTAACTTACCTGCTGATGCCCTTCCCTGTCATTGAATGAGGCTGGGTCAGCCATGTATTACAGCAGTTTCTCGGTAATTTGCAAGTTCTGGGACAGAGCTCCTGCTAACTCTACACTGGGGCCAAACCTCACTCCCATGAAAAAATCTAGGGAAGCTCCATGATGCAAGTGTGAGTTTCTCCCCCCTTGGCTTTTGTGCTTTTCTACAGAAGGGACAGTTTGGTATTTAAGTGCCTCTGTTTTATCCTATTCCTGTTATTGACAAATGCCTGGTGCCCCCTCTAACAATACTAGTCTGGCAATCCAGCTTCAAAGACCATTTACTGTGCAATATCTGTATTTGGATCTCAAATATTTTTAAACCATTATTAATAAGACGGGTCTGAGATCTTTATTCTTTATTATTATTCTTTATTCATCTTTATTAATGATCTGGATGATGGGATTAATTGCACCCTCAGCAAGTTCGCAGATGACACTAAACTGGGGGGAGAGGTAGTTACGCTGGAGGGTAGGGATAGGGTCCAGAGTGACCTAGACAAATTGGAGGATTGGGCCAAAAGAAATCTGATGAGGATCAACAAGGACAAGTGCAGAGTCCTGCACTTAGGAAGGAAGAACCCCATGCACCGCTACAGGCTGGGGACTGGCTGGCTAAGCAGCAGTTCTGCAGAAAAGGACCTGGGGATTACAGTGGACAAGAAGCTGGATATGAGTAGCAGTGTGCCCTTGTTGCCAAGACGACCAACAGCATATTGGGCTGTATTAGTAGGAGCATTGCCAGCAGATCGAGGGAAGTGATTATTCCCCTCTATTTGGCACTGGTGAGGCCACACCTGGAGTATTGTTTCCAGTTTTGGTCCCTCCCACTACAGAAGGGATGTGGACAAATTGGAGAGAGTCCAGCGGAGGGCAGTGAAAATGATTAGCAGGCTGGGGCACGACTTATGAGGAGAGGCTGAGGGAACTGGAGTTATTTAGTCTACAGAAGAGAAGAGTGAGGGGAGATTTGATAGCAGCTTTCAACTACCTGAAAGGGGGTTCCAAAGAGAATGGAGCTAGGCTGTTCTCAGTGGTGGCAGATGACAGAACTAGAAGCAATGGTCTGAAGTTGCAGTGGGGGAAGTCTAGTTTGGATATCAGGAAACACTATTTCACTAAGAGAGTGGTGAAGCACTGGAAAATGGGTTACCTAGGGAGGTGGTGGAATCTCCATCCTTAGAGGTTTTTAAGGCCCAGCTTGACAAAGCCCTGGCTGGGATGATTTAGTGGGTGTTGGTCCTGCTTTGAGCAGGGGATTGGACTAGATGACCTCCTGAGGTCTCTTCCAACCCTAATATTCTGTGATTCTATTCTGGGAGATCTAGCTTCCTTTAATTTATCAAAAATTCAGCATAGCCATAGCACTTTGCTACCAAGGTTTAAAACTTGGAAGCTTTCTCCTCTAAACAAAACCAATGACAATCCGTAAATAACCAAAATATAAGAAGAGACTTTTTGCTGGAATAATTTACAATGCATTCAGTGGATTTAAAAAAAGAAAAGGAAAAAAGAAAAATTAGCCATTGCATAAAGCTTAAAATACTGTAGGTGTGAAAAAACTAGCAGGAAATAGCAGGAAAGCTATTTATCCAAACTTAAATTGCTTTGAAATACGAGTGTTAATGGAATCAGGGAAGGGAAAGGAGGGTGAAACAATTTTGTATACTTAAAACTCTTCAACCCAAACTAAAGCTAATCTAAAAGTACATGAACAGTAAACACAGTTTAAAGTGTTCTAAACAATTAGCTACAGTTACGAGTAAGTTTCAAGGAAAAGAAAGGCTATTATGAGAATATTTCCTTCCCAGAGTCTATGGTTGTGCCAAGCTCTTATGTTTCAACTTTTGTTGAAAGGACAGAAATAAGTACATTACCTTTATGGTGCCAGATTTCTAAAAAGCTCCAGACTAGTTCACTTTTGAAGTGAGGTTAAGTCAGTCAAAGCTTCCAAAGATTAAACAAACAAAAAAATATTCACTCTAAGAACCAAAGTAAGCAGTATAGGAGGAAGCAAGATAGTGTAACCGGTCCCTACTTGGCATTCAGTGGTGGTACAGAAAGAGTTGGTATTCTGTGGGGATTATAATCAGCCTTAATGTTAACGGCTGCAACATACATTATTGACCCCAGCAGTGCTTGGGATAGTGTGAGCACAAAATAAAATCAGGAGATTCCTGCTTTCTTACCCTATTACTTGCTTTACCTGGTATCCCTCCTTCCATCTCCTGCGTGCCAAACTGTCAGTTACATCTGTGCACACTAAGGGCCAAGTACATAGGTTTAAATTATACCTCACTTGTTTTGCATACCAACTGAAGGCCAAATTTGATCCAAGTAATGTTGGTTTACCCCTTGCATCCATTTTCTGAGTAGCACATACCTGCATAATTTACACTGCTCCTTTTATCTCTGCTGAATTTGGCCTAGAGACTTCCCCAAGAATTGCACCTGCTCTAGGTTGACCACTGGTTACTGTACAATTCAGCTTTCAAAATTAACAAGGCCAAACCCAAATGTAAAATACAAATTTGAGCGGACACCTTTCTAGTGAAGATTTTTCCATCATAACAGCACTAGAAACAAGATCCCTTATCGTCAGAGATGCAAATTTCAATGACCTGAGTCAGTAAGTATGGGGTTTTATTGTACCTTAATTAATATTACAATTAGAGCTGGTAGGAAACTGTTTTCCCAACCTGTGAAAATATGAGATTTCAAAAGATTCTCATCCCAGTTCAGGGTAAAACTAAATCCTTTCAAAAGTTTTCACAAGAAAAGAGATGCACACTCCCCATCCCAGAACAGCCAATAGTCCTGCTGAAGTTCCTGCTCTGAATCAGGCATCAGCCACATCAGGAGAATGCCCGACCTCCTGGCTAATCTGGGAGGTCTCTCCTGCTGACCTGAACTTTCATTCTGATCCTGAGAAGCCTTCCCAACAAAAATTTTGTCAAAACGTATATGCTCCCAGGAAAAGTTTTGGTTTTGACGAATCAGCATTTTCTGACCATCACCAGGTTCCGGGCTTCCATTGTTCTCTGTGCTGTGCATTCAGAACGCAATGATCTGTCCCTGTCATGTTCTCCGAGTACACTGTAAGTTACAGGGCTGCTACTAACAGGTCAGTCTTCTGTACCAGATTTGGAGAGGCTACAGAGCTTCTATCATGGAGAGAGATACAAAAGATGTGTCCTTTTCAAAATACTCTAAGACACTGCCCAGCGTAGCTGTGACTAGCTCAGGTAAGCGATGAGGAGTACTTGTGGCACCTTAGAGACTAACCAGTTTATTTGGGCATAAGCTTTCATGGGCTAAAACCCACTTCATCAGATGCATGCAGCGGAAAATAGAGTAGGAAGATATAGCTATAGATACATACACAGAGACAACATGAAAAAATGGGTGTTGCCATACCAACTCTAACGAGACTAATCAGTTAAGGTGGGCTATTATCAGCAGGAGAAAAAAAAGTACCCATTAACCAAAGTGAAGAAACAGACTGACAGAGCCAGAAGAGTACCCAGAAGTCACCTACTACAGGACCCAACAAAGAAAGTAACAGAACACCATTAGCCGTCACCTTCAGCCCCCAACTAAAACCTCTCCAGCACATCATCAAGGATCTACAACCTATCCTGAAGAACAATACCTCACTCTCACAGATCTTGGGAGACAGGCCAGTCCTTTTTTACTGACAGCCTGCCAACCTGCAGCAAATACTCACCAGCAACCACACACCACACAACAAAAACACAAACCCAGGAACCTATCCTTGCAACAAAGCCTGTTGCCAACTCTGTCCACATATCCATTCAAGGGACACCATCATTGGACCTAATCACATCAACCACATCATCAGGGGCTCGTTCACCTGCACATCTACCAATGTGATATATGCCATCATGTGCCAGCAATGCCCCTCTGCCATGTACATTGGCCAAACCGGACAGTCTCTATGCAAAAGAATAAATGGACACAAATCAGATGTCAAGAATTAGAACATTCAAAAACCAGTCGGAGAACACTTCAACCTCCCTGGACACTCAATTACAGACCTAAAAGTTGCAATTCTCCAACAAAAAAACTTCAAAAACAGACTCCAATGAGAAACTGCAGAACTGCAATTAATTTGCAAACTGGACACCATTAAATTAGGCTTGAATAAAGACTGGGAGTGGATGAGTCATTACACAAACTAAAAACTATTTCCCCATGCTAATTTTCCCCCTACTGTTACACACACCTTCTTATCAACTGTTTGAAATGTGCCGTTCTGATTATCACTACAAAAGTTCTTTTTTCCTGCTGATAATAGCCCACCTTAATTGATTAGTCTCGTTAGAGTTGATATGGCAACACCCATTTTTTCATGTTCTCTGTGTGTATATATATCTTCCTACTGTATTTTCCACTGCATGCATCTGATGAAGTGGGTTTTAGCCCACGAAAGCTTATGTCCAAATAAATTGGTTAGTTTCTAAGGTGCCACAAGTACTCCTCGTTATTTTTGCTGATATAGACTAACACGGCTACCACTCTGAAACAGGTAAGCTATGTTACACATGGCACCACTGAGTGGCTGAACATAATAGAGTTCTAGCATTCCATCACAGTCCCTGCTCCAAAGAACTTACAGCCTACAATCCTCAGACAAGGCGTTTCACTTGTTGACATTTTCTCAGCCAATTGTATCATACTTTGCTATTTAGTGCTTATCCAGATTCTGTTGTGTGCAAACAACTGTCATCGAAGTCCAGAGGGACTGTGGACATGTGAGGGGTGACAGGAGAAAAAACCCTCATCTTTATTAAAAAAGAATGAAAAACAATTCTTTGATTATAACTTTTCCCACACAGAGACCCTTTCCCCTTAAAGTGCATGATATAAATTAAATACGTCAGTCCCCACAACTAGGGTGTTCTTTTTAAAAAAAATAAGATCATTTGTAAGAGACTCTTGTTCAGTCATTTATAAATTTTCACCTTTGTAAACCAAGAAATAACCTTGTTTAAAAAACTACCGACATTGTTGTTCTGTTGTCCCCCGGCTGGTAATTGAAAATGTGTTTCTGTCAGTTCCGTCTAAGACGGAATGTAATTCTTTCCAAGATCTTGATCTTAAATTGGCAAAAAATAAGTCAGTGATAAAGAAGCAAAAAGTTCCTACTTGTTCTGTGTACTGGTGATCTTGCAACTGCCCCTTCTTATAGTCTAAGACATTATTCTGACTGACTTGTGGAAGACAGCACCACAGTTTTTTTTCCATAGCTCTGCTCTACAGAATTGGTATTGAGGAGTCTCCCCTTCATACTGAAATGAGAAATTACATTAAAAAATTGACACAGGGTCAAATCTTGAAGTCCACACTCAGTTTTTAAACACTGTTATTACTCCTATTAATTCCAATAAGGTTTTTGCCTAAGTAGGTCCAAGTAAGAACTGAATAAGGACCTCAGGATTCAGCTTTGTGTGTGTGTGTTGCTTCATGCGAAAGACAACAAAAACAAACAAACAATCTCACTTTCTCTACGAAAAGCACCAATACTCAGCCTGTGGCTTCATAGTCTTATCACGGGAATCTGACTGGTACCTTTCACTCTGTCTGGGTCTCTTATACAGCATGTAGAAAACGTCAAGAACACTCCATGAACAGCCTGAAGGATTGTATCAGACAGGGGTGCTGAGCAAACAGACCTGTGATATGGGTTCCACAGAGTTCCATTCCTACCCTTGCTGTGGGAAGGAAGAGTGGCTCTTGGGACCCCACTGCCAGTAAGGCTTGAGTCCTCTGTAATATAGTGGGCAGGAGTGGAAAATAGGAATTCCCATACAGGATCAGATCAGTGGTCCATCTAGTCTAGTATCCTGTCCTTGACAGGACAGTGGCCAGTGCCAGGTGTTTCAGGGAAAGGTGCAACAGTCCCTACAGTAGACAATTATAGAATAACTTATTCATAAGGGAAGTTTCTTCCTAGCCCTCTTTCCCCCAATCAGTTTATGCCCTGAAACAAGCACGCATACATCCCTTCTACAAATATATTTTTACTCTTTATGTAGAATAACTTTGAATATGCATATCCATATAAATGTCATTCCTTTTGAATCCTGCTAAGGGCTTGATAAGATTCAGGCTCATAGTTAAGTCAGTAGCAGTAAGAGAAGTAAGGTCACTGTTCAGATGTATCAATATAGGTCTCAGCTGAGATTCCACAATACAATAGTCCTAAAGGGTTATTTTTGCTGAACAGTTCCCCAGTGACCTGGGATATTCTTCTACAGTAACAATTATCTGTCTTGGCTCTGTGTTTTAACAGGATTCTGTGAAAGCCCTGGCTGAAGAAGTGTTTATTGCTATGACCATTACCTTTCCCCTTTTAATTTTTTTCACTTGACTTTAATCTTAGCTGGAGTTTATTCTAGATTAATAGCCTAGGACAGAGTTACACAAAGGAGCTCATTTAAGTTTCTCAAGAGACTTTAGCATCAGAGAAAGAAAGCCTTAGAGACTCAAATCTGCTATTTATCCACAGCAAGTGCAATGCAGGCAACAGCATAAAAGCTTCTCCATAGCCCTGACATTGCCTCTTGCTTACCTACCTGGAACGACTACTTCCAAGGTCAAGAGGGTACTTAGTTCACCCACCATCATCCATTTAAAACTGGTCCTCTCTCTGCTGAAACTACAAAGAAGCCAACTAAATGTGAAGGTGGAATTTTGATTTGGATACCTGTCTATTAGGACCTAGACTGGGCCCACTAGCTCATGTCAGATAGGCCACTGAAAAGCAATCAGATGGCAGTGATTTTCAATCACTACTGAATGGGGGTTGGATTCGAACCAGTGACCTAGAGGTGAAATGTTCCACATCCTATTACTAATCCTCTAAATTATTCTTTTCCCCACAGCTGAGACTTCCCAGACACACAAAAAGGGGAAGTGTGTGAAGAATTACAATGGAAAGGCTGAGACAGTAGTTCATAAAGAACTAACAAAACTCCATGCCTAATATGCCTAGACAGTATTGTTATGATCCAGTGATAGCAGGTCAGGATTATTGATCTTACCAAGAGGCTTCTCCAGAAGTGACTACACACAAAACATACCGAGTTTATGAGTCAATACAACTACTTTACAATATACAGCAATTTATTTCTCTTCATGTGAGGCAGCAGCTGACTAGAATCACTATTCTGGAAAGCAGAAGAGCCAGAAAACCCCCAAAATAGAATTTATTAAAGTGTATGCCTTCCCCCATTCCTTCTCCAAACATTTATATGAATTGTGGGGATTTTCCTTTAAAAAAGAAGTTTCCAGAAAAAAAATCATCTCTGGGATGAGACCAAATCTGGAAAAAAGTTTTAGCTCCCATGGAGTATTTCACAGGGAAAAAAAGAAAGAAAGAGGAAAATGAAGTTCGAACATAAACTTAATTATAGCAGTCACTGCTAGAGCTGTGTGAATAATGGATTTTTTGGTTTGCTGGCAATTAAAAAAAAATTTAAAAAAATCATTTTGGCTCAAAGTGTTTTGTTTTTGAATTTTTTTTAAAAAATAATTTAGAAGCTTCCTTCATATTTAAGAGTCATTCTGATCAAATTATTGAAACAAACGTATCAAAACACGTTTTGGCTTTTAGAGTGTTCCCCCATCCCCCACACCCTACATGAACAAGTCAGCAAAGCGGACACGAATTCACGAAATGTTCAGTGTTGCCAAGTCTGCATTTTTCACCCGAAGAGACTTTCAGCTGAAGATCTCCACCCATCTCTAAAAATACTTGGGGCTCACTTTAACAAAAGCAGGACACTTTTCCCATTTAGGTAGTTGTGTGCCCTTAGCTTTAGAGCTTTATCTTCCTCTTTGAAGAGGACTGTAAACATTAAATGAGATCCAAGAAAAACACTTAGAAAGGCTCTTTAGTGACTCTCACCATTCTCACTCTTCCCTCTTCTCTTTCTATCTGTCCTTCTCTTGCTAAAACACACTTAAGCAGGCTTCTTTTGGGACTCCTGCCTTTTGACCGTATAGTCTCAGTTCATGCAGATACACACCAAAAGTCACCGCCAGAATGCGATCATGACAGAGTGATCCCATTTCAAAGAGTGGTCAACAGCCCTGTATTTGTCCAAGCTTGAAATCGTTTGAATCTCCTAGGGGCTTAGTGGTGTAAACTTTAAGCAGATTTGGTTTTTATGCTTGTCTAAAGGCCAAGCAGAACTTTTATTTAGTGCTGCTTTTTTGTCACGGGCCTGATGGACACATGGCAGGAAGATGAAAAACTCCCAGGGGCATGTTCTCCACAGGTTATGTCTGTAGCAAATAGCTCACTGCAGCATACCTTCAGAAAGAGACAGACATTGCACCCTGAAGAAAGAAAATGCTCCACTTTGAGAATCTGCTACAGTCAACAATGCAAGAGGGAGGCAGGCGGAGACGTGAACATGGGTAGCATACCCCTGAGAGTCACCAGAGTGCTTGCCTTTGGGCATCACTTCTTATGCTTTGCTGCCACTACGAAAGTGCCTAGACAACTGTCATTTACAGAAGTGCATGAAATGCTTCTGCTTCAGAGTTCATGTAAAACTTGAGGGGGTGGAAAGGGAGTAGAGTTCAGTTTGCAAGGATCTACTTGCCTGCGCCACATAAGGGTGACTGAATCTGGCCCTAAAAATAAGCCTTCCCTTTTTCATTTACCTGAACCTGGTGCAAAATTGCTACTCTGCTGCAGAAGCCAGAAGGCCTGTTGCAGAGTTGTGACCCAGCTAACACGTTGGCATATTGAGCCTTGGCTATGCTATTAAGTCAGGGGCAACAGTCCCCATCGTAATAGTTAGCTTGCATGACAATCTCCAGTAATTTAAGGACAGTAGGAATGGTTGAAGTATAAGAGTGTCACTGTCCTTGTGAGCTTTGTGATAACGGGAGACATTCCCTTGAAGGATATTTGGCTAATGAGATCTGAAAAGAGATGGCTAGTCAGTAAAGCAGAGAAATAAAAGAAGACTGTTCCACCTGGAAGGAGACCTAGGGAAGAAGGATTGTCACCAGCCGCAGCCAGATGGGCTTCTTACTACTTTTCTTCAGTGTGTGATTTCATATTAGGAAGTAACATCAGAAAGTACATCAGATTTTACTGTACCATTAGAAGTATCAATTTAAGAGGCAATGTAAAGATATAAAGCAGGGGGGGGGGGAGGAGGGGAGCGGAGAGTTGAAGAACTGGAACAAAGAAAGTTAGGCATCACAGTATCCTGGATACAGGAGAGGTGTTTTGAACTGTGTGACAGTGAAGCCTAATGGATTACACAAAGGATTAGAAGCCCCAGGAATCCCTGAGTTCTAATCCCACCTATTACAGATCTTGGACAAAACCCTTCTCCTTTGCATATTTCAATTTCCTCACGTGTACAGTAGGATCAGTTCTGATAACAATATCCCATTATTGTTTGCTATTTATAAAGGGACATTGGCAGTGTTAGGAAATGCCCACCAAAGATAAATGGTATTACCCATTAGTGAGCAGTAGAATGGAGGAGAGAGGATGGAGGAGGAATAGGAAAGAAACTGAAGGAAAGCAGTACAACGCTGATCCAAGTACAACACAAGGCCCATCTTGTGACTGGATACTGAGCGGCTCAAATGTGTGTGTGGCCTGAACACAGTTGTATTGTACGGCTGGTTTAGTTACTTCTAGTATGATAATAAACAGTAAAAATGTTCATAAGGCAGAAAAGCAGGTGGGTGATGATGTGGAGAAGAGAAGGCAAGAAGGAAGGCAATAAATTGGGATAAAGTAGAATTGATTTGGGCAACCCTTGGATTTCAGTTCCTGGCTAGAAAGGCTCTGTAGAGACGGAAAGCGGCACCTAGTTTGACAGTTGTAGCACTATGCTCAGTTCTGATGTAACTCGGTTGATTTAAGTGGGTGCAACTCTACTTACAGCCCAGTCAAATTTGGTCCCATGTCTTCTGGTGGCACATGCAGATTAAAGCTCCTTCTTAGTCAACCTAGTGACTATAAACTTCTTGCATGAATCCGTTTGATTTTTAAAAAGACACAGTCTGTGTCATTCACATCAAATTTCCTCCATGAGGGAGGGTTGTTTGGCCAGAACACTGGTCCATCTTGGACCCTTATCACCCCCTCCCTCCCTCCCTCCTGGTGCATAAGAGCAATTGATTATGTATGCAGGAGGTCTCTGATTAAAGCATACGTTCAGAAAATGTTACGCATCGTGTGCTTGCCATTGACAGCTTTAATTTTCATGTCTGCAGGTTCTGAAATAACCAATGTACAGGTATATGAAGAGGAACTAATGCATGTTTATTTCCAGCTAGTGTACTGTAGCTGAATTAATACAGACCAACAAAATCAGTCCGTGCGAACCTTGAATCAACGCACTGAAAACAGAATGAAATTAGCAAACACGGACTTGTGCCAGTTTATGGAAAGGCCATACGGGTTCGTGTGCAGTGTTTGCCCAGCATATTTTCCAGCAGGAACCAGTGTCCATTAGAGCAAGAGTGTTGTAAAGTACTGCGTGATATTTTTCAGGCCTGCAGTTTAGATGCTGTACCTAATCGTACCCTTGCTTGCTTTGGGCTCATTGAACTAGGAGGATGTTTGCCAAGCCCACCAGGCTCACAGAGCTTGAACAGCTTAGGTTCTTAAGCTCCACCTCTCTCACCCCTCCTTCTCTGAACAGGAAAATATTGGAAGGTTTTGAGAGTCTCCCCAGATTGAGGTCTGCTGTCCAATTCCTGCCTAATGAGCTGCTTAACAACGGTTACCAAAAATTAATGAGTTCAGTCACAGTTGTAATTACCATATTGCAGATCACTATTGTATTAGATTACCATGGACTTCTATTTAGGAATATTTACACCATGACGACTGCTTAAACTGTGTAGCAGTGTTTCAGCAGATTGCACTGCCTCAGATTCCATATTTATTTGTGTGGGTGGGAATCTCTTAGGGTACATTTACACTTCAATTAGACACCAATGACTGGCCTGTGCCAGCTGACTCAAGATCATGGGGCTCAGGGTAAGGGACTGTTTAACTGTGGTTGCAGCCTGAGCTCTGGGACTCTCCAACCTTCCAGGGTCCTAGAGCCTGAGCCCCAGTCAGAGCCCAAACATCTGCACCAGAATTAAATAGTCCTTTACCACAAGCCCCAGTCAGCTGGCACAGGCCAGGCCCGGGTTTTTAATTGCCGTGTAGACATAACCTCTGGGTTAGGTGAATCTTTTCATTACTTTTTGGGTCTGAGCAAGAGAGGCTTTTACGATAAAAGAGTATCCACCTATATGAATATACTGAGACAAATTCACCTTGCACTATGCTTCCTTGACATTAGTTATGCCAGAGAGGAGTTAGGCTCAATATGAATCATAATGCATGTTTGTTTTTTAAGCAGATTAATTAGAGGAAGAAGGGTCTCAAGATTAAGGCACTGATCTGGGATTCAGGAGTTCTGGCATCCTGACTGCAACAGACTTCCTGTAACACCTTGGCAAGTCCTTTCGTCTATGCACCTCAGTTCCCCCATGTGTAAAATGGGGATAATATTCCCCTCCCCGCCCCCCCGAATCTTATGTAGCTTGGCTATAAGCTCTTCAGGGGAGGGACAGCTCTACTACGCATTTTTGTAGCATCTAGCATAATAGGACACTGATCTCCGTTGGGGCTTCTAGGAGCTATTGTGATAAATCTTATTCTTTTATTAGCTCCTGAAGATGTCAGATTACTTACACACACACACACACACACACACACTTCAAGTAAGATGTTTCCTTTGAAGTAATTTGTAAAGGCAAACCAAATTTCAATGGTTATACAGTTTGCAAGCATAATTTTTTCAGATTTTGACATTCCTGTAGTGCATTTAGTAAATCTACCAGGATAACCATGTAAATGGATATAACTCCAATTAGTTCCTGTCTTTTTAAAAGAAAAGTGAGATGTCTAAAGTACAAATGGATCCTAACCGTGGGCCATTTTAGGAAATGTAACTTCCTTGCTAAGTACCATCATGGCCCCTATTCAGGAAGGGACAGGAAGCTGTGAAATTCCCCTCTGGTGTGCCCTACACATTCTGGTGGAATTACAGGTTTGCTCTCTCACACAGAAGACCATGAGGGGTTGAGCCTGCCCTCCCCTCTCCAAGCCAGCAGATCTTCTGGGATCCCTGAGGAGATCACAGGATTTGGAGGTAGCCAGAGTCATCAACATATAGTCTCTTTGCTTCCACATAGACTCCTAAGCCCTGGCTGTCTCTCTCCTGTCCCATTTAATTATCTATGGAATGCAGCAGGTAGGCAGAGTTGTAGGAAAGAGGTCTGTTGAGCATGCACAGAAGCCAGCGTGACATGCTGAGAAGCCCACGGTTGTCCACTAGCAGCCTGCTCTCCAGACTGCACTCCTCAATTCCAGGTAGCACAAGCTAGGTTCCCCCTGAAAGCTGACTTCTGCCCTTCCCGTTCCATTCTTCATCATATTCCACACCCTGTGCTGGGAGCTGTAACAGAGCACACCAGTATTGCGTATGCAAGATACTATGTGGTTTGGAGAGTTGCCGTAGTCATGCTGGTCCCAGGATCAGAGAGAGAGAGACAAGATGGGTGAAGTAGTATCTTTTATTGGACCAACTTCTGTTGGCCAGAGAGAGAGACAAGCGTTCGAGCTACACAGAGTCCCATCTTTTCTCTCTCGCCAGCAGAAGTTGGTCCAATAAAGAATATTACTTCACCCACCTTGTCTAGCTACTATGCATCATCTGCAGGTCACCAAACCAACAGAGATAGGGTGACCATATTTCCCTTTGCTGAATATAGGACCCCTAGTAAAATTAATCATATTCAGGCGAGTTCAATGGCAATCAATCAGAACTATGCAGTACAAACTTTCAAATTAACATCCAGTTGACTGAGCCCTCTTAAAAAGCCAGCGAAAGGGAGAGCACGTAAAGGGCCGTTGGGCAGGCAGCAGAGGCGACATGTAACTGGCCGCCACCTTGCACCTGCCCACACTCACCAGCCACTGCATCATACAGCATGCAGCCAGTGCCAGCCGGAAATGGAATGGGGGGGTGGGGCTCTGCTGGCTGAAAGCGGACATGCAGCCGGGGCTGCGGTGATAGACCAGCAGGAGCAGCTTGCTCTGTGCACTGCATCTTCACCCTGCCACCAGCCTTGCACATCCACCCCCATCGTCGGCCACTCGACCCTCCCACCCCCCTCACCCCGGTGGGTGGGTGGCTGGCTAGCAGGGATCTGGCCAGCAGCAGGACCCACCAGTACCGATGCAGGGGAGACAGAAAATACAGGACCATGTGCCCATTTTAAAGAAAAGGTTGGGACACCTGCAGGAGGGCTTAAATACGGGACTGTCCCTTTAAAAACTGGGACATTTGGTCACCCTATACAAAGGAGGCGTATACATAAGACTACAGAGGCAAGTGAAAGAGGAGAGAAGCATGAGAATACATATCACTGAATCTCACTCTGAGAATTTCTGACCTATTTTTCTTTGCTTCCCCCGTTTCCTCCTCCAAAGCCAACCTGTTAGCACAGACAAGTGAGGCAAGTCAATAACATCCGCTCACACAAACAGGATATATTGAACCAATTCAAGAGTAGGTGGATAGCAGCTGCAGTCTTGCCTGTGAAATAGTCAAGTTGTTGCCTGGGTGCAATGAGTCATCAGGCCCCTTTTATTTACACTTTCATATAAGTGCTGGCAAACACTGATTTATGTTCTGAAATCAGGGACGTGCAGTGTGCGCACAAGAGAGTGAGACAGCCTGAAAACCATCTCTTCTGGTCACCCTGAAGAATTTTAAACCACACAGACCTCAAAACACATTGACCTTTGATTATTTTTTGAATTGAAGACAGATTCCCCCTTTAAAGGCTCAATTATATTGCAGGGTTGTTGTTTTTTATGATTTTAGCTGTCATGGTAACTTTAGGCAATGAATCCAAAGACAGGCCGTTTCATGTGCTGAATTTCAAACTATAAGCCACAGTTTGCAATTTTAAACTCCTCTGATATTTGCAAGTTACTCCATTATACTTACTTTTGAACACTTAATGCAGGCAATTTACAGGATCTGACACATGACAGCAACCCTAAAAAAGAGGGTGGGTCAAATTTATCCTTTATGTTACCCCATTGAAGGCAATGGAGTTACTCTGGGAATGAATTTGCTTCCGTGGCTCTTTGATGGGGTTTATAGAACAACATAGGATCTGAAGTTCAGATAGAAAGAGCTGAAGTTGAGAGAACAGTACTGTCAAATACTCTCGGGTGGAATTTCATCTGATTTTTCAGAAGACGTTTAGCTGTTTGGAGACCCATATTGACGGAGGGGGGAGGCGTTTCGCTGGTCCATTGGTTGTGCACCCATAGCATTGTCTGCAGGAGCTACCCTGGCCAGAAGATGTTTTAGCGCCTGCCATGCCCCTCTCCACATGAAGCTGCCAAGCAACCCACATACACAGCGCTGGCCAACCAGCAGAGTGGGGAGGAACATAACATAAGAATGGCCCTACTGGGTCAGACTAAAGGTCCATCTAGCCCAGTATCCTGTCTTCTGACAGTGGACAGTGCCAGGTGCCCCAGAGGGAATGAACAGAACAGGTAAACATCAAGTGATCCATCCCCTGTCGCTCATTCCCAGCTTCCGGCAAACAGAGGCTAGGGACACCTAGAGACCTATCCTCCATGAATGTATCTAGTTCTTTTTTGAACCCTGTTATGGCCTTCACAACATCCTCTGGCAAGCAGTTCCACAGGTTGACTATGCATTGTGTGAAGAAATATTTCCTTTTATTTGTTTTAAGCCTGCTGCCTATTAATTTCATTTGGTGACCCCTAGTTCTTGTGTTATGAGAAGTAGTAAACACTTCCTTATCTACTTTCTCTACACCAGTCATGGTTTTGTAGACCTCAATCATATCTCCCCTTAGCCGTCTCTTTTCCAAGCTGAAAAGTCCCAGTCTTATTAATCTCTCCTCATATGGAAGCTGTTCCATACCCCTCATCATTTTTGTTGCCCTTTTCTGAACCTTTTTCCAATTCCAATATATCTTTTTTGAGATGGAGTGACCACAGCTGCACGCAGTATTCAAGATGTGGGCATACCATGGAATTATATAGAGGCAACATGATATTTTCTGTCCTATTTTCTCTCTCTTTCTTAATTATTCCCAGCATTCTGTTTGCTTTTTTGACTGCCGCTGCACAGCGAGTGGATGTTTTCAGACAACTATTCACAATGACTCCAAGCTCTCTTTCTTGAGTGGTAACAGCTAATTTAGACCCATCATTTTATATGTATAGTTGGGATTATGCTTTCCAATGTGCATTACTTTGCATTAATCAACATTACATTTCATCTGCCATTTTGTCGCCCAGTCACCCAGTTTTGAGAGATCCTTTGGTAGCTCTTTGCAGTCTGCCTCGTTCTTCACAATCTTGAGTAGTTTTGTATCATCTGCAAATTTTGCCACCTCACTGGTTACCCCATTTTCCAGATCAGTTATGAATATGCTGAATAGGGCTGGGCCCGGAACAGATCCCTGGGGGACACCACAGTTTTTAGAATGCAGAGAGGTAAATAGACCATTTATACCTACCCTTTGTTTCCTATATTTTAACCAGTTACCAAGCCATGAGAGCACCTTCCCTCTTATCCCGTGGCAGGAAAAACAAAGGCCAACTCAATCACCAAGTAAAAAACAGCTGGCTAATCAGAGCTAAGCAAAAAACCAAGTAGCTCAGCACTCCAACACCGTCAGGAAGTTGGTGCCTATGGCAAACATCCTGCTTGCCTGACCCTAAGAGCCGGCCAGGATTATTTCCTTAAATTGCCTAGTGCATTAGTAATACCTTGGGCCACATTGAAAAGAGCAGCCTAGGTGCTGCAGTACGTTCACAGAGTCATGATTTTCTTTGCCTCAAAGCCTCTCCCAGGAGACTAGCTTTGGCTGTGAGATACTCACTACTAGGCAGTGCCAGCGTGAAGCTATAGCGAAGAGCACCATGCTCTCTCTCTGTCCTAGAAGTACGTGCTGTAGATGTGTGTGCACATTGCACATTAGACTGACTATTAGAGCTGAACACTTGCAAACCCCCAGACGTTCAAGCAGGAGCTTTGCCTAATTGAGGCAGTATCAGGACACCAGCTAGCGCAGAGTAACTCAGGCCTTTTGCTGGAAGGAATCAGACTTGCCCAAGTTTTTGAATTAGTAGCTCCTAGTAATTGCCAGTAAAGAATAAGCACTATCAGTGGTGCCACTGTAACCCACTGATCAGTGTGTTACATGTCCCCCATGATACCCAATGCACAGAGAATGAACGTGTTACAGGCCTTAGCTACTGGGTCTTGCTCTTTAGCTTAAGCTGTAGAAATTCCTGAGTTTAGCTCTGGAGATCCCCTATGTTTGCCAATATGGCTGCCATAGTCAAGAAGTTGGAGTGGCCCAGCAGCGGTGGGAATATATTGCCCTTACAGATTTTTCCAGTGTTCCACATATCTAACACAAGCAAGGGTAGGTTCAATTAAAAAAAATATCACTCAAGTTGTCATTAAAAAAAAAGTTTACAATTACCTGCCTAGTCATTATGTGTCACTGAGTATAAACAAATCTGGCTTGTGAATCCTTATCCTTAATTTAATTTGTAGGCACCCAATTTGTTTTCACATTTTTTTTTTTTGCCTAAATTATCAAAAGAGAGACTCCTGAGCTGTTTTTTGCCCGGCAGCAAATGTAACTGGACATTATCTTCAGCAAGGCACAACTGTTCTAACTGATGGCCACTAGATTAAAAAGAAAATGTAAGATATTTGTGATTAACTTGCAGCTATAAGCAATTACATAAATAGAAGTGAGCAGGAATGGTTAACAAGTTAAGACAGGAAGTTATTTCAACAGCAAAAAACAAAACACACGCACCAAAAATGCACAAGTCTCCTTAGTGACACACTTCCGACATCAGTTCCTTTTGACGAGTAATGGAGTAAGAAGCAATGTGGTCCCATGGATTAGAACCAGGCTTCTATTCCTGGCTTTACCACTGCCTGCTGTGTGACTCGTGGAAGAAAAACAGAGACACAGACACTTACCCACTGTCTGTTTAGACTAAGTTCACTATGTGTTTGTTCAGCACCTGGCACAGTCTAGTCCCATTCTTGGTTGGAATCTCTAGGCATTACTGGCTGACATAAGAGGAGTTGAGTGAATAATCGACAATTTTTTGGGTTACTGGCCAAACAAAAACAAGCAAGCAAACAAAACAAAACAAACCAAAAAAGCACCAGAAAAGTTTAATTTCAAACTGAATATTTTGTTTTACACCAATAATAAATAATAATAATAGTTGGAGATGAACAAAAAAGTGTTTCAAAAATGTTGAAACAAAGGTTTTGACATTTCAGAAGCATTTTCTTTTTTTTTCTTGCTGAAACTATTCGCCAAATTAGAGCCAAATTTATGAATAGTTTCAGTGCCCTGCAAAATTCACTTTTTCAGCAAGTTTACTACTGGGGGCAAGGGCGGGGGGGAGAATTTGCCCAGGTCAACAAATAGGTAACTAAGACATGAGGGAAAGAAAACCTAATGCCCACTTTTCCATTAGCAGTTGTGTGTCAGAAATGACCAGACCATCAAGTCTATCTACAAACATTAAAAACTGACCTAAAAATCTTATCTAGTTCTAAATGTAAATGCAGATAAACTAATTAAAAAAGCTTGAAAGAAGGGTGGGTGAGAAAGAGATGACAAGGAAAGGGAAAAAGCTATGCAGAAATATTAACAGCAAGAGGAATTATGAAAGAAAAACGGTTCCACATTCACTCAGACAGGCTTGGTCAAGGAAATCAGAACATCATATAGGTGCAACTCCTGGACCACCTATGCAAAACTCAAGAAATGAAGACCAGCTTATTTTTCAGAGCTTTGGACAAGCCTTATTCATATCAAGAGTCAATAGACCAAGTATATCTTTGGTATAAATCTGCTAAAATAAAGGGAGTTACACCAGGGATGAATTTGAGCCCAACAGGCAGTTACTTATACTTATCTTAATTTGGGTCAGCTCTGTTCAGCTCTAGAGAGAGTCAAGACCATCTGCAGCATTTGTCCAGCTTTTGAAACCCTCCATTTCAATCCACACCACAGCATGTATTAAACTTCCATGTAGCCTGAGCATCTCCTCAACGCAGCACAGAATAATTTAGTATAGACACATAATGCAAGATTTGGGCACAAAGGGTATATGTTATTAGAACCCATGCCTGCTTGGTGTGGCGCTCTGTCCTCCTCTAGTGGCACCTAGCCCAGCTAGGTTGAGGAGTCTGCTACAGCCTCAGCTAACTCATGCAGTAGAGGCTCACACACTGCACTTCAGAAGTCCTGGGTTCAATACTGCCTGCTGACAACTAGGGTCTGTCGGTTTTACATTATGACTAAGGAACACTACAAACTGCATGATGCAATACTTAGGTGCCTTGCAGCAAGTTACTATAGAATGAGTAGATGGTCATGGGCTAATGCACAAGGTTTGGGATGTGATCACAGCTCTACCACCGACTTCCTATGTAACCTTGGGCCAGTCACTTGAGTGATTCTGCCTCTCCATCTGCAAAGTGGGGAAACATAATTTACATCAGAACCAGGCAAAGCTTTTCAGATGAAGAGTTTATTCACTAAAAATAAATAAATAAATAAAAATATGCAGTTTTGGGTAAACCAAAATCTGTCAAATTCATGACAAGAAATTCTACTCCCTGCTCATATCAGGGGGGGCAGATTTGAACCTGGGTCTTTTATAGGTCAACCACAGGGCTAGATGAGGGCCTGGCACCACCTCCGCTACCAGCCCCTCCTGTCTGGTGAGCATTTCAAAATTGCCTTTGTTTGTAATTTAAAAAAAAAAAAAGGTTTAAAATGCTCAAAATTTTTCGTTCCAGGTCAAACATTTTGTTACACAACAACATTTATTTTTTGTTTTGCTGAGAAAACAAGTGGTTTTGGGTCAATCCAAAATGAAAGTTTTGATTTCAGTTTGGCCCATGAACCAAAATAAATAAATCAATCACTTATTTGTACAGCTCTAATTTACACCTCCCTACCCCTTTGTGTGGTAAACAATGTTGGTAAGTGGCTTGGAATTCCTCAGCTAAACAATGCCAGGGAAGTACAGAGTAAGGGGTTGACACTCCCAACTCTCTTGCTTTTGCAAAGAGTCTGATTTAACGGATATTTAAACTAATGTTAAATTTAACTGACATTGCATTTTATGATGCAAGGCTATGCACAAAACACCCTCTTCCCTCCTCCCCTGCCTGAATCAAGCAACTGTCATTTAATTAAAAGCCATGTGCAATAGCTTTCCAGCTTTAAGTGAATTTCAAAACAGTCTTTGAGAGCTGAGAGAAAAGGTATGGCCAGGATTCAGTTCAGTTACGGTGCTTGATAATTTTTCAGAGACCAACCAAGCCATGCATCATGAAATTCTATGGAAACAGTTACAGGTTGAAGGGTATATTTGGTTGCATTCACCTTTTAAACAGAATACCTTATTTGTCTGTCACCAACAATGTGCTAGACAGCTGTGCACCTTACTGTATAATTTTACCGTACTGTGAATGCAACAGAAAAGGCAGATTAAACAAATAATGCTATGGAAACTATCTTCAAAAAAGAAAAGCAATAGGTAAGATACAAAGAAGAGACATAACCTTTCAATTGCACTAAATAACTCATCAAGGACAGGAGAAATAACCTTTTGAAATCATTAACCGAACAAATAATTAACTTTAAATATGCAGCCAGGGATTAATGTGGATCATAGATTTCAGATTCAGAATAACAGTAGTTACAAAGCCAGGACAGTTGCTTAGTGAAGGCAGACATCTTCTATTGATTTTCACATAAGCCAATCAGATCAAGGCCAACGTGTTCCACTTCTTAGAACGATGGGAAAGTAAAACAGCAGGATCAGTACTCTGCAACCCAGGCAATGCCTTCCTCCATTCTGGATATGCCCACCCTCTGGGCTTCTGAAACACTAGCTTTATTATTATTCATAATGTGGTGGTGCCAAGACTTGTCAGGGGCTTTCCAGGCATAGGAAGCCAGAGTCATGGCCATTCTCAGATAGTTATGAGAGTTCTTTGCCTCAAAGACAAATTTAAAGAGACAGAAACAGAGTCTGATTTAAGATCTGATCATTTTCTGACAGCACAGAGAGGAAAGTGTACACAAAACAAAGGGAGGCAAATGACACAGGATTCTCAATACAAACAGTGCCTACATTTCTACACGCAGGGAAGGGGAAGGAATCAGAAGCGCTCAGCATATCTTTGCAGCAGCATTAGTTATTTGATGAAAGTGTAAACACTGCTGAAAACACCATCTGTTGCCAAGAGGGAGCCACTGTGACCTTTGGGACAAAAAAAGATGGGAGATGGAAGAACAAAGTTGGATGAGAAGGGACAGTGCATTACAGGGACCACAAGCAGTGGGTATAATAGGCCAGGGGAGGCTAAGCCTCCTCTGGTGCAGCCGCCACCAACCCGCTGCTGGACGCCTGGGCCGTGGAGGCCCTGCCTATGCGCCATCTCTTCCCATCCCTGCTCCATTCCTTCTCCAAGGCCCCCCACAACCAGCTGCTGCCTGGCTGAGTTCCTCCTCTCCTCCACTCCACTCCCCATCCCTGGAGGTCCCCGCCGCTCACTGAGTTCCTCCTCTCCTCCCCCTCCCTTGTGAGGTCAGGGGAAGGAGGAGGGTGGAGGAGAAGAGGGACACAGGGATCAGCGGACAGTGGGGGAGGAGGGAGAGGAGAGGAGAACACGGCAAGTGGTGGCGGGGGGCCCAGTAGAGCAGGGGTGGAAGAGGCAGGACAGGGAGCTAGCCTCCCCCAGGGGAAGCTTCACCCATGGCCTATGACAGGGGCATTAGACAAGAGAATCTGCACTACCATTTGGGTCACTTAGCAGCAGTTGGAAACAGGAATCTAAATGAAGGGCACCCTGTTAACTAATATCCAAAGAGCCATTTTTTAGGTGCTCTTTTGAATTTAACGGTCATCATTCACACAGAGTTGGATTGGCGTCCTGGTAAGCATTCAGTACTTGGATTGGCCAGGCCTACCCCTTTCAGTCCGATAGTCTGGCAGATGCCATTCTTCGCTCTGGCTTTGAGAGGTGGTAGTTCAGAGGAGAACGTGGGCACTCAGCTGCTGCAGACACGAAAAGGAAGACTGCCCTGAAAAATGCAGTAGCTGCAGCTGATCAGACCATGGAAAGTTTGGCGCAGTTTCTTTGGAACAACAAAGTAACTACACTTCTCAGAACAGGTCAGAAAGTCCAGTGCCCTATCTACCGACTCCATCTTTTACTGTGTTGAAAGCAAACAGCTCAAATGGAATACCTTGCATAGCAAAAACTTCAGCCTTAGGCAGTACAACTAAAAACTGCTGAATATAGATATACTACATTCTGTTATTTCCAACACACTCTATGTTTATGTCCCTTCACTTTTCTATGAGGAAGAGGCTAACAGTCACATTTTATGACACTGTTCTCCTTTAAATTTCCCTTTCTTGCATTCCCCACCCCCTCATTCCGCCCATACTTGGGCATGCACAAGCACTAGACAACACCACCTTGCCTGTTAGCAGAAAGATTAAATTCTATTTCTGACTGCTACAGAACACAGTTTAGGCTTCAGGAGGGGAAAAAACCCTATAGAATACAGAGTATTTTATTTACCTTCCTAACTGAAATGCGGGTTTGGTAAAATCCTTTGAGATCTTGGATGAACTGTGCTAGATATTTGTAGAATTTTTACTTTAAGTTTAACTTTGGTGGCATGCCAATTCAGGAATGCACGGCCCCACTCCCCATATGTTTATGGAATTAACTAAGATCTAGACAGCGGAACAACATGGTGATTTTTGCCAGTTTCACATTTCTGGATGAACCTTTCTTTGATCAAAGATGAAGTGGAATGAAATTATGAAAAGCAGAAAACAGCCTGAAAAGTCACCTAGGAATCTTAATTTTCTCAATCATTGCTGTAACGGAATGCAAGTCTGCAGCAGCAGGGGTCAAATTAGAGTACAAACTGTCATGCTATGCCAGATAAATTATTCTGTGCAGCATGGTTATTAAGTGATAGATAGATTTTGTCAATCAGTCCTACAATGTTATTTATTTAAGTGACCTGGAGCTAAGCAGGCCACCATGGAAATATCACTACATAGCCACTAAGATTTTAAAACACTAAAATTAGATTTACCACAGCACAAACGTCTTAAAATAGTATATGCCTGTGCTGGCTACAAGTTAACCAAGTGCTAAATGTTCTTAAACTTGAAAACTCTAAGAAGCCTGATGTGTGTCCCACAGGAACAGGCTAATGATGGAGGAGGAAAACATTCGTTTTTAAAATTTACGGCTCTGTTGGGGTGTGATGCTATCCACCGGAGAGAAAGTGTGCATGCAACATAGTCTTCAGGACCTTGCCAATAGGGTCTTCTACTCCACCCATTTGTTGGAAGGCATCACTCCACTTATATGATGCTTCGAAAGAGCGGGGGCCAACAGGTGCCAGAGCCATGCAGCAGCTCAGGGTCCCCATGGCTTGTAACTACCTAGAGCTACCAAGGAGGAGCAAACTTCTGCCTGACAGAATGTTCCCAAGAAGTCTCCATAAAGGGGATTCTCTTCCAGTGTTTCAACAGCTAGAATCCTCTCCTATTAGACCCTCTCTATCCAGAGTGATTTCACTGCAATCAGTCTATGGTTACCTAAAAAAAGCAATCAGTGACTTAACTGTCTGAGAAGTAGGGTTGGCTTAGATCAGTTTTTTTAATGCAGTGGGGCACAAGAACTGCTGGGTGCTAATGATAATACAATAAATTAAACTCCACCCTGAGAAGGCTGTTGTGTAGGAGGATACCATTGGCTTTTCCAGTAGGAGACTCCAGGAGTTGCACCTTGTCTGCTCTGTAGGTCCCTAGCATAAGACACCAAACCATGGGGCACAAGGATTTACCACATCAGATTTCACTCCTTCACAGAACTCACTTGTTTTTTCACGCAACACGCACGTATGCTCATTTTGCAACTTGGTTTTTTTAGTAGATTTGCTGTGTGTCAGAAGAGCACTTCTTGTATGTTGGCATGCTCATGTAAAGGATTCATCTGGTTAAGCATCTTATGGAGCAAAAGATTAGAAATATTTATATTCATTTCTGGGAAGACTTTAGTTCCTCTCCTCTCCAGTAAAGCCTTGTATGTGCCAGACACTGTACAAAAACAGAAATGTTGTGGCCACTGAATGCTAAGAAATACAAAACAAACCAAGACACAGGAGGGAAAGGTGGACAAGTAGTGAGGTGATTAAAGAGGCCCACATATGAAGAAATGTGAAGGTCCCAGTTGCAGACAACTTTGGGTTTCAAAGTAGCCTGTTTGAATGAATAGTGGAAGCAAATGCTTCAGCTTGGGTCACTGACTCATTGAATCTTTTGCTCATATAACAAAAGTTTGTTCTGTACTACTAGCTGATGAACTGCTGGCAAATGTTGTTAGCCGAGCTGATCCCAGGATATTAGGGAGACAAAAGCGGGTGAGATAATATCTTTTATTGGACCTGCTTCTGCTGGTGAAAAAGACAGACTTTTGAGCTATACAGAGCTCTTCTTCAGGTCTGATTAGGGCTCTCCCTTACCCGAAGGGCAGCTCTTTGGTAAAACAGACAGGCCTATGAGCTAAACAGAAATTTGTCCAAAAAAAAAAAAAATTACCTCACCCACCTTGTCTCTAGATCAGTGGTGGGCAACCTGTGGCCTGCATGCAGCCTGTTAGGGTAATCTGCTGGTGGGCCGCCAGTTTGCTTACATTTGCATGGCCACCCGCCGCTCCCAGTGGCCATGGTTCGCCATTCCCTGCGGGCCGCAGGTTGGCTACCATTGCTCTAGATTGTTGGCAAGTCATTAAACTCAACATAAGGAATCCAGAAAGTCCATCTCAACCTGTTGTGATGACTGAGTAATATAGTCAATGTCCAACATATTTACAAGTGTCACTTTGACAGCCATCTTCTCTCTAACTTACGTTATTTAGACTGTCTCACATTCTGGCCAATAGGGAACATCAGTATCTATCCAAGGGATCATTTACTCTTCAAATGACCTGATTAGGATCCAAAGTCAGAAAACAAACAAACAAAAAAACTTAGCATTCACTTGGGGTGCGGGGGGAAGGGGGAAACAGAAAAAAAACAAAACAACTGTGCTCATCACTATTAGCTTGGCTTGTTTGAGGCTGTTGGTAAAAGCAGCCACAAGAAGTTGGCAGTGTAACTAACCTACTGTCTCCTTAAGACAGAACAAAATGCTGGCAGGTGACAGTAAATACAAAGAAGCAAAGAAGATGGCTCTCTAGAGAAAGGCCCTTGTCAGAACTTCAAGAACACAAGGAAGAGAATAGCAGATTTTTGTCTTCTTGTTTTGAAGTCAGTCTTAAAACTGAGTGTAGCTCCACTGGGAAGAAAGAATTTTTCCCCAGGGGAAATCAGGGAAATCGTAGAGCTCACACAGAATAGAGAAAAGACGGATATTTTTCTTCCGGAAGATTATCTTCAGTAGTTGGGTGCCTAAAATTAAGACAGGAAATAATGTTTAAATCTAGGATTATTTCAAGCTACTATGACGACTCAATTAGGAAATTTGGGTCCTCTTCTTGGGGTCAACTGAGATCCATGTCAGTCCTCTCCTTGGAAGGCCCTCCTTCCTGTTCTTGTAGATCCCTGCCACCTTAGTCCCTGCGTATTGACCACCCTGCTTGCTGAATGAGGCAGAAGCTCTACAGAAAGAATACTTCATGACCACGTAATTAAAGACTGCATCATAATGTATAAAAACAACAAGGCTGATTTAAGGTTACCATGGGGTCCGTGTTAATTTGGCTGTTTCCCAACTAACTCTTTTCCCCCAATCCAAGTTTCTGGTTCAAATATAAGTAATTAATAGCACAGTTTCAATAGTAAGTTTCTTTAATACTTTACACTTGCATCTGTTTTAATAGCTGCATTTCTCTGCAGCAGGTCTCCAACGTGGTATACTCTTTTGTATATTTAATATAGCTAATTATGCAGCATGTAGTTCTGACCTTAATTGACAGTGGCATATACAGGAGAGCTAGTAGATTCTTAAGGTCTTGCATCTATTAGGAGACCATTGTCATTTTTAATGTTCAGGTCTCTTGAAACGGTAACGCTGTCTTTCATTCCATCCCCACAAAAATAAATTTATCACAGAAAGAAATCAACTGGGAGCAGGTGGTATTAAGGAAAGCAAATTACATTTTCTGCTTCATTGGACTGCCACTTTCCCCACATATCGGGGGGAGGGGAGGAAGCAATCCCAGAATGCATGTGACAGACCAAAAGAACTATTGGAAAAGTAGTCAGAGTTCACATTTTCACAAGGAAACTCACTTCCCTAAGAACAGGCCCCTAAAATCACTTGTAAAAAAAACCCAAATTTTTAAAATTGAGCAATTAAGCTTCATTGTTTTAGACAGCACCATAGACTGAATGTAATATTTACTTTGCTGCTCTTCTCATAGACAGATTTCTGAGACCTTGCTGCAGTGGCCATTGTCATGATAAAGACTGAGTCACTTTCTATCCCTGAAAGATGAAATCAGACTAAGGAAACAGTATTATCCCTAAAGATAATCTCTCTGCTTCATTGCAAAGATTTCCCAGAGCTCCCTTTCTGCCTGATTCCTGCTACAGATGTAAAGAAACAGCTCAGCTTTTACCAAACAGTTGTCATACAGGAGTATTGGCTGTGATGTCCATACCAAGTCATAGGAGAATTTCTCAAGAGTTGCAGAATCTAGAGTTTATCTGGGTGCTGGGGCGGAGTCTCTCACTGAACGCTTGTGAAAGCTGACAGTTTGACAGCAGCGGGGACCTCTGTTTCACCACAGCACTACTGCCAGCACAGCAAGTTTCCCCCACGCTGCCCTGCCAAGCCCAAGCCCATCCAGTTCTTGGCCTCACTGCTGAGACTGTCAGCAGAAGCGCCAGTTGTGATACAGATTCAGAGGTCAGCTGTTTCAGTCCAGTTCCTAGTAAACATTTCACATACGCCAGTGCACACTTATCCAGTTGTCACGACTAATCAGGCCTAGCCACAGAAGCCAAATCCAGTGATTTATTAGAGAGCTATCCGTGGCATTTGGGTTGTGAGTTGTGACTCATTTTGGACAAGATTCAATTCTGCCCCAAGGCAACTTTGCACTGGCATAGCTGGCACAGAAGCTGTAAGGCCCCCTCCCCAGGGAATAGGTCTGGTGCATGAAGGTTTTGTGCTAGACAGAGCCCGCTGCACCAGTGCGCCAGCTTTGCACCATTCCCACAGAAACCCTCAGCGCAGAAGTATTCTTGTGCAGACTGGGGGGCGGGGAAGTGACAGCCTGGCAATTCCCATCTACCGCAAGCCCTGTAAGGATGCCAGCAGGGAGCACAAGTTTAGACCTGCCCTGCAGCTGCTCTAATCTCTGCCAGGGTATCAGACTGGCCCGCTGCGGCCTATGATTATAGCAAAGTAAAATATGGACTCTCCTCAGTCCCTGCACCAAAGTTTGACAGATTAGTTTGAGACCTCTTCATCAGCACTCAGTTCATCTACTTTGATTTCTTACAGTTGTAGAGGCACAGAATGACAGCAGCAAAGCAGTGACCGTGATCCTGCTCACATGCAGGCAGTCTCTGCTTGTGCTGACCAATGAAGAAAGGTTAAAAGAACTGGGCATGTTTAGTCTAGAAAGGAGAAGGCCGAGGGGAGACATGATAACAGTCTTGAGGTATGGAAAAGGTTTTTATAAAGAGGCCAGTGATCAATTGTTCTCCATGTCCACTGAAGGCAGAACAAGTAGTAACTGACTTAGTTTCCTGCAAGAGAGCTTTAGATTAGATATTGGGGGGGAGGGGGGAAGAGGGGAGTTGAACTATAGAGATCGTTAAGCAGCAGAACAGGTTACTTACGGAGGCTGTAGAATCCCCGTCATTGGAGGTTAGACAAATACTTGGTGGGGATAGTCTTAGTATATTTACACCTGCATCAGCGTGGGAGGCTGGACTAGATCAGTGGTTTTCAACCTTTTTTTCTGGTGACCCATCTGAAGAAAATTGTTAATGCCTGCAACCCAGCGTCGCTGGGGATGCGGGGTTTGGGAGGAACTCAGGCTGGGGCTGGGAATGAGGGATTCAGGAGAGGGCTCTGGGCTGGGGCCAGGGATGAGGGGTTTGCGGGGCTAGGGTACATGAGGGGGTCAGGGCTCTGGGCTGGGGGTGCAGGCTCTGGGGTGGGGCTGATGGGTTTGGGGTGCAGGAAAGGGCTCCAGGTTTTGGGGAGGTTCAGGGCTGGAGCAGGGGATTGGGGCACAGGCTTACCTTGGGTGGCTCCCAGTCAGCAGCGCAGCTGGGGTGCTAAGGCACCCCAGAAGCAGCCAGCAGCAGGTCCGTCTTCTAGGAAGAGGTGCACAAGCAGCTCCACGTAGCTCTCACCCACAGGCGCCGACCCCCCCCCCAGCTCCCATTGGCTGGTTCCTGGCCAATGGGAATGCAGAGCTGGTGTTCGGGGTGGGGACAGCGGATGGAGCCCCGTGGCCCCCCTGCCTAGGTGCCGGACCTGCTGCTGGCCGCTTCCGGGGTGCAGCGCGGTGTCAGAACAGGTAGGAACTAGCCTGCCTTAGCCCGGCAGCACCGTCAATGGGACTTTTAACGGCTTGGTCGGTGGTGTGAACCAGAGCCACTGCGACCCAGTGCCTTACATTCCGCAACCCACCATGGGGTCACAACCCGCAGTTTGAAAACCTCTGGACTAGATGAACTTAGGGCCCCTTCCAGCCCTGCATTTCTACGATTTTATGATCCTATGTGAACTACATTGTGTGGGCAAAGAGTGGCAAGCCTGGGGTAATCCAAGGATGAAGTAAACTCCAAACCCCAGTCTGGGTGAGTCATCTCCTAACCTTCGGGGAACAGTCGAGATCTCTCTCCCCCAACTGGATTGCCCACAAGGTTTTAGGAGTGGTATCTTTGTACAGGCGTCTCTGCAATTATGCTTGCTGCAAAGGAGGGGTGGTGAGAGAAGGAGAAGAAACAAATGACTAAACCTCAAGCAGCAGCGTTTGGGCTCAGCATGCTTTGCTAATGCACCACCTGATCAAAAGCACATTCCCCCCCGCCCCCACCCTCGCTGTGAGTGACCAGTTTTATTAATGTCTAACGATAATGTGGAATGACTGTGGGAGGAAAAATGTTTAAAATAATAAAAAGAAACCCTATAGATGAGAGAGATTGATTTTAATAAATACTGGAGAAGACTTCCCCCCCACGCCCCTCTCTTCAGAGACTAACAGGCAAGGAGTCTGCAGCATCAGTCTTACCAGCAGGAGGCTGGTGATAGGTTGAGCAGCGTGGCTGACAGGACTGAAATCAAATCTCAAAGAGCAGTAATATAATGCAGAACGTCTAATATTGCAGATTATGTGCGGGAGACCAACCGCACAGGGGTAGTACAAATATCATTACACACAGGAAAAAAACCACAAACTAATCAGAATGACAGTTCTGCTAAAAATCAACAGGGATGCAGATGTCAGGTTCATGACTTATTGCATTGTGAAAGGAACTATCACTGGCAACTGGACTGTATTACACTGTATCTGTCTCTAGTGTGGCTGATGCCCAGAGGGCTATACAAGTGCTAGAATCTTAAGATCACGCCCCCACGCACACCCAAGAGAGAAAGACCGTGCTCAGTACAGCATGGTCTCTTCATGGTACTGTATTCTGTGCGCCTTGTAGTTTCTTCTGAGCACATACCCATTTAAGGGTTAATATGAGCAGCAGTGCCATTCTCAGGATAATTACTGGCTTAAGTACCAAAGTTGTAGCACCTTAAACTGAGAATCACACTGCCCAAACACTTTTGCTTATAGGATGAAAAATTTGCATTTGTGTATAAAATGTTACAAGCTGTTTCTCTGCAGCACGTTGTGTCAGTTATTTTCTCACATGAGTCTTCAAAAGCCATCCTCCCCAGACACCTCACTCTTCTGGAGGGCATTAAAACAACCCAATAAAAGGGTTCTGGAGCCTTACTAGGGAGCACTCTTACTTGAATTCTTATCAAAATTTGGCAGCAGCTCCTTTATCAAGCATACTTCCTGTTTGTGAGCTAGAGGTTGAAGACTATCCCTAGTTTTGTATCTGACAGCATCTGACAGCCCTCCCAGGCTTCAAAGGATTTTTCAGCCAATTGCATGTTGCCTAGATGAGCTCCAGCATGTGCAAAACAGATTGATAAGAGGGAGAAAAAAAAATTACCAGGGGCCTGGCCTCCCCTCAATAGGAACTATTCTGAATGGATCAGAACCGGCTATAATCCAGGTATGGCTGACATTGAAATTCAGTAAAAACAACGAGGAGTCCTTGTGGCACATTAGAGACTAAAATTTATTTGGGCATAAGCTTTCGTGGGATAAAACCTACTTCGCCAGAGGCATGGAGTGGAAAATACAGTAGAGAGGTATAAATACACAGCATATGAAAAGATGGGAATTGCCTACCAACTTAATTGAATTGGCTCGTTAGCACTGACCCCCCCCAACCCCACTTGGTGAGGCAACTCCCATCTTTTCATATGCTGTGTATTTATACCACACTACTGTATTTTCCACTCCATGCATCTGATGAAGTGGGTTTTAGCCCATGAAAGCTTATGCCCCCAAAAATTTGTTCGTCTCTAAGGTGCCATAAGGACTCCTCATTGTTTTTGCTGATACAGACCAATGCAGCTACCACTCCGAAAGCTGAAATTCAGTGGCATTCTAACTGATCATGGAACTATTGTCCTGCATACATGACACAATTATATATTCTTTCATATGAACTGCAATTTTACCAATACCGCATTGGTGTAGGTATTTACCGTTTCTGAAGTATCTAATCCAATAGGTATATTGAGTATACAGAACTGTAGATACTAAGACTTAAAATACTAGACCACTATAATGAAGAGTTCCTTGGTACACACAGATAAGTCAGGTATTTGGGCTTTCTGACCCTGAGTACCATTTCCATATACTAATAAAAAATTGATGGTGCCTCATTATCCATTCCCCTCTCCTCAGCCCACGTGCTTGCCTCTCCCACATCACAGCCGTCACTTCTGATTCTCCAGTCCTGCCCATCATCTTCATGGTCATTCTCCAGACATCTCTAGAGGGAACTCTTCCAGTCTCTACAAGAAGGCAGATGTGTTCTGTAATTCTCAGGAGCTCGTCAGGGATCATGTCTCTTCACTCTCAGTCAGGAAATCGACATGCTGCTTATTCCCACCCATGAGAGCAATTGATGAAAAGAAAGATTTCTACTGCTCTGTATGCCTTTAAGTCCTGCCAAGCACTGCACTAGATTTCTCAGAAGCATGCTTCTTCTGTGAGACTTCAGTCACACAACCATGTAAGGGCCAACTGGCCAGTTGTTCCATAATCAGCACAATAGTTCATTCCTGGCATTTTTTTTTTTAAACCAAAAAGGCTTATGCATTCTATGTTTGAATTAGGAGAAAAGCTATAATGGGGAATTAGGTGTATCTAATTATCAGTATACTATAGAACTTAGCTTTTACATTGCCATTACCTTCTTTGTGTTATAAAATAGAACAATACAGAATAAGAGCTTCTTTATTAATGCCTAATAGCATGGTAATTTAAAATATTCAAGTTTCTTTAATAAGGTACTGTAGGAAATGTTACCTAATTTGACAAGATTAATTATACAATTAATTTGAGACTGCTCTCAATTAAATTAGTAAAAATTCTTAAGAATACAGGAACCTAACTGAAGTGAGATACCTATTAAAACAGGATATTAATTAGACAGATGAAATAATGCATTTTTGTTAATATAAAGGGCATTCAAGACTTGGTAAAGATGTATTATTTCATTACTTTAATAAAATAGAGCTAGTCCAGGCACAAAATTATTTAGGAGAATCACTCAGAACATAGAACTGAGTACTGACTCTCCAACAAAGTCTAACAGGGCCTGATTCTGATCTCACACCAGCGTAGCTCCTGCTGCTGGTGGAATTACTCCTGTTTTTCATCTCAGTGCCAGATTACATCCGGGCCAAGAGCGTAGCAGGTGTCTTGATGCATAAGACATGCTATTCACTCATTTTTATGAAACAGGGCAGAAACAAAATTTCAGAACCACTATAGAACTTCTGTGTTCATAACAACAGACTCCCAGCTGCGATAAGCAGGGCTCTGCTACACAGTTTACTAACTGGATCAGGGGGAAAAGGATGAGAGAAAGTTATCTGGATGCCAAGAGTTCAACTAGGTACGCATGGGTGGGGTAGGGAGGAGGACACAGGGAGCCTTCCCCAGCAGAGGCATTTCAGCACAGAGAATGCAGGCGCTAGCCTTCCCGAGGGGGCAAGGCCACAGCCCCCTCTTTCCTGAACACTGGAGTGGAATGCACACTCTGCATCAAGAAGAGTGGTAGTACCACCACGGCAGGACAGGCTGCTCTAGGGCAATTCTGGCTCACGCGGTCAGAGCTCCAGAGGAATTCTGGCTACTACACCCCTGCCAATCCTCACCATACAACCACAGCCCAGCCTCAAACATTTAGTCAAGATTTGTCACATGAGCAGGAAGACAAAATTCTTAAGCTTCTTGACCTCAGGATTCTTCTCATTTTTCAAGCCTGTTGTTGGCACTAAATAATTCTATTTGACATACTAGCTGGTTTAAAACAGGTGAGGTCACAAAGCCCAGTATGGATGTCAGAGTTAAAAAAAGAGAAGCGATAGTGAGGAAACCACCAAAGAGGTGACCAAACTCCTATTGCCCAATAGAGAACTAGAGCTGAGCAAATATCAAAACAATTCCATGACTATTCATTTGTTTTTAAAGGAATCCATTTCTGTCCATTTCAGTCCCTATGACCCCCCATCACTGTACCATCTGAGTGCCTCCCCATCTTTCATGTATTAATCCTCACAACCACCCTGTGACAGAGGGCAGTACTATTGTGCCCATTTTACTGATGAGGAACTAAGGCCCAGAAAGGCTCAGGGCTAGATTCACAATGGGACTTACAACACTGAGCTTAACACCTAACTTTAGGTGCCCTGCTTCCCAGTGGAATCCTTAGCCCTGAACTAGGTCCCTAGACTCCCTCTACAATGCATGGGGAGAGTTAGCTGCCTAAAAAAGGGATACTCAAAAGCCAGCATATTGAGTGATGAGCTGCTTAAACTAGCCACTAGGAAATGCAGAGGAAAGGGGTGGGGCCTAATGCCCAAGTAGAATTAGTCACCTAGTCCAGGCAGGAGGGAGGTGGTTCCCTCCTGTTGCGATTCACAGCTGAGAGACCTCTCCTGGAGTTACGTACCTAAGCCAGAACAGCCCACCCTCCCACTCCTACATAGTGTGGGGGTAGTTCCCCTCTCCCCTTCACACTCTATAGGCCAGTGGTTAGAGCACTCACCCCGGATGTGGGAGACCCAGCTTCACTCTACCTGATTTGGAGAAGAGACTTGGGAGCTCAAGTCTCCCACTTCTCACTCGAGTGTCCTAATCACTGGGGTATATTCCAGGGTGGGTCTTTCTCAAGGTCTCTTGTTGAAGCTGTTCCACTTTAAATATTTTATACAAAGTCATTGGGCCAGAGAGAGAGAAAATGACTATAACCTGCTGATTAGGGCACTCATCTGGGAGACCCAGGTTCCAGTCCCTGCTCCAATATTTCTTACAGAGTGGAACAGGTTCAGCAGAAGAGATCCACCCCAAAATACCCTATATCCCAGTGGTTAGGGATCTTGCCAAGGACAGAAGAGAGAGACCTGGGTTTGTGTCCCTGCTCCACCTCAGGCAAAATGAAGCTGCAGGAGTGATAGCATGAGACTACTACTTCAGCTTTACACATAGGTAGAAATGTATGCACTTAGGGTTCTTAGCCAATGGATTCCTAGGCACCTACATGGTTAGTTAGCAGCTGGGGGGGGGCAGATTCTGAAGTTTGGCACCCACATTCCTTTGTGGTTTCAGCCCTAAGTGACTGTCACAAAGGAAATCTGTGGTGGAGCAAGATCTTGAACACAGGTCCTTTAAGTCCTATGCTAGTGTAACCCACACACTTTCTGGGTGCAGTGTTCTGTCCCATCTAGTGGCACCAAGACCACTTCAAGAAAAGGATAAAATGAGTCTGCTCTACAACCTTAGCTAACAGCCAGCTGGCTTTTAGCTCATGTGGTAGAAGCTCATGCACTAAGCTCCAGAGGTCCCAGGGTTTGTCAGTGTTACACTAGCACTCCATCCACTGGATCATCTTTCCTCTCCCTTTAGCCCACTTCACATTTCCTTGGTGTGCACATTCTAAAAAAAAAAAAAAAATCATTCACACAGTTATTAGGAAAAACTGACAAAGTGTTTTTTGAAGTAGCACACATAATCATGAAAACCTGATCATAAGTTTCCACACCAACTATCTGTGGAATGTTTCAGTGTAGGCCCATCCCACCTGGGAACAAAAACACTACCATATGGCTAATATGACCAATCACAGTTAAGAAACCAGATCAACATTTCAAACAATTTGCAAGCAAAATAAAGTGCCAGCAAGATATTCTTCAAATAAGTTAACAAAACAAATACAGACAGACAACAATGTTCAAAGAGTAGAAACTCTAAATTCATAAAATAATTTAGACATGAATTCATGACTTAGCTTTATTTAGACATCATGAGTTTGAAGTTTAAATGCAACTCAGGTGATATTGATTTGTACCTGAGGGCAGACCAGTACCTATGTGCCAATTATCTAATATGACTCAGATAAAAACAAGAGCGTAAGGATGTTGCAGATCATTTCCTTAAGTTAATGTTTATGAACCAGAAAGACGTTAGTTTAGCTACGTGTACTAGACTTAAATCACACTGCAGAATTTAAAGAAGTTTCAAACCCTAGGATTAAGCAGCTCTCAAGTTCCAAGGTGCCATGTCTACTTACAACTTTCACTTGCAGCTGTGTGGACATAATGTGCCTTCTCTGAAGCACTTTTTTGAATTAGCAGAAACATCCAGAGTTTTATGATCTTAAAATGAAGCCTACCAATACAGCTGTCCAAATTAAATCATTTTGATGCCTGAGAGAAGGAAAGGAAAGGAAAGGAAAGGAAAGGAAAGGAACCAGTAGTTCTGAAGAAACTGATATGGGGTGAGGGGAGAGGCTATGGAAGGATAAAATGAACTGAGTGGGTGTGTGTTGGGGGGGGTAATAATCTGTGTGATTTGAACACTTCAAACAATGGAGTTTTCATTTTCAAAAGAAAAGTGAAATGTGTTCGGTTACTAACTAACTAAGCAATTACTGCTACTTTGTTATTCAATAGATACTCTATCCTTACAGTCTCAGCCTTTTTAATATGATGTATTAGTGAGTACAGCAAAGATGAGAGGGGCAAGCATTTGTTTGTACAACATGTTAGCAATTCCCATTCCTGTTAGGTCTGCAGGTGCAACTGTTAGTTGCACACAGAATTTGCAGACCAGCCCTATATTCTTAATTAGTAGTCAGCAAACTATCACTTTGCTCCGACTGAAGGAAACCTTGAGTCTCTAGTAGTGACTGAGTACAGGATGGGAAACTACCTTTTCAGACCAAGTATTCTGCTGTATCAGAATAAAGGGCAGAATAAATAGGCCCTGTCAAGGCTGACAGGTTCAACATTCCATCTACAAAGTATAGTACCCAGATTTCCCCCTCTCCTCACACCTCAAACCAGCCTTCCAAAACCACAAGCATCGACCCTCCAGTCCTGCTCCAGGCCAGTCTTCTCCCCACATTGAAAAAGTCACATGCTAACAAGGACCACCTTCACCACAAACCCAGGACTTTGGGTTTCTCCATATGCATGAGCCAAGTACTCTGTTCTTGTGAGCAGCAAGTGGATTGGTGTATATTTTAATCCCTGTCTGCTTTGAAAGAGCAAAGCAGAAAAGAAAGTTTGACTCTCTGCATGGTGACACATGCACCAAAAGGTTTATTTTAATATTACCAATGTTGACAAAGTCCTTTTCATTCCTCTTGTAATCTTTGTTCCTCCAACAATGCAGATTACTCCCTCTTCCATTTGGGTAATTACCATCACACACAATGGAAGAGTTGGGCCCAAACCAAAACCTCAGATCCAAGCAGCCTCAGACTTTGCAGCTGGGCCCCAGCTTCATCATAGGTCCAAACAGCTCTGACTTTGGGAAAATTTGGATCAAGATCTCCACTCTGTAGCTCAGGCCAGTCTAATGTCACTGCTTATCAGTTCCAAATGATTAAGCATGGGGGGAAAAAAAAGTGTGTCCAGCAACTAAAGTGCACCAAATCTCCCCAACCACAGTATGCATACTTGATTCATTTAGTGCACAATTTTACACAGGCAAAAAATCCTGCTGCGAGTGGATTTCTGAATTTACTGTATCATTGTGTTTCTCAAACAGAAGCATTGCCTGCAGAGAGCAGCTCAATTGGGAATGACAATACATTGCCAGCCAATCAGTACAGCAGAGTGCCGTGATGTAATTTGGAAGCAATATGGAAACAGGGCTTCTGGGAAAGACATTCAAGAGAGCTGCACTCATTAGTTCAAGAGGCAAAGCACCAATCAATGGGCATCTACACACCAGTGTTCTGTCCATAGTTTCTCTTTTAATGAGGCTCTCTGATCAAGGCTATCAAGTCGGACAGTCACAAGCACTGAACCCTTTTATCAGACCCTCTTGATCATTATGAATTATTTTCTATTATACAGTATGCTAATTCTTAGGCTAGAAAATAATAAAATGCACTCAATTGATTAAGCTGTTTGTAGGAGTCTAACATTATGGCATCATCATATGAAGTATCCATGAACACTGAATTATTTTAGATAGTTAAAGCAATCAGAAATTTTATTCAAATTTGTTAAGCTTGCTGCATTATTTAGCCAGCACAATTGAGAACTACAGAAACAAAGAGCCCCCCATGAGTTGAATTCTGAAGCAAAGCAATTGTAAGGAATGAGATTCTGACATTTCCAAGTAGGCTAGAATAAGGGGTGACTGACTGGCTTCAGGGTGGGGGGAGTATACATTAAGTAGAGCTGTCCAAGTTTATCTAAAAGCAGAATGCAGTGGTACCTGGTCTGGATCCAGAAAGGGAAATTCTCACACACCAATCAGAGCGGGAGCCACAAGGGGGCTTAGGCATTCCAACACAGAGCATCACAGTGCCAAACTTTAAAGGGGGAGAAGAAAAAAAAAAAAAGAGTCAGGAACAATGCTGCAATTCACAAAGTCAAGTTAAGTGCCCTAAACAACAAATGGGGAGAGAGAAGTGCCTAAGAACTTGATCCACAAAAGCCAGCACCTTAGGCAGGCAGCTGTGCAACCGAACCAATGGGAGACACTGAGGAGAGGGATGTGTGCTAAGCATCCTCTTCAGTTTTTCCACATGCTCCCCTCCCCCCCCCCCAGCCCCACATCTCAGCAGATGGATGGACATGCGTCCACTAAACTGCGGCAAGGAGTTGGAGGATGACAAAGAAGTTGGGAATAGCCTCTCATAGGGCCCTCTTTTTGTTAAAAGTACAGTTACTACAGCACCAGGGCAGTGGTCAGGCCCACACAGAGAAATTCTTGCCTCAGGGAGCTTTGTCAGTCACTTTTACATCTGGTCACTGAAAACAACTGTGCCATGCGCTGTTGTACAGTACAAACTGTACCTGTTGTCATGGTAGTTAAGTCATTACATTATTGAAAAAATCAAACAGCAAGTGACCTAGTATTTCTGTATTTTGACCACAGAAAGAACGTGGGGAGGGGGAGAGAGAGAAACAGACATATTATAAATTGCCCCAGAGAAGCAGTTTGGTTATGTAGTAACAGTAAGTATCACTTCTCTGATTTGTCTTGGAATCTGAACAGTTTTGGGTTGGCTTGTAACATGTAACACTAAGTGAGATGTGTAAGTATCACTTAGAATATTCCTTGTTGCTTTCCAGGTATGAGTCATGTCACTCAATGCAATCATTGGTAATGATATAAGAGCATTTTAGAGCATGACTTTTATTATGCAGGTCATGAAATTTTCTATAGTGTACAGCCTGCCTTTGACCTTGCCTTGTCTTCTGTAGCCTCTTAAGCAACTAGCTCACTCATGGCCGATGCCCTCCAGGAACTTGCTAATTACCAGAATGTTAGAGTGGCCCCTCTGTTCTGGGTCGGGGAGTCTCTGGCTGTTGGGAAGTGAAGTAAATAGGATTTATTCTCTCAAGAGAGCCAACTTTACCCCCACCAAAACCAGGAATGCCCTCTTTTCCTCTGAGCAACTCTTCTGCTGTAAAGTACCTGGGCCTGCTGTGGGTCCTTGCACACCCCCAGAACTAGATTAATTCTTAATACTCTGGGGGTTAACATCTTTTCAGATCAAGGGTATTTACAATCTTTTAGCACTCCATAAATTCTGCTGCACATTGAGGTAGCAAATATAATTTCATTATCAATAAGTTCATATAATGAGACAATATCCCAGGTATTCTACTGGGAAATGAGAACGCACATTTCCTTGGTAGCAATTTTGTGCATATTGGTCTCACAATTTAAACCAATTTCTTCCCAGGATGTTTTTTAAGAGACAAATACACTTATGAAACAGTTGTTCCAGTCTGTGGCAAAATTTACACCCGTTTTAAGGCCTTTCCAAAAGACTTTGGAGTGATAATACTTTGTTTCAACATTCATACTGTAGCATTAAGAGCACACAAGACCCATATTCTGCATGTTCTACTCAAAACCAAAATGCAGATCTCAACATACACAGATTTCAGAGACGAAGACTTAGGCCATACGTCACTTGAAGTTGTCTGGATAAAGCAGTTAAGCTTATTCTTAACATTTACCCATTAATTTCAACAGGATGTACACATGCCCTTATGTGCTTTGGGGAACAGGGATATAAATTCTTTTGGACGAGATCATCAGTTCAAGTCAAGCTCTAGTTCACACAGCCAAAGAGGAGAAAGGAAAGAAAATAGCTTCAGAATCCCAGAACACCTCCATGATCCTAGATCTGTCAGAGATTAACTGGTTCCTGCCTAATTTAGAATAGCCTCAGTTAAATTCTATGCTGTGGCTGGAGTGCCCCATCTTTGGGTAACTCCCAGCTGTACCAGGCACATTGGCTTCCCCCCCCCACCCCCAATAAAACCACCTGTGACTGGAGATGGGGGAATGGCATAGGAGTTGCCAGTCTGGTGGCTCTATGCCACCTAAGCATTTCTCCTACACATGGAGAAGCCTCCATAAAATCAATACCACCTGCTTTAAGGCTGTTTTGCAGTGCCAGAGTGGCACAACCCAGCCCTAATAGGGCTGTGGGGGTGGCCACACAATTCTCCCCTGACTAAATCAAAGGCACCATTACCGAACCACGGAGTGGTCTCCACAATCCTTGCTTTCCTGTAAGACTCTGGCACCATGATAAAAGCAGCAACATATTGAATTTCTTGGGACGTTCTAATTGTCCTGCTGCCAAAAGTCTGCCCAATTTTTTTTGTAACCATTACAAACCTAAACAAGCACTTTTTATTAAATTTCTTACTCAGTACTATGCAGCCCCCTCCTCCCCCAACCCTCTTTCACATATACCAGCACAGCCTCTGACCCAGGAGGTGATCTGCCCAAATTGATATTGCCTAAAACAGCATTAACTGAGAAACTTCCACACTGTAAGACAGGGGTTCTCAGACTTTTGTACTGGTGACCCCTTTCACACAGCAAGCCTCTGAGTGCAACCCCTGTTATACATTAAACACACTTTTTAATATATTTAACACCATTATAAATGCTGGAGGCAAAGCAGGGTTTGGGGTGGAGGCTGACGGCTCGTGACCCCCCGAGGGGTCCCAACCCCCAGTTTGAGAACCTCTGCTGTAAGAGATTCATTCTGGGATATTTATACCACCTGCAGCTGTGGGAAAGAACGTCCTTTACTTATACTGCAGCAGCACACAGCTCTATTGTATTTTGGTTGGGGTTGCATTTGCTTTTAACTGAGTTGCAACTGCCCAGTTAAAAGTGCAGATGTGCAGACTGTAGGGGTTTCTGGGGCTCAGATGTGCTTTCAAATACACTGCTGAAATCAGCAATGAGACTACAACCCACCTACCCCTCTCCCAGAGTTGTTATAAACAGATCTAGAGAACCTCACTAAAGTTATAAAAAGAAAAGGAGTACTTGTGGCACCTTAGAGACTAACCAATTTATTTGAGCATGAGCTTTCGTGAGCTACCGCTCACTTCATCGGATGCATAAAGTGGAAAATACAGTGAGGAGGTTTTTATAAACACCGATTTTTTCATGGTCTGTGTGTATCACTTCAAAAGGTTTTCTCTCCCCCCACCCCACTGTCCTGCTGGTAATAGCTTATCTTAAGTGATCACTCTCCTTACAATGTGTATGATAATCAAGGTGGGCCATTTCCAGTGGTTAACAAGAACATCTGAGGAACGGGGGTGGGGGGGGGGGTAGGAAAAAACAAGGGGAAATAGGTTACTTTGTATAATGACTCGACCACTCCCAGTCTCTATTCAAGCCTAAGTTAATTGTATCCAATTTGCAAATTAATTCCAATTCAGCAGTCTCTCCTTGGAGTCTGTTCATGAAGCATTTTTGTTGAAGAATAGTCACTTTCAGGTCAGAAATCGAGTGACCAGAGAGACTGAAGTGTTCTCCGACTGGTTTATGAATGTTATAATTCTTGACATCTGATTTGTGTCCATTTATTCTTTTACGTAGAGACTGTCCAGTTTGACCATGGCAGGGGGCATTGCTGGCACATATCACATTGGTCGATGTGCAGGTGAACGAGCCTCTGATAGTGTGGCTGATGTGATTAGGCCCTGTGATGGTGTCCCCCGAATAGATATGTGGACACAGTTGGCAATGGGCTTTGTTGCAAGGATAGGTTCCTGGGTTAGTGGTTCTGTTGTGTGGTGTGTGGTTGCTGGTGAGTATTTGCTTCAGGTTGGGTGGCTGTCTGTAGGCAAGGACTGGCCTGTCTCCCAAGATCTGTGAGAGTGATGGGTTGTCCTTCAGGATAGGTTGTAGATCCTTGATAATGCGTTGGAGAGGTTTTAGTTGGGGGCTGAAGGTGACGGCTAGTGGCATTCTGTTATTTTCTTTGTTGGGCCTATCCTGTAGTAGGTGACTTCTGGGTACTCTTCTGGCTCTGTCAATCTGTTTCTTCACTTCAGCAGGTAGGTATTGTAGTTGTAAGAATGCTTGATAGAGATCTTGTAGGTGTTTGTCTCTGTCTGAGGGGTTGGAGCAAATGCGGTTGTATCGTAGAGCTTGGCTGTAGACAATGGATCATGTGGTGTGGTCTCGGTGAAAGCTGGAGGCATGTAGGTAGGAATAGCGGTCAGTAGGTTTCCGGTATAGGGTGGTGTTTATGTGACTATCGCTTATTAGCACTGTAGTGTCCAGGAAGTGGATCTCTTGTGAGGACTGGTCCCGGTTGAGGTTGATGGTGGGATGTATGAACCTATGAGCCCAAGGCAGCTCCCACGGCAGTACTATCAGAACTCAGATTGGGTTGTTAGCTACTCTGTCCTTATATTTGGGCTGACAAGAGGTGGAGCTAAAATAAAGTTCCACCTACAGTCCGAGTCCACCCCTTATAGAGACTGGGCTATAAAGAGGGTGATGGGAAGTTGTAAAAGGCTGGTAGGTAATTTCAGTTATAAAGGTGAGAAATGCCTAGAGTTCAATAGACTTGGGAGCCTAAGACTATCTATAGGAAACAATTATATAAAGAAATAGCTTGAGTGTCGTTTTTGTTTATTATTTTAACCGCTACAGCTCTGGGGGCAATTCTACAGAGAAGAATCTTTCCCAAGAAATGCATTTTGACCATTTGTTTCCCCCTAATCCAGAGCATCACTACTGGGGTGTGTGCATGCACCTTAAAATGTTATATCTTACTATAAGGAGTAAAGTCCCCAACTTAGTAAAACAAGCTCACTCTTTGCAATATTGTCTGAGCAGTAGAGATGGCTGGTCCCAGATATGTATAGCTTTACTTGGAAATTCACATCTAAAGCAGGTTTGATTTCCTTTCCCTGCCCAAAAAATATAAACTGCAATGTAAGAATCAATCCAGCACACTCCCTATCACAGAGCTGGTGGCTGATCAATCCTCTCATTGGAGAAATGCCTGTAAAGGTACCATGGCCAATCTCCATGCATAATTTGGCCAGCCAAAAGTCCACTACTCAGACACTAACATACCATATGACCACTGTAATTTTTATTGACTTACTGAGTCCTATCGGTGTGTTTGACACTGCTCTAAACAGAGAGGGCATAATCCCTTCCCTACAGAGTTTCTATAGTTTCAGGGACCTCCTTTCATAGGCCAGGAGGGAATCTTCTGTATAGTTCATTATGTTTGGCTCTCCTTGGTGCCTTCTGGATTTATCCTTGTGACAGAAAGTTAGAACATTTTGCAGGATGAGATGATCCAGAAATTCTATAGAATATGTAGCTCAAAAGCTTGCCATGCAGATACATTCCTTTCACCCAAGGAATTGGAGATGTGAAAAGCCTTGAGCCTTAACATAACATAAGAAGAGGACATGCCACTACATTTTGCAAACAAATGAGTTTGGTTAACAAAATATTGGGTCTCAGACCAGTGTGATTTTTCCATCAAGGAGAATTCCACGTTTGGTAAAATAAATTAAATATTTTTGTGGGAGGTTGATTTTAAAAGAGATAATGGTAGCTGTTTAGAGCTGCTCTGAGGTTCCATGTGTTAGGGAGAGTCCCTGGGGGAAGAGGGCAGCAACTGATTTATGGGCAGAGTACAGGTGAGACAGTCAAAGCTGCACAATAAATGTATCACATAACTCCACAGTAAAGCATAATAAATTTCCACCCTCTATGTGGAGAGATTTAAACATAGCTATCTAAGGAGATACACAGAAATATAGTACTAGTTAGATAGGAAGGCTTTATAGCATTTTAAAAAGCCTCCTATTCGGGAAGTCCATAATAATTGCTTGTTTAAATGCAAACTTTAAGGTTAAAAAGGAATATTTGTCATCATAGCTTTCGCTGCTACCAGCCACCGCTGTTATTTTGTTGGTGAACATTCTATTACCGTGAATAAAGGGAGGAACAGGGAGCAGTTATGGATCAAGATACTGAAGACAGATCAAATTCAGTGTAATTTGTCAGTCAGATGTTAGAGAGATGTTGAAGACAGGAGCAGCAGGAGCATTATTATACAGAGGCATGACCGATAGTCACAGGTTGTGATAAAGTTTTAGTTAACTCAATAAGATGAGCAAAGCAGAAAGGGGACCCTCTTTATAATAGATTTTCTCTTACAAGTGAAATCTCTAATGGGTGTCAAACACCAAATGAAATATTATCTAAAATGGTGAGGTGCTGGAGACTATTTTTCCAAGTAACAAAGTCACCTTATCCTTGTGGATTTTATTTTCTTTCCCCCTCCCACCATTTGTCCTGTTTCCTTCTCCCTGACCCAGGCAGAATGATGCAGACAGCACCTTCCTCTGCCAGTCTGCATTAAGGAGGGGGATTCACCCCTGAGGGAAGGCAGGCAGAGTTTCTATTGCAGCCCTTAGTGGGAGTCCCCCTGGGGAATGGGAGCTTTGGTTTAAGCCACTGTTCCATTTGAGTCTTTGTGGCAGAAATTGCTGGATGTGAACACTGGCTGCCTTAGCTATGTACATTCACGGAAACATTTTGTGCTGCAGTGGCTGGCTAAGAGCAAAGGAGAGGTCACCATGACCGTTAGCTGTCATCAGGTGTATTTTCTGCCACAAGGGACAACTTTGTGCTTTTACAGACCCTGGTTCATTTTAGAGAAAGGAAAGTGAATATAGACAGGTTAACACCAAAGAAAGAGTCACTGTCAGAGGTGGGATTTGAATTGTGTAACTCCTGGCTACCCATCTCAGGCTTATTCCACTCCACCTTGACACCTCTTTTCATACCCAGGTGTAATGGGGTGCTCACCTCTTGAGCAGCTCCCAATGGCTGAGTGTAGTCTTTTTCTCACCTCAGCACCCTGTGCAGGCTTCCGGCCAACCTTGGTGAGTCTTCAGTGGCTTGACCCTCAAGCCAAGTCACAGAGTCTGAATGAAATTCTGGGATTTTAAGGAGCCCAATAACTATATCTATTTGCACTCAGTAGGATCTTCAGCTCCAGCTCCGATTCCTTGAAATTCAGCCCTTTGTTCAGGCTGCCAAATAAGGCCTGTCCCTTTCTTGGGGTTTACATCACTTTACCTCTGGCTGGTAGTGAAATCCACTATTCCAGGTTCCAACCTAGGGACCCTACGCACAGCAGCCACATACTGCTTGATTCAATCTTTCACTGTTAGTTCCCTAGGCCTCTTCATACCAGGCCCTTTTATCTCCAGCCCTACCCCAGGGCCAACATCCTTAGGGCCTTCTCCATATGCAATCTCAGTGCAAGTTCAGCCCACCATAAACTCCAGCTAATTGTTAAGTTCCTTTAGCTAGAGAGAGGACCCCACACCCTTCTTCTGCTCCCAGCTAGGAACTGACCTAGGAAGCCCCTGCATCTCCTGGGCCCTGATTGGCTACATCTGAGAGGCCTCTAGGCCAGCTTGGAGGACCCACCTTTGCTTCTCGTTTCCTGGCTCTTCACTGCTTTCCAGCAGAGGGTGTAGTAGGACCATGAGGCCTCCTGGAGCTGCAAAGGTCAGGTACACCCTGTCACAGTAATTTTTCCTGCTTATTCATGATTTGGAGAGTGGTACGTTAGGCAGTCAATAGCAATTATTCTTGGTGAAAAGAACACACAATACAAATTAGAGTAATATAGATTTCCACCATTAACGTTTAGTTACCCCATTAGATTTACACTGAGTACATAAAATTTAATAAATTGCTTTCACTAAAACCCATTAACTGACACTTAGAAATAGTGTTTTAATCCAAAGGAGTGCAGCATAACATTGCTGCAGCTAATAGGCATGTTGTAGCAGAGAAAACTCCACTTCTAAAACAAAGCGTAGCCATGGTGGCGTGTGTTTCTATAGTCTGAAGATGGGGGAACCGGATCCGCAGGTGGTATAAATTGGCATAGCTCACCAATTATAGTGCCACAGACATCCACTGAGCTACACCAATTTATACCAGCTGAGGACCTGACCCCAGAACGTAATACTGTGTTTCCTGACCCTTGGGAAACTGGCCCATTCCCTGGTGAAGCTAACCTGGACTGGAGAATGGCTAACTAACAGGTTTGGGGTCAGGCTATTAAGAATTACTGTGCCCGGGACGTGGAAGGATCTGTAGCTATGGGGAGGAAGAATTTGGTCCAGACTTGTGCTCCAGCCTGCCTCTCGCCTCCCGTGAATCCCTCTATCTCCTTCAGCTGGTCCTCTCAGGTTATGTCTACACTGCAGTCAGAGGTACCCACCCTAGCTTTGATCTAGTTAGCTTGAACAACAATAGCAGTGAAGCCGTGGCAGCGCAGAGGGCAGCGGACTGGGCTGTACAGTCCCACCTGGGCATGCTGCCATACTCCCATTTCTTCACTATACTTGTTTTCTGAGCTAGCAAATTCAAAGCTGGTTTAGGTTTGTCTACACATGCTGCAGTCAGAGCTATCATAGAATATCAGGGTTGGAAGGGACCTCAGGAGGTCATCTAGTCCAACCCCCTGCTCAAAGCAGGACCAATCCCCGACTAAATCATCCCAGCCAGGGCTTTGTCAAGCCTGACCTTAAAAATATCTAAGGAAGGAGATTCCACCACCTCCCTAGGTAACACGTTCCAGTGTTTCACCACCCTCCTAGTGAAAAAGTTTTTCCTAATATCCAACCTAAACCTCTCCCACTGCAACTTGAGACCATTACTCCTTGTTCTGTCATCAGCTACCACTGAGAACAGTCTAGCTTTGAGTGCAGTCAAGGCATACTCTTAATGAGAGCAGTGCCTTTTGGTTGCCAGGTTCTCGCTCAGTAAGCAGCGGAGGGGTTGACAATATATGCCTGCTAGGGAGGCCAACTGGTGGGGTGGATACTTCCTGAAATGGAACCCAAAGCAGCTCTCTGATGAAGAATAGGCCAGTGTCAGAGAACATGTAGGTGGAGAGGGAGAACGTATGGGGAGCTATTCAACTGACCAAGTGAGAGATAGGAAAGGCCTTGAAGGTCGGGGAGGGGTCATTTTAACAGGACAGAACTGTGCTAGGACACAGTACATCCCATGTGAAGGGAGGGGTTAGAGGCCTGAGGTGCCCATGGCATGTTCTGATTATATAACCCAGAACTCAACAAACCTCTTATCTGGTTGATGTGTCTTTTCCAGGTAAGATCTCCCTAGCCATTTCATGTCCCTTTTTGAAGAAAGAAGTATGAATCAACATATTTTTTGCCAGTTATGAAGTCCTAGTGTAGATGTGGGTTTCTCAGCTTTTTACACAGACCACCTTGTTTTCTTGCACAGTAGTGTTGGGGGAAACTCAAGGGTACCCTGGTCAAAATTCTGCAGCAAAACTGAGCAAATGGAGCAAAACTGAGGCACCTGGCACCGGCACCAGTCACTGTCAGAAGACAGGATACGGGGCTAGATGGACCACTAGTCTGACCCAGAATGGCTGTTCTTATTTACAGTAAATGTATATTATTTGTGTTGGCCCTTTCATAGGTGAAAACTTTTATACTAGCAAATTCACAATCAAAATGGCCAGAAATTACCTGTCTGTCCCCAGCTAATGATGGTAATACCATTAACATTTGCCACTTCATTTTTGACTCATGGAGCATCCTAAGAATGAACAGCTGATGATTAGCCCTAGTTTACAGGATAAGGATGCAAGAATTTTTTGCAGGTTAATAATATCCCATGTTTTTGAATGGGAAAGTTTAGCATTGTGTTAGGATTTTTAAAACTGCCATAAAAGCTTTCAAGGTAGACATTTATCTTTAAATCAGAAAATAGCTTCTTTCTTCTTAACCACCACCCCATAATTCTACAAGATGGAGTGTGCTGTTTATGTTTATTTAACAAACAGAAGCTATGGTGTAAGACCTGATATTGGTATTTGTATTAAAAATATAAAATAAACCAATCCAAACCTCTTGGGAAGAGAAATGTTTAGACACTGTTTTAACAAAGAAATCCCACACAAAATGTTGTGCTAAATTTTGTGCACCAGCACAGCATGTGCTTTCAGAAAGGAAGATGAGAGACTAGGGAATCAATAGATTCATTTTCCTATTTAAACAAAACTATTTTCTCAACAATAGCTAGAGAAGAAGGGGTAATGCCCTGTAATAATTTATGAATACTATATGCTGGCCTTGTTAGTGGGTTTTTACTGCATTACTATATTGGGTTAAAAATCAACGGAGCTGTTGGTAAAACAAGCAGTAAGAGGAAACACTGGGTCAAGAGAAGCCACCCCAATAGGTAGTTATAGGACAATGGCAGAGTCATTGGGTCTGAGGAAACTGGCTCAAACCTCTTATAGCATCTATAAAATTCTCTTGGAACAAACAGGGCCAAAGCTTGGGAAATGCAAAGAAATGCCGGCTGGATAAAATGGACTGTCTCTTTCCACGTGGGTGGTAGTTGTTGGGAGTTGTCATCAGGGGATGAGAAGTGCCTACAGATACGATACAGATGTGTATAGACTCAGTTGTTTTAAAATCCTTTTTCTTGACACTCTTTGTTCCTACTGTTAAAATTAAAAGAATATTTTGGTTTGAAGAAAGCGGTCTGGTGACTTTATTCACCACTGGTCACAGACTCACCAAGGGAAAAGCTGCAGGTGCCAAATCCAATTGAATCTTTTGGATAAGAACAGCTGATAGACTGGGCTTGGGCTACAGTATCCTGGGGAAGAATTGCATTTCCAGGATAGGTAAGGGCACAAGGGCTGACGTCTGAGGGGTGTAGAGCCCAAAAAGGGGACAGAGGTATAGCTGGCCCTTCACCTGTGACAGGAGGCAACACCACTGCTCTAACAAATTGATGCTGGAAACGTCTTCGCTTTGTTCCTGGAAAAATGTGTAACACCAACACTCCTGAGCTAAAAGACGCTTCTCTCTTAGGGTTTGTCTGCACTACCACCAAAGACGCAAGCAGTTGCTCTGAGCAACTATGTTATTTGATGATTTACCTTTGTGGATTGAACCTGGAGTGACTAACACTCTGAATTGCAATAGCACCAATAATGCTGCTATAACACTGCATTATGGAGGTACTGCAAAACTCCTGTGGACTTCTTTGGGGCCATGATTCCATCCACAGTCTATAAGTAGTATGCAAACAATAGAGGAGAAGGTCAAATATTGTGGCAGAACGCGGACCTTGTCCCTGTGGGTCCCGTGCTTCCAGGTGGTTTATGCTAGCTTCATAGACTCACTGTGATCCTCCACATAGCCCTTCACTCTCCGGGGCAAGGGTACAGTTTACTGAGCCCTTTTCATCATAAGCCAGCAAAGAGGTTGGTGAGAGAACTCTCACAGTCTCTCTTGTCCCTATAGGCTTATTCCAGAACAGTTTAGCCTCCTGTCCTGACAGCGGCCGGTCTTCCCCTCCCAGGAGGTGTTTCTGTAGTGGCAGGTTGGGGGGAACCCAGGCCCACCCTCTACTCCAGGTTCCGGCCCAGGGACCCTAATGGCAGCAGCTGTTGGCAGCAGACCTTTCACTGCCAGAGTTGCTACATTTCCCTGGGCCACTTCCCCACAGCTCCCCTACTTCTCTCTCTTAACACCTTCTTCACCCTCACCTTAAGGCTCCCTTTCCAGTAGCTTGAGAGCATCTTCATTACCCAGCCCTTCAGCCACACTTGCTCTCCTCAGCCTGACTGGAGTGAGCCCCTTTATAATATCAGAGGGGCCTTAATTAGAGTCAGGTGGTCACATTAGCTTAACAGCCTCACCTGACTCTTTGCAGGCTAATTGGAGTCATGTGTCCACCCTAGCCTGGAGCTGCCCCTGCTCTGGTCAGTCAGGGAACAGAAAACTGCTTATCCAGCAGCCAGTATATCTGCCTTCTGCTACTCTGCTGTACCCAACTGGCCTGGGTCTATCACAATATATATACACATGTAAGGGCATATACTGAGTGGCCTTTGCATGGGTGTACAGGGACAGAAGGGTGAGCAAGAAGTGCCTTTCTTGTGTGGCTGTGCAACAGTCTCTCACCACAGCAGTCCCTGCACTGACTGAGCTCTGGAGATCATAGGGACTGCTCACTCCTGCTTCCTCTTGTAAGCAGGACGCAAAAAAACCCCCCCAAAAAACGCAAGTAGCAGGATGTGGCCTGTGGGCCGTAGTTTGCCCACCTCTGGGCTAGGCCATGGAAGATCTAACTGAAGATAGGTCATTGCTGGGCCAAAGAAGTGGATGGGGGGGGAGAGAGAGAGAGACCCCTGCAATATTACACTCTAATACCAGGGGGTGCTATGGCTAACAGTGGCACTGCTTACAGCAGAGGTGAGCAAACCCTGAGCTCCTAGCCTGGGAGGCTGGATGTTCTCCCTCCCCCCGCAGCCTCAGCTCACTGCTCCACCGGCGCAATGCTCTGGGCGGCGGAGCAGCGAGCTCCTGGGCAGCGCAGCTGTGGAAGCTGGCCTGACCCGGTGCTCTGTGCTGCACAGCGGCGCGGCTGTGGCGCCACCAGCGCTCCACGCAGTGCGATAAGGGGGCAGGGGGGGTTGGATAGAGGGCAGGGGAGTTCCGAAGTGGTGGTCAGGGGTGTTGATAGGGGTCGGGGAAGTCAGAGGGTGGGGAACGGAGTGGCTGAATGGGGGCAGGGGTCCCGGGGGGGGGCAGTTGGATGGGGTGGCAGAGGCAAGGGGTCCGGGGGTGGTCAAGGAGAAGGGGTGGTTGGATGGGGCACGGGTCCCAGGGGGGCAGTCAGGAAGGAGAGGGTGGAGTTGGATGGGGCAGCAAGGGGCAGTTAGGGGTGAGGGGTCCGGGGGTGGTCAGGGGACCGAGAGCAGGGGGGATGGATGGGGCAGGGCTCCCCTGGGGGGGGGGGGCAGGGAGTCAGATAGGGGGCAGGGGGCCAGGCCACACCTGGCTGTTTGGGGAGGCACAGCCTCCCCTAACCAGTCCTCTGTGTAATTTCAGAAACCTGATGCGGCCCTCAGGCCAAAAAGTTTACCCGCCCCTGGCCTAGCCCTCCAGCCAGCTCACACCTTTCCACTTCCATCACCTTCCAAGGTAACAAAAGTTCAACTAAAAGAATCCACCCCAATATCCCCACAGAAGATCTTTCTGACTCTTTTGGGCTACAGTGAAGATCCTGCTTTTCATCCCTACTCCCCGGGACTGCAAAATCCCTTCTTTGTGCTTTTGACTGAGCACTACTTCTTAGGTTATTTTCCACTAAAGGCTCATCTTCCTGGCAGGTTTCCCCACTGCCTCACCTCACCAGGAGTTCTGGCATCTTCTCCCAGGAACTTCCCTTCTTCTTATAAGCCCTGTCTCACGGCATCCTATAGTAGCCTAAACTGCTCCTTAGCATTCTCTCTACACTGCATTTACCAAGTTTACCCCAGAGAGACAGACCCATAGCTTTCCTCTCCTGGATCAGCTCCCCACTTAGCTTTTCCTTTCTCTCATTCTTTTTTTTTTTTTTTTCTTTCTTTCTTTCTTTCTTTCTTTCTCTCTCTCTCTCTCTCTCTCTCTCTCTCTCTGGGTAGTCCTCCCAAACCTTTTCATAGTTGGGACCACTAATTGCAATTGAATCAATCAGCTCAGAATCAGCTGGAGATTGAGATTAACGGTTGTGTCACAGGCAAAGCTGCATCCAACACTCTTAAAGAATCAGCCAGCCTGTGACATACCTTCTACATAGGGTAAATGCCACAATATGTCCCATATAGATTTTAATTTCTTTAAATAGTATAAATAAAGTGTCACATCAGACCACCTGGCCCTCAGCCTACTCACCAATAATTGGCTGATCACCTATTAGGTACCATAGCAGAGCTGAATCTTGAGGAGAGATGTGAAGAGTGGCTTTTCCGATCAGCTCAGGGATGGTTTTCAATTTCATAGCATTGTACTGAGCCTATGCTATTTTCCCTGCCATGTGAAATTTTAGTAATGGCTTACAGCTGATGTCAATGTGCTCCAAAATGAAATAATAATTGGTTCCAAATAATTTCATTTTGATTTAGTTCTCATTTTTGCAGTATTTTGGGTTGACCTGACAGAGCAGAGCATTTTGACTGCTGTGCAACCTGAGAAAGGCTGACCCCCTTGTCTTTGCCAAAGGCAGAGTGTAAAACCTGGGACCATCTGATACCAGACTAAATCAAATTAGAAATAGACAGTATTTTAAAGCAGTGTATGTCTTTAAAGCTTTTCCAATGACTATTACTTATCGGGTTTCATTTCCCGGTCACAAATAGGTCTGAAAAAAATAGCACATTCAAGAAGGAGCGAAAGTTGTTGACAGATATTTTCCTTAAAACACACACACACACGAAACAGTTTTGTGACTATAATGACATCATTATGCCTTCTTGTTGAGTGCTTGGAAACCCTGACAACAGAGGCAGATGCAAAACAAATTTCTACACAACTTAAAGTCAAACTGATTAGAATGTTTGTACAGCACACGGAACATGTACCTTCCAAAGTGCTAAATACTACTAGTTGCCCAAACGGTCCCCTCTCGAGTCACACAAAGAAGTTGGCCTCCATAGAATCATCTCCCTTCTGTGTGGAAGGGGAGGGTAAACTGCCCCCATGGCTCCATCCCCACCACCCTTAGGACCTCAGTGATGCCTCCCCACTGGGACTGAGAAAGGGGAGAGGATGGAAACTAGGCAGGGAGGGGGCAGATGCATATCATTCCCCCTCAGGCCCCACAGAGATTTCCCAAAAAAGAGACAACCCTGGGCTGTAAGGCTGTGTTATCTCTACCACTGACACTACCGCCAGGGGTACTGGAGACATCCATGACCATGGGAGTCCCTAGTAGTGTGACACTAACACAGCTGTATTATTAGGGAGCTGTGAGTAGCTGAGATACCAGCAGCCAGAGATGATGTGGCTGCCTGGGATCTCCACAAGGATATCCCAGGCTTATTCTGGACCCCCCAGAGATCTACATGGATCATGGGGAATCTGCCAAGTAGACAGCATTTTGTGCTGTGAGGCAAACACTGACTGTCCCTCCCCCAACAAACAAGGTGAGAAATCTTCATGCAGGGATACCCTCCCCTGCGTCTCATCCTGTGGGGCTTTCCAATGGGAGAGGATAATCTGGGCAATTATGTGTAAATATGGTCTGAATGAATGCTTCCCAAAGCAACCCTTAGATATTGAACCCAGCCCTGGTTGCTGCTGGCTGTGCCTGGCAGAAGGGTTACATATGTATAGATAATTTTCTCTCTCTCATTAAGCACAGCTCTATCCCAGGGGTAGAAAACATTTCTAGACACCTACTCATCAGGAGAGGTGGTTCAAATCTCAAAATCTGATGCTGGGAAAGAAGGATTAAAATTTTGAAGAAAACATCTGTGACAGTTTCACCCTATATCTTGACCAGCCCTGCAAGCCAGACAACTAAAAATCTGCCAACCAGAGGCCAATACAAAAGATGGCTGGGGACTGCACCAGAACCCAGGGTAACATCTTGGTAGCAAGTTTAGAGTTTCATGACCAGCTGCTAGAAAGGAGAAAGAATTCCCACCAGGTTCTATCTCTGAACCCCATTCAGGGGCTCTTTCTTTCAAACCAGCCCCTGGTGTAGTTCCCCATCACTGCAGGAAACTGAGCTCTGTGTACTCTACAGCAAGCAGTACCTAAATTGTCTGGCAATGCCCTGCAGCATTCTATAGCATCCAGTCTGGGAGGTTGGAAATTCCGAAACAGCTTCATGTAGACAAAAAAACCCAATGGAATGACATTTTAAAAAAGTGAACAATTTCAGTGCAATAGCCACTGGTGCTATTTATATTGATATAAAATTCAATTAATGTTATACTGCCCCGATATTTTCAGTTTTCAATGTGTCCTAGATTTTTCCATTGATAATATGTATCTGCATTGTAGAAGTTGCCCAAGGGAAAGCTGGAGATTTGGGCAGCTAGGGAGGAAACAGTTGGAGCTTTTGGCATCCAAGAAGAGATAGAAAGTTTAAAATTGTTGAATAATCACACTAGCATGATGTTTCTGCTCAAACGATTTGAAGTTATCAGTGTTAATATAGTTATATATAGTTACCAGTGTCAATATATACATTACCATCATTATGGTTCAGCACCAACAACCCTTGAAATGACCAGGGCTGTGCACAAAACTCAGAGTAAATATTTCAGACTCACTGCAGATTGAAAATGACATACTGCATGGGTTCACATTTGCTTCATGCTTGAATGGTTTTCTTCACAAACATAATTCTTTTTTTTAAATGAAAACTTAGGTCCCCGGGCACATTTCTGTGAGAAAATCCACAGTTATGAAGTCCATAGGGCCCTGTACACATACGACCATTGGCCCTGATTTATATCTCCTTCACCGCTGACGTGATTAGGAGATGTCACAGTACTTGCAGGAAATCATCAGCTGGCTCAGACTTTGAATCTGGGTAACATTGATGTAATGCTGGTGGAACAGGGTAACTCTGTCAGGATAGCAGGATAAGGAAAGAAGGGAAATCTCTTATCCAAAAACCAAGGAACAGTCTCCAGAGTGAATATTCAAAGCAATAGAAAGGCAAAAATCTCAATATTATTCTTAAGTCCTTATTTTAGGTGCTGTTTATTGAACAATCCTCTGACTAAAGAAGACTTGACCCTGAATTATAGACAGGAAATGTCTCCTCTATAGTTACACTCCTAAAGAAGTCATGACTAGCCAGCTCTCCTAATTTCCACCCCAAGTGGATACCTTTACCCAGTCCCAGTCCTAGCCCCACTGATGGACTCTTTGATCCTCCTCTGCCAGCTCCTCCTGAGGAGACTTTGGGTTTTTCACTGACTCAGAGCTGATTCAAGGACTCTCATTCCCCTGGGCCTGATTACTAAGGACTCTGTCCTAACCATTCTCAGCAAGTGAGTCAAAAAATGTTATGATTTCAACAATTGTGACCAGAGATGGTAGGTATCATAGGCCAGGGGAGGCTAAGCAAGAGGAACTTGGGGCTCCATCAGAGGGCAGGGGCTGGGGCAGCTAGGGGTGGCTTGGGCCAGTGCTTGGCCCGGCTCAGGGGTCAGGCCAGCTGGCTCAGCCTGGGGTGGCTCAGGCTGGCTCAGGGATCGGGCCAGTCAGCATTGGTCAGACCAGCCAGTGGGAGTCGGGCCAGCCGGGGCCGCTTAGCATGGCTCGGGCTGGCCAAGGGTCAGGTCAGCTGGCACAACCCAGGGTGGCTTGGGTTCACCAGTGCAACTGGGGTGGGCCAGCCAGGGGGTCAGGTCAGCGAGTGCGGCTTGGGTCAGGACGGGCAGCGCAGCTGGGATGGGATGGTCAGGGCTTCTCTGTGGGCAGGGGGAAGGGGCTCCATCCATGGGAGGGAGAGGGGGTAGAGGGGTCAGGGCCTCGAAGCATCTACATTTACAGGACAATTACGCTAGAACTCAAAGAGGGTGCTACATTTAACAAGATAATGGCTCGATGTCCAGTTGGCAGCCGGTATCAAGCAGAGTGCTCCAGGGGTCAGTCCTGGGTACGGTTTTATTCAGCCCCTGCCAGCTTCAGGGATGGGGGAGGGCGGAGCATGGGCGGGGCCACAGTTTTGTTCAACATCTTCATTAATGCTCTGGATGACAGGATGGATTGCACCCTCAGCAAGTTTGTAGATGACACTAAGCTGGGGAGAGAAGTAGATACACTGGAGGGTAGGGATAGGGTCCAGAGTGACCTAGACAAATTGGAGGATTGGGCCAAAAGAAATCTGATGAGGTTCAACAAGGACAAGTGAAGAGTCCTGCACTTAGGACAGAAGAATCCCATGCACCGCTACAGGCTGGGGACCAATTGGCTAAGCAGCAGTTCTGCAGAAAAGGACCTGGGGATTACAGTGGACAAGAAGCTGGATATGAGTCAACAGTGTGCCCTTGTTGCCAAGAAGGCTAATGGCATATTGGGCTGCATTAGTAGGAGCATTGCCAGCAGATCGAGGGAAGTGATTATTCCCCTCTATTCAGCACTGGTGAGGCCACATCTGGAGTACTGCATCCAGTTTTGGGCCCCCCACTACGGAAAGGACATGGACGAACTGGAGAGAGTCCAGCAGAGGGCAAAGAAAATGATTAGGGGGCTGGAGCACATGACTTATGAAGAGAGGCTGAGGGAACTGGGCTTAATTCATCTGCAGAAGAGAAGAGTGAGGGGGGATTTGATAGCAGCTTTCAACTTCCTGAAGGGGGGTTCCAAAGAGGATGGAGCTAATCTGTTCTCATTGGTGGCAGATGACAGAAAAAGGAGCAATGGTCTGAAGTTGCAGTGGGGGAGGTCTAGGTTGGATATTATGAAAAACTATTTCACTAGGAGGGTGGTGAAGCACTGGAATGGGTTACCTAGGGAGGTGGTGGAATCTCCATCCTTAGAGGTTTTCAAGGCCCGGCTTAACAAAGCCCTGGCTGGGATGATTTAGTTGGGGTTGGTCCTGCTTTAAGCAGGGGGTTGGACTAGATGACCTCCTGAGGCCCCTTCTAACCTTGATATTCTATGATTCTATGAATGAATAACCCAGACCATTTTAAATTATTTATGCATAAAGGGGCATCTCAGGACATATCTGATATACCCTGAGTGTGCCTATATGTCCCCAACAAGCTGGTAGCTGGTCCTAAAGAAATTTTTGACCTCACGAGTTTCTTCAAAGCATGACCTTTGTTTCTGAGTTCTTGCTTGGTCCTGCTTCCTCAGTATTTTTCCAGCTTCTTATATCCAATTTACTGTTAAGGGCTATCTTACTCAGAGCATAGCCAAAGTGTTTGCTCCTGGGTTATCATCTCAGCACCTATCCCTCAGCAGCCAGTCACGATCCCTTCAAATGAACAGGATCATACTAAACAGGAAAAATCTGAAATTGTTACTTCAGTATATTAAACAGATTATGAAAAGCTTCTTGTTCTGAGTGAAATTCTTATTTTAACCCAGAAACCAAAATCAGATCCTGATGCACTGAACCAGAACCTTTGAAGAAGCAAAACAGAAATTAATTTAAGAAAAAAGTATCAGAAAACCATCTGAACATAAAACAGTGAGGAATCCTAACAGTGTGCCATGTTACCCCAAGAACAAACACAGGGATCCAAGAGTAGCCCCCCTGTTGCTCACTTCCAGGTTCCCAAGACATTGACATATTAATCTGTTCCTGCAAGGTGAAAGGAGAGGGGCCTCTGATGAAGGGCATAGGGTAAACCCCAGCAATTCTAAGAAACTCCCCAGGAGAGACTAGATCTAGTCACCCCAGGGAGGACATGGATACAGCCCTCCGCTCAAAGTGTTGACATCCAGGCAGTACTTTTCCAAAACAAAGTCTTTTCTTTATATAGTGTAACCAGCCTTTCCTAATACATCTAAACCTAAATTAAAACATAAACATAAATCCCTTAGCACAGATATACAAGCTAAAGTACCCCAGGTGGTAATATCATTCAGTTTGAATGGCTTAAGTGTCAGTGTCCTGCAATATGACTGATCACCATATACAGAACATAATCACTTAAAGTCTGTTCTTGGAGTAACAGCCACTGCAATGACAGGTGGATAAGACTCCAGGACTAATTTATCAATGAGCGGACAGTAAGAGCAGCCACTGTTATGAGCTCCTTCTCGCTAACGCAACCTCCCAAAATTAGTTTCTCACTAAACTTAAAACATGATGTGTAATGATAGGGCTTTAATTCCTTTCTACTTTCATTTCCCATATAATTCCTAGCTACTTTCTTCTGCACCTGTCTTTTATTCTTTCCTCATTCTTTGCTACATTTTTTCCTTTTCACTCTTCAATTCTCTATCTCATACACACACATTTATACCAGTGCACTGTTTGGAGGGAAATTCTCTCTCAGGTAACCAAGGGAGACTGTGACTTATGCCTCTCCAGTCCAGACACAGAATTCCAGTTGGTCATCAAAGGGAGTTGTATGCAAGTAATGAGAGCAGAATCGTGGGGTTGAGCACTTGTATGTAGATCTCAGAAAACAAAATGGATTTCACTTTGAAGAGGAATATGTGTTTGTCATTGAACAGATGCAATAAAAGCCAGGAGGACTCATTTTCCGAAACAGCCCGGTGGCATGTCAAAAATAGAAAAGAAGGGCAAAATGTCGGTCTCAGATCAGCACAGCAAATCTTTACTCTGCTCCAAGAAGAGAACTTTCCCTTTATAGTGGAAGGAGAAAAACAAGGAAGGAGTAGGTTAATGCTGAAATTATTAAGGGAGGTGGATGGAAGTGATGATCACCTCAGCACAAGACATTAAGTAGAGTTGGTTGAAACTTGGAATTTCTACATTTCAAAATTTCATTCCAAATCTGAACAAAAACCAAAAGAAAAAAAATCAAAATTTTCCGCTAGATGGAATTTCTAAAAAAATATTGTTTGGGGGTCCAATCAAAGCATTTTGTTTTGATTTTATCTTTTAAAACAAACATAAACCATAATATTAAAATAAAATAAATGAAAAACCACTTGGAAATGAAAAAATTGAAATGTTCTGTTCCAGTAAGGTCAAAATGTTCTGTTTTCACTTTATCAAAATGCTTTTTTCCCATTTTTTTCTAAACGAAATTTCATCAAAATCAACGTTACCTCTGAAAGTTTCAGTTTTGATGAAATGGCACTTTCCAACAGGAAAATGTTGAGTTAGAAAATTTTCACCCAGCTCTAGTGTTGAACACACTAAAGAAAATGGAATCAAGTTGGGGTCAGAATCAGCAACTATGACTCAAAACCTCAATAAATCAATGGCCTGAGGAGGTCCTGATCACATCTTGACTGCTGTTGCTCAGTGCCTCTGGAAGTCAAGTCATTCAAGTGATTAAACCCATTTATGATACTTCCAATATAAAAGAGTTGTTCCAAAAAGATCACAGTGTTATTGAACAAAAAGCTAATGGGAACCTGGGGAAAACAAAATCCTAAATAAAAGAGGTGAAGCTTAGGGAGAGTTTGGGTTAGAGGTAAAAAAAGATGTGCAGCAGATAGGGCAGATATTTTCTTACTTATCTTACTTCTACAGGATTTTATTTAGTGCATAGACATCAAGATCTTCGTTTGAGATTGTCCTGGGCCAAAAGATACGGAGGATTTTTCTGAGGCAGGTTGTATGGAATGAAGACAGTTTGGACATGTCATGCTGTCTCATTCCCCAGCATTCTGCACTATAAAGTAGTATTGAAAGTACGCAGCTCTGATAAATCTTGAGTTTGGTTTTGGTGCTGTAGTTTGATGATTTCCAGACTGTATTTAAGCTCCTGAAGGTGTTCCTGGCTTTATTGATTTTGTTCTGGATGTCCTGTCTTGTTCCACCATCCTGGCTGATGGTGCTACCCAAGTATGGGAATGTTTCTATATCGGTGAGAACATAATCCTCTATCCGTACTGGTGATGGTGAGGCAATATTAAGGTCATGATATCTGTCTTATTGCAGTTGATTTTCAGTCCAATTTGCTGGCTGAATGCGTTGAGTCGATCTCAGACCAAGATCTATTGGCACTGAGTGGCAACATTGCCAGGAGGCATTGGAGATGGATCGGCCATGTGCTTCAGATGGAAACTGATTCCATCACCAGAGTAGCAATAAGATGGACACCTGAAGGCAAGCGAAAACGAGGCCACCCAAAAACAACATGGCGAAGAGCTGTGGAAGCTGAGCTGAAAAACCTGGGGCACAGCTGGGGAACCATTGAAAGACTTGTCAGAAACAGGCAGGAGTGGAGGAGCTTCGTCACTGCCCTAAACGCCAGAGGCATATTAGGAACATGATGATGATGAACACCGAGGCAGTAGGTGCCTTGGGCCCCAATTCTGCAATATAATTTGAGTGGGAGGACCTCTCTGCCTGTGCAAAACAAATTGCAAGATTGAGGCTTTAAAATTTTATAAATAAATATTTGGAAGGGGTATATCTGACTACTATGCCATTAGGACAGCTGTCTTCCTCTGTTTCCCCACCTGCTGAATTAGTACATTTCACAGAGAATATATGCACAAGTAACATCCCCCTGTTCTGTAGATTAACAGCCTTACGGCAACAAGAAGTCCAGAAAAAGAACCTGCCATTCACAGTCCTATATTCCTTACTGGAAATCCTTCTTGGAGAAAGCTATTCCATAGCTGCCAGCAACCCTGTAGTCGGGAGCCATCCGTGATCTCAGGAGATGTGTGCAATCTAGTTTAACAGAAGATTGAAAAAATACACCTGCAACAAAATAGAGGATAATTTTTTCAATCTCATTCCAATCCATACTATAGCAGAGGAAACATTTCCAAACCAGAGAAAATAATTTCACTCTTTTTGAACATAGTTCAGTGACAGAGGCAATGCTAAAGATTAAAGAAAAAAAGGTACTGTGGGAGTACCCCAGATTTACCAGCTGGTTCTGAAGAAGGATGTCACTTCTGTATGATGAATGCACTGTTTAGATGTGATGATTTGTCTGCAGTGCTTTCATGTAGAGAGCTTGGGCAAAGGAGGATCCCTATCATTTTATTTACAAGGGTCAAGCCCTCAATATTTTAATTTTGTAGAGCTGTCTTGCCTCCTTTCCTTTTTAGCTTTCCATTTTTCCTTTACCACGTGATTAGTAGTATAATAGGGCAAACAATCAAAGGATTGTGCTTTTCTAATTTTTTTCTGATTTGAGCTTCCCAGCTTCCTCTCTTGCTGACAGTCCTAGCATGAGCAGCCTCACTAAGATAATTACTGTAATTCATCTAGCAAAACACCCAACTTATATTTCGGTGGCTAATTAGACAAACTCCCAAATGGGTCATTTTTCAGCCTCCCTCCTTCCCATGAGCACCAACCCTGAGGGGACTCTTTCTCAATCAGGTAGATATTGAATGAATCCCTTATCCTCTAAATTGAAGATTTCCTTTTTTGAGAGAGAGAGTTAAGCATCTGAGACCAAACTCAGCCATGGTGTAAGTGGGAGCCACTGCAATGTAATCATTAGAGTTATACCTTCTTACATCCAGATTACATTTGGCCCTAGTGTATTGACAGATTATTAGGGAAACAAAATCTAGTGGGGTTCTTTTTCCTATTGTTGACCAAAAAAAAAAGCCAATGGACAATTATTATTGTTATTTATTATATGTATAGTGACTAGAGGTCTCCCCTGAGACTGGGGCCACATTATATGGTAGGCACTGTGCAAACACAAGCAAGAGCCAGTCACTGCCCCAAAGAGCTTACAGTCTAAATAGACATGACTGACAAAGGGCAGGAGGGGAAACAGAGGCACAGACAAGGAAAGTGCCTGGCTCAAATTCACACAGCAAGTCAGTGAAAGATGCAAGATTTTTACAAAACCCTGCCAAGCATGTAAGCATAGGAGGGGGAAAATTCATCCCTTGTTTTTACTCCACTTAAGTACACAGAATTATACCAGAGATGAATATGACACTAGGGTTTTGGTCATTTTGCAAGAGTAGTAAGAGCTCTCAGCACACTGCTCTTTCACCAGGACTTTCAAAAGTAGCTTTGCAAACTCAGAGATTTTTCTGGGTTTCCAAATAGATGTTTGGGGCAGTGAGAAAGGGACAAACAGAGTGCCCCTGAATACTTGAGAAAGTATTATCCTTAATAAATATTAGGGTGTGGAATGTACATTCAGAATCCATTGAGCAGTTTACTTTGGCTAATGCTGTCCATTCCCACTGTAAAAACAAAACAACAACAAACCAAAAAAAAAAAAAAACCAACACCACACCCCCAAAAGCCACCCGGATCCAATAATTTAGCTGATATACATTTTCCACAGGATTAAAAATTAGCATAGTCAGGGAAAGTGCTATTTTATTATTCAGTTATGTGAGATTTATGGTATTTTGGGTCAGCATAAACTCAGCAACAGTATGCTCAAAAATGTTCTGGTTGTTATTCAAGGGTCTTTCTCCACTTCCCAAGATAAGCAAACAACATGCCACGTTTGAACTCCATCGTTCAGAACTGTGACATGGAGCAATGTGTTGTGGAGACGTAAGCCTTTTGTGCAGGTAACACAGAAGCCACCTCTCTGCTGCTGCTGCTGCTGCCAGTGCACTGGAAATAATTTGGCATAAAATAGGATATGTGATGTGTAAAATCTTCAAACCAGCAAAGTAAATGCATGCTTTGGGGTTTTTTTCCCCTCACGCAGTTGCAAAAAACAGATGCTAATGTATTGTGTGCAGCCTATTGAAGTTCAATTGTTTCCTAAGACAAGAGCTCTTAAGTGCTTCTCAGTAGCTGAGCTCTCTCTCTCTCCCTTTTCTTCTCCTGTAATCTTAGAGGTGGAAACAAATGAAAAAGGTTTTTCCACCGTAGCACAATGTCTCTTCTTCTGTTGCCTGGCACAAGCTTGATGCCTGGTTATTTTCTGCTCCTCTTGCTTCCACAATGAGCCCCAATGAGGCTCCCTAATGATAACAAAGCATCATTGCAGTAGTATTGATACCTGTTGTAATCACTGGCATTCTGGCTTTTCAATTTTCACTGTTTGCCTTGGATCAAGTAGCTCTGTGCTAATGCAACAGAAGGTCACCAGATGAAGGGGCTGATAACAGAGGGACTGTTCTACTTAACATGCGTGGAGGATTATGCTTTTCAGTCGTCCTAGAGCTAATCTTTCAAGTTGTCCTTTTTTGACTTTCTCAGTTTAATCAGTTTAATCTCATCTTCCCTCTTTTCTGATTACAAGGATTTGCTGTTGAAACTTGCCTCCACAATAAAGACCATGTGGCAATTTATTCTTATATTGATTCCCAACATCTCTTTTCCTTGACTAGTGCACCAGTGGGTGGGGGAAGGGTGGGAATGATAGGGGAGGTGGAGGATCCTTCTAGTGCCTCGTTTCTAACAAATCCATATATTCTAGTTCTCTGGGCATCTGAATACTTCTTTACTACATTGGAAGGCAGAAATGGCAGCCAGATTGGAAATACTCTGAAGTGAGTGGAGACAGTACGAGCAAAAAAATAAAAATAAAAATCACAGGATCATTGTAAAACTGGGGCTACTTCTAATCAAATTGTTTGCGCCAAATTGTCAAAAGGCCTGCTTAATATTTGTAAGCACATCCATTTATATGAAGAAAACCCAGCATTTGTCTCCCCACCCCCCACAAATTAGGTAACAATGTAAAAAACAGTCAGGCATGAAAATTACAGTTTGCACATATGAGTCTATGGACATGCAAACAGATGCACGTACAATTCTTCCTGGCAAATGTATACATGTGGCCTTTAATGTGTTTTTGCAACTCTCCCAAGAGCAGCAGGATGTTTTGTAACTATGACTCTTTTTGGATGAAAGGGATGATAATTATTTAGAACTCGATTGTAACTTTGCCTAAGCGTCTGTGCAGGAGAATAAAAGGGAGGGAGAAAAAAAAAACACATCTCACACCCCTAAACAGGCTATACAAACCTTGGGTCTTGATGCACAGGGATAAGCAGGTGCTGCGTTTCACTTATTCCCCACTTGGCATAGGCGGACAGGAAATGGGCTGAGTCTTGGCTCCATTCCCCCATGCACTGACCAGTACAGCAGATCCTACACAACATGTGTCATGATTTGGTGATGGTACAGGCCAACAGCAAGTTACAACCTTTCCTGGAGCAAAGGTTGTGATGCACTGGAGCTTTGTCTGTACAACTTGTGAATTCTCTTTGATATTGTGAAGTTGTGTTATGCAAAACTGCCTATATGTATGTGGATCCATCATTGCTGACGGGTGCTGTAGAAGGTACTTGCCAAACAAATACAATAGAAGGTGTTTGGGACTTACTGTCCCTATTTAGGTGCAAACATCTGGAACAATGGACAAGCTATCTGCTTAGGAAACCAGCTGATGTGTCTGAAGGGAGAGGGAAGGTAGGAGCAATGGAAACTTACCAGGAGCAGAACAAAAGAGGCCAGGTGACCAGGAGGGGCTTAACATAAGGAAACACACAAGAACAGAGAAAGACAGGAAGAGGAAGCATGGGGCAAGTGACAGCAAGGTCACAGAAGCTGGGTAAGGGGTCCCAGAGGGAGAGAGAGAGACCAGTTAGCATGCAACAGCCTGCATGAGGAAGGGACACCCTCTCTACCTGCGTTCCTGGACACCAATTGGGCCCTAAAAACTCCCAAAGGGAAGGGTAAGATAGAAAGAGATGTGTGTAGTGTTTATTGTTTCCTATGATCTGTACTCTCCTGCACTTTACCTGGTTAAGTATAAAAGCGCATAAAGATGTTAAGACTGTGCAAAATGTGTGTATTCACTGCTTCACAATTGTTGTGTGTCTCTGAGAAAGTTAAACGTAAACCAGAAGCTTCACACCCTTCAAGGTGGAGTTCTGAGAGAGGGGTGTGCTCAAGTAACTGGGGCATCTCGGGGATCAGTACTTGTCCTAGAGGCCTACAGCAGGTGGGATGAGGAACCCCATTTCCAAGAAGTGGTGGCAGACTGAGAATCAGTGCCCCGGAAATGTGCCAGAGAGGCCAGTGGAGAAACCTGATTCAGCCTGCTGAGGCTCTAGAAGTTAATTCCTTCCCAGTAGATCCAGAGCATAGAGTTTGGATTTACAACTGAAGAGCAGCTGGGCCAAATTTGAGTATGAGGCATTTCAGCCTGGCACATGGAGTCACAGTACCACTCAGGTTTGGTGCCTGCCATCGATAGTACAGGGAGCAACCCTCCCACCCCAGGCAGGCCCAGATCCCACTGACAATGTCACTGCCACTGGTATCCTCACACCAGGCCTGAGGTGACCCACCAGGCCGAGAGCCCAGAGGTAGGAGTGAGGTTGGGGAGACCACTCCCAAGGGCAGCAGTGCTGGAGCTCAGGGAAAAGCAAGACCAGCGTCCTGGCCACATGCAGAGCAGAGCCTCTGCTCCCCCTCCCCTCCGCCCCATTGGAAGGATGGGGGTGGAGGGGCTGGCTCAGTTCCAGATTTTGCTCTGAGGTCCCAACAATATCCATGGCCCTGACAAGGGGAAAGCAGAAAGGATTATGCCTCTGAGTGTCTGAGCCACAATCCCCACTCCTATACACGTCTACTTCTGGGGTGGTCCAGGTTATGTACCATTCCTTAAACAGGGCCATGGGTGCAGTCACAATCTACCCCTTCATATACATCCACAATAGAAATAATTCTCCCCTCCCCCTTTTTGGCCACTGACTGAATCACAGTGAGATGGGATCTGCTGGTCTGGGCAGATGTGGCTGTTTAGCCCTACAAGCTCTCTCTATTTTTCCTACATTTAATGAAAGATTCCACTCTCTCATCAGGGTTCCTAGAGATAATGATATACTATAGCTAGCTGAGGTGAACATCTGTTTTAAGAATTGTGAACTTATAGAGACCATTTGTCTGTCTGATCTTTCTTTCTTGTTTTCCAGTGTGCCCTATTCATTTCTCTGCTAATTAAATATATGTGAAATCACTAAACCACTGGGTCGAAGAAACAATTAACAACCACAGTTAAAAAGCAGGGGTGGAGCTGACTCCTTTCTCTCTCCACTGATTCTGCTTGGGAGAAATTGCCCTAGTTTTTAGCTTGTGTTTTCTTTTCCCTTCGTATGGAAGTCTTTGGTTCGTTGGGGCTTACATACCTAATGACAACATGGTGGAGTTAACCCAGGAGAACAATGCATCCCATTAATCTGCCTCATGCTTAATTGGTAACTACTGTATGGGGCTGGCATTTCAAACACAGATTGTAAATGTACTTGAATTAGTTACTGTTTAATTGATACAACTGGCACACATCCTAGAACCTACATGCACACACCATAAAGAGAGAGCAAGAGAAAGCAACAAGGAGCAATTATGAATCATCTTTATATGCAGCTATCAATTACAGACAGAAAATAATTGGATTTCAGATCATTTTAACAAGGTGAAAGAGAGAGAGGTGGACACAGTGGAAAATACCAATGACTACTGTCCATAGGTGTGAGCCCATTACCCACCTATGTCATGAGCTGTTGTGACCATGCCCTGGAAATACTGCCTTAAGAGGACAGCATCTCAGCCAGCCAAAGCGCTAATCGCCAAGGCTTTGTTTTGGGTTCAAGAGACCTAGGACACTGCAGCAGGGTGGGATAAGGTTTGTAGGGGCCAGCCAATGCATCTTGCCCCCTACAATACTTTCTCACCCACACACAGGACGTGGAATTGAGCACGGGAGGTCCCCAAGCTCCAGGTGACCCTCGCTTCTCCTGGGTAATTGGCTGGAGCAGGAAGACCAGAAGACATAGTGACAAAGCCAGCCACCAGTAGCCTTCTCTCAGCAAGAGCCAGGGGAACAGCAGCAGGAATAAGAATGGGGGCAAGGTGAGGTAGCTTGAAGACCATGGCTTAGTTCCTTGCACAGGTGAACGGAGTCAGAATCATACTAAAGTCTTTGGTTCTTAGAGATAAAAATACAGATCACCTTTAATTTTAAGAACAGGTAACTCATTTTTATCCGAGGGGAATCAATAAAAAATGTTCACTCACAGGTATTCACCTGTTCCTTTAAATGATATCAGCTGGATTGAGCTGACTTTTGCAGGGACGGTCTACTATTCTGTGTTTGTTCAGTGCTTAGCACAACCGGGCTATGGTCTTGGTTGGCCCTTAGGTACTGATGTAGCAAATATGATTTTGTACCAAAAGTTGCCAGGATCCCTTATAAAACCAGGCTGACCTTCCCATCTTCTCAGATTTTGAACCAGCTGCCATGAGAAAGACTGCACTTCCTAGAATACAGAAAATTGTTTACCAGCCCACCAGAGAACAACAGACAGTTGCTATATATTAACTAACAAATAAAAACAAACCTGACACAAAAATCACAAAAGCAAGGAAGTGAAAGATTAAGCCTCTTAAAACTACATACTGTTTTCTCCTCCATCACCCTCAGGCATGAGTTATCCCACTATCATATACCACAGACTACACACCTGTACCTTGCCCCTCCAGGGATACCAGCCTTCCACCAACCCCTTTATGAAACTATCTCCCAGAAACACACCAGTCTACCCCTCGTTCCTCTTCACTGCATTACCCCACCCCCAACACTATTAGCTGGGGGGATGCTGTGACCAGCATTTCCTAATTTAATAATATTATATGTATTTCTATCTTACGTAAATAATTGTGTCATACACATAAAGCAGAAGACACTGCCCTTCTCAGTGTGGGCAACAAGCAGTCACGTAAATTATTGTCTCCTTGCCAACAAGTGGCTAGTATAGACAGGAAGCGTTCCAGGAAAAGATGAAAATATCCAAGAGATGAAGATAGAAATATTTCAATGTTGACAAATTCAAATTGTTAAACATTCTTGTAACACGGGAAAGTGAAAAAAGGCTTTAAAAATGCCAGGTCCAGATCCTTGGCCATGGTTTTAAGCCCCTTTTGTCTTCCCCCATCATGGGCCATTTGTATATGGATATAGCCACTGGAGAGTGTAAGCATACTGGGAAGTTGCCACCACTCAGAAGAGAGAAAGAAAGTCAGGATGGAAGTTATGCATTCCTGCTGCTCATGAAGAAAGATATCATTGTGTCTTTAGTTACTGGGATCACTTTGAATCAAAGCACTAATTAGACTCATTAGTGATGTTCCTAACTAAGGGTTTTACTGATCAAGTCTCCACCTTTCAGGGCTAGAATCTCACCTGCACTGAGCTAAAAGGCTGGGGAAAGGCATCTGTAAGCCTAGAGCTACTGAGGGTCACAATGCCATGGCTGTGGGCTGAAATGCCCACTCTACCAGCTGAGGATTGGGCAGAGTGCTGGGTGCAGTAATGTGGCACAGCATTTTTGGAAGCAAAGAAATCAGGCGACTTTTAAATTGCTGCCCATGACTTACTGTTTTCCAGAAAACTGGATTACAAACAATCCTGACCGTAAAAATTGTTAGAAAAATAAAATCGTTGACCTTGGTTTATCTTTCCCTTTAGGGAGAAAAATGCCTGGAACAGTTCTAAGACGTGCAATTCTGTTCACAAAGCATCCTGATATAACATCTGCACCAGTATCCAATTTGGATTTTCAAGTAAAAACAGCCCTGCCTTATGGGTGAATTTGTACACTCACAGTCTTACTACATTAAGATAGAATCACACATCATATAACCAGCTACCTTTCCCAGACAGACCTGGTTGCTCTAATCATAAACTTCCATTAGCTGAACATAATGCAAATGCAGAAAGGCGAATCACTAATATGATAATACATATTTACTGTATAACCTCTTGCAATTTCTGTAATCTATTTATTGAAGCTTTTCCATCATTACAAAAGTTAAAGAAAGAGCAGGAAATCTGAGGACAAAGATCCTCAAGAAATTACAGAGAAAGAAATAAAGCACCTAGTTGCTAAGGGTCCTTATTTATATGGGAGAGGCTCCAGAACAGAATCATTAGAGATCATAGATTATTCAAATAGTGTTGGCCCTTTGGTCTAATGGTTAGCCAAAGTTTGAAGCCTTACCAAGCTGTTTTCATTAGCATGAGAAATTGGTGATACAAGTCAACTTGGTTTCATGTTATTTACAAAAACATGCTTACAAAGTCCTGTTCGGTTTCCTGTTTATTTTTAGGCCCAGTCACTCAGCTTTCCACCTTCAACTTTTTGTTTGTTTTTTGTAGGTAAAATCATCTTGTAAAGTTCCTGCTCCTGCAGCACAGCATTTGGGTGTAACCTTTCATTCTGATTTGTTATTTGACTCCCATACTGACTCTGTTGTGAAGAGTTGTCAATTCCATTTATTGAACTGTGACAGGTTGGATCACAGAAACCCCTTTCAGAGTAGCAGCCGTGTTAGTCTGTATTCACAAAAAGAAAAGGAGTACTTGTGGCACCTTAGAGACTAACTAAATTATTTGAGCATAAGCTTTCGTGAGCTACAGCATGCATCCGATGAAGTGAGCTGTAGCTCATGAAAGCTTATGCTCAAATAAATTTTTTAGTCTCTAAGGTGCCACAAGTACTCCTTTTCTTTTTGAGAAACCCCTTTGGGACTGCCAGCTGATGTGCCTAGACTATCTCTGAGCCTGTTTTCCCTTGGGACTTCCCTTGGGCTTGTTTTCCCTTGGGACTTCAGTACCTTGCCTTGTTTGAGCCAGACACGCTGGCCTGCTGCAAACACAGATCCAAGTCTGAACCACATCCCCCACAAGCTGCAGGCTTAACTGAAAACAGCTTAAGAAATGCTCCTGTCTCCAGCACTCAGATACCCAACTCCCAATGGGGTCCAAACCCCAAATACATCCATTTTACCCTGTATAAAGCTTATATAGGGTAAACTCATAAATTGTTCGCCCTCTATAACACTGATAGAGAAATATGCACAGCTGTTTGCCCCCCATATTAATACATACTCTGGGTTAATTAATAAGTAAAAAGTGATTTTATGAAATACAAAAAGTAGGATTTAAGTGGTTCCAAGTAATAACAGACAGAACAAAGTAAATTACCAAGCAAAATAAAATAAAACAAGCAAATCTAAGCCTAATACAGTAAAAACTAAATGCAGGTAAATCTCACTCTCAGAGATGTTCCAATCAGCCTCTTTTACAGACTAGATTTCCTCCTAGTCTAGGTCCAGCAATCATTCACACCCCTGTAGTTACTGTCCTTTGTTCCAATTTCTTTCAGGCATCTCCTTGGGGTGGAGAGGCTATCTTTTGTGCCAGCTGAAGACAAAATGGAGGGGTTTTCCCAGGGGCATACACAGTCTCTCTCCCCCTGTGTAGAATCCAGGTACAAAATGAAGTTTTGGAGTCACATGGGGAAGTCACATGTCCATGCATGACTCAGTTTTCTACAGGAGGTTCCCAGGAAAGCTCAGATGTGGACTGGCGTCTATCAAGGTTCATTATTAGCCAAGTGCTCCCAATTACTTGAATAATCCCTTCACGCTATGTTGACCAAATCTGCCTTAGGTGCTTTCTAAAGCAAACACTTTAAATACAAGCATAGAGCCAACACTCATAACTTCAGATATAAAAATGATACAGGCATACAAATAGGATGAATACATGCAGAAGAACATAACCTTTCCAAAGATATGTTACATGGCATATCTAGCATAAACATATTCCAGTTATGTCATATTTACACTCATAAGCATATATCTATAAAGCATTATGGGGTGGAACACATGGACATATTTAAAATCTGTGCTTGGTCAATGACTCTGGCAAATAAAACTTTGGTGCTTGCCTTGGTTCTTTCTCAGCCTGGTTATTGAAATGGTTTTCTTGCTGTTTTTAGTGCGTCTATCTTAATTGCAATCAGTGCAGAATCATTTGGCTTGCCTGGTATTGTTGTGTTTCACGTTCTTTTCATACGATTCTGTTACTTGGGTCACCACTTTTCTTGCATATTCAGTTTAAGATTTTGACAGAGACATTGTCATAGTTAAGCCTCTTGCGGTACGGGCTGTCTTTTTGTTATATGTGTGCGCAGCGTAGTGCAATGAGGCCCTGATCCTTGGCTGGGTTCTCCAGGAGCTGCAGCAGGACAAATAATAAATAAACGAGCTGCACTTCAAATGTTTATTGTGGCTGTCAAGGCACTACTGGCACCAGCATTATTCTCAATTTTAAGTGTAACCTTCAGCCAGATGTTGGCAGCAACAAGGGCTGGGTTCAATATCTAGGGGTTTCTCTTAGGATCACAAAACAGAACCAGCTCGAGCGCTCAGCCAGAAATCTGGCAAACTAAACACCACCCCTGGGTGCATCTAAGAGGCAATACTTCCCCATTTGCAAGCACTGTGTCTGTGTATAACAAAATTAAACATTTATTAAGAGGAGAAGAAAACACAGCTTTCATCTGGGACAACATTGCAACAATGACTTGGAAGTATACAGGCAGTAAGTAAAATACCCACCCACAGTATCCTGGGTCGTGTCCTTTGCCTTGGTTTCCCACCTTGCCGTGTGAAAGTCCAGCAGACAAATGTCCATTTAACATACCACTCCCCTTTTCCCTCCGCTGCACCCCACTCATGGTTTGTTGTCCTAGGTCAGCTGCAGTCTCTGCTGCCGTTTGTCACTGACTCTGCTGCTCTCTCTGCCACCGTCACTGCTGCTGCTCTCTGCTACACCATCACTGCTGCCTTTAGCAGCAATGCTGTGTTCTGAGGTTCCAGCACGTAGCCCAGTTCTTAAAGATTTCAGATCTTAGTGATTTCACTATTGGTGCCTCTTCTATGTTATCTTTTTCACCGCAACACTGTCTCCATACCAGGTCTAAGAGCCAAGGCTCAGCCACCCTTAGTTCAGCTTATCAGTGATTTCAGCTTTAGTGATCACTGAGAAAGAATCAAGACTCTCAATTGAACCTAGTCCAGTCTAGCTTTAAACACTGGAGGTGGGGATCAAATGGCTTCTAGGAGAGGTCCACGCCACCATGTAGGAACACCCATACCCATCCCCTCCACCTTTCCCCTGGAATTTGGCATCACTACTCCTCATTTAGCGAGTGAGGTTCAAGTCAGCATGAACCCCTTCAATTAGGGCATATTAAATACAGTTCTGCTGCCCATTACTCGTACAATAAGGATTATAACATTTCATTACCCCTGCGCCCAAGACTAAAGTGAATCTTAACCCAAAACAGCCAAAATTGATCACTTCGGCCAAGCTGGTTGGTGTGAGATCACCTAGGCAAAGTTGGTGGTCTATGCAAATATGGTCTGCTCGTGAAGTATTTTTCCCCAGTTCATCACTAGATGGCAGTGGAGAGCTCATTCCAACCACTGCTCACATACACATAGGGAATAGGGGCACTGGCAATACCTCAAAAATCAGAATGAACTTTTTAAGAGTGCACATGGTAAAAATAATAAATATAACGGATAGATTAACACTAAATAGATCCAGGAACAACCAGAATTTCAGGTTTCTCCCTCATCTCACAAAAATCAACTTTCCTCAAAGAGATTCTTCGCACCCTTTACGCTCTTTGATCTTCCAACCCCAAACAAATTCCTTCTTCCTGTCCCTCCTCTCCAAACAGACTGATCCAATCCCACACTCCTCCTGGTGTTCTCTTCGGTCTTCTCCTCGCAGGCTCGCCAAAGAGATTTATTGATTTCTCAGTGATTGGCTGCTGAATGGGGATTCCCCATCAGGCCACCCAGCCAGATGCTAAAGATCTTGCTGTAATGAGCCCCTGTGCATGGGTGAGATGTTATTTCTCTCAGAGCCAGCCAGAGTTTATGTTCTCTGGGGAGAAAACAACTGGGTTTAAAAGTGAATGAAAAACAAGCAGAACATGGCAAGAGTGAAAAGCACAATCCACCATGAAGTCCACTCTGAGCAGTAACCACGTGGATCTAGTTTACTGTCATGGTCCCTATAAAAATATGAGACCATCTAAATTGTTCTTAGTGTCTTTCTAAAAGCATTATGCCTGAAATTCATGCTTGTCCAGATCTTATGTATCACTTAAGCCCTGCTTTGAAGTTTTAAGTGGGATTTAGCTGGTGCATAGGCCGTATGCTGGGCCTCTGCACAGGGTAGAATTTCACCCACTTTGCTATTCTTCGTGTTTCTTGGAACTCTTTCCCTCAAGACACGTATGCTGTGGACTCATTATTTCTATTTAAAAACAACAACAAGACTTCCAAAGTTTTATTTCACTATTATCTTCCTGAATCTGTTTTATTTTGTTCATGAATTATGTATTGCACAGTTTATTGGTGCTTGAGAAGCGGTGCTATGAAATCTCCAAAGATGTAAAGCAAAGTAAACCACAGAACTCAGAGTTGGAAAATATCCTTTTTTTTATCTTCCTATTCTCTATGCTTTATCCAGTCTAGAGCTTTAAATCTCTCAGATAAAAAGGACCGATCTTGACTATTAAAATAATAGAACAGCTGTCAGTTGTGAAGCTGATCCACTGCATAAATGACACCAAGCCCTTTTCCTCCACTTTTCTTCTCATACCCCTGCAATTGAACCTTTCTCAGGTTTCCCTATCACTTGTCATATTGTCCTAGATGGTAGTCCAAAGATTTCATCCATGGACAGGCATCCAACAGTTAGAGGATTAAGTTATCACACATGATTTGTCCCTTGTGGCAAGATGTAACCTGACATAATCCGAAGAACTATATCTTAACATGTCAGGGTGGCAAAGAGATAACATTTACTTTGCAGCAGGTAGCATATGATGAAAGCTACAGAGTATGTAGTGAGGGATCCTTTTGTTGGCATGAATCTAGTGCAGCCTTAATTCCTGAGTGACTAATACAGTGACGGAGGCCAAAGATTAATACTTGTTCCACATTTTTTTACAATGACATTTAATCACCTTTAATTATATTAGACACAGCGTGAAGGGTTAACCTCACCTCCATTTACCTGATGCATTACTGTAATTTTGAAGGGCAGATGTTCCATCATCGATATGTCAACAAACTCAGCTGCTGTCAATGGCCATTCAGAGGTAGAGGACTGTGATGGGGTGTATAAACCCCACACTGGGCAACAAGGTGTTAAGGGATTATTTTGGGCTCAGCCCCGCTCCATCTGCTGGAGGAATTAAAAGGTGGGAAATTAGCTCATTTGCGTGGCAGAGTCGGAGGTGAGACGACCTGCAGCCCACAGCTCCAGTAGCATAGCAGGAAGCCTAAGACTCTGACACCGTTGCCCAAAGGGGACCTCCCTGAGGGAAGGGAGGCCTCACCTCAGAGACAACCAGAGAGGGAAGTATCCTGTGGACCTTGGACTTTGGTAACCCCCTTTACTTATTGTGGTTTGGGTTTTCCCACCAGGGGAAAGTTTTGGACTAAGCTGACCCCAGGGGGCATGGGCGAGAGGAAGAGGTGCAGGGAGGACAGCCTTAAGCAGTCTTGGTTGCCAGACCACTGGTAGCCCCAAAGGGCCCTGGGTTGGAGCCTGGTAGCGTGGGAGGCCCTGGGCTCCCTATACATACAACCGCCTTGGCAGTCAGCAGTCGCAGCTGTGACCATTAGGCCATGCTCCCCAACCAGACCCCGAGTGAGGCTCATTTCAAGGACCAGTGGTGATACAGCTTATGTGTCACACACAGACTGAGTGTGTAACTCCATGAGTCCAAGTGTGCCCTTTATAAAAGTATGTTATTTTGCCACAGGTGTGCTTCAAAACATTCCAGTAACACTGTTTTTTACAAATGTGCTTGGGATATACTGCACTATTTATTGTAGTATGGTTAATACTCATAATGACAGCTGGCCAGAGACCAAAATTTCCATTCCACAAACAGTTCACAAAAAACAAACCTTTTGAAAGCTTTTGCACAAAACTTCCATTTTTATTAGGTGTTTTAGTTGGGTCTCTCTCTCTTCCTCCCATCCCCTCTTCCTCTCCCCAGTTAGAGCTGACCAGGGAACCTTCAATTGCTGAAATCTTCCCATAGAAAACTTTAACAAAAGCCATACATGGCTGCAAAATGCTTTGGCTTTGACAAAACAGAATATTTTGATTAAAAAATATTTAGTTGAAAATGTTCTCACATTTCTGCTGCTCACAAACCGGGTAGAATTAGTGGGGGAAGCAAAAGTGGATGGGAATCTGGGAGGCAGTGACCATGAGTTGGTTGAGTTCAGGATCCTGACGCAGGGAAGAAAGGTAAGCAGCAGGATACGGACCCTGGACTTCAGGAAAGCAGACTTCGACTCCCTCAGGGAACAGATGGCCAGGATCCCCTGGGGGACTAACATGAAGGGGAAGGGAGTCCAGGAGAGCTGGCTGTATTTCAAGGAATCCCTGTTGAGGTTACAGGGACAAACCATCCCGATGAGTCAAAGAATAGTAAATATGGCAGGCGACCAGCTTGGCTTAATGGTGAAATCCTAGCGGATCTTAAACATAAAAAAGAAGCTTACAAGAAGTGGAAGGTTGGACATATGACCAGGGAAGAGTATAAAAATATTGCTCGGGCATGTAGGAAAGATATCAGGAGGGCCAAATCGCACCTGGAGCTGCAGCTAGCAAGAGATGTCAAGAGTAACAAGAAGGGTTTCTTCAGGTATGTTGGCAACAAGAAGAAAGCCAAGGAAAGTGTGGGCCCCTTACTGAATGAGGGAGGCAACCTAGTGACAGAGGATGTGGAAAAAGCTAATGTACTCAATGCTTTTTTTGCCTCTGTTTTCACTAACAAGGTCAGCTCCCGGACTGCTGCGCTGGGCATCACAGAATGGGGAAGAGATGGCCAGCCCTCTGTGGAGATAGAGGTGGTTAGGGACTATTTAGAAAAGCTGGACGTGCACAAGTCCATGGGGCCGGACGAGTTACATCCGAGAGTGCTGAAGGAATTGGCGGCTGTGATTGCAGAGCCCTTGGCCATTATCTTTGAAAACTCGTGGCGAACGGGGGAAGTCCCGGATGACTGGAAAAAGGCTAATGTAGTGCCAATCTTTAAAAAAGGGAAGAAGGAGGATCCTGGGAACTACAGGCCGGTCAGGCTCACCTCAGTCCCTGGAAAAATCATAGAGCAGGTCCTCAAAGAATCAATCCTGAAGCACTTACATGAGAGGAAAGTGATCAGGAACAGTCAGCATGGATTCACCAAGGGAAGGTCATGCCTGACTAATCTAATCGCCTTTTATGATGAGATTACTGGTTCTGTGGATGAAGGGAAAGCAGTGGATGTATTGTTTCTTGACTTTAGCAAAGCTTTTGACACGGTCTCCCACAGTATTCTTGTCAGCAAGTTAAGGAAGTATGGGCTGGATGAATGCACTATAAGGTGGGTAGAAAGCTGGCTAGATTGTCGGGCTCAACGGGTAGTGATCAATGGCTCCATGTCTAGTTGGCAGCCGGTGTCAAGTGGAGTGCCCCAGGGGTCGGTCCTGGGGCCGGTTTTGTTCAATATCTTCATAAATGATCTGGAGGATGGTGTGGATTGCACTCTCAGCAAATTTGCAGACGATACTAAACTGGGAGGAGTGGTAGATACGCTGGAGGGGAGGGATAGGATACAGAAGGACCTAGACAAATTGGAGGATTGGGCCAAAAGAAATCTGATGAGGTTCAATAAGGATAAGTGCAGGGTCCTGCACTTAGGATGGAAGAATCCAATGCAGCGCTACAGACTAGGGACCGAATGGCTAGGCAGCAGTTCTGCGGAAAAGGACCTAGGGGTGACAGTGGACGAGAAGCTGGATATGAGTCAACAGTGTGCCCTTGTTGCCAAGAAGGCCAATGGCATTTTGGGATGTATAAGTAGGGGCATAGCGAGCAGATCGAGGGACGTGATCGTTCCCCTCTATTCAACACTGGTGAGGCCTCATCTGGAGTACTGTGTCCAGTTTTGGGCCCCACACTACAAGAAGGATGTGGATAAATTGGAGAGAGTCCAGCGAAGGGCAACAAAAATGATTAGGGGTCTAGAGCACATGACTTATGAAGAGAGGCTGAGGGAGCTGGGATTGTTTAGTCTGCAGAAGAGAAGAATGAGGGGGGATTTGATAGCTGCTTTCAACTACCTGAAAGGGGGTTCCAAAGAGGATGGCTCTAGACTGTTCTCAATGGTAGCAGATGACAGAACGAGGAGTAATGGTCTCAAGTTGCAATGGGGGAGGTTTAGATTGGATATTAGGAAAAACTTTTTCACCAAGAGGGTGGTGAAACACTGGAATGCGTTACCTAGGGAGGTGGTAGAATCTCCTTCCTTAGAGGTTTTTAAGGTCAGGCTTGACAAAGCCCTGGCTGGGATGATTTAACTGGGAATTGGTCCTGCTTCAAGCAGGGGGTTGGACTAGATGACCTTCTGGGGTCCCTTCCAACCCTGATATTCTATGATTCTATGATTCTATGATTCTACCCAGCTCTACTCATAATATTTATACTGGATGCTCCAGATTCAGGCCTTCAAAACATTGGACATGTTTAACATCTGGTAGGGGTTTTCTAACTTTTAATATGCTATCAACCATGAGCAAGTGGTCAAGCAGGCAATTGCAGAAGGCAGGGAAGTAGCATAAATCTTTGAAAAACCTGATAAAACTTTTAAGATGGCTCCCACATCTACGGCAAGACGGAGAGTCTTACGCAAGACGTGCTGTTGCTGTGGTAACATTACACCACCCTTCTGGTGACTGCAGCAGCAAGGTGTCGACATAACACGCCTCAGTGGTTTTACCATCCTCAGATGCAGACAGGGATATGGGAATATTATCTCAAGTAATTCTCACTTGTTCTCATGCAAAGGCTCTCAGGGGATATGCAGCCTGAAGGTTGGCCTTTCACTTTTTCTTACTAGAGCAAAGGATTTCATTTCTCAGGCCTCTAAAGAAAGTTTACACCTTTATTTATAAAACACAGAGGAAGAAAGGCTTTAAATAATGCATTTCTAGAGCATTTGTGTGCAAATGCCAAGGATAGCCGAACTCTTTTGAACCACGGGGCAGTTTGAAAAGCATTCTCCAAGTGCACACTTGAAATTGGCTGTGAAACAGCTCTGCAGCAACAAAAAGTCACTGAAAACCAGGAAGTACCCCTCAGGGAATAAACCTTCATGGCTTGCATTCCTCTGATCCAGCGCTGCAGAGTTGGCACAGTTAAAACAGAAGCCAAGAGAGATTTTCTGCTTTTTGCTGCAGAAGACTTTTGGTGGAGGGAAAGGGGCACTTTTTAAAAAGAAAATAGTGGTTTGGTTTAAAAGCAACAAGAGCACTGTAGCACTTTGACTAAGTATAGTTTAGTGGCCATTTTACATATGATGTTTTTGGTGCGTTTTAAGAGGAAGAGGCCAGGAGTACATGCTGAGGGTTAAGAGAGTCATAATGCTTGCAGCAGGGAGTTCTTATTTATTAGCAGTGATGAGCTGACAGTATTTTTGTAAGGGACACCCACAGGGAGTTTTCCCTTTAGCCCGTGATAACCAGAGCAACACAGAGGGTGCATGCATACAATGTATGCAGAGAAGAAGGGTAAGGGGCTGGGGAAGCTATTAAATTGCTTTCCTATTTAAAAGACCTGTCTCATAGCCATGTGGACAAAGGCAAGATCATTTTGCAAACAATGTATACTTTCAAAAGGAATCAGCTCTCAATAGGCACCTAAATCTCATTGTTCGCAGAGGGAGCTGCTGGATGCTGAGCATGTTTGAAAATATAATGCTCATCTTCCATCCTGGGAGCATTTACACCATGTGTGAGCTTGGGTCCTCTAGCTATGCTTGCTATGTCATGCACCAGATGGAAAACTGAACAAATTCTAATTGGCCATATCTGCTGGATAGCAGCAACAGAGACAGGAAACAGAAACAAAATGTTAATCATAATTATAAGCCAGCAGGAAAACGTTTGTTCTGCAGCATTCTGGGAATGGATCTGTGTGAAATGGACAGTGCTAAATGTATATGTAGATGCCAAACATCTTTGGGATTCTTTAGGATGAAAGATGACATATTGTGTCTGTTAATGTATCACAGTACCTTCAATTTCCTTGTAATGCCTTATTAAAGATGCCAGAGGATCTACGCTAAAGCCATAACTAACAATAATGGAGACGAGGGGTAACTGTGTATGATTCCTTTTCCTAGCTGCTTTATATGTTGTAATATGAACTATTGCGAGTCAAGAATCAGCCTATGAAACTTGTCCCAAAACAAGGCATCTGTATGACCTACCTCAAAAGTGCCACTCTACGAGATCAAATGCTTTTTCTGTTCCTGTTGAGGTCATAACACTAATTTGTTTTGATTAAAGTAATGAATTATATTAAACAACCTCTTCAGCTTATGAAAAGCAATACATCCAGCTATAAAACCCATCTCATCTTGATGTTATATGGTAGATAATATTTCTTCAAATTGGCTTGCCAACACTTTAGGCCCTAATCTTGCAAGCTCTTAAACCCCTAAGTAACTTAATGGACTTGAGCAACCACAGTGAGTTCATTTTAACATTGCAAATAGTTAGATTCTGCTGCTGAATGTTGCTTTCCCTTTATAGTTGAACATAGGCATTTTCTACATTTTAAATTTCTTTTAGAGAGCAAGCCTGAGGAGATTTATCTGAGTAACAGAAAATTTGTAATGGAATAGTGTTAGGGAAAGCAAATTTAACAGCCATATTTGAAGAGACAGTTGGAAAAGTTTACTAACATTATTGGAGGCAAAACCATCTAAGAAAATTACCCTATATCTTACTTTTTTTCATTTTCCACTCTTTCTACCCTAAATCCTATTAAAGACAAAATTCTATATTCCCTGCATTTCCTTAAATACCCACTAGTTCTTAAATAATGCCTTTATTAGTAGTATACACCTGCCATTACAAGTTTGGGACACCTAAATGTCTGATCCCTAAGAATGGAACAATAAAAAAAATAAAAATATATTATAAAAACTTCTACAGATTGCCCCTTTTCAGTGTGGGACCTTATTATAATCAAAGCAAAGGACTATTTAGGAATCCTAAGAGAGTAGTCAGTTGCAATACTGGATTTTTAACCATATGAGGATTTAACATAGATGAACCTATTTGGGGAGACAGTAATTTTCTACTTCCCTTTGCAGTTATTTTCCACCAGCTCTATCTCAGCTAATAATAACTAGGAAGATAGTTTATCTTCTTAATCATCTAAAATGTTGGCATTTCTTTATTCTATAATATGAACTTGCAAATCAATCCCTTCCTGCCTTCAATCTGAGTTCTTGAGCATCATTGTTCTTTCTGGAGCAGAATTATTAAAAACTTGGGAGTTTCCCCATTCTTGCCACAGGCCACCCAGTAAAACTTTAACATTAAAGAATGCACTTTTTAATTCAGTTATAGCCTTTCATAAGCATTTAACTAGCCCCCCCAGCGGTGAAAATAGAGGGATTCACTCCCCTCTGAATGAAATCCTCACCTCAGTGGTGGTGAAATATTTTGATAAGATTCATTATGAAAACTAATAATGTCCGGCTCTGATTCAACCTGAGTGATAGAGGCAATACCAAGAAGACTCTGGGTAGTAGCATGAGACACAGTAACTTTACATATGGAGTACAAGAAACAGCCAGAAAATCCATAATTTTGCTTGGTTTATAACAAATAGATAAGTGAGATTAAATTCCAATGGGGGCTGATCAGAGTCCATCCCAAAAGAGTTATTCTGACTTTGCTTCCTGGTTCAAACTATATTTAGAAATTATGTACAGAGAAAGAAGAAAAGAAAAAAATATGGTCTATGAGAAGCAATGTGGGAAGCCCAAACTACAAACAAGAAAGGAAGCCAGGCCTCAGGAGATCTCCTACAGCAATAATAGCAACTCAGACTTGGAGGATCAGTGTATAAAGCCCAAATGCAGTCATGTGACCACAAAGGGGGCTGGGTCTCAGAAGCTCTCATGCAGTAATAGCTTATCGTTGCCATTTATTTAAAGGTATTTGGGGAAAGTGCCTTTTCCTTATTTTTTTTATGCATACAGAAGACTTGATTTTTTTTAAAGGGGTGAAGGGGATGTGCACAGCCTATCCCAGGTGTCAAATGACTGGCAAGTGTGGCACTGAGATGTCAATTTGCCCTAGCCAGTAGTGGAGGAGGGAAAAGTTGACTTCCCTTATTCCAAGGAAGGACTTCCTTCAGCATCCTCAAGTGCTCTGTGAGGTATAACTTATAAATCATCCCAGGACAAGAGAAGATACTAACCTAAATCAAACAACACATACATTCTCTTCAGAGCAGGCTACACTAGTTGCCAAAATGGCTTCTTATTAAAGAATGTAATTCCCTTTTCACATTCCGTGTACTCATTTCAGGACAGTAAAGCCAGCAATACCTCTACTATGTATGAATTTGCAGTTGCACTCAAGCCTGTCTTGAACTCCCAGTTCAAAGAGCAGGATTCTACCATCATACTGCTGCAGCACTTCTAAATAGTGAGACATAATTGGGTTCAGTGGAGTTCAAAGCTGTGCTCCAGCTTCATCATATCAAAGCCCATTGATTCAGCAGCAGCAGAAGTGCATTGAAATACAGGCAGGGTGTTAAGGAAGTCATGAGCAGAACACATTTAGATCAGTTGTGTTAGATTTCTGGATACAATAGACAGCTCGTTTTTGGTTAAGCTTTCAAGAGTTCACGTGTGGTCCCCTGGAGAAGCCTTTATCCCCACCTCTAATTGCTGCAAAAATATCTCATTTTTACTAATGTCCTTTGCCTATTTCATGGCTGATACTTGTGAGACTCATTTACATTTTTTTTAAAATGTCAAGACTTTCTCTGGAGATTGTTCATTCATTATATTTATTTTCTTGGACATGATTTAACAAACCTTCCCTGAAGAGTTTGCAGCTATTAACTTTGCTAAACAGTAGCTCAAGTGAGAGTTAAAGGCAAATGGGCTAAAGGAAAGTAATGGGCCAAAGCAACTCTAGGGTATTCATCTGCCCCAAAACGCATTTCAATAATTCTTCCCCACTCAGTGAATGCTGAAAGCAGGAAACAGAACTTGTTGGATGTTGCTACTCTGAGATGGTGATTCCCAAACACCTACACACATAGAAATATGGTTCTTTAGCCTCTTGTGGCTGGCACGCTCAGCATTCCACCCCTATTTCAGTGTTGAACTCTGATGTGACATCAGTGCCTGCTTTGTGTGTACTCTACACCCATAATGGAGCATAGGTTGCCCCGTTTGCAGTCTTGCAACAATGACACTGGGGTTTGGTGAAGATCAAACTCGATTGCAGCTCAGAACTTGCTGAACTGAGGGTAGCTCTACCCTGCAATCAGGACAGCATGTGTACACATATCCAAGCAAGATTTGATTGAGCTAGCTCACTAAAAATAGCTTCATAGCCACAGCAGTACAGGCTAGCCACCCAAATACATACCTCTAGTCCCAGATAAGATTATTGTGCTCAGGTGGCTACCCCATGCCACTGGGGCTACACTGCTATTTTAGTGAGTTAGTTCAATCAGCACTAGCTCAGGTATGCTTTTATATACTGCAATCATACCTCTTTATTGCTGTGTATATGTACCCTGAGTAGGAAGTGGTAGGCCCTGGCTGGTTCAGTGGAGATTTTATTCTGGTAAACTGAGTCAGTCAACCCCCAGAAATGAGGTATCATAGTTCTGAGAGATGGCAGAATAGCTAACATCCTGATGCATAGTCCTCAGAGAGTGGGTTCCAGTCACATAATCTGAGTATAGACTTAATTATTTTGTGGGTTTTAAATGCCAATTACCCCCAGAAATCCCCCCAAATACACTCAGTTCACACATTTACACATGGGCCTAGTGTAGGTTTAGCCTCTGATTTAGTCTTTACTTTTTGCATCTTTTCATTATTTATTAGACAAAAAAACTAAGCCTTTGTAAATATCTGGTATGACGAGGGCTACACAAACACACCAATTTTTTTGTTTGTTTTCAAATATTTGGGCTTTAAAAAAAAACCTAATGTAGTCATGCAAGTACCAGTCAAGAAATCTTGGGATTTTCTGCATGTCATGTGGCTTCCTTTTCCGTTACTTATCTTTCCTTGCTGCGCACACCTCATGTATGTCTCTATCAAATGTAGCCATTTTTTCTTTTCTTTTTTTCAACCCCCCCTGTTTACTCAGCAGTTGATAAGAATGGAGCTCTCTTTCCATTCCTAATCACCTATTTTCAGATATCTAGAAGCCTAGTGGAACAATAATTATTTGCATTTCTATAGCACCTTCCAACCAAAAGTGGTTTACAAATACTAACAAATAGACCATGCCTCCTAACAGTCCATGTGAGGTGGGTATTATTATCCCTGTTTTGCAGAGGGGGAAATTGAGTCATTCAGCATTTAAGTGATTTGCCGAAGGACACATAGTGAATCTTGGCAAAGCCACAAATAAAACTGTGATTTCCTGACTCTTCGATCTATGCAGGGGTCCTGGAACAATTTGTGTAGTGGGGGTGCTGAGAGCCATTGAACCAAACTGTAAACCCTGTATATCATGGAAACCGCTTCAAGTCAGGGGGTGCAACAGCACCCCCAGCATCCCTAATTCCTGCACCTATGGACCTATACTATTCAAACCACAACCCATCCTTTCTCCCTCTGAAAAAACAAAATTTCACCAGGCTGAAATTCAATATTTACTCTCTTTGCCTGGAGCCCAGAAATTTGCCAGAACGGATGGCCCAACCCTCTGGAGCTCAGGTCATTCAACACAGAGCAGCTTACTCAGAATTAGCAATCTGGCTGACTCACGTGAGATGGTACAATTGGCTTCCCCATCATGGCAGCACTACTTCTCCCTCAGAAGCAGCAGAAGGGTTGTTAATCCTGCACACGCAGTATTAATTTACACAGGAATTTGCCACACAAGGCAGGTTTCCTTGGCTGCACAAAGTGCCTGCTGCCTAGCGGTACTCCTTTTCCAGCCTTCCATGTCCCCCTTCCCCATAATACCCCTACATTAAAATGTATATTGGTCATGTGAGGGAATTCAGGGCCGCCATATGTGGATGAGAATTATCCTGTGTAGTTGCCTCTCTCTTCAGCGTACGCTGGGAGGGCTCCCCAAAAGTAAACCCTTTCTGACCAACACATCTCAGGGAACACAAGTTGATTTCAATAGGCTTTGGATTCAATGGACGTCTTTCCATTATCTTCAGTCTGCTTTGGATCAGGCAGGCCATAAGTCTGGAAAGCTTGCACAGCAGCTGTCCATACTATGCCTGACTCACACTAATGCTGTTAAGCATTCACTGTAATTCAGATTAAATCATGCCATTTGCTTCCTAAAGAGTCATGTTGTTAGTTTCTGCTGAACAGCTAGATTAGGAAGGGTCAAACTTCAGCGTTTTTGAATACACCTACAATACACACAGATTTACATAATAGGCCCTAATGTCGCCTTCAGAATCATTATGGTCTATTGAGTAAATAATGTCTGTATTGAAAATGGTTGAAATACCCATTTACTTGATAGACTCTATTGACTCCTAATAAGAAGCTATTAGAGTTGAATAAATATTATGCATTTTAAAACATGCCTAAATATATTCCATTTCCATGTATTTTCATATTTACACAATGGACTGTAAAGCACGTGTTGTTTCTACTCTCAGACAGTTCCAGGCAAGCTTTCCTTTTTGCAGTTTCTTATTCTGTGTGTGGGTATAAGACTAACCTGAAAAAAAGCCAAAACAACAAACAAGATTAAACTACACAAATTGGTATTTAAATAACATTAAGCCCCACATTTTCAAGAAGTTTGCAAAGGATTTAGCCAGACTGTCTTGTGTGTAGCGAGAGACAGTAAACAGGCTATTTATAGTCCATTGCGTAAATATGAAAATACATAGAACATAAAATGAATGTGGTTAGGCAATTTTTAAAAATATATATTATTTATCCAACTATAAAAGCTTCTCTATAAGGAGCCAATAGAATCTGTCAGGTAAATGAGTATTTGATCATTTTCAATCCATACATTGTCTCACTAAGCCACAACAATTCTAAAGGAGCCATAAGGGTCTATTGTGTAAAATCTGAATGCAGGCAGAGTCTTCAAAAGTATTGTTTTGACCCAGATATCACAGTCATGTTATGTGAATCTCTCTTTCTCTCATTTAATAATTTGTACAGTTTGGTGTTGGCGGTAATGCAGGGTTAACAGCCTGGGCACACAGGTGTTTTGTTGCTAACTTCTGGTCAACTCTTTGAAAATCTGGAGATGAAAGAGTTTTCCTTAGACCAAAACCAGAAAGGAAATGTAGAGAGACAAGGTTCTAACTTAGTCCTTTGCCCACCCTACCGTGGACCAGCACTGGTGAGATCTCCAAACAGCAAGTGGGCTCCAATATCTAGATACAGTGGTGTGAGTTTAACTATAATTTTGTTTCATTTTTCTATTTCAGTGATGTCACTAACTCTCTCAGAGGCTGGGGGGATTCACTGAGTGGCGGGATAACCACTGTAACATGTCAGCATCATCTTATGCTTCACAGTCCCCTTGGTCTCGAGACAGATGATGCATGGGACAATGGCCCTCTCTCCAGGTCCCACTTCAACTTCCACCTGATCTTGATAGCACCTCTCCTGAACCCCAGAAACCTGACCCTGCAATGCATCAGTGGAAGGGCCTCCATAGCACTGGATAAAGGGGAAAGCACACCACAGAGATGTTTTCTGCATGCCCTCAAACCAGGGGAAGCAAATCAGGCTTCTCTCTGTGAACTAAGAATGTGTGGTCTTAGTGAGTCACTGAATTGCCAATAAGAGTTGCTCTTAATTCAGTATGAGAAACTGTCCTCCCAAAAAGCTCAGCACCTCAACTTTTGAAATATCTAACTGACCCATTCTCTCTTTCTCCCCATATCTCCAAATTATTTCTCCTGCCTCCACAGCCACTCTTTTCCTGACCTGGGAGAAACAAAGACTGGTGACAAGAGACCCCTACATCCGACAGGGGGACTAGATTTTTTTTTAATGGTCTCTTCTGAAGGGATTTTTTTTTTAAATGAACATTTCCTCTAACACAGCTCTGAAGTGCTCAGTGCTCAGGGCTAGAAATCCAAAGTCCTTCCTTTCTGCTGGCCACAGCTGAGTGGAAAGAAGTTGAAGGTAGAGAACTGGGAAAAATAAGAAGTCAGAAATAACATCAGATTTTATTAGTTTCACTGCAGGTGGTGGGGTTTTGTTTTGTTTTTAACTGTAGCAAATGAATGTAGAGATTCTTTCTGGTCCATGTAAATCTTCGTTTTCTCTCCCCACCCTCCACAGAATAAACATGAAGGTTTCATCTGGTCACTCTGTTCCCAGACCCTACAGCTTTGCTAAAATAGGATGATACTCTCAGTCTAAAAAAACCCCCAAAACAACCAACCTAAACAGTTCAAGCTTTTTATAGCTCTGGCTCCCAGGCAGCATTCACTACAGTAGCAGCACTGGAAGGCGTAGAAGCCAAATAATGCTAATGGGGCAAACAGAATGTAACAGCTTATGTGTGCTGGTTATATCCTGAAACAAATTGTTTCTTAATGCTGAGGTCAGACAGGGTTTAATTAGGAAATATACAATTGGAGTAAAATTTTGCAGCAGGCTGCTTGTTTGGTGTTATGCCAAGTCAACATCAAGCCTTTCCAAATGGAAATTTTCATTAAAGGCCACTGGCAGCCTTGTTAGGCTGAGTTTCAACTTTTTCTAGCCTCCTCGTAAGAGGAACCTGAAACTCAGCATATCTGTTTATTATTAAAGGGATGTCCCCCTTGCAACTGTTCACACAGAGACACACACACACACAGAGTTCCTGTACATATTTACATCCACTGTAATCCAGATCCACCAAGGAGCTGCTCTTCTGATATCTTGCCAGGCTGGATAAAAAGGAAGATAGACTCAGATGTGACCTCATTTAATCATTAAAGGCATAAGCAATTTTTTTTATTGCCTTATTGTTTCCATACCAAGGTGGGGTGGGACCTTCAGCATCTCAGCAGAATGTAAAGCACATTTCTAAGCCTTTTTTGTTCAGCTGTGACCCTTTTTTGTTCTGTCTATGCCATGTTCTCAAGGATTCCTATTGATGCTTGTAGCACTGATTCTGCTCTTTAAATTGATTATTACAGCCTCAGTTCGCATGCTGCCAAGGTTAAGGTTGTATCAGCATTTCCATTATAATCCCTGCTGTTCAAGAGAAGAGTGTTTAACATGACTGCGAAAATTTGCTCCAGGGTGGAATTTTTTTTCCTTCCAACTTTGTGGGTGAAGTTAGTTCTCATAAAAGTGAAGGACTGAGAGTGCTGGCTAGGGGCAGGCTAGCATTGTGCAAGCTTCCCTTAGGCAGCACTTTCTCAGCACACCTCAATCCCGACCTGCGTCACACCTTGCTATCCTAGTCCTGGCAAGGACAAATTTACGGCTCGTATCTGTAGCCAAATGGGCCCCAAATGGTAGGGCCTAGGAGCTGGGTTCTGGAAAACTGTCCCTCAGAAAATAGTGTCAACCTGGGGAAGAAAGGAGCTGTGGGGAAGTTGTGGCAATTGTAGAGGTAGGCCAAGGTACTGGAGAAAGCAAGGGAGACGGGAGAGTGAGGCCTAGGGGAAGTGTGAGCCAGGCTGCAGTGGGTGGAGAGGCAAGCCAGCTGATACAAGTGAGAAGTTGCTGGAAGGGAGGCAGCAGAGGCCCAAAGAGACAGCGGAGTAACAGTAATTTGTTCAAACATGGGCCTTTTTGTTTCAATATTTCCCTTTGTTAGGTCAGAAGATTCCTGAATCAGCTCTTCCAGCAGCACCTCCTGGCCAAAGTTAACAAGTGTGGTTTCTGGCAGGATATTTTCTCTGGCTTCACCTCTCCCCTTTTATATATTTCTAGCTTTCCTCTCTTCTATTGAACCAACTTATGTTGATGAGGGAGAAGCTTTTGAGATGACACAGAGCTTCTTCTTCAGGTCTGGGAAACTAACTCAGAATGTTACAGATAAATACAAGGTGGAACAGATTGTTTAGCATAAATCGTTAACACATATTTCATGGGACAAGGTGGGTGAGGTAATATGTCTTATGGGACCAACTTGTGTTGTTGAGAGAGACAAGCTTTTGAGCTAACACAGAGCTCTTCTTCAAGTCTGGGAAACTTTATCCTCAGAGCATACACACTAACATGCTCAAAACTACCTTCACAAAACAAGGACACTACACGAGAGAAGTAGATTGCCTCATGGAATGGCCACCCAAATACCCTGAGAGATGTTGCTTCAATTCAGAAATAAAACCCCTGCCAACCGCACACTCCTAGTTGTCACCTGCCACTCCACACTGGAACCCATGTGGCAGACGTGGCCAACCTGTGGCTCCGGAGCCACATGTAGCTCTTCAGAGGTTAATATGCGGTTCCTTGTATAGGCACCAACTCTTGGGCTGGAGCTACAGGTGTCAACTTTCCAATGTGCTGTGGGGTGCTCACTGCTCAACCCCTGGCTCTGCCGCAGGCCCTGCCCCCACTCCACCCCTTCCCACCTTCTCCCCTGAGCTGGCCATGCCCTTGCTCCTCCCCCCCACAAAGAGCCTCCTGCATGCCATGAAACAGCTGATTGGGAGGTGTGGGGAGGGAGAGGGTGGGACTGCCGGTGGGTGGAAGGCACTGGGAGTGGGGTGGGGGGGAGCTGATAGGGGGCTGCTGACGTATTACTGTGGTTCTTTGGCAATATACATTGGTAAATTCTGGCTCTTTTTCAGGCTCAAGTTAACCACCTCCGCCATATGGGGTACCATCAAACAGCTACAACCCGCAGTTGATGGGGACCCCGTCCTGCAAGCAATCTTTCCTGAACTCCCACTTCTGGCCTTCAAACAACACCTCCCCCCCTCCCGCCCCCGCCACCTCACCAAGCTCATCAGAAGCAAGCTCCTCACAGACCAGGACACACCAACTTAAAGCAGCATCAGCCCTTGTCAGAACAACATATGCAAAACCTGCAGCCATATCTCCACTGCTACAATGATCAACACCGCTCACAACACACCTTTCAAGATCCCTGGGTCCTACACTTACCTATCACAACATATGGTGTACCTCATCCAGTGCACTAAATGCCCTAATAGCAAGTATGTGGGTGAAACCAGACAATCACTGCATACTCGCATGAAATCGTGCAGGAAAATAAAAGACAAAAAGCATCACAAAATGATCATTCTATATCTGCGCTATCAGTCCTCATCCTCAAAGGAAAGTTGCACAACATTTTCAAAAGATGAGCCTAGGAGCTTAAATTCATACCTTCGCTAGACATTAAAAATCAAGGACTGAACAGAGACACTGGATTTATGGTCCATTACAACAAGCTGTAACCCACTAACAACCCCCACCCCCCTTCTTCCTTCCTCCCTGTGACTGGAGGGGTGTCAATGTGCCATTTCACCTGGAATGGTCCCTTGAAATATGTGTTAACTACTTATGCTAAACAATCTGATCCATCTTGTATTTAGCTGTGACACTGAGTACATTTCCCAGACCTGAAGAAGAGCTCTGTGTAAGCTCAAAAACTTGTCTCTCTCACCAACAGAAGTTGGTCCAATAAAAGATATTACCTCACCCACCTTGTCTCTCTAATATCCTGGAACCAAAACAGCTACAAAACTGCATATTTCTTTTCTCTCCTCTGTTCTATCTTCTCCTCCAGTTTCTCCTGTCCTCTCCTCTCTTCTATCCTCGTTCACTTTGGGGTATGCACACACCCCCGTCTCTCTTCCCCCACGGGCTGGCTGAGGCCTCCAGATCCCTCTCTCCCTTCCCTCCTGGAGCTAGCTAGCATCCTCCATCCTCCCCTGCCCCTCCTCTTCCCCCTTAGGACTGGCCCCCGGTGAGGCTGGAAGCTGGAGCCCGACTCAGGTAAGAGCGGCCTGGAGATCCCAAGCAGCTGTGTGGATCTGCGGACCCTCCACCTGCCCTGGGTGAGGGCCGGGGGGCAGGGACATGGGCTGGGGGATGCTCTCAGGGGCCCCCTCAGACCAGGCAGGCGGAGGGAACTGAGCTCCCTGGCTCTGGCTTCTGACTTGGGGATGGGGTCTTAGGGGGAAGAGGAGGGGTGGGGGCAGGGCACTGGAGGGAAGAATCCCCCACTTTTAGGAAGAACTGGTCACCCCTGCTCTCAGAGTACGGTCCCTTGTTTACATTAGAAGGCAGGGAAAACTTGTGGGCATTTTCTGACCACTCCACCTGTCAGATCCACCCCTACCTCCTGGATCTCTCTTGAGCAGAGGTCCCTGCTGAATTGTGCAGAACTGTGTAGCACATTTGTGAGGCATAATAATCCTACTAATGACCTCTAAACTTAATTTACACACAAATTCAGGGCTCTAGAAGTGAAAGGCTAATGCATTTAACTGGGATAGGTAGAACCAGCTCAGGCCAGATATCTAGCAGCCTGAGCCTTGCCCATCCCCCAAAATCACCCTGCACTTCTTTCAGGCTTAGAGTGGGCTCAGTTAAGTCACTCCACAGCCCCCAGCTTCCTCCTTTTCTTCCCAAGCTCTATGAGATGGTAAAGAATCACAGAAAGCATCACTTTCTTCCAGCATTAAACAGGGAGAAATAGTATTATCCATCTAGTTACTGTCTGTGCTTCACTATGGAGAGTGCATCTAAAACCTTTCCCAGGCCCCTTGTGTCTGGCTTCCCACTGCAGATTTAAAGAAATAGTACCCATATCCTCATACCATCCTCCTTCCTGCATTTGAGGATCAAGGCAAAGCACTGACCTCAGAAGTCAATGGGAATTACTCATACCCTGCAGGGAGACAATCTGACCTTTAATGTTATCTGGCACAGGGAGATCTAAGGTAATGAAAAAAAGAGTGACCTGGACTCATTTTGAGGACATACTTTATTTAGCCAATCTATCCTAATGGGTTTGGAGAACTCCATAGGGCACATTTTTACAAGTGTGTTTTGACCCCACATGCTGTAATGCCTGCAATTACAGTGTGTTGTGTAAATCCTTCTTAGTTATGGTGGGCTGTGGCTGTCTGGCTGCTGTCCATGGTCGTGGCAGCTGAAGTCAATGGTGGGAGCGGAGGCAGGGGGGAATCAGGCCCAAGATGTGTCCCCATGTGTTCTCATACACTTCAGCTGACATCCATCAGCTCAGTCTCTGTTAGCAAGAGAAGAAAGGATCTTTAAAGTCTATCAGGAAAATTATATGCACATTAAAATATGTGTAACATATGCATTACATGCTATATTATCATATACATATAAATATAATCATATATTTAAATACTGTGTTGCAGAAATTTACCTCGTAACAACATTTTTTTGAAAGATATTTTGAAATTTGATTCACCTTTATGGATTTCATGGGGGAGGGAAATAATTCAGCCCACAGAATTATAGCATTAGTTTTGTTTACTAATGCATGCAAATAGACAGTCATTATTGGGACTTCTTTGGTGAGTATTGTAACATCCAATGTTCGTTTGTATCAACATGAAAACATATTTTTAAAATATCTAAACAGTACTCAGTGGTGGTGGCTTATTAGCTGAGTTGGTGTAAGATGTGCAAGGTATGACCAGGCTATCTTGTACAGTCCCATGCTGGATCATGACAGAACCAGAAGCAATCTCTATAGGAAGCAAATTTAAAACAGAAATGACGACTAGTTTGTGGCTCCCCCTCCCCTCAATCCCCACACAGGCAGATAGGGACTGTGAATTCCTACTCAGTTAAACTCTCCCGGAGTCCAAACTTGTTGGCTCTAGGATTAGAGGGTCATGAAGGTGACCTACAGCTACTCTGGTTTCCCCTCTCCCAGAGTTCACACTTCTTCTGTAACTCTCTCTGCTGTTCCTTTCTTTTTTTACTTTTCTCCCCAAAAAATCAGAGGGGCAGATTGACAACCTTTGATGGGAGTGTTCACAACTTCTGTAACTTTGTGTAGCAAGCTCTCCTGTTTTGTTAAACACATGTTTTGTGTGTGTCTTGGAACATATGTATTTAGATTAGTCTCTGGCACCTCAAAGCGGGAGGAGGGAAGGACTAAATATAGCTGTTTGCAGTAAGATACTCTTTCCTCTGGCTTAAAAACCTCCAACTACTCCCGGATGCACACTGTGGGTAGTATTATGACAATGACAATGGAACTAATGCCATTATTATTCTATTTTAAAAAGAAAACATGCTTTCTTTTTAACAAAAAAATACAAGAAAACCAAATAAAGAGCTGTTGTCATGGAATTACTATTTACGAGTGAGGAAGAGTGAGCCCTCCTTCCCTCCCCTTCATAGCCAGAGCAGAAAGAAAGGTTCTCTGACACATAAAGCTGGGAGGCTGCAGGGACTGAAAATGCCATCTGTACAGATGAGGAGTCCCCTGCTGAAGTGGGTGATCAGTGGACCAGGGTCGGAGCCATTAACGCACTCAAAGACACAGCGCTGGATGATCACTTGTATTGGCCATTGCCATGCAGGACACATAGCACAAGGAAGCCGGGTAGAGCGGTGTAGCACCAAGCCTCTATATTTGCATGCAGCACAGGAAAGCAAGAAGTGCTCGTCTCCTGTTTAAAGGCAGCAATTGCTGCTGCACTGGGAGCTTTGGCCTTTTCAGTGGGGGACCCAAGAGACAGCCTGTCAAAAGAGAAGTCTCTAGCTCAAACTACCAAACTTAGAAAGTATGGGTAGTAAAAATAAATGAAAAGGCTCAGCGCAATCTAACCAAAGAGCTGGGGGTGAAGGGGGGAGCCTGTTTTGTTATTTTCACCGGGCTGCACGCAGCAGCAAGGAATCTGGAATTCAGTCAAGGCCTTGAAGATAAATTCATTAATTCAATTTTGCAAACAAAAACAAACAAAAAAGTTGATTTATGTGGTGGATGTTTTATATTTCCTAGATATATTTTTCCTGTTGTGTACAGTTATGCCTGGAACTCTCGACAGTAATTCCCACTGACTGCTGTGATACTTACTGTGCAGGGCAGAAATGATCAACTGCAGGGTATTCTTCTATATTCTTCTTTTCTTAATCATGTTGAATTCCCTTTCCTTTAGTAATCTCTGCTATTCCCTCAGGAGCTGAGTTAAGATTTAATTGTTAAATTTGCATAGTAACTCAGCAAATAAACTCTCCAGTCTCCTGCAGACCTTTATCCGTAGCAGGCTTCATTTTAGTTATAAATTACTTACTTCTATCTCTCAACCACGTTGGCATTTCATACTCATGAGGGAGGTGCAAAAAAAAAAAAAAAAAAAAAAAAGATCCGGTGGCATTCTCTGTGTGTGCTTTTTCTTTTAAGAGCCCCTCCTGTGTACTAGAGCATCATTCTTGGTTACTTCAGCGATAGTGACATGTCACGTGGATTATGTCTAGCTTATCAATAAGTGTCAATGTAGTAATATAATAATTGTACTACTGAGTCTTAGATAGTGCTTTTCATCCATAGATCTCAAAGCAGATTACAGTAATAATGCATGTGGGTAATCTAACTAGAATACCATTTAAAACAATAAAAAACAAAGTAAATGTAAATGAACCTTCATTACTGTTGAATTATGCTAAAATTATTAATTTTAACTGACAATTTTCCAGCTAAAGAATAGTATCTTGTAGATAATAACCCAGCCGCAGTTGTAGTAAGGTATAAAAAAAGGTAGGGTATTGCTGCAGTAAATCCAACAGTAACAGAGATATCTGTAATTCTCCCAAGCTTCTAAAAAACAGTCCACAACACCTCATGCCACCTCCTCATAGGGTCTCCTATAAACCTGGACTCAAAATAGACAGTAACAGAATGGACTTCACTGTTCTTATCACTGGGTTACTAAAACCAGGTGACCATTGGTGTGGTGTGGTCTAGCTTCAGTGATACAGCTTTATTATTTAACATTGTGGTGATAAGGATGGCTACTTTCCCACTTGAACTTACTTCTGCATTTCTGTCCTGCCCTCCTCTATTGCCTTTTATAAATAGGTTTCCATTCCTAAGTGCTAAAATTTTGTTATTGGAGATGTGCTCCTAGATGCCAGGAAGAAGCGTAGGGTCAGACTGTCATATGCCCCTAGTGAAGGTGTGTAGTTATGGGTGAACACAAGGAGCCTCCCCCTTTCAAGGCCCTGCACTATAAGCTAGGACAGTTTCAGTAGTCTCTGCATGTGAAGAAGCATAGGGATGTACCTCTCTGTGTGCCACCAGGGGTTTCCAGCACCCTAGAGGAGGTGGGGTTACTGCCCTGCCTATAGTATGATGAGTGGAACTAGAGGATCATGTTTCAAGAGGGACCTAATCTGATGTGGCACCAGAGGCTCAGGATTGCAAGGCAAACCCAAGCTGTTACCACTTAATCAACAGAACCTCAACAGGTAACACTGGCCTCCCAGCATGCTTTCAAAATTAAAACACGTGGGTTCTTATTCTTGCTTTCTGGCTTCTGAACCTCCGGGGGGCACTTGCTTCAGGTTTTAAATCTTTTCCGCATAATGGTGAGGGCTTGAAACTCACTTTTTTAAAAAAAATGAAAGTGGAGATTCTCCTATAATCTCTTGATTCTAGCATCTGGGTTTTGGGGGAAAAAACAAATGACATGAGATTTGTAATAAAATCGCAAGGGTTAACATGACAAAAGATCTCTTTCCTACAGTTCTGCCTATCTGCAGCATCAGTTATTGGTAATGAAACACTGCCCTTGCCTGCCCCCCACCCATCCTTAACAGCTGTGGCTAATGGTTATAAATTGGCCCCCAAAAGTCTTGGTACTAGATGTCAACATATAGTTCAGACCTCTCTCCCTGATAACCAGAATGCTCCAATAGACTAATGTCTATTGTGAATGTAGTTGTAGAACAATACACATTTTGACCATGTGCATGGAAACTGTGTCACTCTACTGACTGATGCATTGCTATTTTATGGGAACCTATTGATACTTTACAGAAACTTATTATGTTCTAACGTGGACTTAAATTTAATGAGATGATTCAAGAGCAGCTAATGCAGAAAAGCAGCAATATAAAGCATCTATACATGAACAAATTCACTTATACCTGAACTTTGCTAGCCACATTTAGTCTGCTATGGCAAAGCAGAGGCTAAAATAATTGCTATGGGGTCTACAGACCTTGTCCAAACAGTTAATTCAATGAGACTGAATCACCGAGGCCCTTAAGCATATGTCTTAACTTTAAGCATATAGTAGACCCAATGAAGCCAATGGGACTATGCATATGCTTCAGGTTAATCATGTGCTTTGTTGTTTTGCAGGATTGTGGCCTAACTATGCAATCTCCTAGGGGTGGCCAACAAAATGGTGGCAAACAGAATCCAGTTCATATCTCTTAGGCACTGTACAAGTCTACGTCCTCTATTTATTCAAACAAAGACAAGCCTTGATAGTCAAAGCCTACCATTGTGGAGCTATTCTGACCATAGCTAACTATAGAAGATGCTCAGTCTCATCGGTGTGGACAAGCAGAACTACAGCTGAGCAAGTAACCTGCAACAAATAAATGTCTCACATGAAGTTAATCAGTATCTTCTCCCATACTATCTACAATTGGATTCTACGGTAATTGAATTTAACATTTTGTGTCAAATTTTAAAATGTATGGATTGATCACAAACAGTGCCCTGTGAGTATTCAATCCAGCTTGAAGATAAGGTATTGGTGAGTTATGACTGGTCTATATGTCACATGGCATTGTTTCCATTTTGATTCCGGAGCTACACAAGCACTTCTGGCAAGAACACTTCTGCATGTGAATTTCAAATTCTGTTTCTGAGGAGACTTGTGCATGTGATTCTGCAACTTGTGCTCCACAAACAGTAGTTGTCATTCTTTCCTGGGACATGTACTTCATGGTATGTCGATGCCAAATTTATTCCATATTATGCAAGAGTAGTGGAATCCTGCCAGACATTATTATATTCTAATGCCATGTTTTCCTCATAAATGCTATTCAGTCCTATTTTGAACAACGGGTTGCTAAAATCACAGTGATTACCTTGTTTCAGCCTTGTAACTGACTAACTTAATACAAAGGTGAAACACTTACTCAGTTCTATAAAGCTATGGTAAGTCTGAAAGAACAATTGTACCAGATACAGTAACTAAGACCAAGCAAACTCTATGGTTGAAAAAGAAATACATGCCTGGGTCTGGATAACTGAAAAAATGGACATCTTGGAAATAAGTTTGCTTCAGAGACATCATCCTCTACCATCCAATTGGATTTAAGGGAATCAAACTGTACACTCCCAATGGGTTGTTCACTTGATGTTTTACTTTTCCCTAAAACTTTGTGTAAGGGGACTGTTGCCCCCTTACTAACATTCAGTGGGGGTGTTTTGGTTGGCTAGCTCCCAGTACTAAAAGGGGAAGGGTCGATGGGGAATCAGGACCCTAAGACTGATATTCCCCAGGAACAATGGGGAGAGGCCAATGCTCCAGGTCAGCCTGAATGACACGGCGGACAGGCTAATCAGGAGTCAGGAGGCCAGGGAGGTCCCGTCCTCCATGTGAGCTGGAATTGCCTGGGTCAGACAGAGTGGGGCCGAGCTAAGGAGAAAGCAGGGGCCCAAGCTGAGCTGGGGAGCAGAGCTGTGCCAAATCCAGAGAGAGCAGACCCTGTCCTGGGAGCAGAGCTGCAGCCCCAAAGCCAGAGGCACAGCCCAGAGAGAGCAGACTTGCCCTGGGAGCAGAGCTGCACCAACCAGAGCTATGGGGCCAGAAAAGCAGCCCACAAAGCAGGTCAGTGCTGGGAGCAGAGTCACAGAAGCAGCCTGCAGAGCAGACCTGGCCTGGGAGCAGAGCTGTAGCAACCAGAGGCAGAGGGGCCAAAGAAGCAGCCCAGGGAGCTGGAGGCAGAGCAGCAGCCATGCTGAGGCAGAGTGGAGCTAGAGCTGGGGCTGGAGCAGTCTGGAGCTGGGTGTGGTGAGCAGCTTGGGAGAGCGAGGGGGACCCTGGGCAGCGGGCCCAGCACAGGGAGATACCTCAGCCAAGGGGCTCTGCCAGCCAGGCTTGGATCGTAACCCTGAGAGGGATGGGGCGACACTGGGAAGAAGGGTCCTACCACTTAGAGCCTGAGAGCATGTGGCCACCACCAGAGCAAGTGTCCAACCCACAGCATCCCTACAGCATAGCCAGGGCCTGAGAAGGCGGCCTGGGACTTACAAGGAACAGACTGTGAACTGCCCTGACATTCCAGAGACACTGTTTGTGATGTTCCCTGCCACGGAGCGGGGTGATGTGTTTCCTTTAACCTTTCCCATTTTTCCTTATTCTTTTTAAAATTAAATTGTTGATTAAATAACTTGCATTTGCTTTAAATTGTATGTAATGGTCAGTGGGTCAGAGAAGTGCCCAGTGCAGAGAGAGTATTCCGGAGTGGGGACACCCTACCTCCTGTCCTAGGTGACCACAGCAGGGTTGGGGGTTGAGTCCCCCAGGAATCCTGGGCCCAGCCTTGTTGGGGTTATGAGGACTCTGCCAGACCGCAGAGTGGAAGGGGAGTCCTCAAGGGCAGGGAGGCCACTGGGTAAAGGAAGTGGGAGCGAGGACTCAGATCCTTTCGCTAGCCCACTTCACCGGGGTAGTGCAGAAGCCAGGAATGTTCCCCACAATAGCGGGACTATTCCCCCGCTTACATTTGTACAAGCCAGGATGAGAACATATCAGTTGATGCAGATTGCTTGCCTTACTTGCCTATGACAACAATTGGAAGAAGATGTTGAAATATGTTCACCTCTGACAGGTGATCTTAATACTGTGCTACACAACAGTCAAAAGCAACATCTGATCTGAAACGTCCTGTGCTACAGAAAGCAGGAGGTTGCTTTGAAAAAGGATGTCCATAAAGCACAACAATGTTGATTTCAGATGCTTATGGCTTCTTTTACACTTATGATGGGTAAAATCTAGCTCCTCGCGGCAGATCCTGTCATTTATTTTTATGTGTGTACAGCACACACCACCATGGAGTCCTGCTTCTAACTAGAACCTCTGGGCACTATTTTAATACTACTAATAAAATAATAATAACTGTGATATGTAGCACTCATTGGCTGATTGTTCTTATTAAGGTCCAACCCAGATCTATTCATTCCATACAACCTGCCTCAGAAAAACCCTCTGTATCTTTTGGCCAGAACAATCTCAAATCAAGACCAATTCACACAGTGCAGCCAAGAAGATATGAGCACCACCATTACCAGTAGGTGTTGGAGATGCATTGGCCATGTGCTTTGGATGGAAACTGGTTCCATCACCAGAATAGCAGGAAGATGGAACCTGAAGGAAAGCGAAAACGAGGCCACCCAAAAACAACATGGCAAAGAGCTGTGGAAGCTGACCTGAAAAACCTGGGGCACAGCTGGGGAACCATTGAAAGACTTGCCAGAAACAGACAGAAGTGGAGGAGCTTCGTTGCTGCCCTAAATAACAGAGGTGTAATGGGAACATGATGATGATGATGAGATCTATTTGACTTGTTTGAAACTCAGCAGAGAGTGTTCCAAACCAAACAAAGCCTCAGAGATCTTTACTGACAGCCAGGATTCAACTTCCAAATTGAGAGGGCTATAAAAATCCTGGGAAATCTACCGCAGGCATGACAAAGTCACTGTGTTATGACTCTGAGCCACAGCCTGATAAAACAGCTGCCATATGTGGCACTTTTTGTCACAAGTTCCCTCACCTGTTTCTACATGAGAACAGATTTCTATTGGTATAGTAGGACCTTCTCAAGTAGCATCAGAGGACTACTATTATACTATTATTGCAATTGGTTATTTCAGCAAATAGAAGTAGCCGTTACTTCCGCAGAGTACTTTCACTCCAGTAACCAAGTTCTCATTAACAAATTTTAATCATGAAGGAAATTGTCTCTGACAATGAACTCCAGCTTCAAGAGAAGATCTGAAGGAGAGCAACACTAAAGCTAGGGCTGCTTTTATTTATTATCATAGACTGATGGGAAATGGAACATTTTTAATAGAGTTTTGAAAGGCTGTTTGCAAACTGTTGACCTAGAAGGGAAATCCTGAAAATCATACAATACAGATTTCTTACATAACTGTCAGTCTGACATGCAACAACCCAGATGTATCCTGCAGGACTGCTGCAGAGAAGAAGCATGAAGCCCAAGTTAATGGTTAATGTTCTCCAAAGCCATAAATCTGAACAAAAATTGCTACACAGTTAGAGATGCGTGAATAATTTGCATTGAATAACTTTTTCAATTAATATAAGTTCATGAGCTGTTGTGAGTTGCTCAAATTTATTCATTAATTATTACCACAAATTATTTGCTGAATTTGTCTTTGCCAGTAGCAATTCATTACAAGATTGGTATTCAATATTTCAACTGTTTTGAACTGGACATATTTGTCACATTACATGTTTCTGTTCCCTGATTGGCTGAATGTGACTCTTCAAATCAGATTTCTGAGTGAATACTTATAATTCCGAATTAGAAATTTTCTTTTTTCAAATATCCTATAATATTTACTTAAACTTTGCTGTTTTAATGAATACTTCTGCCAGTAAATTCATTCACTAAAATAGCTGAAAAAAGTCAGCATAAAAAGGATGTGAACAGTCAAAACAAATTAGTTAAATTATTCAAACAAACTATTATCTGAGGGGTTTTGGTAATGTTTGCCTAGCTCTGAACACAATTCCACACAACAGAATGTATGAGACATAATTTAACAAAAGTCAGATAAAAGTGAATGGTACACAGATGTATTCAATAATGCCAATTCCAGTGTAGCTTTTTTGTAAGAAAACATAACAATGGATTTATAAAGACAGGACAACTTAAGTTCAGTGGTCCATTTCAGCTTGTGAAGCAGGAAGGTCTAACTACACACATACATTAACAATGGCTAAACATAGGATGCTATACACCTTGCAACCTCACATCAGGAACAAAAGATCTTCCACCAAATTAATTTGTTCCAAGTTTCCGAGTACAGTGTCAGTTCTTAACTAATTTCAAATTATAATCTGAGGAGCACATATATGTGCAAAAACATTGTAAATGCATATAACCTCTCTTGTTTTCAATTGTTTCATGCAGAGGTTACTATACTACAATATTTAAGATTAGAAAATGTTATTTTGGTTATATGATCAGATATAATCACTACTTGGTATATAATCAGATATAATCACTGATCACTACTTGGCAGCTATAAAAATATAACCATATTATTGAGGAATTATTATCATTATGATATTATTTCTGCTAAAGGAAGAAAGTATCTTATGACGTGAAAATTACATATTGATTTGAGTTACTCTGAAGTTAGCTAGAGAGTGCTATAGCACACTTATACTGTATTTTGTTATACCAACGTGGCTGGGGTACAATCTTTGTTGTTGGTTAGAAGTGTTGCTGTTGCTCTTTCTTAATTACAGTACACCACAATAGGATTCTCCATTAATTACCATAAGTCAAAGTATGTCCAAGGGACTGATTCTCCTTTCACATACATAAGTTTTACACTGTCATAACTCCATTGATTTCAGTGGAGTTATTATTGACTTACGTTACTGTGACAGAGGATGTGGCCTCATATTTCCACTCATTTGATCTTACTCTTGACTCTTACTTTTCTGTTCTGAAACACATTTGTATCTGCAGTTCCACAAGCCATATGGTTAAATGTGCCAGAGAACCATTCTTCCAATCCCCTGCAAAAGCCTTCTCTGTTTTATTTATACCAATGGGTAATGTGCAGATGCTTCTCATTCCTGACCCTGGTCAGTTCGAAACTGGGTTTCAGTTTCAAACTAGCTGGGTCTGAACCAAATTCCTGGATGTGAAGAACCCTAGACTTTGGGGAAGTCTGGCTCTGGATACAGTTCCAGGGCCAGATTTCCACTACAATAGTTATGCTAATGGTTCTGAAGAGTGTCACTAAAAGAAGAAAAAGTGGAGTTATTTAGGAAGTGCATGCATGGTAAATAAAAAGAAAAAAAGGGAGAGAGAGAAATTGAAGTTCTGGCATTACTCAGTTAAGTTCTAGGGCCTGTATCAAGCAGGAAGTCAGACCAGATGATCATCATCCTGGTTTTGTAATCTAAGAAGTTCCATTCTGCATGTCTGTCCAGGACTGCGCAGCTGTTGGGCCAGAACTTCAGCGGGTGGTGTCAGTGGAGTTATGCTGGTTTACACCAGCTAAGGAGCTGGGCCCTTAAGTCATTTACATTTTGCTTTTGTCAAATTTTCTCAAAATGTCATAAAAAGGAGTGCTTTAGCTGCAAAAATATTGTGAAAATAAATTGGGGGATTTTAGTTAGTTCTGCACATGAGTATTCTAAACCAATAAGGACTTGAGTACCAAGTGGAGCTGCATACACATGCCAAAACCATGGTTGTTATTGGGGATCGAACTCAGAACCTTCAGCACCAGCTTCTAGGACTGGAGCTAAAGAACTCTTTTGGCTGTACGAAACAGGCTGTACAGTGTCTGGGATCAACCACGAGAGGGAGTCATGATCACATGCACGTTACAGTTTAGCATATCTACAGCCTTACATCAAACATTGTATTGAACAACTAATCTATCATTCTATTGATGCTCAAACAGCACAGAAATAAGTCCTGGTGAATTTCCATATTATTTCCAAGAAATCCACAACTTCAGACAAAAGCTAGAGACTTTAATCTGAGAAACATAACACATCTTCTCAGGATCTATATGCACTGTGAAAAATTTTTCATCTGTTGTGCTTGGAGGTGTAATAGCAGCTTGATGCTCTGATTCTGAGAGTGTGTTGTGGTTAAATGTCACCCAGATAGATAACAGTTTTGTACAAATGAAAAATGGCTTCTGTGATGCAAGATGCAAGATCACTGCCCACTAAAGGAGACTCCTCTTTTCCATGCCTAACACACCTTGATACTAGCTCAAAGCAACCTCCATTAGTCCAATTCAGCGTCGATAGGCTCTAGTAGTAGAGTTCAATTTTCAATCTTTGTACCAAAACTGCACTTCCAACAAGTAACCACCAAGTTCATAAAACATTTTCCCTTCCATTATCCAAAATGGTACATCCTCCTTTCAGAAATTTAGAGGTCTGTTTTTCCTACCAGGCAGAGGACCGAGCTACACAGCCAGTAAGTTAATGTTACGCCCTCTTTCCTTTGTGTTTACTTGGTAGCTCAGTCAGTACTACAGCCAGGCCTCACTTCTTCACTACTAGGCACTCATTACGTTCACCTCAAGAACTAGCTCAGGTATTGTTGCAGTACAGCTGCTCTGAGGGCCCATTCAGCTAAGATCTAAGGCAAATTTTATACCATGTTTGAGAAATGTCAAAAAAATTGTAAGCCAGACGCATGGACTTCAATTCACCAAATAAAATGACTATTTCAGAAGAGCAGGTTTTCATTCTTTATGTAATACTCCTGGGTCCTCCTCCAGGGGTTGCTGTTGCTAGTCAGACTGTCAACGGTGGGAATCTATGGAAGCAGCACTTGATGGAGAAAGGAAGGTCGCTCACCTGTAACTGGAGTTCTCAGAGTAAACTGCGTTTGATAGGCCACATCAACAGACATCCTTCCCTGAGTCCTCAGAGTCCTTCGCTGAAATAATCCTTTATCCAGCCATGTGCCCACTATTTGGAGCTGGCAGAGCAAACTTTAATAGGAACCATCTATTTTGGTGAGCAAAAGGGGGAAAAGTGGGGACCTCCTCAAGGCAGGTCTCACAGTGTTGGACCACACTGGTGAAATTACAAGTTACAAATACCAGTGAAGCCAGTGAAATTGCCAAAGGAAAAACATGATAGAAAGCAGATGTGGAACCACCAAAAAAAAAAATTCCAGAATAAAATAAATTTCAGGCCAGCACTGAAAGACATTGTAATCACTAACCATTTAGGGTGCTTTAAATGAATGAGGAAAGGATTAAGGTCCAATCCTGCAGTTGTGCTGTCTGATGCAATCCCACAGAAGTCAGAGAGAGAGTGAGATGCAGGATCTGGTCCTAAATATCAACTTGCTAAACTAGCCCTAGATCGTGGAAATATGCTGATTTACACTAGCTGAGGATCTGGCCCAAACCGACTCACATATTTCTGGAGGAAGAGGGTGAAGTCCCCTTCCGAAATTCAGAGCTTCAACCTCTTCTGTACATTTTTTAGCTTAGGGGAGGTAGTAATTTCATTTGCACAATTAGGGGCCCTCTTCAGCACTGCAAGGCTTTGCTTGGCTATTTTCTTGCTTTAAAATACCCCTGATCGGCTGGGACAGTCTTGATTATGAAAAGACTGTCCCAGTGGGTCTTAGGTTTCCTAAGAGCCTGAATGATTAAAGTGATTCTCCTTCCTTTTGAACTCAAACAATTTCCAGAGCTGCCTTCTCTTCCCAAAGTAACACTATCAGTCTAAGGCAGGGCACTGAAATACCTGCATCAAGTCTGCCAAAACAGCTTAGCGGAATCCCAAACAGTTCACAGGCTTTAGTAAATCACTTCAGGACTGGGCAAACTATGCATCAAGCAGAGCAGAAACAGAATAAACCACAAGCGGAGGACAATAAATACCATGTGTAGATTACACAGACACAACTGGGGGGATATGGGGAAGAGAAGAGGAGAGAAAATAAGGTGCTGGTTCTGATCTCAAAAATACAGCACATACTGATGCTTATCCTTAGAAACTGGATATTATACTTGCCTCTATGTGTATCTGGCTCCCAAACATCAAGTTCTAAAAATCACAGACAAAAACTGCTCTCCTAAACCATATCACTCACTCAGGAATCCTGATTGTAAGCAATTGTAACCATTGTTTCTGTATCTTTTCTTCTATACCTCTGCTGGCTGTCACTTAAATGGGAGCTGACGGTGCTCAGAACCTCCCACAGTTCCTGTGCAGCATGCAGGATTGAGACCCCTCAGAAACATGGCCATTTTAACAGAAAATCTAAGATGGCAGAGCTGTTCTGACAGAGATAGAGAATCAGTTTCAGCCAGTTTGCTCAATTCTTCTACATTCCAAAAGTAATAAGCAAAGCAAATTACACTCACTCCTCCCACAAACTCAAAGAAAATGAACCTTTTCTGAGATTCAAAAACAGTTCAGAAAATGTTTCTGCCCTGTTATTTCATATGTTAATAACCTTTCTACTTCCTGATTCTGGTGATAAAAGACAGTTATGATATTTCTGGGCTGAATACAAAATGATGAACCAGAAAGCTCACAAGAAAGTCTGTGGTCTTCAGCCCAATTCAGGAAAGCCAACTGTTCAGATATGTCTGGAAAGGTTCAGATATTCATCCATACTTCGGGGTTATTTGAATGGAAATTTTGAACCTTAGTTTTTTTCACTAGAAGGTACAGAAATTTCTCTGCCTCCTGGTACCATGACCCCACAATACAGATAGCCCGTGCAGAATAATAAAAGAGTGCATTATGCCTTTTGGTCTCGTGTGGGGTGGGTGCATAACACAGGTCACAACTGTGCTCTAACGTATTACAGAAAGAGTACTTAGAGTGATGATCAAATCAGAAACATTAGGTATAGTTTTGATAGTCAGTCCTTGAACCTACTGATGACTAGGTCTGTAAAAGATACCCACCTACAAACATCTCACTATATTTTTTCCACTCTCATTTGCTTCCAGGAAAGTATCAGTGGGTGTATTATCTTACCAATATCTTTTGTGCATGTGTAACTATCTTTGTATAGCTTGCAGATTGGAAATGTGTTTTGGCTTTTGTTCAAATGCACTTCAGTGCCCTGAAAAAGATCGTTGTTGTTATAAAGCAGTACTTAGATTGTTTCCAGTGTATACACAATTGTTTCCAAACCCAGGGACCTGTATTTTTGGTTGTCTATCGTTGAAGAGTGGCAAAGATTAAAGAAGTGCAGGCCTTTAGTTGCATACTTTAAAATAAAAACAGCCACAGTTTTCAGAAACCTCTTCTAAGGTGTAGTAAATCCGACTTTCTAAATGCCCAAGGCTGTGTTTATCTAAAAATATCTTGGGGAAGATTGCTATGTCTATTAATCTATTTTCCTGTTTCCTTACCTCAGGGCTTAAAGGCTACAAAACCATCCAGCTAGAAGGCTGTTAGGAAAAGTCTCCACAGACAGATATCTCCCTCTGCTTTCTGTTCTCAAGCAACCCACTGCAGGTGTAGGAAAATCATCATATTAAAGAAAGTTATAAAGCAAGAATAGTAGATGAATGTAATATGATATGGACAAACCAGAATAGTTTCTATATAAGAAGAAATTGTGTCTCTCTATCCTGTTAGAAACCTCTGAAAGAGTTAACAAAACAGTGTATAAAAGAGACCCAGTGGGTATATTTTATTTAGACTTTCAAAAGGCTTTTGATGAAGTTCCTGAGAAGAGGCTATAAAGGAAGCTAGGTAACCACAAGGTGAGAGGTAAAGTCCTGTCATGTATTAAAAAAAACTGCTTAAGAGAGTGGAAGCAAAGAGTAGGAGCAAATGGCCAATTCTCAGCATGGAAAGAGGTTAATAGTGGGGTTCCCAAGGGATAAGTAGTAGGATTCATGTTCAGTATATTTATTAATGACCTGAAGAAGGTGGTGAAGAGAGAAGGTGGAAAAATTTGCTGACACATAAAATTATGAAGGTTAGTCAGACTAGGGAGGGTAGTAAAAAACTCCTGAAAAACTTAAGAAAAACCAAGATAGCTGATAAATTTCAGCATAGGCAAGAGAAACATGGTGCATATCAGAAAGAACCCGTTAAACTACTCAAACACACTAATAGGTTCTGAATTAGTTATCTCATAAAAAATATCCAAGCATCAATATGGACAGCTCAAGGGAGGTAACTCCTAAATGTGTAGCAGTGGTCAAAAAAAAAAAAAAAGGAAGAAGACATCAGGTTTTGCATTAATAAGGGTCTAAAAATAATGAAGAAAATATTATAATCCTGTGACACTGTACTAACCAACAGTACTGGCTATCTTTGCCTTGCTCATTGCATTCAGTTTCAGCCCCCTCATCTCCACCAGGAAAAAAATAGTAGAAAGAAATAGAAAAAGTTCAGAAAAGAGCAACCAGAATGACTGGCAGCATGGGGAGGAGGGCTGCAACAAGAGACTTTAGAAGGCCTCGGATTTTTATTTGTATGGCTCAGAAAGTAGAAGTGTAAAGCAACCCATAACAGAGATACAGTATACTATATATACACATGTAGTATAGCTAAAATAATAAAACTGTACAGAGAACATCAGATTTTCCAACTTGTCTAAATTATAAAGGCAATGGCACACATTTAAATCAGATACAGGAAATACATTTTAATGCAATGTAATGTCTAATTAGCCTGTTGAACTTAGTGCTGGAGAATGCTATGGAAACACAGAGCTTGAAGATTCAACTATGGACTAGACACTTACTATATGTTCGTAGGAGTAGAATCTGCAGTTACACTACTTAAACTGAAACTATAACCTCCATCATCTTCCTTTGGTGTTGGGATACCCTGGTGATGTGCATGATATAAGAACCTAAATAAACAAAACAGAAAGGTTCAGGGTGTGAATTATCATTAACTGTCTAGTCTAGTCTACATGCATGCTGAGGTGTTTATGCTTTTCTCTCAGACATCCAGAACTGGCCATTGTCAGAATCAGCATACCTAACTAGGTGGACCACTAATCCAACATTCCTAAAAGAGGCAGGTTGCTGATATAAGTGGTGTAAATGACAGAAAAATCAGGCATGTTCTCACAATCTCCTGAACAGTTATTAAAACAATATTAAAATATTGTGCGACATCCTCCACAAACTACTTTGTAAGTCAGAAAAAGATGAGAAACAGATGAACGACACAAGCCAAAGATTTCAGCCAATCATTCCTCAATAATTTTTTTTAAATCCTTTCACAAATTACACTGAAATTCTGGTAGATGCTCTCTGAATCACACAAACTTTTTTTCTACACAGGTCATACAGTCCTAGGGTTAGAGGTGACCTCAAGGGTCATCTAGTCTAACCTCCAAACAGATCACATATATGAAAATGATTTGGAGGTCAGTTATGCCCATGAGCAAGTATATACTGTGCCCTTGAGCAGTTATCCACCTGAGTTTTGTGCCTACAAGATGTTGTCACTGGAAAGGCCAAAGCCCAGCACAAAAAATGTCAGCTGTTCCTGAGGTAAACAGAGAAACATTATTTTTCATTGTATGATAATTGCAGTGCTTTGTTCAATCTTCTGGGGTCAGGGAGTTGGTTTTTGTTTGTTTGGTTTGGTTTTTGTAATGTAATGTTCATGGGACTAGAATACACTTGAACAGGTTCCATGGTTCTCTAAGAGGCCATATGGCCCAGTGGATGGAGCACTAGGTTGAGAATCAGGACACCTGAGTCCCTAGCTCTGCCTCTGACCTGGGGCAAGTCAGGGCACCTCTCTATATACTTCATTTTCTCCTCCGTCCTTTGTCTTTCTTGGCTATTTATTTGAATAGAAGCTCTCCAAGGCAAAGATAGTCTCCTGTGTTTGTATAGCGCCTAGCACAGCCCGCCCCCCACCTCTCAGTTGGGGCGTTCAGCCACTATAGGAATACAAATAATAAATAGTTATCAAACGCCTCAGGTTATTTAAATTCTCTTCAGTATTTATAGAGATACTCCTCCGCCACATACATTATCTTTCTCATTTCTGTGGCCGAAGGGTTTGGCAAATCTGAAATAAATGGGGCTCAGTGCTTCCATGAATGGGACCAGGAGCAGGCAAGCATCTCTTAGAAAAGATTGTTCAATGGAGGTGAAAAAAACAACTGGTGATTTCAGCTGGAAAGGCCGAGGAAGAGGAGTGTTCCTGGTCCTGAGATGATAGAGCAGCCAAATGCAGCAGCACATCCCTGGCACAGGAGTAACAGAGGACACACATTCCAAAGGGATTATGCTGAACTGCTGGAAATGAAGCTTGAAAACCAACAAAACGGTAGCCTGGAAACTGAGCCTTGAGCTGAAGCTGGTAATTTGCCTTGTTTGAAATAAAAACAGCTTAAGTTGAAGTCAGCCGGAAATTCAGCTGACTGGAAGCTGCAAGCAAAATTAGCGTAACATTCTGCAGCTGAAACATGGAAGACGTGGAGTGAGGGATTTAGCTGTCTAGGCTGTACAGGGATAGGAATTGTTTCCCCCTCTGCACTGTCACTCATAGCAATCCATTGAAAGTAAAATCATTCTGAGGAGGTCAGACTAGATGATCATAATGGTCCCTTTTGACCTTAAAAGCTATGAATGAAATAAAGTTACCGTAGCAGAATTAATGTAATAGGGAAAAAGATAGCAACCAGACTCCCGAGCTGGTACCACCTGGTAAGTATTAGTGACAGATATAAAAATGTGGGCCTAGATTCTCAGTCAATGTAAATCAGCATAGCTGCTTTATTGACTTCAATGGAGCTATGTCAGTTGCAAATCTGGCCCCTGACCTTGAATGGGTATACCCTAGGACTACAGTGCATGCTGCAAGAATGGGGAAAGGTTAAAATAGCTCTATGTGGGAGAAAGTGACGCTATGAAATGGTGAAAACAAATTGCCTAACCCAGAGTTTTGTTTGCTGATAGGCACCCTATCAGCAAACAAAATCCAGCTCCAGAATCCAGCTCCAAGGTCAGTAAAAAGTCTCTTATTTAGAAATATGAATAGATTAATGTAACTGACTATAATGTGCATTATAACAACCCCAGGGTCCTCCTCCTACAAACCTCTACTGTGCTTATGCTAGCAATAGGAAGATTTGCCTCTAGCAAAGGCAGAAGTTTTCCCAGGCTTGCCACAGGCACCCCTTGAAACACACTATACAGACACATGGTCAGAGGCTTCTGGCTGCCTCCTATACATATGCTTCCTGCCTGAATTTAGTAAGACAATTTGCCTGCCCAGCCCCACTGGATTTACTGTTTTAAGTAAGGTGGAAAACTCAGAGCTGGTGACAGATTATACTTGGGCATGGGACCTGCAAGACTAAAAGAAGAAAAGAAATGAAGACATAATTAAATATAGAACATTACAGAGATGACAGGAAAACAACAGGAAAAGACCTGCAAAATAAATATAGGTGTTTTCCAATTTTCTCTGTTGCCCTGGATTAATGAAGCAGTGTCTGAACTGGCAGAGGGGACAAATCTTCTGAGTGGGATTATTAGCTCTCATTAGGAACATAGGACTGGAAGGGACTTCCTGGACCACCAAGTCCAGTCCCCTGCTATCACAGGCAACCCCTCCATGTTATCCTGTTCATGAACAAACCAAGCTCCATTTTAAAACCAGTTAGGTTGTTTGCACCCATTACTCCTTTTGGAAGCCTGCTCCAGAATGTCACTCCTCAGCTAGTTAGAAACCTTCATCTTATTTCATTGATAAGTACCGGCTGGATTAATAATGTAGCATTGCCGTTGATGAAAACAGCTGCCATATGAGACTGGGTGCTGCTGGCTTGTGCTTCCATCACTGGCTGTTGTAACATAGCTTTTGGTTATAGATGTTGGTACAAAATAACTCTTTTCTAATGTTTTTTTTTCCTCATTCAGAGGTCAGCAAAGCACTTAGAAAGTGTGCAAGACTCCAGTGAGACTGCTTTGTATATTATGTGCGGCAATTCAGCTGCCAAAAGTAGGGTCTTTCACTTAGTCTGACCTCTCATCATGAGATAGACTGAGGGTCCTTAAATGGCTGGTTTGTACGTATATACTGTAAGCATGATATACTGTGGACTTGACTCTCCTTTTACTTACACATGTATACTTCTGATCAATGCAAATCTTTTGCTGAAGTGTCTATTTTCACACTGAAAGTATGCAAAAAAAACAATAACCCCACCACACTTGTTCTCTTTTCAAAACTGTGCAAAATAAAAACAGGCCAATTTACATTAGAAAATGGTCATGTTTCCTTCAGAAGAGTCACATACCCAAAGAAGAGTTTACATAGAAGTTATTCCAATTTTGACTCTATTACAAACTGGCACGGCTCCATTTACAAGATACAACCTGCTGAGGATCTGCCCAATATTTAGAAAAATATCCCTTAATTTTCAGTAGTTTTGTGTTTCATTATTAATGTTTCTCACACGTCTAGTGATTATAGACCCAACTCTAGTACTAGATAGTACTGCTGGAAAACCACTGATTCAAAACCCCACCCCAGAAAGCCAGTGGGGAGGGGGTAAAAAGAAACACAACTGGACATTATATTTTTTCTCCCTTCAAATAAAACCTAAATTACTTCTTTTAATGCACTCAGATTATTGAGCAGGACAGGGAGCACTCATTTAGAAAGGTTTTGTGTCTCCTCAAAGGCAAGCACTGCGGTAAGCCTGTGAACTCCAAAAAAACCGAAGCTCTGTTCCCAGTCAGCAAGCAGAACAATACCTGTTCCTGTTTAATTGTGGATTGCAGCTAGCGGTTTTGCGTTTGAACCCACCTGTAATGTAGTCCTTTCCTTGTAATCATCAGAGGTGATCTCTGCCAAAGCAGCAGACAGTTGTATTTGATCAAGTGTAATAGGAACAGTCAGATCTTCCAGGATTCATGTAGTTATCCATTTTCCATGTGTAATGCCGGTCTATTTCATACAACTCGAATATGAAAAGTGTATTACAAAATTAGAAGGGGGAAAATGTTGGGTGGGGTGAATCCTTGATTTTATTATAGAATTCCTTCTCAAATCAAAGATCCAAATTCTATTCCCAGTTCTGCCACTGACTGCTGGGTGACCTTGGGCAAATCACTCGAACCTTCTGTGTCTCTGTTTCCCCACCTATCCTTTGCCTGTCTTGTCTATTTAGAGGGTACACTTTGCAGGGAGGGAATAACGTTCACCATGGGTTTGCACAGCACCTCGCACAACAGGGCCCTCAATCTCAGCTGGGTCCTCCAGATGCTACTGCAATATAAATACTAAATAATAATAATAATTTACACTTGACCAGAAAAGACTTTAGGATTGGGAGTCCTGTCTTTTCTTAAAATACCCTAGTCCCTGAAAGTAATCAGAGTCAAGTTTGCAATGCGGGGATCTTCTTCGGAACACTGCCCTGTGGTTTCAGCATCTCAGTTTGCTCTAACACTTGCAAAACAAACAAAGGAACAAAAGCCTGTTGTGCTTGCAACCAGACACAGCAAATGTGCTCAGAGGTGTACACTACCTGTGTGCCAACCACCACTGCTAGGGAAGGAGTCCATCATTTTATTACCTCAGAGTGCAGGAGGAGCATCAAATCACTTGCACTTCTGTCAGATGTCAGGGCTTGGGAAGGTGGTTGGTTGGGCGGGGCGGGAGCGGGGGAGGGGAAGACAGTCCAAATGAAAATGGGTTGGTTAATTAATTGCAAGCAGTGCTTGAAGGACCAGCACGTACATTTAATCAGTTGCCTAGTAACAAACGGTGTATGATGTGAATGCTATCAGCCTGCGGCATGAGCAAACGATGGTCCTTTCTTTTTATCAGCCACCAACATACATGCTCTGGGTTTTTTGTGCCCTTGTGTTTAGAAGGGCTGCTTTGCTACCACATGAAAACTCTGTTGTGGCAGGGAGTCTTCCTTTTTGCTTCTCTTCTGCTTTTCCTGACATTTCTGCTCCTCCCCCAGACAACTCAGAGGGAAGACTGTCTTTTCTTCCATGGAAGTGACCTTTTAGATGGGGAAGCAGGTGACAAGAAAAAGTATCCATCCCCTGACCCCACTTCATTTTTTTTTTTTTAAAAAGGGTGACGATCTACATCTGGGCATAGAGCGCATGAGTTGCCCCTTTTTGGATCCTGACAGTGACACTTATGTCACCATTAACAGTATATATCCTCCATAAAACTGTGTTTGCAGAAAGCCAGAGCATTGTGGGCATTAGGCTGAGGCAGAAGCAACAAAAAAGTGGGTTTATTTGTTTTTTTTGTTTGGTTTTTTTTTTTGCAGTGGCCTTAAACAGAGATGGGCAACGGATGGATAGCTGCTGGACTGCAGCACATAAAACCAACCCAATATGAACTGTGCGGTTCTGTTTCCCGTAGGTGAAAAAATAACTCATGAATTGACAAGCACTCCTATGGTGCTAGATTTATGAGGGGGTTTGACAACAAGAATTTGCTTGTTGTTTTCCACTACCCATATGCCATTATGCTAGCTGGGCCTTATATGCAACGGCACAAAAACAACCACACCTACGCTCTCCATATTCTTAAGAGAAATAAAAAGGAAACATCAAGATAATAAGAGCTGCCATTTGTATTCTAACATCCCATGACAATGTTTGTGTGTCATTATCAGGGTTATTTTTTTTCCTATTTGTAAATCTCACTGGATAAAAGGCTACATCATCCATAAAGAATTCCCACCAGAAATCTTTATAAATCCTGCATCAGTGAAATACTTTCCTGTCATGCTGTGCAGAAGCTAATCTAATTAAGATGGGATCTGCTAAATTTAATAGCCTGCTATGAATTTTTATGGACATCTGGTAACTTGAAGGATGGAACAGCTCTAACACATCAAATCTGCATTGTCCAAGTGAACAATATATGGTCAATTATTTCCCACCCCCTTTATTTTATTTCATTTTATTTTTTATTTTTATTTTTTTTTGGTCACTAGTAGCTGATTTGGGGCTCAATCCTGCCCTCGAGATTCATCCATACAACTCCCATTGAAGTCAGTGGGAGTTATGTGTGCCTATCTGAGAGCAGTGTCCTTGCTGCTCACTGAAATGTTGTTTTTCCAATTAATGCAGGATCAGGAACTCCGTGAATGACATTCTCCTCTTCATAAACACTGTACACAGCATAAAGTGTTTGGAGTTTCCATTAACAGACTTATTCTCAGTACGTGAAAGGGTTATGGGTCCATCCTGGACTGGCTGCTTTTCCTTTTCAAAACCCTACTACGTGTTCTCTGACGACAATGTTCATGTTGGGGAGTAGAGCAGTTATGCCATTTCACTCCCCCACCGCTCCCACACAGTCTCCATTCTGTTGCTGGTTGTAAAATAGGAGGAGATATTTGGGGCAGAATAGTGTTCTCCACTCTTACCTCCCTTCTCCTGCCTAATTCAAACACTGGCTGAAACATTCTAATGCTCCCCAGGGAAGGCTGAGCTGAACTGTTACAGGGCTGTTCCTTTCCCATAATCCATTGCTTCAGGAGGCCACATTTACAACGGCGCACATCTTTCTCTCTCTCCGGAGCTCTTCCCCATCCCCATGAGCCACACTCTGAGAATGCTGCATTAATGAGCTCTTGGTACTTTTGTGGTTTAGTAATCCATCAACCAGAAAATGCATGAACATTTCTTTACAGCCAGACTGATTCCATTGGTGTTCAATTTCCCTAGACATCACTCTGAACTGTCCATAAAAACAAACACAAAAAGAAACCCACCACACAGAAATTGCACTCATAGTTATGTAATTTTCAAACAATGCAGACAGCACCCAGGGCACAATGCCAAACCTTTCCAAAAACAATGATTACAGTTTTCAAATACTCATTTCCTCATTTGCTATCTTAGTGAATAAACCTTTTTTCTCAAAGCTCTGTCCCGCTCCACACACTCCTGTAAATTTAGCAATACATCAGGTGTCGTGTCATCCCTACATGACTGAGTTGGCATTTGAAGATTTAATCTCTTTGCCATCCACCAGTATTAAAAGCCGGCAGTGTGATTTTGAAACACATGCCAAACAGTAGGAAAGTTGTAGTCGCTGCTTGTGACTTCCTCAGGGGCTGGTTTTGTGAAACGTTAATAACGAGATTCAGACGGGGCAAGATATAATAAAAAAAACCCCACCAACAGACTACATTCACACTGCTGACAGTAAGCTGGCACATTTAAACCCACAAGAGTCCTGAAATTCAATTTGAAGTTTGGGTGTGCAGTTGTAGGTGCACAACAGCATGTGCAAGAGGCCCTCAGAGTTAAGAGGCCTGATCCTCAGTGATGTAAACCGATATTGGTCCACTGAGTTCAGTGGAGCTACACTGAATTCCACCTGCTAAGGATCACCCCATCTGCTCCAAAAGCAACTTTAAATGTACCCCCTTGTACCACATATACTATATGGGGCAAATCCTATCCCCAGGTTACACCCTGAGTGATTGGGCTGTGTTTCAATATCACTTGCTAAGTAATAACGTGAGAGGACTCCATGTTTCAAAAACTAAACTGGCTCTTTATTAAGAGAACAATTTACAGAGATGCTGCAACTGCAGGTAGCATTCAGGCCATGTGCACACAGACTGACTTCCTGGTGCCTCCTCCAAACTCTTCCCCCTTGCAACCTATGGTCCTTCCTGCAAGTTCCATGCAGGTTGCTAAAGACTGTGGGGGAGAGTGGGGAGGACATGGGGACAGGAGCAGATGGAACCCGCCCTCCAAGACAGCAAAGCAGCACACCCATTCTTTGGGTATTCCTGTATCCTCATTCCATGGCTTTGGAATGGCTGGTGGATCTTCCCCCTTATACCAGATCCACTAGTCATACCCTAGCCCCCAGCCTCCCTTCCTCACATTGCACCACACTTGTTAAATTATGTCTTGTACATTCTGTTGTGTCATATGTTTGCAATGAGACATAATCTTCCAGCAGCTACTGATTAACATGGATGTATGGAAACGGGACACACCTTGCAGGATGTTAAAGAAATCCATGATTTGTTAGACAGTTACATTGCAAGAATGGTGTATTTAGGTTATGCTTTCTTGGGAAAACTGAAAATTAATTTAAAATGATAACATGATTCTAGAAATGAGGTGTAAAACTTTTTTCTAATGTCTTTTGTTTATTAATACCCATATTAGTTGTTACTCACCATATTGAGAAAAATGAGAACATAGACATTGCAACAGAGGTGTACAAATTTTAATTTTTCTTGATAAATAAAATGGACATTTTAACGAATATGACAAATACATTAGCTAAAAATCCTTGTGGTCACAACAGTTCATGGTAATTTACACAGATCAAAAAAGCATTACAAGTATTTTAAATGGAATATGTTAAATGAAGAGCAAGGAAACCATACTTATGCCATATTCTTTATTTTATAGATTAAAATAGCCAAAGGATTCAGTGTCAGACCTTCTTTGTCTGCGACAAGGTGAATTTCCTGATCTTTGTAGGTTTAAATTCTCAAATTTAACATTGCATTAGTGGAGTTATTCATGCTGAAATGTTTCTATGTGGCTTTAAGAGAAACAAGAAAGAGACTTTGGGTTAAATTCTCAAAAGCATCTCAGGTGACTTAGGAACCTAGTCCCATTTTCAAAAGTGACTTAGGCATAAAAGCAGCAAACTAGAGATGCTGAGCCTTAGACATCACAGTAGATCTCGTGAAATCAGCAAGCTAGAACCAGCAACCCTCACAGGGTATATGTGCACTGCACAAAAACACCTGTGGCAGTGAGTCTCAGAACCTGGATCTACAGACTCGGGCTAGTGTTATGGAGCTAAAAATAGCAGTGTAGACATTCCTGCTCAGGCTGGACCCGGAACATGATAAGGCTCTGAAACATGATGGGGGGTGTGGGGGGGTCTCAGAGCCCAAGCTCCAGCCTGAGCAGGAATGTCTATGCTGCTGTTTTTAGCACTGTAGCGCGAGCATGAGTCTGTAGACCTGGGCTCAGAGACTCAAGACCACTGGGATTTTTTTCTGCAGTGTAGATCCACAGAGGCCTAAGTTCTCACATCAGCCCAACAAACTATAGGTGTTGATCCAGTACCCTGCCAGAAGCCTGTGCCTTGACATCAACCTGGCATGCTAAAGTTGCTGAGGTAGAGATACTGATCCAATGACTTCAGAGTAGCCAATAAGCTCAGAGAAGCATATGCCTTAATATCAACCAAGCAAGCAAGTCTTTGACTTGATGCCAGTCCAGCAGCAGAGGCCACTCCAGGCATAAGCCAGCTAGGCTGCTGCCTAGGGCAACAGATTTCAGGACCTTCCCAGGTTACTTCCAGGGGCAGTGGTGGGGGATGAGGCTGGCAGGGCTGCCAGAAGAGGAGGCGGCCACCAGTCAGGGCTCCAAGGAGCAGGAAGTAGGCCTCAGCTGGGCTGCCAGGGAAGCACACTCAGACACTTTCACTTCTGTGCTGCTTCAGAACTGGGCTCCCAGCCAGCAGCCTTGGAGCTTCCTACAGCCCTGCCCCTCCCCTACAATACCCAGATATCACAGGGAAGATCAGATTTCATGGTCCATGATGTGTTTTTCACAGCTGTGAATTTGGTAGGGCCCTATCAATAACTGAGGATGCTTTGACCCACAGAGCTCCACACCATGGGTGAATGCACACATGGACACACACACATATGCATGCACACACACTTTTGTTTGGCTGACTTTATAGGCCTCTTTGTGGACATAGGGTAAAATTTTCAAAAGCACTTGTGATTTGCAGTGGGACTTTAGGCTTCTAAATCACTGAGGCACTTTTGAAAATGTTACCCATGGATTCCTTTCAGTCACATTTATTCAGTTGTCCCTTTCCCATGCTATTTCTCATCACACTAGAAGATGCAATGTCACTTCACCACAGAATCTACCATGACATACTCACTACGAGAAACAACTGTGAGTTCCCCCTCATTTTTTTATCTTTAAACACAGGGTCCTTCATGTCTATAGTGGATCTACTGTGCTTATGCAAAAAGCCATGTCCCTGCCAAGCTTCACATCCAGGCAGCAGAACTCGTCATCATCATCAGGTTCCCATTACGCCTCTGGCGTTTAGAGCAGCGACGAAGCTCCTCCACTCCTGTCCGTCTCTGGCAAGTCTTTCAATGGTTCCCCAGCTGTGCCTCAGGTTTTTCAGCTCAGCTTCCACAGCTCTTTGCCACGTTGCTTTCAGGCAGCCTTGTTTTTGCTTGCCTTCAGGTGTCCATCTTATTGCTACTCTGATGAAGGAATCAGTTCCTATCCGAAGCACCTGGCCAAGCCATCTCCAGCACCTCCTGGCAATGATGGTGCTCATATCCTCTTGCCTGCACTGTGTCAATAGATCTTGATTTGAGATTGTTCTGGGCCAAAAGATACGGAGGATTTTTTGAGGCTGGCTGGGTGTAAAATAAGTGTGTACTCAACCCTTTCAAATGAAGTCAGAGTTGGCACGACAGGAATTCTGGCTGAATTGCTCAAAATTCCTCTTGAGGATCCTGTTGCAGCAGATCCCCTTCACACTACCTCCCTTTCCTTATAGAATCCTATCTTAGAAGCCCAATCCAGTCCATGATTTTAACCCCTTTAACTTTATCCCACTGCTCCTGTGCTTGAACTTCACTTTATATCAGATCAGATCCCTTTCAACGGTACACTTTTCCCAGCCTCTTCAAAATTGCTATTCAGAGCTCAGTAAAGCTGGGGGCTTAAAGGTGTGAAGAATAATACAAGACAAGGATAATATGTCCCCACAGTGTCAGGGAAGCCATTTATCCCTGGAATAATGAAGGTAAATCACAGCCTCCTTAGTTTACATTGGCCTTATACTTGAGACTCACAGGCTACTGGGGCAGCTTATTATTTGAAAGCGTGCAGCAGCCCTGTTGTGGGAATGGGAAAAGGGAGTTGCCGGTGCCTTTACATTATAATAGCAAACATGTCAGTAAAGGGCATGTTATGAATTATTGATATAAGTATCAAATATGAAACTCTACACAAAGGGTTAAACATAGAAGGCTTGGTCCAAGGCGCTCCATCTGGCAACTGCACCTGCATGGTTGCTACGGAAATTGTGTGTGTGTTAAGCACTCTCTTTTGTCTAGAAAGCAACTAGCAGCCGTGCTGGCTCCAGCGGACCCTGAGAATAGTCAAACCTGTTTCAAGTTCCTTTATGCTGCAGAGCAACCCTACTAAATGGTAGTTCATACCCAGGCCTGCCTGAAGTAGTTCATACTTACCTCTGGGAACATGAGTTCCGTGTGGCCAAAAGCAAGAGCTTTAGGGTTTGTCTAAGGCTATGTCTTCATTGCAAAAAAAGTTGGGGCTTTTTTCCCTGCGGTATAACCGACACACGTTAGCTATCCTGCTGTAAGATCCAGTGGAGGGAGGGCGCTGTAGTTTTACTGGGTGGTAAACAGGCATGGTCAACCATGGGCGAAGGGCAGTGCTGATTTTGCTTAGCTAACTCACAGTAAAAACTACACGTGCCTTGTCTCCACTAGGATTTTCCAGCAGGACAGCTAATGTGCATTAGTTATCACATGGTAAAAACACACCTTTTTGATAGTGAAGAGAAAGTTTATTTTAGGAAAAGAGGTTGAGATTAGGTCAGGGTTAGTTAACACATATGGTCCAGGTCAGGCCTAGGGGGAGTCTAAGGTTGATCTCGATAATCAAAATCAAAATTAAAGGTGTAAACCTACTTCCAGACTAGGAAAAAGGTCAGGATTAGGGCCAAGTACACCAACTCTGACCTAACTTCAACCTCTTTTTATCATCTAGATCAGGATCTCAAACTCAAATCACCATGAGGACTAGTACGTTGGCCCGAGAGCCGCATCATTGACACCTTTTCATACAACGATATAAAAGTATAGTCAAAAATGAACAAAAATGAAGAGTAATATAGTATGCTATTAAAAGTCAATGTATTAACTTTTTTAAAACTGTAATGCGAAGAGGGATTTTAATAAAATATAAACACTCAGTAATGCACCTCACTCAAATGACAAAACATGCATTTCTTTTAGAATTACTTTGGTTAAAGCCCCCCACCTCGCCCCCACTCCACCCCTTCCATGAGGCCCAGCCCCTGCCCCACCACTCCCCAACTCTTCCCCACCCTCATTCCAACCCATTCCCCAAAGTCCCCACCCCAACTTCGCCCCCTCCCTGCCCCTATTCCAACCCCTTCCCCAAATCCCCACCTCATCCCCACCTCTTCTCCACCTCCTCCCCTGAGCATGCCGCATCCCCACTCCTCCCCCCTCCCTCCTGGAAAGTCCTAAGTGCCACCAAACAGCTGTTTGGCAGTGAGAAGCGCTGGGAGGTAGGCAGAGGAGCAGGGATGCGGCGTGCTTGGGGGAGGGGGAGAAGGAGTGGAGAGAGGAGCTTGACTGCCGATGGGTCGGCACCTATGGTGGGCTGCAGGAAATAACTCCATGGGCCGCATGTTTGAGACCCCGATGTAGATTAATCCAAATGAAGCCACATCCTAGTGTTCCTTTCAAATGAGTAGCAAGTAGGAAAGTAATACTTAGTTCTGGATTTTCTGTGAGCTTTGTAACCATGGAAGTCTTGGAGTATATAAAATAAGAACTTGATTCCCCCAAAGCACTTCAGCATGTGAGTAGTTCCAATAGGACACGTAGCAGTTTACGGCAGGGCCCCCTTGGCTCCTCTGTTAAATCCACAAAGTCACTCTGAGACCCTGGGTTAGTAACCACTGTTGCAGTTTATTCATAGGCTTGTTCCCACCACCATTTCACCATGTACTGTTGACCCTTCACCATCTGCAGGCAGGAGAGAGGAAAGCACTACCACCCTGCTTCTACTCCCTGCCTTTTCCCTTTCTTTCTGCTCCTCCCTTGGCTTCCTTCCCCTGAGGCTTTTATACAGCCCCAGGCTAATTAGGCAGCAGCTGTTTCTGCCTCCCCAATTAGGGCCAGGTTATCTCCAGCCAGCTCTAATCTATCCCCCTAAATGGGAGCTCGCCTGACAGAGGGCTGAATCAGCAACCCTTTGCCCAGCACCCCGTCACAGGACTACTCACATGCATCAAGTTATGCATGTGCTTTTCTAGCTTAGGGGTTAAGAGAAAATATTTGTTTTTAACATAAAATAGTTATCTACTAAATCTAAATTCACCATTACTGATTTTTTTCATTAACTGGGCAGAGATGAGGAATTAAGTTATCTTCATTTTTGTAGCCTCCTTCTGAACCAGTTTCAAGCAATTTCGTGCCTTCCCATGCATTTTGTATGCAACTGATGCATTAAAAAAAATGCACCATCTTTCCAAACCACCCCCTAAATCTTGAGGGAACAAAGTGAAGGGCTTGAAATGAAACACAAGAATGCAGCTTCATTTGGGTGTCTTGAGATTAGAAAAGAGCTAACACCTTTTATTTCCATTTTCAATTTTTTTGTGAAAAAACACAGAATAGCCCACTGTCTGGTGACTGGGGCACTCACCTGGATGTGGAAGGTCCAGGTTCAAGTTGCTAATCCAGATCAGGCAGAATAGAAACATGAAGCAGGGTCTCCCACCGCCCAGGTGAGTGGCCTGTGCTATTGTGCATGGAAGGATGGGGACACGGACACACACACACACACACACACACACACACACACTTTCTCTCTGACCAAAACTGAGATTGTACAGAGAGCTAAAAAGGTACTATAGAGAGCAATTCTGCACTAGCAGGGAGGTGGGCTCAATACCCTAATATAGTTTTTCCATCTCCAGCTTCTATGATTCTGTCCTACAATACTTGCCATTAACTGTAAGAAAACATTATACAGTAGTACCATAAACAAGAGAACTGCATCAAGGCCAGAATGCAGCCCCCAAGATTCAACACATACTGTGGGGGGTGGGGGCAGGTGAAAGCCACAGGAGAATATTTTCTGTTAAATTTGGAATAGTAATAATGACTGGGTTGAGCATTTCTGGTGACTACCTAGGTGAACATAGTCAGCCAGTCAGCGTCAACAAATCCTTCCCTTTCAGCCATTATTTCTTAATTAAAAGACGTAAAATTATTCTTAAAGTACAGTAGATCTTTTAGCTATTCAATGTACCTTTTCTTAAAAAAAAAAAATCAGAGTTCTGATCACCAGTGGTCATGATGTTAGTGAAGTGTCCAGATTTGCTGGACTTGAAGATAGATCACCCTGTTTAGAATCCTTGAGTGAAATCTTGGCCTTAGTGAAGCCAATAGCAAAACCCCCTTTCATAGATTATGAGGCCAGAAGCAACAACTGTGATCATCTTGTCTTGACCTCCTGCATAACACAGGCCATGGAATTTCCCCCAATAATTCCTGTTTGAAGCAGAGAATATCATTAACAAAAACACTGACTTCAATAGAGGCAGGATTTCACCCATTGCACCTGCAGCCAATATTATTTATTTCAATACTAGAATTATGAAAACAAATATCCACTATATAAATGTGATAATTAAAAACTAAAAGAGAAAATATATGGAACTTCCGCTCCTAAATTATACACATCTTGAAAATCCCACCCCAAGAGATATGGAATCTTTTACTACTTCTATTAACAAAACAAAATTAATTAAGTGGGACCAAGTGAGATGGACTGATTTTAAAATGCCATTGGTAGAATAACTTTTATAACAATGAACAATATAATTACAGTAACTCATAACCTGTGCTGCCTTGACACTTCACAGTTGCTTCTCTTGTTTATCTGAGAGCCTCACTTCTATTGCTTGTGTAATAAAATAGTTGCACTGTCAATGATTCTGTTTAACATTAAATACATTAATAAATACAAATTAATAACCAAAAAAGCAGTAACCCAATATCCCAAGGCAATTCTCACATGAGATGAAGAGGTTAGTTCCAGAGCCATGGTCAAATTCCAATTTAGGTTATTATCAGCAGGTGAGTGCTGCATTCAAGAAGTGCTAGAACACAAGTACCAGAAGTGCTATAAGATACCATTCCAGCTCCCCCGCAAAAAATGCTGGAGAAGAATCCCAGAGCATTCCAGCATGACTTGAGCACTTTTTATTACATTCTACACATATGAATTCCACCTGCAGTTTCACACAGATACAGTGTTCTTAACTTCCTGTCCTAAACTATGTAATATTGTGTATTCCTAATCAGCTAGGGCATTCTACCATACAGGGGCTCCATGTCTGGGCCTGATCTGATCTCACACTGGTTTCACAATGGTGTAACTGCATTGTCCTCAGTGGAATTACTTCAGATTTACACTGATGTAACTGAAATCATAATCAGACCCAGAGTTTGTAAATTGCGTGGAATCCTGTGAGACGAAAAGCGCTGTATAAGCATAAGATTTTTTTTTATTAGCTTTCCCTTCTCTATGCATTTATTTACAAAGACGTTTGTTCTCTGGAGTGGGGGAAGCCAACAAACTAGTTGTTTAATGTCATTTTACTACAGGCTGAAGATCAGCATGTAAAGAGGAGCAGACATTTGTAATAGGCAGCAGCAAGTCCTAGCAGTTGATTAGAAGTGTTCCCCCAGCCACTGTACTTGAAAATTCCACAACAAACTGAACACAAGAGCCAAAAACTCCTTCTCTGTTTGGATGCTGCTCTCCAGGATTTACCCTGACACTTTCCGAACAGACTGCCTGAAAGAGATGTCTTGTCTCGTTCTGCCGGTTATCATTCTTTTTTCAGAGTGATTTCAGCAAAGACCATAAGCTTGTGACAGAGTGAATTTGTGATCTTATCCAATCATCTGGGCTGTTTGCAAAACTTCAGTAGGTGGCAGCGTTTTGTTGATAAATGTTTTGTTATCCAAGTGATCTCATTTAGTGCAACTGTTGCAATATTAATAAACTGAACTTATGATTGCATTTGCCAGGACTGAAAATATTGCTATCCTATCTGGCGTTTGCTCTTATCTGAACTGACAACAACATCCATTGTATTTATAGAGGGGAAAATGCTCTGTTTGTAAATGTATTGTTTAGGGGCAGAAGGGAAAGGAAAAACAAGGGGAAAACGCAGGTTGGATTAAGATTAAAACACTGATGTTGTTAGCCACCTGATTTGTGATTGTAATAAAAGAGCTTTCTGGCAGTGCTGTTAAAATGCTGCTCCAGGGGGAATGGATGACACCGAAGAATGTCTTTCACCTCTAGCTCACGGGTTCAAAACAAGCCAAATTTTGGTAGCATCTAAAAATTGTTCCCATCTGGTAACTGGCAGTTTAAATTCAATTTCTACTGGACGGTATCAGAAAAACCATCATAAGTGGCACCCTTGCTGGTAATCACAACAGAGAAGCCAAAGATTGAATGGACATGGAGTCTCTTCCAAAAAAAGTCATCCCTCCAAAACAAATCTATCCCACTAGAGAGAAGTCATATATATCTTTTTCATATATGTGATAAAGAGTTATGTCTTAATAGAAACAACACAGGTGTTCATTGTGATGCTTGTGTTTCCAAATAAAGCATGCCAGATTTTAACAACCTGTTTATTTTAAAAGGAATATGACTGGAAGATTTCCAATCTGAGAAAAGTACAATTAACTATAAGGAGCAACTGGTGCAAGAAGGGACCGTCATCATAGCCCACCTACATGAGATTAATTTGGGTTTTAAATAAGGAGAGTAGAAATATTTGACAAAAGAACACTCCTACCATAGAAGATCAAAGTCACCAATACCCTAGGCTCAGGCACTTCCTGACAGCTAATAAACAGCTGAGTGAACAACCTAAGGCCTGGTCTACAGTAAGTGGTTATTTCGGAATTAGCCAAGTTACCTCAAAATAAAACTGGTTCCGTCCACACAACCAAACCAGTTTTTTCGATTTAAAGGGCTCTTTATTCCGATTTCTGTACTCCACCTCGGCAAGTGGAGTAGCGCTAAAATTGAGATCGCAGTTCTGGATTACAGGTACTGTGGACGCAATTCGACGATATTGGCCTCCAGGAGCTATCCCAGAATGCTCCCTTGTGACCACTCTGGACAACACTCTGAACTCTGATGCATTAGCCAGGTAGGCAGTAAAAGCCCCGGGAACTTTTGAATTTTCTGTTTGGTCACCATCAGCACAGGCGACCATGCAGAGTCCACCATCTCAAAAGACCACACAGTCCCAGATTCACAGACGACCTCCAGCATGGTCCGAACGGGAGGTACTGGATCTTATTGCATGTCGAGGAGACGAATCTGGGGATAGCTCAGAGCATTGGCCTGCTAAACCCAGGGTTGTGAGTTCAATCCTTGAGGGGGCCATTTAGGGATCTGGGGCAAAAATTGGGAATTGGTCCTACTTTGAGCAGGGGGTTGGACTAGATGACCTCCTGAGGTCCCTTCCAACCCTGATATTCTATGATTCTATGGCAGAACTACGTTCCAAAAAAAGGAAGGCAAATACGTATGCTAAAGTGTCCAGGGCCATGACGGAAAGAGGCTACTCCAGGGACACAGAACAGTGTCATACAAAAATCAAGGAGCTCAGACAAGTGTACCAAAAAGCCAGGGAGGTGAACGGGCACTCTGGGTCACAGCCCCATACATGCCGCTTCTACTGTGAGCTGCATGCAATTATGGGGGGCGACGACACCACTACCCCACCACTGTCCATGGACACCTGCAAGGGGGGAGTAGCATGGAGTGAGGAGGATGAGTTTTTGGAGGACAAAGAGGAGGAGGAGGACAGTGCACAGGCGGCAAGTGGGGAATCTGTTTCCCCCCCTAGCCAGGAACTATTCTTAACGCTGGAGCCAATAGCCTCCCCCTACACCCAAAGCATGCTCCCAGACCATGACCCTGGAGAAGGCACTTCTGGTGAGTGAGAGCTTGATCGGAGCCATGTGGTGGGGGGTGGGTGGAAACCCAGCCACGCTGGGCTGTTTGTGTTTAGTTTAAAGGGCTCATCCCTGCTCAGAGCCTCATCAGAGCCCCGCGGTGTGTGGGGCGGGCGGGGGCGGGGGTGTTGTGTGAAGTGATCATCCCAGAGAGCCCACAGGCTGGCTGCAAGCTGAATTCTGTTGCCTGGCTGCATGTGATTGCTTACTCACACCAAAGTGGCAGGCACTTCAGTATAAGAGGCAAAATGAGACCTTGTACAGAAAGAACATGTGCTATGTACTATGAATTGCCTGTTTCACTGAGAAAGAGTGTCCCCTTTGTTCTCTAAAATGTATCTTTTAAAATACTACCCTCCCTTTTTCTCTTCCTGCAGCAGGTGCAAATGTTTCAATGTGGCCCCTATCTACTCCGTCCCAGAGGCTGGTCCAGATCAGAAGGCAGAATATACGAACTCAGGACGACATGTTTGCCAGGTTCATGCAGTCCTCCTGCACTGATAGGGCCCAGTTGAATGCGTGGAGGCTAACAATTGCGGAGTCGCATAAAGCGTTACATGAATACGAAGAGAGGAGGGATGTGTGTGATGAGAGCCGGCAGGATGCTATGGTCAAGCTCATGGGGAGCAAACTGACATGCTCTGCTGTATGGTGGATCTAATGCGGGAAAGGCAGCAAGACCACAGACTGCCGCTGCAGCCCCTGAATAACCGCCCTCCATCCTCCCCAAATTCCATAGCCTCCTCACCCAGACACCCAAGAACATGGGGGCGGGGGGAAGCTATGGGGACCCACTCAGTCAACCCTAGAGGATTGCACAAGCAGCAGAAAGCTTGCATATCCTAAATTTTTATTTGGTTTCTGGACTTGTTTTTCCCTCCTCCACCTCCCCCCTAACCCAATACCCCCCTCCCCTGTCTAGCTTCTGATTTCTCTCAGTGTTTTGTGCAACAAATAATAAAGAACGGTTTTTAAACAATTGTGACTTTATTTCCTTTCATATATATATATATATATATATAGGGGGTAACTTTAAGAGAAACAAACACAGCTCTCACACCTCTCATAAAACTGGCTTTCAAAGCTTCTCTGATGTGCATCGTGCCCTCCTGCACTCTTCTAATCGCCCTGTTGTCTGGCTGTGTGAAACTGGCCACCAGGTGAGTTGCCTCAACCTCCCACCCTGCCATAAACGTCTCCCCCTTACTCTCACAGATATTGTGGAGCACACAACAAGCAGCGATTACAATTGGAATATTGGTTGTGCTGAGATCTAACGGAGTCAGTAAACTGCACCAGCGTGCTTTCAAATGTCCAAACGCCCATTCTACCACCAACTATAGGCTTAGCAAGTGCAGAATGAACTGCTCCTTACTACTGTCCAGGATGCCTGTGTATGGCTTCATGAGCCATGGGAGCAAGGGGTAGGCTGGGTTCCCGAGGATAACTATAGGCATTTCAACATCCCCAACAGTAATTTTCTGGTCTGGGAAGTAAGTTCCTTCCTGCAGCTGTTCAAACAGACCAGAGTTCCTGAAGATGCAAGCGTCATGCACCTTTCCCGGCCATCCCACACTGATGTCGATGAAACATCCCTTGTGATCCACCAGTGCTTGCAGCACCATGGAAAAGTACCCCTTGCGGTTTATGTACTGGCCACTCCGGTGTCCTGTGGCCAAGATAGGGATATGCGTTCCGTCTATCTCCCCGCTGCAGATAGGGAACCCCAGCGTATTAAAGCCATCCACAATGGTCTGCACATTTCCCGAAGTCACTACCCTTGATAGCAGCTGGTCAATGATTGCGCTGGCTACCTGCAGCACAGCAGCCCCCACAGTAGATTTCCCCACTCCAAACTGATTCCCCACTGACTGGTAGCTGTCAGCTGTTGCAAGCTTCCACAGGGCTATGGCCACTCACTTCTCAACTGTGAGGGCTGCTCTCATTTTGGTGTCTTTGCTCTTCAGGGCAGGGGACAGCAAGTCACAAAGTTCCATGAAAGTGGCCCTATACATATGAAAGTTTCTCCGCCACTGGGAATCATCCCATACCTGCAACACTATGCAGTCCCACCAGTCTGTGCTTGTTTTCCAGGCCCAGAATTGGCGTTCCACAGCATGAACCTGGCCCATCAGCACCATGATCTCCCAATCGCCACATGCCGTGCCGTCTGTGTCCATGTCCTCATCACTATAGTATTCGTGCTGTCGTCACTTCTTCGCCCGGTTTTTCAGGTACTGCACATACTGCTGGATAATGCGCGAGGTATTTACAATGGTCAAAACTGCAGCGGAGATCTGATCGGGCTCCATGGCTATGGCGCCTGCATGGGTAATCCTGGAAAAAGGGCGTGAAACGTAGGAGAGCAGAGTGGCAGTGGAAGCTGTGCTGTTTGGTTCACGGTAGCCGAACAAAGGCTGAAAATGGTTGTCTTCTGTGGCCTTCACGGAGGTGGGAGCCCAGGACAGACAACATGGAGACGCTCGGAAGCGTGGCAATAGCGGGAGAGCAGAGTTGGCAGCAGAAGCTGTGCTGCTCGGTTCACAATGGCCGAGCAGAGTTGAGTTGGAGAGGTGGATTCACAGTAGCAGGAGAGCAGCGGTGCACCATCTGCTGAAAGCAGTATGGCATCTGCACACCAAAAAGGCATGAAACGATTGTCTGCCATAGCTTGCTGATGACACACACCCAGAAACACCCACAAGAATGTTTTTGCCCCATCATGCACTGGGAGCTTAACCCAGAATTCCAATGGGCAGCGGGGACTGTGGGAACTGTGGGATAGCTACCCACAGTGCACCGCTCCGACATTCGATGCTAGGCTTGGTACTGTGGATGCAATCTACTGAATTCACGTGCTTTAGTGGGGACACAGAAGACCGAATGTATAAAATAGCTTCTGAAAATTCAAATAGAATAATATCAAAATAATTTCATACTGTAGACGTACCCTAAGACAGTCATGGTCAGTAAATCCCTTCTGCTACAGGCCCTCTAGCCTGAAGCTGAGTCAAATATATCAAATTTTGGACGAGATCCCACTCCCATTGAAGCCTATTGCAAAATTTCCATCGGCTTCACTGGAAGTTGTATCAGGCCCTTAAAGAACAAATTTGGACTCATAAGTCCTCTAGAAATGTGATATTGTCTAATTAGGTAGGTACAGAGAGAAGCTTTATAAACATAAGGCAACTGTTTTCACTATTAGGAAAATTATATGTACTATTCCACTTCTTATCAAAATCATCACCTGTTATACGACAGTTACAGAGTATCAATTGATACATTTTGGAAATTTTCCTTTTTGTGTTTGCAGAATAAACCAAAACCAGTTCCATTTCATTTCTTCTTCTATGCAAATGTTTTTGAATTCCATTGATAAAATTTCAAAGATTAAGATATTAGTAAAGTGGTAGAGCACAAATAGAACTGGGTAGGAAACTGTTTTCTTGTCCCACTATTTTTTTAAAAAAAGTTTAAAATGTTTTTCTGTCTCAAATGGGATGAAAAGTTGAAAACTTGAAAATATTTGCAAACTGAAAAAACATTTTTTTCCCAGTTTGGTCAACTAAAACATTTTGTTTCAATAACTTTGAAATGTTCCAATTTGATTTGGACTTTTTTTACTTTATTTTTTTTTTAATCTTTATTTTAGTCTAATTATTTTAAATATTTAAATGAAAGTCATTCTGATCCAGAAAACTGGAATTTTTTCATTTTCATAAATATCAAAATGAAATATTGCAACAATTTCATACATTTCTCTTGACTTATTTTTGAGTTGGGAAATTTGTCAAAACCAACCGTGTTTCACAAACTATTTTGGTTTTGACAAATCAGCATTTTTCTTTGAAAAAAAACTTTTGTTAAAAAATTCCCGATCCGCTGTTTTCACAGATGTTATTTAGTTTTCTAAGTTGTTCATTAGCCATGACACCCTTTTAAATAAATTGATAGAAATGGTGTTATTCCAGTTATAACGTGTGTTGTGATAATTGGGCCTATAAATTTACCTTAATTGTGAGCTCAACTGTAAAAAGTATGCAACAGTTCATAAGATGTCACAGTAACCCATAACAACAAATGTTGATGGGAAAGGGTACAAAAAGGAGACAGAAAGGCTGAATAATAAGTCTAAACAAAAAAGCCTACTGATATAACTTAATGGCGGTGTTAAGATCGTGCCCGATAAACAAAAAAATGTGAGCCCAGCAATTAATGAACCAAAATTGGTATGTTGGAAAGTAGGCCTAATTGGTGAACAAAATAATGAGGGGATGGGATATTCCACCCACCACTCCCTCTTTGAGTCCTTAAAGAAAGAGACTTTGGGGAAAGAGGATTTTAAAGCAGGCTTCATCATCATGGCTGCCACCCCCACCATTTCCTGGCTGGGACCCTGGGCCTTCGTCATCCTAATCCTGAGAGATATGCTGACCAGACTAGGCCAGAGAGAGGGACCCAGATAACATCATCACCTCCGCTGGCTCTAGCTGAATCCCAAACACCACCTGGGATAAAATGGGATTGAGTTTAACAAACAGGAACAACAATAGCTCCAGCCCATCTCAACTAACTTCTCCTTTCCTTAAAGAGACAGTTATCAATATCTTCAACACCATCTAAGAGACTGTCCAAAAACGGGGGTTTCCTTCTAAACTCTCTCTGGCTAAAGGGAAAGGGAACAAAGGATGTGGTTAAAATGAAAGCCTGATTTAACACTTTACATTTCAAATCTTTTAACTGTTTTTCATTCTTTTCTTTCTTTAATAAAAGGTTACAAGGACTTTTCATAGTGTGTTTGCCATGGTATTAAGCAGGCTGAATATCAAACCCTGAACCTTGTTTAACACTGTTTAATGTTGGACAGTGACTGCGTTACATTAACACCTTTGGCGCATATATTCACAAGAGGTGAAACTGCTGACTTAAAAACAAGTGTATAGTTTGGTCAGAACACAGCAGCGAGAATGTAAACTGCCCAGAGCACATCACTCCAGTACTTTGCTCTCTTCAACTCATTCTCCACATGACTAGCCCATCGGAGATACTACTTGACTATGCTCACTCCCTCTAAAACAATGGAAATGGCAGCCTCAAGAGTGAACCTCATGAGTGCATGATCTTTCTCTTTCACTGGCCTATGAATGTAATACTGATTCCCAGAAGAGACTGGGGCGGCAACAAACATCAGAGCCAAGTATAAAATCAATTCCTTTGACCTACCGTTCCTGCAATAACCCCACAAAAAACCCAGCAAGAATAACAACAAACTAAGTCTAGCCCCTGCAGACTGGAAGGAGGAGAAAAAGAAAGAGCAAAACACATATCTTTACATGTATAGTTTATAATCTTGTGATACTACACTGATAGCATAAGACCCTAGATGGGATAAATAAGATACCTGCTCTTGAATAATGGTTAATATACTTGTTCATGTTAAAAACAAAAGCATAGAAGTTCCCTGTAAATGAGATAGTAGGGAAGGATGATTATGAATTTTAAATCCCTTTCTCCTAAATTTAATTAATGATGGCCATAATAAGGATTGTCCAGTCAGCAGCAAGGAGCACGCTTTCTTAGCAGTAAATTGGTATGTCTGAGGGCTTGTCAACATGGAGGGATAATGCACATTCTGCCATTTGATTTCTTAAGTGCAATAACCTGTTGCTCATTGACTGACCTGGCTGGTGTGCACTAAACATTCCCTGGTGCCCACCTGACAAGCCATCAGTGAAGGATGACAGAGCTGAGAGAAATCTCTTTTAGTCCAATGTCCTTGAATACTATAGGTTTCAGAGTAGCAGCCATGTTAGTCTGTATCTGCAAAAAGAAAAGGAGGACTTGTGGCACCTTAGAGACTGATACATTTATTTGAGCATAAGCTTTCGTGAGCTACAGCTCACTTCTTCGGATGCATGAAGTGAGCTGTAGCTCACGAAAGATTATGCTCAAATACATGTGTTAGTCTCTAAGGTGCCACAAGTCCTCCTTTTCCTTTTTCTTGAATACTATAGTTATACTAAGCTGATAAAGTTTCCACTGAACACTCAAAATACTATTGCTATGAGTTGGGTTTGAGCATTAGGGGTTTGTGATGGGCTGGACCCCTTGGGAAGTCACCTTATGTGCTGAGATACCACTGAGTCTACCTGTTCTGCCAGCATGGGCCCCCTTTAACCTGTCTTCTTGAGCCAGGCTCTTAAAACCTCCTCTAACACACACACAAGCAGGGCCACACCCAGCTGCAGATCAGCCCTGGGAAGACTCAGCTTAAGGGATTTGCTCCAGCACTCAGATGTTCACCTCCCTTGGAGTACAAACCCAAAGATATATTATATTCGCCTCTTCCCTCAATAGGGAAGAGGGTATGCACAATTTCTCACCCCCCTCTTCTCCAGTTACAAATCACATAAAATGGGTTATATTATAAACCAGAAATAAATGTATTAACTATAACAGGTGTATTTTAAGTAGTTAAGGAGGTAGCTGACAGAACAAGGCAAATTACTAAAAAAACAAAACAGAGCAAGCAAACTAAGCTTAATACACTAAAGAAACTGGTTACATGTGAGTTCTCACCCTAAATATAGTTCTGATAATCTTCTTCACAGGCCAGATGCCCTTCCAGCCTGGGCCCAGTTCTTTCCCCCTGTTCAGTCTTAGTTGTTTCCAGCAGTCATCTTGGGTGGGGTAGCAGGGGAAAATTGATGACCTGCATTACCTCACTCCGCACGCTTAAAGAGGATTTGCATAAGGCAGGAGTCCTTTGTTTCCTAGTTTGACCCCCCTTCCCTTACAGTGGAAAGTTACAAGAAGTTCCAGGTAATGTTTTAGTATCAGATGACAAGACCACCTGACTCTGTAGGGCCCTTGTAGCATTCTTCACAGGCTGACCCACACGTTCACAGGAAGACTAATCTCTTTTACAGTCCATTGTCCCTGTTGATGGGCCATTTGCCCTGTCTGGTTTTTCCATTGTTGTACCTGAACTGCTGGCAATGGGTGTCACCCAAAGTAGCATAGTTGAAATACAGATACATACTCAATATTCCTAATTTCAGATACAGAAATGATACATACATACAAATAGGATAATCACATTCAGTAAATCATAACCTTCCCAATGATAGTGCCATCTTGCATAAAGTATATCTCAGTTATGTCATATTCGTATCATAAGCATATTTTCATGAAGAATATGGAATGACACGTCACAGGGTTGAGATAAAACCTCATTGAGATTGTGTGTGAACACACCCTTCAATTGACATAACCAACAGGGTGAGTTAACCAGAAGCCCCCCATCTAAGACAAAAGGGGGTTGTGAACCTGTCCAGGATTTTGGATTGAGTGTTTTGCTGAGTATTGTTTGTGCTTTGTGTGTGGAGGGAAGACAGAACACACAGGAACTGAAAACAGACAGAACAGAAAGGGAAGCGGAGGCAAAAGACAAGAAAGCCAATCAGTGGTTGGTGAGCAGAGAGCTTTGGGGTCTGGTGCTGTGGGGAGGCCAAGTGCTGCGAACTAAGAAATGGCTCATCTTGTTCTTGCATTCAGAAAACCAAGACTTTGCGCATTCCTTGTCAATAAGCAAGGTTGCACCAAAGAAAATACCAGACTCCATCAATTTCTGCTTCCAACTGGCATACTCCCAGGCCACCGAACTTTCACTGGCTTCTCAGGTTGAAAAAGGGCAACACTATGGATAACTTAGCCAAATGTTGTTCTGGGTAAATTTGTAATGTTAGAGTACATCAGGTGACTTGAATTAGAGGACCACTTGTGAGTAACGTGATCATCCCAAACTCACACAGCCTTTATACCACAGCACACAATACTACATTGTCATATACATATACTTCTGAGGGACACAGTGATAATCTTAGGTTTCAGAGTAACAGCCGTGTTAGTCTGTATTTGCAAAAAGAAAAGGAGGACTTGTGGCACCTTAGAGACTAACCAATTTATTTGAGCATGAGCTTTCGTGAGCTACAGCTCACTTCATCGGATGCATACTGTGGAAATTGCAGAAGACATTATATACACAGACACCATGAAACAATACCTCCTCCCACCCCACTCTCCTGCTGGTAATAGCTTATCTAAAGTGATCATCAAGTTGGGCCATTTCCAGCACAAATCCAGGTTTTCTCACCCTCCGCCCCCCCACAGACAAACTCACTCTCTTGCTGGTAATAGCCCATCCAAAGTGACCACTCTCTTCACAATGTGTATGATAATCAAGGTGGGCCATTTCCTGCAGAAATCCAGGTTCTCTCACCCCCTCACCCCCTTCCAAAAACCACACACACAAACTCACTCTCCTGCTGGTAATAGCCTATCCAAAGTGACCACTCTCCTTACAACCTGCATGAAAATCAAGGTGGGCCATTTCCAGCACAAATACAGGTTTTCTCTTGGCATACCTTGGAATGGCTCTAGCATGAAAGCTCCGCTGACATGAACTGGCTCCCAGACAAAATAAGAAAGCACACTGCAGGATGAAAAAGGAATGACAAATCAGTTTCTTATGTAATCATTACCTCATTTACAAACTGAATATCTAAACTTTCTTTTTATCCCGCTGCATGTATAAATGATGAATTTAGCATGCACAAAAGGTAAGAAGATTGAGAGTACTCAACGCTGATGGCTGGTATTCATGTGCAGATGGCAGCTGGTGTGTATAGAGATGATATTAATGTTGGTTCCCTTTCCCCAACCCAGCACCCCCCGCCCCCCATCCTCCTGACACACACTCCATTAGCCTCTGTCCATATTACAGATTATGCAGTATCAGGTGCTCAGATATTACAGTAACAGACACTATGAGTATAAGGACACTATGTAACATCAGCTGCTCAGATATTACAGAAATGGGCAACATAAAACAAAAATACACTTGACAGCATCATGTGTAAACATACTAGTGTGTTATAACCACGTTGTGTAACTTTGCTATTGATAACCTATAGGTGAAGACTATAGCACAATTTAACTAGTAGAGGAGGGGTTCTCTCAGTGCTGTAGGTAATCCACCTTCCAAAGAGGTGGTAACTAGGTTGATGGAAGAATTCTTCCATCAACCTAGAGCTGCCTACACCAGGGGTTAGGCTGGCTTCACTATGTCTCTCAGGGGTGTGGATTTTTCAAGCCCCTGAGAGATGTAGCTATGCTGATGTAACTTTTCCCATGTAAACCAGCCCTGAGAGTTCTCTGGACAGGGGCAGACAAGGGCTGAGATCATAGGCTGCAATTTTAAATGTGGATGTGTAACCATCTCTTCCACTGCCATGCATAGCACCACATTTCTGTGGAAGATTCACTACAATGAATATTCTACATAAACTGTCCAATATGTTGCTCTCCTTCCCTCCTCAAACAATAGTTACCCCCATACTTTCCTCAGTACAGCAGATTTGATACCATTATATATAGTCTCCTAGACAAGCAAACTACGTTTAATTTAAATCTTGGGAGAACATATCAGTAATTTAAGGGCAAAAAAACGTTACAAATATGTTGAATTATCTCCAGATCAAGCATAAAAAAAATTCAGGTCATTCAGGGTTAAGATTAGCAGAGATCTAACAGAGTGTTAATAAAAGACCAGATGAAGAAAAGACCAGATGAAGAACAAAAAAAAAGTGTTGCCCCCCAAGAAATTCAAAATGTATGTCTGAGTAAATCCAGGTTACCCTTCAACTGCGTATAGATTAAATAAATCAGTTTTTACTATTTCTGACCCGCTTGCATTCATAAGTAACAATATAAGTAACCAAAAATAACTGCTTGGCTCAGTGTAACCTGAAGGGCCATTCAGAGATACATTCTCTAATGACAACTCCATCCTGCTGAATAAGTTGAGAACACAAATCTTATTTAATTTGTGGCTAGAGATTAACTTAAACTTGGATCTGCAGCATGTGTTAATAATCTTCTTCTATCTTTCTCAGACTCCCTATGTACAGCTTTTCCTAAATCAGTAAAGACAGACACTATCAAGAACATATGGAATGCCAACCAAGACATAATCAGCAAAGCATGGGACATTCTGAGTGTACAAGGCTGATGATCACTCACAAAGATGTTGATGTCCTTATGCCTATTCATTTATCTACTTGAATCAAAGGGTTGTGGGGAAAGAGAAAAGGAGGGGGGAGTGTGGGCATGATTAACAATAGGTGCGAAACAGGATGAACTAGATTAAACTGATCCATATGCAAATGATACGAGTCTGATTGCATCAAACCATGCACAGTTTAATGAGTATGGTAAGATGCCTTTATCTCTGCTTGGATGTGTTCCGAAAAGAAGGACTGCTCCAAGATAAAGCACAGTTTAATAAGAAGGTTTTTCATTAGAGGGTCGATCTGCATTTGCATTTCTCTCCCTCTATCTCTGGGCTATGCAGCTTTTCTGAACCTCCATTCCTTTTCACAAGATTAGTCAGTAAGCACTTATGTATTGTTGACACACACCTTAGGGCATTGCATACTTAACACGCACAGAGTTTTAGTGTGGTCCTTCATGACCTGGATTAGACATTTCAATGCAGATTGAAGCAAACCCATATTTTTCTGCTTATCTATTCAACATTCTTTGCCTTTATGATATTTTGAAGCTCTGTCAAATCTTTTAAGTGTTCATAAAATATGATATGGAGATTTAATTTACCTTTGATTCTTATTATCATTTTGCGCCAGATTCTGCTCTTAGTTTCACAAATGTGAATCTGCAGTGACTCTTGCTTTGATGGAACTACAGTATTTTGATTTTACATCTGTATAACTGAAATCAGAGTCTGGCCCTTCTTTCAACAATGTATGATACTTAGTTCCTTCAAAAGACACTACCTGTTCTTTTACAAAAAGAAAAGGAGGACTTGTGGCACCTTAGAGACTAACAAATTTATTTGAGCATAAGCTTTCATGAGCTGCAGCTCACTTCATCGGATGCATTCAGTGGAAAATACAGTGGGGAGATTTATATACACAGAGAACATGAAACAATGGGTGTTACCATACACACTGTAACGAGAGTTTCAGAGTAACAGCCGTGTTAGTCTGTATTCGCAAAAAGAAAAGGAGTACTTGTGGCACCTTAGAGACTAACCAATTTATTTGAGCATAAGCTTTCGTGAGCTACAGCTCACTTCATCGGATGCATACAGTTTCCACAGTATGCATCCGATGAAGTGAGCTGTAGCTCACGAAAGCTCATGCTCAAATAAATTGGTTAGTCTCTAAGGTGCCACAAGTACTCCTTTTCTTCTTGTAATGAGAGTGATCACTTAAGGTGAGCTATTACCAGCAGGGGGGGAAAAAACCTTTTGTAGTGATAATCAAGGTGGGCCGTTTCCAGCAGTTGACAAGAACGTCTGAGGAACAGCGTGGGGGAGAGGGGGAATAAAAATGGGGAAATAGTTTTACTTTGTGTAATGACCCATCCACTCCCAGTCTTTATTCAAGCCTAAATTAATTGTACCCAGTTTGCAAATTAATTCCAATTCAGCAGTCTCTCATTGGAGTCTGTTTTTGAAGTTTTTTTTGTTGAAGAATTGCAACTTTTAGGTCTGTAATCGAGTGACCAAAGAGATTGAAGTGTTCTCTGACTGGTTTTTGAATGTTGTAATTCTTGACATCTGATTTGTGTCCATTTATTCTTTTACATAGAGACTGTCCAGTTTGGCCAATGTACATGGCAGAGAGGCATTGCCTGGCACATGATGGCATATTAACTAAATTTGTTAGTCTGTAAGGTGCCACAAGTTCTCCTTTTCTTTTTGCGGATACAGACTAACATGGCTGCTACTCTGAAACCTGTTCTTTTACATTACATAGTAAGTAGAGTAACTACCTATAGCCTCAATTAGACCCTGCATTCTTTTTGTTCAAGGATGCGAGCTGAAAGAAAACATAGGCATAATTTTCCCCTTCTATAAGCAGTAGAGTAGGATATCTCCGTATCTCTCAAGAAGGCACTAGGAATTATAGATGGCCAATGCCCTGGTTTGTGCACCATGGCCCCAAAAAGAGTATGGTTTAGTGGGCATTTCTTGCCCTCAGCCAACTAGCACATATGGGACACACTTTGTTCCTCTCAGAAGAACAGTAAGCAGTGCATCCACCTCTGTCATGGGGAATCCTGCCCTGGCTGGTAGATTGCATCAAGCAGCATCTTTTGCCTCCTTTTACTGCATTATCCAGGGCAGAATTTGCCCAAATCAGTGTTGTAATCTTCTGCATAGGTACCAGTATCTACACACACTATATATGCACACAAATATTTGTCCCACAGTAGCTGGAAATAATTTCAACCCCTAACTGCTGGCATTATCTCCAAAATCATTGATGTAAATAAATATAGACAACTATTTCCATCCTAATAACTTATGAAAAAGTAAATCTATCTTCACAGCAATTAGCACGAGACTCAGCCTGTATTGACTCTGATTAATATCTGACAGTCTACCTTCTCAAACTCAGCTTCAGCTGATCAATTTCATCCCTAAAGATTTTCACCAATCAGGAACATGAATCAGCTTAACAGAAGTAAATAGGTCCCAATTTAGCAAATCACTTAAGCACATGCATAACTTTAAGCACATACATAATTTCACTGATTTCAGTGGAACTAACACCATGCTTAAGTGGTTTGTGGACTGGGGCCTTAACCCCTTATATCCTTACATATTAAATTGCTACTCTCAGTTCACATTGTCTCTCCTTTTCCATTACTGGAACCCTTGGCGTTCCATAGAAATCTGTCTTGCATCTTATAGGTGTCCTTCGAGTCCATCACTTCTTTAAATGTATTAGATTAGAGTTTTATTACCCTTTCTCACCAGACCAGATGCATACTTTGTTGCCCCCTTGTTGGGATGATAATCCTGACAATTAACCCAACAGTATTTAATTCATCTTCAGAGAGGAGCCGGCCAGAGACTCCAGCTGGTAGGAACAGAAGCAACCAAACCGGGGACTTTTTTCACCTTCGGACATTCCAGGCAAAACTGCAGACCGGTCTCTGACTTTCTCTGCCCTGTTCTGATTGGCTGTTTGCTCCAACCCATTCCCTCCCCCACCCACCCAGTCTTCATCTCTGCTTCATTCCACACCTGCCCCTCCTTACCTCCTCCCCTGCTTTGCCCCCCTAACTACCTTCCCTTCCCCTTTTCTTAACATTTAGCTGATCCTCTCCTAACTAAACCCACCCTCAAAAACAGTGGAACAAACATGTCCTTTGCTACTATCACATTGTTCACTTGGCTTGTGTGATACATCCCCCTCCAACCCTGTGTCTGTAACGTCTATGAGAGTGTAAGCTCTTCAGGGCAAGGACAATCTCCTACTCTGTGTTTGCACAGGACCAGTGCAATGGAGCATTGATTTGGGTGGTTCTTAGGCACTGCTGCAATAAACATGATTTTCCCCTTCCACCTTAAGTAAAAAGAGTCACTATTTTCATTCTAGTTCATTCATTTCTGGGTATTTGGTTTCACATCCTTATTTCTGTTTCTCCTCACTTGCACTGGTTCCTGGGTGACTACAGCTTCCTTATACCACTGATTTCTAGGCACTAGTCATGAAGTCCTTGCTGTCACTGGATGTCTCTCTCTGCATACTCCATTACAATCGCTGCTGCATCTACGCAGCCTCCCAGGCCCATCAGAGACCTACTACTGCTCTGCGGTAGAATGCAGGGACTAATCAATCAGCCAAAACACAATGGATTTTGTGGATCTCAGAAAAGTCTTTCTTGCATCTCATCCTAAATTCTGCCTTTTCAGGAGGCACAATTCCAACGAGTATGTGATGGTGGGTAAGATGATACTCAGATGCATCTCAAGAAGTTCTCCCTCAGGTAGGGACAATCCAGGGTTGATACAAACATGGAAATTCACAGCTCCATGCATTCCCAGCCCTCTGTCAGGTGTCACAAGGACTTGGCCCTTCAGGGGAACTCTTGAGGTGAAATTCTGGCCTCACTGAAGTCAATGGAAGTTTGCCTTTGGTTTCAGTGAGGCCAAGATTTCACCTGTGGATTCTGAATACATGCAGCTCCTCCCCTAATTTGCCTTTCAAACCCCAGCAGTCTCCTGGGATTCCCACTTCCCTCTCAAGTAGGAAGGATGAGGCCGCCTACATACACAACCAGATCTCTTCAGTCCAACCTGCAGCTTGCTCAGCAGCTTCCAGAAACTAACCTCACAAGCAGGACTGCTCTGGACTTAGCTTTTCCCCTTAAGTGGAGTAACAGAACATCACACTTAAAAGCACAATAACCTTTCATTGCTAAAATAATTCTCACAAGTTCTTTGGGGGTTTGGGTTGCCTCATTCTAACCAGGAGTTCCTATCCCCTCATCCAAGTGGGCTAAAGAAAAAGCAACTCTGTAATGCATTTTTTGACATTTCAATTGTTAGCTAATACAACTTATTCTATGTTTCTTTCAAGATTATGTTGTACAAACCCCCGAATGGGAAGCGGCAGCATCTAGTGGATTGGGCACCATTGCAGGAGACATAGGCTCATTTCCTGGATCTGTGACTGACTTGCTGTGTGAACTTGGACAAGTCAGTTAAACATCTGTGTGCCTCCATTTCCCCAAGGTGTAAATTAAGAACATAAGAACGGCCATACTGTGTCAGACCAATGGTCCATCTAGCCCAGTATCCTGTCTTCTGACAGTGGCCAATGCCAGGTGCTTCGGAGGGAATGAACAGAACAGTCAATCATCAAGTGATCCATTCCCTGTCACCCATTCCCACCATCTGGCAAACAGAAGCTAGAGACTCTTCAAACCATGGTTTTGCATCCCTGCAACTCCTGGCTAATAGCCATTGATGGAGCTATCCTCCATGAACTTATTCAGTTTTTTTTAAACCCTGTTATAGTCTTGGCCTTCACAACATCCTCTGGCAACGAGTTACACAGGTAGACTGTGCATTGTGTGATGAAATACTTCCTTTTGTTTGTTTTAAACCTGCTGCCTATCAATTTCATTGGGTGACCCCTGGTTCTTGTGTTATGAGAAGGAGTAAGTAACACTTCCTTATTTACTTTCTCCTCACCAGTCATGATTTCATAGACCTGTATCATGACTCTTTTCCAAGCTGAAAAGTCCCAGTCTTATTAATTTCTCCTCACATGGAAGCTATTCCATACCCCTAATCATTTTTGTTGCCCTTTTCTGTACCTTTTCCAATTCCAATATATCTTTTTTGAGACGGGGCAACTAGATCTACATGCTGTATTCAAGATGTGGGTGTACCATGAATTTATACAGAGGCAATATGATATTTTCTCTTATTATCTATCCCTTTCCTAATGATTCCTAAAATTCTGTTAGCATTTTTGACTGCTGATACACATTGAGTGGACGTTTTCAGAGAACTATCCACAATGACTCCAGGATCTCTTTCTTGAGTGGTAACAGATAATTTAGACTCCATCATTTTATAGGTATAGTTGGGATTATGTTTTCCAATGTGCATTACTTTGCATTTATCAACATTGAATTTCATCTGCCATTTTGTTGCCCAGTCACCCAGTTTTGTGAGATCCCTTTGTAACTCTTCACAGTCTGCTTTGGACTTAACTATCTTGAGTAGTTTTGTATCATCTGCAAATTTTGCCAACTCATTGTTTACCCATTTTTCCAGATCATTTATGAATATGTTGAACATTACTGGAGGTACTAGAGATACTGATGCTCACCCGTCTGTCTAAAGCGCTTTGTTATCTAAAGATGAAAAGTGCTATATAAGCACTAGACATTATCTTTTATTATTATTAAAGCACTCGGAGATCTATGATTGAAAAGTACTGGATAAAAGAGGGTAAGGGTCGTAATTCATATTTTTCCAAAGTGCACACCAGAAATTGTAATGAACACAGCAGCTTTGTATATTAGTTCTCTCGCTTTCTCTTCAACCCTTTTGGAGACTATCCCTGTGTTTCGAAATAACAGTCATTGCAGGGAGATGACATTTCTGTAGTAAACATTAGTCTCACATTACCTTTTCTTCTTTAAATTAGCTTACACATACAGGGCCAGATTTTCAGAAGTGTATGGGCACAAGCCCCAGTGTACTCACTCAGCCCTTGCTTTTGTTTTTCAAACATATTATGTCTCTTTTGCAGACTACAGCTGTACTGTATTATAGCAAAACATTACAACAGAAAAAATGCACTTCATACAAACAGAGAATATACAGTGGCAAAAAAACTCACCCAACCAACTACTTGGCTGTAAGTAAACAGTCATCCATTCAAAAGATAAATATCATTAAGTTGGTTATATAAGGCATTTTGTTACATATGTAGACAATGCCACAGTATTCTTGCCAGTAAGTTAAAGAAGTATGGGCTGGATGAATGGACTATAAGGTGGATAGAAAGTTGGCTAGATTGTCGAGCTCAACGGGTAGTGATCAATGGCTCCATGTCTAGTTGGCAGCCGGTATCAAGTGGAGTGCCCCAAGGGTCGGTCCTCGGGCCAGTTTTGTTCAATATCTTCATAAATGATCTGGAGGATGGTGTGGATTGCACCTTCAGCAAGTTTGCAGATGACACGAAACTGGGAGGAGAGGTAGATACGCTGGAGGGTAGGGATAGGATACAGAGGGACCTAGACAAATTGGAGGATTGGGCCAAAAGAAATCTGATGAGGTTCAACAAGGACAAGTGCAGAGTCCTGCACTTAGGACGGAAGAACCCCATGCACTGCTACAGACTAGGGACTGAATGGCTCGGCAGCAGTTCTGCAGAGAAGGACCTAGGGGTTACAGTGGACGAGAAGCTGGATATGAGTCAACTGGGTGCCCTTGTTTCCAAGAAGGCCAATGGCATTTGGGATGTATATGTAGGGGCATTGCCAGCAGATCGAGGGACGTGATCGTTCCCCTCTATTCGACATTGGTGAGGCCTCATCTGGAGTACTGTGTCCAGTTTTGGGCCCCACACTACAAGAAGGATGTGGAAAAATTGGAAAGAGTCCAGCGGCGGGCAACAAAAATGATTAGGGGACTGGAACACATGACTTATGAGGAGAGGCTGAGGGAACTGGGATTATTTAGTCTGCGGAAGAGAAGAATGAGGGGGGATTTGATAGCTGCTTTCAACTACCTGAAAGGGGGTTCCAAAGAGGATGGCTTTAGACTGTTCTCAGTGGTAGCAGATGACAGAACAAGGAGTAATGGTCTCAAGTTGCAGTGGGGGAGGTTTAGGTTGGATATTAGGAAAAACTTTTTTACTAGGAGGGTGGTGAAACACTGGAATGCGTTACCCAGGGAGGTGGTGGAATCTCCTTCCTTAGATATTTTTAAGGTCAGGCTTAACAAAGCACTGGCTGGGATGATTTAGTTGGGGATTGGTCCTGCTTTGAGCAGGGGGTTGGACTAGATGACCTCCTGAAGTCCCTTTCAACCCTGATATTCTATGATTCTATGATTACAAGATTATTCAGATTCTGGAACCAATGATTTCACCATCATCAGAAGCATCCAGTTTCTCCATTTTCTGTGATGTGCCTTACTTATGTGATGTGTTTCAAAAAGCTTGGCTTCACTGTGGTCAAACAACCAACCTGTATTTTTCCTGTCAATACCCCTTTGTTGCACAAGCATATAAGTACATGCATACTTAAATCAAGAATTGCTTCCATGTATGTGCTGGAGTTTGTTCTGTGCAGTGCAAAAGTGTACATGTATTTTTGGAAAGCTAGCATACTTACTAATTGCTGCACCAACTTCTTAGATAACTTAAGACAATTTGATAGAACAAGTGAGCCAATATGGTGCTAAGGGGCACTGAACTGCTAGAGGGGCTGATTTTTAGAAGTGGAAAACAAAGGTCTTCATGACCACTTGTGATAATAAAAGACCTTGTGGCATGTAAAGAACAGAAGAGCTGCCATACCGGGTTAGATCAAGGATCCATCTGGCCCAATAGCCTGTCTCTGACAGGGGCCAATATCAGAGCTTCAGGGGGAGTGTATAGAACAGGGCAGTTGGAGTGATCCACCTCTGTCTTGCCCTGCCTCCAGCTTCTGGTATCAGAGGTTTAGGATCACCCCAAGCATGGGGTTGCATAACCATTGATGGACATGTCCTCCATGAACTTATCTAGTTCTTTTTTGAACCCAGTTATGCTTTTGGCCATCACAGCATCCCCTGGCAAGGAGTTCCACAGATTAATTGTGCAGTGTGTAAAAAAGTATTTCCTCTTGTTTTTATTAAGCCTATTAATTTCACCAGGTGACTCCTGGTTTTTGTATTGTAGGAAAGGGTAAATGGCACTTCTCTATTCATTTTTCCACACCATTCATGATTTCATAAACCTCTATAATATTCCCCCTTCAGTCATTTCTTTTCTAAACTGAACAGCCCTAATCTTTTTAGTCTCTCCTCATCTGGAAGCCGTTCCATAGCCTTGATCACCTATGTTGTCCTTCTCTGAACCTTTTCTATTTCAACTTTATCCTTTTTTGAGATGGGGTGACCAGAAGTGGACACGGTATTCAAGGTATGGGCACACCATGGACTTATATAGGGCATATGATATTTTCTGTCTTATTTTCTGTCTCTTTCCTAATAGTTCTTAATACTCTGTTAGCCTTCTTGACCACTGCTGCACATTAAGCTGAAATTTTTAGAGAACTATCCCTGATTACTCCAAGATCTTTCTTGAGTGGTAACAGCTAATTTAGAACCCATCATTATATATGTGTAACTGGATTCTTTTTTCCAATGGCCATTACTTTGCACTTATCAAAATTAAATTTCATCTGCCATTTTGTAACTCTTCACAGACAGCTTTGGGCTTAATGGGAATAATTGTGTGTCATCTGCAAATTTTGCTACTTCACTGTGGGAAGGAGGAAGGTGGTATCCTGGCCAAACCCTCATGTGACCAGCAACATTTTTCTTAACTACAATTACCCCTGTGATCTCAGTAAAAATAGTCCAGTTCCTCAGCACCCATGAGTCACTATTTTCAGTCTAGTGAATCCATTTCTCTGGTAGAATGTCTGTGGGACTCTCTCTCATTTCCAGTCCAAAACTGTGGCATAGCCCGGCAGTACACCCCCTGTGTGGCTGCATTTCAGTGGTGGGTGAAGAGATTCCTTCAGTCTCTTAAGAATGTAACACACTTTAGAATACTCTGGGATGAAAGGTGCTAAATACATACCAGTCATTACGAGCAATGAACTGGGTTTTTTCATGATGCAAGGTTGAAATACTAATATACTATATGTTTTAAATTATAAAACCATTCTCTTTCACTCACACTTACTCTAGGTTTGCTTTTCTGCTGCTGCTATTTTTGCTATTTGTTATTTAGTTTAATCTGAGTCATGAAAACCTCAAATTATATTCTCATTTACTGCCTTTTCCCCTGCCTTTCTCCCCCACCCCACTTTTCTCTCTAAGCTGCTTCAGAATGCTCAGTTACCCAGCCCTGGAGGTGAAACTACTCAGAGAACTTCGAGGTTATGAAATGCAAAATCTTGGCTTTTATTTATTTCAGAGCCAGAGAGAGCAATGCACAGGATGAAAATCCCAGTTGTGCAGCTCTGCTAACACATAAAGAAAGCTTACATTTTGTTTAAAGAGCAAGTGAATTTTTACGTAATTAGGAAAAAACCCACAACGGTATTATACAAGTAATAGTGCTGTTTATACCAACATGGCTGGGAAATAAAAAAAAATAACTGACCAAAGGAGATAAACAACGTACAGTTTGTTATTGCTAGATGTGATCGAAAAGCAAAACCATTGGTGAGAATTAAGTACTTGGTGCAGAAGGGGGAAAAGCATTTGAAGTTATCAAAGGGAGAAGTCTTGATGTTAGAAAGAAAAAGATGTCTTGGTTTAAAGGATAGTTAAAGCTTTTACTTTAGAATGATCTGAATTTTGAAAAGTCATCGAAAAGAGATATAGAACAAACTAGGGAGTTCAAGAGCTAATAGCTGCAAAGGAAGGAATAATTGGTGGGATCTGAGCAAGAGATACGAATGTTTTAGGAAGCAGAGCCTGTAGATCTGAAGTCCTTTATCTTGAATTGGCAGTTAAGCCATTAGGACTCCCACTTTCCTTTATAAATCATGTAATAGTTTGCTTAGCCATTGCAAAAAATAGAATAAAATAAAAACAGTCCCTTTTCATTTCTCTTTCACTGGGCTACAGCTGAAATAAATGATACATATTTATGTGTGCAGGGTTGTCAACATGTTACATTGCACTTGTAAATGCTATCCATATTCAGTGACTGAATACACAATTACAGAGCACAAGCACTTGGCTCTCTCTCAAAGATGTACAGTAGGAAGTCGTCTCAAATCTTGCTACAGATATTGCACCCAGGTGCCTGTTTCTACACCTCTGTGTGTGCCAACAGTTTGTCCTTATGTTGTAATAGTGACAACGATTAGTTACACTGAGGTACACCAAAAAATTAAAACCTTATTTAAATCAAAGATGGGCCTGAGCTATAAAGAGCCCAATCCTGTGAGGTGCAGAGTATCTCCTGCCAGGTACTGAATGACCTCAGCTTCCCAGAGTTTTCAGTGGTAGTTGAGGGTACTCAGCCCCTCATGGGAAGTGCTCAGCACCTTGCAGGATTGAGCCAAAAACTAAGATCTGGATTCAGATCTGAGTTTTGAACACCAGAAGGTTTGGGAATAATAGATCCAATACAGATAAAACTTTTTTTTAAAAAAATCAAGCTCTAATGCTGCTGTGTTACACACTTAGTGCTAATAATACACACTTATGTTCCCACTTCTGTTGCCCTTGCCTCCCTCTCCTTACATCCTACACCTCGAGTCATGTCTTGGTCACAGTTTAGACAGTCAATTCTCTGGGGTGAGACCTAGGGGCTGTCTTTTAGGGTGCGTCTACACTGCAATTAGACACGTGCGGCTGGACTGTGCCAGCTGACTCTGGCTTGCAGGGCACAGGTTAAGGGTCTGTTTAATTGCAATGCGGACCCTCCCACCTTGCAGGATCCTACAGCCCAAGCTCCAGACCGAGTCCAAACATCTAGACTGCAATTAAACAGCCCCTTAGCCCAAGCCAAAGACACAGGCCAGACACGGGCTTTAAATTGCAACTTAGACATACTGTTAGCTTGTACAGCGTCCAACATAATGTGGATTGGGTTTTCTTGGTAATTCCACAATGCAAGCAATCAACAGTAATAACTCATTAGAAATAGATGTGCCAGCTGCTACATTCAGATCCAGGCTTGGATTTTGAACTGTTTCAAAGTTCAGGGTTTAGGTCTGGGCATATCTGTCTTTTAAATACACCAAAATGGCTATAGAGAAACACACTGGCATTTTAGTGTGTCCAAAAAGCTTATTTCTGTATGTGCAATCTCATTCTTAAGCAATTCACCAACCAGAGGCTGGTAGCTCCATCATTTCCTAGCTTTCTTGACTTTCAATGAGTTTTCCTGACAATTCATGTGAAATCAAATATGATTTGATATCTCCACTTCCCTCAGTTAATATCCACCCCATCTTGTCCTGATTTATAACTGTAACCATGGCTGCTGAAGCTCAATTTTGATCACAAAGTTGCATTGAAGTGACCCAAAATGGATAAAATAAGAAACAGGTAAATGTTTGCCCCAGACTTCAATCAAATTGAATTTAGCTGACCAGAGTACAAAATATTCAGTAAAGTGTTGTTGGTTTTTTCGGGGTGGGAAGGGCGGGAATGTCAAACAAACATTCTTGCACTCAGTGATTTTGGCCAGGATGGGAAGTCAAAGTACTGACATATTGTGAGATGGGCTGTTTCTCCAATCATCTGAAGTTTTTGAAAGCTCACAAAGATATCCATCCCAAAGAGATCTGGATGAGAATCCAGACTTGTGGAGTTATATTTTTTAAAAAATAGATGGTCCTTTCACTAAATAATATGGGAAATTGTCATAGTTTTATGGCTCAGATTGTACGCAATGAAATCTAGCCAAATTTGGGTTTTCACTTCTATCAAGAAAAAATTACTCCCAATCAGTGATGGCCTCTTTGTCACAGGAACCCAAACAGCTGAAGGTAGTGAATACGCTGAAGCTAATAATAGGTATACAGCTTAGTTTCTTAGTTTTTGTCTCAGTTCAGTAGAGCTGCAGTGTGTACTCTGGTAAGGCAAATTTACAACGCCATGCTCTGAGTGTCCATAGCCTCTGTTTGCCAGAAGCTGGGAGTGGACGACTGAAGATGGATCACTTGATGATTACCTGTTCTGTTCATTCCCTCTGGGGCATCTGGCGTTGGCCACTGTTGGAAGACAGGGTACTGGGCTAGATGGACCATTAGTCTGACCCAGTATGGCCGTTCTTACTTTCTAACAGAACTTGGGATTCAAATGCCAAAGACTTGATTACATTTGGAAAACTGAAACCTCATTACAACATCGACCTATCAGATATTGTAAGGTGCCCATATCCCTATAAGGTAGCCAATTTAACATGCAGTATCAGAAAGACATACTCCAATATCAAGATCAGAATTTGCCATTCTAGCTTACCACACTGGGGAAGTGGTAGGGCATGCGCTCGTCTCCAGGTCATTCAAAGTCCTTCACGTGCTGCAGAAGTCATCTGCATGGAGAAGCAGCTGACCCCCTTCTCCCTGAGGAGAAATTACCTCTACATCTGGTAAAAATATAATAATTTAAAATATTTTACTATGCAAGATGAGTTATTGAAGGAAACAAATTTATGTGAAAAAATTCATTTCCTTTAAATGTTTTGATTTTTCAACATGACAAATCAAATAAAATTTTTCAATTTTGATCAAAATTTTAAACTTAGTTTCAAAGGTTCCCACTCTTTAACCCTTCAAGAATGGAGGGCGAGGGAAGAGGAAGAGGGAGGGAACCAAAACCAAAATGAAACAAAAATTCTTGATTTGAAATGAAAGACCAATTTGTTTCACTAAAAGTACCCAAATATTGTGAAAATTTTTGAACAACATTTTTTTCATTTAAAATCTTTCATGGAAAGTCATGTGACACACATGGAGCTTCTCGGTAATAATTTATGACTATGGTATGTTGACCTGGTTAATGTGATGTTTACTGTATGAATATATTCTCTTAATAGCAAGCTGTAAGGAAAACAAACAGCAAGGAAATGATGACAAGTTGAGCCACCTCCAGTAAACACTTGAGGGTTGATACAGGATAATGGGAAAGCCATTGGCTCTGTAGTAAGCTTATAGGTAAGATCAAACAAGTAACAGTCTATAAGTGGTGTTTAATATTCTTTTTTGCTAATTGTTTTATTCCTACTGGCAAAGTAAACAATATTTTGTTTTTAAGACGTTGTTTGGTCACTGTATTCACTACAGTCACAGATTCCTAAAAGGAAGAACCATAGGTGCCAGCAATCAATCAGACCTGCACTGTGGATACACTGGGTACTGTAGCCCAGGGTGCAGTCTAAGAGCGGAAGAAGTATGGAATTCCACTTCAGAAGAGGAAAATGCACGAGGCTTTACACCTGAGGGGGTGCATGCAGAGAGACCAGCAAAGGGAAAGAGATGCAGCCAGCCCCGAAACCATTACAAGTTCTTGCTGTATTTTGACCATTTTAGCGACTTCACTACATAACTATGTAGTCTTCTCTTTTCCACTGTCTTCCCTCCACCACCCTATTCACGTGTCTAATTGAATTAGCAAGTGTCACAGGGCAGGAATCATATCCTCTTTCTGTTTTGGGGCTACCAAGCACACTCAGAAATAATAACATTCCATATGGCCAAACCTCTTTTGCCACCTATACCACACAAATGAGCTTTTTCTGATCTAGTATAGTGATGTGATAAAATAACAGTGAAAACATCAAATTACAAAATCAGACCCACAGTGATCAAGTTTGGTTTGGCTGACTCAAGCCTGGCTAATTTTAAACAGATTCATTTTATTCAGAACTATTCACCAATCCCTCGAACATTCCCTTGTTGAGATCAGAGTAAAAACTTCCACATATCAATATTTAGGGAAAGTTTTGTACATTTATGATTAGCTGTATTCTGCCTTCCCACCCAAAAATAAATACAACTGCTGGTGATAGAGGGTGGGTGGGAGTTCTTCGCAAAATTCTTTCCCAAATCATCTCTGTGTTAATAGATTAATAGATTATAAAGCCAGAAAGGTTCATTGGATCACTGAACTCCTGCATAATACAAGCCACAGAATTCACACTGAATTAATTCCTGTTTGAACTAGAGCATATTTTTTAGAAAAAACATCCAATCTTGATTAAAATTGCCAGAATCTACCACGACCCTTAATAAATTGTTTAAAGGGGTAATTACCCTCATGGTTAAAAATTTACACCCTATTTCCAATCCAATCTTATCCCGTGATTGAGATGCAATATATTTTATCATTTTATGCTTCCTTGTTTCTCTGTTGTTAAGTGGGTTCTATGCTAGTTCAGTCTGTTTTCAGAATGGAACCAAGCCACGAAGCTTTGATCTAGATCTGAACCTTCCCAAAGTTCAATGATGTTCATATATGGGATTCTAGTTTATGCGCATCACTAGTCTGTTCATCTGTAAAGTGTAATGAGATCAGATTGAGATAGGTACCTGAGCAATACCTAAAATTTATTAGGTTAGACACTATGGGTGCCTAATGTCCTTTTCTCTTTTGATGCCATTCAATTTCTATTTAGAGACACTGAGCCAATCTCTACTCACCATACTCACACAAGTAATCCCAGTTACTTCAATAGGAATAAAATTCACATGAATAAATTGAATGATATTTTGGACCATTATGCTAAAACAGGGGATGGAGTAATATTATACCTCCTTGGATTGGACAGGAGACAAATCAGGAGGAGAGGGATAGATATGTGTGTTTTCTGCATAGTGATGGTCACTGAAGCCATGTGAGTAGATAAGGGATGTACAGGAAGAAGAAGTGTTGGCTAGAGATGGGAGCCCTGTTAGAGGCCCACAGTAAGTTGGAGAGGACAGGACTCATGGAAAGAGATGCTTAAGGAACAACTGGAGAGGTAGGAGGAGAACCAAGAGAGGAGAGAGTTTCAAAAGCCAAAGTAGGTCAAGATGTCGAGAAGGAGAGAATGGATCAATAGTGGCATATACCTATATATTCACTTATATATCACCTTCCATCATGAAGGTCCCTAGAGCACTTCGAACACTGCAGTGGCCAGAAAGTTTTAGAGATTTTCCACAATTTAAACAAATTTTAGTGAATCTAAACATTGATGAAACCAGCTTAACACAAAATGCCCGGTATTTCACCATCACTCAATTTAGCAACATGCACAACTAATAAAAATCTGTTGAGAAAGTGTAGCAGCTGCTCCATTTTCCAGCTGATGATTCATGATTAACTCTTCCCCCTATAAAAGTTGGAAGAAGTGGGATATTTTTACCATCAAATTTCTTACACCCACACCAAATTAGCACCTGAAAAATATGCAAGTTTAAACTGCGCTGCCCCTACTCAAAAATTAGAATAGCTCCATCTCCTCTTTCTTGGCTCCCCCATGTTCATGTTTGCACCAACATCCACACGACTGATAGCAATGAGATGGTGACAAATCTGCAGAATTGTCTCTGTTGAGACCTGCCAGCGTAGGATAAAGATTCAGCAGGTCGTGTCAGCTAACTCCTGCAAAATCCATTTAATTCCTTTTCTCTGGTTTACCCCATGAAAATAAAGAGGGATTAATCTGGATAAATAAAAGAACTGAGCAGAATCTTCTTCATCTGTCCCTCGAAGCGCAACTCAGCTTTGTGGAGAGTTAGAGCATTTTGAATTGGGGGCGGGGGGGGGAAGAGGTTTCTTTCATTTTCACATACAATATCTTTTTCCCCTTCCTTATTCTACCTGGGACTGGAAGTTAGTGCTGGGAAAAGTGAGTGCTCAGAAGAGTTCGAGACCAATTTTGTAGTCTAGAGAGATTCAAACATCCAGGGTGCATATCCAGACTGGACTTCTGAACCTTAAGTTATCCCTAGTTAAAACTGAATTACATTTTCCCTCTTCCCATCCCTCCCTTCCACATCCAGCTCTGGAATCCAGATTTTATTCTCATTGAGAAATATTGTTTATGCCTCTCATTTACAGGGTGACTTCTCCCTCCGCTGGGAAGCAATGCTTCCATTGGACTGAGCACGGACCACGAGCCTCTTTGGCTCTGATACCACCTTTCTTAACTGAGCCAAAGCCTGAGAAATGCGGCATGCCAGCAACTGCATTGATTTGAGTGGGAATTGTGGGTACTCAGCACTTCCCAAGTTTGGGCCATATCTCAGCAGCAGCATACCACGTCTGCAATGAATATGCAAAGTTTGTCATTTAAAGCTGCACACTGGAGCAATTGGTGTCTCCATGTACCATATGTTTAAGTGAAAGAGTGTGACAATCACAGCAGCAAATTGTCCATAACCCATAGCCAGTTACAAAATGCAACATGATTGCTGGCAGGAACGTTCATTTGGGTCAGACAGCCAATGCTGAATTACAAAAAGAAGTGGGAAAACAGGGAAGAAAAAAATCCCAGTTAAAACCACTGACTGGCTAGGCAGTGCTGCTCTGCAATTACATCCAGGAGGTCTGGTTTGATTTCCAATCTCGGGCTCTCAGTCTGTTTAATGGGAAAGCTATTGATCGGCACAAAGAAGTATGCATCTGGCCTCTGCCTTAAGTTAACATAGTGCTTTGAGGGTAAGTGGGGTATACATGGGTCCCTCAAAGCTTCACCTTGAAAAAATCTCCAAACTATATAACTGTGTTGTAGGATGCTTCATTTAAAGAATCATATACCAGCAACAAATAGCAGACAGAGTGTAGAAGGTAGAGTGTGTATTTCAGTGCAGGGCAAAAACTACATGTAATCTCTGCCAAAGAAAATAAGTCAGAGTGGATAGTGTATTTTTTCTTATGGGGTGGGAGGGAGGAGGGGAAATGTTTGTGCTCAGGCAGCAATTATACTCTGAAATCCAGAGCTGGACGCTTGCTGCTCCAGGGCAGTCAACTCTGCTTCCTGCAGCTGGCTGCTTAATACTGCAAAGGTGAAGAAACCTGAAGGGAGCCACAGACCAGGTGGTAATAATGACTGACACAGTGATGGCTTGTGCACAAATGTAACCATGGAACAAAACACTGCATTTAGCTAACAAGAGATCGGAATAAGGTTTTCCACTGGCACTGTCTCTCCTGTCTGACACTTCTGAAATTGGAGGGAAAAAAACATTGTGAGCTTCAGTATTCGGAGATATAATAGGGCAGCTGAGGTAAAGGTGGACTCCTAACACCGGTCCCTTTCAAAACAATTACAGCAGGTTCTATTTTCATGTTGATTTGTGCAAAATACTTTTTACCTGCATTTTTTTCTTTGCAAAACGCATTGTGTCTATGCTATGTTTGCCTACCATACAACTCTCTCACACACATTCAAAGAACAATCTGAACAATTTTAGAGAAATGTGGGGACTGTGCTGTGGTGGTAGCACATGTACGTCCAAAACTCCGCTCTCAAACCAGTCTCCCTCCTTTTCTCTAGCTTGAGGGTCAGACAGGCTTCCCTGAATAATGATGTTTTCATATAAAAGGATGAGGAAAGGACATTGGGACATACTCGGGGCCTCTCCTTCTGCCCCTCCACCCCCACGAACATGATACAGTTCTGTGGTGACCTACAATTGTATTTTCGACATCTCCGACTCAAGGAATATTTCCAACACATCTCTGAACAACATACTAATCCACAGAGACCTTCCTACCAACACTACAAAAAGAAGGATTCTAAGTGGACTCCTCCTGAGGGTCGAAACAGACTGGACTTCTACATAGAGTGCTTCCGCCGATGTGCATGGGCTGAAATTGTGGAAAAGCAGCATCACTTGCCCCACAACCTCAGCCGTGCAGAACACAATGCCATCCACAGCCTCAGAAACAACTCTGACATCATAATCAAAAAGGCTGACAAAGGAGGTGCTGTCGTCATCATGAATAGGTCGGAATATGAACAAGAGGCTGCTAGGCAGCTCTCCAACACGACGTTCTACAAGCCATTATCCTCTGATCTCACTGAGGGTTACCAAAAGAAACTACACCATTTGCTCAAGAAACTCCCTGAAAAAGCAAAAGAACAAATCCGCACAGACACACCCCTGGAACCCCGACCTGGGGCATTCTATCTGCTACCCAAGATCCATAAACCTGGAAATCCTGGACGCCCCATCATCTCAGGTATTGGCACCCTGACAGCAGGATTGTCTGGCTATGTAGACTCCCTCCTCAGGCCCTACGCTACCAGCACTCCCAGCTATCTTCAGGACACCACTGACTTCCTGAGGAAACTACAGACCATCGGTGATCTTCCTGAAAACACCATCCTGGCCACTATGGATGTAGAAGCCCTCTACACCAACATTCCACGCAAAGATGGACTACAAGCCGTCAGGAACAGTATCCCCAATAATGTCACGGCTAACCTGGTGGCTGAACTTTGTGACTTTCTCCTCACCCAGAACTATTTCACATTTGGGGACAATGTATACCTGAGGGAAGGGAGCAGAAGGAGACTCCGCCGATTGGAAGGCATGAGATGCACTGTCCTAGGGTTGGGGGTTCCACGACCACCGTTCCCAAGAGAAGGAGGTGGGTGGTGGTGGTCGGGGACTCTCTCCTCAGGGGGACTGAGTCATCTATCTGCCACCCCGACCAGGAAAACCGAGAAGTCTGCTGCTTGCCAGGAGCTAAGATTCGCGATGTGACGGAGAGACTGCCAAGACTCATCAAGCCCTCGGATCGGACCCCTTCCTGCTTCTCCACGTGGGCACCAATGATACTGCCAAGAATGACCTTGAGCGGATCACTGCAGACTACGTGGCTCTGGGAAGAAGGATAAAGGAGTTTGAGGCGCAAGTGGTGTTCTCGTCCATCCTCCCCATGGAAGGAAAAGGCCTGGGTAGAGACCATCGAATCGTGGAAGTCAACGAATGGCTACGCAGGTGGTGTCGGAGAGAAGGCTTTGGATTCTTTGACCATGGGATGGTGTTCCAAGAAGGAGGAGGGCTAGGCAGAGACGGGCTCCACCTAATGAAGAGAGGGAAGAGCATCTTCGCAAGCTGGCTGGCTAACCTAGTGAGGAGGGCTTTAAACTAGGTTCACCGAGGGAAGGAGACCAAAGCCCTGAGGTAAGTGGGGAAGTGGGATACCGGGAGGAAGCACGAGCAGGAGTGCGGGAGAGGGGAGAGCTCCTGCCTCATACTGAGAAAGAGGGGCGATCAGCGGGTTATCTCAAGTGCCTATACACAAATGCACGAAGCCTGGGAAACAAGCAGGGAGAACTGGAAGTCCTGACAAAGTCAAGGAATTATGATGTGATTGGAATAACAGAGACTTGGTGGGATAACTCACATGACTGGAGTACTGTCATGGATGGATATAAACTGTTCAGGAAGGACAGGCAGGGCAGAAAAGGTGGGGGAGTTGCACTGTACGTAAGAGAACAGTATGACTACTCAGAGCTCAAGTATGAAACTGCAGAAAAACCTGAGAGTCTCTGGATTAAGTTTAGAAGTGTGAGCAACAAGGGTGATGTCGTGGTGGGAGTCTACTATAGACCACCGGACTAGGGGGATGAGGTGGACGAGGCTTTCTTCCGGCAACTCGCAGAAGTTACTAGATCACACACCCTGGTTCTCATGGGAGACTTCAATCACCCTGATATCTGCAGGGTGATTGAAGGACAGGCAGGGCAGAAAAGGTGGGGGAGTAGCACTGTATGTAAGGGGGCAGTATGACTGCTCAGAGCTCCGGTACGAAACTGCAGAAAAACATGAGTGTCTCTGAATTAAGTTTAGAAGTGTGAGTAACAAGAGTGATGTAGTGGTGGGAGTCTGCTATAGACCACCGGACCAGGGGGATGAGGTGGATGAGGCTTTCTTCCGGCAACTCACAGAAGCTACTAGATCGCAGGCCCTGGTTCTCATGGGTGACTTTAATTTTCCTGATATTTGCTGGGAGAGCAATACAGTGGTGCACAGACAATCCAGGAAGTTTTTGGAAAATGTAGGGGACAATTTCCTGGTGCAAGTGCTGGAGGAACCAACTAGGGGCAGAGCTCTTCTTGACCTGCTGCTCACAAACAGGGAAGAATTAGTAGGGGAAGCAAAAGTGGATGGGAACCTGGGAGGCAGTGACCATGAGATGGTCGAGTTCAAGATCCTGACACAAGGAAGAAAGGAGAGCAACAGAATATGGACCCTGGACTTCAGAAAAGCAGACTTTGACTCCCTCAGGGAACTGATGGGCAGGATCCCCTGGGAGAATAACATGAGGGGGAAAGGAGTCCAGGAGAGCTGGCTGTATTTTAAAGAATCCTTATTGAGCTTACAGGGACAAACCATCCCGATGTGTAGAAAGAATAGTAAATATGAGGTGACCAGCTTGGCTTAACAGTGAAATCCTTGCTGATCTTAAATACAAAAAAGAAGCTTACAAGAAGTGGAAGATTGGACAAATGACCAGGGATGAGTATAAAAATATTGCTCGGGCATGCAGGAGCGAAATCAGGAAGGCCAAATCACACCTGGAGTTGCAGCTAGCAAGAGATGTTAAGAGTAACAAGAAGGGTTTCTTCATGTATGTTAGCAACAAGAAGAAAGTCAAGGAAAGTGTGGGCCCCTAACTGAATGAGGGAGGCAACCTAGTGACAGAGGATGTGGAAAAAGCTAATGTACTCAGTGCTTTCTTTGCCTCTGTCTTCATGAACAAGGTCAGCTCCCAGACTACTGCACTGGGCAGCACAGCATGGGGAGGAGGTGACCAGCCCTCTGTGGAGAAAGAAGTGGTTCAGGACTATTTAGAAAAGCCGGACGTGCACAAGTCCATGGGGCCGGATGCGTTGCATCCGAGAGTGCTAAAGGAGTTGGCGGATGTGATTGCAGAGCCATTGGCCATTATCTTTGAAAACTCATGGCAATCGGGGGAAGTCCTGGACGACTGGAAAAAGGCTAATGTAGTGCCAATCTTTAAAAAAGGGAAGAAGGAGGATCCTGGGAACTACAGGCCAGTCAGCCTCACCTCAGTCCCTGGAAAAATCATGGAGCAGATCCTCAAGAAATCAATTCGGAAGCACTTAGAGGAGAGGAAAGTGATCAGGAACAGTCAGCATGGATTCACCAAGGGCAAGTCATGCCAGACTAATCTAATTGCCTTCTATGACGAGATAACTGGTTCTGTGGATGAAGGGAAAGCAGTGGACATGTTGTTCCTTGACTTTAGCAAAGCTTTTGACACGGTCTCCCACAGTATTCTTGCCAGCAAGTTAAAGTATGGGCTGGATGAATGGACTATAAGGTGGATAGAAAGCTGGCTAGATTGTCGGGCTCAACGGGTAGTGATCAATGGCTCCATGTCTAGTTGGCAGCCGATATCAAGTGGAGTGCCCCAAGGGTCGGTCCTCGGGCCAGTTTTGTTCAATATCTTCATAAATGATCTGGAGGATGGTGTGAATTGCACCCTCAGCAAGTTTGCAGATGACACTAAACTGGGAGGAGAGGTAGATACGCTGGAGGGTAGGGATAGGATACAGAGGGACCTAGACAAATTGGAGGATTGGGCCAAAAGAAATCTGATGAGGTTCAACAAGGACAAGGGCAGAGTCCTGCACTTAGGACGGAAGAATCCCATGCACCGCTAGGGACCGAATGGCTCAGCAGCAGTTCTGCAGAAAAGGACCTAGGGGTTTCAGTGGACGAGAAGCTGGATATGAGTCAACAGTGTGTCCTTGTAGCCAAGAAGGCCAATGGCATTTTGGGATGTATAAGTAGGGCCATTGCCAGCAGATCGAGGGACGTGATCGTCCCCCTCTATTCGACACTGGTGAGGCCTCATCTGGAGTACTGTGTCCAGTTTTGAGCCCTACGCTACAAGAAGGATGTGGAAAGAGTCCAGCGGAGGGCAATAAAAATGATTAGGGGACTGGAACACATGACTTATGAGGAGAGGCTGAGGGGACTGGGGATGTTTAGTCTACGGAAGAGAAGAATGAGGGGGGATTTGATAGCTGCTTTCAACTACCTGAAAGGGGGTTCCAAAGATGATGGCTCTAGACTGTTCTCAGTGGTAGCAGATGACAGAACAAGGAGTAATGGTCTCAAGTTGCAGTGGGGGAGGTTTAGGTTGGATATTAGGAAAAACTTTCACTAGGAGGGTGGTGAAACACTGGAATGCATTACCTAGGGAGGTGGTGGAATCTCCTTCCTTAGAAGTTTTTAAGGTCAAGCTTGACAAAGCCCTGGCTGGGATGATTTAATTGGGGATCAGTCCTGCTTCGAGCAGGGGGTTGGACTAGATGACCTCCTGAGGTCCCTTCCAACCCTGATATTCTATGATTCTATGATTCAAATCAGCGGCAGTGCTATGGGTACCCGCATGGCCCCACAGTATGCCAACATTTTTACGGCTGACTTAGAACAACGCTTCCTCAGCTCTCATCCCCTAATGCCCCTACTCTACTTGGGCTTCTTTTCCATGGGTCCAGAGGATGAAGATGTCATCAGTGTAGCGCTTGAGGAATTCCACCATGATTTCAACAATTTCCATCCCACCATCAACCTCAGCCTGGACCAGTCCACACAAGAGATCCACTTCTTGGACACTACAGTGCTAATAAGCAATGGTCACATAAACACCCTATACCGGAAACCTACTGACCGCTATTCCTACCTACATGCCTCCAGCTTTCACCCTGACCACACCACACGATCCATTGTCTACAGCCAAGCTCTGCGATACAACCGCATTTGCTCCAACCCCTCAGACAGAGACAAACACCTACAAGATCTCTATCAAGCTTTCTTACAACTACAATACCCACCTGCTGAAGTGAAGAAACAAATTGACAGAGCCAGAAGAGTACCCAGAAGTCACCTATTACAGGACAGGCCCAACAAAGATAATAACAGAACACCACTAGCCATCACCTTCAGCCCCCAACTAAAACCTCTCCAACACATCATCAAGGATCTACAACCTATCCTGAAAGACGACCCATCACTCTCACAAATCTTGGGAGACAGGCCAGTCCTTGCCTACAGACAGCCCCGCAACCTGAAGCGAATACTCACCAGCAACCACATACCACACAACAGAACCACTAACCCAGGAACCTATCCTTGCAACAAAGCCCGTTGTCAACTGTGTCCACATATCTATTCAGGGGACACCATCACATCAGCCACACTATCAGAGGCTCATTCACCTGCACATCTACCAATGTGATATATGCCATCATGTGCCAGCAATGCCCCTCTGCCATGTACATTGGTCAAACTGGACAGTCTCTACGTAAAAGAATAAATGGACACAAATCAGATGTCAAGAATTATAACATTCATAAACCAGTCGGAGAACACTTCAATCTCTCTGGTCACTCGATTACAGACGTAAAGGTCGCAATATTACAACAAAAAGACTTCAAAAACAGACTCCAACGAGAGACTGCTGAATTGGAATTAATTTGCAAACTGGATACAATTAACTTAGGCTTGAATAGAGACTGGGAGTGGATGTGTCATTACACAAAGTAAAACTATTTCCCCGTGTTTATTTCCCTCCCCCACCCCCCACTGTTCCTCAGACGTTCCTGTTAACTGCTGGAAATGGCCCACCTTGATTATCACTACAAAAGGTTTTCTTCCCCCACCCTCCCTGCTCTCCTGCTGGTAATAGCTCATCTTAAGTGATCACTCTCCTTACAGTGTGTATAACACCCATTTTTTCATGTTCTCTATGTATATAAATCTCCTCACTGTATTTTCCACTGAATGCATCCGATGAAGTGAGCTGTAGCTCATGAAAGCTTATGCTCAAATAAATTGGTTAATCTCTAAGGTGCCACTAGTACTCCTTTTCTTTTTGCAGCATACCTTTGTAACTCCTAACAATGTCAAGAGATACCACCAACTCTGTGGTCTCATTTTGGTCCTCACTATTCGCACTCCACTCTCTCCAAACAGCCCAAGTTACACCATCTCCATCATCTTTGGGCCTTCTTCTATGCAGTCTCATATATCTGGAAACCCTTCCATCATCCAGTATGCCATATCTCCATGCTGTCCTCCAAGTTCTTCTTCAAATACACCTCTTACCAAAAAATCCATGAGCCCCAGACCTACCCATAATGAAGTGTTAACTAATGTGACATCTGGACGGCTTGGACACTAAGCATGATACATATTGAAAGAAAAAATATCCAAATAAAAATCATGACATTACCCAGATGTGCTCAGCTTCATTGCTCAGTTACTTCACATTTCTTCTCATCCTGTCCCCCACATGCAATTTTTTGAACCTATCTAGATTGTAAATTCTTTAGCTCAAGGACCTTATATTTTTACCCGTGTATAAAGTCCCTTGTACAAATTGGCACCATACACTTAATGAAGTACATAGAGGCTACTTTTTCTCCCCATTCTTCAGAGACTACACACCAGTTAAATTGCCTCTAACTTCAATGGAAAGATGCACACATGTATCCCAGGCCAGAATCTGGACCAATAAGGACATTAGAGAATTTTTTTTTTATAAACATCCAATTCCCTTTTCTTTAACTATTTCACTGTCCTAGTTTACAAGGAACAATATGATTCATTCTGATTGGGATTTGAGGGTGGAGAGACAGGTCAGTCGCTAGCAGCTACTCTGTACATGAAAGTATATTCTCTTTGAGACCCTCTGCAGCACATACATATACTATTACTGAATAGTCATTTATTGCTCCTGCTGTACACAGCGGCAGAATATGGGCATTGGACACTGAGGATTAATTAAAAGGAATTTTTCCTTTTCTGGATCTTCATGGGGAAAAAATGGGCATAGGATTTGTCAGAGTGACTCAGCCCATTCGTCCACCATGTCCGGTATCCTTGCTTTGGGCAGTAGCCAATACTCGATGTTTCATAACAATGGACATACTGGATCAGACCATAGTCCATCTAGCCTAGTATCCCATCTTCCAATGGAGGCTGATGTCAGATGCTTCGTTCAGAGGGAACAAACAGAATAGGGCAATTTTGAGTGATCCACCCCATATCATCCAAGCCCAGCTTCTGGTAGTTGGGGGTATAGGGACCCGAAGCATGGGGTTGTTTCAAATGAAGTTGTGTATGAAAGAGGGAGAGGTGGAGCAGACGGAAAGGGAAACAAAGCAAAAGTTATTTCCTGACACCTGCAGCTATTGCCTATGCCCTGAAACTGAAGCTTTATTAATAGTGCAGATAACGTAAACAGATAAGGTGCGTGAGGTAATGTCTTTTATCGGACCAACTTCTGTGAGATTCTCAAATGAGATTACCACAAAACCATGGGATCCCAGAAGCTTCAGGAAAGCATCAAATATCACAACATTTATGATAACACTTCAGTGTTCATAAATTAAATCTCAGAAGGCTGGGGACTCCTGAAAGTACATAGGGACTCCTGATAGCCCTCCTCTAGAGGGATGATGCAGGAGATGCTTTCCCAGAAAATTGCGCTGAAAGGAGCGCACAGTGGTTAATTTTAGCCACATGTTATGTCTAATTAACTCTTGACCACATTATGCAAATTTGTACATAATAAGGCAGGCCTCACCCAAGGGCCCAAAAATCCAACATCCACACTGTGAAAGGCCACATTTCAAATGTTTCCAAAGGCAGAGGAGGACACAGAGAAGAAAGAGGCAGAAGACAGAAGGAAGCTATTACCAAAAAAAAAAGGGGGGGGGGGCAGTTGGAAAGAACAACCCACACCTTTGTTTTCAAAAATTAAACAAACAGATACCTGTGGCATTGCGGTCATTCTGTCTCAATCTCCTTTCCCCTCCCCTCATCTCCTTTCTCCTCTAGTTCTTTATTTCTGTGTCTTGAACCTGCATTTTCTCTCCATCTCTCAGCAGTTTCTTGGCCATCTGGAGCCCCAAGTGCTTGGAGAGGAGGGATGGTAGAATTGTGGAAGATGGCGGTGGGCTGAAAAAATGTGACAGACTGAGGCTGGAGTTGGCAAAGGGTTCTGGCCTTCACCAAAGGGGCTCTACTTGGCGTCATGGAGACACAGGGTCTGGTCTATGCCCCAGCCTGTAACCACTCTCCTGAGAGTGACCCACTGTGATGCTGTGTGATTGAAATGTCACCATGTATGTTATTGATATTGCCACTGATAGACAACTGCAACAAATTTTATACAAAGTATGTCCTAGAAGGTGTCAGTGGAAAAGTTATGATTTGCTAAAGATGGCTATCCTGTTTAAATCCATTTATCATCACTGTATCTGAAGTTATGGATATTGGCAATAGATAGATAGATCTGTATCCAAATGTGTTTGTTCCTGGGATAACTCCCACCAGGTAAAATCTACATTGAAGCCAGCCAGCTTTGTGTTGACGCCTAAGGCTAAGATTTAGTCATGAGTATTTTTGGTAAAAGTCATGGACAGGTCACAGGCAATAAATGAAAATTCACAGCCCATGATCTGTCCATTACTTTAACTATAAATACCACTGACTAAATCTTTGCTGCTCCTAGAGCGCTGCTGTTCGGTGGGGTGGGGGGGGCACCAATGCTCTGGAGAGTCCAGGGGTCGACAGCTGGCCCCTACTCCAGCAGCAGGGGCTGCTTGTCTCAGGCCACCTGGTGCAGCCCCAGGGCCACCAGAGTGACTGGGATCAGCTGCACTGGCTGCTGCAGCTGCAAAAGTCACAGAGGTTGCAGAAAGTCACAGAATCCGTGACTTCTGCAACCTTTGTGATAGACTCGCAGCCTTATTGATGGCCCATCAAAGGCAATTAACTCTCACAATGGGCCATAGAAGAAACTCATCCTGCACAGGTGCAGGCTTTCTATTTTCCCTGGGGGTGCTGAACTCCTCTCAGCCCCAGGCCCCGCCCTCACTCCACCCCTTCCCCCAAGCCTCTACCCCTTCCCTGCCTCTTCCTGCCCATGCTCCACCCCCATCCCCACTCGACCCCTTCCCCCAAGGCCCCATTCCTGCCCCTCCTCTTCCCACCCCCGCACCGCCCCCTACCCCACCTCTTTCTGCCCCTCCCCAGAGCACACCCTATCCCCGCTCTTCCCCCTCCCTCCCAGCACCTCATGCACCCCGTAAAACAGCTGATCCATGGCACATGGGAAGCACTAGGAGGCAGGAGGAAGAGTTGATTGGCAGAGCTGCTGGCGGGCAGGAGACGCTGGTGGAAGGGAGGGAGCTTGGCTGCCTGTGGGTGCTAAGCAGCCACTGGTTGTTTTCCATGAGTGCTCCAGCCCTAGATCTATTAACCACTTTAACTCTCTTCTTCTTTACTTTATAAAAAAACCCTTTAGATTTCAGTTACTAAAGGATTGGCAGCAGCATAATTATTGGGTAAGATCTGTGTTATATATTAGCTTGGCTACATGGCTGTTTTCTGAAAGCGTTCTTCTGAACTCGTTTGATGACATTCGTTTTCAATAACTACTTATCGTAAAGTCTAGTGTCTGAGTGATTAAATAAGTGCTAGAATACCTCAAGAGACTGCATATTTGACTTCTTGTTAACCAGTGTGGTGAAACAGAAGTTTACGTTTGTTACTAAGTTGCTACAGTCTAATGGCAGAATAACCACCAGTGTGGGTGAGTCTGCCCTACTTCTCAGCAGTTTGTTCTGAATCTAGTATTCTCAGCAGCGACCCACTGCAGCATGGTGACACTCCTTTAGTGTGCTGGGCCTAAGGAGCCACACAATTCCACAGGGGCAAGTCCATGGTCTCCAACACTGCAAGAATGGGCCTTCATCACCAGCAATCCCTCTCTCTCTCTCTGGCTCCCTGCAGCAAATTGGGCCAACCCAGACTCCTGCAGGAGGCTTGTACTGTGCCCCTTCAGGGTGCAGTGCTCTGAAGGAGTATTCACAATGACACAGGCAGCCTTTCTAAAACAAAGTAACTGCTTATTAGTCACCTGGCCCACAGAATCTGAAAGTTCTTAGATTAGCACAGAGAGGCAAAAATTAAGGCAAAGTCCATCCTGGTGAAACCAGTGTCTTGATAAGAGAGCCAAGCTGTGAGGGATTCCATCTATGGCTCCCTTTGTCCACCCAGGTCTGAGCTCCTGAATCCCTCCCAAGAGCAACCCTTCTCCCTGTCACCTAACACCTTTACCCCTTTGATCTCCAGCTCAGTTCACAGGTCCCACCTGCCGGGGTTTCCTGTTCTTAGGTATGGATTGTTCAGTTGTTGGGGCATCTCTTTGTCTTGCTGGACCCTCTGTTGATTCCGGTCAGCTTCTGCCTGTTCTTTATTGGCCCAGACAGCTAAGTGACACATGCCCACACACATCTCCCTTTCTGCCCTGAGGGCAGACCCAATCCTGCTGGGCAGCCTGCAAGCTGCAGGGGGAACTGAGGCACATACAGGCAACACAAAAATATGACAAAAAAAAAATCCCACCTCATCACACTTGGTTGGTACGAAAATGCAAGAACTTAGCAAAAAAGGCCCTGAACCCTCACTGTGCACTCTGTACTACTGAGTTCTAAGTAAACTAGGTGGAGTACTACCAGAGCTGGTGAAGATGACATCAGCTAATCTGTCTGAGGAAGTGCATCCACCATTTGCAAATCAAGTCCAGAATGTGGGTGTTTTCTTGGTCCAGAGAAGGCATGTTTTCCCATATGTTCTTGTCAAGGAGAATGAGAGCTTTCCTGTCAGATATAGGCCTTACCCCTGTGAGTCCATGCCTCATCCCCTTGAGGTTAGACTACTGTGATATACAGCATGTCAGTGATGGCCAACTTTTGCAGCCTGAGTAGCAAAAATATTATTTCAAAAAGAACTCTGCCCCTCCCTTTTTCCACTTGCTTTGTGGATCCAGAAAGAGGCAGTCAGCTCACATGTCTCCCTTCAACGGGCATTGGTGCAGGAATATGTCAGGCAACAAGGAGGGACTGGGAGACAAGTTGAGAGAGTAGCTAGAGAATACCACACCCCAGCCATCTCTTGGGATTTTTTTTCTTTTTTTTTTTACTCTGGGGGCTCTAGTTACAGAACAACAAGCTGCAAGCTTCAGTGTCTTGCCCAGGGCAGTGTCTTTCCACAGAGACCAGCCCTAGAATGGCTTTAAAATTATTCAGTAAGAATTGTTTTTGTGTGCTTTCTGTAGTCACCTTTGGTATTCTGCCCCAGAACCCCTCACGTTCACAATATATGCTGAGTTTTCTACTATTCTGCAGCCTCACAACCATAATGGAGATAATTTTTTATCTATTTGATGAAGCCTGCCTGGCATCATATACCATCCAAACAAGATTTTGAATTGCATTTCCATTGGAGACAATACCATCACACTTTGACCTACTCACTCAAAGATTCAGGCCCAAGTTTTATCTGCCAGATCCATCTGTGATTCCTGCTCCCAGTTCTCCATATATTTATGCTCATGTGCTCCTTCTCCATTCCCCAGAGCGCAATAAATTCTGCCTGCCAACCCCTTTGTCACCTCTCCCTCAAAAAGGATTGCTTTAAGGTCAAGCAGTTGCCTTGTACTGTACAGTTTAAGGTGATTTGTGGAGGCAAAGCTTTGAATCTTTAAAAATAAGACTAAGGGAAAGTAAAGCTTGCAATTTTAACCTGTCTCATTTATTCTCTCTAAGCTAAGAAATTCCCCTCCCCTAAAAAGCTGGGATGCGGAACATTATGCCTCCTACTGCCATCCTGCTTGCCATCTTAAATCATGAGTGGGGATTATTTTATTTATTGTTTTACACAGGCACACACACACGCACGCACACACACACACACGAAGTATAAAGGAAGACCAATACTGACAAAAAAAAAAACAAAAAACAGTCAGTCAAATCACTATCCATGCAAACCAAATGGGAAAAAGATGGAGGGTCAAATTCTACCCCACAGTACGTGCCATGCAACATCACTGAATTAAGTGTTCCAGAGTAACAGCCGTGTTAGTCTGTATTTGCAAAAAGAAAAGGAGTACTTGTGGCACCTTAGAGACTAACCAATTTATTTGAGCATAAGCTTTCGTGAGCTACAGCTCACTTCATCGGATGCATACTGTGGAAAGTACAGAAGACGTTTTTATACACACAAGCCATGAAAAAATGGGTGATTATCACTACAAAAGGTTTTCTCTCCCCCCACCCCACTCTCCTGCTGGTAATAGCTTATGTAAAGTGATCACTCTCCTTACAATGTGTATGATGATCAAGGTGGGCCATTTCCAGCACAAATCCAGGGTTTAACAAGAACGTCTGAGGAGGGGGCGGGGGCGGGAAATAGGAAAAAACAAGGGGAAATAGGCTTGAATAGAGACTGGGAGTGGCTAAGTCATTATGCAAGGTAACCTAAGTTAATTGTATCCAATTTGCAAATGAATTCCAATTCAGCAGTCTCTCGCTGGAGTCTGGATTTGAAGTTTTTCTGTTGTAATATCGCAACTTTCATGTCTGTAATCGCGTGACCAGAGAGATTGAAGTGTTCTCCGACTGGTTTATGAATGTTATAATTCTTGACATCTGATTTGTGTCCATTTATTCTTTTACGTAGAGACTGTCCAGTTTGACCAATGTACATGGCAGAGGGGCATTGCTGGCACATGATGGCATATATCACATTGGTAGATGTGCAGGTGAATGAGCCTCTGATAGTGTGGCTGATGTTATTAGGCCCAGTGATGGTGTCCCCTGAATAGATATGTGGGCACAGTTGGCAACGGGCTTTGTTGCAAGGATAGGTTCCTGGGTTAGTGGTTCTGTTGTGTGGTATGTGGTTGCTGGTGAGTATTCACTTCAGATTGGGGGGCTGTCTGTAGGCAAGGACTGGCCTGTCTCCCAAGATTTGTGAGAGTGTTGGGTCATCCTTCAGGATAGGTTGTAGATCCTTGATAATGCGTTGGAGGGGTTTTAGTTGGGGGCTGAAGGTGACGGCTAGTGGCGTTCTGTTATTTTCTTTGTTAGGCCTGTCCTGTAATAGGAGACTTCTGGGAAATCTTCTGGCTCTATCAATCTGTTTCTTCACTTCTGCAGGTGGGTATTGTAGTTGTAGGAATGCTTGATAGAGATTTTGTAGGTGTTTGTCTCTGTCTGAGGGGTTGGAGCAAATGCGGTTGTATCACAGAGCTTGGCTGTAGACAATGGATCGTGTGGTGTGGTCAGGATGAAAGCTGGAGGCATGTAGGTAGGAATAGCAGTCAGTAGGTTTCCGGTATAGGGTGCTGTTTATGTGACCATTGTTTATTAGCACTGTAGTGTCCAGGAAGTGGATCTCTTGTGTGGACTGGACCATGCTGAGGTTGATGATGGGATGGAAATTGTTGAAATCATGGTGGAATTCCCCAAGGGCTTCTTTTCCATGGGTCCAGATGATGAAGATGTCATCCATATAGCCCAAGTAGAGTACGGGCATTAGGGGACGAGAGCTGAGGAAGCGTTGTTCTAAGTCAGCCATAAAAATGTTGGCATACTGTGGGGCCATGCGGGTACCCATAGCAGTGCCGCTGATTTGAAGGTATACATTGTCCCCAAATGTAAAATAGTTATGGGTAAGGACAAAGTCACAAAGTTCAGCCACCAAGTTAGCCGTGACATTATCGGCGATAGTGTTCTTGACGGCTTGTAGTCCATCTTTGTGTGGAATGTTGGTGTAGAGGGCTTCTACATCCATAGTGGCCAGGATGGTGTTATCAGGAAGATCACCGATGGACTGTAGTTTCCTCAGGAAGTCAGTGGTGTCTCGAAGGTAGCTGGGAGTGCTGGTAGCGTAGGGCCTGAGGAGGGAGTCTACATAGCCAGACAATCCTGCTGTCAGGGTGCCAATGCCTGAGATGATGGGGCGCCCAGGATTTCCAAGTTTATGGATCTTGGGTAGTAGATAGAATATCCCAGGTCGGGGTTCCAGGGGTGTGTCTGTGCGGATTTGATCTTGTGCTTTTTCAGGGAGTTTCTTGAGCAAATGGTGTAGTTTCTTTTGGTAACTCTCAGTGGGATCAGAGGGTAATGGCTTGTAGAAAGTAGTGTTGGAGAGCTGCCGAGCAGCCTCTTGTTCATATTCCGACCTATTCATGATGACGACAGCACCTCCTTTGTCAGCCTTTTTGATTATGATGTCAGAGTTGTTTCTGAGGCTGTGGATGGCATTGTGTTCTGCATGGCTGAGGTTGTGGGGCAACTGATGCTGCTTTTCCACAATTTCAGCCCGTGCACATCAGCGGAAGCACTTTATGTAGAAGTCCAGTCTGTTTCGACCCTCAGGAGGAGTCCACCTAGAATCCTTCTTTTTGTAGTGTTGGTAGGAAGGTCTCTGTGGATTAGTATGTTGTTCAGAGGTGTTCTCTATCAAGCATTCCTACAACTGCAATACCCACCTGCAGAAGTGAAGAAACAGATTGATAGAGCCAGAAAAGTTCCCAGAAGTCACCTACTACAGGACAGGCCTAACAAAGAAAATAACAGAACGCCACTAGCCATCACCTTCAGCCCCCAACTAAAATCCCTCCAACACATTATCAAGGATCTACAACCTATCCTGAAGGATGACCCAACACTCTCACAAATCTTGGGAGACAGGCCAGTCCTTGCCTACAGACAGCCCCCCAACCTGAAGCAAATACTCACCAGCAACCACATACCACACAACAGAACCACTAACCCAGGAACCTATCCTTGCAACAAAGCCCGTTGCCAACTGTGCCCACATATCTATTCAGGGGACACCATCACAGGGCCTAATCACATCAGCCACACTATCAGAGGCTCGTTCACCTGCACATCTACCAATGTGATATATGCCATCATGTGCCAGCAATGCCCCTCTGCCATGTACATTGGTCAAACTGGACAGTCTCTACGTAAAAGAATAAATGGACACAAATCAGATGTCAAGAATTACAACATTCATAAACCAGTCGGAGAACACTTCAATCTCTCTGGTCACGCGATTACAGACATGAAAGTTGCGATATTACAACAGAAAAACTTCAAATCCAGACTCCAGCAAGAGACTGCTGAATTGGAATTCATTTGCAAATTGGATACAATTAACTTAGGCTAGAATAGAGACTGGGAGTGGCTAAGTCATTATGCAAGGTAACCTATTTCCCCTTGTTTTTTCCTACCCCCGCCCTTCCTCAGACGTTCTTGTTAAACCCTGGATTTGTGCTGGAAATGGCCCACCTTGATTATCATACACATTGTAAGGAGAGTCATCACTTTAGATAAGCTATTGCCAACAGGAGAGTGGGTTTGTGTGTGTGTTTGGGGGGGGAGGGGGGAGAAAACCTGGATTTGTGCTGGAAATGGCCCACCTTGATTATCATACACATTGTAAGGAGAGTGATCACTTTACATAAGCTGTTACCAGCAGGAGAGTGGGGTTGGGGGGAGAGAAAACCTTTTGTAGTGATAATCACCCATTTTTTCATGGTTTGTGTGTATAAAAACGTCTTCTGTATTTTCCACAGTATGCATCCGATGAAGTGAGCTGTAGCTCACGAAAGCTTATGCTCAAATAAATTGGTTAGTCTCTAAGGTGCCACAAGTACTCCTTTTCTTTTTGAATTAAGTGTGTGTAGGTCAAGGCAGATTAGGAAAACTCACAGAAATGAAATGACCAAACTTTGGATGGAAGCCTCAAGGGGGCAATAAATGACAAACGCTAGTTGCAGGGAAGGGCTAAGCAATTCTGGAAAATGCTGCAATACTCACATTTGTTTGGAAGCTACATACACCTGAGCAACATGTTTCTTTGGGAAGACAGTGATGAAAACATCAGTCCAGATGTTTGTACTGTGGCTATAAGATGCTGTTTGTAAAATACAAGGGTTAACAAGTGATAGCATTCCAAGAGTGGCCCTAAATTGATTGCTGAGAGTGGATTATTGATCCCCAGGCTATCGGAGAAAAAAAATGAGGTTTCATGAATTCCCAATTTGCCATTAATTTGTTCCATACGGGGTCTAAACTTCAGCCCTTTTGAACTCAACGCTCCCCAAAAAGATAGGAAACATAGGGTCGGAATAAATGGTGAGAATGTAGAGAGGTAAATCGTGGTGTCCCCCAGGGATCTGTAGTGGGACCAGTATGGGTCAAGTGATCTGGAATAAGGCGTAAACAGTGAGGTGGCAAAATTTGCAGAGGATACAAAACTACTCAAGATAGTTAAGTCCAAAGCTGACTGCAAAGAATTACAAAGGGATGTCATAAAACTGGGTGATTGGGCAACACAATGGTAGATGAAATTCAATGTTGATAAATGCAAGGTAATGCACATTGGAAAACATAATCCCAAGTATACATACAAAGTGATGGGGTCTAAATTAGCTGTTACCCATCAAGAAAGAGATCTTGCAGTCATTGTGGATAGTTCTCTGAAAACATCTGCTCAATGTGCAGTGACAATCAAAAAAGCTAACAGAATATTGGGAATCATTAGGAAAGGGATAGACAACACGACAGAAAATATCATATTGCCTCTATATAAATCCATGGTACACCCACATATTGAATACTGCCTGCAGATTTGGTCACCCCATCTCAAAAAAGATATATTGGCTTTGGAAAAGGTATAGAGAAGGTCAACAGAAATGATTAGGGATATGGAACAGCTTCCATATGAGAGGAGATTAAAAAGACTGGGACTTTTCAGCATAGAAACGAGATGACTAAGCAAGGATATGATAGAGGTCTATACAATCATGAATGGTGTGGAAAAATTGAATAAGGAAATGTCATAACACAAGAAGTAGGGGGTCACCCAATGAAATTAATAGGCAGCAGATTTAAAACAAACAAAAGTAAGTATTTCTTCACAGTCTGTTGAACTCTTTGCCAGGGGATGTTGTGAAAGCCAAAATTATAACAAGGTTCCAATAAGAACTAGATTAGTACATGGAAGATAGATTCAGCAGTGCCTATTAGCCAGGGTGAGCAGGGATGCAACACCATGTTCTGCGGGTCCCTAGCCTCTGTTTGCCAGAAGCTGGGAGTGGGTGACAGGGGAGGAATCACTTAATGGTTGCCTGTTCTGTTTGTTCCTTCTGAAGCCCCTGGTATTGGCCACTGTTGGAAGACAGGATATTGAGCTAGATGGACCATTGGTCTTACCCAGTATGGCCGTTCTGATGTTCTTATATAGAATTCAGATGTATCTGCCCCCTGCTTTAACCCACTAGACCCCACTCCCCTCCCAGAGCTGAGATAGAACCCAGGAGTCCTGACAGGTTTCTCTCTGCGCAGAGTTAGTAACAAAGTAAGAATATATATTACAATTTTAAACCTAACCAATGTCCCCTAAGTGACATGCCACAAGATGTCAGAACATGTTAGTATTAGACATGAGTGGGTCTAATATTTATTTATTTTTCTTTCTTTTATATAGGAATTAGATGCGGTGCTCCTGTCAGCTAACTGCTAAGCTATCTGCCAAAAAACTAGAGTTTTCAAGTGCCTAAGTAGCCCCTGGAATCACGGTTAAAGTTGCTCCCACTACCAAAATCTGAAATGGCACACCTGCCAAGCAGGATCAGGCTCCTTTTGTGCAAAGTATGCTACAAACACAGAGGGAAACATGGTCCCTGCCCTGAAAAATGAACAATCTCCAATGCTACAGAATGGTTTTGGGGGGTTTCAGTCGGTATTGCACGCGCTGACATACTACTACAAGCATTCTAAAATCACAAGTCAAGCCTCCCGAGAATCAGGGAATTGGCTCAAATATCATGAGTTTTTTAAATATAATAAATTTGGGTTTCTTTTTATTTGCAGTCACTGCACGTGGGGGGGTAGGGTGGGAATTGAGCCATTAGGGTTCATATTTTCAATCTCTAGTCTGCAACCATGAAAGCTAGAAACTTCATCTTATTTTTAAATGAAAGCTGAGATTCTCATGTAAGTCACCTAACTTCGGATGCTGGTGCTTTAAGAAAAATCACCAAATATCATGAGATCTGGCAACACTAGAGAAATGAGTTTCCATGCGTCATCTCAAAGCCTGAAATTCCAGTGAGATTCCACTTCATGGCAACTAGGTGGATTAAAAGTTCTCAGTCAACTGCAGATGTAGGAACAGATGCCCAATAACGTATATATTTTTAAGTTAATGAAGATTTCCAGTGATAAATAACAGATTTCTCTATTTATAGCAAACTGGTGCTCAAGAATATCAGATTGTGCTATTATGCTTCCACATGCATACCAATTTTCTATATGGAAATTTGATAATCACTTGGAATTGTTACTTGTAGAAATTTGGAAACAACGAAGAGGAATGCACTTTGTTGTTAAAAAGAAAAAATCTACATATCTATTTGTTATTTCTTTGATGAATCTGGAACAGTTTATTGTACTGGGAATGTTGTTTTAATACCAACCAGAAATTATAGTCTGTAGAGAAACCACGCAAAAACTGCACTAAGTTGTATTTCTTCATTTTTATGCTTTGTTGATTTTCCAATAGTTTTGAGTGTTTGTGAGAGTTTACAAAAGTAAAAGAAGACAAATGAAATATTCATGTAATTCTCAAATTTTAAGGTTTTAGAGCCTTTCTCACACATTTCACAAAATGTGTCATGTTTACCACTATGATTAAAAAATAGCCTAAAAACTGACATCTCACGGTATTAGGAAAACTGCCCAAAAGAGCTAGCATTGAAATATCATGTAAAATTCATGGGCTAAATAGAATTCCATTCAGACTGAGTCACAGAGCTGTATTTGTAAAATTCACAAACATGGTACGAGAGCATTATTACCTCCAGGCTTGTTATTTCATCCTCTGGACACACACAAGCATATCATCCTTTCATAGGATTGATCAGCAAATATCCTCCGGAGTAGTTAGATAAGAAGGCATTCCCTTCTGCTAGCTATGGGTTTTTGCTGTGTTGCATTTATTACTGTGGTATGAAAATCCCCTACTGTGTGCAAAACCTTTAGACACTTCTTTGGGGTTTTGTTGTTAGGCACTTTGCCAAGTAGAGTACAGGGCTATTTACCTTGATAAAGAATTGTTGTAGCATAATTTACTTTGGTCTGGGCAGAAATTAGCTGTGGAAGAAGATCTGAGACCTGGTGTCTCATTACCAGCAGGTTCTCCATCTGCTTAATTACAAGAGCAAACATTTGGAAATCTGAAATCCTGCAGCAATGTCTTAAATAGGATTTCCTTGTTGAAAGATCTCAAAAGTGATCACTATAATTGTTGATTGTGTTCTGTGTGACTGTAATTACATGCCATTGATCTGATGTTCAGACACCACAGTGATGTGCTCAATGTACGAACATGAATAGAATAGAGACAATTAGACCAATAATCACTGAGGAGAAGAGCTGGTCAGAGAATGAAAAAAAATATGCAATGATTAAAAGAAGAAAAACTGCTGAATGAGTTATTTTCTTAATACTATTCAACTACCGATACTACTGGTTCAATAATGAACACAAGCCTATTAATTTATTAAAATATTATTTAAAAGGAATAATTTCATTGGCTTCTCACCCTAACTCCTTGCTTCTCTGCAAAAATAAAATGATCTCAGAAAAGTTGTTCTGAAATAACGAGCTGGAGCAGAGCATCTTTAGCAGAGAAGGGCAACAATCCATGTACCTAAGGCGTTGCCCTTAACATCAGGGTCATAATTTGATCAGCTGGATAGGGATGTGGAAAAACATGAGACAAGTGCAAGGGGATAGAATTAATTTCCACAAAAATGTCTGCCTGGTGCTGGATGAAGAATTTTCACATTAGCATTTAGCACAACAGGCACACAGCTATACGAGAGGGGAGAAAACAGAAACCGGGGAAGCAGACGAGATAAAAGGAGAATATTGCTTCTTAAGTGGGCTGTGAACTTTCTCACTCTAATTGATCTCTTACCAACCTACGCTAAGTAAAGCAACTAGCATGTTCTGCAGACAGATCATCGGTAGCACGTGTACAGCCAAACCTCCAGCATATACTGCCGTTGTCTGAGTTCACATTTGCCATCAAGCCAGCCAAAGCACAATTGTTTTTGTTTGAGGGGCTGGAAGAAACCCCCAATACTTGTGACAGAGTATCCAGTTGGCACCCAGAGAAGCAAAATCCCCAGTCCCTCAGCCCCTGAATCCCTATCAGATCTTCCTCCCTACTCCAGCATTAAGGAAAAGATTGGTTTGGCTGAATGGATATGTAAACTAAACTACCTTCCCAAACTCATTCTCCTGGGCTGTCAAGCCTGCACTTTTAACAAACATTAAATTAAATTAAAACCAGCAGCTTACTTCTAAGGTTCTCTAAACTCTTCACAATCTGTTGTCTCTTTTAGCACAATTATTTACTCTAGTGAGAGCAGGTTGAATAGTACACTATTTCCATGAACATTGTTTTTAACTGTGAAACAAATTTGTTTCAACAGGGTTTGTCCAACTTTTGTTTTTATTTTCTGTACCTGTTCTAGCTAAGAAGTTTACTGACAGACATGTTCAACAAAACAGTGAATCTGAAGTGACTTTTTCCAAATATTAATAGAATAATGAATTTGCACCATGAATCCTGATCCTAGAAGCTGCTCCACACAGGTAGATGCCTGTACCTGTAGCAATGAAGTCAGGATTGGATCTTAAAGTGTTATACTCATCAGTGAACAGAAAAATAACGTGGCCTGTCTGTTAAAACAAAACATTTCAACTTTCTAACATTTAATATTAACAATTACAAAAATTATTCAGTAAATAATTTTAATAAGTGAATTTGGGACTATAGTGATCTGTTTTAGAGTAATTTGTGAGAAGATAAAGAGGCAAAACTTGTTGAAGAAATTATTTGTTATGAATTATTCACCAAACTCTATTTCAGTCATCCAACTTCATCTCTACTGTTCCTCTCTCAGTCCCTAAATGCAAGGAATATGCAACTTTCATATGTTCAAAAGTTGGTAAAATACAAAACAGAATAAATAATACTAATTCAGCTTGCCTTTTCTTCTGCGTTCAGTGATTTTTTAAAATTTTGTTTTCTAACATTTTTTCTACCCTTTTATTGTTGTTTGTCCAGGGTGAAATTCTACATGGGCCCTACATGAGTAAATTTGCTTTTTATTCAAGCAGAATACAAGGACATGGGGAATGGAATAATAATAAACAACATATAAACCTTACCTATATAGCACTTTTCATGTATAGATCTCAAAGTGCTTTAGCATTGTGGGCAAGTATCATTATGCTCAATTTACAGATGGGGAAAATAAGGTAGAGGGTGAATAAGCAAAACTCCCACTGAAGTCAAAGGGGCCAGGGTTTCACCCAGTTTTCAGTTGACTTGCCCAGGATCATAAAGCAGGTCACTGGCAGAGTCAAGAATGTCTATTGTTCTACTCATTGGACTATGCCTCCACCCCTTGGCCTTGAGTGCTGGGGGGAGTGGCAAGACTTCTATGCATGTGCTACACAAGGGGTTGTGGTTAGTGGAGCCATATAAATATGGACCCACTAGTTACACCTCTGCCCCTCCCTCACTCCATCCCCAAATGTCCCCATTTCATCTACGCAGAACTGGCATGGAGGCATCTCTGCTATACGTAGAAAATGTATAGCCTCTTTGTGAGCCTGCTGGCCAGGAAAACCACAGCAGTCCTGCTACATGGGTTGGTCTGCAGGAAAGATTCTGCGAAATTCACCCAAGCTGAGTAATATTGGTTTGTTCATTTTTAAGAGAACTTTAATTATTATACTTTCATTTTGTAATGGGCTAAATGCTGAGTAATCTCAAGGGGTGGTTGCCTGAATATGTACTAAATAGGAGCTCAGGATTTGGTTCAGTGTGTTTTCCTGTCTTTGTGTCTTGCTCTCTGTATAACATTACTGTGAACAATGCCCTTTGGAATCATGTTTGCCCCAGTCTTTGAAACCATATTGGCTGTAGTTGTTCTTCTTCTTAACATCCCTCCCTTACTAACAATAAATTATCTGACTTGTATATTAACAGCTTGATACCTATCCTCGTACTTCCAACTCCTACATTCATGTGTTTCCTGCAATGTAAGGAGATCATCTTAGCCCCAGGAGAGAGGAGAGAGTGCTGATTTAGGCCCCAGTCTTGCAAACACTTATGCATGCTTAACTTTGCACACTTGGGTTGTCCCACTCACACCAATGGCATTAATCTTGGGGTGTAAAGTTAAGCAGACGTGTTTTACAGAATCAGGCTCCTCAGTGGCTGTGATATATCAGCTGTTTCAAAGCGAGCATGGAATTTTAAACTCAGTTCTTGGCAGGGAAGTGAAGGTGAAACAAATATTCAAACAATTGGGTTTAAAAACACACTTCTCAATCATTTTCATGATAAAAATTACCAATAAATGAACACAGTCATATTTTGTTGCTGATTTGGCATCTTAACTTGTGTGTTTGCTATTTATAAAAGCCTTTTCAGTCACCTTTTAGAAATCTTCTCTCAATTACATTTCCTTTTCAAATTACAATCCAATTTCCTTAGAAATTCCTTGAAAAAGCATCCCTCATATCTGTTAGCATCTCTCCAGTTATAATCTTCACAATTGTTTCCCATTCACTTTTCAGTTTCACACAGCCCAAAGATGGATCTCCATGTGCTTAATAACCTTTTATTTTCTGCCAGTCGGGGCTCTTTTTACTTGTATTTTTGGATTTTAGTGCTGTATAGATGCTACTTACTACATATTTCTTGAGCACATTTTTGATATTTCAGGTACTTGCTGATTTTAAATTTATTCTTGACTGCACAGTAATCCAGTTATGGGATCCTAGAAAGCCACTCTTTCTCATTTCCTTTATTTTTCGTAAAAATGGGATCTAAATCCCATTGAAGTCAATGAAAAACCTCCCAGAGTTAGATCCTCAGCTGGCACAAATCAACACAGCAACATTGAAGTTAACAGAGCTACACCAATTTAGACCATCTGAGGTTCTGGCCTCTGTTAACTTCAATAGCCTTGGTTCAGGCCATTCATTGCTTAGAGAAATGCTGTTGAGTACTCTAGACACAAAATTTATGTTTAGTAATGACAGAGTTCAGTTAAAAATTGAAGTGAACAAATATTTTTAGGATTTCTTTCTTCAAATTGAAATTAAAATGTTTGTTCCTTTTTGTTTGGATAGTTGTTTTTTTAATTGTTGGCCCCTGAAACTCAGAAACATCAGTTCAGGAGAAACAAGAAATGAAATTATGAACAGAAAATGAATGAAACTGACCAGTCTACACTGGCCAAGCTGAATGAAATGCAAAGATGAGTCTATTATTATTTAATATTTATGTTAAGGTAGCCCCCTACCACCCTAGTCAGGACCAGTGCTCCATTTTGCTAAGTAATGTACAGACACAAATGATCCCTCTCCAATACTCAAGGGCAAGGCAGATATCACATATTTGCCATTTTCAGATATGCTTTGTAGTGCGTTTGACTGCTTCAGAATTGTGTGAACAAGGGTTTGCAGGAGAGGGCAGTAGCCTTATGGGTCGGTTCAGGGAGGGAAAGTTGCACTTATAGAATGCCATGGAAGAAAGCACAAAGCCCTATGAGGGAGAAGCAGGTCACTGCAGGCTGGCATTATAGCAGGGAGGAGGAGGTGACAGCATAATAAGAAGCGCGAGTGGACAAATAGGGAGCATGAGAGTCATGCAAGGCCTAGGTTAGGACAAAAAGTTTGAACCTGATACAGTGGAAGAGGAGGAAATCAAAGGGATGGAGTCTAAATGGAGAGGACTTGCCAATACAATGGCCAGCACATACGGGAGGTCGACTACCTCTCCTGCACAATTTCCACAACCCACCCCATCCCCGGGTGAGGGTACTCCATGGATCCAGATCTGTGCAAGGGTCAGACACTGTGGTGGGGGAGGGGGAGGGACACATTATCCACCTTCTGGCTTCAATGATTATGAATGCAGAAGCAGCCAGGGGGTCCCCTGGTGACGCAGCTCCAACACAGCCATACTGCTAGAGAACTGGATCAAGTCACCAGGGGCCAAAGGTAGCGTCCAATTGGTCCTGACTTCCCGTAGATCCATGAGGCTATCTGGGGGATACATTCGTTTTGGACACAGGTCTAGAGGGTTATTCCATGTTTGGAATCAACTCCTCCTTCCCCACCCCCCCCCACTCCGCAAATGTGGATTCTTGCAAAAGGATTCTCAGAGATTTTCTCTCCTCTTTTCCCTTCCATGGGAGGGCATAATTTGAGCCTCAATGCTGATTTTGCTACAAATAGCCAGGATAAGGAAACAACAATATTTTACACACCTGTAAAAAAACTAAACTTCCTTGAGTTTGGCTGGTTGGAGTGGAGAATTTTACAATGCTGCTCATATTCCATAATTGTTCTATTGTTCCACAACTCCCATTAGGTGTCAATTGTAGCTGCATGAGTAAGACAAGTGTACAGAATATGAAACAGAAAGCACCGTGGATAAGAGAGAGATGCACGCAGAGAGGATCACAGAAAAGAGTTTTGCCCTTTGCGCTTTGAAGTTAAAGTTTATGTAGAACATATCACAATAGGCAGGAAGATGCTAAATACATAAGTTTCATACATTTTTCAACAGCATGGATGTGAGTGCATATCTAATCCCTTTTTTCTTTGGGTTATACTTAATTATTTTCTTAGGCTGAAATATCTTGGAGTTCTTGAATTGTTTATCATTGTAATATTTGTGTGTCAAGTTTGAAGGGAAAGGAAGATTAATATATGAAATGGAGCTATATGGTACATATTCTCTGTTGTTTTGGGACCACTCTGTGGTATTTTTATAGCTCATTCTGGGCAGAAGGGCTATGAAATAATGGGCTCTATTATTATTATTACAGATTTTATTTAGATCTGCTTGTAGATGATCCCAGGAGCAGGGGTGAGAACTGAAAGGATTTCAGGATCTGTGAGGAATAGGTGAGTGTCCACTCTTCTGCACTAAGGCTTGATCCAGTAAACAGGTACATACGCAACTTTAGTCATACAAGCAGTTCCATTGAATTCAATGGGACTATGCATGTCAAAAGTTACTCACACATATAAGTATTGGCAGGATCAGGGCTAAATGTGGCAGCCAGTCCCCAAAATGTTATGTCAGTCACAAAATGTCATGTCAGTCAAAAACATCTTTTTTTGAATGTTATTATAGCACATTATAGCACAATATTATAGCACATTAAGAGATTGAAAATGATGGCAGACAAAAAGATTTCAGCGTACCCACTCTTCTGCAGCACATTCTCCCTGAAACTTGTCCTTAAACCCCATTTTACTTCTGCCCATGCATGTCTACAGAGACAATCAGTATGATATATTGTAATTAACATGTTTCAGAGTAGCAGCCGCATTAGTCTGTATTCGCAAAAAGAAAAGGAGTACTAGTGGCTCATGAAAGCTTATGCCCAAATAAATTGGTTAGTCTCTAAGGTGCCACTAGTACTCCTTTTCTTTTTGTAATTAACATGTATTACTTGAACTTACTTACACAAAATATAATTGGTTATCAGGCATGGTATTTTTATACCCAAGGCTCTAGACACAAAAACATTGTATTTATTGTTTAAGTTTTCTGTGAGATAACTGGGTGTTTCCTAACACCCATACTTCATCTCTGCATGGAAACAAAAGCTTTTAAAACATGGTAACATGCCCACATATTTTTCAAGGTCTCCAATTAGGTACGTAAAACCTGTTTTTTACCCATGGCACAAAATATGTGCTGTGAAAATCATATAACACCTGCATAAGAAGTTGTGGGCTCCTTTACTTACTGTATCTTCGGGGGGAAAGCATAAAGACTTGCGGCAAAGAGAGGCATTGGCTAAATTATTTAAAATTCCTTTTTATATTTTGCTACTAAATAGGTTGGGGTAATTCATAGCCTGAGTCTCCTTTCCATTTTACAGCTGTATAAATCAAAAGCAATGCCACTGAAGTTGACGGAGCTCCACTAATAAAAAACCTGTATGACAGAAGAGTTAAACCCACAGAATTAAAAACAAAATATTGATGATTGCACATATTTCACCATGTAGAAAAGACACACATAGTAGTTGTGATCATTCTCATCTTACCTCCTCTCTTTCTCAATGCACAAAATGTAGACATGTCCCTTTCTGGGGTATTTTTTTCTCTGTTTTACCTGAACTGTCACTTCTGTTAAACTGTTCATTGTGAAAGTTAAGCTGTCTCTAGAGATCCATCCAGACTGCTGCCTTCTACAAGTTTCCCAAAGATAAAAAGAAAGATAGAGGTACAGATTACTAATATCTTCCTTTCTCACAACACTTGTTCCAAACCACAAAAGACCACCTGGGTTGCTTTTAGTTATGTCCTTGCCATTTCTCAAGGTCTGGGAGCTTTACCTCTCTGGATTTCAGTTCAGCATATTGCTGTCTCCCAAACTTCAATATTGTTCTCAAAACTTAGTGTTCCTCTTAGGGTTTTTTAACCCCTTTCTTCAAGTCCCTGACTTGTTTCATAGACTCATGCCCCTTTCTCCAAATCCGCTTCCCCCAAACTTTCTGATCACTACTCCTCTCTAAGGGCTTGATCATGCTCCCACTGAAGGGAGAGAGATTTATCATTGACAGTAAGAAGAGCTCAATGGGATCAGAAGCTCTGATAAAACATGTGGACCTGATTCTTCAAACATTACCAAGATTAGTTCTTATTTCCATGAGTAGTTCCACTGAACATCGGTGGGCACACTCACAGTAGTACGTCCACTATCCAGATCCTGTGGTTGTTATTTCAATTAAATTGTTACTTGGAGATACTCTTGGAACTACTCTGAATTCCTGGGAAGCATCAGGTAGCTGGAGAATCTTTATTCTCTGCTTCTGAGTTTGCATTTTTTGTGGGTTGTATTTTCAGTCTTGGTGGAAAGGAGAGAGCTATGTTTTGGAGGAGTAGATAACAGGAACCCTTCTGTCTTGTTCCAACCAAAGCAATCCCTGCACAAAAAGAATTATAACAAAAAATCCCAAATGGAAAACCAAAAATATATAAATACACTTGTGTGCAAAGATCTAATGAAACTGGAGCTAATGAAAATTCATTTTAAAAAAATGAAAACATAATTTTAAAAATTTGCAGTGAAACACCAGAAGATTTAAAGCTTCGTGTATGAACAAGCAAAGCAAACCTAAGCAGATTCTGAAAGGAATATATGATCATCTTTTTTAGGATTTTCCCTCTATTTTTTAAATATCTTTCATCTACTGAACCACAAACCAGAGGCAAACCATTAAGGTAAGGTTGTGGAGCAGTCCTGCCATCCTATGACGACTCTTGTTGGATCATGAGACCAGTCTGTGACCTTCAGTGTAGCTCAGATGTGTCAAAGTAACAAAAATTTCCAGCAGCTCATACTTCAAAATAAATAAAACAATAGTTTTAGAGCACTGAACAGCTGCAAAATTGGGATGTTTTTAGAGATTTAAATAGACATTGTGGCATAGTTAGCAATTATCAGTAACCACTGCATGTTGTGAATTATCACTTTCAAATTAGAAGAGTGACCAGCGTCCGGTATTCTGAATGAAAGCTCCAGATAACGGTAGAGACTCCAAAGACTTCTGATCCTGTTGAGCGGTTGGCCAACCTCTCTTAATGAAGAGTTATTGTTTAACCTATTCACCTCTGTTACTGTGGATTCTTTTCAGACACTGCAGCATTTTGTAAGGAGTCACCTGAAGGATAAATGCTATTACCCCACTTTGCTTTTTCTTTCAAAAGTAGAGCTGGTCCAACAATTTTGAATGAATAAACATTTCCATCTGAAAAAATGGAGTTTGGTTGAACATTTCCCTCTCGGAAAATGTCATTTTTAATTACTTTTTTGTATTATTTTTGAATGGGAAACTTCTAAATGAAAAAATTATTTTGTTTCAACATTGTGTTTTTTAACATTTCATTGCACTTTTTCATTCAAACTCAACCGAAAATTTGTTTCATTTTGAAAATGCACAACCAAAATAATATTGCACATAAAATATTTTCATGCAAAACTTCCTGTTCCAAACTGTTCCCAAAGGGATTTTTTTTACCACCTTTTTAAAACCTGATTTACAATAGGCTTGAAGCCACAACCCACAAGCTGGGTAAATGTGAGGTACACCACTATAGCGGGAGCTCCCCAAGGCAGTGGGCCTCATGCACTCCCCTACATCACTCAGCCAGCTCCAATGGCTGATGCAGAAGGGACACTCTCTACCTCCAGTGCTAGCCTATTCAGGGGAGCTCAAGCAGTGCCATTGCTCATAACACATGGGCAGGTGGGAAGGCTCTCCCTATTTTCTTCCCCACCCCATCTGCACACACGTACAATGGCAACCACAACCAAGCTAATGGTACTTTACTAAATTAATCATCTCATTACTTTTAAGGGGCTGGTGAAAGTATAGTTGCATATTTATAATACCCATTCGGTGGCTATATGTTCCTCCCAAATAACATACACAGCTCCCTTTAGTGCTAATGGGAACTACAGCATATGTGCTGAATGCGGTCAGCAGATCAACCCCATTCCCCTGTGCCTACGTTGTGACATTGCTAACCATGCGAATATCAGTGTGTTGGAATGGATTCATGGATTCTCTCTTCTGTGCATCTGCTATTTCTTTTAAGTCAAAATGAGGCTCTTTTTCACTTACAGCCTCTGTATAGCATACTGGCACACTCTAGAAACTACACTGCATCATAATCAACCCACAGCCTACTTTGATTCCTAGGTGCTAGTTCTTAAGCTTTTTTATGTGGTAGTTTGGCACAGACTGCCATTGGTTGGTAGAAATGTTGGGCCAGAGTCTGCCCTCAATTAAACCCTTACAATCCCAATGACTGGGGAGAGAATGTGGCTCAGTGTGAGAAAATAAGTCAGTTTAAGCCTATTCATTGTTTTGTTTTTTAAACTGTCAATAAGTGAGCTCTGGGATGGGAAGGCCCTGATCCTCAAGTCTAGCCAACTTGTGCAGGAGAGCAAGCAAGCAAGCAAGCAAGAAAATCAAAATCTCCTGACAGCCAAAACTGCACGGCTTGGATTTCTAATGCACTGATGGACACACAAGCAACATCAAACACCAGTGAAAAGAGAATTGGAGCTCCTTAAGGTAAGAGTGCCCAAAAGGCTGACATACCAGTACACCAGAATGATGGAGGTGGCACTGAATGATCACAGAGTCTGTTCTGTTCTCAATTTTTTTTTTTAATTTGATGAGACATTGAGGTGAGACAGGTAGTTATGAGTTCTGATGCAGTGACTCAGGAGAGCTCCTTTGCCAAACAAAGTCAGAAAAAAAAATGGTAATTTTAGAAGCACTAAGGGTATGTCTACACAGCAATTAAAAACCCGTGGCTGGCCCGTGCCAGCTGACTCGGGCTTACAGAGCTCAGGCTAAGGCACTGTTTAATTGCAGTGTAGACATTCGGGCTCAGGCTGGAGCCCCGGCTCTAGGACCCTGCAAGATCAGAGGGTCCCAGAGCTAGGGCTGCAGCCCTAGCCTGAAAGTCTACATCAGAGGTGGGCAAACTACAGCCCACGGGCCACATCCAGCCCGCAAGAGCATCCTGCCCGGCCCCTGAGCTCCAGGTTGGGGAGGCTAGTCCTGGACTCCTCCCCTGCTGTCCCTCCTCCCCCGCAGCCTCTGCTCACTGTGCCGCCAGCGCTCTGGCCCGCCGTTCCCGCCGGGCAGGGTGGTGGCATGGCTGCGAGCTCCAGCCACTCTGAGCGGCATGGTAAGAGGACGGGGAGGGGTTGGATAAGGGGCAGAGGGTCCTGGGGGGCAGTCAGGGGACAGGGAGCAGTTGGATGGGGTGGAGGTTCGGGGGGGCAGTCAGAGGATGGGGAGCAGGGGGGTTGGATAGGGGGTGGGGTCCTAGGGAGCAGTTAGGGGCAGGGGTGTGGATGGGGTCGGGGTAATCAGGGGACAGGGAACAGGGGGGGTTCGATAGAGGGTGGGGTCCCGGGGGGCAGTCAGGGAGTGGGAAATGGGAGGGGGCAGATAGGGGATGGGGTCCAGGCTGTTTGGGGAGGCACAGCCTTCCCTACCCGGCCCTCCATAAAGTTTTGCAACCCCGATGTGGCCCTCGGGCCAAAAAGTTTGCCCACCTCTGGTCTACATCATAGTTAAACACCTCTGCAAGCCCAAGCCCCACAAGCCCAGTGTAGACATACCCTAAGGAGGTCTTGGATTCCATTACAGGGACAGGCACAAGTTGCCCCTTACTGGAACAAACAGCTTAGAGCTTTAAGAGTTCATACTCTGACTGCATATAAAAGAGTACAAATCCAAGAGTGCGGATCTGTAATGACGGGGATCTAGACAGAGATCACAAATCACCAACCCAGAAGTTGACTCTTATTGTGCTGAATGCAGCTGGAATGTGAATCCAAAAAAGCCATGAGCACCACCTATTCTCAAACCTACATCATGCCAATTGTTTCAGAACTAGGCAAAATATATTTTCCATACTTAGTACAATCTTAGCGAGGTATTAGCACCCAACTTTCAAAAATCTATACCCAGGGGGCATCCCCTTTTCTCTAAAGACCCAGAACATGGATAACCTCAAGGTTCTCTCAATTCCCAGGCTAGAACTCAGAGGTACAGTATAACACATGTGAACAGACTGTGTCAACTGCATCCTGGAGTAAGCAGATGTAAATGGTGGTGTAAGTTGGTCAGAAGGCAGGTGTGTATGGGAAAAGTAGTGTAACTTGCACCAGTTTGGCACTCAGTGGTTGTGCAAAATGAATGTAATTTACACTAACATGATGTCCTATGGGCACCAAATTCAGCTCTGCCATAAAATAAGGAGGAGTTACATCAGCACTGAATTTAGGCTGTTGGGTAGAAATATAAATCTCCATTAAAATTGAGTTGGTGTAACATTACATTTTAGTTGGTTTGTAAAATAGGAACAAAAGTAGTTGTACTCCGCCCACCAGGGTAAAGAGTAAAGGGGCAGGTAAACTTCATCTAAATGATTGTAATATTCTGTCAATTTATACATAAAGAAAACCTTAAGGCAGTGGGCTGCTTAAAGACTCAATCTTAATGTTTCCTGCCACCTTGACTCGTCAGCTGACTCATTCCACATACTCCTTTTTGTTTATTATTAATTTAGCTAACAATGGAAAAAAACATTTACCATAAGATACTGTGACAACAAATTAACTAGGCCAATATGTACAATATTTTTATAAAGCTCTCTCTTGAAACTTTAATTAGTTTAACAATTGTGTGCCTGTTGCCTGTGTTTGCCTTGCAAGAAAATATACAGTAGCTCAGTAACACGATACTATATATCTAACACAGAAATCACTGCTCGGTCCAACATAATTTATGAAGCAGCATGGAAATAATGGGCCAGATTCAATGGAGTTGCACCCGGGATGAAGTTACCTCAGTCAGGTGCATGGCAATGCACAAAAGCTTAAGAAGGGAGTGAGGAGGAGAGAGAGGTGAATCATGGGTTAACCTACAGGAGACCTGTTCCACTGTCTGGGAAGGCAGGGAAATAAAACTATCCTACTCTGACTAGACTAGACACATCATGAGACACTGCACTCTGGAGTGTGCACAGCTATTTTATAGACCTACCAACACACGATCTTCCTCATCACCTGACCCCTACAGGGAACACAACACCCAGAATCTGCACTTTAAGGGCCAGAACTAGAGGTGGGATGGACCTCACTCTGCCCTTAACAGAACTGCTCATCCTGTCATATTCTGAGGGATGGGGGGCAGGTGCAGATGCAGGCCCAGGAATGTCAGGAAAGAGTACAAAGAATCAAAGGCCCCACAACTCCTGAGCTATTCATGTTGCCCATGGTATGAGGAGCCTAGGAAAAAAGGCAGAAGGGCAGGGTCCATGTGCTATACACCCCAGGTGCAGGGAATTACAGTCAGGTTTCCCTACAGAGATATAGGACTCCAGGATTCCCATCAAGTAGAAAGAAATTTTAATTCTCTTCTGCGGTGTATGGGGGGGGGGGAACTGCATAAGACGAGCCTCGAAGACGTTCCGGCAGCTCCGGTTTAACATTAGGATGGGACAAGCAGGGCCTAAGGTTTCCCTGGCAAATACAATCAGGCCCTTCCATATCTGAAGGGATTTAGAACCCATGCAATGTTAAAGGAAATCTCCACTGTTATATAAAAAATATTCTAATGCCTCAAAAAGAGCATGATATGTGAAAGTGCCTGAAATATAACAAAGGAGACAAATGAGCTATCAGATAGAAGGCCTCCATTCTAAATGCACATGGAGGTCAAGATACAAGGGAATACAGCTATAATTTGGCAAAAACAAAGAACAGGAAACTTTCTTGGTTGCTGCAAGGTAAATTCTCATGTTTTCTTAAACACTTGTTGTTGCTGAGCTGAAACTCTTTAATTATAGCCAGATATTTCAGAATCATTCGTGCTGCTTTTTAGTAGCCTTCCAAAACTGCAAGATATACTAGGCCACTGTTTAATTAACCACACACAAAAATACTATTTGCCTTAGCCAGCTTTGAAAATCTCCCACCCTTTTTGGGTTTTCCAATGACTAGATGCATTTCCTGTGTCTTAGGCCTTGCCTACACAAAAATGAACCATTTTTTTAAAACAGATTTAGTTAAACTGGTGCAACACTCTGTGTGGACACACTTAATTTGGTTTAAAAGTGGTTTATTTTGATTAAGGGCATGTCTTCACTAGCAACATTAAAGAGCTGCCGCGGCAACGCTTTAACATGGCTGTGCGGTCACGGCACCAGCGCTGGGACAGAGCTCTCCCAGAGCTGTAAAAAACTCACCTCCATGAGGGGAACAGCTACCAGTGTTGGGAGTGCAGTGCCCAGCGCTGGTGCACTGTCTACACTCGCACTTTACAGCACTGAAACTTGCAACGCTGGGGGGGTGTTTTTTCACACCCCTGAGCGAGAAAGTTGCAGTGCTGTAAGGTGGCAGTGTAGACAAGGCCTTACTTTAAGTGATTTAAGATCAACAGAAATAAGACCAGTTTAAACCAAACTAAGAGGTTTGCCCTAGTTTAATTAAATCAGTTTAAAATCACACTTTTAGTTAAACTGTTGCAACTTTCTTCTGCACATAAGGCCTTAATCCACAGGGTACCATCACATTAAATCTCCTAGTGGAAAGTGTCAGGGAAATAGCTGCTCCCATTGCGAAAGATGCCATTCACAGCCCCATTCATTGTTATTCAGATATTGAAGCTGTGACAGATATTTCTGAAGACTATTATGAAAAAATAAATATTTATTTAGCTAACTAAAGTAATTAATCCCTGCTGTTTGCCTTTCATGTAGGGAAATGGAAGGCAACACTGTCTTTGTGAGGCTCCTATGGCTTTCAAAGGCAATAAAGAGTCTTTTGCTAATTTCCATCAAGAATCTCAACCACTGAATAACGAACAAACTTTCCAGATCCTTGATCTACAGTACTAGAAAGAGGAGATATGAAAGGAAAGGGCAGAGATAAGAAAGGTATAAGGAGATCTGAAACTGACATGGATTGTTGCAAGAAACTGAGGTCTTGTCTACACTGGCAAGTTTCTGCGCAGTAAAGCAGGTTTCTGCACGATAACTCTCGAGGTGTACACACTGCCAAGCCTCTTAGTGAGCAGAAACTGCGCAGGTGCAGCACTGTAAAGAAACCACCCTGACGAGAGACATACAGCTTTCTGCACCGGGGGGTACAGCACCAGTGTAGACACCCTGGTGGATTACAGCACTGCGATTGGCCTCTGGGAGGTGTCCCGCAATGCCCATTCTTGTGTCTCTGGTCATTGGTTTGAACTCTACTGCCCTGCCTTCAGGTGACCAACCGTCAGCCCCACCCCTTAAATTCCTTGGGAATTTTGAAAGTCCCCTTCCTGTTTGCTCGGTGACGCGTGCAGTGGTCTCAGTGCATCTTTCCAGGTGGCCATGCCTGCTCCATGCACCAAGCGATCCCCCGCTTGGAGCAATGCCGAGCTGCTGGACCTCATCAGAATTTGGGGAGAGGAGGCTGTGCAGTCCGAGCTGCGCTCCAGCCGTAGGAATTATGATACCTATGGACAGATTTCATGATACATGACAGAAAGGGACCTTAACTGAGACACACTGCAGTGCAGGGTCAAAGAGAAAGAGCTGCGGAACACCTGCCACCAGGCGCGAAAAGCAAACCACCACTCAGGTGCTGTGGCCACGAGCTACAGGTTCTACAAAGAGCTGGATGCGATATTCAGCTGCGACCCCACCTCCACTGTGAAGGTTACTGTGGATACTTTGGTGGCTCGCATGCCAGTCAAGAGTGGACCAAGCCAGGAGGAGGAAATCTTGGATGAGGATGTGGAAGGGGAGGGGGACCCAGAGGCAGAGGACAACTCAGAGGTTAGAGATGCATGCAGCCAGGAGCTCTTCTCTACCCCAGATGCCAGTCACAGCTGTCGGAGCTTGGCAAAGTGCAAACAGGAGAGGATGCCCCTGGTAAGTGGCTTTGATTTTGGGAATCGCTGAAGTGAGTTGTTGGGGGCAGGAGGGTTGCAGAAAGCAGGCTTGTGTCTGTATGATGCATGTACCACCACATGCCTCGTCTGAGCAGCAGAACAGGGTGTTGATTGATTGACTCCCTCACTTCATGGGAATCTGCCTCAGATCTCCACAAAACTCTCATGGAGTTACTGGGCAATCCGCTGCTGCAGGTTCTTTGGCAGAGCTGCTTTGTTTCTTGCCCCATTAAGGGTAACTTTCCCATGCCACTCTGCCGTCACAGGGGTGGGTGGGGGTGAGAACCATTACTGCACACAGGTGAACCGCATAAGGGCCAGGACAGAAGCCACAGTATTGGAGAAGACCCTCCCTTGGTTCCCTACTCACCCTCAGCAGCAAGATATCTTCCATAATGAACACAGCCTGTGGAAAATGTGGGGACAGTAATGATTATGAGACCCCCACTACAGTGCTAGCTCTCCCCAAGAGCCATGTGCCCAGTGTATAGTACAGTCCTGGAACACTGATTTCCCCTGCCCCTGTGGCTAGTCACCATTGTGGGGGTCTTGTGGCTCACGTGTGCTTGCCTGGGGTCAGACAGTTAGTGATTGGTATGTGAATAGTGGCTCTGTTTTAAATCACTGAATCAGTGGTTTGTGTGTTGCAAACAAGACTGCTTCTGTAAAATGTTGCATTTTGGCTTCACAGAGATGACCTTGGGAGCCCAGCCTCCCTTTTTGTTATCGCCAGCTGAATGGCTGCTCAGAATTAGAAAGCGTCCACGAAGAACTAAAGAGGACTTTCTGCGTGATGTCATGATGCACTCCGCGGCTGAAAAACAAGAATTGAAGGAGTGGTGGGACAGGAAAAAGAGGGACCGAAAGGAGAACATGGTGTGCCAGAACGAAGCCATGGAGCATCTCTTAAAAGTTATGGAGCTCCAAGCAGACATGCTCCAGGCACGACTAGCGCTGCAAACCAAGCAGCTCTGTGCCCACCCTCCCCTACAGCCGCTGTCACAACACTCTTTCCCATGCGCCCCCCAGACACCGCCAACACACTCTGATCAACCTCCTGGCACCAGTCTGTACCTGCCGCATTTCACTCCGCCCCCATCACAGGCCAGCCCTGTGGACTACTACTACAACCCACTGCACACAACACCCATCTCTCTGTAGTTTAGCCCTGCTGAAGTACAGTACTCGCTGCACCATACTCCAAAGGAGAAGGTTGGATACGATACCTGGACATACACAAATCTTTAATAGTCTCCCACCTCCTCCTGGGACCCTCCCTTCCCCTTCCCCCTCAGTGCTGATGGGTGTTTTTGTTCGTCTCTCTCCTCCGGTTGTTGTTTTGTAATAAAAGAATTGGTTTTGGTTTGAAAGGAATCTTTATTCCATTAATTGAAAGCAAACAATCACCTCCTAGCATTACAACCACTGCACTCCTGAGCATAGCAACAAATATTAGTGGTTTTCAGCTTCAAATTGCTGCCTCAAAGCATCCCTGATCCTTATGGCCCCACACTGCACCCCTCTAATAGCCCTGGTCTCTGCCTGTCCAAATTCAGCCTCCAGGCACTGAGCCTCAGAGGTCCAGCCCTGAGTGAAGCTTTCACCCTTCCCTTCACAAATATTATGGAGCATACAGCACACGGCTATAAGCATAGGAATACTGTCATTGGCCAGTTCCAGCCTCCCATATAGGCAGCACCAGCGGGCCTTTAAACAGCCAAATGCACACTCAACAGTCATTCTGCACTTGCTCATCCTGTTGTTGAACCGCTCCTTGCTGCTGTCAAGTTGCCCTGTATGTGGCTTCATAAGACAAGGTATTAAGGGGTAGGCAGGGTCTCCCAGGATCACAATGGGCATTTCAACTTCCCCTACACTGATCTTCTGGTCCGGGAAGAAAGTCCCTGCTTGCAGCTTCCTGAACAGGTCAGTGTTCTGAAAGATGAGTGCGTCATGCACCTTTCCGGACCAGCCTGCGTTAATGTCCATCAAACATCGTGATTCCTTCAGCGGACAGCTCGCTTACTCACGAGATCAGCGGTCGGGGTCACCAATGTCATCACAAGTCACCGGTGTGGTGCTCTGCTCTGTTCAATGATGATAACTGTCATCTGCGTGTGTGCGTTCCCTCTGTGTGCTGCCCCGGCTCTGCAGATAGCTGGCCCAGCAGACCTCAAGAGAAACCCCTATGACCACAGACTCTGATAAGGTACAAAGGCACCCGGCCAGATTTATTGCCAAACAAAGCACGGTAATAGTTTCCCGCAGATGCTACAGGACATACTATGAATATGTGCCCCCTGACAATGGACCAGCTCAGTCAGTGGCAGGATTTTCCAATGCCCCCTATGCCAGACAAAGACAACCCCTCAGGGGTGCATTCTTATACACAGGTACAAACAAGTTACACCTCACTCCTGACATATTGAGGTACAACCCCTCTACGTAGTAAGATGCTGCCTATCACCTTGTACATGTTGGTTCAATCAAAACAACCCCATCCATCATATTACCCTTTTGCCCCTGTCTTTAGGATGGGTCAGCATGTTCCTTATTATCTATGTGGAATGTGTTAGTACCGGAATGTTCTGGTACCATCCTGGCACATGTTTATCTTACTAGTGCTTAGTATCTTTCAGGTATGTGTATATGTGCAACATCAGTCTTCTTCTTGCCAGCTTCTGTGAGCAGGGCCTGCCTCTGGCTCACAGTTTAACTTTGCTTTATGTTGACAAAGTCTTGACCATTACTTTATTTCAGGCCTTAGGTCTCATACCAGGCCTCTGATCCAAGGGTTTATGTTTCGGGGGCTCATCTTACTACAGCCCAAAGTGATCCACAAGCGTCTGGAGAACCATTGAGAAATACCCCTTGCGATTAATGTACTTGGTGGCTAGGTGGTCTGGTGCCAGAATTGGAATGCGTGTGCCATCAATCACCCCTCCGCAGTTAGGGAAGCCCATTTGTGCAAAGCCATCCACAATGTCACGCACGTTGCCCAGAGTCACGGTCTTCCGGAGCAGGATGTGATTAATGGCCCTGCACACTTCCGTCAACACATGTCCAACGTTGACTTTCCCACTCCGAACTCATTAGCAACCGATCGGTAGCAGTCTGGAGTAGGCAACTTCCACAGTGCAATCACCACGTGCTTCTCCAATGGAAGGACAGCTCTCATTCTCCTGTCATTATGCCGCAGGGCTGGGGCAAGCTCATTACACAATTCCATGAATGTGGCTTTCCTCATCTGAAAGTTCTGCAGCCACTGCTCGTCATCCCAGACGTGCATGACGAAGTGATCCCACTCAGTGCTTGTTTCCCCGAGTCCAAAAGCAGCATTACACTGTGCTCAGCACCTCTGTGAATGCCACAAGCAATCTCATGTCGTAGCTACTACGTGGGGCGAGATCAATGTCGAACTGCTCTTGCCTTTATAGTTTAAGGAATAACTCCACTGCCACTCCTGACGTGTCGGTCAGAGCGAGCAGCATACTGGTCAGCAGTTCGGGATCCACTCCTGCAGCCCGAAGAGGCAGAGCGCACAGTACACAAACCATTGAAAGATGGCGCCCAATGCGGACGGAAGCACAGGGATTGCTGGGATGCGAAGTAATGCATCACCAGGCATTGGGACAGGACCCAGGATGCCCTGGGACCCTCTCCACCTTCTCACAACTCTTAGCAGCAGAAGAGAAAGAGGTGCTCTGTGGGATGGCTGCCCAGAGTGCACCGCTCCGAATACCGCTGCAAGTGCCGCAAGTGAGAACACGCTATTGCGCAGGCAGCTGCCAGTGTGAACACACAACGGCGGTTTCCCTTCAGCGCTCTCTGAGCGGCGCTGTAACTCTGCCAGTGTAGACATACACTGCTGGCATGGGATCTGCCAAAGGAAATCACTTTAATTGGATATCACCTCAAGAATAAGAAAGAAGAAGAAGCAAGAAGAACTAGAGGGGAAAATCAACTGTAAAAGCACAAAAAAAAAAGGATCAATAATCACCTCAGATATGTCTGTTGGCAGTTTGGCATGGATACAGCAAAGATGCTGCTGGCTGAATATTTTGGCACCTCTCCCATTTACAAATTATACAGCCAGAATGTAATTAGCAAGGTCAGTGGAACAATAATTAAACAACACAAAACCAGCCAGTCTATAAACTGGTTAAAGCTAGTTATATGTAGAAAATAGGAAGATGTCCTCAGACGAGAACTAAGCTGCAATCTACATCTTTACCCTAAGAATCACTTAAACAAGTTATACACTACACAGTACAGCACCCTGATAACAGGCAGATTGTTTTTGCCTTTTAAATTTTAACTGTCATTACTCTATGTTTAAAATCAAAAGCAATTTAAAAAAAAAAAAAGCAGTTCAAGTGCTAGGTTTCATATTTCTTTTTCCCCCAAAGTATTTTATTGCAGAGTAAAATGACAGATGCAATTAGGTAATGTAGAACAGATTATAGTATGAGAATGTTATGGCTGTATTACATATTCACAAGTGAACAATATCTAAAAAAGAAAAGACGGGAATCTTTTCTTAGCAAAACTGGACTAAGAAATGTCAGTCTATATTTTCAGGTAGGCAAAAATTATGGAGCCTTTGAATTAAATTGTTCTCTCTTTTCTGAGCCATTCGATGAGTTTCTCTAGCTGCATACAGCTGTAAACTCCACTCCTCCCCTAACATGCACTGAAAAAACAGCAATGACCAAGGGCCTTTTGCAGAGCTGGGACCCAAGCCCCAGCTATAGCTGGAGCTCCCAGTGCTTTCAGACACTCAGCTCCAAACAGGGAGCCTGAAAGCTCTGGCGTGGCAGGGCTGCCCCAGAGCCCTGGCTGGAACCCGGGGCTCTCAGAACTGGGAGCCTAGAAGCCCTGGGAGCCCCAGGGCCAAGCTTGCTCCCTGCCACAATGAAGAAGCCTTGCCAGCCCCAAGAGCCTAGCTGCCCTGAAACAGGGAGTTTAGCAGCCTCAAGAGCTTTGGTTGCTGGCACAAAGCAGGAAGTTGAACCCCTGGAGCCCTATTCTACCCAGGGCAGGATCCCTGCCATGGAACTATGGACCCTGGAATACCTGCCTAATAGATTCACCAAAACTTTTCACTCCAACCAGCCAGCATTTTCCAACTAAACCAGGTTTTGGTGGAAAACTTCCCACCAACTCAACTCATAATAATGCTCCCAATCCAAAGACCAACACTCCTGGCCACACAGGAGAAGTCTGTGCCCTTTCTTTTTTTCTTGGACTGGTCTACAGCCCTGTGCATTGCTGCCCACTTTAACATTTGCAGTTAGGGGCTTTGTATCCCATGGGAACATGCTGCTTAGGAATTGTTACTCCCATTATGGGAGGAAACACTTTAGCCAGGTGTAATGCCCTATTCGTTTTTCTTACAGGAAACATCTATTTTTTCATCAGGGAGCTCATGTCAAAGCTCTCCGAATATAATAAGGTGCCTTCTAGAGTACAGACCATACAGCAGGAAGCCTTGAAAACATACCTGTCTAGGAAACCAGGGGGAAAGTGCTTCTCTTAATTAGATAAGATACCAGGCATTACCTACATCCTGTACAATCCACAAAAGCTTATTTCCTTAAAGAGAGCTCAGTACTCAGCTTCTGATTCATTGGACAAATACAATAAACAAGTTCCAAGCAATTATCTTCCTTGATGTTCACCATTTCATTGTTAAAGTAGTGCCCATTCAAATTAACCATTTACTTACATTTCCAGGGTGCCATCCAATTCTGTTTTGTTTTTAAATTCTTGTTGTTTTCACTAGTAATCCAGCCGGTCACTACAGTATCTGACAACATGACATCCATTAAATCGGTCACCTACTTGAGGTCACCAAGCAGTTATTCTCAAATCCATAAACAAATGCTATTGACCTCCAGTAATAGGCAGTGGTTTAGAAAGTGATTTCAGTTCAATGAGGGATGGTTTCAATAGAGTTTTCTACAGAGATTCTAAGTAATGTCATGAATGTGCTTAATATCAAATTGAATCATCTTGGGAGCTGAATATTTTGGTATGTTTAAAGATAAAAAACCACTTTGGCTACAGCAGGGTTTAGCCATTCTTTAATAGAATTTAGCTTGTATCATGCTTTATTTTAAAATCACAGTTCACTGTCATTTGCAGATCTTAAATGAACACTCGTTCCAAACTGAGAGGCAGTGCACCTGTTTGCAAGGACCTGGGACTAAACTCAGGCATTCTGGGTTCTGTTCCTGGCTCTTTCATGGACCTCAGGCAAAGTCACTTAACCCCTTTGCACTTCAGCTTCCCCATCTGAAAAATGCCTTTCGCTTTATTTGCTTGTTGTTTCATTTCTTCCTCTGTTTAATTTGATCAAGCCTCTTGAACTAAGTAATATGTATGAAAAATAACACAGGCTTTATTCTGATCAGTTTTGTCCCTTCAGGCAGGTAATCAATAGTGTAATCACTGGCTATAGAATGCCTAATTTAACAATGAAATACAAAAGTTCTAAAAGAGGTAGATTAGAAGTGCCCATGAAAGATTGAAGCAATAATAAAAGATGGCCGCAACTAAAAGTTCTGCTACTTAGACAGTCTTATTGATATTTCAAGCACTATCATATGCATGACAAGCTATGACAGTCACCCTTGTGGGCATATGGATAACACGATTGGCTACTTTTTGCATTCAAAGTGATAGGAACAAACTTGATCCAAGTAAGAGCAGCCACTATATAAAAGCACACGGGTGTTATAACAGTAATTAATTAAGTCTCATAAAGTTTTTTCAAATCCTCAGATGAAGGCCCTACATATAGTAAGTGCAAAATATTATTGATCAAAATGGACCAAATCAAGTCAATTCACAAAGTTGCCACTCTATTAACTTGCGCCATCATGCCTATCTATGTGTCATGACACACATTTGACTCTGTTAAGTTCATGCCCACACTGTCATCATACCCATAGGACAAAAGAATGTATCCAAGTCTGAGAGGCTAGTAGGATTAAAACAAACAGATCTTGCTTTGTGGATGTATTGTACATGATACTGTCAAGGTTCCTTCCGCACTCTGAACTCTAGGGTACAGATGTGGGGACCTGCATGAAAACCTCCTAAGCTTACTTTTACCAGCTTAGGTTAAAACTTCCCCAAGGTACAAACTATTTTACCTTTTGCCCTTGGACTTTCGCTGCCACCACCAAACGTCTAACCGGTATATTACTAGGAAAGAGTCCGTTTGGAAATGTCTTTCCCCCCAAAATCCTCCCAAACGTTACAACCCCTTTCCTGGGGAAGGTTTGATAAAAATCCTCACCAATATGCATAGGTGACCATAGACCCAAACCCTTGGTTCTTAGAACAATGAAAAAGTAAAAAGAATCACCTCTGTAAAATCAGGATGGTAAATACCTTACAGGGTAATTAGATTCAAAACATAGAGAATCCCTCTAGGCAAAACCTTAAGTTACAAAAAGACACAAAAACAGGAATATCCATTTCATTCAGCACAGCTTATTTTCTCAGCCATTTAAAGGAATCAGAATCTAACACATATCTAGCTAGATTACTTACTAAGTTCTAAGACTCCATTCCTGTTCTGTCCCCGGCAAAAGCAACACATAGACAGAGAGAGAGAGACTCTGTTTCTCCCTCCCCCCAGCTTTTGAAAGGATCTTGTCTCCTCATTGGTCATTTTGGTCAGGTGCCAGCGAGGTTATCCTAGCTTCTTAGCCCTTTACAGGTGAAAGGGTTTTTCCTCTGGCCAGGAGGGATTTTAAAGATGTTTACCCTTCCCTTTATATTTATGACGGATACATTAAATGTTTCTCTAAACGTTTGTTTTTTCTGTTAATTTTCTTCAAATAATTTTGTACTGCATCCTTTGCAGCCATTATAATTCACTGGAAACCTTCCAGATATTGGTGCTGTTCTCATATAGGATCTTAATGGAATTTTTGTGGTCCTTCCATTGAGATGGCATAGTTGCTTTGAGATGTGTCAGAGTGCATCAAGTCTCAGCACACCTGAATGCATTCTTGACAGACCTTGGAGCATGAGGACCTGGATCAAAAGGTATGCTTCAGAAATCACCTGTAGACATCATAACAGAGTCAAACCTGACAGGATTTTAATCCCACTGCAATCATGACTGCTCAACTCTCAGAGGAAGTGATACACTTCCTCTATTGGTGGAGCTTTGACACCATAGACCATAATGGCTTCTTATAAAATTGATCCTGTCACTGCACATGCAGAAAGCCTATGACCCACATGTATCTGGGCAGTAACTCCTCATTCTTGCTGTAGATCCAGGGGAAGCAAGAGACAACTGTTGCTTGCTGTAGATCTGTTATTTTATTAGCTTCTAGATCAGTGTTTCCCTAGCCTGGCAGCTGGTCTCCTTGAAGGGGAAAAAGTGCCAGACTACTACAGGGCAGGCATGGGGAAGAACAGAGGATCTCAGGGGGCAGGTAAAGCTACATGGCCTTGGATGTGACCTGACCCCAGTCCCACAGTATGCATTATGAAGCTGCTCCTGTGACTACGGACATAGTGCTAGGCTTCTCTTCTTGCTGCTCTGGTGGCCCCAGTCACTAGGGTTGCCAACTTTCTGATTTCAGAAAACCAAACACCCTTGCCCCACCGCCTGTGCTGCCCCTTCTCTGAGGCCTCGCCCCCCCCATTCACTCCATCCCCCCTCCCTCAGTCGCTCACTCTCCCCCACCGTCACTCACTCACTCATTTGCACTGGGCTGGGGCAGGGGGTTGGGTTGCGAGAGGGGGTGAGGGCTCTGGCTGGGGGTACAGGTTCTGGGATGGGTTTGGGGATGAGGGGTTTGGGGTTCAGGAGGGGTCTCTGGGCTGGGGCAGGGGGTTGGGTTGTGAGAGGGGGCGAGGGTGGGAGTGAGGAGTCTGGCTGGGGGTACAGGCTCTGGGATGGGGCCATGGATGAGAGGTTTGGGGTTCAGGAGGGGTCTCCAGGCTGGGGCAGGGGATTGGGGTGTGGGAGGGGGTACAGGCTCCAGCTGGGGATACGGGCTCTGGGATGGGGCCAGGGATGAGGGGTTTGGGGTTCAGGAGGGGGCTTCAGGCTGGGGAAGGGGGTATGGGTGTGGGGGAGTGAGGGCTCCAGCTGGGGGGTGGGGCCAAGGGCTTCAAAGTTTGGGAGGGGGCTCCGGACTGGGGGTGCAGGCTGTGGGGTAGGGCCAGAAATGAGGGATTCAGGGTGCAGGAGAGGGCTCTGGGTTGGGGCAGGGGTTGGGATGCGGGGGGAGTGAGGGCTCCAGCTGGTGTGTAGGCTTTGGGGAGGGGCCAGGGATGAGGGGTTTTGGGTGCGGGAACGGGGCAGGGGGTTGGGGTGCAGGAGGGAGTTCGTGGTGTGGGTGGCGCTTACCTCAGGTGGCTCCCTCGAAGTGGCCAGCATCTCCCTCTGGCCTGTAGGCGCAAGGGCAGCTGGGGGCTCTGCGTGCTGTCCCTGGCCACAGGCACCGCCCCCGCCTAGGAGCCAGAGGGAGATGCTGGCTGCTTCCCGGGAGCTGCATGGAGCTGGCCGCTGCGGCCAACTGGACTTTTAGCAACCCAGTCAGCAGTGCTGACCGGAGCCGCGAGGGCCTCTTTTCGACTGGACGTTCTGGCAACCCTACCTATCACAGCTAAGGGCTGGTCTTCACTACCAGGGAGATCGACACTGCTGCAATCAAGCAGCAGGTGTCAATTTAGCAAGTCTGGTGAAGACCTGCTAAATCAACAGCAGAGCCCTCTCCAGTCGACCCCGGTACTCCAGCTCTCCAAGAAGCGTAAGGGAAGTTAACTGGAGAGCATCTCCCATTGACAGAGCACAGTGAAGACACCAGAGTAAGTCAACCTAAGGTACATATTCACATAGCTGGAGTAACATAACTTAGGTCGACTTACCCTGGTAGTGAAGACAAAACCTGAGTGTGGGAGCAGCTCAGTCATACCGGGCTGCAGACTCAGGCAGAATCTCTTCTCTCATCCCACAACATTTCGCTCAGTTGCAAGAGCACACGGGTCCTGTGTAAATATCCAGTACTCTATTACTTCTGTCTTTACCCTATCAAAAAGAGTGGTCCAAGAACCATAGCAAACCTACTCTAGAAACATAAAGCCAGTTCCTTGGGTCAGGCAGAGCTGTGGTCAGACAGCTGAGGGGATGGGCAAAGGTGGATGTATGGCACGTTTACCTCTCCTTCAACTGGGGGGCTTTGTACCACCACAGAGGTGCATAGCAGCCATGGGTGGTGGGGGCCGAGGATCTGGCCCATCAAGTGTTGTACTGCAGAGACTGGCCCCCACCAGTCTATCTTTTCTGTCTTGAGGTGGGAGAGAACAGTAAGAAAGCTAAATGTTTGTTCACTGCTCATCTTCTTCCCTGCTCTTTGATTCAGCACTGAAGTCCTGTTACTGTGAAAACATATTTCCATAGCAACAGACTATGATGTCACAAGAACTGCATTGTGATTTCACTGTAGTATCAAGCAGAAAAAGCTGGGTCCTTTTAAAAGGGACTGTGTCAGATTATAAATCCTATTTCCTTACCTATGTTGATACCACCACTTTAGATCATTAAAACCAAAAGAATTTTTAAAATCTAATTTACTTTTCACTTTTTTGTATTTCTCTCAGCTTGGACAATGAAAATAGGCTTGACGGTTTCATTTATGTTTATAGACAGTTTCTAGTCAGTTTTGCTTTATGGTTCTCATACACCAGCACAATTCAGCAGCATCAGAGGAGATTGTTTTCTGAAATGTTTCCATCTGATTTTTTATTAAATCACACACAAAAAAAATCTACTTGTCTTAGATTTTGTCTAAAATATTTTTTGTTTGTTCTTGAACTTAATCTGAATTTGGGGCCTGACAGTGTTTCTTTACATCACCAATATTTTCAACAAGCAGCTAAAGGAACTAAGACAAAAATTAAGCACATTTTTTTTTCTGTAGGTATAAATGTTCTCTTTTGTCAGGTTTGCTCTGCTCTGAAAGTTTCCTTTTAAATGTGACCTGCAAAGCAAAAATGAAAAGTGGATTAAGCACAGATTCCTGTGCTGAATGTCCCCACTAATCCATCTGGGAGTGAAAGGAAATTCATCACAGAAACAAAATGTTCATATACTTATTATATATTCTTTTTGTGAGATTTTCTTGATAGAGGAGATCATGAGACACTGAAAATATCCCAGAATTCATCATTTAGTAACCTTACTGATACCATCTGAGGTGAAATGAAAATGTGTGATGTCATTTTCTAGATCTCTACAGTGTTGCATTCTGAGGTATCTTCAGTGAACCAAGAAGCATCAAGACAATTCATAGAGGAAAAAGGAAATAAAGTTAGCTTAAAAAGTATTTCTATGATGAATAGCCCTCAAATACCTAGTTAATGGGTGCATTCAGCACAAAAATCTAAGTTTAACATACTTTTCATTATTTCTTTGCAGCACACCCTGAAGGTGATCAATTTTGAGAGGTTATTCTGCACAAAAGTGGAGATACATCTTTCAGTTCTCACATAACACATTACATTCAGTACTGACAGGTTTCAAAGGGGTAGCCGTGTTAGTCTGTAGCAGCAAAAACAACGAGGAGTCCTTGTGGCACCTTAGAGACTAACAAATTTATTTGGGCATAAGCTTTTGTGGGTTATAACCCACTTCATCAGCTGCATAGAGTGAAAAATACAGTAAGCAGGTATAAATATACAGCACATGAAAAGATGGGAGTTGCCTTACCAAGTGGAGGGTCAGTGCTAACGAGGCCAGTTCAATCAGGGTGGATGTGGCCCATTCCCAACAGTTGGGAAGAAGGGGTGAATATTAACAGAGGGAAAATTATTTTGTAGTGCTAACGAGGCCAATTCAATCATGATGGATGTGGCCCATTCCCAACAATTGACAAGAAGGTGTGAGTATCAATAGAGGGAAAATTATTTTTTGTAGTGACCCAGCCACTCCCAGTCTTTATTCAGGCCTAATTTGATGGTGTCAAGTTTGCAAATTAATTCCAGTTCTGCAGTTTCTTGTTGAAGTCTGTTTTTGGCTGTTTTGAGACTGGTGAGTATTCAGTTTCTCATTGAAGTCTGGCCAGTCCTTGCTTACAGACAGCACCCCAACCTGAAGCAAATACTCACCAGCAACTACATACCACACAACAGAAACACTAACCCAGGAACCAATCCCTGCAACAAATCCAGTTGCCAACTGTGTCCGCATACCTATTCAAGGGACACCATCCTAGGACCTAACCACATCAGCCACACCATCAGGGGCTCATTCACCTGCACATCTACCAATGTGATATATGCCATCATGTGCCAAAAATGCCCCTCTGCCATGTACATTGGTCAAACTGGACAGTCTCTACGCAAAAGAATAAATGGACACAAATCAGACATCAAGAATTGGTACATTCAAAAACCAGTAGGAGAACACTTCAATTTCGCTGGACACTCAATAAGAGACTTAAAAGTGGCCACTCTTCAACAAAAGCCCATCAAAAACAGACTTCAACGAGAAACTACGGAACTGGAATTATTTTGCAAATTTGACACTCTCAAATTTGGCCTGAATAAAGACTGGGAGTGGCTGGGTCACTACAAAAAATAATTTTCCTCTGTTGATACTCACACCTATTTGTCAACTGTTGGGAATGGGCCACATCCACTATGATTGAATTGGCCTCATTAGCACTGACCCCCCGGCTTGGTCAGGCAACTCCCATCTTTTCATGTGCTGTATATTTATACCTGCTTACTGTATTTTTCACTCTATGCATCTGATGAAGTGGATTATAGCCCACAAAAGTTTATGCCCTAATAAATTTGTTAGTCTCATTCAGTACTGAGTAACTGATGGAGACCAAAAGTAGACCTTAGAAGAAGAACAGAAACATATATAAATAAAAGACTTTACCCCATTCCAGGGGGCGGGGAAGGGGAGGTAAAGGATAAACAAGGACTTAATGGAAAAGAATCAACTGATTAATGTTTTTTAAAGACATATTTTATAACTACATTTGGGGCAAGAGTGACCAGGTTTAAATTGTGTAGATTTAGATTGCCTATTAATTATCAAATAAGTGATGTGGTAGTTTATGTGAATGATCCCTATAGCACACATCTGAACTTTTGAAGGGACCACACTAAGGTCTAAGCACATGCGAATGTGAGGTATGGAGTGAAAATAAAATGTGTATCCCTGGAAATGTTAAAAGTTAATATTTACTAGGAATGTTTCTCTCCCTTCCCCATTTTCAGCACTGAACAATCAGCTATTCCCCTCGCACCCCAAATTAAAGACCATACTTATATATTCACTAAGACATGCTCCCAGTGTTTCCACTAATGTGTCATTCATTGACACTAATTGAAAACAGGGATCTTGACAAAACAGTCTCCATTGAGAGAAAGAAAACAACATTAGTGTCATTGTGATGCTAATGGCGGATGCTGTGGTTTGGGCTACAAGGAAAGGGTACGGAGAGTAATCTGTGCACCTCCTTTGATTTATAAATGGCACTGCTGTGCATTTTTACACAAGAAAGAAAGAAAGAAAGAAAGAAAGAAAGAAAGAAAGAAAGAAAGAAAGAAAGAAAGAAAGAAAGAAAGAAAGAAAGAAAGAAAGAAAGAAAGAAAGGTCTTTCTTCAAATTACACTGATAATACCAAAAAAGAATCAGCTGTGTGTTCAAATGTTTCAGGCTCTCCACAGCTGAAACAAAGATGAATTTAAAATGTGGAAAAAGTAAGGCTTTTTGTTTCAGCCTGTCCTTGACTGATTCTTTAAAAATCCATCTCATTATAACCAAAGGTCCTAATTTAAAAAATGCCAGACTCTATAGGGGGTCCACTTCCTTTCTACTGTTAATTTCATGAATGGTTTGGAACTTCAGTTTGATCAATCAAGGACCTTTAGGGAACAAAGCAGAGAGTACAGGTGGCATGTGTTAATTTCACTAGGCCCTACTGCTGACATCCAGTTTGATTCCAGACTGACACTTGTAAATAAGAGATGAATTCTGGGTCATTCTCTCTCATATATCCATAGGGAATACACATATGTGATTAACCCAACTGGCCACTGGGTGTGACCATTGCTCCACACAAAAGCAGCGGAGACTTTTTCTAAGGACTTGTCTGACAGTTTAAAAAAAGACAAAAGCCGTTATCACAGAAGGTAAAGTTTGACAATGATAGAGTCAAATAATGTACTGTGTTCCCAGTTTGCATACCTTCTCCACACAATATGGAATCTGTTCTTAAAACCACTGTGCAAGACACTTAAGAGGAAACCCTATTAATCCAGGAGGACCCAAAGAATCTCCCAAAACAAAGATCCCAAGTCCCCACACAAGTTGTAGAGTGTTTTTTATTAGACCATCCAAAAATAAATGAATATAATGGACATGCTTGTGAGAATCACACACACTCCCTCAGGTCACAAAGACTAAAATGTGTAGCACACATAACGTTAGCTGCCAAGTACTTGACCTGGAGATGAAATACTTAAAAATCTGGGGAAAAGATGGGAAACCACTACAGCAAAGTACTGCTTCTTTGTGCCACCATTTTCCCCAAAATCTGAGTACTGTAAAGTTCAGAGAAATTGATTTTGTCCAGTGATACCTGGCCAGACCGGTGGCATAGTATATTTCATATCAGTTCCCCCTAGTATGCCATCCAATTTTAAGTGCTACTTCACTGGCACTGATACTACAAAAGCCCTTGTTTCTCTGACACACCAATCCCGTACATCTTTTCAAACAAATTATATTATATATACTCCATATGCATACAAATACACACTTACTCCATGAAATTAGCATGTGCTCTGATGCTCCTCAATCAGAATAATGGCCCAGTGGGGCTGTTACAGCAGTGTCATGCTCCCATTCAGTTTAAATAGCAACCCACTTGCTCCAGTCCGAGACTGCATAAAGTACATTGGTATAAGACCCAAGTGTAGTGATCAAAGGTAGCTGAGCATCTCCTTTGTGCATCCCAGATCCCTGGGGCCACAGGGGGGCTTTTTGACCCTGGACATAAGTTAGATCATTCCTGAGGCTGCTCTAATTAGCACTGGCTGTAACAGCACCCACTGGGCCATTACTCTGATTGTGACCAGCACTCTAGCCTGCCCATTTCTTGGGTTAACCCCCAATGCTCTGGGGCAGCAATGGGTGGCAAACAGTCAACACAGCTTTGCCAACTCTACCCCAGCCAAGAATTTCCCCAGCTCATAGAATCTTAAGCTGCCCACTTGATGGCAGCTTTATGGCTCCCTCTGCACAGCTACAGTGAGGCAAGAAGGCCATAGCATCAACCAGGATCTTGACTTCCCACTTCAAGAATCAGGATATTCCCCAGCAGCACAAAAGTGCAACATTGACTTCTAATGCAATCTGAAAATCAGTGTAAGTTGTTTTCAAAGTGGCCCACAAAAGCAGCTAAACCAACTGTCCAGCTTTTCATCATATTTTTATTTGTGAATTTTTAATTTTTCAATATATGCTTTAGTGAAAAGATCACAGCCAATTTTTTAAAAATTCCCAGAGTATCTTATAGCTCAGATTGGAAATTTTCCACAGTTCCTAGAATCATTGTGTTTTTATATCAAGTGAGACATCTGGCATCTTCCCGAATCAATGATGTGCTGCCAATGTTTTAACAAGGGGCTCTCAGAAAAAAGCTGCCATCTCTTTTAGCTTGTGATAAACCTTGAACCAGGCTGTGTGTGCTCACAGAGAAGAGGGCTAAGGAATCTATTAATTTGTTTTTCTATTTAAACAAAAATGTGTTCTCATAACCCTGGGCAAGGAAGGAGCAATTCCACTTGACAAATGAACAAAGAGTACTTTCTGGAAGCCTATACTTTCTGCCTGAAGAATATACTGAATATATGGCTAGCACAGTACAGTGTTCAACTGGTGTGTCATTTGAATGTTCAGGGGAAGGTCTTTTAGAAAATGTCCAGAGAATCCAATACATTCAAAAGGCAAAAGATGTTTCCTCTGAACTGTCTTTTGGCCTCTGAAGAGAAGGCTCTTTATTAGCAGGGACGATTTAGCAGTATTCAGAGCAGGGAGTGAGCGCCATAGGAGACAAGGAAAACACCCTTCTTTCAGTTTGGTTGCAGAATTTGAAGGGGCTCTCGGCTGTTTCCTCCAGCACATTACAGTCATGGATCCTTTTTTCTTATTCAAACAAATAAAGGAATTGTTCCTGCAGAACACGAACTATAGTATCTTCCTTTGTCCATTGCCTCTTTTTGATACCATGGGCCTGATCCACAGGTGTGCTGCACTGCTAGTACAATGTATCTATAAATGTGTTTTAAATGTTCCATGGAGGGTCCGTCCAGTACAAGGGGGATTCTTTAGAGCCAGCACGGAGGCGTGCATGCCACACACCTATGGCATATGGGAGGAGCATGGCTACAGAAAGTGGGGGCTGAGCAGGACATCCCTACACCACACCAGTCCTGGATGTTGTAAGTCGGAGCAATATTTAGACAGCACAAGGGAATGGCACGCACAAAGCAGGTACAGGACCGGGGCCGAAGAAAGGGGAGTTTGATGCCTCCCTAGCATAGTAATCCCTGATTTGAACCAAGCGCATTTTGCCCTCCCCAGGAATTTAGTCCTACAAATTTATCGGTGTTGCTGGATCTCTTCACTTTGGACACTAACTGCTTTTATCATTTTCATGCCATTTTAAAATTCAGTTCAGTGCTGACAAAAATTTGACAACCCCAAAGACTTAACTCCCCGTTTAACCACAGCAAAGGGACTGGAACATAGGAATTGACATCCCATATTTGACCAGCTGCCTCGTCCCCGGCTGCGGTAGGTCTGGGCTGGGCTGGGTTGGGGCTGGAGAAGAGGCATCTCTCCTTGACGCAGCCTGAGCGCCTGCACGGTACTTAATAGGCTGCTGCAGCAGCCGGGCAGTTTAGAGGGACACTAGGTTATGATGGTGAAGTTTGTGACATGGTCACCAGTTCACTAAGAGCTAGGCTAAGGCCAACAACACAGTCTAGGATTTTAAAATGAGCCTGTGGAATTTAAGAGTTCAGATCAGTGGCTCCAATTAGAGGAGCTGGGGGAACTAATGGCCTCTCACTAAGGTTTTTGCATTTGCTCCCTAGGCCACAGAGCTGGTGGGAGGGGAATGACCTAGTACTAAATCAGTATGGCTGCTGCTGGAGCAATCCAGATCATCGCTTTGGCTGCCTGGCCGCAATGCCACTGAAATTTGACCCAGCAGCCCCTATGTCCAGATGGAGGTGTGTCTGGGCCAAATTTCAGTGAGTTGTGGCCAGGCCCAAGGGTACTGCAATGTGGCACACAGGGAATCTGTTTCTCTTTGGTGAAGTGCAGGGAAAATTGACTTCTGGCACCACCAGCTCATGCGTTGTGGGTAAGAGAGAGGGGAGACCCCTCAGCTAACAAAAACCTGGGGCCTCTGTGGCAGGAAGTGCGGGGGAGGGGTGGACAGGTGGGGACTGGAACAGGGTTCCTGCCAGTAGTGGGGTGAGGAACATAGTTTCACACACACACTCAGAAATATCTGAATTGGCACTACCAATTCACATCCCACTGAAATTCAATTGGGTTTGGGTGTCTACTGCCCTTTATAAATCTCTCCATTTTTATAGGCCACCAAATGGTCAAATAAACAAACTTTTGTGTACTGCTAACATGGGCCGGATTTTACTTGAAGGTAAAAGGCTCTGTATCCCATTACCAGTCCCAGGAGGCACTTGGCTGCTTTTATTCATCTTTTGCACGCAGAACTAATTCAAAGGTTAGAAGGGTTAAGGTCTTGGAAAAAGGATGCGCAAAATTTGTGTCAAATGAATTTTATATGTTCATGGTTTCTATAGCACAATAAAAGACTTGGTAGGCTTAGTGTGTTAGTGGTGCAGTGGTAGCCTAGAAACACTACAACAAAGGATACTGTAACTGTACTACAGAGAAAGAGGCTATATAAAGGAAGTCACATAGAGGCCTATTCCTAAACATGATGGGGTATTAAAATTTCTAATGACAAACAACTCTCTCATCTTAATCAAAATGTTGTAAGATCAGGTTTCATGCTGCCAAATAACTGACCTATACAGAAAAATGAGGAAAAATAAGAAAAAGGGTAAATCATATCTCCACCTCCTCTTGCTACCTTCTTTCTTCAGACCTGATCCAATCTGAACTGAACCATTATATTTATCCACTTCCACTGAGGTTCAGGGCTCTTTTGAGGGTACTGACAGGTTCAGGAGATCAGTAATGGCAGAAAGAACAAAAATTTCACCTGTGGATCAAATCATTGAAATCAGATCATCTCTAGATCACCAGGTCATTATTAATTTCTGATGGTTGTTTGGTAGTATCTGTGCAATGAGTTGGTGTAGCTTTTTGGGGACAAAACTGGCACTCTTTTGAGCAATCTCAGAAAGTTCATAAACTTCTCAGAAACACAGGAGTTTGTTCATTGAAATTCTGAAGCAGCTTTAGCTGCAATGCTCCGTCAGGGCCCGCTAAAACAATAATCTACTCATGTGACCTGATTAGCATACATTCCTTAACCAAGATCAATTTTTTCTTAGCATTTTATATTTTACCTGAGTTAACTCTTAACCAAGAACACTCCCAGTTGCAGTGTAGACATACGCACAGTCTGTCCTATAACAGTTTGGAGATTCATTCTGGAGCTTTATTGTGTTATCTCTGTGGTTGAATAACAACACAAAACTTTCACATAGAAGAGAAACAAGTAATCAAATTCAAATCTAAATAGCACATGAACAACTTTGACTCTTCACTATTTCAGGGCAAAAGACCCTAAAAAATACATGGTGTGTATTGCAAAAGCCATGAAAGAGGATGCATTCAAAGTTATGTCAGCAAAAATTAAGGCCCCATAATTATCAAAGTCAGTGGAGTTATGTCAGCAGAAAATTTGGTCCCCTATGGAGAGGAGACTTGCACAATGGGCCTGATCTACTCCTATTTCAGTCAATAGAAAGCTCACCATTGACATCAGTGAGAACAGGAACAGGCCCAAGTGTCACCAAGCTCAAATGGAGGGCAGAAAGAAAATTCAGTCATTCTTTGTTGTGGGAAGAATGTTTTGCAGATCCCAGTTTCCCTTATATTTGCTCCTAGGGGGAAAGGGATTGTGGGAACTTGGTGGAAAAGATTACTCATAGTGTTTCCATCAAAGTAACGGGGAAAGAATATGTCCCATTGGCATTGTGCTGCTGGACACTCTGGCAATCTGTTACATCACTTTAGTAGGCTTGTCTCCTGTAAAACACTATAACCAGCATAGGGGAATTGCAAGTTAGCTTTACTTGCAGGCAATGTCTTTTATTTTCTCAGCCTTCAAGTTTTGTTTAGAGACAAAAAATTGGGTTCACCGACCTCTGAACTGATTAATCACAGTCCTGGTGGCCACAGGATTTAGGACTTCAAATGTTCTCCCTCATTCATTTATTGATTGATTGATTGGTTGGTTGGTTGATTCACCTTTTATTGTTTTGCAGCTGACTCACATTTTATTCCAAAAGTAAGATGGTGAGATATAGCCTCAATGATGAGTGTCTGTAGTGGAGTGGTCACCCCGCTCCAGCTCTGAAGGGGTTAAAAGCAGCCCTGGAGAGGGCTGCAGCAGGGAAAGGGATTAAGAACAGCTGGGGGAAGCTGACTGTGTAGCTCACCACAGCTGTGGCCAGATCAATTCGGGCCCAGCTGGCCCTTATAAGAGGGCTGTGGGCCAGAAGCTAGAGAGTCTCACTCTAGCCCTGGAGTGGGAAGGGCTAGCTGCTGAGGGAGCAGGTTTCAGAGTAACAGCCGTGTTAATCTGTATTCGCAAAAAGAAAAGGAGTACTTGTGGCACCTTAGAGACTAACCAATTTATTTGAGCATAAGCTTTCGTGAGCTACAGCTCACTTCATCGGATGCATACTGTGGAAAGTGTAGAAGATCTTATTATATACACATAAAGCATGAAAAAATACCTCCTCCCACCCCACTCTCCTGCTGGTAATAGCTTATCTAAAGTGACCACTCTCCTTACAATGTGTATGATAATCAAGGTGGGCCATTTCCAACACAAATCTAGGTTTTCTCACCCCCCGCACACACACACACACAAACTCACTCTCCTGCTGGTAATAGCTTATCCAAAGTGACCACTCTCCTTATATTGTGTATGATAATCAAGGTGGGCCATTTCCAGCACAAATCCAGGGTTTAACAAGAACGTCTGGGGGGGAGGTAGGAAAAAACAAGGGGAAATAGGCTACCTTGCATAATGACTAAGCCACTCCCAGTCTCTATTCAAGCCTAAGTTAGCAGGTACCTGAAGGAGAATCATGCTGGGGAAAGGTAAAGGGAGCTGGGGAGCTCTAGCCTAGTAACCCCCCAAGCTGTAGGCCTTGTTAAGGGACCAAAAGGTACTGGGCTGCAGAGGAGCACCCTGGGGATAGGCAAAGGCAGCAGGTTCTACCCCCTTGCCAGTGATGAGTGGCCATTACAGACTGCAGTCTGCCCCAGGGAAAGGGGGCTGGATGATGACTGGCAGTAGCCACTGAGGCAAGGTGGGTTCAGAGGGTTGGGGGTTCCCCTGAGAGGGGAGACCCAGAGTGTGGGGGTACTGCTGGGGCAGAACCCCAGGGTCAAGGACACCGGGGTCTGGGAGATACATGGGGCCAGCAGCAGGCAAGACACTGGCCTGCAGAGGGCACTCTGTAAGCTGGAAAAAAGCTAATTCCCAGAGGACCAGCAGGAGCTGCCACACCAGTGAGTCGTCGCCTTGCTACAGTGTCCCATTAAAAGTGACCTGCAAAGAATTGTACTTGTGTGCTTTTTTGCTTATTTATGATGCATATATAAATGCAGGCTGAAAAGTAGGAGTTTTGAGAAATTAATGTCTTGACATTAAAATTATTTTCAAAGAGCCTTTTTTTTTAAACAGTGGTACAGTTTGCACTGACACCTTGCATCTTCACCTGACACTATTTGTCTCCATAAAATTACATTGACGTTACCATGGGAGTGATGTTAAGGCACTAAAACCCTGTTCAAGTAAATGGGGGAAACTAGCTTTAGGCATAAATGGAATGATCTTGAGCAGACCACTGCAGACTACGGGGCTCTGGGAGGAAGGATAAAAGAGTTTAGGGCACAAGTGGAGTTCTCATCCACCCTCCCTGATGAAGGAAAAGGCCCAGCCGGCACCATCGGATTGTGGAAGTAAATGCGGGGCTATGCAAACAGTGTCGGCAAGAGGGCTTTGGCTTCTTTGATAAAGAGCTGCTGTTTCAGGAAAGAGGATTACTATGCTGGGATGGGCTCCAACTATTAAATACTGGGAAGAGCATCTTTGGACATTGTCTGGCTAACCCAATAAGGAGAGATTTAAAGTAGGTCCTATGGGGGATGGTGACAAAAATCCAGCCAATGCACATCTAGGCTCAAGTAAGGCATGGCGAAGGAGCTAATTTCTGGACAAGGGTCTAGAAATCACACCTGCATTAAAAAGGCAATAAGAAAAGCAACAGGGCAGTCTGCAAAATATCTTTGATGCCTATATACAAATGCTAGGAGTACGAGGAACAAGAAGGATGAACTGGAAGTCATGGTATACGATTTAATTGGCATCACAGAGACTTGGCGGGACAACTCCAATGACTGGAGTATCAGCATTGAGGGATATAGCTTATTCCAAAAGGAAAGGTATGGGGGGGGAAAGGAGGAGGTGGTGTGCTGTATGTAAGAATGCATACACTTGTTCCAAAGGGAAGCGAGCGAAAGACCTACTGAGAGTCTCTGGGTGAGGATAACAAGGGAAAAGAACAGTAGTGATGTTATGGTGCGGGGTCTATTATAGACCACCAAATCAGGAAGAGGAAGTGGATGAGCCATTCTGCAAGCAGGTAACAAGATTAGCTAACACACGAGCTATATTAATGGGGGATTTTAACTTCCTAATATCTGTTGGAAGACTATTGCAGCAAAACATAATATTGTCCTGCAAATTCTTAGCCTGTGTAAGGTACAGCTTTGTGATTCAGAAAGTTGAGGAAACAACTAGGGGATTGTCCATTTTGAATCTGATTTTGACCAACAGGGATTAGTGGTGACTGCGAAGGTGATCGGGAACTTGGGAGGAAGTGATCATGATCTGATAGAATTCAAGATCCTAAGGATAGGAGGACCCGAGAACAGCAAAACAAGGACACTGGTCTTCAGAAAGGCGGATTTCAAATGATTCAAAGAAATAGTAGGGAAGGTCCCATGGAGGAACCAATTAGGAAGAAAAGGAGTCGTAGAGAGCTGGCAGTTCTTAAGATACAACACTATAGACTCAACATCAAGCTATTCTGATGCAGAGGAAAGATAGGAAGACTCACATGAGGCCAATGTTTTTGTATTTAAAAACCAAAAGGGATACATATGGAAATAGAAGGAGGGGCATGTCACCAAGGAAGTATACATGAGAATAGCACAAACGTGTGGGGACAAAATCAGGAAAGCTGAGGCAAAGAGTGAGTTACAGCTGGCAAGAAATGTAACAGCAACAGGAAGGGGTTCTTCAAACATGTCAGACAAAAAAAAAAAGATTAAGGACGGTGTGGGTCCACTGCTCAATGGAGAAGGTGAGCTGGTAATGAAAGCTGATAGGAAGGCAGAGCTGGTCAATGCCTACTTTGCTTCAGTCTTCTCACAAAAAATAACATGTGACTGGACAACTAGTGGAGTTACCATAGACAATAAAGGGGAAGGGATGCAGATTGGGATAAGTTAATGTAAGCAGGGTCTGAATGAACTCTCCCCTGACAGCTAGTTGGGGAGGGGGAGAGACTTCAGGAGAAAACTGTATTTACATGAACACACCTACTCTGCATAGGCATCTAGCAGACAGGAGCTGCGTAGCTCCAAGTGATCAACTTTGGCTGGTGATGGGTCACAAATCACTTTAGTACTGAATACAGGGGTAGTGAAATGTTCTTAACCTGTCCCAGATGAGGGGGTCACTGTCAGCTGAAAGGACCTCATTAAGCCAGGGGCTCGAATACCAGACCTCTGTGGAAGCAAAGAAGGGTGGTGATAGGTGTCCCAGCCAGGAGGTGTGGACTCTCCATAAGGGTCCCAGGTCTGGTTTAACCTGTTTCTCCCCACAGTTCAAAGCTAGAGCTAAATGGGCTCCATTAGGAGCCTTTTGTTATTTTAAGTGCTTAAAAAAATTGACAATACTTGTGGTGGGACAGTGTCTCTGCCCAGTCTCAGAGCTGAAAATCACTAACAGCTGGGTGGAACCTCAAGAAACTGACCTGCAGAGGTCACAGCAAAGAAGAAGGTGACAGAATGTGACCAGCAACTGGAATGGTGGCTGGTGAGGCGGCGAGTGGAGCGGAATGAGCAGTGGCTGGCGAGGCGGCGAGTGGAGCAGAATGAGCAGCGGCTGGTGGGGTGGCCAGGAGCAGCAGCTGCAGGGCGGCCAGGCAGAGCAAGTGCTCAGATGGTGGAGCAAGCAAGGTGCCTTCTTCCCGGGCTGACAGGTGAACTCACACAGATGCACCTCTGAACCCTGGGTCCTCACTTACCCCACACAAAGTGGTTGTCCTTGGTATGGTGAGGGAGCAGAAAGCGGCATAGAAAAGGAAATCTTGAACTCAAGAACATGAGGCAGAAGACACTGCTCCACACACTCTGGGGTGGGTGTCCTGCTCACAGTTTTATGATTATGAATCCTGCTTGTGTTGTTTCTCCCTAAGTAATGTCGGGCGACTTCCCTCCTTACATTAAAAGTTTCTTGTCTACACTCAAACTCTATGCTTGCAAGTGGGGAAGTATTTCCTCTCAGAGGCGCTCAGGGGTGGTGTTTCATTTTCCCAGGTTACTGGTTGGGGGCTCGAGCCAGATCTGTGTTGAATTGTTGAAAAGGAAGCCCTAGATATTGAACCCGGCCCTGGTTGCTGCCGGCTCCTCCTGGCAGAGGGATTACATAAAGACCACTTCAGATCTTCTGACCAATGTGAATGAATTCAAATCAGCTCAGCCAGGTGCTATTCACCCAAGTGCTGAAGAAATCTCAAAGCCATTGACCACAATATTTGCAAACTCATGTATGATAGGAGAGATCCCGGAAGACTGGAGAAGGGCTAGCGTAATGCCCATCTTTAAAAAGGAGGAACCAGGAAACTCTATACTAGTCAGCCTGGCCTTGATACCTGGTAAGCTATCAGAACAATGTATAAGACATCCAATTTGTGAATAGCTGGAGAATGAAGGGGTAATCACTAGCAGCCAGTATGGATTTACTATAAACAAATCGTGCCAAACCTGCCTGATTTCCTCTTTGACAGTAACTGGTTTGGTGAATGGGGGAATGTGGTGGACGAAGTGTACCTGGACTTCAGCAAGGCTTTTGACACAATCCTACATGACATTCTGATAGGTAAAATGGAGAAAGGCAGGCTCGACAGAACTACTATTAAGTGGATACATAATTGATTATACAACCGTGAACAAAGAGTAACTATTAATGGAATGATGATGCATTGGAGGGAGGTCTCAAGTGGGGTTCCACAGGAATCTGTTCAGGGTCCAGTGTTTAACATCTCTATTAATGACCTGGATGTAGGAATAGAGAGCATACTGATCAATTTTGCAGATGACACAAAGTTGGGGGTGGGACACAAAGTTGGGGGTGGGAGGGGGTTGCCAATGCTTTGGAGGATAGAGCTAAAATTTGGAGGGATCTTGATAAATTGGAAAACTGAGCTATAGACAACAAAATGAAATTCAACAAAAACAAATGTAAGGTGCTACTCTGAGGGAAGAAAAACCAAATGCACAAATACCAAATGGGGGATAACTGGCTTGGCAGCAGCACTGCTGAGACGGATCTGGGAGTTGTGGGGGATCACAACCTCAACATGAGTCAACAATGTGATGTTTTTGCAAAAAAAGTAAATGCAATTTTAGGTTGCATTAACAGAAGCAAAGCATGTAAGTCATGGGAGGTGATAGTACCCCTCTACTTGGCACTGGTTAGGCCTCAGCTGGAGTACTGTGTCCAATTTAGTCACCACTGTATAGAAAGGACGTAAAGAAACTGGAAAGGACCAAGAGGCAAGTGACAAAGGTGATCAAAGGGTTGCAATGCAAGCCATAAGTGCAAAGGCTGAAGGAACTGGGTATGTTTAGTTTGAGATTAAGGGGGGATATGATAGCAGTCTTCAGATATTTGAAAGGCCTTCCAGAAAAAAAAGATGGAGAAAAGTTGTTCTCTCTTGTCACAGAGGGCAGGACAAGAGGAAATGGGTTCAAACTACAGCACAGAAAATTTAGATTAAATCTCAGGAAAAACTTCCTAGCTGTAAGAACAGTAGGACAATGGAACAGACTGCCTATGGAGACTACTGGAGATTTTCAAAAGGAGGCTGGATAGCCATCTGTCTTGGATAGTTTAGACACCACAAATCCTACATCTTGGCAGGGGGTTAAACTAGATGACCCTTGCAATCCCTCCTAACCCTATGATTCTCTGATAAAGAGGTTAAGCAAATATTATGCACAATTGAAACATATTGTGCAAATTAAGCACTATATACTTCTAAAGTCCAGTCCTTGTCCAGTCCTATTGGGAAACAAGACGTAGGAAGGCATCTGTTTTGAAATTTGAAAATGCAGCGGAGGAGCAAACTGACTCCCGCCACCCCCACAGATCACACCCACTTCCTAGCCAACCAGACGTTGGGCAATTGTGAACCAAGGTGTGAGAGAACAGCCCCATCCTGCCACTCAACAGATGCTTCTCCCAGCCTTAAGCAACAGCCTCTTTCAGTTCTCTCGTCTCTTTCCAGCTTCCCCTTCCTGGACTCACCTGCAAACTCTTGTGCACATCCCTTTGAGACTGGATCAAAGGTGCAAGACTAATCAGCACACACAAAAGGTGTTCGTACTCACACTACAGCCCAGTGCCCCTATGTGTTGTACCATCGTGACCCAGCTGTCCCTTCTTGCCCTTCACAAACCAGCGTGATGGTTCACTGCTTGACCCAGGGATTTCTTGCCAACACTTTTCTAGAACCTACTCCTCAGGTGTCTGACATTACTGACATTTTCTTTTCACTGACAAACTGCCACATGCTTCTGTAGCCTTTCCTCCAGGTGTCTGAGTCATTTCCCTCTTAGTGTGCATGAGAGTGAAGAAATAATATTGTTAAGGCCCTGCTTAATTTGTGATAGTGCAGAAATTGTGGACTCCACAATATTAGGCTTCACCACAAAAGGAGTGATGAAGCCTAATATTGACAAAAGGAGCCGGAGCCCGCACTCTCAGCCCTGGGCTGCCGACAGCAGGAGCCCCACCTCTCAGCCCCGGGCTGCCAACACCGGAAAAGTAATAATGAACTTTATTGCTGCTAATGATAAGATCCATTACTACATTTCTGCAAATGTTCATGGCTTGTCCGCAACTCAGATGCAATTTTTTTGACAATCATCCTGCTCAAGTAGGGCCTTAATTATTGATGTAAAGAAGTGGTGTGTGTGTGTATGTTTGAAAGTACTCATCTACACTATGGCACTGTAATGTCTGTAGTATAGACATGCCTGAAGATGGCCTAGACTACTTGAGAGAGTGTTATGTAATGGTTAGATTCAGGAATGAGAATTACTGGGTTCTATTTCTGGCCCTTTCAGTGACTCACAATGAATGGCACTGAACAAGATTTTTCTTTTCTCTGCTCCAGTTTCCCTATCTGTAAAACCAGGATAATACACTTACTTCACAGAGGTTACACGTGACTTAGTGTTTATAGAGTGCTTGGAAGGTGCTATGGAAGTGCACTTTATTGTCCATTGGGAGCAAGTTATTAATAACATGCCTGTTATTTCACTGGCCAGGGTGGGCTTTGAGAGTCACGGAGAGGGATTTGCATGCAGGGAGAAGGTGGGATAAAAGACATTACTCAGAAGCTCTGTATTTTGCTACTAACTTTCCAAACTCCCGTTCCTTTCTTTCTCCTGGCATCTCTTTTGGCTGTGAGGTCATCTCCCTGTGTTTGTGATATTGTCGTCATGAAGATGACTGATGCATTCTGCATTATGATATCACTACAGGAATAAGGTGAAGAAGCCTGGATAGTGGGCGAAAACAGTCTCACGCTCCTTGCCCTTCCCAGTCTGCACTGCTGAGAATCCATAAAGTCCTCTGTGATCTAGGCCTGAGGGTACTGTATACAAGTGATAGTCTATCCCCTAATGTCTCTCTGGGGAAGTTGCAATAGACATAATTGCCTTTACTATTATCCTGAGATTCCATTAGCTGGGCTGGAAGTAGAACTTTCTTGGTTTACAGACCCAAGCTACAGAATTCCCTCATTGAGCATATCCACCAGAGTCCCTCTGTAGCTATCTTTAGGACTCTCTGCAAAGTCTATTCATCTCATTTCTACGTTGCTGGGTTTAGTTTGTTTTGTTTTTAAAAGAGCTCTTCCTTCTTGCCTGCTTTATTTTGCAAGTGACTGTCTGGCCCATTGAACTGATTTAGTTGGGGATTGGTCCTGCTTTGAGCAGGAGGTTGGACTAGATGACCTCCTGAGGTCCCTTCCAACCCTGATATTCTATGATTCTAAATTAGGTCAAATAGATTAGTCCACTGAGCCCTACTGCACAGAATAGGAGACCCTCAGCTACGTCATAGCCTGTATATATATGCTAAACTAACAGAGATGGTCTCTAGCTCAAGGGGCGGAGGCCTGTTATTTTTGAGCAGGTGGTTCTGAGTTCTGTCCCTGCTGCAACCAAGCAGTTACAAAAGCCTGTAGAACCTAGTGACAACTGTAGAGTCCGAGGTGGTCACAGATGTGTTATACTACTGTGGTCAGCACTATGCAAACAGATGGAGCTCCACGCAGGTGCAGGGGTTCATCTGCCCAGTCAGTTGCAGAGCCAGGGCATAAATGGAAGAGAGTTTAGTCCCATCCTGTGATCTCATTTTGAATTAAGTAGCTCTGACCTTATTTCTACACATGTCCTTGATCATAGGTCTCCACAGTTGAAAGATTTTCCACCTTAATCTTCTTCACTATCTAACCCCACCCCTACAATATATTAATGTGATTGTCTGGTCTTCCATGCTTAAACCAAGTTATAGGATAACTTTATTTATATATTTCATGGGATATTAAATGATTCTACTTCTCTAGCTATAATAAACTTACCAGGGCTGGCATAATGATTGATGTTACCCTCAACTTTAACATGAAGTTTACAGTAAACACAGTTTTTAAACTGTCTTTTGGCAGAACCAGATTAAACAAAAAGGCCACACAGAAGTTTCCTAGGGTGGAGATTAAGTGATAAAATCCAAGACAACATTTTCCTGTGTCTCCTCTTTTTACCTTTATGGTTTCCTGCACAAGAAACTATTCATCAAGACATTTTTGTTGACATAATTAAAGATTCAGGTAAAACCAACAGTTAACACAGGCTTAATAGGAGACTGGAGTCTTTTAGACATTTTCTATGATGACATCTGAAGAGTACAAAACAAATTCATCACCTTTCTTTGAGGCAAAGGCTGACATAGAAACTTTGCTTTCTCCAGTCACTAGCTTCACAACTAGCTAACTATGATTTTCTATTGACACTTATCACACCAACTGTCTGGGTGAAAAATGAGCAACAAGTCCTTATAATAATCTAGACATATACAAAAACATCCAAGAATTAAGCTAAAACCATCACATTCCTTTCATGTGTGGATATATTCAGATTTGCAGTGAACCTAGATCTACTCATATTCTCAGAATCATACATTAGTTAGTGGTTTACTTCATGAGCATGGAAGGTTTAATGGTGCAGGGGAACAACTGGAAAGCAGAAATGTAAATAAACTTTAATACATTAAAGGGCAACTCAGATCTTATTTGCTTTAAAAAGACAAGATTAAATATTCCAAAATTCACAATGTTCTGTTGAGTGCATTCACTCCATCTGGAGTTTTAAATATATTAGGCAAACTATTGCCCATCTTTAAAATACAATGACCCATATGAAATTGGGGCAATCATTCCAAATAGCAGACTGGCCTAAAGACGTGTCACATATATTCCCTATATGAAAGTCAAGTACACACATATTGCACTAATTTAACAGACTTCTCTGTATCAGCGCATTCCTTAAAACCAAACCCAGCATCTGTGTCATGTTGTGTGGCAATGTCCTGAGGCCCTGCTTTGACAAAGCAGAGTAATAAGGCAGGGCTGGGGACCAAAGGCCCAATCAGTACTTTGGAGAGTGTATAGGTGACTGTAAAAAGAGGCACCTGACCCAGGAAAGGAGAGGGCTTTGGGGGAGGGCGTTCTTGGTTTTTCATTTATATAAACACACTTTGGTTCAGTTCTCTCTCTGTGACAGTCTAAATGCCTCAAAAATACAGCCTTGAGGAAGAAAACTGACAAAGCCTTTTTCATTGTCAAACAACCCGACTAGCTTACATATAACAACTCTGTATGTTTGTAGCACCTTTCATTTGAAAGGACCCCAAGGTGTTTTATAAGCTATTGGGCAATCATCCACTCCACCAACGCATACTCCTATTCTTATGAAAAGGTCCCAAGGGCCTGGGTTTTTAAGGTCTTCTCTGAAAGTCAAAAATGATTAATTGACTGGCACTCCATTCACTACAGTCCCATTTACTTGAGCATTAAAATGACATTGTTTTTTACTCCAAATGAAAATCAGGGTTGGCTTACAATAACAATGGCTATTTAGATATCACCCCTCAAATAAAGATGCTAAAGCACATGACAAGCTCTAAACTATTTTTACAAGGGTCACTTCATTAATATGTAACCCCTACTGAGATGGAAAGTGGCAGCCTTTAAACAACAGCTAGGCAAATATTATTTAATTCACACATTATCTCGATTAATTTTGCCTTTTTTTTTGTCAACTAATTTATTAGATTCAGCTCTTTTGTGGTATTCAACCAGCCATAAGCTGTTAGAATACTATTCGCAGGAGACAATATTTGATGGATAACCACAATTTTCATAGAAAAATGTATTTGACAAATATTTTTCTGGTATTTGACCAGCAATGTTCTAAACGATGCACAGTAACATTACAAAATAGTTCCAGCTAGGCATAAAGACTACTTTAAAGTAAAACAACAGGAGGAATTTTACATCAGCAGAATGTAATTAAGCAAATTGGAATTTGGCCAGAACAGCAGGATTTACACTGTTAACTCTTTTGCAGAGTTCCATGAGTTCTTTAATTGTTTCAAATACTCAAGATCTTGCCTTACAGCTCATCAAGAGATGACTTAATGAGTTCTCTATGTGCTTCTAAAGAAATTCTCTCTTTTTAAAGAGATTAGCCTTGCACAAGGTTTCTGCCGAACACCTCCCATTAACAGTAAGGAGAATCATTCCACTGAACCCTCTACACAATAGGATAAAAACTTTGGGGTAAGTATTTTGTAAGTTGATGCCTGTCTGCACATTGTAGACATGGGTAGAAGGGAAAGAGTTCCACTCTGATGGACGCAGGATCATCCCACTGTACCATGCAGGGTTATTTTCTTCCAGCCAGTCTTCAGTCCTTGTAGCTGAACAAACGTTTCCAAAACTGACAACTTTATTGGACAAAAAAAAAAAGTGCACAATTTCTGCTGTCACGGAAACTAAAATTATAACAAAACAAAGGTCACCGCCAACACCTTGGAGCCAAATATACCTGTATTTTGTGTTCCAAAGGAATTCTCTACGCCTGTCTGTCCCTGTATTTTTCTTTGAAGTTCTTTCTAGAGGTGGCTCTTATCTAAGCAGTTCACTCGTCCCTATTGAAATGCTCAAAAATGGAGCAAGGTGTGAAGAGGAAGAGAAGATTTAGCAAGGCTGAAGAAAAGATCCATTTATTCATCTTTCAAAGGCAGCAGAAAGGGAAAGTATTCTTCTATGAGAGGATACTATTGTTCATCTTGTTCTAATTATGAAATCTGAACTTAAAAGGAAGAAAGGGAGGACAGTGCACAATACATATTTTCTGGAAATAGTTCTTACAGATTTATGTGTCAGTCTTATGTATCCAAGAATGACCCAATAGTTACAAAACAATATACAGTAGCATTTGATAAAATCTACATTTCTTGATCTATTTGTGTTCCAGACAGATTAGAGAACTGCATGGCAGAAGCAGAAAACATTGCTAATCTTTCATGACTGCTAGACAGTGCTGCAGAAATGTAATGGCGGATCCAGAAACTTCATGAAAAGAATACTGTGCCATTTACCACAATTCAAAATGAATCCAATTATTCCTTAATCACAGTAAAGGGCACGTTCTCCAAACAAAACACAAACAAAACTGTAAATAAAGGTTCCCCCCAAAAGAACTGTGCAATTTTTAGAGTGAGTCCATGAAAAGAAAAAGAAAAAACGGAGAGACTCTTTCCATTCCTTTGTACCATGCAAAGAATATTAATGGAATTGGTAGCAGTGCCACTTTCTCCCCTCCTCTCCACCCAAAGTAGTAAACATTTGGAAATGTGACTAATCCCATTAATCTAAAGGATGGGGAAGGAAGCCTCAATGTAGTTAACCCATCTTGAATCAGTCTGAGTCCACCATGCATTCCTTTCCAAAGTGCTCTTGTGCATCTCTTACAGTAGCATATAGATTTGTTTCCTATTTATGGGTGTTTTTGTGATATATAAGTGAGTGAGCGGCAGCTACACCTCAACGGTCTCTAGACAGTATCAAAGAGGAGATGCGAGGTTGCATGGAAAAAGATGGAAAATAGCTTCACCACGAGGGAAAGTACTTTGGAATATGAGAATGTACAAAAATGGACTGAGGGCCTTATCTAAAAGTAAGGTGCCCCCCTCCCACCTCATCTCTCTCTCTGTCTCTCTCATAATTGAATCTGACATTGATGTACTTCTGGCAATAATACGGAATAGGGTATTTTCCTTCCTAGACATGTCTAGATTGGAGAAGTGACCTCTGCTGTCTGAGACTAATCCAATTGGTAATGGAAACCTCACTTCATCGAAATCAAGTGACTCCTCAGGCATATCAGGCCAAACAGCTGTTTCAAAGTCTCCAAAGATGTAAGTGTTTTGTTTCTCTCACTCATGTGAAGACTATAACACGAGTTCTGTCACATACCTCAGACATAGTGAATACTGAGTGAAAATTAGTTTAATTCTATTTCTATTCCCCATTCTCAGCAGACTCCCAGTAACGTGCTGTGGGGTCTGCTCTGATTTTTATTCCCACTCCTTTATTTGTACTATCCAAAACTATTTTGTTTTCCTGGGGTCCAGTGCTGCAATTAATCCCATTTGACTTCAGTGGGAATACCTGCATGAATAAAGATTACTTCAGTAAGTGACTCCTGGGGCCTGATCCTGCTCCCATAGAAGTCAATGGCAAAAATCCAACTGACTTTAATGGGGCAGGATAAGACCCCTAACTTTAATGTCATCCAAGCAAACCATCCCACAGGTAGATTAGAAGTGGAATTAAAATATACGTATACAAGTCAATTTGTTTTTCCGACCATGAGGTTCTATTATATAAATCTATACAGGCAAGGCACAGAGTTATTGACACACAGGGATATCCAACACAATGGTCCTGAGCTCATAGACTTTAAGGCCAGATGGGACCATCATGATCATCTAGTCTGACCTCCTGCACATTGCAGGCCTCAGAACCTCATCCACCCACTGGTTGTAGGCCCATAACTTCTGGCTGAATTACTGAAGTCCTCAAATCTTGATTTAAAGACTTCAAATTACAGAGACTCCACCATTTACTCTTGGTCAAACCAGCAAGTGACCCATGCCCCACACTACAGATGAAAGTGAGAAATCCTCAGGAGCTCTGCCAGTCTGACCTGGGGAAAAATTCCTTCCTGACCCCAAATATGACGATCAGTTAGACCCTGAGCATGCAGGCAAGACCCAGCTAGACACCTGGGAAAGAATTCTCTGTAGTAGCAACTATGTTGGGGTCACTTTGCAGGAAGAAACATTTTTCATTTAATTTTTTGTCTTTGTTTTTGTTTTTTAAAGCAAATCAAACAACAGAGCTCGGGGTTCACAAAGGGGAATACAAACACTAAAGATTTTGTTCTGCTCTCAAGCAGAGAGATACATGACAGCATGCTGTCTTATACTGCATATGGGGACAAAATCTTAATGGATTTCTTATACAACATGCTTATAATTTTCTGCGTAGCACTCAGCTCCAGTTTTCCAACATGTTATGCCATGCCTATCTCAGATCCCCACTGTGGGTTTAATTGGATAAGATATTTGATTACTATTGTCTTTTAATAATAATCATAGATTACTGAAGCTTAGAAGTACTTACATCTAAATGGTAAAGATTTTTCATTTCATTCTTGTAAGGTGAAATGCTCCCTTGTACAGAAGGCTAGCATGAGACCTATGCCCCACTGACGTCCAGTTCAAGCCCTATTCTAGGCTAGACCCATTTTTGACAGAGGTTGGTAGATGCATTACATCAGTTATATTAGATCCATTATAATTTTAGATTATGTTCCTATCTGGTTGTAGCAGATCTAGCATCAAAATCTCAACTTCAAAGTGGGAATTTCCCATTTACTTTCTAGATCATCCTTTAAAACTCTGATAAAAGTTAATACAAAACAATTTTATGAGTTCAATGACATAGCATAAACCCCTGCCTATTGTGGGAATTATACCAACCTTTGCTACAAGTAATTATTACCCCACACACAGTCTGAATTCAGAAACAATCCCCTTAACACTAATGTCAGTTGGAAATCATTTTAGAACATAAGGTATTTTTTATTAATTGTACTATTAAATGCTTAAAGGCCTCAGCTAAAATTGGGACCCCATTGTGCTACACACAGTGCAAACACTTAGTAAGAGAGCAGTCTCTGCACTAAACAATTTACAGTCTAAGCAGACAAGACAGACAAATGGTGGGAAGGGACACAGGTGCAGAGACTTACCCAAGGTCACACAGGAGGTCACCGGCGAGTCCAGCTCCCAGGGCAGCGTCCCATCCACTGGACCGGGTTGCCTCTCAATGGCAATAAGGGTCAGACCCAAGAAACATATGACTCCAGTGTCTCCTGTCTACCACACTGGCGCTTTGATACATAAATGATATTTGCCTGGACTATAAAAGAATAAAACACTTCTCTTGAATGAGGTAGCAAATAGTTTACAAAAGTAAAGGTTTTTTAAATTAGAAAATAAACCAAGGAAAAGGTTAGCAAATTTATACACCACTCAGCAAACACAGAACGCATATTGGAGCTATCAGATGCAAAACTCCAGGCAGAACAATAGAGTGACACAGAAAATGAAAATTTACAGAATATCATCAGAAACTTTAGACCCTGGAGAAAACTCCATATCCAAACACCATAAAATTTCTAGCCAAGCTAACTTTACCCTTGTTAGGCACACAATTATCCAAAAATCCTAGCAGCAAGTGTGTCCCAAGATGAAATAAATAAAGCAATGCAACAATTACTGGTCTACAAAGTAGTTGGACCAGATGGCAACAATACATTTTTTAACAATTTTACACACTTTGGTAACCCCTCTTCTTGCAGTGTGTGTATTCATACTAAGACAATAAAGACACTTGCTACTAACCCTACATGAAGGAATATATTGAACACTGTGCCTCCTATATGCCAATCCATCTACCTATAACTACATTGTACCTACAGTTGTGCAGTCATCAGCAAGATTAAACAACTGTTAAATATAATACATGGTTTACAATACAAAAAAGATGTATAGCTTCTCAGTCTTGAGTTCAATACAGCTTTCTATAGTGTCTCCTAGAAATATTTATTGTAAGCATTAGAAGTGTAAACATCTAAATTTAGATTTGGGATACAACTAGGGTGACCAGATGTCCCGGTTTTATAGGGACAGTCCCGATATTTGGGGCTTTGTCTTATATAGGGGCCTATTACCCACCACCCGCTGTCCCGATTTTTCACAATTGCTGTCTGGTCACCCTAGATACAACCCTTTCACCAACACCCCACACCTACAGTACTAACTAGAACACCCAACCAGCTCCCTTGGATTTAAAAAGAGGTACTAGGCAGAGATATTCCCTATCCTCTTCCCTTTATGCAACTGTTGTCATTGAACTACTAGCAAAGCCATCCAAATAGAGCCAATACATATACAAATCTCTGTTTGTGGCTGATGTACTGATCTACCTAACTCCCCTCACAATTCTACCCATCTCTGTGACTTACTGAATCAATGCGGGAAAGCTCTGGATTTAAGTATTAATCCATTGGAAGTGGTTCCCATTAGGCAGTTGACACACAACCACTTACATGGCCCCCAACAGGCTAAAACATCTGGAGTTAGCTGTCCCAATAACTATATATAACATTTTTCAAAACCATTTCCCTCCTCTTCTGCAAAAGGACCAACTAGCAGAGTATCACATCTCTACCTTTCCCTTTGAGGACGCACCCATTAACCTCATGAAGACGTAAAAATCAAAAGTAAAAAGAGGACTTTTCAATTAGGAAGGGAAACAATGTGTTTCTGCTGGCTCACATCACTAGGAGAAAGGTACTGTTTACTCCACAATCGCAGCTCAGCCCCACATAGCACATGATACTTTCTCTTAATTTAAGTACATTACGATAACCAAACTAAAATGTCTCTGTCTTGTCTAATGACAAGTCAGACTTAGCCCCTGGCTTCTCTTACAAGAAGATCAACTCTTATAGATTTCAGACTGGAAATACTCTCAACAGTTTACCCAGGAAAAACATGGTGCACTCCGCTCCCTCCAACAGCCTGGTTTCTGCAGGTACCTCAAAGACCCTATCTGCCCTTGGGTCCCAACTAGAGCTGGGCAAAATATTTTGGACTAATTTTTTTTAAATAAAAAAATGCATATTCAGGTTGACCGAAACATTTCACAAATTTGTGTCAAATTCATCAAATTGTTTTGGTTGGGAAAACATTCTGAAAAAAAAATATTGCTCGAGCATGCAGGGGTGTAATCAGGAAGGCCAAAGCACAGTTGGAGTTGCAGCTAGCAAGGGACGTGAAGGGTAACAAGAAGGGTTTCTAAAGGTTTGTTAGCAACAAGAAGAAGGTCGGGGAAAGTGTGGGACCCTTACAGAATGGGGGAGGCAACCTAGTGATAGATGATGTGGAAAAAGCTGAAGTACTCAATGCTCTTTTTGCCTCGGTCTTCACAGACAAGGTCAGCTCCCAGACTGCTGCACTGGGCAGCACAGGATGGGGAGGAGGTGAGCAGCCATCAGTGGTGAAAGAACAGGTTAAGGACTATTCAGAAAAGCTGGACATGCACCAGTCCATGGGGCTGGATGCAATTATCTTTGAAAAATCATGGCAATCAGGGGAGGTCCCGAACGATTGGAAAAAGGCAAATATAGTGCCCATCTTTAAAAAGGGAAGAAGGAGAATCCAGGGAACTACAGACCAGTCAGCCTCACCTCAGTCCCTGGAAAAATCATGGAGCAGGTCCTCAAGGAATCCATTCTGAAGCACTTGGAGGAGAGAAAGATGATCAGGAACAGCCAACATGGGGCAAGTCATGGATGACCAACCTGATTGCCTTCTATGATGAGATACCTGGCTCTGCGGATATGAGGAAAGTAGTGGATGGGATATACCTTGACTTTAGCAAAGCTTTTGATATGGTCTCCCACAGTATTCTTGCCAGCAAGTTAAGGAAGTATGGATTGGATGAATGGCCTATAAGGTGGATAGAAAGCTGGCTAGATCGTCGGGCTCAACAGGTAGTGACCCATGGCTCAATGTCTCATTGGCAGTGGCGTGCCCCAGAGGTCGGTCCTGGGGCCGTTTTTGTTCAATATCTTCATTAATGATCTGGATGATGGGATGGATTGCACCCTCAGCAAGTTTGCGGATAACACTAAGCAGGGGGGAGAGGTAGATACACCGGACGGTAGAGATAAGGTCCAGAATGACCGAGACAAATTGGAGGATTGGGCCAAAAGAAATCTGAGGAGGCTCAACAAGGACAAGTGAAGAGTCCTGCACTTAGGATGGAAGAATCCCATGCACTGGTACAGGCTTGGAACCAACTGGCTAAGCAGCAGTTCTGCAGAAAAGGACCTGGAGATTACAGTGGACGAGAAGCTGGATATGAGTCAACAGTGTGCCCTTCTTGCCAAGAAGGCTAACGACATATTGGGCTGCATTAGTAGAAGCATTGCCAGCAGATCGAGAGAAGTGATTATTCCCCTCTATTTGGCACTGGTGAGATCACATCGGGAGTATTGCATCCAGTTTTGGGCCCCCCACTACAGAAAGGATGAGGACAAATTGGAGAGAGTCCAGCAGAGGGCAACAAAAATGATTAGGGGGCTGGGACACATGACTTCTGAAGAGAGCCTGAGGGAACTGAGCTTATTTAGTCTGCGGAAGAGAAGAATGAGGAGGGATTTGATAGCAGCCTGCAACTACCTGAAGGGGGGTTCCAAAGAGGATGGAGCTAGGCTGTTCTCCGTGGTGGCAGATGACAGAACAAGGAGCAATGGTCTCAAGTTGCAGTGGGGGAGGTCTAGGTTGGGTATTAGGAAAAACTTTCGCTCGGAGGGCGGTGAAGCATCTGTCATAAAAATAAAGGGAAGGGTAAACACCTTTAAATCCCTCCTGGCCAGAGGAAAAACCCTTTCACCTGTAAAGGGTTAAGAAGCTAGGATAACCTCGCTGGCACCTGACCAAAATGACCAATGAGGAGACAAGATACTTTCAAAGCTGGAGGGGGGAGAAACAAAGGCTCTCTGTGTCTGTGTGTTGCTTTTACCGGGACCAGAGCAGGAATGCAGGTCAGAACTCCTGTAAAGGGTTAATAAGCAATCTAGTTAGATATGCGTTAGATTCTGTTTTGTTTAAATGGCTGATAAAATAAGTTGTGCTGAATGGAATGTATATTCCTCTTTTTGTGTCTTTTTGTAACTTAAGGTTTTGCCTAGAGGGATTCTCTATGTTTTGAATCTGATTACCCTGTAAGGTATTTACCATCCTGATTTTACAGAGGTGATTCTTTTACTTTTTCTTCAGTTAAAATTCTTCTTTTAAGAACCTGATTGCTTTTTCATTGTTCTTAAGATCCAAGGGTTAGGGTCTGTGGTCACCTATGCAAATTGGTGAGGATTTTTATCAAGCCTTCCCCAGGAAAGGGGGTGTACGGTTTGGGAGGATTTTGGGGGGAAAGACATTTCCAAGCGGGCTTTTTCCCTGTTATATATTTGTTAGACGTTTGATGGTGGCAGCAATAAAGTCCAGGGGCAAAAGGTAAAATAGTTTGTACCTTGGGGAAGTTTTAACCTAAGCTGGTACAAATAAGCTTGGGGAGTTTTCATGTAGGTCCCCACATCTGTACCCTAGAGTTCAGAGTGGGGAAGGAACCTTGACACCATCCTTAGAGGTTTTTAAGGCCCAGCTTGCAAAAACCCTGGCTGGGATGATTTAGTTGGGGATTGGTCCTGCTTTGAGCAGGGGGTTGGACTAGATGACCCCCTGAGCCTCTTCTAACCCTAATCTTCTTTGATTCTATGAAAAACAAAATGCTTTGTTCTGACATTTCCTAATCTAAATATTTTGATTTGAAATGACTTTGTTTCCGTTTTTACTTTAGTTTAATTTTCCAAAAAGGGTTAAACTCAAAAACAAAACAAAATTACTCCAAAACAAACATTTTTCAACTTCAACTTGAAATTTTTCAACTTGAAATTTAAAAAAATTCAATGTTTCTGGTTCAGGCAATGAACCAAAAATATCAGTTATTTGCATGGATCTAATCACAATACACTCTCTTTCTGAGAGATAGGCACTTGTCTGCTCTCCACAGCTGTTCTCACTGCCCTGTGAATCAGCAACTCTCTCTGATTTATGTCCCACATGGAACTGCACACAACTTTGCAGCAGGGCTGGTCAAAAAAATTCCATCTCCTAAGGATTCAGTTTGAATTACCTGAATTATTTGTGTTTGAGATACATTAGGGTATATTAAATTATAAAATATGTAAAAATAAGAGCCTGCCCTTGTTTGAACTAGTAGCTCTGCCACTTTCACTTTTGTGACGTTTGCTTTTCTCATTAACAATTCTTTCAAGAGGTGGGGGTTTTTTTTGTTTTGTTTTGTTTTATTTTTGTTTTTCCAGGTCTTGACTTTCAGCTCCATTGTTTTGCATTTTGTTCGGCTGCAAAAGTGGGAGATGCATCCTTGCTCTTGCTCTTTCAGAGTGGAATTTTTCAAATGTCATTCATCTTTGGTCTGATTCAAAGACCACTGGAGTCAATGTGAGTCTCTCCATTGACTTTATTGGACTTTGAATCAGGCCTTTTATTCTTTGACATAAAAGGAAGTAGGAGCCCTTGAATTGGCACTAGGCAGTGGCACAAGTGATTTTAAATTCTTCTCATTACTTTTCCATATTAATCTCCTGAAGGCATCTCTGCCACATATCTTAACAGGCTGTATTTTTCACCCTCTGTTTTGTGTCTTTTTATTACAATGTTATGTAGGAATTGGTGAACCTGAACAGTAACATAAAAGAAAGCAACTTTACTGTTTCCAGAGAGGCCAGTGGCTTAAACTGGTCTTTTACCTCTCAAGCCCTGTGCTCAATCCCTCTTTTAGGTCATAAGTGTAAGTAATTTCGGTAGTTTCATTTAGTCCACATCATAAACCACCATATAATTTGGCAAAATGAGATTGGCCCTGTGGGAAACTTGTCTGTCTCAGGGCCAGTGTTATTAGACCCTGACTTTCACATCCATTTAATTTACTCAGAAAATTGTATTGAGAAGGTTGGAGATAAAACCAAGAATTTGCCTGTTAAATTGGTCTGAACTGTTTTACTTGATGCAATATAAATAGGGAACAGCAGGAAAAATTACCTACTGTATAAACATGTACAGAATGTTGATATCATAGATTCATAGATTCCACGCCAAGAAGGAACCAATCTGATCATCTTGTTTGACTTCCTGTATAACACAGGCTATCGAACTTCCCCAAAATAATTCCTAGAGCAGATCTTTCAGAAAAATATCCAATCTTGATCTAAAAATTGTCAGTGATGGAGAATCCACCGTGACCCTTGATAAATTATTCCAGTGGTTAATTACTTTAACCATTAAAATTTACCTTATTTCCAGTCTCAATTTGTCTAGCTTCAGCTTCCAGGCCCTGGATTGTGTTATACCTGTTTCTGCTAGATTGAAAAGCCCATTATCAAATATTTGTAGATACTTATAGACTGTAATCAAGTCATCCCTTAACCTTCTATTTGTTAAGATAAATAGATTGAGCTACTTTACTCTATCATTATGAGGCATATTTTTAATCCATGAATCATTCTTGTGAACTCCTCTCCAATTTATCAACATCATTCTTGAATTGTGAACACCAGAACTGGACCCAGTATTCCCGCATGATTGCGCCAGTGCCAAATATAAAGATAAAATAACCTCTCTACTCTAGCCAAGATTCCTGTTTATGTACCCCATAAGCACATTAGCTCCTTTTGGCCACAGCATCATACTGGGAGCTCATGTTCAGCTGATTATCCACCATGACCCCCAAATCTTTTTCAGAATCGCTGCTTCCCAGGACAGAGCCTCCACCCCCCCACCATCCTGTAATTATGGCCTAATTCTTTTTTCTTATATGCATACATTTATATTTAGTCATATTAAAATGCATATTGTTTGCTTGCGCCCAGTTTACCAAGCAATCCAGATCGTCTTTATGATTTACCGCACTTTTTTGTTTTGTTTTGTTTTGTTATCTGCAGAGTGATGTCTTTATGTTTTCTTCCAGCTCATTGATAAAAATATTAAATAGCATAGGGCCATGAACCAGTCCCATACGAGACCCCATTGGAAACACACCCACTCAATGATGATTCCCCATTTACAATTACATTTGGAAACCTATCCATAAACCCATTTTTAATCCATTTAATGTGTGCCAGGTGAATTTTATATTGTTCTAGTTTTTCAACCAAAATGTCATGTGGAACCAAGTCAAATGCCTTACAGAAATCTAGATATATTATGTCAACACTATTACCTCAATCAACCAAACTTGTCATCTCATCAAAAATATATATATCAAGCTAGTTTGGCATGATCTTCCATAAACCCATGTTGGTTTGCATTCATTACATTTCCTTCCTATGGACAGACCAATTAGATTTATTTGGCATAAGACTCTCAATACAGACATTAAGAGCAACGTCATGATAAGTCTAACATGTCAGAGATCTGAATGCTAAGACTATCACCTGAACTAGATTATTTCTTCCCAAGTCTTTCTCCAAACAATTAAAGGCACAAACTGGTGTACAAGCAAGAGACGGAAAATTTGACCAACTCTCCTACTGAGTGAATAATGCAGGAGGATAGCCTTGTGGATGCAGTTGAGAAGCGTACTGAGAATTCTGCTTAGAGGCTAAAAAAGAAAGAGGGCAGGAGCACACAGCTGGTGTCCTCACTTAATGGGAAGGCAAAGGCTAATAAAGCTTTGATGTATGAAATTGAACTACTAGAAAACCAAACACGAGCATATAGTATTAGACTCCTGGGTCTTACTGCCTCAGAGGAAGGAGAAATTTTGACTGGATTATTTTGAAAACTGCATCCCAGATATCCCAGGACTGGATCAAGAGGATGACTGCACAGTGCAGATTCAAACTTTGGGCCACGAGATAACTATGGAAACCTAGTAACATTTAATATACTTTTTCATTGCTGTATCAAACAGCAAACTGTTACATTTTCTGGTCCCTGATGTGACCCTCTTCAGTCTCACACATCAGAGTTCCACCTTGTTCTCATTCCAATCCTTCCTATAAATCCACTTCTGTGAGGCTCAGAATCTTAATAAATGAAAAGTTACAAACGTAAGAGAAAAAAATCAAAACCAACCCCTTCCCTCAGGGTTTCTTGTCTCATTTCTTCTTATTATTTTTCTCTTCTAGATTATGAGCTATCCAATGTAGGGACACTCTTCAGACCAGTAGAGGTCAGAGTATATTTTCAGCCCATAAAAAAATAACAGTAACACCACTATATCTCTAAGTATTGATGCTTTCCAAATGTCTCCTTCCCATTAAATATCTGTCTGGGTTTTATAGTTAGTTTTCTCCAGCATTAACTTGTTTATTTGTTACGATTGGCTCTAAGACTATTAGTTCTTGATCATATTTATAACTTCTTTAGTTCCCTCCTTTGTATTATTTCCAACTGGTGTGCACAACACCTTGAAATTTAGTACTGTTTGCAGATTTAATTAACATACTGTTTGCCCCTCTTTTCTAGAGGAAGAGCAAAGATGTTAAACAAGACCTATATAACACCACTCCTGTAGCTCTCCACTACTCAGTACATTGCCATTAAGCACTTTTCTTGAAAGCTGTAGTCCAATATTTTCCAAAGGGACTAGTGATCTGTGGTATCTCAATTGTTAAGTTCCCAGCTGGACACATGTTACAGGGCAGGTACTTAGCACTTTCTGAAAATCAGGGCTTCTTTAAGGTGTCTCAAATTGGACACTCAAAAATGGAGATGCCCAAGCCCACTGAGTTATTCTGGAACATCCTGGCCATATTTTTTCCAACTGGATACCTCCAAAGAGGGCTAATAAGTTAGTGTCTCTTTGAGTGTGGTTATTTAGACTTAGTCAAACTCTTCTGCAAGAGTGCCAGTTCTGAGCTTTCATGTATGTGGGGATAACTCCAAGGGGGTCTTATAAGGCTTTCTATGTGGAACCATGGAAGACTAGAGAGAATACAACCCTAACCCAGGAAAATTGGGACCCAACACAATTGATTCAACCCATTACAGAGATAAGGGTCAGCTGCCGAGTCTGGATCTGGATCCAGGTTTGTTTTCTGAATCCCACAAAGTTCATATCTGAGGTATTGGTTTGGGACTCTCTACTTATATTAATTAATTTAGTTTATGTTACCCCTTTTTAGGCCACATGGTTAGCCAATATTAAGGGTCTTGTGGGTTTGTGTTATGAGGAGAAATCGATTATATAAGTCAGGTATTTCTTTCATACAATCCTATTTATTTACAAAGAATGTACAAAGTCCTGTTTCTCTGAATCGAACCACAGGAGGCTTCTTTTTTCACAGTTCCAAGACTCTTTGTAGTTAGCACTCAGCCAAGAGAGAGTTTGTTGAGAATGCTCTCAGGGCCACACTCTCTTCTCTTGCTGTTTCCTTGACTTTCTGCTGGCTTTCCTGCTTGCCTTCTGGCTGCTGCTCACTCGCAGACACACACAGCTCCACCCAACAATATCCAGCCCCTGCATTTCCATTTAGATTCCAGGGAAGCTGCCTCAAATCGTATGGCTCAACTCCTTGCCACTTGGGCACTGGCTTCTACTATTTCACCTATCACTGAACAAAAGGCATTTAACCACTCCTTCATTTAGCCTGAATGGAAGACAGCTATCACACCCATCATTTACAGTGAAGTCTGTGACTGTCCAGAGATCAAATACACCCTCCCTTGGAGCCACCCAACCACCAGCATAACACACAGCTGCTACAAGTAGAGAAAAGACTGAGTCATCATTCAGATCCAGAATCCGAACCATCTCTTACCACAAGTATGCATCATGTTGTGGAAAACATCTTCCAGTGATGCCCTCAAGAGCTGTCAGGTAATGAAGTCTTCCCTGAAAGGCTGCAGATAGTTATGGCTCAACAAGAGGGTCAAAATGAAACCTTGCTATAACATCTCACCATTTGTTCTGCACTTTTAAATTGTCTTGGAGCAGAGAGGAGAGTGATATAAAGAGATGAGAATTTGAACTCACAGCCTCAGAGTGCACTAATGTCCCTTTCTTTGCTTGTTTGTGTACTAAAAGTGCCTATCAAGTCAATAACTTCCTATGGTTTCACAGCAAAGCAGAAAGATTAAAAAAGAAACCTTGTCTCTTTGAAGATGTGGAAGGCAATAAGTGAGCAGGTTGAATCCTCTTTAGATTTAAAAGTCTGTGTAGTGCTAACAGTTTTGCTTTAAAGTGTCAAAATTGCCTTAAATCTTAAGCTTTGTTATATCCTGCTGCCACAAAGAAGTAATAGAATAGGTCTGACTAACTCAAACAATTTAGACAGCATCGTTTTTCTTTCAACTTTAGTGAAGTACATATTAGCAAGGATATTTTTCTCAATATGTAATCGGTATTAATTACTTTTGATCTAAATGCAATACTGTTTTTCTCTCGATGAACCGTAATAATTCATAGACCCCAGGGCATACCTGAGCTAGGTGACCGTACTTTAAGGAAAAGAGGAGAAAGCCTGAGCAGGAAAGGAGCAGGCATGTGATAGAGTGAGATGAATGAAGGTCTTGTGATTGAGGCACTGGAGATCTGGATTCACTTCCCGGCTGTGCCACTGACTTTCAGAGTGACCCAGGGCAGGCCACTTAGCCTACGTCTACACTTAAACCACTACAGCGGTACAGCTGCAGTGCTACACTGGAGCGCTACAGTGGTGTAGTTGTAGCACTGCAGCTGTACCGCTGTAGTGGTTTAAGTGTAGACGTAGGCTAAGTGGCCTGCCCTGGGTCACTCTGAAAGTCAGTGGCACAGCCGGGAAGTGAATCTTTAAAGGGGTTCTCCCATCACTGTAGTTCAGGCATCAGGCTGGCCGCCACTTCCCGCAGCTCCTATTGCCCGGGAACGGCGAACCACAGCCACTGGGAGCTGCGGGGGGCCCTGCGTGTGGACAGTCAACGTAAACAAAATGTCTCGCAGCCCGCCAGCAGATTACCCTGATGGGCTGCGTGCCAAAGGTTGCCGACCCCTGCTGTAGTTAATCCACTACCCCGAGAGGTATTAGCTAGGTTGATGGAAAAAATTTTCTGTCAACCTTGTGCTGTCTACACCAGGCACTATGGTAATAAAAATGGGGGTGGGCCCTCTCAGTGAATAGATTTTCCCTAATCTAGAATCTTTCCTGCTTAGTGCTACCTAAGAATTTTCAGCCTCCTGCTGTTGCACCATGAAGAACTACTCTGAGTTGGATAAACACTTTGACACATTACATCTTCCTTATAAACCCACTCGTCTCTCAGGGGTCTTGAAGTCCTTACTTCAGTGTTAGCTCAAAGTATAACTCAAATGATACCCTAAACTGACTCCCATCCACACACACGTCTCTTGCTCGTGTTAACTGGTGCTTTAAACTCAAGCTAGCAGTCCATTAGGAGGTTTGTATCTGAAGAATTCTTCTATCGACCTACTGCTGTCTATCCCAGGGGTTAGGTTGGCTTATCTATGTCACTCAGGGGTATGGATTTTTCACATCCCTGAGCAATGTCGTGGGGTCAACCTTTCTTTTTAGGGTAGACCAGGCCTGAGTGACTGAAGATAATAGTTTCCCTCCTGAGCCCTTGTTTTGGTTGAGGGTATCATTCTCAATCCTGAAGTCTGATGCCATTTTGCACATAATACAAAGGTTTTCCCACCACCCTCACCGCATTTATGTTCTTCTCACCTCATTACCTAGCTCACATGCAGGCGTGTCCACTCTAATGTTCATTGACAGTTCCATTGCTGACTTAAGGTTCGTTTTCTTGGTCCTCTGTGGCTTTCAGGCACGCAGGCATACACTCCACAAGGACTCTCTCCCAACAGCAACATTTCCAATTTATGACTGTGGAAAAAAATATTGATGTGAGTCCCTGGAAACCTTTTACCTATTGTCTCAATAACTGCCACGTTGGCACCTGGCAATGAGTCTTTGGCAGGTTGCCCAGGAACATCAAACACATTTCCATTATGTATTAAAGCTCAGAGTTTCTAGAATGTTATCTGATATGACTGTTGGAAATCACAAAATTGATTTCTAGGAATTAAAATAAACGAAGTGTCCCTGGCTTAATTTTTATCAGCGACTAGAGTCTTTTCTGTACTGGGCCCAGCAATATTCAGATAACAGATGTGATTTCTCTCACTCCCTCTTCCTCATTTAATTATTGTTTCATGTGCAAAAGTTTGTATCATTTTCCTATTGACCGTACTCATAGAAAATGTCATAATCTGGACCATCCCTTGATTAAAACTATTGTCCTATTCTTCATCATGGCATTGTCTAAAGCTGTACAAAACTTGACTTGACTTCAGAGGTTGTGTGCAACTATTTTCTTCAGTTTGATCCATGTAGTTTCACATATGCTCCTGCTTCAAATTACACTTTGAATGTTGAATTTACATTAGGAAAACAAAATCTCATAATCAGACCTGACTGTAAGATGCCAGATTTTGCATCAAAACTGTGCAAACGTAAGGCACATCATTTTGCACTGTTTGAACCAAGTTCACTCAATAGGCTGGGGAACCTTAGTGAACCTGGCCAGTTTGATAGACTGAACAAATTAATGTTCAGCGTCTCTGTCAAGGTTCCTCCCCCACTCTGAACTCTAGGGTACAGATGTGGGGACCTGCATGAAAACCTCCTAAACTTACTTTTACCAGCTTAGGTTAAAACTTCCCCAAGGTACAAATTAATTTTATCCTTTGTCCTTGGAATATCCACTGCCACCACCAAACTCTAACTGGGTTTACTGGGAAACATAGTTTGGACACGTCTTTCCCCCCAAAATCCTCCCAACCCTTGCACCCCACTTCCTGGGAAAGGTTTGGTAAAAATCCTCACCAATTTGCATAGGTGACCACAGACCCAAACCCTTGGATCTGAGAACAATGAAAAAGCATTCAGTTTTCTTACAAGAAGACTTTTAATAGAAATAGAAGTAAATAGAAGTAAAGGAATCACCTCTGTAAAATCAGGATGGTAGATACCTTACAGGGTAATTAGATTCAAAACATAGAGAATCCCTCTAGGCAAAACCTTAAGTTACAAAAAAGACACACAGACAGAAATAGTCATTCTATTCAGCACAGTTCTTTTCTCAGCCATTTAAAGAAATCATAATCTAACACATACCTAGCTAGATTACTTACTAAAAGTTCTAAGACTCCATTCCTGTTCTATCCCCAGCAAAAGCAGCGTACCGACCAACACAGACCCTTTGTTTCTCTCCCTCCTCCCAGCTTTTGAAAGTATCTTGTCTCCTCATTGGTCATTTTGGTCAGGTGCCAGCGAGGTTACCTTTAGCTTCTTAACCCTTTACAGGTGAGAGGATTTTTCCTCTGGCCAGGAGGGATTTTAAAGGGGTTTACCCTTCCCTTTATATTTATGACAGTCTCTCACTACTTTTTCCTCATATTCCATTGTATGCTGCTCTCCTTCTGAGGCCTGCACGGCATCCTTAAATAATGTCCCCCTTCAAACACTGCCCATACTTGTCATATGCCACATTAGAACAGATTTTGTCACTGATTTCAATGCAAATTCGGATTAACCGCACAGGAAAGTCCCATGTCTAGACAGACAGTGCAGGGCTCAACCTCCCCAATAAAATACAAACAAGCAACTTCACTCTACTCCTCAAAGTCAAGGTGGATCTGCTCTCACTTTAAGCTTTGACTCTGTATTCTCAGATGTATCAATCTTTAAGGGGATGAATTTGACAGATAATCTCAAAAATTCTTCAGATCTCAGCCATTCACAAGCTCACAGTTTGATAAAAGTCTTACACATGGAGGGCACAGAATATGCCAGAGGATAAGAGGGAGGAGTCAACATGAACTTTTTGACTCTAGCCCTATCATTTTACATATCAGTGAAAGGCTAGAAGAAAAAGAAATCTGGCAGCATCCTCCTGGCCTATTGGCAGGCGTTCTTCCATTTTAAAATCTTATCTGTTGCTAAGCACAACCAGAGCTAGTGGGGAGAGGGTAAGGGCTTGCCAGTTTTTGGACTGACCCCCTGACTTGTCCTGACTATATTATTTATTATATTTGCTCTGTATGTTTGTTGCAATAAATCAGCATAGAGCCGTGAGGTTCATTCAGACGTCATGAGCGCACAGAGACCTGATTTATTATGTATAGGGCTTTCTTCTGCTGGCACTTTGCTAGCCCTGAAGTAGACGTTTTAAACCTAAGAAAGAACTGAATAAATTTCTGTGGAGGCAGAGAACTGGAAAGGACAGTGTAAAGTAAAAACAAGCACATCTGAAAACTGCTTTGTGACCCTTTGTGATGTTTCCCATATTGATCGGTATAATTGACGTATCTGGTACTTTGCCCAGTGACACACTGTTTGATGGCATGCCATTCTATAATCTATGTATTCTTATTAGTTAAATATGAAGTTTCAAAATAAAAAAATACTAGAAAGTAGAAAATCCTGTGGGGCAAATCCTCAGCTGGTATCCATTCTGATAGCTCCACTGAAGTCATTTTACACCAGCTGAGGAGCCGCTCTTATCCCGCTATACTTCCATTCAGGCAATTGAATGATTCTTGAATGCCAGGATGCCATCAAACTCAATGTTTATCATCCTTCTCCGAACATGTCCAATCTTGCCTTTTAAAAAAGCTATATTATTATATCACACCGCTTAATAAGGATCAAAACTTCTTAGGAAGAGAACAGATAGGGTATAACATTGTCCCCTCCTAAACAGGCCATGGGTATAAGTTAAATTCACACACAGCATCATGGTTGTTACCCTCATAAGTGCAGTACTGAATATTTTGCTACCTCACCTGTATGCAGTCATTAGTTAAAGACAGTGTATCCTGAAGATCAAAACAAAAGACGTAAGTTAAAAATCTCTTTGTATCAATAAAATAGAGATCAGACACACAGAGCATTATAAGTAAACCATTTCCCATCTAGTCAAGACTGATTTGAAGTTGAACTTGTTTGCCTCACAAAAGAGCTATGGAGATCTGAGGAAAATATTACAGTACCTACCATGATAAGAAAATAGCTCCTCTTTTGGAGAATGCCTTTTATATTTGTAATGTCTTGTTTCCCATCCTGTTTGCTCCCTTCTGTCATTACAAGAAAGATTCCACACCAGTCAAAGGGGAAATGTTTTGAAGTAGTTATTAAATTTTTTTCCCTAAAGCACCTACCACAATTGATCCCTCCCATATCAGTATCACTCAGCAGGAGACTAAATTCTAAAAGCTTTTTGGTCAGGAGTTAATATTGCACCCTTCGATCTTCAGTATTTTCCAATCTAGCCAAGTCAGCCTATGTAATAATGAAGGACACACACACAAGCTGAGAGACTGGAGCCAAATGTCAACTATCCTATGTAGGAATCAAAGTTGTGATGAATTTGTGTACAGGATGTGTGTGTATGTTCATTATATGTTACAATGAGATGAAAGAGGGACTTCAGCACATTGATGCTGTGGTGGTAGAAACTTCTGGGTTGTCAGTGGTGACAGAACTTTGACATGGGTATAAGATTCTAGACAGGCATTCCCAGCTGGGGCCCACACAAACCAGGAACTCTACAGCAGCTGCTACAAAGACACAATGAAAAGCATTAGGCTGCAAGAGGTCTGATGCCATTCTGCACATAATACAAAGGGAAAGCAGCAAGGAGTGCTGGAAAGGACAGCCAAGAACCAGCAAGAGTAAGAAAAGCTGCTAAATCCCCACCTTCGCTGCAGGAAACTCCCCTGATGCTGTGAGGTGAAGAAAGTTGGTGTCTGCAGGCTTCCTTGAAGCTGCTAGCATACCAGTCTGTCTGCTTGCTGTCCTCCCATTGCACCACCCAGCACTCTCCTGCAGTTGACCTTGCAATCGCCAGTCACATCACAAGAGGCTGTAGGGCAGCAGATGATATCAGCCTCTTTTGCCAACCACTGACCTACACTGGACAGGGTATGGTAAAGGGAGGAAAAGGGCAGAACCAGCAGGGGCACAGGGAGTGGATGGGATGGACAATGGCAAAGCCACAAGGCAGTCATTAGAGGACAACTTAGTCTCAAACATGTGAGCGGGTCCGACACTGAATCCAGGATCCACAATCCAATAACTGCAACATTTTACATTCAGATCTTTCTGAAGATGGGGTGGGTAGCTCACAACTGACCTGCAGATGGACCACGTTTTTTTCCTATCCATATATATACCTAGTTCACTTCCTGAGCAGACTTCAGGTCACCTGCTGTGAAGTGATGCTATTTCTGGGGGTTCTGCAAATGAAATATTAATATGGCAACTCATAGGTAGCAAGCACTCTGGTGCCCTCATGCTTATAATATTTCTGCTTCATGGAAAAGTTTAAGGGACTTCTGGCCCACAAAACCTCCATGGGTCTCTTGAGCTCTGCAGCCAAACAGACTATTCCTGATTTCGTGTCTCCTCCGTCTTCAAAGTAAATTTCCCAATTCTGCTCATAGCTAGGTGAGTGAGTGGTTCTGGTGGGAACATGAGCCCACTTGAACCCTGACATGGAGATACTAGCTTTAGGGGCGTGAGTATCATTTTGCACCTGTCCGTTCACAATTTTGTCTCCCTATGGAGACTGTCTACAATGGAGACAATGTGATTTGTCTATGAGCCCAGAAAAATATACAATAAAAATGTGCAAAAAGACCCAGTTTTATTAGCCATGGGCTAGCTAGTTAAAGCAGTGACATTCTTCAGTACTAGACTTTGCTGGAGAGCACCGTGGGATTGAAGACCATGAATAAACCTCCTGCAGCTTGTTGGGTAGAATTGTTTTTTAAAACAACGGGCCATATCTCAAACAACTGGGATGCCATGCAAATCAGCCTCTGCCTAGTTTCCAAGTAGCTACTTCCATCAATCCCTGTCAATGTTTTCTTAGCCACTAAATATAAACTCTAGTGTGAATCACCAAACCAACTTCTATGGAAACCACCTGTGCAGTTTCCATTCTATCCAGCCAGCCATCACCTGGCAACAATAATTTCCATGGCACTTGCCCTTCTTGCTGTCTTTCTGCCTGCAGTATGTTAGAATCTCTTGAGGAGCTGCTTTACTGCTGTCTTTTTAACTTATTTTTCTGCCTCTCTTTTCAGCTTTAGTCCCCATAGTGGAATAAAGTCCATTGTATTGCTATTACTATACTGGTTCAGAAACTAATATACCTGAAGCAGAACAATCCCTAATGGTGATGTAGTAATACTGGTATAAAGGTGCTTATATTGGTAAAGATTATTCCTGTAACTTTACTGCATATACATTTAGAGTGGTATAAAAATGGTGGATAGAAAAGTCCTCAGTATTAGAAATATATTTTCCAGTATTTCTCCCACAGTTAGGTCCCTTTCTACAGTTACTTTTTCATTCATTTAACAAAGACGTTTCCTATTTCATGCCAATCTGAGGTCACCTCTGTTAATCCAATATCAAAGCCATTATTACTCCTTATTTCACCAAAACTAAATTTTAACATGAGACATACAAATACTCATGCCATTTTATAATCCACTATCTGCTGCACTGATTTCAAAATCCCAGCAAGAAACTAAGACATAAGTAAACTTTTATCCCTGCAGTTTTTGAGAGAGAGAGAGAGAGAGAGAGAGAGAGAGATTAAAAACACATCCTGTAGCATGATGTTCAATTTCATCAGATCCGAGAGGGTGAGGAAATATTTTCTTACAAAGTATGATACGTCAAAAGGAAAAGTGTAGCTGAGGCCTGGCCTGAAATGAGTAATTAACACATAGAGAATTAGGGAGGTAAACAGATCATTAGAGTGAAAACAGAATGTGGGCACTAAATAAGACAAGAAAATAGGGCAGTATCCTAAATAGACAGAAAGTCTGAGCCAGCTAACAATGGACATGCTAAGTCAGGATTGTGGAGATGAGGTAAAGAATCGGTCTAGCATGGACAATGTAACCAAGCCATCCCAAAACATGTGATGCACTGTATAGTAACTATAACTAAATGTGTACATGTATAAAGGAAGAGATTGTCTGTGTAACTTTGCTGTATGCCAAATAAAGGATACCTGAGTTACGTAATCTGTAGTCAAACAAAATTTTTTGGATCCCAGAGAACTGAATGAAGAGTTCTCCCAGAACTTGACAAGGTGTTCTGGGTAAGCTGAGTGGAAAAGGTCTCAGAGGGAATCCCAACAAGAAGATTAAAGGTGAGAAACAAATCTTGAATTGGAATTCTTACAATAAGGATTTTATTTCATACAAGTTCAAGTTCCACTCTTCATTTTGTTTTTCTACTTGGTATTCCATTTCATGGTCACTATAATTGACTCAATTCAACTCACCCACATCTGCACCTGTCAAAGAACTGACCCATGGAAGTGAGGCAGTCAGGGGTATTGCCATCACTTTCCATCACAGTAGGTCATCTTGTGCTAAATAAGCACAACTCCTGTATTCCCTGGCCCCACCCACTACCCAGCCTACTTTGTAGACTGTGCCACATGGGGAAAAGGGAGTTGTGGACACCCTGCGCCATTGTGCCCATGCCCCAGGTGAACTCTCTGTTGTTAGAGGCTCACAGACTCGGTTCTGCTGGATGATGTCAGCAGACCTGAGGTACTGAATCTGGCCCAGCATATCTAACCATCAGGGTCCTCCTAAGCATTCCCAGCCAATGTTTCTCAAACTTTGCTGCACTACAATCCCCGTTTCCATGCTGCCACACCTTCCAGTCCTGAAATTCCCCTCCGATCTAGCCAGGATCTAGCCTGCCCATCCTCCCAAACCCCTATAATAATAATATGGAAAGAGCAGGATTGTCTACTGACAAGACCCTGCCACTCGTAGCAAACCCCAGATTAAGAATCCATGAGAAAAAAGGCATTTGGGGCTTCTGCTTTGCACCCTTTGTCATCATTTATATCAATGCAAAGAGGGTATATAATGCTACCAAAGCAGGACAGTACCTGACCATTACAAAATTAAAAATCTAACACAAACTGATAATACAAGCTTGTATTATCCTCTTTCCTCATAAACCATTGTTTGCTGCTGTGGCTTCCCCATCCTTTCTTTTCTTATTTGTTGAGTTATCCAATTCATTTAAGGCCAGATCAATGGAACTACTGGTGGTAGTAAGCATGTCATCCAGTAATAAATGATTCGTGGATCAAGTCCTCAGATTGTCAGCCCCTCAGAGCAGGAACCATGTTTTATTATACATATTGTGATGGGGCAAGGCCAGATGGCTATAGAAAAGTAGTGGGAGATAGATATATTAGCTCCAGGCTAAACAAATCCCTAATACCAGGATAAGTGAAATGGCAGCTGCTCCAGGTCAGTTAAGATACCTGGGGCCAATTAAGAACTTTCCAGAAGGCAGGGAGAACGCTAGGTTGATTGGGACACCTGAAGTCAATCAGGGGCTGGCTGAAACTACTTAAAAGCCTCCCAGTCAGTCAGGTGGGTGTGCATGTCAGGAGCTGTGGGAGGAAGTTGTGCTGTTGGAGAGACTGAGTAGTACACACCATATCAGGAAGGAGGCCCTGAGGTAAGGGTGAAGTGGAGCTTGAGGAAGTGAGGGCTGCTGTGGGGGAAGTAGCCCAGGGAATTGTACATGTCATGTTTCTAAAAGGTCAGCTACCATAGCTGATTCTATTAGGGTCCCTGGGCTGGAGCCTGGAGTAGAGGGTGGGCCGTACTCCTCCCCCCCCCTTTGCCCCCTGATTAATCACTGAGACTGGGAGACAACAGAGACTGTGCAAGATAGGATAACTTCTCCTCACCTCCCTCGCTGGCTTATGATGAAAATGGCTCAGTTGACTGTGACCCTTCTCTCTAGAGAGAGAAGGGTTATGTGGAGGGTCACAGTGAGCCTCTGAGGCTAGCGAAATCCGCCAGGAAATGTGGGACCCATGGAGGCAAAGACAGAGCTTTGTCACAATATGCAAAGCAGTATGTGCACCAAGGGCATTCTGTAAATAATACATGTTAAAAAATAATAATGGTATGCAAAAAAATGAAGAAAAAAAATACCAGTATGAAAGTTCATCTACTGCACCAACATCAGTAACTTAACTCAAAGCTGCTAGCAACAATTAAGGCCTGCTCCATTGAAAGGATAGTGTTATGTTTAAGGCACAGAACTAAGTGTCAAGTGATCTGTCTGGTGGCTCTATTCCCAACTCTGACACAGAATTTCTGTGTGATCTGGGGAAAGTCACTTAAAAAAACCCCTCAGTTTCTCCATATGTAAAACAGGGCTATAAATACTCTCTTATCTTACAGGTGAATACTGAGCTAACAGAGTTTGGTAAGAGATACAGAGCCTTAAACAGAAAGACAAAGTACTATTATTGTTGGTTCTCTGGATACAGCTGGACAATGTGGTACAATTTTCATTGTATCTTTTTGTTGGTTTTTAGGTTTTACTGTATGAATTAAAATGTAAAATAATCGTATGAAATATATATGTAAATAAGCACACACACACACACACACACAAACACAGAATTAATTACCTGACTAAAGGGATATGGCACCAAATAACCAGGTACATATGCATTTGCAGATTATGTCTAGTAGTTGCACATAACCGAAGACGTTTTCTGAAAAAATGCAAACCTCATGATATTGAACTGGTCTCTGTACCCATTTAATCCTTTCCTGATCCTCCAATAGCTAAATACTGATGGGCATCACCTTCAGCTTCTCTTCCTGCACCCCATTGTACCTAAATATTGGCGTATTAACCCCTTTGAAAGCCAGTGCTTTGGTGGCTTTGTTGCCTCCCCTTACTATTGTCCCAGTGTCATTTTTTACTTTGCCATTTACAATAGCCTGGCTATTCTTCTTTCATATTTAAAAACCTTTATGCAAATTGTGCCAGGAGCACAGCAACCTAAAGTTCTTGCATTAATGCAGAGTATTATTCACATATAAAAATTCCATTTAAATCCCATTAAGGTTGTGACATAAATCCAAACAAACGAGAAAATGCACAGTTAAGGTGGAAAAGTGACATATGTCTTCCAGTCTCTTAGCAGAACAAGGCAGAATAAGAAAGCGATTAAAGTGTCACCCAGTTGGGGCAAGATAGTGAAGCACATCTGTCACCTTTCTTCCTTTTAACTGTTTGTTACCTTGCTGCATTTTGCCCCCTTTTTTTTTAATACCTGCATCCCTGTCTCAGTGGTCTTGAAAGGTAGTAGACAATTCTGGCTAATGTATAAGGAAGTATGATATTCCAGGGAGTCTGAGACGCAGGTCTCTAGTAGCTTAGCTGTAACCTAAAAATAGTCAGCTTTCAGCATTTTAGATTTCTCTTTAGACATTTCTGTGGCTTTGTCAAATGCTGTGCCATGGATTAACAACATTCTTTTGAGAGCATCAGGACTAGCGACACCTATGTTATCGCCTGGAAATGCTTAGGTCCATTCTCTTCCATTTTGTTCAGTCTCTCCTTTATCAGAAACAATGCTACACCATACTACAGTAATGCCCTAAACCCCAGGATTTACAACAGTGTTACTGCAGGACTTGGGGACATTATACTGGAATACAGCAGTACTTTTATTTATTTAGACAAGCACCAGGTGTGGCTTGATAGCTGCTGTGGGACAGGGCTTTGGCCATCGCCACACCCCCTTTGGAATAGTCCAGTATGGCTGGTGGTGATGTGACTCCCCCTTGTGCTCTGGAGGCACAATAACTGGGATCATACATCCAAGCAAAGGTGACTTGTTAGACTGACCTCACACTTGGTAAAGCAACCCCCCCGTCCTTTCATGTATTTGTACCTGCTCCTGTATTTTCACTCCATGCATCCAGTGAAGTGGGTTCTAGCCCACGAAAGCTTATACCCAAATAAATCTATTAGTCTCTAAGGTGCCACAAGGACTCCTCATTGTTTTTGCTGATACAGACTAACATGGCTACCACTCTGAAGTAAAGGTGAATGGTTACTGTGCCCCACAACAGTGCATGTCTGTGCAGTTTGGCCCTAAGGGCATTTTTTAGCTGCATTACCCCAGCTGTGAATTCTATGGTTAGCCCTGGAATTCTGAAGAGCAAAGTCAGCCCATGGGTATGTAAATCTCTAGATATTCCTCATACAATCAAATATCGCCCAGTGCTGTCGACATTTTCTCATAGACTTGGATGCCACATTACTACAGTCTTCTTTCTAGTTGTCTGTTTTGGTAATGATGGGGTGGGTAGAAACAACCCAGTTCAGGCAGTGAAGCTGCTGCCTCGACTTGAGTCCCAGGTTTAACTGGCATAAGCCATTTGAAAGCGATTCTGCCACACACACAGCTCTGAAAGCACCTCCATCTGTTTTTCTTTAAGGCCTGGTCCTAATGAACAACAGTGGAGATATTTCACGTTCTGCATTTGTGACCCAATGTGGCTTCCATTGAGTTGTCATTGAACACTCCTGTCCGCCACAGAAGCAATATTAATTGAGCACGTGATGTTGTGTTTTGCTGGGGGAAGGGGTGATGGTTGGTTTGGTTTGGTTTGGTTTTTTTAACCCAGTATTTTTAATCATGCTGCTTGGGAGGGCTTCTTTTTTTCCATCATCAGTTCTAAAACAAACATACAACAAATTATATACTTTGAATAAAAGAGAGGACACACTTCCATGGAAACAGTAATCAGCATCAGGGAAAATTAAACATTTTTCAAGCTGACCAGAAAAGTCTGTGAGGCACTGTCACAACGTACGAGCTGAACTGTAGCAATTCAGAAAAAGAAGGCTTTACAACATAAACCAAAAGTGACCTCACAATAAAAGCCATCAATAGTTACTCTGAGACAAATGTGCCCAAGTACGTTCCACATTTTCAGTGTACGAACACTCGATAAACTCAGAGTCAAATCTTCAAATGTATGGGGCCTTCAGCTGCGGGGCGGGGAGAAGAAGTATGGGCAGGGGAGGTTTAGAGAAACAGGACAAAGCAAGGCCAGGTCACACATTCAATACCACGGAAATGAGCACTGAAGAGCCACATGCTGTCTGGTCAAACGGATATGAATTTCAGTGTTTCAAGATCTCAAGTTAATGACACATCAGAAGTCTTCACTAAGAAACAACAAAACTCTTTGTGAATATGTTACATGTAGCATGATATTCTTAGTCTCCCCTACATCCAGGCATTCACCAAATCCTATTGCAACTTCTCTTATGTCATTTCTAAAATTCATTCTTTCTTCTCCATTCTTATTGCATAAGGCTGGGATTTTTAACATAGCCATAGGGGTTAGTTCCCAGTTCATAAATGCCTGCCTCATCCCTTATCCAGATCTTGGTCATCTCTCAGTTTGACAACTGCATTGCCCTCCTCTTGAGACTTCCTGCCTCCCAATGCAATCCCCTCTAGTTTATTCAAAATGCCCCTGCTAAAATCTTGTTACTCTCCTGGTACTTGGAACATATCACTCTCCCCTTTAAATACCTTCTCTGGCTTCCTCTCACTTTCCTCACTGAGCTTAAGCATCTCATCCTCATTCATTCCTCTCATTTCTACCAATTCCTTCTGCCTACCCTGCTTGTACTCTTTTACTTAAGTTTTATGCTTTCTTCTATGTCTTCATGCTTCAAACTCTCCCTTCTCCTGCACCCAGCGACCTGCCCTCTCTCCATTCAAATCACTTCTTAAATCATTTTTAGAAGCTTTTCAATAATGAATTCCCAAAGATTTCTGCACTGAGTCAACCTTGACCCTCCATCTGGCAGATTAAACATCTATGTCTAAGCTCCTCGTCAAAAACCATCTTCCAAGCATATAGATGGCTTTTCATAAATAACAGCAAGAAGAAAAAAGAACAAGAAGAGAATAATACTAAGCTCTAATATTGCAAACATTTAGGCACATGCTTAACTTTACTTATTTGAGCATTGACTTTAATGGCATTACACCCAAATGTAAAGTTAAGCATATGCATATTGTTTGTAGGATGAAAGCCTAAGTGACTTTCCCCGGGCCACACAGCAAATCAGTGTGTCAGGTACAGGATTATTAGAATGTGCTTTAGTATCTGCAGGATCAAGGCCTTAGATTGTTTATAATGTAGGGCAGAGGCTACCTTTCATTTTATGTTTGTACAGCACCCAACACAATTGGATTTCAATCTTGATTGGAATTATTGGGCACTAGTATAAAACCAATACTAATAATAAATGTTGCCTAGACAAATGCATTTTAGAGTTTACAAATTTCTTTTATTCTTAGGAACATAGAATCAAAGAAGTTTGACTTGAACAAGATCTGTCTAGTTTTCAGTGGCTCAAGCTATTGGCTTCCACCGTGAGCAATTATTGCTCAAAATAAGAAACTATGCTGTTAGGAAAGTTTTTCTGATATTGGGTTTACAGTTGTCCTTTGTATTTTTTCATTCCCTTTTGTAAACCACAGTATTAATAGAGTAACAGAAGAAAGAGCATGTGGGGAATAAAAAAGAGTTTGTGCTGAGTAGTTATAGCTAAATGTGAGAGTAAAATGGGTGAAAGCCGAAGGAGGAGAAAAAAAGCTGAGTAAATTTAACAAAATGCATAAAGACTATGTCCTTGGCTTTCACTGACCCCAACAAGGTGCTAATTATGAGAAGATTAACACATTTCCTGTACATAACAATGGACTCTGTCAGTCAATGGACCGTGATAACCTACACATTCAAACAGAGTGTAGCCCACATATTATGCACAAGGTCATGAAATAAAAAGAGCTCTTTCTGAATAACATTATGAAAATCCTAGTCTATTCAGGGGGAACAAGGTTGATGCAGCAACTTGGAAAAAGGTGGTGTTAACACATTCCAAAACACATGAAATAACCATGCATATTCTATTCTACAGAGGTTCTTATGCTGCCCTCGTCACCTGAGTACCCAAGCACCTACCAGTAGTCCATTAAGAACATAAGAACAGCCACACTGGGTCAGACCAATGGTCCATCTAGCCCAGTATCCTGTCTTCTGACAGTGGCCAATGCCAGATGCTTCAGAGGGAATGAACAGAACAGGATAATTTATCAAGAGATCCATCCCCCTGTCACCCAGTTCCAGCTTCTAATAGTCAGAGGCTTAGGGACATCCAGAGCATGGGGTTGTATCCCTGACCATCTTAGCTAATAGCCATTGATGGCCCAATCCTGTTATGTTTGTTTTAAACCTGCTGCCTATTAATTTCATTGGGTGACCCCGGTTCTCGTGTTCTGTGAAGGGGTAACTAACACTCTATTAGCTGTTTTGGGATATAAGGGCCAAGCTTGTCTTCCATTACTGTGAGTTCCAGCACAGTGCTTAGCTTTGGAAAGTCCCAAGCAGATTGAAAAAGTCCCAGTGGTGAAATTCAATGTGCCCACAAATGTATCTGTCTTGATCCTCTTAAAAACAACCCTGACTCAGATTACATTAGTTCTATATTAATGTCTGCAAAAGGATCCTAATGGTGACAGCCAAAGATAACTATTTACCATTCCCAAAACAAAATGTTTCATTCTGGTTTGTCAAACTGACATGCCATGTGACTCACAGCCATGTAACTCCCATGATGCACCACACTGCTTGGTCGGAGGGAAGACTGCCTTGTATCATGGAAGAGTAAGTCCATCAGACCCAGGGAGCCCAGCCCAGGGGGGAATGGATGTTGTACTGACTGAAAATGAAACGTTTCCTGTCAGTTCAAGAAACTGAAGAATTTCAAATTGGGTTGCAATGACATAAAACAAAATATTTTGTTTCAGTTTTCCCAATTAAAAATCAAAACTATTCAGCAAAATCCAGATTTTCCAATAGAATAATTTTGACTTTGCAGAAACTGCATTTCCCATCAAAAAGGCATTCTGACAGAAAATCCCCAACCAACTCCAGTTGAAACAAAGTATTATAGAGACACACCTCCTAAAATCTCCCTCCTAAAATCAAAATGAGCAGTGTTTTGCAGCAGCAACAAATAATTACATCAAATTTGTTTTGCTACAAACCTACTCAGGCTTGGTTAGCAAGTTAAACTATTACCTGTCTTTCTGACTGTAGTTAAAAAACCTAGACCCCTCCCTACTCCCACGGAACATTGATTGGTCCACAAAGGGAGACAGTGTTTCCTAATGGATAAAGAACTTGGGCTCTATTCTCAGCTCTGCCACTGGCCTGCTGGGTGATATTGGGCAAGTCACTTCCCTTCTCTATGCCTCAGTTTCTCCATCTGTAAAAGGATGGTATTGATACTGACCTCCTTCAGAATGTGCTTTGACTTCTGGTAAGTGCTATATAAGAACTAGGTATTATTATTATTAACTAAGGTTCAGCATCAGGCACTTCTTCCTGGTGAATGTCTACACTACAACCAGGAGTGTGATTGCAGCCATGTAGACATACCCAACCTATCTTTAATCTACATAGCTCAAGTAGCAATGAAGCTGCAAAGGTACAGGCTGCACAAGCCCACCCAGGACCCTGGGAAATTACTGAGATGGCTAGCCCACACTGAAGTCCATGCTGCCATGGCTTCCCTGCTAGTAACATCTAAGGTATATATCAGCAACCTATTTCCAAAAAGAAAAGGAGTACTTGTGGTACCTTAGAGACTAACAAATTTATTTGAGCATAAGCTTTCGTGAGCTACAGCTCACTTCATCAGATGCATTCAGTGGAAAATACAGTGGGGAGATTTATATACATAGAAAACATGAAACAATGGGTGTTACCATACACACTGTAATGAGAGTGATCACTTAAGGTGAGCTATTACCAGCAGGAGAGCGGGGGGGGTACTTTTTGTAGTGATAATCAAGGTGGGCCATTTCCTTTTCTTTTTGCGAATACAGACTAACACGGCTGCTACTCTAAAACCTACTTCCAAAAGTTACTTTCCATGGCCAGTGTGGCCCTTTGGCCAGCTTTGCACAATTCCATGATCTTTCCACCAGCACTTTTAGTTCTCCACAGAAATGTCCATTTTGAAGAGTCTTTATGTAAAGTCTCTTCACACTCTTTGCTGATTCTGTCTTTGTTTAGTAGTTCATCATGTGGAAAGTTATTTGCAGTTATTTGACTCACTTGCAGGGCCAGTCACCAAAAGAAGAGAAGAATGAAATCATACAAAACAGTGTATACACCTCTCTACCAGTACTTGACTATTCCCTATACCTCAATTACAAGCCTAGCAAGAGTGCTTCACATGTAAAACACTCTCTGTGTAACTGCCAATCGTACAGCTGATCAGGGCTTATGACCTTGTAAGATTCACCTTAAACATTTACATTGACTTCTCAACATACCATTCGAACATAAGAGTTTCTTTAATGCAAAACAAATACTTTGTTAGATATACAGTACCTTTACTAAAGATTAATTATATATATGTTACATAAAATTAATTTATCACACTTATTGATCACATTTTTATTTAAAACAGACAACTTGGTCCAAACTATTAGCAATAGTTTGTCATCAGGTTGCCTAGTCAATGAAACGTCCTCAACCTGAAGAGGCCTGTTACAGAATGCTTTTAGATAGCTTTAATTTTCTGATATTGTTTCTTAAATCTTCATTAATACCTTTTACCTAGTAATAGCATTATACCTTATGATACTGTTTCAAATATTATAAATTGAACTACTCTATCTCTCTATTACAAATTTACAGGCACAGAACATATAAAATAAAAAGTAAAAGAGGAAGTTACTTCACAGCTCAGCAAAAGTTTCGGTTAAGCCTAGCTAGTCCTCCGTTGTAGTTTCTCCACCTCCATCTCCCCTGAGTGAAACACAGAAACAGCATCTGCTGCTGGACACGTTTTAAAGGCTTATCGGCTTAAGTTGTGCCAAGCTTTCTGGCCTATGTCTGGATGTATGTAACATAAGTTATTAATAAGCTCCATGTTTTCTGTGTCGTCATGATATCATTCTGTGACAATGCTCAGCCCCTTCTCCTCCTCCTACCCAATCAAGGAGCTCAGTTTCCTTTGCTCCAAACCTGCTTAGCCCCTCTGCCTGGCGTATCGATGCGATTAGATCAGGTATCACTCAGTCTATACTCAGCCTCTCCTGTTGTTCTTGTCTAGCAGGCAAGACAATGTCACCTGTCCAGATAGCACTTCTACTTGTTCTGGACTCTGGGCAAGATTTTTCCCCTATCTGCTATTTTCTTCAGATTTAGTCGATATCTGCTTCATATATTGGAAGGAAATACATTTTTGAGGAAACCTCAAAAGGATTTGGTTCAATGCCGTTAGGATAAGCACCCAAAAGTTTAGGTGTTTGTCTAAACCAAATCTGCCTGATTCTTGGTTAATGGGCTGGAAATCTTGTGATAACAGATAGTCTCATGATATAATATTTTTGGTAATTCTTGTTTCTGTTATGGGGACAGAAATACAACTAGAACAAGCTCTGGTACTGTACTGGCACTTCTTCTTCTACTCCTAGTGAGACCCAAGAAGCGCAGAGGCACAAAGATTCAAGATAAAGGGGAAATAAAGTTACTCAGATTTTTCTGAACCTCAGACAAAGTACAATTCAGGTTACATTCACATTTGGGGTTAATATTCAGGGTGTGGTATTATGTTATATGAAACAGGTTAGCTGTTCATTTAAAGCAGTGTTCATGCACTTTATTGATATGCATCGGCTTTTGATAAAATAATACACTATGCTTTCTGACTGACTGGCTAACAGGAATCTGTCAAACTATGAATGCTATAACAGTCACATAATAATAACACAGCACTGCAGAAGGTAATAAATTATACACTTGCCACCATCTCTCATTTATTCTATACGGATCATAGCATTGTGGTTATTGGTTGCAGTGTGTATTACTAGGTCCCAGGATCACCAGCGCAGAGTTAAATGATGTAAGGGAGTAAGTAAAATGATCTATGTTATCAAACAGACTCAACCTTGGTACCTATTTAACTAATGCAGTATGTTTATATACTAAACATGCATAACTGAATTCTTTGCAAAGGACAGAAAGTTGACAATGGCAGGGGCAGTGTCCCAGTTATGAATGTCTGGGGATTGAAAAACTTTAAGTACTGCAGGTTATAAAGGTATCACTGAAAGTTGGGAAAGTTTCTACCATGGGTCAATTAGCCATTGAGATATTTATTCGACCACAAAGCTTCCATCGGGGCATCATGCACCTGGTTTAAAAGAAAAACGTTGCAAGAAGTCAAATTTTGCTACATTAGAAAAGGAAGTTCCACTCCCACACCCAAGATATAAGGGCTGGTGTAATGGATTGGCAGGCCAGGCTATAGCAGAAAGGATCACAGACAATAGACACCAAACCCTGGGAAAATCTTAGTCCATTTGGGACAGTTTCCTATGACCAGTTGAATAAAGATCCCCGCAGGAGGCTTGCATGGAAGGCAGATGAAAAATCCACACACTTCCTCTCCATCCCATCTCATCTTTGTCTCTCCTCTCCCCCACCACACCCCCAAGCTCTTTTTCCTCTTGACTTTTATTTCCTTAATATTTTAATAGCTGCCATAAAAATCCATGTGCTGAGAATATTGCAGTTCATACGTAGAAATCCAAGCACGGTGTAAATACCTCGGTCTTTTGCACTTGTTTTACATGTTGGCCCTTAGAATGTTGTGGTCAGTTTTAAGAAAAAAGGTTGAAAAGGTTTAATAAATAATAAATAAAAATATATATTCAGGGTGTATTATGCACACCACTATCAAATATACTGTATTTGTAGCAACAATTGGGGCTAGAGCCCCAGGCAACCGTAATCCCCAGCAAATCCGGTTGCTGCTGCTGCTTCTCTTTGAGCTAAAGAAGCTATTTCTTTCCATTTAGCCAACTCAGTGTTTATGCTTGAGCTTGAAGTATCAGCCACTTACATTTTATTCATGAATCCTTTAAACTTTATTCCATCTGTGCTCTTCAGCATTTCCACAGATTTGGTAGACCTCAAAGACAATGCTAATAGATCATAAATTATGCTCAAGGGAAGAACTGGGGTGGAATAAACAGTGGTTCTGTACAGTCAGAGTTGTTCCAAGATTCATCAGGGATGGAAGTCCTTGGAGGGAAATACAAACATAATTACACAAAATTGTATTGTTAAAATTTCCAATTGCATAAATCAATGATATCTGTCTCTGTACTGTAGATCACAGAGATTTATTGGCTATTTAGGACGGATTCTGCCTAGTATTAGCCATGTAACATCAGCAACTTCAGTATCACTTGGCATCAGCAAAAAAATATATAAGGGGGGTATCAGAGTAGCAGCCGTGTTAGTCTGTATCCACAAAAAGAAAAGGGGGACTTGTGGCACCTTAGAGACTAACAAATTTATTTGAGCATAAGCTTTCGTGCATTACTTCTACATTCAACTAGAAATGATGTTGTATTTTCAAAGTAGATGTCATCTCAAGAAAAATTATGCTTAGGCAGGAGTTTTCATATAAATAGTTTTCTGCTGGGCAATCTCTCAGTTGTTCAGATTTTATATATAACTCAAAAGCTTCTAATACCAGCTAGGATGTTGGAGGGAGAGGGGGAACAACTAAGAAGGCACCTAAAACTCTCTCAGGTAACAGGACTTTTAATAAATCTAGATTGTCTTAGCTTCCCCTGCCCCCCCCTTCTTTTAAATAAACCATGCACCCCCACACAGAGTCTAATAGCAACCTCTGTGAAACTTGAGCCAGGTCAGGTGACTGTAATCAGGATATAAACTCCATTCTCTTTCTAGCACTCATGTTTGTCACCCCTTCTTACACAGTGTGCTTTTAACCCTGTTTCCAATGGGAGCAAAAGCCACCACACTCTGTGTGACTCGAGGAAGACTCTTGTCTGTACCAAATTCTGATCTGATACACTCATGACTCTGTGCCGAAGTCGGTGAGGCTGCTCAAGTGTAGTCCTCGCTTTCCACTGAAATGCACAGTTGTGCACAAAAGATAATGTACCCCTATTTTGCTGAGCTCAGCATTCTGAAAGGTCACCTTGGGAGAGAAGCTGTTTTCCAAACAATTTGCAGCCTATTTGATTACTATGGTATTTCTGAGCCACTTGTTTGTGACCATCTTGTCTAAAAGGAGCATTATTTGTGACACCATTTGTAGGGCAAGGGTCTTGTGGAAGAGACCAAAACCCCATTTCCTATTCTGCTGTCATTCTGATTTATCAGACAAGGAACTTTAATATTTAGAACTAAATATGAAATATTAAGCAACGTATACAACATGGATATTTGAATAAAGATGTGGGAGCCTTAAACTAAAATGCAATCATAATGTCACAATATTTTGTGCCATATAGTACTGTGGGGTGAAGCACTGTAGGTTCTTGCCAATAGGTTGTTTACAAAATTGAAGTTCCCATTGTATTTCTTCTACATGTAAAGGTATCTGTGTTTACTGGATGACTATGGCAAGATGGGAAGCAATAAGGATGGTCTTTTTGTTCTGTTTTCATACAGCACTTGGCACAATGGGGTCCCAGTCCATGACTAGGGCTCCTAAGTGCTACAGTAATACAATACTAATCATAATGGCCTGTAAGATTTGCTTGTAGATGAATTATGTATTGTTAGGAATATTGCAGGAATGGTGTCCCTAACATCTGTTTGCCAGAAGCTGGGATTGGGTGATATGGCATGGATCACTTGGTGATAACCTGTCTGTTCATTCCCTTTGGGGCACCTGCCATTTGCCACTCTCAGAGGACAGGATACTGGGCTTGATGGACCTTTGGTCTGACTCAGTATGACTATTCTTATGTTCTGATGAAGAGGTCAGACCACACAGCTTGAGCTCATTGGTTCATTCAGTCACACATAAACTGAGTCAACTTCCACAAATGGTTCACTCTAGTAACTGATACAAAATCAGCATACCTTCCCTTTTCTTAAGGGAAAATAAACTGAACTGTTTCTTGTGCAGCTTTAAGGTGTATTAACAATACAACTGTCAAATTATGAATAACTAGCAATAAATGTCCTGGGGCTACAATAAACTTTTAATGGTTTTAATGGTTTCTGTGACATTTCTCCAACAACTTCTTTAGGCTTCTGGCAGACCTATTCTCTGCTGAACTACCTCTAAAGTTCTGGTCAGCTTGGCCAAGTAGCTCTCAGTTCTCTCATAAACAGTCATGATCTATTCAGTACTAGTGTGATTGTCAAGAAGATACTGCATAGCTCAAAGCTGTTACCTCAATCTCCTTTTCAAGATTGTAATGACATGACTAATTTTCCCCCTTGGTACTTGACCATGCATACCCTGTCATTTATATTATAGATCTTGGTGAAGTTTCTTCAGCCACTTTGGCCCTCTGGTTGCCTGATCTCTCTCTTGCTTTACTCCGACTCTACCCAGTCTGGGTAGTGGGTTCTTTCTTTGTTGTCTTTCTTCACATATTCCCCCTCCTGGATATTCAATGTCATTTTTAATAGAATGCAAAGAGTTTCAGCGAGGTATTAAGAGGCTTATGATCTAGCTTACAACTTTGAATCCGTTTGGAGATCAACTAGAACCCATCCACTTTATAACGACCCCAAGGGCTAGTAAAAGGTAGGTAGGAGGAGAAAGACATTTCACCTGAGTTATTTAAAACTACCCTAGACATAGTACCACAGAATATTCTATATGAAACAGACACATATTGATAAGAGAACAAACCAGTGGACTTAATGTCTTCTCTTTACTGTCAGCATTTTTAAGAATCTATTATTTGCACTTTTCTTTGCTAGTGAGAACTTGAATGATGCCACAGGCTTTAGCAAGGTAGTAAAAAAAAATAATACCAAGTTGCAGATCTTTGCCTGTGGTCAGATCATTGAACTTTCCCATCTCAGACAAATTAAGTAGCATAACTTGTCTTTTTACAGGTTCACTCAGGGGAATAAGAGAAAATTACTGGGGAGTACCACCTCTACAGTTGCAACAAATCAGCTTCCATCTTCAACCATGGTTGATGAAGCAACTTCACTGTTTCTTTTGCTCGTTTGCATGCATATTGCTATATACAGAATACAGACTAACACGGCTGTTACTCTGAAACCTGTCATATTGCTAATAAAACTCTCCTAGTGATGCACTAGGACCTCAATATTTTTGCTCATCTTTGACCAGCCCAGTGCATGACTCTCCTGGCCCTTCAAGTCTTTTCAATCACTGAATGTCCCTTGTGTGCAAGCTGTGACATTTCAGGTGTTATTGAAGCAGGTATCCGTTTTCTGGCTTTGGAGTAGCATAGCTTTGATGACCAAAAGTTGACTGAAAATGAATATATGGATTACCCAGTAGGTTTATTCTTGCCACCATTCACTAAATACTGTTATTAATATATCTAAAGTTCTACCTGCTGGCATTTTTATTTGACTATTGTTCTCTGCCTGCACTCTGGAATGGGTAAGAATGATGCAATATTATCTTTTGGAATGTCTGTACAGTCTGTCTGTGATGAAACGTGCACCTGCTTCCATGAATTGTTTGCAAGCTGTATAGTCAAGTATAAGGCCAGACTTCTTACCATCTATGTTTGAAGCTCTGGTAGTATTTCACTCAGATATTTCAAATATATGGTAGGCTATTAGCAGCCCATGTCACATCTTGCTAATTATTTCATCATAAGATGTCTGGATTTTTTTTCAGACAAATTCCTGATTTTGGCGCAGTATCTTTCTAGAGATGTCAAAAGAGGTCTACATTAAGGTTCTACTGAAATAAAACTTCACTAAGTGTCTCTCAGTGCATCCAATTACTTTGTGTTTAATGGACATAACAAAATGCTTGTATTTGTCCTTTTGTTAGACCTGTCTGGGTTTCTCCCTCTCCCCTTTTCACTCTGAAATTTTTCTATTAACATTGTTCTGGCAGTCAAACTCGGTTTGGGTGCTTATAGATTTTTTCCTGTTTTTGTTAAATAAAGCTTAGAAATATCAAGAATGTCAAGTCTTTTGCTGATGATCTTGGTGGAGGACTCAGATGTGTACTAGGAATTTTCTCATATCTAAACTAAACAAGTGAGGGCGGGGACTCTTTAACAAAGGCTTCCTTTCCTCCACGTGCTAACACAAACAAAATGGACTAAAAATATCTTCCCCTCTGAATTGCTCATGTTTAAATCTCTTGCACTCAGAACTCCACAGAGGTAACATGTAAGCAAACTGTGAGGAGTACAGACTTCTTATAGGGAACTGGCAGACTTTTAGTTTGACTGGCTCATATCCACTCTACCAGGGCCTCGAAAATTAACAGTGTTCCAGTTCAGGCACCAGTTATTGAGGACTTTAGGGGCAGTTGTATGGACCACAAGTAGGTGAGCATAGAGTTGCCTTTTATTTACTTCTGGGACTCCTGGGGTTCAGACCCTGTTGTCGGTAGAGTAAACATCCTTACCACCCTAAAAAGTCCCATCTCAAAAATAACTTTAAAAAAAAGACAAGACTTGCAAAAAGCTGCAACTGAAACAATAGGAAAGCACCAATCATACATTCCCTCAGCCGTGGCCACAAACGTTCTATTTTGTAGACTGATTCTTATAACTTCCCCTTTGTATTTTGGTACTCAGCAACTCAACTTTGAAAAGCATTTTTTGACACACAAAATCTGGAAGAAAGGTCAGACTTTAATTTGATCAGAATAAAAAGGTCTTTTTTCACAAAACTGATGTTAGGAGTTCAGTTTTTATATGTAGCCCTATCTGCCTCACAAAACAAACGTATGGTTTTGTAGATTTGCAAGAAAGTTATTAATTAATAAAGGCTAAACTGAGGGTGAAATCCTGGCCCTATTGAAATCAATTTCTGAAGCCAGGATTTCACCCATTATGTAGAATGTAATTTCTAAAAATCTAAAGCATACGGAACATTGACTATACCCATTCATTAGATGGGAAACTTTACTGGTATACTACGTATACTTTCTTGAATTGGGTTTTCAGCAAATTGAAACTCTCTAAGAACCAAATCATGAGCTTATATGAAAGAATCAGCAATATTGCATTAAAACATGGACTAAGAAATCTTAATGACCGTCATAGGCTCTGTATGCATCCCAGTAGATTAATGTACTATTGAAACTGTGCTCCAAAGTTTTTAGATCAATGTCTGGTTTTTTTTTTTTTGCTGGGCTTTTTTTCCCCCTGCTTCAAGCTGACAGAGGCAAGGGTAAGTACAGTTCATCATTTTTAAGGCATGAGGATTGGCTTTGACTAATTGGAAGATTTGCCCATTATTTAAATGAAACTTGTTTGCAGTTTCATCATCCGTGTGGAATCTGGAAAGGCATCAGACTATCCCATCAATTCAGTTAGAGAAGAATAAATGAATAAATAGGCTGACAGTTTTCTCCCCTGAGACACTCACTGTCACTACATTGTTGCTCCATTATTAATTACCTATGTAAAAATAATTCACTCTACTCCATGCTTTAAATGATTTGATCAGGTGCCTTTTTGTTTACCTTTCTGTGTGTCAGCCAGTCAGGCACAATGGTGCACTCACTGTGAGGAATGAAGAAGAAAACTGGAATCCAGACATCAAGGAGTTACACCCTGAGTTTTTGGATGCCTACCGTAGTAGTAAGGTTAGTTCTTATATATATTGTAAGAAAGACTAATTTAAAATCCCTGCACTGTTTCTCAGGTTGGGATTTAAACATGTATTGCAAGCAGTTTGTGTGCGAGACTGAGATGCAATATGCTAGCAGGTGTCACTGACAGGTCACGAAGTAGTTCTGACTACTAATGCCCACAAAATTCCTGTTGAAAAGAGAGAGGATAGAGTGATAATGCCTTTCTTTCCAATGAGAGTTTTTCTAGGTGTTAGGTTCAGATACAAAACACTTGAAGTGTTCGATATGCAGTTCAGAGAGTGAGGAAAGAAGTTAAGAACTCACATAGGGCCTGACCCTGTTAAGGGCTGAGGTACTGGTGCTGGGGTATTGGTTCTAAGCTCATTGGGAGTTGATAGCATTCTGCATCTTGGGGAAGGTGCTCAGTCCATTGCAGGATCAGACCCTTAAATGCCGCAATAAACATTTAGGAGAAGCAGATCAGAGGGCTGCATGGGAAAGCAGAAGCGAGCCCTGTGGCGCAGGTCCAATTATTGATCTCTATCTCCTTCCCTCTTCTCTTTCTTGATTATCCTATTTCCTTTTAATCTTCCCTTTTTTCACATAATTTCTCCTCTTTTTTCAAATGAGACAATAACTGGGCTTTTTGTTTTAAGTCTCAGCTCCTATGCAATTTCAGATTTTCACCCAGCTCTGACCTGTGAACACTGAAAGGACCAGATAAGGCCAACTAGGTCTAACACCCTAGGAGAAAGAAAAGGAGTACTTGTGGCACCTTAGAGACTAACAAATTTATTTCAGCATAAGCTTTCATGAGCTACAGCTCACTTCATCACATGCATGCAGTGGAAAATACAGAGGGGAGATTTTATATACACAGAGAACATGAAACAATGGGTGTTACCTGATCACTCTCGTTACAGTGTGTATGGTGAGGTGAGCTATTACCAGCAGGAGAGGGAGGGAAAAACAAAAAACAAAAAAACACACCTTTTGTAGTGATAATCAAGGTGAGCCATTTCTAGCAGTTGACAAGTATGTGTGAGGAACAGTGGGGGGGGAGGGAGGGCGGGCGCGAAATAAACATGAGGAAATAGTTTTACTTTGTGTAATGACACATCCACTCCCAGTCTCTATTCAAGCCTAATTTAATGGTGTCCAGTTTGCAAATTAATTCCAATTCAGCAGTCTCTCATTGGAGTCTGTTTTTGACATTTTTTTCTTGAAGAATTGCGACTTTTAGGTCTGTAATCAAGTGACCAGAGAGATTGAAGTGTTCTCCGACTGGTTTTTGAATGTTATAATTCTTGACGTCTGATTTGTGTCCATTTATTCTTTTACGTAGAGACTGTCCAGTTTGGCCAATGTACATGGCAGAGGGGCATTGCTGGCACATGATGGCATATATCACATTGGTAGATGTGCAGGTGAACGAGCCTCTGATGGTGTGGATGATGTGGTTAGGCCCTATAATGGTGTCCCCTGAATAGATATGTGGGCATAGTTGGCAACGGGCTTTGTTGCAAGGATAGGTTCCTGGGTTAGTGCTTTTGTTGTGTGGGGTGTGGTTGCTGGTGAGTATTTGCTTCAGGTTGGGGGGCTGTCTGTAAGCAAAGACTGGCCTGTCTCCCAAGACCTGTGAGAGTGATGGGTCATCCTTCAGGATAGGTTGTAGATCCTTGATGATGCACTGGAGAGGTTTTAGTTGGGGGTTGAAGGTGATGGCTAGTGGCGTTCTGTTATTTTCTTTGTTGGGCCTGTCCTGTAGTAGGTAACTTCTGGGTACTCTTCTGGCTCTGTCAATCTGTTTCTTCACTTCAGCAGGTGGGTATTATAGTTGTAAGAACACTTGGTAGAGATCTTGTAGGTGTTTGTCTCTGTCTGAGGGGTTGGAGCAAATCTGGTTGTATCGTAGAGCTTGGACAATGCTTCCTCAGCCTTCGTCCCCTAATGCCCTACTCTACTTGTGCTACATTGATGACATCTTCAACCTGTGGACCCATGGAAAAGAAGCCCTTGGGGAATTCCACCATGATTTCAACAATTTCCATCCCACCATCAACCTCAGCCTGGACCAGTCCACACAAGAGATCCACTTCCTGGACACTACGGTGCTAATAAGCGATGCTCACATAAACATCACCTTATACCAGAAACCTACTGATGGCTATACTTACCTACATGCCTCCAGCTTTCATCCAGACCACGCCACAAGATCCATTGTCTACAGCCAAGCTCTGCGATACAACCGCATTTGCTCCAACCCCTCAGACAGAGACAAACACCTACAACATCTCTATCAAGCGCTCTTACAACTACAGTACCCACCTGCTGAAGTGAAGAAACAGATTGACAGAGCCAGAAGAGTTCCCAGAAGTTACCTACGACAGGACAGGCCCAACAAAGAAAATAACAGAATGCCACTAGCCATCACCTTCAGCCCCCAACTAAAACCTCTCCACCGCAACTACCAATGTGATATATGCCATCATAATGCCAGCAATGCCCCTCTGCCATGTACATTGGCCAAACCAGACAGTCTCTACGTGAAAGAATAAATGGACACAAATCAGACATCAAGAATTATAACATTCAAAAACCAGCCGGAGAACACTTCAATCTCTCTGGTCACTCAATTACAGACCTAATCTCCTCACTGTATTTTCCACTGCATGCATCCGATGAAGTGAGCTGTAGGTCAGGAAAGCTTATGCTCAAATAAATTTGTTAGTCTCTAAGGTGCCACAAGTACTCCTTTTCTTTTTGAGGATACAGACTAACACAGCTGCTACTCTGAAACCCAAAGAGAAGTTAGCAATTGCACCTCTGCTGAATATTTTCTGACAGACACCATCTAGATAATGTTTTAAAAAAATACTCCAAAATAATCACAGTTCTGTTTTTTTCACTCTGAGGCTTACAAACCTTGCTGGGTGGCTTGCCATCCCCACTCCCTTAGCTTGATTAATACAGTCAAAAACTACACAAAATGAGGAATTCAGGGTTGCACAGCTCAGACTTCCACCTCAAAGGGGGTTTGTATTTTTACTCATAAACCTGTGTGACCCAGGAGCCACATCACTGACTGTTAAAGTTAAGAGTCACTTTCTTGCAAAACCTTCCTGCATAACTGACATTTTCTGAGGAGTTCAGATGCAGCACTATCCAACCTCCCGCAAACTGCTACCAGTAAACCCTCACAAGAATGATACAGGTTATCTTTTCCTTACAATCCTTTCCTGTATTCTCAAGAAGACTGGTATGTTTCAAAGCACTCTTCCAGACAAAGAAAGACCTGGCTGTGAAGGACATAGGCAAAAGAACTTCGTGTTCCCATCGGGCCTCTTGTGTAACAGAGTGTACTTTTCAGTATTCCATATATTATCTAATCTCTGCATAAAGAAATTTTACCTAAATTCCTTGAGGAAACCTTTTCCATACAGTCCACAGCTCTAATGTGTACCCCCTGCTCCTGTGTTTGACTCTCACTCAAATTGTCTTGTATCATCCATCCTTTCTATTCCCTTCAGAATTCTGTGTACCACAATGAGATCATCTCTTAGTCTCTTTTTTCTAAAGAACACAGGCCTAGTCCTTTAACTTTTTGGCATAACTAAGTTCCCTTAGTCCCTGAATTATTCTGGTTGCCCTTTGTTGTAACTTCTCCATCCCTAGGATTTTCTTTTAATAATAAAGTGATCAGAATTGAGGATGGTGTTCCAAATAGGATCTCATCAATTCTAAAGGAGGACAATTTCCTGACTCAAACCTAATATTTCTATTTCTAGAGCTGTTTGTAAGTGTGTGTGTGTGTGTGTGTGTGCGCACATGCACCGTGATCTTTAATAATTCAGTTTTGTGTTTCAGATCTCTGTTCACTGTAACCTACAGGACTTTTTCTTGACCCAAATGTTTCTATATGACATGATCTTTTAGGGTCTATTCTTCTATTTTGTTCTGTGTCTCATTACTTTACATTCATCTAGATTATTCATCTGTCGATTCATTTAAGTCAGCTGCTTTCTATTGGCTGTGCTCCCTACTTCTGAATTATCCGAAAATATTATTGCTCACAGCATTCTTCTCCTCTTCCACGTCTTGGATATATATAGTACAAATAAAAGGAACAAATCTGGACCCAATTCTCATCCATTTGATATTCCACTCGTAACCTCAGTCCACACCAAAAGAATTACCACCTCCCTCTGTATCCTATATCTAAACCACTTCTTAATCCACTCAAGCATTTCATTTCAGATACCATGCTGCTGACCCCATAGATTAGTCTTTTTGTGTTCCTTGCTGTAGCAAAAGTATCACAAAGCCTGGATAAGTTATATCCACAGCATCCTCTTGCCAGCTCTTTGTGCTATTTCCTAAAAATAAAAATTCTATCAGATTAGTTAGACAGGATCATCTCTTTGTTAATCCATGTGCATTCCAATTGATCAAATAATATCTCTGTAAGTGTCCCTCAGTCCTACCTCTGATGAGTCTTAATAGCATTTTCTCCACCAATGCTATCCATGTTGTTATCCCCCTCTCTCTGCCACCTCTGACATGGCAAAGCAGTGGTTCAGTACGAAGAGACCTGTGGTACATTAATATATCTGCTCAAAGCTACACAGCATGAGGATTTCAGAGATGCTTAGCTCATTCCTGGAGCTTGAAGATGTAGATGCCAATAGTACTCAATGAGCAAATAAATCAGGGGAGATTTAGTGTAAAAGAACTCAGCCTTTATAAAATTTCAACTCATAAATCAGGAGTTCACATAGGAACATCACACAAACACCCAACTTGAGGTTTGTGTCTCATAAACCCATAGAAGAAACACTGCCCCACTCCTTACAGATTATACACATTTTCAGGAGCAGATTTACCACGAAACAAACCATGTGGTGGCACAGGGTCCCCAACAACAGGGGAGCCCCCAAAATGCAGGACAAATATCTGAGAACCTGCCCTGAGTTCCTGCCGGTGGCGCAGCAGGGCTCAGGCAGACAGGCTGCCTGCCTGCTGTGGCTGGTGGCCCCACACCGCTCCCAGAAGTGGCCAGCTGCTGACACGTCTCTGCACGTCCCTAGTGGGGGGGGAGGCGGCTCCATGCACTGCCTCCGCCCTGAACAACACACAGAGACCCACTGCCTTCCTCCCCCCAAGGGGTATGCAGAGACGTGCCAGCAGCAGGGCTAAGGTGGCTCCCTGCCCACTCTGCCTCCCTCCCTCCGTGCCACTTCACTCTCAGCAGGGGCCGGCATGTCCCTGCAGCCCCTGGGCGGGGGTGTCTCCACGCACTGCCCCTACCCTGAGCACCAACTCCACAGCTCCCATTGGCAGCGAACTGTGGCCACTGCCGGAGGGGGGGGGTGTGTGTCGGTCGCTTTGGGAGCCGCGCTGTCCAAGGTAAGCGCTGCCCCCCGCCCCTCCTCCCTCCTGCACCCCAACTCCCTGCCCCGGCCCAGAGCCTGCACCCTGTACCCAAACTTCCTCCCAGAGCCCACACCCCTCACCCTCTCCCACACCCCAACCCCCTGCCCCAATCAAGGTACCTCACTTTATTTTCATTTACTTCTCATTACTTATAATATAGGAGGAGGATGAAGGAAAAAAAGAATGAAAAACAGGGGGCATATAAGAGAGAATGTTATTTTTCTTGGCTGGGTCCCGAGAGTCACAAGCGCACTCCACAGGAAGTATTCGGCCACTGGCAGGACTGGGAGAGCACACAAATCCCAAAGGAGATAGTGCTGTTCTATACAGAGGCTAGAGATACTCAGCCATATTCCATTCTTGTGTAACTCCACTCTAGTTCATGGATTTACCTGATGGGTAAATTTGGCCTATTAGCTTTGATGGCAACCACTAGTGAGAGAGGTAGGAGCCCTCAAGAAAACACACAATAGGCTTGATTCTTAGGACAAATATTACAGATGGGGAGTCTTCACTGCTGCTTCAAATATCTGCACTTCCTTTGTCTGTCCAGCATTCCTCCCCATCATTGTGTCAATAAATTTGCATGGCCTACAGCACCTTAAAGTCAACATGTTTTAAACACGCACACACACTTGGCTTGATTGCTCTGCTATTGCTAGATGTCTATATCTGTTCTTCTTTTACATGCACCAGCCTGTGGGATAAATGTCCACAAAAACAAACCAAAACACACCAGATCAGGTTAACAATCCTCAGGCTAAACACATTTCATATGGGCCAATGCACAACATCTGCTGATTAAAACTCCCCTAAGAATATTGTGTGAAGTGACTAACATGAAAAGCTTCACGATATGTATGAGGCCTGGCTCCTATATCAGCAGTTTATTTGTACTTTTATCTATCACAGTTTATTGGCTACAACTGTGGTTTTCTCTGTATGATTTCTATATTTGCATAGAATTAATAGCAGTGGTGTCTGTGCTGCTGTAGTTAAGACTGCATCAGGTATTCTATAATAAGCTCGCACTTACCGGAAATTTTTAACATCCACAAATAGAACATTTTGGGCTGAAGAATCTCACCCTACAAACAAATTCTTTTGTAACATTTGGAAGCAGGGGAGGGAATTATTTTAAAGTCAAACAGTAAATCCCCTTGTTGGGGGATGGGGGAACTACCTTTAAGCAGTTCAAAATCCCAAAGATTTAAGAGAATACATGTAGACTTACACATGAAAGACACATTTCCATTTGAAAATCTGTTCCTGTTTAAGCTTGAGTTCAGTGTCAAGTGTTCACCCTTCAAAAGGTGCTGAGCACTCACTTTAGAAGGCAGAGGCCTGCTCTTCGCCCCCAGCAATGACTTCTTCCCATAATTAGTTAATTGTGTGCAAACCCTGACCCAGAAAATGAATCCAGGAGCGAGCGGCCTCTGGCTTGCTTTCCCACCTCCCATCCCTTCCGTTAACCCTCTGCACAGTGACAGAGAAACTGATTACCAAATGACTTTTACCAAGGGAATCATGTTGAACCAAACTGGAAGGCTAGGCAAAATATGAATCTATACACAAAATGAAACCCAGTGCAGCCCTGCTCCCTGGATTCATTTTGATATTTAGAAATGGTACCTATGCTACAGCACTGATGTGCACCAAGAATATACACCCCAAAAAACCAGTCCTAAGGAAACCACAGTAATTATTCTGAGCTTTTAGGGCTCTGTTGGTATTCTGAAAGTCACAGTCTCATCAGGGTGTGTGCCACAGGAGCCCTGCACTAGAGGCCTGTATTGGAAGTATTCTCCTACCAGGTACACTGCATGGGGGCACATGCAAATGTGGGAACTGCTCCATCCATTGAAGGAGTGCAGCATGCATTTCCACCTGAGCTGGATTGAGAGCAATAGTTAGCATAGCCTAGCTGGGCTGTGATTCCCTGACCCTTGCACTCCATGAATTCAGGGACTACGATTGTGGCTGCTCCGTGAAAGGGAGTAGGGGGAAGAAGGTAGTTACTTGTGTGCTCTCTGGGAGCTGCCCTTTTCTTCACAAATTATTTGTTCTCTGCTCCACTGTGCTTATTTCAGATCTGAGCTGGCAAACAGAGAACAATTACTTCACTGTGACAATAGGAATTAACAATAACACTTTGATAGCACCTCCCATCAGAGGATTAATATGATGTAGCATAATTACATGTTCGTGCATTAATAGCACTATAACATCTGGAACCCCGATCAGGATCAGGCTCCATTAGGCTCCGTGGTGCACAGTCCCTGCCTCCCCAGAATTTAGAATCTAAAAGGATGCCAAAGTGCTTTACAGACATAATGAATTAAGCTTCACAGATGTCTGTGTGGTATTCCTAGGCTAAGAAATTGATTGTCTATTGTAAGGAAGCCAAAGCAAGGACAAGCTAATGGACTTGCCCAAGGTCATACAGCAAATCTATGGTAGAGCTGGATTCCAACTAGAGCTCAAATCTCCTGGCTCCTAGTCATGTGCAATAATTACTAGCTTCTTTCTACAGCCTGCTCCAAACATAGAATTGCATTGGTTTAACCAAAGGTGATTTTCAACCAATTTAAAAGCAACTTTGGGTGTGGACATTCTTAAATCAATTTAAACCTAACACGAGTTTAGCTTGCACTTGTAAATTTAGAGATGCATGTGTGATCCTATGAAGCCCTCAGTGTCAACTGGCAAAGGGTTCACTGTTCTGTAACAGCAGCTCCTAACAGGCCTGACAAACTCACCACACCCAACACACTGCGTTCATAGTGTTTATCCACAAAGAATGTCATGTGAAGTCTTCAATAAAAGCCATGGTCACACTTGTCATTAATGTCATTGTGACATGTATGTACAAATACCACATAAGAACTTAGAGAGAGAAAAAATATTCCTAAAAGTCTGAATCAGGGCAAGGTTAGCAAACAGGTTTCTGCCAGACAAAGGATGTATATTCAACTGTCTCAATTCACATGTAAATATACCACTGTAAGCCAACACAATCGAAGCCCCACTTGTATATAAAGTCAACATGACATCAGAACACCAGAAACTAGTCCACAGGGGATCATCCTGACTCTGGGAATAAACAATAGATTTGGGGGATATAAGGAGAAGACAAAAGAACACCTCTTTTTTCCTGCACCTGAGGAAGTAATCGAGCAGTGCAATTACATTCATGAAACAAGATCTCAACCATCTTAAGTTGGAAACGCTGCAAGAAACCTTTGGGTGAGATAAGATTGCTTTTAGACAGATGGTTAGCCTGTTAAAGTTAAGTTTAGTGTCTAGAGAACATGTATTGATTTTGTTTTATATGTAACCATTTGTTTCTATTATCCTTATTCACTATCTCTGAAATCTTAGCCTTTGATAATAATCTTATGATTGTTTTCACTATAAATATATCTCAGTGCTGTGATGTTATACAGGAGCCGATTGTCAGTTGAATCAACAAGCTGGTGTGTACTCCGACCCCTTGGAGATAGCAAACCTGTTCTTTCTGTGAGCAGCCAGGATATCACAGAGGAATGCTTCAAATGGGCTTGGGGGCTGGGATGTACCTAGTTCTCACCTACAAGGCAAAGTGAGGGCTGGCATTTCCCAGAGGAGAGTGGTTGTGTATCTAACAGCCTAGAAGTGTCAGCGAGCTGACATCCAGTTAAGCATGAGCAAGTCTCTCTCTCACTGGAGGCTAAGGAGCAGCAAGGTGACTCATAGTCCTGGGCACCCCAAGAAAGCATCACAGCAAGCTAACCCACCATACCCAGTTTTAAAGGTCTATAAATGGATCCACACAGGGGTTTACACTGGCTTAACTAGATCAGTTTAAAAATCACACCTTCTTAAACCAGTGCAACTTGTGTGTAGACAAGCCCCAGTACGTGTGCATGGCAATGAGAGTGGAGGAAAGCAATATCCAGACTCTCTTTACCAGACACAGACTTAGTGAGATGGCCAAATAAATGCAATTGGTGGCCTAAGGTCCTGCACATTTGTCAAAGGGATACCTCTGCAAAATTGGTAGCCTCAGCATTATAATGTATGGGACATGGGTAGTGTCCCTTTAAATAGTTTGTGATCCCACTAGTGGTGCTCGCTGTGTTCTATATTTAGAAACCTGCCAGAGCAGCAGTATGTGTACATAGCCAGACCTTGGATATAGTTAGTAAACTCACTTATTTGGACTTCACTTTACCTTTGTGGTTCCCTCATATTACATTCGTTGTGTAACGAGCAAAAGACAACAAAGACACAACATCACCCCTTTAATGCTAATTTCATGGTGGATGTTTCCCCATGTTCCCTATGGCTTAGACGTGTTAGTGCAGTGTTGCTTGGATGGGCAGAAATTAGACTTAAGGGTTTAATGATTAAGAAATAAATGTTCCAAATGTTCCAAGAGTAAATGTTCCAAAGCGCAGCTCCTGCTGTAAACAGAATGATGATAGGATCCTGGGCCATATAGCAGCGCTAGAAAGGAAACACTGGACCTCTAGCACATTATCTGTAGGCTCCATTTACCTAACCAAACAAAACCTCAGGTATTAGATAGAATTGTAACTTTTCTGGTCAGGTGAGAGGTGAGTCATGTCAGCACCCAGGCACTAATTTTCCTTTTCCGCTTTCACTCTCAGGATTTTTCTGTGGAAATTAGCCTCCCATCAGAGACTGCTAATGCTAGAATTAGCAGCAAAAAGGTCTGGTCTTGCCATCAGAAGTGCATTAGCATACAAAATGTAAGGATTCTGTCAATTGCCGAAGCTGCGCTCCACTGTGGTAAATGTTGCTATTCTCAGGCAGAACGGTTCACCCACCTATACTCTGAGATAATGCACGTTCGGATCATTGCAACCTTTCTTCAGCGGGGGGGAGGGACTGTGGAGGAAGAAAGTGCTAAAACTACATTCAAATTATATTCTACATGAGTGAAAGGCAATGAGATTGAAGCAGAAATCAAGATAAACAGGAGGGAGGGGAATGGTTAATTACCTTACACTTCACAGGAAGGGTGTTAGTTCTAGATAGGCTCACTCAGTGTAGGGGAGATAATTTCCAACAACATCGCTACTGTGTTCTTAGCAAGATAACAGCAAAGGGAAACCAATTTTAAGGAAAACAATATTATTTAAAAAGACAGCACCTTCTTTGTATCATGCAAAATGGACAGTTTAAAGTGGGCAAATTAACAATTAAAAAGGCTCCTGTGGACCATAATCCCCAATTGTTCTACTTAAATGGCTGTCTCGGTATAGAGGAGTCTCTTTAACAACCGTAGATATTATATCTGTTAATTTTGTATAACCCTAAACAGAGTCATTAACACTACTTGCAACTCAGTGCACATTCCCTTTGTGTCCCCTTTTTCTCCTACAAGCACATCTCTTGAAAATGTAATTACGGCCCATGGGATTCCTGCACTAGCTACAGACTTTTGCAGTCCAATCAACAGCTGATGAAGGATTAGGCAGGAGAAGCCATGGTGAATGTGACATCACAAGAGTCTTCCCATGCTGTTTTCCCAATTTCACTTCACACCAGTTCATTATCAAGGAGCATCACTCCATGAATTGCCTTCATGATATTGAGGGTGGAAACACCCACACTACCCTCATTGCAGCACCAGTCTTTGGGAATGAAGAATTCTGACTTAGAAGGTCTTTATCTAGGATACTTATATGGCCTCCATCATAGCAGTATCTGAACATCTTGCAACACAAAGTATTTCCTCTCACAACAACCCTGCAAGGAAAAGAAGTTACTATAATCACCACTTTACAGATGAGGAACTGACGCAGAGAGACCAATGTATGTCTACCCTGCAATCAGAGGTGTGACAGCAGCACATGAAGACATACCTGAGCTAGCTTTGATGTAACTAGCTCCAGCAACAGCAGCAGCAGTATGCCCACAGTAGCCTGGACCCCCGCACAGGCTGCACAAGCCTGCCCCACACTGTGGGTGTGTAATCAAGTGGTAGAGCTTGGAGTGATTAAAAGCTCTCTGCATCCACAGGATAAGTCTCAATGTTAACATGCTGAGAGCCCAATTCTGCACTTAGATCCATGCACAGCCCAAGTGGACAGACTTCATGCTTTTGAGAGTCTAACAGCAGTTCATGCCCATAACTGTTGATCTGCCAATATTCTGCAATCTCCAAAGAATATGGCTCTGCAATTCCATGGGTCTCTTTCATTATAAGCAAAGGAAACACAAAGAGCATTGTGATTTGATTAACTATGGGATGACTTAGTATGCCCAAATTCTTGTATTCTATTGTCTATATTATCTAATTCATTTCATTTGTATTCAGTTCTCAAAATCAGGCATATCAGTTATCATATCAGACTGAACACATTCCACCCTGGTACTTGTGAGTCAGGCCAAGGGAGGGGTTTTTTTAAACTCTTTCACCTGACTAAGAAACTTAAATGCAAAAGCCAGCACTCAAGGACATCATCTAGATTTGTGACCCGCCCTGGAGGGCCACAGTAGATCCAGAAAGCAATGAATGGATTGCAATGAATCAGAAATATACTGGAGTTTTTTCATTTGTAACACACATATTGACAGTAGTTTCATATCACTGAACTGCTTCAGATCACCTCATGTGAGAGGCTGAAATAATGTGAAAATTGCTTATACCAAATATAATAGAGGATTTCAGCATTTTGGGATACATGACAGGCCTTTCACATCATTTAAGAGTAATGCTGCAAGCCAGGCAAAGTTGCAACAGGGCAAAGGGATGTAATAATATATGTTTGTCAAGCAGGTGATATTACTGGGTCTGATGGAGTGGATGTAGCAATATACAGTCAATAATCTCCCATTACACTGGGCAATCAGTATTTTTAGTACAACTCAGAACTTCAATGTGAAAAACGGAGCTGGACAAAAGACGGGAGCTGGGACACTCCTCCTCTCCCCAGACCATGCAGGGAGCTGTTCCAGAGACACTGTGTTGCAGGGACAAGCCCTTCTCCCCATCTGTGTGGGAACCCCTTCCCCTCAGCACCTACTGCTGCAAGTCTCCCCAGAGGATGGCCTTTTAGAAACTCCAGCTACCAGTGGCAGCCAGCTGGGAGGTAGGTGGAGATTCCAAAACCAGCATTAACCCTGCTCCTATATTCTTGCTCCCTTCCTTCACTTATCAGCAAGAGACCCATCCAGTTATCACAGAAGAGAAACTTCAGTCTGCTCTGATGTGTGTATGAATTACAATAGTCTGATCTTTCCTTGCATGAGGGTATAAAACCATGAACTCTTCTACCCTACATCGTTACAGAGGGATCCAAGGACCATGCAGGGGAGAGTGCACAGGGGAGAGAGAGGGAGAAATCTGTGGGATCCATTATATAGAGAGCAGACGGGATATTATCTTGCTTATGTTCAAAGTGCAAGGCCCGTATGTCCTGTCTGAGACACTAGGAATATACTTGAGATGACTAGCCTCTCCTTCCATTCATGTGTACCACATGCTATTTTTGGCATGCTAGCTCAATCAGAGCTAGTGTGGGTGTGTCTCTTTGAGCTGGGAATTACAGCCCCAAATTGAAGAGCAGACATAGCCATATAAAGAGGGTAACCAAGTACTAGCTGAGCAGGAGTTCAGTAAGGTCTGCAGAGTCCATATTGGGAATGGGGCAGGGCAGGGTTATAGAGGGTCTGATGTGAGATGTCTGTAGAGGGTAAGATGTGAGATGTAGTATATCCAGCTTACAGCAAGAGGACAGGAGAAGGTTAGCATCTCTGGTCTGTGTGTGGTTGCAGTTTGAAGGCTTTATGCAAGTTTCTGAGGAACAGTAGGGGAGGGGAGTCTATGGCCCCTGCTGGAATGGTGGTGGGGAAGCTGGTATGCAGTGGAAAGAGTTAAGTTTGGTGCTGGAACCCTGAATGAATAGTTTTCAGATTCAGGGGGTTTTGTTGCTGATATTTTTAAAAACATTCTATTAATGTTTTTTTGTAAAGGAAATACGTTCCCCACCTCCACTCTAGCTTATAGCTTGTCTGGAAATTGTACATTGAAGATGACAATGACTAGATTATGTGCTGAAACTATAGGGGTTGTACATTAAAATGTGTTTCAGTGGTGGAAAGATTTATACAGGAGCTTATCAAGCTGACACTGAGCACTAAACTGACAAATATACAGTGCATGCAGCAGTTACTTATTGCTCAATTTCATTTTCTTGCAGCTTAGGTTAGCAGACAATGGCCAAAAGGTGCCATCCCTGTTAACTCACAGTAAATTTTAAAGCGAAGTCTCCCCTCTTACTTCTCTGCTTTAAAATAGAACTCCTCTATCCCCATGCAAGCTGTTCAGAGGTGGCTTTGATCTTCAGCATGTATTCTTGACATGTGTTGAATAATGCCAATTCTCATTCTTGCAGCAAATAAATCCTAATAAGTTCCCCATGCTATCTTCACTTACTTTTGATAGCAGTCAGTCCATGCAGGCATTGAGAGTCACTTCCTATGAGACGCTGTGAATACAGCCTTCTGTTTTCATGTGGTTACACAACCCCATGTTGGGTGCAAAAAAGGCAATACATCCACTGACCCTGAGACACTAGGTTAAATTCAGCTTTCAATCTAGAGACTTCAGAGGGGTTACTCTAGACAAGTGCAGTAGGGATGAATTTGACTCACTGAGGCCCATTTCTCTTTCTTTTTTCTTAATGTAGAGGGCGAAATAATAATGCTTTGTGTTTGTATAGTGCTTTCAAAAATCTCAAAATGCTTTCAAATATGGACTGGTTGGTATTATGACCACCTGGCAGATGGAGATATTGAGGCAAAGGGGTTACATGACTTATCTTAGAACATCTCATAGTAAGCCAATGGAATACACCTCTACCCCAATATAACGCGGTCCTCAGGAGCCAAAAAATCTTACCGCGTTATAGATGAAACCACGTTATATCGAACTTGCTTTGGCCTCGAGCATTTCCGTTTATTAATAGTCACTTTCCGCCCCCTAACCTCCCCCGCTCCCTGTCCCCTGACTGCCCCAACCCCTATCCACACCCCCGCCCCCTGACAGGCCCCCCGGGACTCCCATGCCCTATCCAACACCCCCGTTCCCCCTCCCGACTGCCCCGCCCCCAGAGCCTCTGAACCATCCACCCCCCCTGCTCCCTGTCCCCTGACCACCTGCCGAGACCCTCTGCCCCTTATCCAACCCCTCAGCCCTGGCCCGGCCCCCTTAACACGCCGCTCAGAACAGTGTGTCGGAGCCAGACACGCTGACCCGCCGCAGCGCGCAGCCCCGCCCCTCAGAGAGCTGCTTTACGCATTATATCCGAATTCGTGTTATATCAGGGTAGAGGTGTACTTGGAACTAGAATGCAGCTAGCTCCTGAGATTCCTAGTCCTGTGCTCTAATCAACGAGCTAGCTCAACCAGCTCACTGAACTCCTTCCCTCCACCCCCCATGTCTTAAGAGACATCGTGAGCAGAGCAGAATTACGCCAGTTGTGTCTTGTTACAAGAGTCATCTGCCAGCAGGGGAATGGCATGTAGGGACAAGGGGCTGCTACACTGGCCTCATTAAAGCCACTAAAAACATCCCTGGACGAGCCTGAAGTGTGTTCAGTACAGAACAGGTCCACGTGAATCTCTCTCCAATTATCTCCTATTTTAAATAGCTATGATCCATTATACTTCTTGGTGCAATGAGGCACTGAAGTAATGATGGTCTTCTGTCTATTAACTTCTAATATATCCATCACTGTGGTATCTAGGCACCTGCTGCTATTGTTAAACTTCCTCTTAATTCTTAGGAACTCATTGCCCAGTGCAGGGGGAAAGGCTGAAAAAGTGAACATCAAAAAGTAAAGGAAAAGTTATTTGAGATTGATGGGTTTTGCTGAGACAACCATATAGTCCATCAAAAAAAACCACCAGGATTATTTCAGCAAAAGCAGGAAATATCAGATCAGATTTACTTTTAAAATGATTTTCTAATTTTTCTCTGCATACAGGAAAAAATAATAACTCAGACATGGTTGCTAACTGCAATTTTTAGCAGATGCGAGAGGTGTTTAGAGGCAGCTAGCTTCACCTCTGCAGGGCTGTTGAAGCTGGGATTGAAATCTCTGCAGGAATTTAAAAGGTATAAATATCCACAGGCAACAAGTATTTACTCTATGCCCGCAGGTAAAACCAAGTGGTGGCAGAAATTATAAAGCAATACATCTCTAATCGCAATAGATTGCACACCTAATGGTTAGACTTTGAGATTATTTTGTCAGTCTTTAAGCATACTAAACATTGGCTAGAGCAAGATGCAACATCCCCTAAGCAGCAGTGAGGAAATACAGAATCACGTATCTGGTGTGAAAGCTTTTAGGGTAAAGTGAAGTGTGTGTGTAAATTCTGTTTGCCAGGTTCTGAAGTCCAGGAAAGTGCTGCTAAACACAACAGAGGAAAACCAGTTCAGCACATAAAAAGGTAGTTATCCAAACCACCACATTTTACATATATGCAGGGGTGAAAGAAACTTAAACGACTTACCGGTACACTGGAGTCCTGAAGGGGGCGGGGCCTCAACCGGAAGAGGCATGGCCTCAACTGGAAGAGGCGGAGCTTTTAGAGCCCCGGGCCCTTTAAATCACCACCGGAGCTACTAGCTGCAGAGGTGGCTAGGAGGCCGCCGGGGCTCTGGGGCCATTTAAAGGGCCTGGGGCTCCGGCCGCCGCTACTGCAGTGGAGCCCCAGGCCCTTTAAATCGCAGCCGGAGCCCTGCTGCCGGAGCTGGGGGAGATTTAAAGGGCCCAGGGCAGTAGGGACAGCGGCCGGAGCCCTGGGCCCTTTAAATCACTGCCCGAGCCCCGCTGCCGGAGCCCCCAGAGGCAGCGATTTAAAGGGCCCGGGGCACCTGGCCACCACTACTGCAGCAGATCCCCAGACCCTTTAAATATAGTCAACGGAGCCCCAGGGCTCCCAGCAGCCTCCGTTACCCGGGGGTTCCAGCAGAGGGGCTCTGGTGGCAATTTAAAGGGTCTGGGGCTCCAGCTGCTGCAGGGAGCCCCAGGCCCTTTAAATTGCCGCCTGGGGAAGCCAGTACCGGACCAGACCAGCTTACTTTCACCTCTGCATATATGTAACATCCTTATTGTTGAAAATGGATTTTTATCCTAAAGTAATTCAACTTAAGATCTAATTGGTATTTTTTGCTCCACTTCCTGAGAAAGGCATTGGGACAGGGCTGTCCTGATAGCCTAGACACAGAATCCACAGATGAAAAAGACCAGCTAGGTCATGCAGAATTGCCCTGATGTTGCAGTTGTAGTGCCTAAGCCAGACTTGTTTTAAAAGTCCCAAGGGATGGGGCTTCCACCACTTCCATCAGGAGACTGTTCAGGTAGCTTTTCTAGACATTTAGTCTAATTTTCCCCCTTCTTTATTTTATCCCATTGTTCTTAGCTATACCTCTGTGTACCTCACCAAGGCCCTGATTCAGGACAGCATCTCTATTCAGGACAGCACTTAAGTACATGCTTAAGTGCTTTCCTGAATCAGGAACTAAATAATTTGTCCTCCTCAGTGTTTACCCCCTTCAAATATTTGTAGATTTGTCCCCTCAACTCATTGCTGGCTTAGCCAACCTAGGTTTTTTTTTTAATTTTTCCCCAAATCCTGTTAACCCCCGGATCATTTTTGTTGCTTTTCTCTGAATTGCACACAATTTGTCAATATTATGGCAGGTCAAAAGTGGATTCCCCCACCCGCACCCCACCCCCACACACGCTCTCTACAAAAATTGATTTGGGGTGTGTGTGTGTGTGTGTGTGTGTGTGTGTGTGTGTGTAAATTTGAGTCTCAAAAAATTGTGACCCAAAACCAATTTTTTCAATATGGAAATACTGTCATGATACCTTATGCTCACACTCTCCTCATAGGCCAGGATCTCTGGTCAGACATCTCTCACGATGCATTACATCTTGGAACAGTGAAGTGGTGCATTATGGGAGTCTCTGGCTAGGGGGCATAATGGGACACGTAGTCTAGCTGAGGAGTCCAACGCATAAAGGATAATGGGAGCATGAACTACAGCTCTCATGAGGCACCATGACTGCATTTCCACATCTAAATATTTCAATTTTCAGGCAGTTTTTTGATGAAAAAAATCAAAATTTTACACGGAAAGCAGATGCTTATTGCAAAAATAATTTGTTTATTGAAAACCCAATTTTCCATTAAATACCGTTTTGTTGGAAAATTTTCAACCAGCCCTGGTAGATATCTGTCAGTAATAGAATACCCAGAATGTAATATTGCAGATATAGTTCATAGACTCACAGACTTTAAGGCAGAAGGGACCATCATGGTCAGATAGTCTGACCTCCTGCACATTGCAGGCCACAGAACCTCACCCACCCACTCCTGTAATAGATCCCTAACCTCTGGCTGAGTTACTGAAGTCCTCAAATAATGGTTTAAAGACTTCAGGTTACAGAGACTCCACCATTTACTCTAGTTTAAACCTGCAAGTTACCTGTGCCCCACACTGCAGAGGAAGACAAAAAAAAACCCAGGGGCTCTGCAACAAAGCTAAATACACAGGGACTATTACTTCCCTCCTCTGTCACAAAGCCTCCATGTATGCAATCCCAAAAAGACATTGACTTCTTTGCAGCCATATCATATGTCCACTCTCAAGCAGAGCTGCATGCACAGAGATGATAGGCAGGGTACCTGCTGCTATGCTGGGACACTTCCTACTACATTGGAATGTGTCTCCCTTCAGCCTCAGAGAGAAGTGAAGGGAGATGGCAAAAAAAAGTGTACAGGTTGATGAGTAGCCACAAATCGAATAGCAGGGGAACAGCTACTGGGTTGTTAGTTGCTTCAATACCCACTAAGGAAACAGGGAGGGAGCTTCTCTTTTCCTGAGCACATCCATTGGCATGTGCCAACAGCTTATTCATCTCCCCAAGCATTTGCAGCATTTGCCAGCAGAGGAAGCTGTATGCTCCCCCACCTTCTTCTCTCCCACTCTCTCTGGGCAGTATGAATTAGTCTTTCATTACCAGCCATGGTAATCTGCAGATGTTAAATTATAGCCAGGAGTGTTTCATGAATGTAATAGAAACCAAGTAAAAATTATGCATAGGAAAATTTAATAAAGAAATCAAACTATAAAAGCTATGGAATTAAAACAATGTCTTTTCCCTAGTTCACGCTGAAATCTAGGTGCATGCAACATTTCATGCAAATCCGACAATTTACTGTGTGATTTGTTTCTTCAGTAAAAAAGTGAGAATACGGAGAACAATAATTTTCCTACATTTTAGCTACACATTTCTCCATAAATAGAATAACTATTATAATGGCTTTTTGTATGTGGTGCTAGAATGATTGCCACTGTGCAAAACACAGAAAGATCATTTCAATGCTATACCAAGAGTCCTCATCAAGTTCAGACTTGGTATGTATAGATATAAAAAACAGTTTTGCTCGCTTTCTAAATTTGACTGAGTCCACTATGCCCTATGTGGACAATGGCATGGTAGGTAAGGCAGAGCTAACAGGGGTAAGGGCTGCAGCTGAGGGAATAAAAAAAGGATGTGCCCTTCTTCTCAAACGCAACCATTAGAAAGCCATCTTCTATGCTGTGTTGTTATAGTTGTGTCCATCTCAGGATAGTAGAGAGAGAAGGTGGGTGAGATAATATCTTCTAGTAGACCAACTTCTGTTGGCGAGAGAGACAAGCTTTCAAGCTTACTAGCTCTCCTTCTGGTCTCTGTGTCAGCTTAAAAGTTTGTCTCTCTCACCAACAGAAGTTGGTCCAATAAAAGATATTACCTTACCCACCTTGTCTCTCTAGAAAGCCATCTTGGCAGCTGTTGCCCTTTGGATAGCCAGAAGCAGCTTGGCATCCAATAAACTCCCCAGACTGTGCGACTTAGCCATATGCAGCAGGCAAAGCCCAGCGCCAATATAACCTGACATTTGTTCCAGTGGTTCCTCCCATCTGGGTTGGGTCTCAGCAGGCATGACCTCATTCATGTTCCAAGCTCTGTGTGGCACAGGGTACGCCATTCTACTGCGCCAGCAACATCAGCAGAGACAGCAGTATAGATTTCGGTGTCATTGTTATGCTGAAGCTATCACAGCCCATACTTCCTCACTAACTTCCTAATGGCTATGTTGGACCAGGGGTAGGGTGCATGTGACAGAATGGATCCCGGTAGATCCCCACCTGAGAGCAGATGAATAATTGACTGATAAATATCACTAGGATTGCTCAAAGAATGAAGCGCAACTAGTTAAGACTGATTCAATCTTCACTATAACCTAATCCCTTAGCCACCCTCAATGCTGGCCTATATAGGGTCAGTACTGAGACGCTCTCCAGTGTTCACAAGCCCTCTTGTACAGCTATTCTATCAGTGAACCACATTGCAGTGTTATGGGAGCATGTAACATGAAGCCCCTTGTATGGGCTCTCTAGGCTGACCCAGAATGTCTGAGTACAGAGGCTCAGAAGCACTTAAAGTTTTATCAAAGCTTTGTTACATTGCTACAACTGCTAGTTATGGTGGGGGTAGGGCTGAGAAATATATGATGGTCCATATTTACAATACGAGCTAAAATATACAAAAGAGAACAAAGTGCATAGTTTTGAAATGTATTGGACTCTTATGCTGTCTGTAAAATGGACCAGCAAGGAAGGCAAGCAGACAGGCAGGCAGGCACACACAGACACACACACGACAATAAGCTCTTATAATAAACCCATATTTAAATGCAGAAGCAGAAAACATATTTAGATAAATTACAGTGCACTTCTGGTATTGTTATATATTTAAGTATTATTTTACCAGTAATTTTAGCGGCACTCACTTAGAAAGCCAGATTTGGGTGTGTGGGATTTTTTTTTTTTTTTTTTTAATTCTCTTAAAGTAGAGTAGCTATTTTCCCAGCTGAATAGTAATGGGAGAATAATAAATTCTTGATTACATTTTCTTGCTTTTTGACATTGTGTTTTAGATTTGTCATTTGTATATATTAATACATAATCAGTTTGCAATAAATTCTGTTAGGGGAACCATTTCTTGGTGGTCTCGATAGATTTTTATCTAGTATATACAGGTTTATATTAGTAAGAAAGGCTTATTGAAGTCCTCCAGAATATATAAAAATGAAAAAAAAATTAAGATTTTTATCTATGGGTCTAGCAAATTGACCATTAAAGCAAAACACATACCACATTTATTTTATTAACAAAACAGAACTAACTTTTGCTTTAAACCCCAAGATTTTGGTTTATAAAAATCTATCTTCAGCCAGTGAGTGAATATTGCCAATGTTTGTGTTTTCCAGCCTGGGAAAACTGAGGCCGAGTGGGGGGGGGGGAGAAGAAGGATGGGTACACCAGGGGAGCATGGGGCAGAGGAGATATGCACCGGGTACAACAGAAGATCCTGCATGTACTTGCATCCATTCCAACTCTCTGTTACAAGCCTTTCTCCACAGCCTCTCCTCCTGTAGTGGTATCTTTTACAGCTGAGCACAGCTTTGACTGCCTCGCCCAGCTGCTGCCTACTGATCCATCACCCTCAAGACTAATACTAACATTCCAAACCTTGGAGCAGATTTCTTCTTAAAATTAGCCTCCATGGCATGATGCAAGGCCATTGGACAGCAGCTGTTTGGCTCATTCCACTGGTGTTTGTGACGGTTCTCTCTCCCTCATCTGTCTCAGGTACGCCATGCTGTTTGCTCCTGGGCACCTCCCCAAACCCTTTCCTGCTTCACTGTCCCACAACTACTATTTTTGTATATTTAATAAATATACCTGTTGCTATGTGTTTCTATTAGAGAAGGAAAGGTCAAAGAAATGTGTCTTGCACGTGGAGAGGAAGGTGGAGAGGATTGTGATGGCCCTTAGTTCCTGGGGGAGTTCATTCCACAGTCTTGGACCACCCCCAGAGAAAGTTCAGCTTCCCACCACAGACAAGCTTTACCCTTATTATTGAAAGTTCCATTGTGCCAGAAGAGCAGAGTTGTTGACTGTGGTCTTCATCCCAGAGCTTCAGGCAATCTTTTAGATATCCTGGGCTCTGCATGCCTGTCTGTCTATGCACAGGCCCATTCTCTGCATGCCCCTTTGCAAATCCTGTTTGTGTCTATTTGCAAACTTGCACCCAAAAAGGGGCATATATTGGAATTTGCATCCATGTAAGCTTTTAAAAATCTGGCTTTTCCTATCAAAACTTTAGATAAGTATATTTTAGGTGGTAGTTTTGCTAGTGTGGCTGGGTATTCTACCTATTTAGGACTTTAAATCTATCCTCCTGCCCTTGCAAAGTCATTTCCTATAGTTTATTCTCCAGTGGTTTGTCCAGTCCAGTTTTAAGCAGCCTAAGTAATGGCATTTCCATCACACCTGTTCAGAGAATATTCCACACCCCGATTTCCCCGCCCCCCCCCCCGTCTCAAGGTTTTCCTTTCCTTAATTTCTTCCCATTACTCCTCCCAGGGATCCATATGAGCCACTAGAGAAGAGGAAAGGGAGGCAGTTGACACCATGGTATAGGTGTGCCGAGCCAAGCACGTAAGCAGTTTCAATCTACTCTTCACATACATTCCCAGCCCCCTTTTCTTGCCAGTGCCTCACACGTGGGCATTAATGAACTATTTTCACTCTTTGGGGAGAGCAGCCTGCGATGAGTCTCCTGCCAAAGCCAGTCCAAGTGAGGTCACTCTTTTTAGGCTCCACCTCAAACATCATAAGTATTTTGGGGGGGGGGATCATGAAAAAAGTGGGGATGCTCTATCTCGATGCTCTATCCCTCATCAGCTCTCTGAGTGTAACTCCACTAAGGATGTGAAGATCCATAAGATGCTGCACTCCAAGTATTTTGTAGCATCCTTCCTCTTGGATTTTCACTTTAAAAAGTTCACAACTGCCAAGACATCATTCGACGAATGATAAAAATTACAGCATTCTGCTGTGAGAAAAATGGGAGCAATTTAATGATCCTGCCCCTTTGCCTTCTCATCCGTCAGAGCTTTGTCTCCAAGAGACAATTTGCAGGACACCATTTCAGTTTACTATTGATGCAAGTCAGCAGGAAAAATGTGCTCACGAATTTCCCTTTTACACTGTTGCCTTGGCAGTTACTGATATTGCCAGATCAGAGCTGAGCAAGCCATTCGTAGCCAATAATTCAGTCTTTTTTCTGTTCATGTTCTGTCCACACCGATCAGGATTTTCTTGAACATATTTGCAATTTGAAATTATTCAAATAATTTCTTCAAGTTATTCTTGGTATGTAGCCCCTTTGCAAGGATTTTGTGGTATTTGTTGTTAGACATTCAAAATTCCAGCTGTTTTAGTTGCACATCAGTCACCTGTTATGCTTCTGTACCCTGACTGGATAAGCATGACTGCGAATTGTGTTTCAAATGTTAACACTGCCAAAGACCAATTCAAAATTTGTTTCCTGCAAATATTCTACAGCATTAGCAAAAAAAAAAATTACCGTTTTACACAACACTCCTGCCAGTAAGTTAATCGGCTAGAACATTTAAGTGCTCAGACATTATGGTAATGAGGGCCATATAAGCATCTAGGCTGATATATACAGAGCACACAAAAAACAGGGGCTGCCAACCCAGTCAAACTTATTTGTTTGATCAAAAGACTATTAATGGAAATATTTTTCGCAGTATTTGGCCAGCTCTACTATTAGCAACCACTAGCCATCCAAGTCTGTCTCTCTCAGGACAGAGTTTTCTTTTGGAACGACCTCTAGGTGTCAGTGATGGACCCTTCCTGGAAAGAAAAAACAAAAGTTTGAGTTCCTCTAGCAGCAAGGGTTTTTAATCATAGTTACAATACTAGTGTGTGTTCAAAGCAAGTTTTCAGTGCTCCGGGAGAAGTAGTAAACAACTTCTTTACTGCCTGATCATGCACAGCTATTTACAGTCTTCAAATAAATCTTAGCAGGTTTCAGCACTTCTCTGAAGGACAGGTTCAAGGACTGAGACAGGGAGACCTGGGAGTGGAATGATACTTTATTGGATTTACTTTGGTAACTATTTTCTTGGCAGGACTTAGCACTGGTGCAAAACACCTATTGTGAACTGATTATTTTATAGTCATTTAAAATGATTAAGTGGTTATTCTACTACATTTTAAAACTATTTGGGTTCAAGTTCTGCAAGTTGATATTTTTGTCAGCAGCAGAACCTGAAGCCAAAACCTCCCCCATACTATGTTTATAATAGAGAATATTTTTACCTGCTACAGAGTCCAGAAGCAATTCGTTATGGAGCAAATCCCACCCCTTTTCTCTGTGGGCACAGGTCCTCTGTATTTACAGTGGATTCAGGTTCCATGGCACAGGGGCAGAATTTGGAAAAAATCAAGAGCTCAGCTCTCATATGCCCATATGCTCAGGGTTTAGCTGATCGCCATATTTGGGGTCGGGAAGGAATTTTCCTCCAGGGCAGATTGGAAGAGGCCCTGGAGGTTTTTCGCCTTCCTCTGTAGCATGGGGCACGGGTCACTGGCTGGAGGATTCTCTGCTCCTTGAAGTCTTTAAACTACGATTTGAGGACTTCAATAGCACAGATATAGGTGTGAGGTTTTTTGCAGGAGTGGTGGGTGAAATTCTGTGGCCTGCATTGTGCAGGAGGTCAGACTAGATGATCATAATGGTCCCTTCTGACCTAAATATCTATGAATTTATAAGGTGCTGTTGAGCCAGCCTTTGCAGATGCTCTTTGCACACCACAACACAGCAGGGATTTGGGAACAGCACATGGATCTACCACTAAACAGATCCACCAGCTATTCCCTCCATCCCGCCTTATCATGGGCATTATCCATTTGGAAGTAGCCACACAGATCCAAAGCACAAAAGTCTTAGAAGCCATTAGTTTTGATTCCGTGGAAAGTCCATCTTAGCCTGCTGCAGAAAGTAATCCCTCTAGTGACCTGGGAGGCACAGGCTGGGGAATCGCATTGTTGGGACCACCCTTTATTATCAACCAGGAATATATTTTGTTTTTCTTTCATAAAAAGCAAACAAGGAAGCTGAATGCAAAAGACTCTTAATACATTAAGGCTGACCATTTAAATATACAAAAGCCAAAAAAAATTAGAGTAAAGGTTCTCAAAACAACCCTAACCCTACTCGTATATTACTTACAGTAGAATCACTGAATACACAGTCATGTAACAGTGGGCAATGTGGGCTGCTACTCAGCAAATATGTACATTACAAATATGGTTCACATATACATGGAGTGGTAAAAATATTTAATTTACCGATTCTAGCAAACTGGCAGATTATATAATCATGTAAAACTGTTGTGAACTCCCATGATACTGGGGAATTATGGGATATTTAGCTAGAAATTATTTTAAGTCATAAGTCAGTGAAAATGATCTGAAAATGAAGCTTTTCACATGCAGAAAACGGCAGTTGAGCTAGGTAACAGTAATTACAACTAAAGAAACAGGGGAGCACCCTATCAGCTAGCGTGCCTCAGTGGGGCTGAAGATGTGACACTGGCAAACCAGGTCAGTCCAGGGCCACAGGCCAATTCACTTGGGTTAGTGTAGATCAAAATGATTGTCAATGTATAAGTGTGTATTCGGATGTTTAAACTTCATGAAAACTAATGGGTCATTACTTGTATTGTTCTCACTTATCTACTCCTGTTATAATGTATCAGCAAACATTTACATTTGTGAGTAACCCAGTAACTAAATTACCCATCCAAAAAATTCTTGTGAAATGGCTAATGAAGAACTTACGGCCTATAAGATAAAATGATAATTTCAAAGCAAGTGGTCATTGAGTCTGATGAGCGAGGTTGAGGACTCTAAGTGCATTCCTCACTATCTGTCAAAGAAAAAAAACCCATATTGGTACAGACACACTGTCAAATAGCTTTCTGTGTAAAGGAGATGTAAAAGATGGATTCAAGGAAAGATCCTTCATCTCTGGGCTGTTAGAATACAAACAGGGCAGAATAAATGAACGAGAAGACAGATCCCCTGAGTTATTCTTTGTAGCCTTGAAAGACTTCTGAGAAACTGGCAGTTTATTACATCACTGCCACCATTTGGAGTTACAAACTGATTTACTTATACATATATTTTACCTGATTTAACCTCTCAATAACTTTCTTTCTTTCTTCTTAGCTAATAAATCTTTAGTTAGTTTACTATAGAATTGGCTGCCAACACTGTCTTTAGCGTAAGATCTGGAGTATCAGTTGATCTAGGGTAAGTGGCTAGTCCTTTGGGACTGAGAGCAACCTGATATGGTTTGATTTGGGGTCTACGTGGCTGCTATCATGGAGGCCCCCATCTACATTGGCAAGTTTCTGTGCAGAAACTGCGCAGTTGTAGTGCTCTAAAAAAACCCACCCCAACGAGAGGTGTAGAGCTTTTTGCACCGGGGCTACAATGCTGCGGTGCCAGTGTAGACACCATGGCGACTACAGCACTGCGATTGACCTCTGGAAGGTGTCCCACAATGCCTGTTCTCGCCCCTCTGGTCATCGGTTTGAACTCTACTGCCCTGCTTTCAGGTGACCAACCGTCAGCCCCACCTCTTACATTCCTTTGGAAATTTGAAAGTCCCCTTCCTGTTTGCTCAGTGATGCGTGCAGTGGGCTCAGCGCATCTTTCCAGGTGGCCATGCCTGCTCCACACACCAGGCGATCCCCCATTTGGGGCGCTGCCGAGTTGCTGGACCTCATCAGCATTTGGGGAGAGAAGGCTGTCCAGTCCCAGCTGCGCTCCAGCCGTCAGAATTATGATACCTCTGGACAGATTTCATAATGCATGATAGAAAGGGGCCATGACCGGGACACACTGCAGGGTCAAAGTGAAGGAGTTGCGAAACATCTACCACAAGGCGTAGGAGGCAAACTGCCCCTCTGGTGCTGCGCCCACCAGCTGCTGGTTCTACAAAGAGCTGGACACGATACTTGGTGGCGACCCCACCTCCACTGCAAAGGCCCTTGTGGATATTTTGTTGGCTCACGCGCCAGTTGAGAGTGGACCGAGCCAGGACGAGGCAATCTTGGACGGGGGGGGGGGGGACCCAGAGGCAGAGGATGACTTGGAGGCAGAAATGCATGCAGTCAGGAGCAATTTTCTACCCCAGAGGAGCCTAGTCAGTCACAGCAGTCGGATCTTGGCAAACAGGAGAGGAAGCCCCGGTAAGTGGATCTGATTTGGGGAATTGATGAAGCGAGTTGATGGGGGCAGGAGGGTGGCAGAAAGCAGGCTTGTCTCCCACCATATGCCTAGTCTGAACGGCAAAACAGGCTGTTGATAGACTCCCCCACTTCATGGAAATCTCCCTCAGAGATCTCCAGGAAACTCTTGTGGAGATACTGGGCAATCCGCTGCCACAGGTTCCTTGGCAGAGCTGCTTTGTTTCTTGCCCCATTAATGGTAACTTTCCCACACCATGGTGGTATCATGGCGGGCGGGGACCATTGCTGCATACAGGTGAGCCGCATAGGGACGAGGGGGAAGCCGCAGGCTTGGAGAAGACCCTCCCTTGATTCCCTGCTCACCCTCAGCAGCGAGATACTTTCCATAATGATCACCTCTTGTAGAAAGTGTGGGGACAGGAATAATTATCAGTCCCCCCGCCCCCAGTCCTGGCTCTCGCCAGGAGCCACGTGCCCCGTGTACAATAGGGTCCGGGGAACAGTGATTTACCCTGCCCCTGTGGCTACTCACCATTTGGTGGGTCTTGTGGCTCATGTGTGCTTGCCTGGGGGTCAGCCAGTTAGTGACAGGTGTGTGAGTACTGGCTGTGTTTTAAAGCACTGATTCTGTATTGTCTGTGTTGCAAGCAATACTGCTTCTGTAAAATGTTGCATTTAAACTTCATAGAGATGACCTTGGGAGCCCAGCCTTCCTCTTTGTTTTTGGCGGCAGAAAGGCTGCTCAAAATTAGAAAGCAGCCAAGGAGAACTAAGGAGGACATTCCTCCGTGAGGTTATGATGTACTCCGCCACCGAGAAACAGGAATTGAAGGAGTGGCAGGATAGTGAGAAGAGGGACCAAAAGAAGAAGGCGGCATGCCAGAATGAAGCCACAGAGTTTGACTCTCTCCGATTGTTGTCTTTTAATAAAAGAATTGTGTTTGTTTGAAAGCAATCATACAATTATGTTAAGGCCCCTTCTTGCATCATGTGCACCAATCACCTCCTAGCATTAGAAGCACTGCAATCCCGAGCATAGCAACGAATATTAGTGGCTTTCAGCTTCAAATTGCTGCCTCAAGGCATCCCCGATCCTTATGGCCCCACGCTGCACCCTACTAATAGCCCTGGTCTCTGACTATTCAAACTCAGCCTCCAGGCTCTGCGGTACAGCCCTGAGTGAAGCTTTCACCCTTCCCTTCACAAATATTATGGAGCGTACAGCACACGGCTATAAGCATCGCAATATTGTCATCGGCCATGTCCAGCTTCCAATACAGGCATTGCCAGCAGGCTTTTAAATAGCCAAATGCATACTCAACAGTCATTCTGTACTTGCTCAGCCTGTTGTTGAACCGCTTCTTGCTGCTGTCAAGTTGCCCCGTGTATGGCTTTGTAACGTAAGCCACGGCATTAAGGGGTAGGAAGGGTCTCCCAGGATCACAATGGGCATTTCAATTTCCCCTACAGTGATCTTCTGGTCCAGGAAGAAAGTCCCTGCTTGCAGCTTCTTGAACAGGCCAGTGTTCCAAAAGATTTGTGCATCATGCATCTTTCCTGACCAGCCTGCGTTAAAGTCTGAAATGCCCACGGTGATTCACAAGCGCCTGGAGAATCATTGAAAAATACCCCTAGCAATTAATGTACTCTGTGGCTAAGTGGTCTGGTGCCAGAATTGGAATGTGCGTGCTATCTATCGCCCCTCTACAGTTAGGGAAGCCCATTTGCGCAAAGCCATCCACAATGTCACACACGTTGCCCAGAGTCACGGTCTTTCGAAGCAGGGTGTGATTAATGGCCCTGCACACTTCCATCAACACTAGTCCAATGGTCAACTTTCCCACCCCGAACTGGTTAGCGATCAATCAGTAGCAGCCTGGAGTAGCCAGCTTCCAGAGTGCAAACGCAACACACTTCTTCAGTGACAGAACAGCTCTCAATCTCATGTCCTTGCGCCGCAGAGCTGGTGCAAGCTCATCACGCAGGCCCATGAATGTGGCTTTCCTCATCCAAAAGTTCTGCAGCCACTGCTCGTCATCCCAGACGTGCATCACAATGTGACCCCACCACTCAGTGCTTGTTTCCCGAGCCCAAAAGCAGCACCTCCATGAACGTCAGGTTTTGGTGTGGACGTGGCAGTTGCTTGGGGACCAGCAGACCCAAGTTTTGGTCCCAATTTAGAGAGGGCTCATGGTATGTAGGACCCTTTACACAATTCTCATCACCAGAGAGATACTCCCAAATACCATCTGTTGGGAGTATCTTTTTCCCTCTCCCTCCCCAGCTCTCTCCACACCTTACCCAACTGTTCCTGACAGCAGTCTGAGTCAAGGTGACCCCCCAAGCACATTCAAAGTCAAGGGTAAATGTTTCTCACTTGGGAAATATAGAGTTTAATTCAGGGAATTTTTTTTTTACCACTGCCACCACTGATATGTCAATGTCTTGCCCCAAACTGTCAGACAACTAAATGGCAAGTGAGGCCTGGCCCATTCAGTCAATGCCCCTTGCTCTGCAACAGATACTGGCAGAGAGCTCCCTCCCCAGGGGAGCCCCTTCCCATCTGCAGTTCTCATGCAGCTCTGGACTGCTCTGCTCTCACTTCACCAGCAGGTGACTATAGAGAGGTCGGTACTAAGGCTGCGGGCCATGGGGCTTGCTTACATACATAACAAGACAGACAAACAATGTCTAATGAGGGTTAAAAGGGACCAGAATTATGTTAAAATAATTAGATTTAATTAGGACATTAAATAGTTCAAATCACTTTTCCCTTACCTTACCCATAAAAGAGGAAGAAATTCATCCTGAAACTCAGCAAGTTTAAGCTCACAGATTGCTCTGCTTTCCCCAATGGGAAAGGCTTTGCAAGGCAAGCAGGGGATGTGGCCACGAAACCCCATTGGGCCCAGAAGCCCTTGGGCTTCCACGCTTTATACTGGCCCTCCACACTATTTCCCAGCCTCCTCCTCCTCCCTCCCCCATCACTTTGCACTACCACCATCTCACAGTGTGGGTCGAAACCACAGAGGAGTTAATAGTACAATGAAAACAATTAAGTCTGGTGTTGTTTTCTGCCTGGAAGTTCCCAAGGGCCTTGATTCTCCTCTCACACCAGTGTAACTTCACTGGCTTCTGCTTAGTTATTTCTGATTTGCATCAGGTACTACATCTCCAGAGGAGGGGGCAGTGTCCAGGAGGGTCTCTCTGCTCCTATCTTCCCCACATCAGTATTGATAAACCAACCTCCTGACTGCTCCTTCAACCACACCCCAAAGCAAGAGGGCTCCCACTAGACAATGTCCACCTGGAGGGGGAATTCTGGTCATGGAGAACATGACATGGAACTCCCTGTTCTGCTCCCACCTTCCACTGCTTTGGAGGCCTTTCTTCCCCTTTTCCCATTTCCTTTGCTTCCCTCAACTACACGCATCTGGCCCTAGTTTATCCTTATTTACTGTGCTTCTCATTTTAGATACCTGTAACACTTACACGGCGCCTACATAAAAACAACATCAGCTGCAATAGACAAAAGGCATTTCAACTGAATGTATCCATCATTGTGCTCAACATTCCTACTTTATTTAGATTGCTTGATTTGCCCAATTCATTTTACACTATTTCCATTAGCTGGCCAGGGGATTTTTGCTGCACTGTATCTGTTAAATACACAGACATGCCCCCAAAGTGGGTGAGGGCAGCTCCAGTAGAATACCACATGAAAGGGAAAGTATCAGAGTCAATGTCAGTATATTTAGATTAGCTCATTGGGAGGTTCTTCTTACAGTCAGTGTTTGAAACTAAAGAAGCTTCTTTTCCTTCTATTGCCTGACTTAATGCTGTGCCCTGGGATCATGTTGTCAGCAAGCCAAGGAAATACCTCAAACTCAAGCATGTAAATTATCTTGACAAAATATACGGTAACAGCACTGGCAATATGGTCCTACTCTAGTTTACATCAGCAAGAAAATGTTTTCTATCTTGCCCCTTGTTTTATTTGTTGTCAGAACTCAGTGAGCGCCTGTAGGGTTAATCCTGAAGTGGTGAATGAATGGATTGATGCTCTTCACATAACCGAAAGCCATTTCTTCTGCAGAAAGTACTCTGTGAATGGTCACTATTGTTTTGTCATCCACCAGCACATATGCAGACACATGAAATATTACAAGAGTGAAACTAACTGCATTTAAAAAACAAAAGTGCTCAGTACAAACTGTTCACTTCCAGATACCCAGCAGGCTCTGGGATCCATTTGCCAAAAAAAAAAAAAAAAAAAAAACCTCAAAAAACCAAACAAACCTGTTATCCTCACCCAGCTAAGGAAAGCAACAATACCGGAAGCTTTAAAATACTCTGCATGGGTAACAGCGGCCAGAGAAACTAAAAACAGAGGACAAGTTTCTTGTCTCCAGTCTGCACGGAGGATTCTCCATTGAGCTGCAGTAACTCCCCCTGAAACAACTTTAAAAGGCGGTAGAAGGGGAAGCAGTGCATGGCTGGTGGAGCGCTCATGGCAGAGCAATAGGGACAACAAGAGTCATGAGGTTAGGAGGTGATGGGGAACCCAGAAATACTGGGTGCACTGGGTTGGACTGTTGCTCCTGCAAATCTTGACCTTGACCTTCTTTAGCCATTCCTTTCTGCCACACACTGGGCTTCCAATAGTGGCTGTTAAATCAGAGCAAAAAAACTCCGGGAGCTGCCGATATCTGCCACTCCCACGCCATTTAATACACAAAATGAGAAGAAATTAGCATTTTGTTTATTTTTAAATGGCAAAATATCAAATCACAGTAACATACTCAAGATGGTTGGGTCACTATAGCTTGCAAAGGCAAATATTAAGGAGCAGCATAGTGCCCTTGGTGGAAGGCTACTGGTATCTGAATAGGGCAGAGACAGCTCCAGAGAAAAGCTTGCTCTACACCTGCTCTCTGTAACAAAGCCCACAACTTTGGGGATCCCATTCTGCCATAAGGCATACAGAAGTACAAAACGTGCAGTCACGTCAAAGCCTCCAGGATGGCATTGGGGATGGGCTGTGCCAGGTAAACCCAGATTAATCTTTTCCTTTTCTATCCTGTTAACACAGTACATTAGGTTTCTTCAAGTTCACAGTTTCTGCCAAAAAAAAAAGGGGGGGGGAGCATTAGTTGCCCCACTTAGGAAGCAGGTTGAATAATTTCCTAACTCCAGGCTTCTCACACTTGTACAACCAACCTGCCCCTCCCATATTGCTACCTGGGAGAGAGGTCCTGGCTAGGTCATAACTGGGCAGGAAGTCCTGGGGGTCTTCATATGGAAAACATATTCACCAAATAGTTCAGATGAAGAGTTTCACAAAAATACTTCAATTATTCACCAGCTCCACCTATACGTGATTGCTCCTATGAACTTGCTGCACTTGTACTAAGTACTTATACTTTGTAGTACATACTGCCGAATCTTCTACTTAATGTAAAGATGGGAGCTGGTCAAAAAATTGTGGGGAGAGAAAAAAAATCTGCAAAATAGACATTTTAACAGGATTTTTTTTAATTTAAAAAAACTGATGAGCTCGACTAATGAAACATATCATGCAACAAAGGCAAGGAGCAGCCCACAGGATTTTTAAATGTAACCTATGCACAAAATATTTTGTTTAGCAAAAAAAAAAGTATATCTGTATGTATTTACAAGATCCAAGAGGCTACATGATGATGGTATATATAGTGCTTGTCTAAAACGTCCGTTGATAACAGTTCAAGGAAAGTAGTATCGGAGGACTCAGATTTGCCCTTTACTTAGAAGAAATAACTGTGGTAGCAGTGTCGTACTTGCTGGGGAATGCTGACTTTTTATTCTTGCAGAATTTGGGAAGGTTCATCAGTTTTATGAACTGAATACTCCAACACAGTAGAATTTAGACTATTCATTGTAATCTGGGGTTAGAGACTCATGATTGTTACAGGGCAGGAAAGGAATGAAGACACAAGGTTCTTAACAACCCAGATTCTGAATGACATCATTGTTCCATAAATGTGTTCATCTTATTCATGTTCAGTCCTGAAAGAATTTTACTGCACCAAGGATGTCATCTTGACTATGTATCTTAAAATTGATCATTTCCCCAATTAAGCTATTCAGGCCTCAGACTTAAAGAGCCATCACAGCTGCTGCAAGCAGATTTATCTCCTGCTGACAGAGCTCCTGACCAAATTATTAAGAATATGGATTTTCTGGGATAACCTTAACCTGTGTATGTGTTCTTCATTTGCATTAATACCGGAACATGGGCCTCAACTCTTAACCAGATGTTAAATGGGTATCAAATTTTAAGCTCCAGTCTTTGAATACAGAAGCTGTCAAATGAAGAATTGGAGACAAATCTAGCACTCCTCTGTTTCAGGAGTGTTCTGGCTGAAGAGTAACTAATGCAGTTATACTGAGAATGAGCTGAATCCGAGGAGCCCACACTGGTTCTTATGGTGGCCAGGACTGAGCATGGGCTTGTTCCCCCCTACCTTTTGCCCGGGATAGCTGGGTGTAGGTCCCCAATGCCACCAGCCCGTTAGCTACTCAAGCACTCTCCTCTGGGCTACACCAGCCCTGTCTTTGCCTTGCAGGTTAACAAGAGATGCACCCCCATCCCCAAGTCCTTTTGAAGCATTCCCCTGTGGTATCCTGCCCCTGACACTGGCTACTCACAGAAATTCCAGATCTTCTGCATCCAAAGGTGCAGTTGAACCCCAGTTTATCAGTTTTACCTTAAACCACTGCTCCTGTAGAATACACAGCCCCCTTATAATAAAAGAAAAGTGGGTTTATTTAAGAAAGAATAGAGCTTGAGCTAGAAATGAGAGAGTGATGGAAACAAATGGTTAAATACAAAAGAAAAATCAAGAAATGCAAACTAGGACCTACACTGGATAGTTACCTTTCCTATCTAAGGAAGTAGCACCCTCACCCCCACTTCAGTCTGTTGCAGAACTGGCTAGCTTCCTAGGATCCAAATTTTCTTGCAAAACATCCCCGCTCAACAAGATGTCTCCTCAGCCAATGGATCCAGACTGTCCCTCCCCACTCTGTTATATTCAATGGTGCTGGAACTAGGGGTGTTGCTGCACCCTCTGCATTGTAGTAGTAATAACAAATACCAAATCCATGGTTTCCATCATCAGCACACCCACTATAAAAATTGTTCCAGCGCCCCTGCTTATATTGATACATGCAGTGTTGTTGTGGCCATGTTACAACAAGCTGTAACCCCCCTTTTTGTCCCACCAGAGTGTTAATTTGCCTCTTCACCTTGACTGGTCCCTTAGAATAAGTGCTAACTACTTATGCTAAACTCTCTTTTCCAGCTTGCATTTAGCTGTGACACACTCAGTACCTTTCCCAGACCTGAAGAAGATCGCTATATATCTCAAGTTCTTGTCTCTCTCACCAGCAGACACTGGCCCAATAAAAAATTACCTCACCCACCTTGTCTCTGTATTATACTAATACAATCTTTTATCTTAATCCATAGACAAGGGTGAGCGCATGTCTGTTGGAGTTCCTTTGTTTGCAGTTGTCCCTGATGGTTTTCCCATGACTTTTCTGTGATAGGACAATGGTCAACAATTGAGCCTTTCATTATATCACTGTAACAGGGCCTCCTCAGTCCCACTTCTGTCTCCATCTACAAACCACTCGGAGACCCTTGTACCGGCCCAACACCCTGTGCAGTTTATTTATAATGGAGTCCAACCACCATCACAGCATATCTAGCACCATTACAAGCAGGGTGGGAGCAATCCCTCTCTGCCTGCTTTCCCCCTTTTCACTGCCTTCCTGTGCCTATTTGTGAACTCTGGCTAATGGCTTAATTAGCCTTTCTGCCCTGCCCCAACCACAAATTAGGCACAGGTCTCATCAACTCCAATCTGCTATGCCTGATCGGAACTGCTGTGAACAGAGTGCCTAGCTCTCTGTCACACACTGGCTAACCAAGAAGGGCTGGTAACTCCAGCCCTGCATGCATAGGCTGTTACCAAGTAATATCACTCCCTGATGACTTCTTTTAACCTTAAGACTGTAAGAGCACACACTTCAATAGTTAGTTACATTATTCCTTAAATGTTACCCATACACACATTATGCCATTATTATAAACTCTGATAAGTTGCAAACTTTCAATAGAGACCTAACATGTTACCCTTTACAGATAAATACTCTGTAAGCAATTCATCTGATGTAGTGAGTTTGTCGGGTATGAGGTCAGAGCTGTTTGCAAAGAACAGGGAACACTTTGCCAAAGAGTGTTTGTGTCACAGACCCCCTGTAGGGATGGCAGATGCCCTGAATGGTGTATAGCACTCCTCTGCAGGGGCCACCTGCACATACCTGCAGAAGGAAATTCTGGGTGATGCTAATGCCAGTGGATCCATGACTACACAGACCCACCAAACACATGCTCCTGTGTAGGGCAAGGCATACCCTAATGAGAAGCTGTAGCTTTGAGACTCCAGTACAGCTCTAATCTAGGGACAGATTCCTCCCCACAGCACTCTGGAATCCTTCACCACACCTGACTTCTTGGCATAGGGTAGGAGATCCCCCCCGAGAAGAAGGCATAATGATGAAATGCATCAAATATCATCATCTTTATTCAGTCCAGTTATTTCATGTTAAGTCTCTTCCAACTGTTCTTATGGTCTGTTCCTTTAAGATCTACTCCCGTTTGAATCAGAAAGGGGTTCTGCTGTTGACTTCAGTGGGAGCAAGACTGGGCTCTTAATTATAAGAACAGTGATAATCAAGACAGGTTGCCTATTGGGATGCCCCATTTTAGAGGCTTGCACTTTAATCAAAATATAATGCATACATAACAAACAGTAAAGACAAGGAACATCAGAGTATTGTGGATATTACAAATACAGCCTGTAGAGTGCCTAGCACTTGACTTGGTTGAGGCTTCTAGTGCTGCCACAATATGAGAGGATAATCTCAAAGACACAAATGGCAGTTAGTTATTTAACTGCCATTGAAAGTCAATGGGGATAACGGGTATTGACCTCACTGCCATTTGTGTCTTTGAAAATCCCATCACAAACGCTAAATAATAGGCTACAATTCCCACACTTAACTGAGCACTCCTAAATTATTTCAGATATGTTAAAACTTACCTTTAACTTTGTTAGTTTAAACATTTGGACAAAGTAAAAATGTTTTAAATAGCCAAGTCCATCTCTTATTATTCAACCCTCTTATTATTCACTTTCAAAAGATCCTCTGACACTGATCAAATCTGACAGACTGAACAGTGATTTCTCTCAGTCTTGCTGGTGAAGCAAATATACACCACCTCTCACATATTACTCTCCACATGTCTGATGGTTCTGGAAACAACTCAAATGAACAGAACTATTTAACTTTCATTCATATCTCAACCAACATCATAAATTTCTTCCAGGAGAGGCTGGTAAAAATCTTACTTTTGCTTTATCTGGAGCAGATATTCATTATCACAACTTATGCCTTGTTAATTCTAGCAGTTTATTTTTTTGTACGTTTTTATGATTCACCCAGAAAGCAATTTCAATAACCACTCTGAACGTTTGCGATTTACATTTGATTCTGTGAATGGGTCACATCCCTAGGATTAAAAATATATGATGATTTATTAGCAAGATTGTAAATACTATCTACTTCGGAAGGAAAGCTTCAGCAGTTGGAAAAATACAGCTGGAGCCAAATGCAGCAGTAACACTGTTTAGTACAAGCACAGGAAACCTGCCTTCTGCTCACTAAATTGGCCCCATAATATATCTAGAGCTGAACAAATAATGGATTTTTTGGTTCACTGGCAGTTCTGAAAAATTGAAAAAAAAAATGATCTCCTACGAGAGTCTTTTAACACCAGGCTATAGATTCACACATTTTTTTCTTTGGCCTAATCTCTATTCAAGTACTTTATACAACATGGAACAGCTTCCACATGAGAGACTGAGAACCAGCCAGCCCAGCTACCCTGGAGCCTGGTGGTTAGGACACTTACCTAGGAGAGAAGAAACCCATGTTTGAGTCCATGCTTTAATTATTTCTTTATGTATACACAGTGGAACAGCTTCAAAAGGAGAGACTACTGCCCCAGAATATCCCATAAACCTGTAGTTAGAACACTCTTCTCCAATACAGGAGATTAAAGCCCAAGCCACAACAGCTACATGGCTATTTTTAGAGTGCTACAGCAAGTTTGTAGACCTAAGGCTGGGAGGCTCACTCCCCAGGGACACATAGACAGACTCTTAAAGGCTGGAAGGCCTAGGACTAGCCTACCAGATTACTATAAGAGGCACACTGGGTTGGATCAGATGATTCCACTATAAGAGCAGCAGGAAGCTGCAATGGAGGGGGAGGTTGTTTTGAGACAGAGTGCAGTGCATGAGCTGCTGAGACTATCAGGGAGCTGAAACCTGGCAGTCAGCTTTGGAATAGAGATACCTGAGGACAGAGCTGAAGGCCTAGTGGGGCAATGGGCTGCTCTAAGAATGAGGAACTCATCCCTGCAGGAACTAGGAATCATCTCGAACCTCCCCATTGTCCATTCCAAGTGCAAAGCAGATTTTTTGGCCTTCTTTAGTAAAAGCTCATAACACTTTTAAAGAACATTATATAAACAAAGAAACCCCACCCACACACAATGTTCCCCTAAGAAGAGAAGTAGAGAAAGAACCATGTGTAATGAATGCTATTTCCATTGCTTAATACATCTGTGGAAGACACTCAGATACCATAGTGATGGGCGCAGTATAAGAACCTGAAAAGAATAGTATTTTATCAACTTTAAGAGAACATTTTGAAACATCAACAGTGAAATTTGGTTTTAGTAATGACTCCTTATAATGATCAATTGAGTATATGGATCTAAAGTAACTGTCCAGAAATGAAGGCAGTTTTCCAGGTATAGAACTGTATACTGATGTGATTACCAGTTTTGTGATGTAATGTTTTGGCATCTGGATACTTTTTTGCAACCATATAACAATAACTCATGTTTGGGTTGCTGTCCATCACCATCTTAAGTCATCAGCATTGCAGCTTTCCAGGTTTCTTCTTCCCCTTGAACATGTGCTTCAGATTATTTTCTTTCAGATCTAATATCTTGCAATTTTCCAGGTTGAATCTGGTTTTTTTAAAGAAATTCCTGCTATTGTTTCTAATCTCTCTAGATCCCTGGGTATTATTTCATCATCTCATTAGTCCTCCTAATTTAATAGCCTCTGAATTGTCTAATCATGCTGTACTCCTCCATTTTTACATGATTTGTGACAATATTAAATAAGACCTGTTCTACCTCCAATCCCTGAAGTACTGCATGATAATGATGCTTGGCTTTTGTGAGGTACTTTTCATCAGTGGATCACAAAGCACTTTATACAGGAAGGTAAGCGTTAGCCCCATTTTACAGTGGAGGAAAGGAAGCACGGGGAGTGACTTAAGAAACATCATACCACAGATCAGTAATAGCGCTGTAATTTGAACCCAGCTCACCAGAGTCCCAGTCTAAAGCCACTTCCACTGGACCTCAACTTGGCAAAAAGACATTTTGTCCACAGTCTTAGTTAATTTTCTAGCTTAATTACAGCATTTTCATAAACCAGCTGGAATTAGTTTTCAAGAGACACAGTATCAACAATCTATCTTGATATATCACATCATTTGTATTCCCCTTCTGGAGAGTCGCAAGGAAGTTGTTTCCATCCTTCCATCCTCCCCGCAAAGTGAAATCCTGTCCCTGCTGGACCACTCAATTCCAGAGGTGTCTTTTGGCTGCTCAGCCAGTCTTCCTTCCTGGCTGGCTATTGCTCAGCCAAGGTGAACCTGTTAGGGCACCATGGAGGTACAGTCTCTGACAACACCATCCCAGAGCTCTAGCTGCTAAATATGGTAGTTTGGGAGGCTAAATGAAGGATGTGAAAGAGGGAGAGATGGAGGCAGCCCTCAAACAACCTCCCTGAGGTAGCAGGGATTCCTCCTCAGCATGTGTTCAGGTCTATGGCCATAAAGCCAGGCTGGGCTGCACAACTCTAGGCAGACTCCACCATAGAGCCAGCCAGCAGGGCCAGGATTTGCCCTTTCATGTTTCCATCTTTTATCCCCAGACACGACATAACACAGAAAGTCAAGAACAGCAGCCAAAAATAGTACATCACTTTGTGCTGTATTTTCACCCCCATTTGGTTGATCACTTGACCCTCCCGTTTACTGCTCTTGGAGGAATCTACAACTATGTTCACTGTTTCCAATATGATTTAGAACTCTGACACTGGAACTACTCAACCCCCTGTCATATCCAAGTGATTCTGAATCATTACAGAACTGTCTGGCAGAACGCATGCAGCTATTAATTGCTGCTATGAAGCAGCTACTTAATCTAGCTACTGGTTTATAAAAAAGGTACATCTGCATGAACAATAAATAGCTTTATTCACTCCCTCTGCTACTGCTCTCAGCTGCAGAAACACTTCCAAGCAGGGGAGACCAGCCTAATAGGCACTTCTAATAGCCCAACCTCTGCCTCTTCTTTCCTCTCTCAAACTCCCAAAAGCTGCCACTCCCTCTATTGAGTCTTTCCTTAAGGAATCCAAGAGTCCAAATAAAGATCTACTGATCCACAGGCTAGTGACTTACACCAACACTTTCAGAGTGGTGCCTGATTTTCAGAGGGGCTGATCACCTCCAGCTCCCTTTGGAGCAGTGGGTGCTAAGAATGTCTGAAAAGAAGCAGTTATAGTGGTATAGAGCCCCGGCTTGGGGCAGAACACCATCTGGAGGTGGCATTTGGACACTGGTCCTGTCAGACTTTGTAACCCCAGAATGGGTGGGCTAAATGGTGACCTGACCAAGTTACCTGAAGAAAGACTATCGCCAAGGCAGCAATGAACAGCAAGGGGGCATCTGATGCAGGGAGAGCTACATTCCCAGACCTACACACAAGTAACTGCACTAAGCAGAGAGTGGCAACCCTGTTACAGTCATCCAAAAAAAGACTCAGATTTTCAAAACTGGCTTAGGTGTTTTTTCCAGTCAAACATGTTGCCTTCCCCTTACAGCAGCAGCTCTGAATGTGACCCTCAGAGTATTTTAAAAAAAGAGCTATTCTTGCGTTTGAAACATCTCCTCTGTGATCCACATCACTCTCTGACTGCACCCTCAAGCAGCATTATCTTCAACCATCCTTTACTTACAACATGCTTGATTATTAATTCTGGGACATTGTTTCAGCCAGAAAAAAAATGTGGAAAGTTGCATTTGTCTGAATCAAGAGTGACCTCTTGTGGCTAGTGGTGATTGAGCAGCCTCACCTGAGACAGAGCTAGTTTCTGGACACCGTTTTCAACAGCTAATCTCATCTAAAAGACCGTGGGTGCTGGGTCTCCACTTGTGCATGGCACATCCCTACAAAAATGTTCTTATCTACTATTACTTATTACTGGCTATTCCATAAGTTGCCCTTATCCCTTTGTATCAGTACTGAACTACTGCCTCAGCATGGTATTGGAGCATTGTGGCTGCTGGCAGTGGTGTATTGCAGGTAGAACAAAATTTGTGGTTTGTTATTAAAGATCTTCTGATGTTTTTCTCTAGGAATAAGAAGGTTAGTTCCATTCTTCTGGCCAAATTTCAATGTGGGTAATTGCATTCTGCATTCCTAAAAGTCTCACTATAGCTTTATTTGGATAGACCATTAGCTTCCCATCATAAAACTGTTGTGTAATGTTCATTTGCATTGTTAAACAGCTTCCATTATCCACATCTGAGATTGTTGTGTGTCTTTGGTGGGTGAAGTTAATCATATAATACATAAACACACCACATACATGAAGGTGACATCTATGATCAGTTGCAGGGCCAATTTATTTATCATACACTGACTGTTTTACCTGACCTATCTCTAGCAATTCACCTTTGTAGGACTTATTCTAATATCCCAAATCCACAGGCATCTTTAACCAGTTACATATTTTAAGCTCTTTGCAAGACATCCTGGTCTGGTGGGAGGCTTTTAACTCAGTTGTAGAAGATAATAGGTCAGAATGGAGCCACTACTTCAGAAAACAGATAGATTTTGTGCCACTTCAAACTGACTGTGACTAATCTTTCAGTCACTTTCTAGGGGTTGGCTGGGCATTTGTGCCTGTTAAATCATCACTTGCTATAGAAATTATAGGACCATGTACCTTCCAGGAGCTGGAGTCTAAGTAATGAGTCCCACCTTTTAATTGCCCCTCAGAGACGATCAAGTTTCTTCCTTGGACTGCTGGACCACCAAGCTCTGTCAGTCCCATTAATATTATGAAAGAATTTTCCCTCCCCATTATGTTTTAATTAACAAAAACTCTGGAGGGAACAAAACTGACATGAAACCCCTTAGACAAACCTTGGAAAGAGCATGGGCTCTATATGCTTTTTTCCTGCTGTCAAAACCTAGACAAGTAGTTCCCACATTTATAAGTGTAACATGGGAGTGGAGGATTATCTGTCACAATTCAAACACTATTCTTTGATAATGGTAATAGTGTTCCAGTGTTAGAAGTGATATACTTACATAATTAGCTGCAAGTGATATTTTTGTGTGTGCAAAATCTTAATTATTTTCCTTTAAATTACCTAGTAAATCTGTGGCAAACAGGAGCATAGAGGGAAGTTATTAAATGTTTACAACTGCTCCATTATGTACTGTGAGCATCTGCCTCATAGCATGAGTCACCCACAAAGTCTTGAGCCATCAAGTAATTAAGGGGTTTTTGTAACATGGGGTGAGGAAAGGAAGTAATAGTATCTGCCACTGTGCTCAGATATATAGTTGTAGAAATGTATCGTAACTGCTATATAAATGAATTATTTAGCAAATCAGATTAAGGAACTAATTATTTCTCCTCAGCATTTAACTTGCCCATGTATTTTAGTCATCCACTCTAGAACTACACCTAGCACTTATGTCCTCTCCACCACACACAAACATACACATAGTTTCAAAACCAAAACAATATCAGCAATCAAAGTAAAGCAGAGCATTTCAGGTAGTCACTGAATCCTTTTCATTAGATGGCTGCACACTGGCCTAGTTGAAATAAAGTGGTTTTAGCTCAATTCCGATCAGAGAAGTGTCCATATCACAAAGTCATGCCCACAATGGATACTCTTGGTTGCAGTCTCAGAGGCGACAAGGGTTGAGTGGGAATGGAAACAAAGACACCTTCTCACCAAGGCTGCATCTTCACTAGGAGAAGAGGTGTGTTCTTAATTTGAGCTGGATTTTACCTGAAATTAGCTAACTCGAGTTAATACACTTTTTCCCCCGCCCCAGTGAAGACAAGACCCAACAGAGGTAAGCTATTTAGGTCCAGACCACAAGGCCTATCAAAAGGACAATGTGGAGTAGCTTGCACAGCCATTACCCCAACCGTACATTTCCAGAGGAAGAAGAGAGATCTAGGGGGTTCTATGCTTTCAGTCCAGTTCCTATCACATGCACTAAAAAAAGAAGAGTCACAAAAGATTAAGCAAAGCATCCCAGAAAATACAAAACACGAGCTATACAAATCAGATTGCCCCATAACATCCCTTAACTGCAGTATGAAAACAAGTGAGGGTTCTGCCACAGACCTACTAAACGGTGAGCAGAACTTTGGGGGGGGGGGAAGATGGACAGCTATCAGATCACAGTCAAAAGCTGCTATAGTCCCTTTGCCCATCTTCCATTCTTGCTTTTGTCACTAAATGGAGAAAAAACAGTTGGCCAGGTGGAGTATCCCTTCCTAGGAACTCTTTCACTACATCATGGATTTTAAAAGATATTTTAATCACCTGATTCGGATAACCCCTAGTGCTTTGTAGGGATTAACTGCTTTTATAATTCTGACTCAGTTACACTTGGATGTGACACATGACAGGGGCTACCCATGTGCCTACTGTGATATTCACACCCATTATGGAACTCCTTTAAACGGTTCTGGACTCCATTGCAGAAAGCATTGATAATGCTTTATGATTACTACCAGTTCTTCGGGATGTCAGTGTTTTTTCAGCTGTCAGGTTTCCAAATAAACTGTGACTAAACAGAAGTGCTGCCAGTGAACCTGCCAAGAGAACTGGTTCCAGAGCTGCTGATACTTTTACCCCTTTAAGTGAAAAGAGACAGTTACATTTTTAGGTAAGGAAATACCAAGGAATTTAAAGAGGTTTTATGCCTGAGTCTCGGCAATGTGTCTAATCCCCACAATCAGGAAAGACATGACAAATCCTTATGCTGAGGATGTAGCCCTCTTGCATTTGAACTGTTATCCTGTGTATTGTCTTTACCTAAATTCAATTGTATCCTCATTCAAGCAGGTCCTTCTCTTCTGTGTATAAAATAAAGCCACCACAGAAGATTTAGCACACACTATAAATACAGTACACCCTCGCTATAACGCCCTTCATAACAACAAACCTTCAGATATAATGAATGCAGTCCCTGGATCCCACCTCAAGCCCTGCGGCGGGTCTCTTTTGCTATAACAAACCCCTGACTATAATAAACAAATGGCTTAGATCCCAAGGGATTCGTTATAGTAAGGGTGTACTGCAAGTCATAACGAACAGAAGCACCCCAGTGCAACTAAAATGGGGCACACAAACAAACATTCTCAGAATTAATGTTAGGGTTTTTTGGTTGGGGTGTTTTTTTTTGTTTTGTTTTGGGGTTTTTTGCAATCTCACATGCAGTCCATAGTTATTCCATAGATAAAGTGCTCCAGTAATTAACCAGGTTTGCACTGCAGTAAGCAACTAGGAAGAAAGCACTATCCCAATACATTTCTGTTGTGCATAGATTCTAGGAAAGGCAAAAAGGTTATGCCAGACCTGGAATTCTTTGGTGGTTGGTACAATTGCATCCAGTGCTAGCATGAAGACTTGTTACAAGAATGTTAGTCCATTTAAATTAAGATACTCTTATCTTTTTGGGGACGGGGGGAAGTGGTCACTCAGTTGATTGGATTCATAAACCCCTTTATCCTATATTAAATTAAGCTTCTGGGTCACCTTTCCCCAAATTTTAAGTGTGGATATTCCTCTCCCCTCCCGTGATTAACCTGGAGGTTTTGCCTGAATATAATAATCCATAGTTGTCATGCACATGCTGGAGAGCATAGGTTACTCACAAATACTGGATGCAACCATGGCTCTTTTCCTCTATAGACTAGACTCAATCCACTTTTGATATTGCTTAGGCACCATTTTAATCAATAATTACAGATTAAACCAGAGCCATAAATAAGACCTCTGTGGTGATCCCCCTCACTGATCTTGATACAATACATATGCCTAGGGTCTGGGCAGATGTCTCAACTCTGTCTCTAACTGTGTTACTTCACAATGTTAAACCTATAAAACTCAATCATATACTAGCCTGGGAGAAAGAGTCACAGAAAACTCTGGAGAAGTCAATTTATTTAGAACTTAACCAGACGTATTTCAATCTCGATTGGAAATCTTGAGACACAACATAAATTTTTATATAGGCTATTTGGTTCTCACACCTCAAAAATAAAATGATTCCTGATATATCTAATGCCTGATGGCAAAACTAGGGTAGGCTGGGAAGGACAGATTTCTGGTACATTTGTTTCCAGTGCCCTAGAGGTAGGTCCTTCCAGGGATCAGTTAAGTATAGTATGAAGCGGAGGAGCAGGCTTCAGTGACAGAGGAGACATGATTTCCAATTCTGTCTCAAGAGAAAGCCAGCTTGCTGGATTCAACCTACTCTCCATTTCTGTACATGATAAAGATATCGCAGATTTAGGCACAGCTGGTAAACCCTGCTCAAGGGATCCCCAGAACTCTGCAGATAGTAGGGTTGGTCAGTAAAGGCACTACCCACAAATGGATCACAAAATTCTGGAGCATATTTATTGTTAACCAGGCATTACAAATAATCATCTGAAAATTTTACCAGCAAACAATTTTTGACAGTCAAGAGACTGGAATTACATAATGCGACTGAATATATGCTTGTTTAGGCACTTGATAATGTTTTTGGTCCCTTATTGGGAAATATATATAACTAACCAACATAGCATATACTGCAAATTTTGCAATCAAATATCCAGTTCAGAATTTGATCCATGTTGATTAATTGCATAAATCATCCAGTCGAGCCACAGAAACAGAACAAAGTGAATTATGGTATGCAACTGGCCAACAAGGTGGAGTGCTAATTTTGCAATTTCATGTTAAATTATAAAAATTGAAGTTTGCTTTCAGCAACTGCTCAGGCTAAAGATTTGCTTTTTGTGGTTCTTTCCACGCATAAAGCTCAAACATTTGAATGTTCACAGGAAGCCAACGCGGTCAAATCAAACTTTACTTGTAACAGGAATTAATGATTGCAAAATTATTTTCCATCTGAAGTGGAGAACCTTGCACAACATATGCCTACACAAGCCTGTTCAGTGAGCCCTGCACATACAGGAGCCTTAAATTAACCTAAAATATTATAATATGAAGGAAGTTTCTGAAGGCTGTAGAGACCCTAGGTGTCAATCTTAAAGACTTAAAGACATACAGAGTTAACTATCGGTTGTGGCATACATTTCGGACTCCATGCCACCCTCAGGCTAGAGTAGAATACTCACTTTGATGTCAATGAGAGGTGTACATACAGACCCAAGTTGGAATATGGCCTGTCTGTAGTAACTAAACTTTTCATTATCAGCAGCATTTGTTAAGTCATATGACCATCACTCAGTGGGAAAATATGCATCAACTATTTTTGCCCTTTGTTTCTCTTCTTTCCACCCATCCTCCTCTCTCTATTTCTCTTCCCTGGCCTGTCTTTATTTCAACCCCCTCCTTTCTTCCCTCAGCATTTCCTTCCCACCACCATCTCCCACTTTTACTGCCAAGGGCTTCACTTCTTCCCAGTTTCCTATCCCATCTGATAAAAGGATCAGTGTTTAAATAGTTAAGGATAACATGTAAGTGTTATTAGGCTTTAGAGTTAACACAATAGTGAAATTAATGTGGGGAAGGGTAAATTTCCTCCAGAGCCATCATTCAGACTCTCTGCAGACTCAGGAAGGCAACTCTGCATCAGTTACCCTCACCTCACATTTAAAAGGCCAACATCATAACCAGGAGAGTTGGAAATATGCTTATAAAAAAAAAAAACTATGTAAGTTTTCAGTCTCAGTGCACCATGTGGCTCACAAAGATTTTAAGTTCCAATCCACAGGCTGGGTGTTTGAGAACTCTCCTCCAGGCAGCTGGCTGTAATTCTGACGTTCTTGGTATGTTTTTAGAGCACACATTAATTTTTGTGCACTCCAATTAAGTTTCTTCTCTTGGCAACTGGTCATCATCAGCTTCCATTTCTGATCAGCAGGAGACATAATACAACCTGGGATATACAGCACTAGCTATGGAAAACATTACAAGCCCGATGGAGGACATATCTGTAAAGTATATCTTCTGCACCTGGACTCCATCTATTGTTTGCAGAAAGGATCACTCTTGCCAAGAAGCCAGACACTCTGACCTTGTTTGAACCTGTCTGGTGACTGCAGATATGGATCTGTGTGAAATGGGGAGCCAAGAAGGGGTGGTGAACAGACTGTTGATCCTATGAGACTCACTACAATATATGAGAGTTTATGTTCACAAAGCGTTTTACTTTTAAAGCCCGTATTCTTTCATCTCGTCACTGGCTATAACTCTGCAGTTGAACTATATTGCTATGTCTAGTCAGGGTGTATGTTTGTATGCTGATGTCAATCATTTCTTTTTTGTACCTTAAGCCTACTGCAGCTAGCAGAGTGGCAGGTGGCTTTTGCTCTGTACTCTATTGATGTTGCTTGTTTTTATTATATCATTTTTTTCCTCCTCAAGCTTATAACCTATCAAGGTCTAAAATCTGTAATAAACAGAACTTTGTTTGAACTTTAATACTGTTTGGAGTCAATATCTAACTCCACTTCTAAAGATACTGCAAGGTTCTACTCTTCCTACTATAACTTTTAATTTAAACTAGATGCATAATGTGGTTCTCATTTAAAATTATAGGATCTTGGTATGTTATGCAAGCCTTAATTATTGTACTCAGCACTCAGGTTCCACAGAAACAAGTGCCCTAAAAGTATTTAAGAGGACAGATATTGTTATGCCACAGTAAATTTGTTCCTTCAAAACAACAGATGTTTACCCAAGAAGGGGCATTATTTCCCCCAAATGAGCAAGACATTTACATACTCCTTTGCAAAGAGATTAATAGAGTGCATGATTTTAAAAGTGCTCCTCTAAGCCCCAATTCAGCATGTGCCTAACTTCAAGCCTGAGTTTAAAATGAGGCCCAAGCTTACCTATCTTATTGAATCAGGACCTTGTTAAATGCACCTGAATACCACAAGTTGACACATGACAAATTCTCTACAGCCAGTTAAAATGGGCATTAAAATCGTAAAATAACTATCTTTATGACTAAATTTCTTACACGGTTTCCTGGAGTGACAGCACTGGAGGCTGAACTCCCCAGTGCCCAGAACAGGTATAACAAAGGTAGCAGCAGGACAAGTTTCTCATTGCCTTGTCAATGTGACTCAGCCCTCACTGGGGGCAAAAGGGTAGTTCAGTCTCCATGACTCAGGTCCTTGGCTTCATTACTCAGACCAACTATTGGGGCGAACAGTGGTGGTGGGTTTTGTGCCGTGGACATGAGAAATAGGAATAAGAAATAGCCATCTTGTTTTATACTTCATAGATTGGCAGGCAGCCATCGCCTTTTGTTACTACTGATCTGGGCTTGATTTGAACTGGTATTATTAGAGTGAAAGACTCTATCCTGTATCAGAGGGGTAGCCATGTTAGTCTGGATCTGTAAAAGAGGCAAAGAGTCCCATGGCACCTTATAGACTAACAGACATATTGGAGCATGGGCTTTCATGTGTGAATACCCACTTCTTCAGATGCATGAAATGGAAATTTCCAGAGGCAGGTAGAAATATGCAAGCAAGAATCAGGCTAGGGATAACAAGATTAGTTCAATCAGGGAGGATGAGGCTCCCTTTTAGCAGTTGAGGTGTGAACACCAAGGGAGGAGAAAGTGCTTTTGTAGTTGGCTAGCCATTCACAGTCTTTGTTTAATCCTGAGCTGATGGTGTTCACACCTCAACTGCTAGAAGAGGGCCTCATCCTCCCTGATTGAACTAACCTAGTTATCCCTAGCCTGATTCTTGCTTGCATATTTATACCTCTGGAAATTTCCACTACATGCATCTGAAGACGTGGGTATCTATCCTGTAGTTAGTCCAATGCATTTTCTAGCCCCTAATAAAAAAAACTTTACAGTTTACTAGAAAGACAAAGATATGTGAGAAAGATAGTCTGATGATATTCCATCTTCCCAGTGTATTTCTTACAGTGAAGCAAAACAAGCTACAGCATAAAAATCTCCAGTAAGCTATGCAGGTTACAAGACTCATGCAACATTTCCAGCCATCTACTCATGCCTATGAAAGCAACTCATGTCTTAGGCACTGTGTGTTTCCAGCAACCAAAGGACACAATTGCATTGAAATGACTTCAAAGTTTCATTCTACTTCAAACATTTTTCACTATCAAAATTCACTACAAGCAAGTTCAACTTCATGTTAGAGTTGGTTAGAAAATAGTAAGTATTTTCGGAGAAAAAATTTCAAAATAAATGAAAACTTTGGAGATTGGAAGACGTTCATAAAACATTATTTTCCTAGGCAAGACTGAAAGGAACCAAAAACTTTTCAGTAAAACAAAGTTTTGTTTGTTTTTTGGAGGAAAAATGTTTTTTCAGAAGAAAATTATATGCAGAACTTCTCAATCTGCCCCCCCCAAAGAAAAGCCAATTTTTAATTAAAAAATTTTTGATCGGAAAATTTCCTCTCTCTACTTAATATGTTCTGTCTGCCAGTCTTTGCCCAAAGACTACAAAGCCTTGCTAGACCTGCACACATCACTACTGTTTTAGGATTATGAAGGCTATATATCGAATTATTTTCTTCTTTTCAGGGCTGTAGCCAAGACCCAATCTTACCCTTATTATCTGTGTTTGTACTTGACTGGTAATTTCTTGTGGGAAGTTGAGTTAACCCTGAAAAAGGAGTAGGGCAGGGCAAAAGCAGCGAAAATTTGTCAATGATTTTTCAAATAAAGCCCACCAATTTACCTCATTAGCGTTCATAATGCTTTTTGATGGTGAAATCTGAATAAGTGAGATTTTAATTGCAGGAATGTTAAGCAAAAGCCTCATAAATAGCAGTGAGAATAAATTACAGTGTATTTCCCCAAACATGAGTATAAACTATAGTGAATAGTCATAGTGATCAGGTTTGGTACGAATCATAGGCTAATGTTTGTTCACAAAATAAAACAAAAATGTCATAAAAGTCTCAAGCTGTTTGTGAATAATTTGTGAACAGAAAATAGGGCTAAGTTACTCAAAGAATAATTCAACCAGCTCTGTTCAGGAGTCAAGGCACCAGGAAAGACGGTACAGCTTTTTTGATTAAATGGACAAGCACTCATCAGTCTAAGCCCGCCCAGGATTCTGGAAACATCTAGTTCACAGTGAGCAGGCTCAGATTTAACACGTGCATTAGCACAGTCACCAATGCTAATATTATATAATCTTATTTTGCATAATCACTCCTATATTACTAATTTGATACCTACCCTTATCATGTCTCCGCAGTGGCAGAAGTGATACTTTCTGGCTTTATCGTCTGTCAGGGGACTGGCTGCCCACCTTTCACTCCGGACAGTGGCTTTGTAGGTCTATTATAATAAATTGTGCATGTTGGCTTTCTTCCAGTTGTATTCACAAGTCTGGTATTTGCTTAGGTTTGAGTAACAGATCTGGTGGGAAATTTATTCCTTATTCATCTGCTCATTAGAATCTTAGCTGAGGAGGTCATCCCTTCGATCGGTGTATTACTAAGATCCAGCAGGTCTAGGAACAGATATTTATTGTGAAGTTTAGCTTTCCTTATGGTATTTTTCATTGTTTGATTAGATCTCTTTTCACCCTCCCTCTCCCTCCTGCATTTCCTTGTATGTATTCTGATGAGCAGGTAATGTGCTGAAACAGGTAAACATTGAAGTTAGAATGGATTATTCAATACCTGTCCTTACAATAGGTTTTGTTCACGTTTTGAGGGTGGGGGGAGAGTTTAGAATTAATTCCTGTGCAAATGGAAAAGTTTTAGCACATCTCAACACACATCTCCTTAAAAACATTCTAAAACTCACTGTGTGTTTTCTTTTTCCTCTCCAGTATTTTCTGATAATTTCTCACATAAGCTGAGCCGTAGATTCAGAAGGTGACTTCTAATTTCTGCTTGAAAAAAAACTTTATTTCAATATCCAGAAGTAATCATCCAAGTTTTCTGTATTTTTTTTATATTGTTTGCATCTGGCAGGGTAGAGCTAGCAGAAGAGACTTCAGACCTGTAGGTCAAGCAAGTGTTGTTCAACTCTCAAAAATACGATTCAGTAGGCTTGTAGGAGAGAAAAAGAAAAGACAGTGGAACGCCAATCAAAGTCAGAAAAATTGTGCTCTCAGAGCCACTGTACAGAATCAATTGTATTTATGTGTGTGTGCAAAATAGAATAGTGTTGCCATTGATTAATAATACTTTGAAATGAGAGCCGTGGCCAGTTTGAGTATTAATAAATTAGGAAAGTGTTGATAAAAATGGTGATAATGACATGTACCCACATTTGAAAAAGCATTTTGAGATCTACAGATATGTGCTAAGTGTTATAGTGTTGGAGGATGCTGCTGAATCATTTGAATTTACATTTCTTCTTTGAAAATGAACTGCGGGGTAAATTGCAAGTGCTGGGTATGGTGAATTAAGCCCATAACTCATCAATAATAGCCCAAATGGTCTTCTCTACATCTGTAAGCAGAGGGGAGCACACTTCTAAGCATTCAGGCAAAGGAAGAGATACGACTTTCTAGTAGGAGTCTTTTTCTCATCTTACTCGGAGGGGCTTGGGCTCTGCAGGTCAAGAGGTGGTGAACAAGGATTGGTGGAGGACCAAGGAAAGGGGTGTGACCACTGTCTGCCATACCCACCTCACCTTTGAAGCGAACGAGCATATTTTGTGAGGAATCAGAGAAAACATAGTTTACTTTCAACATCCCTGCCAGCAGCTGATGCATGAGAAAAAGGTGAAAACTTGATTTCTGAAGGGAAAGGGAGAATCTATGAAAGCGTCAGCAGAATCATTGCATGCATGACTCTCCTTCCGGTTGCCAAAATCATGTAGAATCTGGCATAATCCACAACCTAATGAGCCTGCAGTGAGTCACATTAGCGTCCAGGCCCTGAGAAAGCCAGCCAGTTATTTACAGGACTAAAATAAACTATGACTGACTAATTAAGCGACTGAGAAGTATTTCAAAGTCTATTGACTAGAAAACTACTATGTTATTCAAAGTTGAAAGTGTTGCCTTAATTCCCCTAAGGCAACACTTTCAGCTTTGAAACTATAATTTTTAGTCAGGTTTTTGAAATATGTCTCAGAGTTGCTTAATTAGTCAGTTATAGTTGAAGTTCACTAAAAAGGAGAATACAAGGATAGTTACCAAATTTCTAGGATGGGAGTGATTATGCAAATTAGTTGATGTAATGTCAGGACAGGAGGGCCTTTGACTAATTCTTGTGTTAAGTTTGAGCATATTCACTGTGAACTAGATCGCTCCAGAAGACTAAACAGAGGCTAATTATTTGAATGCTTGTGCAGTTAATAAGTGCTGACTGTCTTTTCTGAACAACTTGATTCCTGAATTCCTATTCAACATTACCAGCTGAAGATCTGGCCTGTATAAATCAGAGTAGCTCTATTGCATTCAGTGAAGCTATGCCAATTTATATCAGCTGAAAATCTTGCCTTCGGTCTATAAGAATAGAAAAACACACACACACAGCACACACACACACACTTTCCTCCTGGTGTTTATTTTTCCCCACATGCCACATGCTCTGGTTGAGGCTATAAGCAGAAGTGACAAAACACTCAATTAAAGCTGTTCTCACTTTATTTCCACTGTAGTGAAAAGTAGTGGAAATCCTGCGAGAAAGCCTGTCTCCTGAGATTTCCCAGCCCAATATAGACTTGACCAATGTGTTTCATTCTTTTTGCATAAACCTTAGAGGTTTGGATAGTTCAGATAAAGACCTACACTAACCTTCTAATTCTTTTGCGTTTCGCCCCCCAGCAACTGATATTATTTGGTTACAAAAATATTGTAAGACAAAATTCTCACCTTTGCAATGTCTATTGTATTACATTACATATGCGATTCCCACAGCCTGCAGTAGCTGCTCATTCGCCACTCTTAGGGGACACCAGAAAGCTCATTGTCTAGCAGGCTCCTCAAAAGTCATTGGTCTGCTGCTGATGATTTTGAGATCATCTCTTTAATTTGGTGGAGCACAGTGTGGACACACGAGGGTCATTTTTTAACAGCTGGCTTGAAACTGCTCCACAGAGGTCTGCTTTGCAAGTGAATCCTGAAAATATATGAGCCTAATTCTCCATTCATTTACGTCAGCATACAGTGGGAATAGCTCCATTGAAGGGGATACCCTCTGCAATGCTACCACTCTGATTTGGTAGGTAGCATTTTACATCCATTTTACACTGGTGTAAATGCTACACCAGGTGCAGGGCAATGCAGAATCAGGCCCAAGGTTATTTACATTTATGGTTGCTAAGAAAATTTTATATGTGATCTGAATGTAAGCAAGTTGCAGCGGTCAGGAGGTGAGAGCAGCTGCCACTTACCTAGTCAGACCTCTGGAGGAAGCTCTACACGTTCCTTCTCAGTTTCCACAGCAAAGTCAGTGACTTAGTATCTGCAGTTGTCCCTACTAAATCCTTCAGGATTCTGGGTCTATGGGAAGGGGAAGTGATGACCCGTGGCTCCTACATGTTCCACTTCTACTGAGCTAGGATTTTTCCGTCTTCATCCCTGGCTGATCAGGCCTCAGCTAGGGAACTCCTGCTTTGCTAAAATGTAGCCTTTTCTGGCATCTGGTCAGAGTCTCCTTCTCCAAGCCAATTCCAGCAATCCTCTCTCCAAGCTTCTCTGAGGAACAGACGTTACCCAGCTCCTTATCCCAGGAAGGGTTAAAGATCCCAGAGCTCATAGGGCCCCCTTCAAGCAAAGAAAGGGTGAAGAAGAGCCCCTGGACGCTCTCTGGGGCTTGGGAAAGCAGCACAACAAGGGGAGCTGCAAGAAGGACAAGATGAGGTGCCTACCATCAGGGAAAGCCTTGCAGCTGGACAGGGAGGGGCACTGGGGAAGCCCCTGGAGCCATCATGAGGCCCAGCTGGGGCAGAGGGGTAGGCTGTGCCTGTGCTTTTGAAGAAATGCTTTGAGCGGTGGGCCAGGGAAGAGGATCGATAATCAGGGAGGAGTGAGAAAGAAAAGAGAAGGGGAGATGTGATAAATATACATGAGGCACCAGAATATAAAGCCAATTACACCAATTTGTGTATTAAGTTCATAGCTTGCAACATCCCCGTATACTTTGTAGCCCAACAACAAGACTGACTTGACCAATATGTATTACATCTGTTTTGCATAAGCAATTTCTGTTGTTTTCTTCCCTCAGTGTCCTGAAACAGTTAAGTAAAATGAAGAATATTTTTCAACCTCCAGTATGAGTGTAACTTGTATTAAATTATTCTGCGATTAATTATTAAATGAAGATTGTCATTAAATATTACAATGAAGAATACTATCAATATTGTATCTGTCACAGATGAAAAAGCTACGTACGTGGATGGATTGGTTTATGGACTAAAGGTCTCCAGGGAGTGTCACAAATCACATGATATCCCCAATGCTGGATTTTGTATTTGAAATATCTGAAAGATGTGCAACAACAGATGTAGTCAGACAGTTCCCTATTGGCTATACATCTGAGGAAGCTCAACAGTGTAAATTATTTTAGCTAAGGCTGGCAATAATTTATGCTGAATAAATTGTCTCCATATCTGCCTGTTTCAGGCAGCAGCAGCAGAAGAATGTAAACTATTTGCTAAATCAGCTCACTTTGGGCCATATTAGACTCCTTTTTTTTTTTTTGTGTCCACCATTACAAACATAGAAGACATGCACTTCTAGACATCAGCACTTTCTAAAGGTTGGCTGAATGAAACCTGTTTAGCAGTGAATAGGGAAGCTGTTGTCACCTTCATTAATGCATAAATTTCAAATTTTGGAGATCAGAAGTGCTGATCTAAAGCATACTTAAGAAACTGCATCCCCTACCCTTCTATTAAGAAACTTTAGCCCCTACCCCCCAATTCAGTTAAAACTAAGTTCATCTTCCATCCTGTGGAAATCCACATAAAGCTATGGAAGTCCCAAGAAACTGTCTCTTAATTCCACTGCCTTAAAATAAGAAGAATGATCCAGATTCTCAAAGGTACAGCGCCTACCACTACCACAATACATAACAGCCTAAAATATTTCCGAAAGAATAAAAAAAACTAACTTGAGGGATAGTGTGGCCACTGAAAAAGAATCAAAATGGAGATTAAAATAAGGAAAAAAGTAGAGTAGGAGGAGAAAAGGGAAAGGGGGAAGGAAAAATGATATAGTATTTAATAGATTCAAAATGTTATTGTCTAAAGCAAACTATTTAGATCGGGGGGGGGGGGGTGTTGGGGATCTGCAAGGAAGCCCAATCAGATCCTTTCTGAAAGTCTGAAATTTTCCAGAAACAAAAAAAAAGTCTCAATCCTGCCCAACCGCCTTCAGATGTTATTCACCCTTGTCCTTTAATTTCTGAAAGACTGATACATGTGGTAGGGAGAGGAACATCAGCCACTGTACAATCATTGAAATGAGCACATTGGTTCCATTTGTGTCTTTGCCACAGACACAGCTGGTGATCCTGGGCAAACTACTTTACTTAGCCTCTTAGTGTCACAGTTTCTCCATGGGTAAAATGGAGATAACACTGACCTTCAGGAAAGGGATGCAGTGAGTCTTAACTCATTAGTGTCCATATTGTGCTTTGAAATCTTTGGATCACTGTGTGTCTGGGATTTTCAATGCAGCCTAAGGGAGTCCAGCACCCTAGTTCGACTGAACTTCAAATGGGAGGTGGGTGCCTAACTCCCTGAGACATTTTTGAAAATTCCAACCTATTAGAGCAAAGCACTTGAGAGGCAGCATCAGAGGTGAAAGCAAGCAAGTCCGGTCCGACGTGCTGGCAAGAGCCAACACGCCGTGCCAGACTGGACTGGCTTCCCTAAAGCACCGCCCGAGCCCCGCTGCCGGAGCCCCTGGGGTAGCGGCAGCAGGGCTCGGGCAGTGATTTAAAGGGCCAGGGGCTCTGCTATGGTAGCGGCGGCCTGAGTCTGGGGCACTTTAAATCGCCCCTGAGCTCCCAGCCACCTCTGCAGCTGGGAGCTCCGGGGGCGATATTAAAGGCCTCGGGGCTCCCAGCTGCAGCCGGAGCCCTAGGACCTTTAAAATCTTGATTTAAACAGCCCAGGTATTTAAAGGCCCTGCCTCTTCCGGTTGAGGCCACGCCCCTTCCGGTTGAGGCCACGCCCCCCTGCTCAGGACTCTGGAGTACCAGTAAGTCCTTTAAGTTACTTTCACCCCTGGGCAGCATACTCCAGTCTCTGGTAGACTGAGACTATGGCTTGGCAGCACAAACTCCTCTGTTGTGAATTGAGCTCTGCCCCCATCTTGCCATGTGGTCCTCAAGCAAGTCGCCACCTCTGAACCTCAGTTTTCCTGTCCGTTAAATGGGGATGCTACTTATCTAACTACTTCACAAGGGAAATTTGAAAATTAAATTAGAAAACAGATATACAGCTATTTGAAAAGATAAAGAACTGTAATAACTAAATCATTAGTGAAAGTGTAATTATGGCAATAATTTATTGATAACTGGCAACCTGTCATCACATTTGTTCTATTGAATTTCTCCAGATACCTGCACATTTCTGTGGATCAGGGCTGACGGGGGAAAAAGACAGAAAAACAACTCTTCTCCCCCTCATATCCTTTGCCCTTCCCATTTAAAATGTGATCAGCCTCTCCCTCCTGGGAATTGAGGGTCACAGTATGACTAGAAAAATGATTCAGTCCTGAAAATTCTACATGTGATTTAGTGAAACAAAGCACTGCCCTCACCAGTAGCAGCCGTTCTTGAAATGTTTAAAAGGCAAATGCATTAGTATGTTCAACCACCATGCGTGCTAATGACTAGACGTTTTCTAGCATATGGGGATCATTATTCCAGCTCATCACCAGTGAACTTTCCAGAAAAGCTAATTAAAGGACCCTTTAAAATGTGTACCTCAAAGTTGGGTTTTATCACAGCTCCTCACTCGTGTTTGAAGAATTTTCATCTCTTTTACTCCTACCACCTTTTATTTCCCATAATCACTAACAATGAGGAAAGCTAATTAAACAGGTCTTTATTTTCCATTCAACATGATTTAACTTTCTTCTTATTTTCTATACAGAAAATATCATTTTTCACTGACATGAAAGGGAATTTAGAAAGTATTGCTGGCAATATCTAGTGATGGTTCATCTTCCTCATGACCCTCCAACCTCTACATCTCTCCTGTAACTATTTCTATTCTTTAATTGTAATTTATAAATTAACTCTGGATATAATTTACAGAGTACAACAAAGGAATCATTCTCCAGGCCAACAACTCCCAGTGAAGAAAAACAAATTCTCAGGGAGGCTGTTGCTACTGGTTGGAATCTGCTTAGTGTATGCGCAACACACCACAGGTGACACATGACCAGGGTTTATCACCAAATTTGGTCTGTTGGTTGGATCATTAGCTTCCCTGGCTTGGGCCAGGTACTGACAGTGAGCACAACATGAACACTGATTGGTTATGAAGAGTATGGATGCCAAAAAACTTCTACAAAACTGAGGATTCAGAGACAACCTAAGTTGTTGGAAGCAACTGTTAGGGACACTTATTGTTTCAAATTTGGGAGTAAAGTGTAAAAGCAAGAAAAATGAGAAGAATGTAATCTACCAGAGTGAAAATGTGCTCCAGAATCAAATCTTTCATTTGGAAAAAAAAGTCTCTAGGGCTTATGATACAGCAAAACTTTCAAAATGTGAACAGATCACAACCAATATAGTGATGTCTGCCTGAGTCTGCAGACAACCCATAACCCTACGTATAACTGAAGTGTGAACTATTCATCGCAAAGAATTGAAGTATCCTCACTAGGTTTAGGTGTCAACATTGTTAGGTATGTCACAGCTAATAATTTTAGGAAAAAACACCCATTTAATGTACTTGTGCATCACTGTTGGATGTACTGGTAGATATTGGTATGGGGTAGATTAAACACATATCTGTCAAATGTGACCTTCTTGGGACTGGGGATAAAACTGAAGGGGAAGGCACTAGACCTGGTAGAAGAGAGGGGAACGTTTTTCAGTAAAAACTTCTATTTTTTGTCAAAAAGTTTCAAAATTCAGAATTTATTGAACAGCTCTTTTGGGCACATTTTCCTATAGACCTGTTGATCTCCTTGTCCAACATTTCTTCTCCTGTCCTCCTACCCCTTTGTCCCCCCCACCATCTATGTCAAATAACCAATGTCCAGGTAAAGTTTGGTTTCCATGGCGTGGACAAGAAATCCTGAGGTTTGGATGCAAGGGGATTCCTGAGAAGTTCACCCAGATCTTCAATCTCATGTATTAAATGTGGAATCCCTGGACTGATTCAGTGTACTTGGGAAAATGAAACACTCAAAATGAAACAGAGGGAAGAAGACAGGTGGCCTCACTGAAACCTCAGTTCTCCAAGGCACATCTGCATACGCCCTGCACATGTTTGCTAGAGATGGTCAGAGAAATGTGTATATCCTGAGTAGCAAAAAAGGGCCTATTTTCATGCAGGGCACATTTTGACATGGCATCACCTCTAACTCTGTCCAAAAATGGAGAAGGAGATAGGAGATGCATTTCCCTCCTCAGTGCTGAGTGTTTTACCTGTCTCCTTGCGTCAAAAATGAAACCACCCTCCCATTGGGTGGCAAAATCCTTAACTGTCCCCAGACTACCAAAATTCCAGCTTTCCCCTGAGAGCTTCTACACGCACTTCTCAGCCTTTTCTTTCTACAAATCTGTACCTAACTGGAATTTTGGAAGCTGTGTAAAATCAATCCAGTGTAACATCAAAATAAACGGGGGGCTGCACACTGATTGGACTGCACTAGGAAGCCACTGAGGGAGAAAGCATTTAGTGAACAGTACCTCATGGTTTTGGGGTTCCTTCCGTATAACTTGGGAACCTGTTCACACTGCACAGAACTTGTGTTCTGGTGAAGGAGTGAATAATACCTGAAGAAAGGATTTCTCCAGCATTGGCAAACAGAGAATAACAGTGATGATTCTTCTCAGAGAGCCATAAATGTTTCATTTTTCAGAGTAACAGCCGTGTTAGTCTGTAGCCACAAAAAGAAAAGGAGTACTTGTGGCATCTTAGAGACTAACCAATTTATTTGAGCATAAGCTTTTGTGAGCTACAGCTCACTTCATTGGATGCATTCATGTTTCAACTCTTCTATCTGCCACATACAGTTAACAGAAAAATATAGTTTGGTCACCTCAAAAATGGGCCATTATATCAGCCTGTCCCTTCAGTTTCCTAAGTAGTAGTAGTAGGAGGAGTAATTTTGAAGAGATAATTATGGATGGTTACAGGGTGGCTGCCTCCAGAGCACCCTCTCATGGCTGGGGATAGCCCTTCAGCATTCCTGCTTCTGCTTCCCTCTCCTCAGGTCTCCTAACTAATCTCACAAAGGCTATCCCATTGCCAGAAAAACCCTTACTTGGGCTGGTTTATGATCATAAATAGTTCCAAACTTGAGTCCTCAAAGTCCAAATAAAAAATGCATATATTAAGATTCATTTATTTGTTCTTCCCCACTTCATCAAGCCATTCCCAGGACCACTCCTTGCCTTGGAAGGCCACTCCCAGCACTACCTACCTATAGTCTTTTCTCCCCTGGGGTCTCAGGGTCCCTTACAAGAGCTTTCTAGCTCCCTGCAGTCTTCTCATCCCACATCCCATCCCTACCTCCCTCAAGTCTCTCCCCAGGCCTCTTCCTTATCTACCCCAGAGACCTAACTAGGTGATCCCATCACCCACTACTAACATGATTTCCAATGTCCCCACCTGGAGAGACAAGTTGACTGTGTCACAGGTGAGACTGAGACTCATCTCCCTTTAAAGGACCCCTGACCCTCTGACATGTACTAATAAAGAACAAGCTTCAGCAATCTTAATAGTATAGCAGAAAAACTCTCATCTCCAGTGTTTTAGCTAAGAGGATTTTACAGTTTTAGTCTTCATTTTTAAATTGGCAGTTTGTAAATAGGTAGGCCTTGATCCTACAAAAACACTCAAGCACACACATCACTTCACTCACACAAGTAGGAAAGAAGGAATTTTGGCTTCAGTGACACTACCTACATGAGTCAAGTTACTCAGGAGGTGAAGTGTTTGTAGAGGTGTAGAAATAAGAATAAAAGATGATGGCACACAAACAGAAGAAGTCATATGCACCACATCCCAGAGAGAAATCAGACATTGGAACTGCATTGCTAAAAGCTGTGTTTGACAGATGGCATCTAGTGCGGGACACAGTTCCTCCCTTCACAGATGGGCTGGTGAACTAGTGTTCTGAATGTCCAATTTACTTCCACTTCAAGTGAATAAAAAGACCAAATAGAAATGTCAATATCCCCTGTAAAAAGGTCTGAGAAAAAATGTTTTTATAACAGCAAGATAGATTTAATTCAGGGCAGAATGTAAAAGTGGGAAAATGCAATTCCTTCTTTGCTATTGTATTTTCTTTATCTGTGATACGTGGTTTAATTCTCTCCCTTTCTAAATCCCATTTACTTTGGGGGTGTCTTATCTGTTATTCTCTCTAGGATCAGTATAAAAATATTGCTCAAGCATACAGGGGTGTAATCAGGAAGGCCAAGCACAATTGGAGTTGCAGCTAGCAAGGGATGTGAAGGGTAACAAGAAGGGTTTCTACAGGTATGTTAGCAACAAGAAGGTGGTCAGGGCAAGTGTGGGACCCTTACTGAGTGGGGGAGGCAACCTACTGCCAGATGATGTGGAAAAAGCTGAAGTACTGAATGCTTTTTTTGCCTCGGTCATCACAGACAAGGTCATCTCCTCATCTGCTGCACTGGGCAGCACAGTATGGGGAGGAGATGAGCAGCCCTCAGTGGTGAAAGAACAGGTTCAGGACTATTTAGAAAAGCGGGACATGCACAAGTCCATGGGGCTGGCTGCAGTGCTGAGGGAGTTGGCTGATGTGATTGCAGAGCTATTAGCCATTATCTTTGAAAACTCATGGCCACTGGGAGCTGCAGACAGTCAACATCAGCAAAATGTCTTTCGGCCCGCAATCAGATTACCCTGATGGACCGCAGGTTGCCCACCACTGGTCCAGAGTGATCTAGAAAAATTGGAGAATTGGGCTAAAAGAGATCTGATGAGGTTCAACAAGGACAAGTGAAGAGTCCTGCACTTAGGATGGAAGAATCCCATTCACTGCTACAGGCTGGGGATCGACCGGCTAAGTGGTCTGCAGAAAAGGACCTGGGGATTACAGTGGACAAGAAGCTGGATGAGAGTAAACAGTGTGCCCTTGTTGCCAAGAAGGCTAATGGCATATTGGGCTGCATTAGTATGAGCATTGCCAGCAGATCGAGGGAAGTGACTATTCCCCTCTATTTGGCACTGGGTGAGGCCACATCTGGAGTATTGCATCCAATTTTGGGCCCCACACTACAGAAAGGATGAGGACAAACTGGAGAGAGTCCAGCGGAGGGCAACAAAAATGATTAGGGGGCTGAGGCACATGACTTATGGGGAGAGGCTGAGGGAACTGGGCTTATTTAGTCTGCAGAAGAGAAGAGTGAGGGGGGATTTGATAGCAGCCTTCAACTACCTGAAAGAGGGGTTCCAAAGAGGATGGAGCTAGGCTGTTCTCAGTGGTGGCAGATGACAGAACAAGGAGCAATGGTCTCAAGTGGCAGTGGGGGAGGTCTAAGTTGGATATTAGCTAAAACTATTTCACTAGGAGGGTGGTGAAGCACTGGAATGGGTTATCTAGGGAGGTGGTGGAATCTCCATCCTTAGAGGTTTTTAAGGCCTGGCTTAACAAAGCCCTGACTGGGATGATTTAGTTGGGGTTGGCCCTGCTTTGAGCAGGGGGTTGGACTAGATCACCTTCTGAGGTCTCTTCCAACCCTAATCTCTATGATTCTGTGATCAGGGCAAAGAAAATCCTACAGCCATGCTCCTTTGTAGGCAGTGGTCATGTGCTGACTTTTGTACTTGGCAAATGCCCCTTGGTACCTCATCAATGTCAGTAATTCTTGCATATATGCCACATATAGGAATCCAAAATGCTTGCTCCTTCTAAGTATTAAAGTATTATTTGCTCCGAACAGGTCATTTAACACACGAATCAACCAGAGTAATACTGTGCAATATCAACAGAGAACATGTGCTGGAAAGGAATGCACAGCAGAATATAGAAATCCTTCTCCAAATCTGTAATTGGATAGAAATAAACCAGTCTTTAAGAACAGGCAGGCAGTAAAGATACAACTAAAGAAAGTTAGTTCCATATTGGACTGAGACCAATTCTTGCTTAGCCCGACTTGTCAAACACCAAATACTAGCTGTTTTCTGGTAAGCACTGGGTATATGTCTTGAAAACAAGAGATATCATCATCTTGTATTATCTTGAAACGATTCATGTCAATCTGATATTGCCTCAAAGAGCACAAGCTCTGCTTCCACCAGTGAGTAGGAACACTATAAGTTCAACTGATCTGCAATGACATTTTGTGGTTTCTTAGTGGGCAGCACAGTACTTTATGGTATTGAGAGTGGTCTCCATCACAGCAAGTGAAATAATTTCCTCATCTTTCCTTATAAGGTGTTGCAAGTGCATGTATATATCTTCAGTACAGGAAGATGCTCTCACATGCCTGTTCCACCCCTAGATCCCAAAGCACAAGTGGTCAACCTAAGCACAACTAAGCAGACCTCTGAATCTGGGGTCACATAGTGCCAGCAACCCACAAAAACATATTATAAATGGAGATGGGAAGTAAGTATGAAATCTCCCCCATCCCTCTGAAAACCTCTGAACCTAAGTAGCTAATTAAATATTTCTTTGCTATCTGAAGCCTGGCTTTAAATATCAGGGCAGATCCTCAGCTGATATGAAATCAACATAGCACCACTGACTTCAACTGAGTTACTCCAGCTTACACCAGCTGACAATTGTGTTTAATAATTGCCCGGAAGAGGCTGCAGAAAGTACGTAACAGGAAATGCAGGTTATTGACAATATATGTACATGTAGGGATGTATGTGAATAAATGAGTATGAATGGGTTATTGTTTGCTTGCCTTTTTATCTGTGTGTGTCTGTCCTGGAAATTATTTTTGCAAAATACAAGCCTTATCCTATTTCAAAGAGTACATTTGGGGAGAGGACTATTAAAAGGCTTTGCATTATTTATAGGGCTGTCAAGCTATTAAAAAAATTAATCATGATTAATCACACGATTAATCGCACTGTTAAACAATAATAGAATACCATTTATTTAAATAGTTTTGGATATTTTCTACATTTTCAAATAAATTAATTTCAGTTACAACACATAATACAAAGTGTACAGTGCTCACTTTATATTTTTATTTTTATGATAAATATTTGCTGTAAAAATACTGTAAAAAACAAAGTAGTATTTTTTAATTCACTTAATACAAGTACTGTAGTGCAATCTCTTTATCATGAAAGTTGAACTTACAAATCTAGAATTATGTACAAAAAATAACTGTATTCAAAAATAAAACAATGTACAATTTTAGAGCCTACAAGTCCACTCAGTTCTACTTCTTGTTCAGCCAATCGCTCAAACAAGTTTGTTTATATTTGCAGGAGATAATGCTGCCTGCTTCTTGTTTACAATGTCACCTAAAAGTAAGAACAGGCATTCACATGGCATTGTTGTAGCTGGTGTCGCAAGATATTTCTGTGCCAGATGCACTAAAGATTCATATGTCCCTTCATGCTTCAACCACCATTCCAGAGGACAGGCGTCCATGCTGAAGACAGGTTCTGCTCAATAATGATCCAAAGTGGTGAGGCCCGATGCACACTCATTTTCATCATCTGAGTCAGATGCCACCAGCAGAAGGTTGATTTTCTTTTTTGGTGGTTCGGGTTCTGTAGCTTCCACATCGGAGTGTTGCTCTTTTAACTCTTCTGAAAGCATGTTCCACACCTCCTCCCTCTCAGATTTTGGAAGGCACTTCAGATTCTTAAATCTTGGGTCGAGTGCTGTATCTATCTTAAGAAATCTCACATTGGTACCTTCTTTGTGTTTTGTCAAATCTGCAGTCAAAGTGCTCTTAAAATGAACAACATGTGCAAGGTCATCATGAAATATATGGTAGAATGCAGGTAAAACAGAGCAGGGGACATGCAATTCTCTCCCAAGGAGTTCAGTCACAAATTTAATTAATGCTTTTTTTTTTAAATGAGTATCATCAGCATGGAAGCATGTCCTCTAGAATGGCGGTCAAAGCATGAAGGGGCATACAAACATTTAGCATATCTGGCACGTAAATACCTTGCAATGCCGGCTACAAAAGTGCCATGCGAACACCTGTTCTCACTATCAGGTGACATTGTAAACAATAAGCAGGTAGCATTATCTCTCATAAATGTAAACAAACTTGTTTGTCTGAGTGATTGGCTGAACAAGAAGTAGGACTGAGTGGACTTGTAGGCTCTAAAGTTTTACACTGTTTTGTTTTGAATGCAATTATGTAACAAAAACAAAAATCTACATTTGTAAGTTGCACTTTCATGATAAAGAGATTGCACTACAGTACTTGTATAAGGTGAATTGAAAAATGCTATTTCTTTTATCATTTTTACAGTGCAAATATGTACAAAACAATAATATAAAGTGAGCATTGTACACTTCGTATTCTGTGTTGTAACTGAAATCAATATATTTGAAAATGTAGAAAAACATCCAAAAATATTTACTAAATTTCAAGTGATATTCTATTGTTTAACTGAAGGACATAAATCCACACCGTGTACAGGTCAAGCACAGAAATTTATTACGTACAGCGCTGACAGAGTGTCACCTTGCTTATTAAGCTCAGAGACACAGTCAATCAATTGATTACAATGGAATATATGGATTTTCCATGGGCGGGGGAAAGTGACAGGGTAGGCAGTCCCATACCCCCGGATAGGCTTAGCTGCAAGACATGATAGCACAGTAGCCAATGGTCAAAGGTTACATAATGTCTCCACCTATGGTCTCAAGTTGACAAATTAACATTTAATTAGTACTTTAATAAATGTATTAGTATAAAATATATATGTTGAATTCTGATTTGGGGTTCATAGGAATGAAGTAGCTCCTTTGATTGTCCAACAGATACATATCTAGGGGTAAAAGCAAAGAAGAGAAGAATGAGGGGGGATTTGATAGCTGCTTTCAACTACCTGAAAGAGGGTTCCACACAGGATGGATCTAGACTGTTCTCAGTGGTAGCAGATGACAGAACAAAGAGTAATGGTCTCAAGTTGCAGTGGGGGAGGTTTAGGTTGGATATTAGGAAAAACTTTTTCACTAGGAGGGTGGTGAAACACTAGAATGCGTTACCTAGGGAGGTGGTAGAATCTCCTTCCTTGGAAGTTTTTAAGGTCAGGCTTGACAAAGCCCTGTCTGGGATGATTTAGTTGGGGACTGGTCCTGCTTTGAGCAGGGGGTTGGACAAGATGACCTCCTGAGGTCCCTTCCAATCCTGATATTCTATGATTCTATGAACAGTGAAAGTATATGGCAATAAAGATTGTCTTTCAAGTCGTTCATTTGTGTTTTAAGGCAGGCATTGGTCCCTGGGAAAGGGAGGTGGGAGGTGGCCATATCTTATACTGACATGCTTAAACTTTTCATAAACTCAGGGTTGGATGTGTGGGAAGAACATCTCCCTACAAAAGAAACTAACACAACATAAAAAGGGCTTCTTTGTTCTATTTGCAACTTTGAATAAGACACAATTATTGCCCCCAACATCTGGCATTTTGATGACCAGGCATAGCTTAGCAAAAGCAAGGTTATCTTTGGTTATTCTGCTTTATCTTAGCTGATCACTATTTGCTAGGCCTCTGAACTCTTGACCAAAAACTCTGGACTTTGGGCCTGTACACAAATCCATATACCAGGTTATTACATCAGCAATGGATTTTAACCCTTCATTAACAATGCATTTAAAAGTGCAATTAATTGTGATGAATTTTTTTAATCATCATTAATTTTTTTGAGTTAACAACGTGAGTTAACTGTGATTAATCGACAGCCCTAATCATTTATTATTTCTATTGTAATAGTGCCTAAGAACCCACATAAAGCATCAGGACCCTATTGGATTTATACCTATCAAATAATAAGGCTTTTCACTAAGCGGTTGTTTTAAATAGTATATTTGTTTATGCAAAAACACAAAACTGTTACTTACCTCAGTGTCCTCCTTACAGTTCACAGATGCCTATCAGAAAGGTATTGAGAAGCTGGGGTTTCTTATACCAATGAGGATATAGTCTGAACTTTGACCTTAGTTCTATTGTCTTGTGGGAAATGTAGTTTAGTAACTAAGTTGCCATTTTGTTGTATCTGCTATTGTTATGATTATTTAAATTAGAGAATGTGATTTTACAAAAGAATACCTAGTCTGTTTGACTCACACATGATTAAATTATATTATTCCATTAAAAGGAAAATTGCATTTCTTTGGAAAGGCTTTGATGGATCATATCCTCCTGCTGTATAAAGAAGACTGAGCAGAACAGGGGAGAAACATGTCTGCTTGGTAGTGTTCAAACACTGCTAGAGGTAATACTGGAGCAGGTAGAGGCCTCAGTGTAGGAGTAAGAGCTAGGTTAGGGGTGAAATACTGTCCCCTCTGAAATCAATGGCAAAATTCAAATTGACTTAAGAGGGACAGGACTTCACCCGAAGAGTTATAAATGCTGTAAATTAGCAGCTCTCTCATAGTGTTGGCTGGTATTAATTTATATTGGTATTTTGGTCCTCTTTCCCTTTTTAAAAATTTTAACTAAAGATCCTTTTATGTAATTTTCACCTGGTTCTTCAGAAAGATGCATCAACATCTCATAGAGAGAATGACAGACGGGATGAAATTCCAGGGGCACTCAAAGGGTGGGATCATTCCCACCTTTTAACTCTGTTCTCCTGAAAACACTCTGCTGGGAATAGGGAACTTAATGAAACTGGGAGAGTTGCAGGTGCTGACAGTGCTTCTCAAAATCTGGCCTAATACAATGTGTTAATTCAAGTTCAAATTAACATGCACTCCAATAAGCACTCTGCATGTGCAACTCCTGCAGACTCTGAACACTAAGGGCACATCTACACTGGCAAAGTTACAGCCCTGGCCGTTACAGCACCACACAAAGAGCACTGAAGGGAAACCACTGTTGTGTATTCACACTGGCAGCTGCCTGTGCAATAGCGTGTTCACACTTGCGGCACTTGCAGTGGTATTTGGAGCAGTGCGCTCTGGGCAGCTATCCAACAGAGCACCTCTTTTTCTTCTGCTGCTAAGACTTGTGGGAAGGCGGAGGGGGTCACATGGCATTCTGGGTCATGTCCCAATGCCCCGTGATGCACTGCTTCGCATTCCAGCAAACCCTGTGCTTCAGTCTGCATTTGGTGCCATCTGTCAATGGTTTGTGTACTGCGCGCTCTGCCTCTTCGGGCTGCAGGAGTGGATCCCGAACTGCTGACCAGTATGCTGCTCGCTCTGACCAACATGTCACAAGTGGCAGTGGAATTATTCCTTAAACCAGTGGTCTCCAAACTTTTTTGATCACGTACCCCTATCAGTAAATTTTTTTTGAGCATGCACCCCCAATATATGTATATCTATTTATATATAAATTATATACATGTACTACTGTACTAATAGATTGTGTAAATTATAAAACATACACAAAAAACAGAAATTAAAAAACAATGAGATAAAGATTAAATAAACAATATTTTAAAAATAATTTTTATTTATTAACGGTTTAAAAAACCTTTTTGCTCTCACTAAAAAAAATTATTAATAATAATATTTTTAGTGAGAGCAATGTGATTGAATATGCTTTATTATTTTTGAAAATCTTGGTTTAACACTTTGTGATACATCGGGCGCTCAGGGTGGGGTGCGGGGTATGGGAGGGAGTTAGGGTTCAGGAGGGCACTCAGGGTGGGGGTGCGGGAGGAGGCTCAGGGCTGGGGCAGGCAGGAAGTGCAGAGCACTTACCTGGGGCAGCTCCTGTTTGTTGCAGGGGGTGTGCGGGTGGCTCTGCGCAGCGCAGCACCACCCCCATGGCCACGATTCTGGGAGCCGCGATTCTGGGAGCTCCCCCCTCCTCCCCCTGGCAGGCAGGGCCACCCGGAACGCAGGGGCTTCAGGGCCCTGGCCAAAGGGGGCCCCGGGGCCCTGGCCTGCAGCTCTAAAGCCCCTTTCGGAATGCGGCCCTCAGAGCACGGGCCGGAGGACCCAGGAGGAGCAGGGGCAGCCGTGCGGCCAGCGGCCGGAGAGAAGCGGCGCTTTCCCCTTCAAAGCGCCGCTTCTCTCCAGCCGGCTTTAAGGGGGAAAGTGCTGCTTCTTTCTGGCGGCTGGCTGCGCAACTGCCCCTGCTCCTCCATGGGCCGGAGGACTCAGGGCTCCCCCTTTTTTTTTCCCCCCTCCAGCAGTGCTCCTCCTGCCGCACCACCCTTTTGCCCCAGCAGTGCTCCTCCTGCTGTGCCCCCCAATCGATCGTCTTGCGCACCCCCTAGGGTGCGCGCACCCCACTTTGGAGACCACTGCCTTAAACTACAAAGGCAAGAGGAGTGTGACATTGATCTTGCCACACGTACTAGCTATGACATGAGATTTCTTGTGGCTTTCACGGAGGTGCTGACCACTGTGGAACGCCGCTTTTGGGCTCGGGAAACAAGCACGGAGTGGTGGGATCACATCGTCATGCACGAGCAGTGGCTGCAGAACTTTCATATGAGGAAAGCCCCATTCATGGGACTGTGTGATGAGCTTGCACCAGCCCTGCAGTGCAAGGACATGAGAATGAGAGCTGCCCTGCCGCTGAAGAAGCGCGTGGTGATTGCACTCTGGAAGCTGGCTACTCCAGACTGCTACCGATCGATCGCTAACCAGTTCAGAGTGGGAAAGTCTGCTGTTGGACTCATGTTGACGGAAATCTGCAGGGCCATTAATCCCATCATGTTCCAAAAGACCGTGACTTTGGGCAATGTGCATGACATTGTAGATGGCTTTGCACAAATGGACTTCCCTAACTGCTGAGGGGCAATAGATGGCACGCACATTCCAATTCTGGCACCAGACCACCTAGCCACAGAGTACATTAATCACAAGGGGTTCTCCAGGCGCTTGTGAATCGCCGCGGGCGTTTCACAGACATTAACGCAGGCTGGTCCGGAAAGGTGCATAATGCACACATCTTTTGGAACACTGGCCTGTTTAAGAAGCTGCAAGCAGGGACTCTCTTCCCAGACCAGAAGATCACCATAGGGGAAGTTAAAATGCCCATTGTGATCCTGGGAGACTCCGCCTACCCCTTAATGCCGTGGCTTATGAAGCCATACATGAAGCATCTTGACAGCATCAAGGAGCGGGTAAACAGGCTGAGCTAGTTCAGAATGACTGTTGAGTGTGCTTTTAGCCATTTAAAAGCCGCTGGCGATGCCTGTAGGGAAGCTGGACAAGGCTGATGACAATATTTCTATGCTTATAGCCACATGCTGTACGCTCCATAATATTTGTGAAGGGAGGAGTGAATGCTTCACTCAGGGCTGGACTGCAGAGGCTCAGTGCCTGGAGGCTGAGTTTGAAGACCGAGAGACCAGGGCTATTAGAGGGACACAGTGCAGGGCCATAAGGATCAGGGATGCCTTGAGGCAGCAATTTGAAGCTGAAAGCCACTAATATTTGTTGCTATGCTCAGGATTGCAGTGCTTGTAATGCAATGTGATGCAAGAAGGGGCCTTAACATAATTGTATGTTGCTTTGCAGTGCTTGTTTTGCTTTCACTTAATAGAATAAAGATTGCTTTCAAACCAACACAATTTTTATTAAAAGACAACAACCGGAGGAGAGAGTAAAATGAAAAAATACATGAGCAGGGAGGAAGATGGGGGAAGGGAAGGTGCAGGAGGAGGAGGGGTCCTGGGACATCTAAAGATTTGTGTATGTCCAGGGATCATATCCAACCTTCTCCTCTGGAGTACAATGCAGTGGGTACTGTACTTCAGCGGGCCAAACTGCAGAGGGATGGGTGTTGAGTGCAGTGGGTAGTGAGAGTCCACAGTGCTGGACTATGAGGAGGAAGGAGTGGAATGCTGTGGGTAGAGACTGGAACCAGGAGGTTGATACGAGTGTATTGGCAGTGTCTGTGGGGTACATGGGAAAGAGTTTAGTGACAGCAGCTGCAGGGGAGGGCGGGCGCAGAGCTGCTCGGTTTAAAGAGCTAGTATCACCTGGAGCATGTCTGCTTGGCGCTCCATAACCTTTAAGAGCCTCTCCGTGGCTTCATTCTGGTGCGCCGTGTTCTCCTTCCGGTCCCTCTTCTTGCTGTCCCACCACTTCTTCAATTCTTGTTTCTCGGTGGCGGAGAAACCTCATGCAGAAAGTCCTCCTTAGTTCTTCTTGGCCGCTTTCTAATTCTGAGCAGCCGTTCTACCACCGATAACAAAGAGAGAGGCTGGGCTCCCAAGGTCATCTCTGTGAAGTTTAAATGCAACATTTTGCGGAAGCAGTATTGTTTGCAACACAGACAACACTGATTCAGTGCTTTAAAACACAGCTAGTACTCACACACCTGTCACTAACTGGCTGACCCCAGGCAAGCACACATGAGCCACAAGACCCCCAAAATGGTGAGTTGCCACAGTGACAGGGTAAATCACTCTTCCCGGACTCTGCTGTACACTGTGCATGTGGCTCTTGGGGAGAGCCAGCACTGTAGGGGGTGCCTGATAATCATTCCTGTCCCTACACTTTCTACAGGTGACTATAGACGATATCTCGCTGCTGAGGGTGAGCAAGGAATCAAGGGAGGGTCTTCTCCAAGCCCGCAGCTTCTGTCCTGGCCCCTATGTGGCTCACCTGTGTGCAGCAATGGTCCCCCACCCATGACGGCACAGTGGCTCTGTGGATGAGGGGAAAGCAGTGGACGTGTAATTCCTTGACTTTAGCAAAGCTTTTGATACAGTCTCCCACAGTATTCTTGCCAGCAAGTTAAAGAAGTATGGGCTGGATGAATGGACTACAAGGTGGATAGAAAGCTGGCTAGATCATTGGGCTCAACGGGTAGTGATCAATGGCTCCATGTCTAGTTGGCAGCCAGTATCAAGCGGAGTGCCCCAAGGGTCGGTCCTGTGGCCGGTTTTGTTCAATATCTTCATTAATGATCTGGAGGATGGCATGGACTGCACCCTCAGCAAGTTTGCAGATGACACTAAACTGGGAGGAGTGGTAGATACGCTGGAGGGTAGGGATAGGATACAGAGGGCCCTAGACAAAGTAGAGGATTGGGCCAAAAGAAATCTGATGAGGTTCAACAAGGACAAGTGCAGAGTCCTGCACTTAGGATGGAAGAATCCCACGCACTGCTACAGACTAGGGACCGAATGGCTAGGCAGCAGTTCTGCAGAAAAGGACCTAGGGGTTACAGTGAATGAGAAGCTGGATATGAGTCAACAGTGTGCCCTTGTTGCCAAGAAGGCTAACGGCATTTTGGGCTGCATAAGTAGGGGCATTCACTAGGAGGGTAGTGAAACACTGGAATTCATTACCTAGGGAGGTGGTGGAATCTCCTTCCTTTGAGGTTTTTAAGGTCAGGCTTGACAAACCCCTGGCTGCGATGATTTAGTTGCGGATTGGTCCTGCTTTGAGCATGGGGTTGGACAAGATGACCTGCTGAGGTCCCTTCCAACCCTGATATTCTATGAAAGTTACCCTTAATGGGGCAGCTCTGCCAAAGAACCTCCTCTCCTGTTTGCGCTTTGCCAAGATCCAAGTGCTGTGACTGGCTAGGCTCCTCCAGAGTAGAAAAGAACTCCTGGCTGCATGCATCTCTGGCCTATGAGTCATCCTCTGCCTCTGGGTATCCCTCTCCCCCCCCCCCCCCCCGCACATCCTCGTCCAATATTTCCTCCCCCTTGATCAGTCCACCCTCGACTGGCACGTGAGCCAACAAAGTATTTATAGGGGCCTTTGCAGGGTAGGTGGAGACGCTGCCGAGTATCGCGTCCAGCTCTTTGTAGAACCGGCAGCTCATGGGCACAGCACTGGAGTGGCAGTTTGCCTCCTGCACCTTTTGGTAGGCCAGGGGTGGGCAAACTTTTTGTCCTGAGGGCCACATCGGGGTGCAAAACTGTATGGAGGGCTGCGTAGGGAAGGCTGTGCCTCCCCACACAGCCTGGTCCCCACCCCCATCCGCCCCAGTGCTGTAATCGCCATGGTGTCTACACTGGCACTGCAGCGCTGTAGCCCTGGCACAGAAAGCTGTACGCCTCTCGCTGGGGTGGTTTTTTTAAAGCGCTACAACTGTGCAGTTTCTGCGCACTAAGTGGTTTGGCCGTGTGTACGCCTTGGGAATTACAGCGCAGAAAGCTGCTTTACTGTGCAGAAAACTTGCCAGCGTCGACAGGGCCTAACAGGATGAAAATCTCCTGGTTTGATCCTGCTGTCCCTATCCCATGGGAGTTTTGCCTGAGCAGGAACTACAGAATCGGACCTTCAGTCAGATCCTGGAATTCAGCATAATCTTACAAACGAAAACAAAAAGGCACAATCAGCCAAATCAACTAGCCATCAACAGCGGACATCCAAGACTATTCACTACAAAATGAAACCCTGTCCCAGCTCAAGATGAGCATGTGGAACTGAAAGAGCAAGTTAGGCCAGAACTATGTATTAGGAGCAGATCTTGTATTGTAGCAGCTGACTGCTGTCCGTAAAAGAGCTATTCCATATGGCCACTGATTTTTTTTAAAATATCACGTAAGTTAAGTGGGCTAGATTTTCAAAGAATTCATTTTAAGTGAAAATTAGAAGCAATGATGCTTAAAATTGAGTGCGCAAAGAAAATAAAATTGGTTTTCAGAAGCGCAAATGAAGTGACTAGCAGGGATCTGTGTACCCCAGTTATACTCTCAGTCTATCATCAGGTTCACAACTAGTTGAAGGAGAAGTTCTGATGCTCACAAACAAGCACTGGACAATGCTCCCTTCTTGATCACAACCCGGCCCCTTCCAATGTGTGCTCTCATTTGAGCTATGCAGCAGTTTCTAATAACTCTTTACCCCTTTTGTTCAGCAAACAATGACCTTTCTAACCAAGAATAAAATTAGTAGCGGGTAAAACCTATTTTTAATGATGTGCAGACCAAGTTGTTATTTAACTTTAAAATATTAATACTTTTCTCCAAACCTCATTTAGTACTTCACAGATATTAATTATATTTTGTCATATCTAGACTGGTGAAATTCTCATTTCTCCAAATGAATTGAATAACTAACCCTCTTCTTAGAAAAAACCCACCTTCTCTCCTCTGATTTTTTTCAGTATATATAATGGAAAGACAGTAGTTCAATGGGATTTATCTGGCTCCGTTTGACATTCTTTCCTCTTCACATGGACTGAGATATTAATCAAATTTGGGGTTGTCACTAAATGCTGAAATATTTTGTCCTTTGAATAAATTGCTATGGGTGTGACAAAAATCACACATGACTTTATTTTATATTATCGTAGGTGTGTTTACAAGGCTCTCCCTCATCCTTGTTTTCTTTTTTGTCACAGCACACTGTGTTTTGCTGTGGATGATTTTGTAACACTGCAGTACAACGCACCTTTTAAAAAAAGACAAACATTTTCTAATCCCATATATTCACTATTAAGTAGTCAGGAAGGGGATTTGTAGGGAATAGAGAGCAAATCAAAGCAGATAATAATAGTACTTTTCAATAATTCCTAACTACTTAAGGGTGAAATTGGCTCATATTGAGGAGGGTCATCATCAGGGTCTCCATGGCAGTTAAGCCCCACATATGACTATACAGCAGGACCCCAGGAGGAACAGGCACTCAAAGATGTCTGTACACCCTCCATGCACAACAGAAAGGCTGGTGCAGAAGGCAACCCAGGGGAGGCACTTACAGGTAATGTGTTTATGCATATCCAGTAGCCCCAACTGGTGCAGAGGGGCTACAATCACTTTTCCATCCACAGACTGAATTAGCAGCCATGAAGGGAGGGGACTGCATAGCAGTTGTGCAGTGTGGCCCAGTTTGGGGAATAGATTTCCACCCTCTGGGGCTTTACATGGGTGCAATTTCACTTCACCCTAAATGTATAAATCCATTCCCTCAGTTATAGGCATAATTTGAGTCCCTTCCTATGGTGAGAATGCACATGCATGCTCAAATAGCCAACACAATCCCAGACCCACCCATTATTGTTTGCTCCTGTTTATACAGACAATATGTTTTGGAAACTTAAGGGCCACCTGTTGAAAGTAATCAAATTCATTCAAATCCACTTGCATGCCCAACTGCCCAATTCTTTTGTGTACAGCTCATGTATCTCCTTCTGATCAGTAAGCCCAGTATGTCATGCTGTACTCATTGCAACGCTGAACCAATTCAACATCTTGAAAAGCTAATGAATGTCATAAAAAATTCATACTGGCATGCAAATATTGTGGCCCAGATAAATAATTAGCTGAACTTTTCCACACCAGCGTTGACATGCTCCAAGGTTGCCCTCTCTTGCCAGACCTGCTCAACAATTATCTGATGTGGACCGCATTAGCTGATTTCTATGAAGGTGTAAACCTTCATGGCAGCTTAATAAACAACGTACATTTCACAACCAGCATTGATTTACACATCTTCTGAAGAGATGATGCATGAAATGATCAGAAAAGTCAATAATGCAAGCAAAACGTATGGGCTTGAGATAAGTAGCAGAAAACAAAAATCAATGCCTTCCAGCTATTACCATCATGAAGTAGAGTTCATAATAGATAACATTAAATTTGAACAAGCTGCATCATTCAAATACCTGCGATCAGCTGTCACTTCTGACAATAATGGCAAGAAAGGTATTAGTATACATATATGTTAGCTCTAGCTTTGGCACTGAATGCATTTAGCTGACGAGATAGATATTTTATTATTCTGACTAAAAGAGAAGACTGCTGAACACATTCATCATTACCTGTAGTACCATATACATACAAAGTATACAGACAGAGAGAAAAGCTGCTACAAGTGTACCCAAATAAGTGCCATAGGAAGATCTGAGGCACTTTATTGGATCATCGTATAACTAACACCACAGGATAAAATTCAACTGAACTGTGCCATTGACATTATCAGAATGCATAAGCAACAATGAAGTCAGATATCAAAGACAGAAATCCACCTCAGCTTTGTGTACAAGTTTTTATATGAGAACTCAGCATGTGACTTTACATCAAGGAGTTTTGATAGCTGAAGGACGTACTCAACAGGAAAGCAACATGAGAGAAGGTTATAGCCGCTAAAACACATCTTAGGGGATGTGCTCTAACATATAACTCACAGTATTTTAATTGCAGTGCATGTAATCCATTACACTAAGTGAAAACAGGAGGATCTTCCTACAGAGCTTACTAGAAGCCTAGCAAATAGAGTTAAGACTATTTACAGAGCCAAGAGGTATCCCTATATGGCTCAGGGGATTAGTAATGACATACAGAACCTTTCACACCTAGGTCATTAGTGTGAATTTGGCCTAGGCTACTAGTGCCCAAAACTATTTTGTGATTGTTCAGTAGCCATTTTAAATGGAATTGGAGGCCTCAATGCAATTTCTGATAGACCAGCATCCACAATCCCAAAATACTAGCACAATGGCAATAGTTGGCACCTATTTGTGGGCAAGGATTCAGGGACATGGAAAATGCATTATGTTCCCTCGTAGAGATTAAACCTCTTGGGCAGTGTTGGGCAACCCGCGGCCTATAGGACGCATGCGGCCCATCAGGGTAATCTGATTGCGGGCCAAAAGACATTTTGTTGATATTGACCCTCCACAGGCACTGCCCCCCGCAGCTCCCAGTGGCCATGATTCACTGTTCCCGATCAATGGGAGCTGCAGGAAGCCGCGCGGGCCACAGGGAAGTGCTGGCTGCTGCTTTCCGCAGCTCCGATTGGCCGGGAATGGTGAACCACAGCCACTGAGAGCTGTGGAGGGCCGTGCCTGCAAACAGTCAACGTCAACAAAATGTCTCGCAGCCAGCATTCAGATTACCCTGACAGGTCACATGCAGGCCACAGGTTGCCCACCACTGCTCTAAGGTATTATACAGGGTTAGTGCATCTTTGTGAGGGGATGTAGGGAAGCTTTACTGCTACCCATACTGTCCTTGTTCTGTGGCTAGAGATCTCAATCATCAGGTCCAACAATCCAGCACCTTTTGCAGGCTCTAAATTAACATTGATGTAGCCAGTTCTACCGCCAGTATCTTAGGATATCAGCCAGATGGCCCTGAAAAAATATCAGAGATGGGAGCTAAGAGCATTGCAAAAAGGCAAAAAAGAGGTAGTGGCGGGAAGGAGGCTTTGGGGAAAGCTGTGTCTAGAGGGGTGGAGTTCCAGCTGATGGTCTGAGCAATTCGTTTTTGCATGGTTTTGTCCTGACACCAAAACAAAATAATGGTTTGGGCTGAATTTTATTGTGATTTTCTTGGACTCTGTTCAAACCTGAAACTGAAAACCAAAGTCATACAGTGCAAACCCATTCCACAGCTTCCCTGAATCCTTGCAAACCCACTGCTCTGCCAATAACAGTAACAAGTAACACGTTGCTCCGGCCGTAATTTCTCACATCCAGTGTTCTGTTGCCACAGGATTTACTGTGCTAGCACTGAGAGCCATTGCCCAAGCCCTCTTGCTGCTCTCCTCCTGATTTACTTAAATCTTTTTACTTTTATCAGCCACAGGGAATGGGGACACTTACATGTAACAACTGACAATTTGAACAGAAAATACAGAGAAAAGCTGTGTAAAGCAAGTGGCTGAGATTATAGCTGTTGACTTCTAATATTATTTGACAGATGAGACTGCTGCAATTATCTCCTGCTCATGGGTTCCATTACTGGAACAAGAAGCGCACAAAATAAGGGTAATTTCTCAAACAATGTATAGGGCCACTTAACTTTGTCAAGAGCCATTTCTGCAAGTGAAGTCCTCCCTGGTTAAAGATACAAGGATAATATGCCGGCAACTTCCTACAAGCATTTAGTGCATTCCACATTAACTGCCTTTTTAGTTACCCTTTTCCTGCTTTGAGCCAGATCAGGATATTATTTTTAAAGGTATTTGTTTAAAAAAATCTTGTAGTTGCTGCTGTTCCCCTCCCAAGAACCTTCCTTTTAAAAGGGTGTATTTCAAAAAGTTTACAACACATTAACTCACTCAGCATTTTTCTGTTTGCATAGTCCTGCACTGCAGAATCAGTGCTTGAAGCACGGCTTCCTCAGGGCACCTGGGAGAAAGACACTGTGCTTCTCCATCCCAGGCTCCCTACATGGAGGGAACACGTTTTCAGAAAGAGGGGTGGGGGGAGAAAGTGACTAAGCGGTGGACTGGATTATTGAGTAGATGTTAGTTATTAATTCATTTCTGCATCTGAATCTGCATTGAGCCAAAGGTGGAATGATTTTTTCTAGTAACAAAGGATTTGCTATACTGCATCAGACTCTCACATGTACTCCAATATAGTCTCTCTGATGCATCACAGGAAGATGCAAGAAACCCCTGAAGAACAATTATGGAATAACTTGCTGTAACAGGGCCCCACTCACTGCTAGGGCACCTCCTCCTGGCAGCTCCAAGGATTAGCTCTTTCCAGGTCTAATGCCCCCTTCTGCTGCCCATTGTGCACCCTGCTGTCTCTCTCTCTCTCTGTCTGCGACTTGGTGCTCTCTCTTTGTGGCTTGGCCCTCTAGCCAGGTCATTATGTGTTTTGCCCCTTCCGGGGTATCAAAGTCTTTCCATGGCTGATAAGGGAAACCAGGCTCGCCCTCTACTCCAGATTCCAGCTCAGGGACCCTCTAATCAGCAGCCAAGATCCTCACCATCTTAAGACTCACTGCCTGAGCCTTTTCCTACCCCCTCTCTAATGTCTAGAGCGTGGCTGCAGGCTCCCTCAGTACAGCCCCTTTCTTCTGCCAGCTTCCTGGCTCTATCCCAGGGGTCGGCAACCTTTTAGAAGTGGTGTGCCGAGTCTTCATTCATTCACTTTAATTTAAGTTTTTGCGTGCCAATAATACATTTTAACGTTTTTTAGAAGGTCTCTCTCTATAAGTCTATATATTATATAACTAAACTATCGTCATATGTAAACAAGGTTTTCAAAATGTTTAAGAAGCTTCATTTAAAATTAAATTAAAATGCTGATTTTATGCCGCCGGCCCGCTCAGCCCGCTGCCAGCCTGGGGTTCCGTTCACCTAGGCCGGCTGCAGGCTGAGCGGGGCCCGCGGCCGGGACCCCGGCTGGCAGTGGGCTGAGAGGCTCAGCCCACTGCCACTCAGCCCACTGCCGGTCTGGGGTTCCGTCCGCTGGCTCCTGCCAGCCAGGGTCCCGGCTGCCAGCCCCACTCAGCCCGCTGCCGGTCTGGAGTCCCGGCCCTGTCCTCATCGGGTAGGTACCTACCTTCTCCCTGGTTCTAGCCGTTCTCTTCCTCTCTCTTCACTGAGATGAGGGTGGGAGTGCGCTGAGAACAGGGCTGGAGGTGAAGGAGCAGGCTGGGGGTTGGGGTGCAGGGTCTGGCCAGGAGCTAGAATGAGGGAGGGGGCTCAGGGTTGGGGCAGGAAGTTTGGGTGTGGAGCACTTACCTGGGCAGCTCCCATTTGGTCTGAGGGGTGCAGGTGGGAATGGGTGTGTGTGTGTGTGCAGGAGCTCCCGTTTGGTGCTCAGGGTGGGAGTGGGGATGGGGGGGTGCAAGAGTCAGGGCAGGGGGCTGGGGGTGTGTGAGGAGGGTGCAGGCGTCAGGACAGAGGGCTGGAGTGTGTGAGGGGGGTGCAGGGGTCAGGACAGAGGGCTGGGGGTGTGGGCTGGGGTCATGGGGGTGCTCCCAGCCCCCTGCCCTGAGTGGCTCATGGCAGGGGGCTGGAGGGGATATGCCCTGATTCCAACCCCTTCCCCAAGGTCCCCGGAGCAGAGAGCGCACTGCGGCTCCGCTTTTACCTCTCCCCCTCCGTAGCAAGGGCCATCAGCTGATCGGCCGCAGGGAGGGAGAGAAGGAGGGGCAGGAACCCAGCACGCTGGGGGAAGAGGCTGGGTGAGGGGGAAGCTTGCCTGCCCTGCAAGGAGAAAGCGGTGGGTGGAAAAGAGTGGGCCGGGCCAGGCAGGATTTTTAGTGCACGCTGCTGTCTGCCCGGGTCCGGCAGACAGCAGCATGTCATTAAAAATTGGCTCACGTGCCATGTTTGGCACGCATGCCATAGGTTGCCGACCCCTGCTCTATCCTAACACCACCTGTTCCATCTCAGCTGGGCTCCATCATCATTCAGGAGATTACTTAAACCACCTAATTCCCCTCAGATTAGGGCGACCAGACAGAAAGTGTGAAAAATTGGGACAGGGGGTGGGAGGTAATAGGTATCCATATAAGAAAAAGCTCTGAATATCAGAAATGTCCCTATAAAATCGGGACGTCTGGTCACCCTACCTCAGATGTGGCCTTTCTCAGCCTCATTAACTCCTTCTAGGCTAGTGAGTGGGTAGGTGGGTGAACATCCCATCGCACTTGCCCATAGGGGAAATTTCCTGTAACCCATGTCTGTCAATGGGTGTCCCATTCCCTGAAGCATGAAAGTTTATACCAATTTGTTTTAAAAAATATTCTCTCTAATGTAATTGTCTAAATTCTTCTTATCCATATAAACATCTAACCCCTTTGCGAATATTACTAATCTCTTGGTTTTAATGATATGTTGTGGAGGTGAGTTCTACAGATTAATTTGCATTGTGTATAAAAATATTTCCTTTAATCAGTTTTTTCAAGATTGGAAGCACGGTGTATTGTATTGCAATAATCCATCTTAAAACTAACAAGACTTGTATGAGCAAGGCCAGGGTCATCCCTGGACAGACTGAGACTTGTGGCTAGCAGGAGATGGTAGAACAGGTTTTTCTAATCCAGTATCAGCAAAGAATCTAGAAGGATTCTTAGACTGTAGCAGGCCACCTCGAATATTTGGGCACAGATAGCCCTTGTCTGGGGGACATATTGTGGTGATGGCAAGCTCTGCAAAAAGTGTTTCCTTCTGCCTACAAGCATCACCTCCACCAGCAAGAGCTCTGGTAACAAAGGAGCAACTTCTCATCACCATCCTCTGGGTAGACTCCTTGAGGAAGGATTCAAATCATTTCAGGATATTTCCCTTGACCCTTGCCACATAGATAGGATAGCAGCATCCTCTACTCAGCCATGCCCAATGCGGATGAGAGGCCTAGGAGTATGGGTATTTTTTTAAATACACCTATACGGAATTAGAGAGCTATGTAAGCTTGAAAACTTGTCTCTCTCACCAACAGAAGTTGGTCAAATTAAATATATTGCCTCACCCATGTTGTCTCACAGAAAAATTACAAGACAAAAATACTCTATCACCTATGGGTGAACATTTTTCACAAAGCAATCACTCCATATCTGACCTATCAGTCCTTGTCCTCAAAGGAAACTGTACAATATGTTCAAAAGACGAGCCTGGGAATTTAAGTTCATAACTCTGCTGGAAACTTAAAATAGGGGGCTGGTCTACATTGGAAACACTACAGCGTCACAGCTGCACCACTGTAGCATTTCCAGCTTAGACACTACCTATGCAGACAGGAGAGGTTCTCCTATCAGAGCATAGGTAATCCCCCTACAACATTCTGGGGTACAACCCAGACCAGTGAGATGTTATGTCACCCCTGCCCTGCAACCTTGGGTGCCTCACAATGCTTTGCTGCTGTAGTTCCCACCTGGGCCACTCACAGACAGCCTGCAGGTCACACCTTGAGTGTCTGCCTGTAGCCACTCAGCCCTGGTCCAGCAACTCTGACCCCAGGAGCCTGTCAGCAAACACTGAAGTCACACTCTGCCTTCCAGCAGCCTTGGTTACTATTTGCAGGGTGACCCCAACCCACTCCCAGTTCCAGACTTTTCCCCAAGAAATGTGTTCTGCATTGTCTGGCCCTCTCCTGGGCAATTCAGTTATTTTAGGTCCATTGCCCATGTAGGGGAACAATATACAACAGTTTGTTACTTTAAAATGAGTTACCACACAGAACAGTTTAGCCACAGCACTGAATTAGTTTTTAATTAAAGAATAAACCAAAATTTAACTGCAAAGAGAGATTTTATGTGAGTAGAATGCATTAAAGTCAGAAATTGTTACAAGAGAAATAAAGATAAAATGCCTTCTAGTGCTAAAGCTTAAACTGGACTTGGTTCAAGATAAAATTCTTACCACATGCTACTAGCAACAGGGCTGACCAAATTTCAGGTCAGGATCTCGCCCCAGGTCAAATGGCTGCTTCCTTCGTCTTTTTAGGTGAAAAAGAGAGAGAGAGAGAGAGCGAGAGAAACCTTGGGGTGTTTTTGCCCTTCACTTTTTAGTCCAGTTATACTTTGAAAATGCATGTTCCTGAGGGTTACCCCTAGATAAAGTTCATTCCTCTGTGAGGACAGAGACAGGGTTGATAGAGGTTCCCTGTTGTAGTTTGCTAAAATGCAGATCAGTTTGTTCTTGCTCCCCTTCCTTGCCAGGTAATTGCCCATCAACTTTGATGACACCTGGCTAGATATGTCAGCTTGTCCTTTGTCTTTGAGAAACTGGTTTATCTAGACTTGTCTGATAAACATATTTCTGACCTAATTTCATCTTATGGTCATAACTTTACACAATGTTATTATACACATTTCATCATGATATTATTGATCAGTGAGTTAGTTTTCAAATGGTATCTCACAAGGCATATTTTGTATAAAAATTACTACAATAGTTTGTAGGGTGTGAATGTAAAGGTGCATTCGGTCACACAACCTCCTCAAGAGGACCTTGTGTTGTCTACAAGGAAACTTAGGTCAGCTTAACTATGCCACTCAGCAGTGTGGATTTTTCACACCCCTGAGCAACGTAGTTATACTGACCTAATTTTCTAGTATAGATCAGGCCAGGGTCTCAGAAACACTGTTTCATGGCTCATTACAAATATTTGTAACCTACTAACCCTCCTTTGTCCTATGACTGCAGAGTTAATTGCTCACTCCACTGTAAGTGGTTTCTTGCAACATGTGTTAATAACCCCTTATGCTTAACAGTCTGTTCCATCTTGTATTTGGCTGTGATCCTCTGGTTACCTTTTCCAGACCTGAAGAGCTCTGTGAAGTTCAAAAGCTTGTTTCACCAACAAGTTGGTCCAATAAAAGATATTACCTCACACACCTTGTCTCCCAGATCCTGGAATTAACATGGCTACAACACCACTACAAACAGTTTAATTATAACATTCGGTGTTTGATTCTTATTCAGCCTCTGAAGTCTTAGGCCTGGTCTTCACTACAAAGTTGGTCAACATAAGGTGGCTTATGTCAACCTAGTTGTTTGTGTCTATGCTTAACTTTGTCTCCTACTGATGTAAGTGCCCTCTTACAGTGATACAATAACACTACACCCCTGAGTGGCGTTGAGCCAAGGTCAATGTATTGAGGTTGATGCAGAATGAGTGTAGACACTGCGTTACTTATGTTGACCCTAATAGTCATCCAACAGCTGTCCCACAGTGCTCCACACTGACTGTTCTGGTCACAATTATGAACTCCACTGATGAGAGATCACATGGACCAGAAGCCCCCCGTTCCCTTTTAAAGCCCTACAAATTGTTGAAATGAGATTGTCCACTTTGGAGAGCACACCTAGCAGCTATCCATTGTGGTGTGCAACTGCCCAGTTGACCATACTGACTACACCATCCAGATGCGTTCCAGCTTGGCATAAACAGGAGATACTGCATCTCCTGGGCCTGTGGGGAGAAGAGGCTGTGCAAGCAGCCATAGAAACATGGACATTTATCAGCAGATTGCACAGGGGATGCTGGAGAAGGGAAACGACAGGCACCAGCCACAGTGCAGTGTGAAAGCAACTAAACTGTTTCAGGGGTACCAGAAGGCCAGGGAGGTGAACAGTCAATACAGTGCTGAGCTGCAGGACTGCCACTGTTATAGAGAGCTGCATGCCATACTTGGTGGAGACCCCACCACCACCCTGCAGACCACTGTGGATACCACTGAGGAGCCCAGTCACAGGCCCCTGGCACAGCAAGGATGAGGAGGAGGTAGAGACATGCAGATAGGGGCTCCAGCTATGCCACAAGCCAGGACCTGTTTGAGACTCCACCGCAGTCCAGTCAATCCCAACAATTGAGTGCAGGTGAGCCTGATGCAGGGGAAGTGTGTAATTGTACTTCCTATTACAATGATATACTGATGGTGCCCCCAACTTCACAGGGCACAGCTATCAACTTTTCATTAATTTACTCATACTAGAAGAGGCAGCAGTACAACAGAAAGAGGCAGAGTTGTTATCTGCTTTTCATTCCCCTGGATAGTCAGGGACGGGGGAAGGAGGTAGACATGCAGAGTAGTTTATGTACCCAGCGATGTCCCTTCAATCCTTCTGAGAGATCTCCATGACACTTTCATGGAAGTACACTGCAATCCTCTCCTGAAGGTTTCTAGAGGTGGCAGCCTTATTTCTTCCTCTGCAGTAGCCAGGTCACTTTCCCACACTAGTCAGTGATAACTTCAGCAGGCACCATTGCAGTACACAGGCTACCAGCATAGGGGCCTAGTTGGCTTTGGGATGCCAGCAGCAGCTCTCTGTGCCTTTGTGACACTCAGGAGTGAGATATCAGCTAAAATCACCTCCACCTGCCTATTATTCAGTGCCATTGCCCTGTATTCATAGTTTCATGCAACCAAGCAATTCCCTCCTCATTTCCCTCATGTCTGGTGGGCCATACTCATCATGGCTGGTGCTGTGAATGGTACCATGCACAAGCACTCTGAAGCAGAAGTGTCAATAAGAATATTTTGCTTAAAACTTAAGGGGAGCAAGGGAAGGGAGTTCTGAATCTTAACTTTCACTTTCTCTTGTGACAATGGTATCTCTGTGTTTTATCTGCAGCTGCTGCCATTGCAGCCTTGAGGGGTTCCCCCTCCACAGTCATGGAATGCCTGAGCCAGATAAGGTGGAGAAAGCAGAGGACTCGGGATGACATGACTGATAAGATCCTGCAAGTCAGTGCTTCATCAGAAGATGAGCAAAGGGCCTGGAGGATGAACTTTGCAGACAGCCTGGAGAAGGAAAGAACAGACAGGAAAAAGGCCCAGGAGTCCCAGCAGTAAAAAGAGAGGGAGGTGCACCAGGACATAATGGGGTTTCTCTGGCACCAAATACAGATGCTGCAGATTCTTGTGTATCTACAGGTTCAACAATCACAAACACTCCTCCCCTTGCAGTCCATGAAGAACTCCTGTGCAGCACCTCCCTACACACACACCTCTTATCATTCCCTTTGGCATCAGAGGCCACATCTCTACCTCTACCACTCCACCCCAGGAGATATTAAGGACAACCACAACTTCACATACAGTGACCTGTGAAAGCCACAGTTGCTATCTGAGTAGCTAAAATGACCATGAATGTTCTTTCCGTTTGTTTAGTTCTGTTCCATTAATATGTTAAGTTGTTTATGTATTTGCTTTAAACTTGCACCAATTTTTTTTGCACTGGGTCTGTTACTGAATAAAATTCTATTATTTGGAAAATAATTTGTCATTATTAGTTTAAAACATATAATGAAGATTGCCTAGCAGTTCTGAAAGCACCCATTTACTTGTTACGTACAGCATGATACAGCTCATAGGATCAGTCACAAACAATGTAACAATCATAAACGTACAAAAAGCACTGCAAAATTAATAAGTGCATTGATAATGTTATATGCATAGATGTACACAAAGCACCACACACTTCCTAACAGGCCCCAAAACAGCAGGGCCAGATAGGGCACAATACACCACAACACAATACTGTGACTCGCTGTTAAAGTGCTCTTTCAAAGCCTTCCTGAGTCATATAGCTCTGTGTTGAGCTCTTCTAATAGCCCTTGTGTCTGACTCTTCAACTCAGCAGACAGCTGCTCCACCTCCTCCTTCCACTGTGGCGGAAACTTTTCCCCCTTTGCTTCACAGATATTATGCAGGCAGATACAGTATAACCATTGGGATTTTTTTCACTCAGGTCCAATCTTATGAATAAACAACACCAGCGTCCCTTCAATCTAACAAAAGCACATTCAGCTGTCATTCTTCATCTCCTGAGCCTGTAGCTGAATCATTTCTTGGTGCTGTCCTGGTGGCCAGTGGATGGCTTCATGAGCCAGAGGAGCAATGGGTAGGCTGAGTCCCCCAGGATCACTACTGGCATTTCAACATTGCCAATGGTAAGCCACTGGTCAGGAAAGAAAGTCCCTGCTTGTAGATCTCTGAAAAATGCAGTGTTCTTAAAGACCAAGCACCTTCCCTGACCCGCCAACACTGATGTTGGTAAACTGACCCCAACACTTGCATAGTCATGGAAAAGTAGCCCTTTCTGTTGATGTACTCGGTGACAAGGTGACCTGCTACCAAAATAGGGACAAGCATGCCATCTATTCCTCTACCACAGTTCAGGAACCCCATTGATGCAAATCATACCACTATGCCCTGCACATTGCCAAGAGTCACAGTCCTGCATAGGAGAAGGTGATTAATGGCCTGCAAGACAATGGCCCCCACAGTGGATTTTCCATTTCCAGAATGATTTCCCACTGACCAGTAGCAATCCAGTGATGCAGGTTTCCACAGTGCGATCGCCACTCACATCTCCACTGTCAGTGCAACTCTCCTGCGCTGGGGAGCTGGGGCGAGCTCGGCACACAGATCCAGGAATGGGGCTTTTCACATCTGAAAGTTCTGCAGCCACTGCTAGTCATCCCAAGCCTGCATGACGATGCGATCCTACAAGTCAGTGCCTGTTTTTTGGGCTCAGCAATCTGTCCTCCACTAAATCTTCATGTTCCCTGTTCATTCAGTTCTTCTTATGGCTCTGCAAATACTGGAGGAGCATGCGTCCTGTGCTTTGCAAGGCTTATGATAATAGTGCAGAGCTGTGCAGGCTCCATACTTCAGTCACAGATGGCAGACAGGGAGGAAGGCCATGTGGATTCATGGGATTTTTTTTAAAAGCATGAAAATTATGGCATATCATTGACATTATAGGATGGAGACAGCTGCACGCTGAGAAGTTGATCTCTTGCTCCCAGTCAGCCCTGCTCAACTTGTATCTGCCCCACCATGCATTGCCAAAACTTTCCAAAAGACAGTGCACTGGACAGTGGCAGGGTGCATGCTGGAACACCTACCCATGATGCACAACACTGTGCATCGACACAAACATTCCAGGTGAGTATGTGCAGCGCAGATGCAAGGACCCAAGTATGCAACCACAAAAGCGATATACTAACTGTGGCAGCTTTATGCCAGTATAACCTGCATCAACCAAAGTTTGCAGTGTAGACATGGCCTTCGTGTCTTTAATAAGGGTCCACATACAAAAGGTAACTCCATACAGGATAGTCTCAGACTTGGCCTCAGCACTTCCACATAGGCATTGATTAGATGTCAATTTGAATTTGTTTTAAAAATAAATAAATGGGGAGATGCACAATTTAAAACTAAAATAGAACCAAGCACATTGTACAAAGGTCTATTTCAAGTAATTCTCCTTGAAACTGTAACAAAGGAATGTTTCCTGGGGATTAAATGGACTGTCAGGTAATCAGAAAAGTTTAGGTTTTCTTCACAAGAAAAGGAGCACTTTGGATGGATTTTGTTTCTGGTGCTTTGTGACACTTTACATCTTATTCCCTCATGTTACACCAGGTTTTCATTATTCATAAACACACTTGCAGGATCAGCCAATCAGCCTTTTTCTTCCCCATCCAATGCAAATACATGTATCCCTGCTGTACTGCTCTTTTCCTTATGGCTCATACTGTCACTTAATTGTTTTAAGGGGTTGCTTAAAGGGTCCTTCTCCCCAGTCAATTTAGAACCCATGGTGTTTATATAGTGTGCCGGTCATTATGATCATCTTTCCACAGATGACAGACAAAAATGAGAATGCTTTTGTTACTCCTCTTCCTGGATGATAAAGAGAGCAGAGATCACAAGGGACCCCTACTCACAGAGACTGACAACACATACTTTGATAAGTGGGACCATCTTAAAACATGCCATAATCCCACCTGCCTAACAGAACCATCACTTGATTCTTGAGCCCTTGTAAACTAATGCTCCATTTCTAAGCAAGCTAACTGAGATGCTAAAAAAAAAAAAACAGTTTTAATTGCCACCGATCAGCTGCCAGCATCCAGGATCCCTCTCACTCTGGCTTGAGGCCAGCACATAGTACAAAGACAGAACATGTTGCTCTGGTGGATGAGCACCTCCAGTCCACTGACAAGGTAAGTGATCATCCTCATCCCGCTGGCCTTCCCTCTCTGACATCTATTACCCTTTATCACCATGTTCTCCTGTCCCATCTCACATGGCTCAGGTCCTTCCTCTTAGACCTGACCCAAAAGGTCATTATAGTCAACTAGTCCTCCCTCTCAAAGTTCCCACAAAGCACAATCCTCTTCTGCATGTTACTCAATATCTACATGAACCCATTGGGGGAGAGGGTGAGATAACATGGGGTGATATATCAACAGGCAGACAGCATCTCTTTTACATCCAACATAAACAGCATCATCTCCCAGCTCTTACAATGCCTAGCTGTAACTGGCACCTGAATGAAGAGTCGATATTAAAGCTGAATCCAGGCAAGACTAAGGTGATTTAGGTAGGAAGAAGAAACTGCAGTGAATAACTTGACTCCTCTGTTTACATCCCCCCACTAACAAGAGCACCAGTCTTCAGACTGTTGACTCCAGTTCTGCAGTCCATTTTCATTTTGGATTCCTCAATGCTGCCAGATGTCCAAATAGCAAAAGACACCTATTTCCATTAGAGACCTGCCAGAAGAGTCTATGATGTAGCACTCAATTGTTTTGTTAGAAACAATTGTGGGCAAGCAGTGTTTATAAAAATCACTTTTTATACGAATATATTTCGGTTTACAATTTTTGTGCACTGGTGAGAGCTGGCATAATATGGACAGATGCTGTACAAGCATCTCCCAAGGATTTCTGCCACAGCATTTCCAGAAACATTTCCTGCTACTCAAACCCTGGGCTTCTTCTCTGCAAAGCTGCCTATTGTGCCAAATTGTGGCATAGATTTGTGTTGTGGACAATTACTCAGGAACTGACTTTTGATTTCTATAAAAAATGGCTTCCACTTTCCATTGGCCAATATGACATGACTCTTGAAATCACACATTGTGCTGACCCAGCTACAGACAGTAATAACTGCAATTCAGACTCGTAGACTTAAAGGCCAGAAGGGGCCATCATGATCATCTAGTCTGACCTCCTGCACATCGCAGGCCACAGAACCTCGCCCACCCAATCCTGTAATAGCCATAACCTCTGGCTGAGTTACTGAAGTCCTCAAATCTTGATGTAAAGACTTCAAAAGTTATAGCGAATCCACCATTTAGTTCAAACCAGTAAGTGACACTGCAGAGGAAGATTAAAAAACCCCAGGCTCTCTGTCAATCTGACCTGGTGGAAAATTTCTTCCCAATCCTAAATATGGTGATCACTTAGACCCTGAGCATGTGGTTGAGACCCACCAGCCAGATGCCTGGGAAAGAATGCTCTGTAGTAACTCAGAGCGCTCCCTATCTAGTGTCCCATCTCCAGGCACTGGAGATTTGTGCTAACACCACTTGCAGATGGGCCATATGTCATTGTAAGCAACCTCACCACACCATCCCATCCATAAACTTATCAAGCTAAGTCTTGAAACTGATTTTTTTTCTCCCATTACTCACCTTGGAAGGCTGCTCCAGAACCTCACTCATCTGATAGTTATAAACTTTCATCTAATTTCAAAAATGAACTTGTTTGTGTCCAGTTTATATCCATTTGTTCTTGTGCCAACATTGGCCCTTAATTTAAATAACTCCTCACCCTCTCTGGTGTTTGTCCCTTGGATATATTTATAGAGAGCAATCATATCTCCCCTCAGCCTTCATTTTGTTAGGCTAAACAAGCCAAGCTTGTTAAGTCTCCTCCTGTAAGGTAGGTTCTCCATTCCTCTGATAATCCTAGTAGCCCACCTCAGCACCTGTTCCAGTGTGAATGCCTTTTTCTTAAACATGGGAGACCAGAATTGCACACAGTATTCCAGATGAGGTCTCACCAGTGTCTTGTACAATGGTACTAACACTTCCCTATCTCTCCTGGAAATATCTCACCTGATGCATCCTAGGATTGCATTAGCCTTTTTCACAGCCACATCACACTGGCAACTTACAGTCATCCTGTGATCAACCAATATACCCACGTCTTTCTCCTCCTCTGTTGCTTCAAACTGATAAGCCCCAGTTTAGAGCAAAAATTCTTGTTGTTACTCCTTTTGTGCATGACCTTCCAAATTTCATACCATTTCTATAACTCCATGTAGTGGTAGCGCAGTCATCCCTTTCTCTCTCTGGGTCGGAGGGAGGCCACACTGCCTCATTATGTCACTGGGATCGTGGCCTACCGTTAGGGGAATTAGCAGAGTAGGCATAGTGTCACGGCCTTCGTAACAGGGTTAACTCCCAACAGTCAATAGACCCTAAGCCTTTTGTCAGGGTAGAGCCGGTAAGCAGTCTATGCGCTCTAACTCTTAGGCAAGGGAGCGCTGACAAGCAGTCTATAATGCTAACCCTTAGGCAGCGGTGCGCTGGCAAACAATCTATTGTCCTGGCTCTGGCAGGTGACAGACAAACACAGGATTCGTGGCCTATGGTGGGGAGGCTGCAGCAGGGGTAGGGGGACGCAGACCCACCCGACTCCACTGCATCCCAGCCCAGGACCCTAACAGTGGCAGGGTGTCCCACCACTGGGTCAGCAGGGATCCTCCCACAACACACTGAGCGGCTATTAATCCACCACACCATCAAACTAAAGTCTGACTTCCCTGGATTACTTCCTACCAGAGTTCCGGATCAGGCTCCGTGGTCTCAGGCTCCTTTGTTTCGTCAGGGTACTCAGCCACCAGCAGTCCCACTAGATCCTCCCCAGCCTCGGATCTCTGCAGATCCAGGGTACCACCTGGCTCGGCAGCAGGGTTGGCGGGCAGCAGAAACCAGGACACATTTGTCACCTTCCCTGGCTGTGCTCCAACTGAGCTAGGAGCTCCGCCTTTTGTACTTCCTGTCCCGCCTCTCGACTTCTGGAGGGAGGGCCAAGCCTGGCCTGACTCCACCCACCCAGGCAGAGAGAGCGGTTCCTCCCCCTCTGGCTCGGAGGGAGGCCACACCTCCTCACTACACTCTAGTTTTCATGATCATCCAAATCCCCTTGTATGATAGTCCAGTGTTCATCCATATTGGCAATACCTCCCAACTCTGTCATCCACAAATTTTATTAGAATACGCCCACTATTCAGGTCAAGGTTATTATTGAAAATATTAAACTGAACTAATAAGAGATAGAGGGGAATGATTCCCTCTGAGGCTGTATCAGGCTCTGGCCCTCCCTTCCTTCAGGCAGTGGTTGTCAGGGAAGCTCCCACTTTCAGTCAGCCATCTCCTCAGGAGGCGAGAGTTGAAGGTCTGTTTTCTTCCCTGGTCTGCCCACCAGTGAGCTGCTCTGCTCTCCTATTAAGCTCCTCTTCCAGCCTGTACATGTCGTGCAGCTGTGGCAGGGGACAGCTGTCTGAGACCAGAGCAGCTCCTTAACCCCTTGTTGTCCAGTGTGGGATCTGTATACCCTATCACAGCCACTCCGCCATTGCTCCCAAGCTCCTCATTACCCATTCTAAAAACTGAAGCAAAGTATGTGTTTAGGTGTTGGGCATACTTAGATTATCTTTAATCTGTACCCCATGCTTAGTGCTTAGCAGTCCCTCTATTCTATGCACCTTAATTTTTATTCTAAACTAGAGTGAGATACATTTGACACTACTAATGAACCTGCAAAAGGATATTTTAAATCTAAAAAAGAGGGTTTCTTTTCCATGAACTGCTTCCTTCTAAAAGAATTTTGATTCCAATTATTCAGACACCTGCTGGTGTCCCAGCAGCACCCTTGGCAGCAGCTAACCCTCCAGAGCTGAGCAGAAGGAAACAAACCACAGAACAATGTTGTACAGTACACACACCAAAAAGCCTAAGAGCACAGCAGTAAATCTGTCATTAATGTGACATCACAAGAGTCCGCTTGTTTGTTTGCTTTCCCTTTTTATACCTTGATGCTCTCTTTTGTGTGGCACATGTTGAATTTTTCTTGATTAAGTTGATGCTTTTATTATACTGTATCCCCTGCAGAATTAAGAAAAGGAGATACATAACTGTGTATGGCAAAGGCAGTGATACAGATACTGAATTCATAGTGCTGAAATGACAAGCAAACAAACAAAGCTCTCTTGTACCAGCTTAAAGGTGTAGTATTTAGGATCTATCTCTGGAAACATACTTTGGGAAAACAGAAAGTGGAATCAGTGTTACACAGAAAGATAAATACTTAAAATTGTCAAAAGAAAACAGGGGGAAAAGGTTAGACTGTAAGTTCCTTGCAGCAAGGGATCGTGTCTTATGCATTCGTACAGTGTTTTGCACAATCAGCCCTTGATTCTGATTGGAGCGTCTGGTGCTACCACAATTAATAGTAAAACAAATAATACTGTGATCTCCTTGGGACATTCCCTGCAATTTCCTGACCAGAACTTTGAAAAAAAACAAGAGCAATAGCCCCAGAGAATCCATCCCAGGTTTTACCATGAGCCCAGTGCATACTGGTATAGACTGAGGGCCAAACCTTTGTGCACTTAGCTTGGCTTACAGGATCAAAGACTGGTTTTAGCTATCTTTGAATCCCATCCCTCCCTTAGATCCTGTGGCTGCTTGGTGACAATCTGGTCTCCCAGCACGTGGTAGAACAGTCTTCATATAGTGTAGGAGCTGCTACGACAGATCAGTCCTATCCAGGGTTCTCCTACATAAAGGGAATCTTCTAGTGGACCTTTAAGCCCAGTTAAAGTTTGCTTTGTAGTACCAGAGCAGCACAAAACACCTGTAGGAGCTGCCAAGGATCTGACCCCAAGAATTCAGTCAGTGCTGGATACTCAGACTGCGCAGTTATCATCAGTAGAGCTCGTAGTTATGTGCCTCACTACCAAATCTTTGCACCTTGATTTAAGGAACTCTCAGTAACCTGGGACACCACACTTACATATTTAATAGAGACTAATGGGAAAAAAGGAGGGGGAAGGATGAGGAACTATGTACTATAGCTTATGAGGATTTTAAAGTTTGAAGAATAAGAAACAGAAGTTAACACCACAAATAAAGATAGTGAAAACTGATTAGCTTCTCCATTTCACCTTACACCATATGCAAAAAAGGGATCACAACCAATGTGCCCTCTAATTTTTGATAGGCGGTTTGCGCAAAAAGTTTCTTCTGTGCAAATTGTTGTGCTTCTGTGCAAATTGTGCGCGCAGTGTTTTGCCATGTGCATGGGGTTTAGGATCTGTGTGTGCGTGCACATACACACAGCTTAGAGGGAACAGTGATCACAACATGAAATTAATAATTGGTACATTTAGAAATACTGGCCTACATTTTCAAAAGTGACTAATGATTTTTAGATGCCCCAATGCTTTGAGACACTTTGAAGGTGCCTAATTATCAAAGGACAGTTGATCAACACCTTCTGAAAATCAGCCCCCTTCAAAGTGTCTCAAGTTGGACACACAAAAATCACTAACCACTTCTGAAAATTTAGGCCACTGTTCCTCATTGTGTTTAACCAACCTGAAGGGATTCACTGCTGCAGCTGATCATAGAGTCAAATACAGTGCCTGGATTCTTAAAAGAGTTAGAAAACAACTTAATGATGGATGATGGCATTTGTAGTTACTTTACCCGTGGCCAGAAAATAATAACATTGTTATTACTTATTAATGTTGAATTATAATATTACAATGATGTAATAATTCCCAGTCAAGAAGTACACTAAAGATACCATTAGGACTAACAGTGCAAATCCGTAATTTAGGGTAAAATACGCTACAGCATTGTTGTAATTATCCCCAAACTATACACTCAATAGATTCAGAGTTAAGTCCAAACAAGCTTACGCATAGAAATACACAGTTAGCATATCCAATAACCTTAACTTTGCCCTGTAGTGACAACATGCAACACTCATATAATTATGGTTAAGGGATTTTAGAGTTTGTGGTGCCAGATTAGATTAAACTGATTATTACAGACACATTAGAAAGTCTGTTTTTCCCTACCGCATGGTATCATGTTTGTTTGTCTTCATGGTGAGTGAAGCCCAGCTGCCCTCAGGGAAGGTGGAAGCGGCCTATGCTGTCCGGAGGCAGAGAGAAGCAGATAGGATGTCTAAATAGCAGGTGTGAAAAATCAGAAGGGGGTGGGGGGGTATCAGGTGCCTACATGAGACAAAGCCCCAAATATCAGGACTGTCCATATAAAATCAGGATATCTGGTCACTCTAGGAGCAAATGATTGTAGGCAATGGCCATATTTGCTAAGACCCACTTTGTAAACTCTTCAGAGCAGGAAATCTCTCATACGTTGTATTTGTACACTGCCTAGCATGATGGGGCCCCAACGCTGTGCTTTACACATGAGGGATGACAAATTAGAACCATGCTGTACTCCATGGGAGAGGGCCCTCAGGCCAGAGAAGTAATAATTCCTCAAGACTCTCTGAGTGCTCTTCCTGACTAGAATGGCTCCTATGCATTCAGTGAACAGTACCGTTATCTATATTAGCAAACATTTTCCTCAAAAGTTAATATAGAGAGCAAAATTCATCATAGCTCCATTGCCTTCAATAGAGCAACACCAGGGATGAGTTTATTGAAGATGTCTAATCTGAAAACACTGGAATGGGGAAATTTTTAGCAAAATAAAAATAAATTTTGCTAAAATTTACTGGAATTTTGCAACTTCATTTGCTTGTGAATGCCACTGAACTTGATTAGATGTGGTTGCTACAGTGCATGCATCACCTAAACAGTAAATCAGTGCACAGAGAATTGTGTGCATTCATGCATCAGCATTTTTGAATCAAGATACCTCTTATTCTTGAGATTGTTGATTGCACTCCTTTCAAACTTGGAACCCACTGCACATGCCTTACATGAATCACATTCAGCACAGGGCATTGCTGAATCTCTGTCACAAACAACCTGGGAAGAAAAGATCAGAGATACAGTTTATTTTTACTGCATCTTGTTAAATACTGTACCAGGAATTTTGAAGAAACCCAATGCATAAATACATATTTTCTCTGATTCAGTAACATATCTAATTCAAACAGCACCACATTATAAAACCAAAGAGCTGCTGTTATTCATCTACAATTTAAATAGCAACACTTTCTTTCTCTACTTTTACATTTTAAAACAGGTCAAACCTGACAGTAACCTAACACTATATAGATATATTTAAAAAAAAAAAAAAAAAACACTTTACCCTCCCATCACACTCCTCCAAAAAGTAACCAGAAAACCACTGACCCAACTAACATAAAATTGCTTGTTCCTTTTATGTTATTGTCACTACTTTTAAGCAGTCAGGCTGATGGTGGATCAGTATTCGCAATCTCAGATAATTGGAAGATAGCACATCTTAATTGACATCTTTAATTAGCTATGGCAACGATCCAGTCTTCATCTGCAGTTTTGTATCACTTTTTGTCTGTGATGTTTGCTTTTTGCCATGATTTCTGTTATCTGTCAAAAGTGATACAGGCTTTATATCCTAAGCGCACCCCAAGATATCGAATACTTTTTTTGGTGGTAGTGGTTTACCAAAGGTTGCAAGATATTTATGAATGAACTTCATCGTGGGGAAAGACACTGAATTGGTAACGTTGGAGTCTTCCTTTTACATACAGAAAAGGTTTGACAAAGATTACATTACAGGCTTCCCCACCAATATTAGACTGTGCTATGGAGTGACCACCTCTCTAGATGACAGCGTAATTGAGACATGATGCCCATTCAATCCCTGGATTCAGACGAAGGTGCTATTTGTGAAAATGGATGTGGAATGTAGATTGTTATCTGCTATGAACTGGAATGAGACCATTCTTTCATAAATGACAACAACTCTCTGTAGCTAGCAACTTGGGCTAGATTTGAACTGCTGCTCTTGAGGTGAAAAAGCTCACTAATAATCTCCTTTGCAACACTCTGTTGACATTACTAGACATCATTACACTGATAGTTATTCCAAAGAAAGAGAATACCCGGTGCTGAGCATTTTCTCTGGCTTTGTTCTTAGTATTTTCAAGACAGAATTTCAAGGACATTTTTTCCACTAGGTTTCAAAAGTTTGAGAACCAAGATCGGTAACACATTATACATCTAAGCTTAAAAACGACAACTGTCAGCAGTTAAAACTATAGGAGCCAGATCTTCAGCTGGTGTAAACCAACATAGCTCCATTGTCTACACCAATTTACAGCACCTGAAGGTCTGGCTCTCAATGTTAAGAAAAATGATTTCCTTTACTTACCTGCCAAGACCTATACTTAGTGATCTGTTTCCCCTGTACAATAGTTGATGGTATCTCCAACCCTGAAGGGAATGCAGCTGTTTAGGTGCTAGTGATGTCTTCACCTCTAGAGGAGATCTGCAAAAAGCTGAGCCTTTCAGTTCACCTTTAAGGAAACAACTGGAGACCAACCGATGTGTATAAATAAATCTGATTTTCCTTTTCTTTTGGCCAGAACATTATACATTTTTTTTTTTTGCTTCTTCCAGGTTGGCCTTTAATTTTCTTCCATGTGCAACTTCTGTTTTCTAAGGCAACAAACCAAAAAAAAAAAACAATATCTGGAGTTAACTGTGCTTCTGCCTAACAGAATGAACTGGAGAGGGCAGATACTCAGGAGGAAAACATAGGTAAATGACTAATAGGAAAGACACAATACACCAACAATACCTCACCTGAGCTTTCTTAATTGTGCAGGCATTTGTAAATCTCTCCTCATTGAGGTATCTCAGCATTGTACTTGGGTTACAAGACAGAGTTCTGTCCAGAAAGGACAGACAGTCCTCTGTCTTGCTCTTGGTTTAGACATCAATTTGAGTTTTGAGACACATGCAAGTCCATAGACTGTCATATTCTTTCTAGGGGAACTATCCATGTCCACCTCCCAATCCTCAGGTCCTCACACTGCAACTACTCTTCTTCTGGACAAAGAGAGGGATCTCTTTGGAGTCCATCATCACCGATCCTTAACATTTCATTGGGGTCCCTGAGGAAGGGTTAGGGTTAGGGTTAGGGTTAGTGTTAGAGGCATGAGTCTAGGTATACATTCAATATATATGCAACATGTACTCAGTTGCATATGACAGTGTATCAAGTTCACCTTTCTTGTCCTTATTTTCAAGACCCTACTCCTAGTTCTATTTCTTCCATGCTGGCTCTAGTCAGAGAGTGTCATCTCCAAGGCTATCTCCTTATTCTAGCCCTTCCTAAAAACTTCTTTCGACTGTGTTGCCTACAACAAAAATGAGTTAATATGCTCACACAGTTACAAAACCAATTTATTGGAACCATCAAAGTATGCACATGCCTTAAATGAGCAATCATGTGATCTTACCATGATAGCCCTTGAATTTCCCCTTTCTTGCCTTTCACTCATCTGTTACCCACACTTGTTGTGTCATGGCCAAACTTTAGACAGCACAAGGGCTGTGTCTTCTTCTGTTTTTGTAATGAGCCTTAAACATTTTGGGGTACTCAGAAGTAATAAACAATAATAGTGAAATCAATGTATAACTTTTAATTTCCTTAGGGCAATACATTAATCATTCTCTAAGGGTCTAAATGTCTACACTGGAATTAAACACTCTCAGCTGGCCCGTGCCAGCTGACTCAGTATTGTGGGGCTCAGGCCTAAGGGCTGTTTAGTTGCGGTTTAGATGTCGGGGCTCAGGCTGCAGCCCAAGCTCTGGAACACTCCCACCTCACAGGGTCCCAGAGCCCAGCCTCCAGCCCAAGCCTAAATGTCTACATCACAATTAAATAGCCCCTTAGCGCAAGCCCCACAAGCCCGAGTCAGCGGGCCTGGGCCAGCCACAGTTTCTAATTGCAGTATAGACTTACCCTAAGGCCTGCTCCTGCAAGGTGTGGAGCTTCGGCTGCTGCTATTAAAATTAATGGGAGCTCAGTACCTGACAAAATCAGGCCCACTGACATTACTGATGTTAGTTAATGCCCTCTTTGATCACATGAACCTTCCTTCTTGTCCATTCAGAGAAGATAAAATGATTACAATGGGTAGGGAATGGCAAATAAAGCCAGGGTTTGTACCTGCACTAAGTGCCTGGCATTCAGATATCATCCTTAGAGCAGATAATTACTGTAGAAGTCAAGAGACAATGTCTCAAATCTGGAGTATATACTCCTGTGTACTTTGTTCTTTTTGTTGTTGATTCTTCAGGCATTTCTTGGAAATAGTTAAAATGTGGCACTTTTCTTTCTTCTACAGTAACATGAGGAAAGTGGATATGTTTGTATAAAACTGAGTGAGACTCTATTGAGAATCTAGGCAGTGGCTTAAGCTACCATTCCACTCTTAGCGAGGCCAAATTTAAAGGGGAGGGTGGGATGTTGCCAGACAATACCAAGCTCTGAAACTTTATTCTTACATACAAAATTGAGGGTTTACGTAGAACTTCAGTGGGGCATAGGCCTTCTGTTGCCCTTCTGAGGAGGTCATGAACTTTGTGCACACAGATGTAATCAATTTATACACAGAATTATTTAATAGTTTTCCCATTTAATGACAATCTAATAGCCAAAATGTCGTCTTCCATCTCGCTTTTTTATTGAAGGAAAATACACAACACATTAAGTCTACTTTGCATGAACGAAAGAAACCATATGGTTTGAATTTTATAGCTTTTAATCCATTTTTATTATTAATGCTCCTTTTAGTTGTCAATATATTATTATGTTGAAGGAACCCAATACGGGGGAGTCCTCCTGTAGATAATTCAAAATATATATAGTCCCAGAGAGTGCAAACAAAATCTGTAGCCTACTGGATAAAGTGTTTTCTTCACATTTCAAAAATTGTGCGTGCAAATCTAATTAAGGATTTTTTTATCAATATTATATTGTTCTGAGTCTTTCTTGTACAAGCAAGGAACCCTGGATTACAGTCCTCTCCAGGGGATCCCAAATGTTCATACAAATCACAGTAGGCAGCATTACAACACTTCAAACTTTTTCCCTGTACACTTGGTCTAAACTTGAACTTGATGGTCAGAAATCTGTCAGCTTGCAGACTGTAAAAAGAGAAATCAAAGGAAACTGTTTCATTTTTGTTCACTTTGACGATGTAATTCTCCTAACATTTCTGTACGTCTTTCCCCATCAATTTAATTACAGAGTAATTAATTCTCACCAATTTTCTAAAGCCCAAAGAAGTGCCATCTGACCCGGAACATTTCACAGTGGGGAAAAAAGCCAAATTAGATAAAGAAAAGAAATCTATCCTTAGAAAGAAGTGGTATTTATAACTGACAACACCAGAAAAGGATTAACTGTTTAAGACTCACTGCTCTGTTGTTCCTAACCAAAACTTGTCTTACCCACCACCTTGTTCTTCTTCCTCTCTAACATGTTACCCAGCCTGATCCTCAAACAAGTGGTCACATTATGTGCATATAGCTGCTACTTTCCGCTTTTCTCTGCTGTGAAGACTTAAGCTCTCCAGGATGTTTTACATATTTAAAAAGTAATGCCTCCTGGAAAACACTTTGTCATCAGTTCTATACAAGAATTCTAGGACCCTTCCAAGATATGCACAAATGTGCTCCAGGTTCTATGAGATCCAATCCAGGTTATAAAAAGGTCTGAGCTTTTCCCTGAGGTGGAGGTAACTAGGGGAAGAGATAAAGGGGTCCTACAGAGAGCAATCCTGGAAACAAGCCATACTCAGGAACCAACTGTGGCAGGAAGTTTACTTTTGTTGTTATATTTGTTGTGAAATAAGGAAATCCTCTGGAAGGGGTTAGGTTTGGACCCTTTTATATGTGTGCAGGTGTGGAGTAAGTAGCAGGGTGGGACTGCCACTTGCTTACAGTTGTATTTTTATAGACTTTTCCCCAAAGGTTCCCAAACGTAAACCCTGATTCTCTGTTATAATAGGAGATGGGCTTAAGTTAAAATAATGTACATACTGAAGCCAAAAAATGGACTTTATATCTTCCCAACACCACTACTCAAGCAGGGTTCTCACAACACAGTTACGAAAAGCAGGGGCCATGCAGCAGTAATGTGAAAATTGGGATAAGTCTGAGAGTGGAGAAAGCAAAACAACTTTAAAAAGCAAACAAATTTAATATGCATCAGAGATAAAACTTGCACTGTGTAAGAGCATCGCACCTCTGTTTTGGTCTCTTTTGGTCACTGATTGTGCATGGGGCCAACATCTTGTTTGCAATAAAGAAAATCAGCCAAAATTGAAATAAGCAACACATCTCCATGTACTGTAGATGCACACAGCATATAGCAGTAAGCATTAAGAAATCAAAAGTTTAATACCAAAAAGCTGCTTATTTCAGTCTAGAAGAGCTGACACAATCAGCTTTGACATATTGGCACAACGACTAGACAAGGCCTGGAAATTCATAACGACATATGTGTTCCAAGTGTGCACACAGGACGTTGTGTGTATGACATTGCAGCACCTTGCTTGGCCAGGAGGTGGCATATGTAAGTGCTGCAGGAGAAATTAAATATCAGACGTTCTAAAGCAGTGTTTTTCAACCTGGAGTTCATAGACCCCCAGGGGATCCACAGCCTATGTCTTAGATTTCCAATGGGGTCCGCACATCCATTTGAAATTTTTTAGGGGTCCGCAAATGAAAAAAGGTTGAAAACCACTGGTCTAGAGAGATTGCAGTAGAGAAGCCTATAAATAGCTGCTCTACAGGAGCAAAGTGTGGCAGTTAATCTTTTGCAATCTGTCTCCAGTGGGTTAATCCATTGTATCACATAGCCCCACCCCAGTGTCATCTAGCTGATACCATTGCTTCCTTATTAAATCCACTTACTTCTGCACCCACCACAATTTGTCCACCCATCCCTTGCTTGGCCAGGTAGAGATCCTGTTCTCACAGCAAAATGGGGGCGGTATCAGGGTATCTGTAAGAGAAGGATTTTTAAACTAAAGGATTTTTTCAAACTTATAAACCATAGAAAATAAGACTCAAACACAATCAGAGCATTAGTCTGCTGAATATAGGGTCCTATTTCTGCCATTGGCAAGTCCCTAATGCTTCAGAAGAAGAAAAAACACTTAATACACATGGGCCTATTACACAGTGCTATGCATATGCGGTGGAGGGAGATCACAGGCAATCCATCATCTTACGCCCTGAAGTGGGAAGTTTAAGTTGCCATACCAAAGTATCTAAACCAAAGAGAAAGTCTGGCCAGGAAAAAAAAAGCAGAGGGAAAGAAGAGGCACAAAAATGGGGCACAAGAAAGAGGCAAAGAAGAGGCAGGTATATCACAGCTGGGAAAAGAAGAGGTGAGACAGGAGGGAGAAGGAAAAGATGGGAAGCAATAGAGGTCCTTCATCTCCTTCTCTCCACACTGCCCGTCAAAGTGACCACTTCTTACCCCATGCTTTCTCCTCTTCCACAACATTCTTCCATTCCCTTCCCCAAGGTAATACACTGTGGCCCCAGCAACTACACAGCTTGCTGCTTTCACTGAGCTAGAGTAGTTCTCCTTCATCTCAAGTGGTAGAGGCTGACGATCCTGAGTTTGGTCCCCACTGACTACCCTGCTGTCTTCATGTAGTCCTGGCTGATCGCATGAGGAGCTCTAGTGAAGTGGCTCTCAAACTTTCCAGACTACTGTACCCCTTTCAGGAGTCTGATTTGTCTTGTGTACCCCAAGTTTCACCTCTCTTAAAAACTACTTGCTTACAAAATCAGAAATAAAAATACAAAGTGTCACAGCACACTATTACTGAAAAATTGCTTGCTTTCTCATTTTGTCTGTATGAAATGTTAGTTTGTACTGACTTCGCTAATGTTTTTATGTACCCTGTTGTAAAACTAGACGAGTTGATGTACCCTCTGCATCAGATGGAAGACCTCTGCATACCCCCAGGGGTACACATACCCCGGTTGAGAACAACTGCTCTAGCGGGAGACTACAGAAGAGACAGCTCTGGCCCTGGTAACATATGGGCATGAAAAAGACTTATTTCCAAAACCCAGAAATAAAAACAGAGATTTCAGGAAAGAAGCTGTTCCTTTACTTAGTCTCTCTTTCTGTGCACCTCCATGTGTTTTAAAAATTGCCCATTGACCTGCATTCCCAGGGATGGTAAGCACAGCCTCCCCTCCTCTCCTAGCCTGTCCATTCTATACACAGAGCCTCTCCACCACCAGTCATTCAGGACTCTGCACTTATGCAGCCAGGCTGCAGACTGTTTCGTCAATGGCAGTAAGAGCAACCAAAAACATCTGATCTCTAAGGTCCACCCAGCATCCCCTCAATGGATAGCCAGCCAGATGGATATTAATTAAACTTAGAGTTCTATTTATTGCAGAACTCAGGGGGATTAAACAGACAGCAACTGGCACTAAGTACTCCAGAATGTTCTCTGTGCTTTAATTACTCTGCTACAGTTAGTCCATCAAACTGATGTATAATCAACAGGGCTGTACTTAGAGTACACAACAAGTGCTAAGAAGAAGCGAAGTTCTTATTTTATGGCTTCCCCAGCAGCTGCAGCGTTTGGAGGAGCTGCAGGAAAAAAGAAGAAACTGAAGTGGCCTCTTGTATCTACCAGGAGCTGATACCAGTCGTCTGGATGAGAAAAGCAATTCACTCTGCACTAGCACCACCCATCCTTCCCCCTGCCACCTTAGAATGCATTCTGGACATCTCAAATCTCACTGGCACAGTGGCCACTCAGATGGGTGGGCAACAGGTTTTGAGTGTGTATTAAAATAACAAACCTCATAATTACTGTAGCAATGGTCATTACAATGCACTGCACTGTGGGCAATTTTTAAATCGTAGTGTCTCCGATATTTGAAATTCTTTTATTTTTTGGAGTTTATGTTTGGAAGGGATCATGCATTCTGGAAGAGATCTGAATGAAGAACCAGGAAAGGATTGTGGACTCAGTTCTTCCAGGTAGGTGCTGAGCACTCCTGTGAGCTGCTGAGAACCCTCAACTCCCAACAAAACAAGGAGGCCCGATCTAGCCTTCACTAGAGTCAGTGGGAGTTGTGCCATTGATTTCAGTGAGATGAGAGTTTGACCCAGCAGAAGCTGAGGGCACACACGAACTTCTCTGTAGTTTAAAAAAAAAAAAGAGAGAGAAAAAATGGGCAAAAAAAAGGAAGAAGAAAATGAATGACACAGTCTGAAAAGTTCCCATATTCTGCTCATTTACAGGATACACAGCATTCACATGATTGACCTACACCTTGCTGCTGCTCCTGTATCATCTAGCAGTGCCTAACTTCTACCAGACAATTGCTTCCCCTTGCTGTTCAACTCAACCCTTTATAGCAGGAGATTACTAACCACCACCACCCCCCACTACACCCGAAAATAAAATCTTTTGCTCTGTTGAGAGAAGAAGCCTCTCTCCCTACACCACAAAGTCCTCTTAAAAATACAGAGGCCCAGATGCCAAGGTGCACCTCTCAGGAAGAACAGGCCAGAAGGCTGTGGGGAGGTAAAGATGGTCACCTTTGTACATCTGGGATCCTGGGTGCGCAAGGAGCTGATTTAATCAACCGCATAAACTAGAGCAGCCCTAGACATTTCTCTAACTTATGCTGGGCTGCAACTGTGGAGCCCAGAATAGCCAGAGCACAGAGCACTTTGTCCACACACCCTCTCTCCTGCAATATCTCCTCCTGCCTGCCTGGCCTGACTGAAGGCTCTGAAGAGGCCCAGTGTAGGGCCATTAAGTCAGCTCTCTGCCTGGGGAATCCAGGTAAATTCCAGTGTTGGGAAATTCAGCTCCTTTCCAGCCTCTATGCAACACAACACAGCATAAAGGGTCCAGAAATGGGGCCAGAGCCTCTTAAACCTCTAATTTACCCAGTACGCTTTTTGCCACTGAATAGGACTTGCATGTTTACAAGTAACTTCAAGACACACCAAAAAACTAAAAGCCCCAAGAGGAAGTGTCTGCTGGTCAGCAAAACAAACAAACACATAAAATGTACACACGTGTGCACACACACACTGACAGCAAGCAGTGTCCTGTCACACGAACAATGTTGGACAAAGGCTACTTGTGACACTGCACCCCATATTCATCACAGTAATATTATCATGATATGATTATTACATAATTATGATGCATTTTGTACAAGATAAGTCATGTGAGATGTCATTGAAAAAGTTGCTGAATATGATTATCCTATTTGTACACGTGTATCATTTTTGTATCTGAAGTTATGAATATTGACTATGTATCTGTATTTCAAATGTAGATACACCTGGGTAATCCCCACTAGACAAGAGGCTTTCAGTCTACATAGCTGATTGGGAAGGGCCTATTCAGGGCAATGAGTCATTAGGGAAAACAATAGGCCTTTGGAAAAGCTTATCTCCCACCTGGTGAGCCTTCCTGAGAATGCTCCAAACAGCCTGTAAGTGATGGCTGCTATAACTCTACAAGGACATGTGATCAGGCCACATGACTCTGGACTCCATCTTGGGATGTCAGTATTTTTCCACAAACTGATCTGGGAACCAAGTTTTTAAACAAAGGGTTCCTGCCATATGCTAAAACTATATAAGGCAGGGAGTGAAGTTATCTGGGGTTCTTCACTCCCCACACGAGAAGACTCCTGGAAACAACTGAGGAACAAAGACTGAACTGGGGGAAGTGCTGGACCCAGGCTAAAGGGATTTCTAGACTGTGTATGAAATCCTGAGAAATCCAAACGGTAAAGCTAATGCAGCTTTTGCCTTAAGGATCTGCAGCCTGCTTGTATCATTTCAGAGTGAGAATCTGCTAATTCATATCCAATCTATTTACAGGTTTCAGAGTAACAGCCGTGTTAGTCTGTATTCGCAAAAAGAAAAGGAGTACTTGTGGGACCTTAGAGACTAACCAATTTATTTGAGCATAAGCTTTCGTGAGCTACAGCTCACTTCATCGGATGCATACTGTGGAAAATACAGAAGATGTTTTTATACACACAAACCATGAAAAAATGGGTGTTTATCACTACAAAAGGTTTTCTCTCCCCCCACCCCACTCTCCTGCTGGTAATAGCTTATCTAAAGTGATCACTCTCCTTACAATGTGTATGATAATCAATGTGGGCCATTTCCAGCACAAATCCAGGGTTTAACAAGAACGTCTGAGGAACGGGGGGTATATTAAGCTTAGCTTGTATTTTTGTTTATTTGCTATGTAATCTGCTTTGATCTGTTTGTTATCACTTATAATCACTTAAAATCTATCTTTTGTAGTTAATAAACTTATTTTCTGTTTTAATCCAAACCAGTGAGCTTTGACTGGAGTGCTTGGGGAAAATCTCTGCTTCGTCACCACAAGTGTGCATTGTTCTCTTCACATTGAAGAAGGGGGGAACCCGGTATTAAACCCATATACTGGCCAGCTTTGACCAGGGCAGGACAGTACTAGGCTAGGAAGCTGGTGGTTAGAGAGCCTGCATGTCACTGCAGCTGGGTGTGTCCCTACCTGTCTGAATGATGGGGAAAGTGCAGGCTGGAGGGCTTTACACCCAAGCTGGTGAGTCAGAGGGCTCAGTGGTACCCCAGTTCCAGGTGGCATCCTGGGGGGAACCCGTCACACTACTATCATGCAAAATTACATTCTGCCTATATAAAGCATAGTCTCAGCTGGATAAGCTATTCTTCATTTTTCCTATCATAAACAGTTGAATTGTGTCACTGTAAATTGTTAAACTGTTATTGCATTTCAATAATGGGTGACATGATCTACACACATAACTGACCCCACTGCAGGGTGTCACTGTGTGTGTGTGATGGTACACCAGTCCACTCTGAGGTCTGCTAGCATGCAGGATGTACCACATACTCAGAGTCATGTCCTGTAGGTGCTCCAGGCCTTAGGCTCTACAGGCTCTACCCCTTGGTGTTTCCCTGAGGGGTATAACATTTTGGATACAACAGAGAATTCCTTTACTAGGGCTGCCAGAGAAGGAAAGGTGCACACACCCACTGGCACAATTTATTTTAACAGTTACAGTAAAGATCAAACCAACAGTGCCTACACCAGCCCCTGAGTCCAGCCAGTACCAGGGTACGGAAGCTTGGCTCTTCAGACCTGGTGGCAGGGATACAGCCTCCAGGCCACCCCTCTCCGAGAGGCAATCACACACTGGCCTGAAGATCCCCCAGCCTGAGCTGAGTCCTCTTGTCTGTTAGCTGTAATCTTGTTCGGGCCCATCCACGTGGCTGTCCTGTTCGCAGCCCACTCCCACTGGACTCCTGACAGCAACAAGGGGCTCCCTAGGCCAACTCTCAGCCTTTTGGCCCAGCTCCCAAGCTGCCCAGCCTTCTCTCCACAGCCAGCTCCCTCCAGCCTGTTCCTTCCACTGTCATGCTGTCACCAGGTCCCCTCTGCACTCTAGATATCACTTCCCAACCCTGCAATTATGGAGCCCTCTGTTGGCTGGCTGTTGAACTGAGACTGACTGTCTCGTTAGCATATTACCCTCCTAACACAGTTATGAGGCAGCCTGTTGGTTGCAGTACTTTGCGGAGCACTGTAAGATCCTGAGGAATGAAAGATGCTGTGTAAGTATAATTTACTCACAGTAGTATTGATACTGATTTGTAGGCAATAAACAAAAGAACAACTATGTTGATTTTTATAACCCTGAGGCAAAGTTTCTTCCTTGCTTCATCTAGAACCAGGGCTGTATGATAATGATATTTAAAGTTCTTTCTCTGGTTTGTCTAAAATCCAGGGTGGTGGGAGTTTGTGGGTATTTTTTTTTAATGCCGTCTTCAGACAAGCTGTGGGTGGCTGGGTGGGTGGGTTGAGTGACATATAAGTGAGGAAGCTTCCTCCCCTTTCAGAGCTACGTGAAGAAGTCAGAAAGGCATCATTTGAAAAAGTGACAGGCAGATCATGTGAGACTATTGCTGATGAAAAAAGTGTTTAAATCCATCAAGAATTCTGAATTTGGTACTGCACTTTCACAGCGAACGGGGTGAACTGAACTTCACTGACCTCTCTACATATTACCTGCCTTTTAATTTCAGGTTTGCCCCAGGAGAAGCCTTTCAAAATGCACATTCCCCCCTTCCAGCTTCTAGCATCCAATCAAATTAGATCTAACAATAAGGAGCAGAGGTATATCCTTCGTCTCCATTTAGTATTGAAAAATTCCTCCCTTCCTCCTCCCCCTGCACTGGTTCTGAAGGTCTTCCAATTATCTCCTTACCTGCCACATTAAAAAGTAAAGCATGTGAGTTGCCAGAGATACAGAGTCTGAGGACATGCCACTGTGGCATAGCCATGACATTAGAACAGATGGAAAACTTCTCAGGAACAAAACGTGCACAAAAAATGGGTTCTGTCTTTGAAGTATATATTCATGGTGGGTGCTTTCATGTCTTTTGAAGAGCCCCAGCTCAAATCTGACCTACTTAGGCAACATCCTTATTTATGTCTCAGACTAAGGAGCTGTATATTTAGCAAATGAGCGGAAATCATCCCTCTGTCATGTTTATAGATTGGAGCAAATTTTGCTGTTTAATTCTTCAACGGATTTGTCTCCATAAAAGTGGATATAATTTAAACACTGTTGAAAAAAAATCAATGAATTCCAGAAATTCAGGATAAATGGAATCCTAATTTTATATATATATAAATAATTCAGTAGGCTGCTGGTGAACCATGTTTATTTAACCTGTTCAAGCGTGATGCAAAGGTTGTGTAAAGGTGAAGAGGGAATCATAAGATTCCGGCACTTTAATTTGGTGCCAATAATAATCTGTATCACATTAAGAAATAGCACATTTTTAACTCTTCATAGACTGTATAGACTCATCATGACTAAAGGATGAATCTCAAGAGGTTCAGAAGTTTGGTTCAGAATTCAAAAGTTGCAATGGTTATCTGATCTTATCTGAACCTTTTTGATCTTCAGTGAACCGATCTTCTGAGTTACTTGAGTGACTTCTGATTTGCTGAGTGCCCAAAGCTCCCCTTTTTCTCAACAGGGAAGGGCACTTGGTGTCTTATAGTATCAGGCCATACATGAGGCTTGATACTCTGACAAAAACAATTTCTCTCATGAGAATTCTGGTTCTTACTGGGTGAAGCTGGGCTGAAAATACCACAGGAATAACTTTTTATTGTAGTACTTGGCCTCCAGTCCCAGCTGAAACCAGGAAGGCAGAGACATGCAAAAAGGAAAGCAGACCATCAAAACTCAAAAAGGGTGTGGTTCAACTTTTGAGTGAAGATTCTGAGCCATCCCATCTTTAATCCAACAATTTGGCCTATCTTAAAATTGTTTAGCACTCCAGAAAAAAATCCTCCCACTCCTAAAGTTATTGTGATAATTATGATATTTAATATTTACGGAATAATGACCACTCCACTGGCCAAATTAAACACAAATATATAGTTCCCTTGTAGACCAACTAAAACAATCCCCCTGCAGTTAATGACTGAATACTACTCCTTAGAGATGTTTCTATTTCTGCTGATGTCCTCAATGATGCTAAAGCAGAGAGAAAGAAGTAACTGACCAGATATGCTGGTTTCTGCTCCATTAGGAAAAGGAAAAATCAGTGTGGGCCAAATGTAAAGGAAGAAAATCATTTGGGAAAGAAATTTGATTTTCAACCAAAGACTAAGAATATATTACAAAAAATGGTGAGTGAACATTATTCATTTGTTTGTATAACACCTTTTACAAATCCAAAAGGGCTCCAAAGAATTATAGATTATGTATGTCTATGGATCACTTATCACCAAAATGCAGCTCTCTCTGGGGTGGAATGCAGCTACTACTAAACAGCACCAACAAATACTACACAACACTTAATTGAACAAATGCCTTATCCAAAGAATCATCCAGGGAATTTAGATATACAAAATGTAGTTTACCATGATGCAATGTGACCAGCACACTGTGTTATCACCCCGCCTCCATTCCTGCAAAAAAAATATATATATCTGTGACCTTTAATAACTACAGGTGGTCAGGGCTTTGGTTGTAGAGACATCTGAAATTCTGCCTCTTCCAGCAGCCACAGAACACCATTGTCAGGTACTAATTCAGAAGGAAGAGCAGCACTTACTGAATCATCAATAATTCTTTCTATAGCACCCACACTGGGCTTTTCCTAGGAAGTTTTCCATCTAAGAACTGATCAGGGTTAGCCCTGCTTTTCTTATAAGAGCCTACAAGATTGCAGCCTGTGGTTATATGGCAGCAGACTATGGAAAAATAGGGACACTATAATATTTAGGGTTGGGGTTTTTTTTTCATTTAATTGGTTTTAGCCATAGAGGGGCTTTGTGACACTATTATGCTTCAGTTCCCTTCTACTTGCATTCCACCTTGGTCCCTGTGTTGTTACTGGTACCCATAACAGTCACTTCATTATTAAAGTTATCTTGTTTAAATCAAACTCAATTCCACATGAAGGATAGAAGGAAAAAATGTAATGCAATCATCTGTCCTGGAGTTAGCCAAGGTCACAGTAGCAGGATCCACATAGCCCAGTCACAGTTATGCAAGGAGTTATGTTTTATACCAGGCCATGAAAGGAAGCTCTCCTTCGGAGTAGCAGCTCTAGCACAGTATCTCCATACACCTCTAGTTCTGCCACCTCCTTATTTTCTGCCCATCTCCTCACTTTCTTCCCAGTTTGCATTAGGATGGTTGGAATCCCCTTCCTTTCTAGTTTTAAAATCCCCATACAAATTAGCTTCAGCACTCGGACAACATCACCGTTACTGGGAAACTGCTTTACTGTCAGTAGGCATTCTGACTATATAAAGGAAATCAGTCCTAAAACCCTATTTACCAATAATATGGTCACTAAATAAATGTTTTGCTGTTTTAAAATCCGGGTGAAGGTCAGTGTTTATGAATGTGAGAGCATTAGCCAAATATATTAGTAATTCTTTATATTTATTTATATGGTAGTAGTAGTATGTAGTTTCCCCAGTCAGAGATCAGGGCCCCACTGCGCAAGGTGCTATGCAAACAAACATAAAACAAACAGGTATCCCTGCCCTGAAGAGTTTACAGTCAAGGACCCCAATCCTTGACTTCAGTGAGACTTCTCACAATACATAGGATACGTTTTCGCATAACCAGGGCCTTAGTAATAGTGCTAAAGCAAGTAACAAGGACAGACACTGTGTAAGATTACCCAAAGTATCTCTTGTCAGTGCATTTCAGCCCTAACCCAAAGCAAATATTCTTACTATTCAAGTAGGCCAGTGGTTCTCAAACTTTTGTACTGGTGACCCCTTTCACATAGCAAGCCTCTGAGTGCAACCCCCCTAATAATAAACACTTTTTTATATATTTAACGCCATTATAAATGCTGGAGGCAAAGTGGGGTTTGGGGTGGAGGCTGACAGCTCGTGACCCCCCATGTAATAACCTCGCAACCCCCTGAGGGTTCTGACCCCCAGTTTGAGAACCCCTGAAGCAGGCCATCTCTTGAGCAAAAACGCAATCAACATTTTAAAATTACAGGTTTTTAGTAAAAACCTACTTTTGGATTCACATTTTTTATAATGCGGACATCTAGATTTACATAGATTGCAAACTCCTTGGGGCAGGGAATGTACAATATTATATGTTTCTAAAGCACCACATTCATTTATGGCAATATAAAAGTATTTTATATTTAGAATGCTGTTCCAATGACTTATCACTCATACACATAATGTCCTGGAAACATACCATAGGGCCATCTGAGTAACAGAGTGCTTAGAGCACTGGGCATCCTAGTGTTTGTCACGCCTGACTTCCAGCTCCTTGCTTCCCTGGTCAAAGTGCCTCAGTCTTTTACGTGGTGGGGTTGGGTACCCAGGCCCATCCTCTCCAGTGGATCCCAACACAGGGCCCTGTGTGAGTTGACCCCTGGACACGGAGCCCTCCCAACAGGGAATCAAAATCCACTGACCTGGGCTACTTCCTACCTGTGTCCCTTCAGGGCTTGCATAACTACAAATACTATTGGTCATTAGAATGACCAGTTTTATTTAAAGAAATCCAGTTGCAATGTTTAGCTGAAACTGTAGATTTTACTGCACATGGAAACAAACATAGGTCTTTATAATGATCTTATTTCTCATTGTATTCTAGTGTGCCCTTTTTGCTCTACTGGTGATGCCAATCCTCAACTTTTGATTCATTTCCATTTCCCACTTCTTCTTCCCTACAGCCCTCCAGGAACTACCTCCCAATCCCAGTGCAGCAGGCCCTCACCATCTCCTCATTCAAATCCCTCCTAAAAATGTACTTCTTAAGTAGGAACCACAGACATAAAACATCACAAGCAGAAAAAAACAGATCACTTTTTTAAGCCAGCATTGCTTAGGTCTTCCTCACCAGGCATCTAATGTGTGTCAGTGTTGTAATCTCCTTCTGGCAGGGACTGACTGTATCTATGTCTTGTACAGCTCTGAGCATACTGTCTGTGCTAACAAATAATAAATAGTCATACAGAGGCGTATAACTGAATATTGTTATATACAGGACATATGTGCATGTACAAACATATGGTATATATATAAAATATTGTATATATAGGAGACCAAATTCTGCTATGTAAATGGGAGCAGAATTTGATTGATAGTGTCCAGCAATTCCCATAGACAGCAGGCCACATAAAGACATCTTCTTATCAATACAACTAACAACACTAGTGCTACTAATGTGACTCTTCTGAAATATTGGATGGAAACAAAAGTTTGAGAAGTTTTTCCTCTATGATTCTATGTATTAGAAATGTATGATTGCAATGGGAAAAAGTTGGGTTGGGAGTTTTTTGCATTTAAAATTTGACGTGGAGTGTCACAGGGCAGCTTATTGTTGGCTGCTGGCCATTGTTATGTGATTGTTGCATGTAATTGTGATAGCCACCACCTTGGCCAACACTGGGGATCTGTGGAACTAAAAGCATGTATCTCTAAAGCCTGAGGTAAAGTACCAAGATCTATAGCTGGGGTCTGTACGAATCTCACATCCTCCGTGGCATGGACACAGAAAGGACGAGTAGTTTCATACTTGCTATGCATTCATTCATTCATTCATAGCATTTAGTTTAGTGACATATAGCAATCCTATTGCTGAAAGTCATATTTCCCACTAGTGCTATCAGCCATGAAATATTTTTTCTTCACTGAAAGGAAGTTTAAGCCCATGCCCATTAAATATATATTTGAACACCATTTCCACTTAAGTTTTGTCACCTTGGAGTCTCACATGGTATATATCCATTTGGCCCTATACTCAAGGCACCCTTTATATCAGCCTGTAAATACCAACCGACATGCTAATGCCTACTTGAAATAGCTTTTCCTCTTTACTTAGAAATTTCCATTCACTAAACAAATGAAAAGTCTCTTTTTTGCTCTGCCTTCAGTGTTGCAGGAGGATCTCACCTCATTGTGTCAGTGGGCTACATTTGTTTTCAGGCATTTCCCAAACTTTGCTTCCTTCATTGAATTCCCCCAGTCTAAGATCCAAGCTCAGAGAAGGTTATGAGGGGTTACCGAAGAATATTGATCTAACCTTCTCCTGGCAATGCTAGGCAACTGCCCCCTTGCAGTTAGTATCAGGTTTGTTTTGTAAAATATCCATGTTCCTGGAGAAAAAAAACACTATTTATGAGTTGCTGTTCAACAAAACAGAGCACAAATTGCCAGCAGGGAAAAAAGCTGAATTCACTGGAAATCAAACACTGGTAGTATAGATAGATTTGTTTCTCTTTCTTCAATAAGTGGTGCACACGTGGGTGAACTGTGGTGATTCTTTGCTGGGAATGAGTCAGACTCAGCAACTGTTAGCTCCCCCTGTGGGTGACGCATGCTATCTAGAACATGTAATGCAATTCAAATCTTGTATGATTTCTTTTCTTAAACTTTACCTTTAATGTATCCCTTCCAAGTCATGGAGGAATGATATCCAGATAGACAGCAGAGTTCCTCCACAACTAAGTATTGGCACCTTCATAAAAGCAATTCCTATAAACAGTTAAAAAAATAAAACTGTGGAACAGCTGAGAGAGATGGAAATGGGGATCACAATTGCCCAAGCATTTCTTTAAACTAGAGCTGGTTGGAAAAACTTTAACTGAATCATTTTCCATCAGATAATGCAGTTCCATCAAAATCTAAATGGAGATTTCACCAAAATTTTGTTTCAGAAAAAAAATGGGGGAGGAGGGAAAAAACTCCCGGGGAAAGTCTAAACGTCCCATTCAATCATTTTTGGAACTCAATATTTTGATTTTTCATTTTGAAACAACATTTTGTTTTAATTTTTTTAATTTTCTATTATATTATATAGAGCAATATAAAATAAAAAAGTCAAAATCAAAATGAACAATCTGAAGAATACATTTTTTTTGGAATTTTCTTTCGTGAGAGAATGTTGAAATTTTGGGGTTTTGTTTTGAACGGCACAAAAACAAATACTGAAAACTTGAAATCCTTTGCAAAATGGAACTTCCATTCTCCGCACAGCTCTCTTTGAAACCATAGCTCCTTGTCAACAAGTGGGCCAAGAGCTTCAGCATGTCACTGTCATTCTGAAAAATGGCTCTTTCCTCAGCTTCACTGCCAGTCCCTTTTAGATGACCATTGAATGGGTCTGCCTTGCTGTTAGTCTGGATAAAGAGTAGCTAAACATTTGCCCTGGAAGATGACAAAAATCCAGTTCCTGGCTCTTGTTCTGGACTCTGGGTGACACCCTTCCTTCTCATTAGTTCTGCTGTTGTCATTATCACCATCACTCTCGCTATTTATTATTACAGGTATTTAGAGCCTCATAAAAATGTGGTCTTACTCAAGGCTTAAGCAGCATGAGAAATAAATCAGCAGCACTGAGCACTGGCTGACACTGGATGAAACCTGGCTGGGAACAGCTGGATTGCTCTCTTGACTAAATATTTACAAAAGCCATGATTATATCACTGAGTGACACTGTGTGAATATAACAATTTATCAGTCGTTTTGTTTAACTTGAATCCCTGCAGGAGGGGACGGCACTCTCATCTAACAATAAGTATCTACGGTATGCTAATTAATTGACTTATTTTTCACCTAAGGTTACTTCAGGCATATGTACAAGTGGGCTTATTAACTACCCGTTTCACAAACACAGCTAGTATTTTATAGACATAGAAGCTATAGGGCTGAACTCTACCGTCATTTACCCCTTGTCAGTCCAGAGGAATGCCATTGGTGCTAAAATGGCACGAGAGGCTAAACCCTGAGTAAAGGTTTAAATTAAAGTTGGGGGGAGCAGGGGCCACTCAGCTCCCTTCTTCCTCTGCCTGACAATTGGGAGGCGGAGAGGTCACCCTTGTATTCCCCCTTCCCACCACACAGCTGATGCTATCACATTTCCCACCCGTTGAGCTAGGTGGGTGGCATTCGCACTGAAATAACTGAAAGCAGAACTGGGCACATAGCTGTTAATTTTGTGTTCAGTATTATCTCCCACATTTTCCTCTCTCCGACACCAGTGCAAATCCACGGTAGTCAGACTTCGCCAGATTCCCTCCCGCTTGGACTACATTACTGCAACAGCTCTAACACTCTTTCAGCGGTTTCAGTATGTGCTTCCCTCTGTCCCTTGCCAGTTAAGTTTCCTAACCCTATATGTCCCCTTTGAAATATCTAGTTTTGCTGGCAGCAGTAGCAGGAAGCAGTGACTGTGTTCTCAACCTAGAATTGAGAACACAGTGTGGAGGAAACTGTGTTCCATCCCGTGTGGAGGAAAGGCCTTTATCCTCCCCCCTTGTACCCTCATAAGGTGGGGCACAATTGAGCTCTTCATGTTTATGAATCAATCCGAAGATGTGCAACTCTGTCTCTTACTATTTGCTTTTAAAGTGCCTAGAACAACAGGAACTCAATCTCAGTTGAAGTGTCTAGGTGCTCTTGTAATACATATAGTAATCTCTACACATGCTAAGTATTAATATTGCAGTGTTTTCATGAGGGCTGTTAGCAGTGGCTCGATGATGCAAAACCTATACTTAAAAGAACTGTCACTGTCTGCTGAATATAAGCACATCTGTTAAAAAGAAAAAGGAGTTGGGACTAGAAGTGATGTTCTGCGCCAAGCTGTGGCATTGCCAGGAAACACTGCCAGGTGCAAGCAGGTCTGTGCTATCAGAGTATCAGGAGAGCAGGGAAAAACAGTAGTTCCTTGAAGATAAGCCAAGCAAGCAGTACACCGATGGGATATTAAAACAGTTCTGGGCAACTGGAAGACAGATCTGCATGGCTGGGAGCATCATAAGGCACCACTTAATGTAAGAATATGCATAGAACCTGGAGAGAGGAGCACAGTTTGCAGGGGGAAGAGTTTGGAGGAGGCACCAGGAAGTCAGTCTGTGTGCATATGGCTTGAATACTAGCTGCAATTGATAGAAAAGGAGCTACTGGCTGTGTTATTTGCAAGGGAATGATTCCATCAGTTCACCTTTGGGCACAAGCTGGATGTGCAGCCTGATCAAAAGCCATTAGAAAGCATTAGGAAGAGTCCACTGCTGAGTGCACCCAAGTGACTACAATGCCCGTTGAGACCTCAGTGCTGTGATGCGAGGAAAAGGAAAGTCACTACTGGTGACAGATACTCTGTTCAGGGCATACCTTACAGAGTATAAGGCAGGTGATTCTTTGAACAATAAAAGGAGTATTAACATGCTACAATAGCTTCACGTCTATCAGAGGCTCCAGGAAATCCAACAAAGGACCAAAGAGGAGGGGCGTTACAAGCAGTAAAATGATGGGAGTCTCCTGGGTGCTGCAATCCCACCTTGGACACCACAACTCCCGTGATGCCTGGGGGAAGAGAAATACTTCCACTTCCCGGAGAGAGAGAACCCTGATTTTGGGGTGCAGAGATAGTATGCAGTGAGCTCCATTTTGTGGAGGGAAAGAAAAGAAAAGAAAAGAAAAGAAAGTAGCTGCTGAGTGGTTGGGAGTCTTGTGTGAACTCCAAGCAAGACACCAGCCTGCTGCTGCAGTCCCCTGTCCTGACTGGGGAGTTGAGACTATATTACCAGGCCCCTGGTCCGGGCATGGGAGATGGCTTTGTGGAGCTCTTTCCAAGCCAGGAGCTACTGCTAGAAAGCCAATAGCTGCTGAGAAACTGCTGGGGCTTTGACCAAGTCGGGAGCCAAGGAGGCTATTGCTGGGCTTCATAGGAGCCAGGGCAGAGGCTGTTGCTGTGATGAGAACTGACTGAGGCTGGCATGTAGGGAAGGCAGTGTAAGTAACCATCACCATTTTTGTTTGTTTCCTTGCTTATTTTTGAAGGTGCTTTCAGGGGAAGGAGAATAGTGAAGAGTTTTGTCCGAGAAGAAGTAGTCTTATTGTCTAACCAGGATCCAGGGTTACTGATCTCTGGTTATAACAACTCCCATCTTCAGAGGGATGGTGCATAGGGTTGCCAATTTTGGCTGAAGGTATTTCTAGAGGTTTCATCACATGACATATTCTTTAATTAAAGATTAATCTTTAATTCCTGGAGACTCCAGAACAATCCTGGAGGGTTGGCAATCTGTGCAGCTTAGACTGATCCCAAAGTAGAATTGCTCTGCCCCTTGTTGACTTGGCTGGACTGCTTTACCAGACCAACAGAGTGCAGTCTCCAGCTTTAAGGTCTTCAAGTGCAGCCACACAGGTGTCTAGAACTCTGAAATTTAAAGGAGTGCACCCTAACAGCAGTGAAGATGAAACTGAAGACCGCTGTGGAGTAGTGGCAGGCATCTGGCACGCCTGGACACATGTGACCAAGGCCAGGACTAGGAGGGCATAGAAAGAGCCTTAACCACAAGCTGGCCTGATGTAGGAGAGTCAGAAGAAATGAGGTATATGAACCACACACAGGCCCAACAGAACACCACCCAACAGAATGAAGGCAGCAACAGAGTGGAAGCAAGTATCCCACCAACAGCAACAACGCAAGACCAGTTGTTGGAGACTGGTTCAAAGACCAGCACACTTGAAGGACTATGAGGCCTAACAGACTAGACTGGGCTCGTAATAAACACCATGTCCCTATGGTGGGCTATGTATTAACAAATTCTGGTGCCAGTAAGTCAGCAAACTCTTGCACAAAAGACAGATCAATATAGAAAAGAAAAATATAGCAACCTGCCTGGAATTTGGAGGGAGGAGAACAGGTTGCAGGAGGGAAGAGTTTGAGGGAGCTACCAGGAAGAGTCTGTGTGCACATGGCCTGCATGCTACCTGCAGTTGCTTTATCTCTGTATGTCCTTATCTTAATAAAGAGCTAGTTTAGTTTTAGAAACAGGGAGCCCTTTCATGTTATTGCCCAGCATGAGGTACTTGAAATACTTATCTCCTGCTATACTCTAATACCAAATGCTCTTGCACCAGTAGTGCTTTAAATGGTTTGAACATCTTCCCATATTATTCAGATTAGGAACCATGCTAGGGAAGAGAAGGAAGCATGTTCCCTCTGCCAATTCTGCAGCACTAACATCTGAGATTCCTTGAACCAAATAAGACACAGGGTTGTTGGTGGTGTGGTGGGACTGCGGGGAGTCCTGGGTAAGATTCAAAGCCAGGAGCTGGGAATCAATTTTCATCTGAATCCTCTTGTAAAGCACATATTTCATTTCAGGAATCATTGTTCAAAATGAAAAAAGTTTCATGTGTTGAAGTCTCTGCTGCCTTGACGGCCTTAAAAAAAAAAAGTTTGCTTAATGTGGTTCTTAGAGGTGGATTTTTCTCCCTGTTTCCTACATGTTGAGAGTTTGCATAATAATTGTATTTTAGCCTTCGGAGCCCATCTACCACTAAAGGAGAAATTTCACCTTCTTCTTTCCTACACAAAGGTTTAGAAATCAGTAGGCACACAGAGATGGGAGCTCAGGACTTGGTCACCCTTCCAGGAGCCCTTGATGGCTCAGACAATCACAGCAAGCACTCTTTTCAGAAACACAGGTGGGGGGGAGAAGTTATGATAAATTTAGTTGTCTTTTGAAGTTAATAACCTCCTACAAAGGCTTTTGGTAAAACACAGACACCTTAACATTTTTTTTCTTTCAAATGCTTTTTTCCCTCTATATTTTCCTCAGATGGTAAAATCTGAGGAAACCTACCTCTTCAGAAGTAGCTGCTTTGTGAGGATGACATCAGCAGATCACGAGGTTACCACGAGTAAGCTGGCACCCTGCGGGGGGGTGAAATGAGAGCTCTTGTCATCTGTTTTGCTCCCTTCTTTCCTACATTGAGTGCCTTTTGTAATATGCAAAGCACAGGATATGTTTTGCTCCCCTTCATTATTATTTTTTTAAAATTTTCTCCTCAGACAAAAAAAGGAAACACTTTAGACTGATTTCTCCAAAGTCTCTGCTGCTTCCTCGTGAATCTATTTGGACCCTTGTTCAAAAGGGAAACAGCCTAGAAACGTTAGTTAAAGACCCCTCTCCTACATATTAGACTTCTGCCACCCAGGACTGGTTTGTAAGAAGAGAAGTAGTTTTAGGCAACATCAAAACCCAAAGATGTGTGGCCTGCCCCCTCCCCTTTCTGCCATCTCCAGCGGGGAAGAATTCCCCTAAATGTCCATAAAGTTAACTTCCATAGTCCCATTCTAGCAGAACAAAGGTGCTGCTGTCTTGACTTCAAAACCTTGTAAGAAAAAGCCTCCTTGCAGGTTCACGTCACTGGTGTCTTGTGAAAACTCTCTTTCCTAAGAAGAAAAGGAGTACTAGTGGCACCTTAGAGACTAACCAATTTATTTGAGCATAAGCTTTCGTGAGCTACAGCTCACTTCATTGGATGCAAATAAATTGGTTAGTCTCTAAGGTGCCACTAGTACTCCTTTTCTTTTTGCGAATACAGACTAACACGGCTGCTACTCTGAAACCTCTCTTTCCTAAGAGCCGTCTATAAAACCAAGATGTTCCAGGATCAGAAACCATGTGTGCACAGTGCGATGGGGAGACTGACAGATGGACAAGAAGACTTTCTTCCTATTACATGGGATTTCCTCTAAATGTAAACAGTATTTCTCGGGTTAAACATGATAAAACCCAGTTTTAAACTCTGAAGTGTAAACGTGAAAGGTGAGAGCTCTTTGTATGAGGGCATTTGAAGTGATTTGCCTTTAACTGGCATTAATGAGAGGGTGAGTGGGGGTTCACAGCCAATTAATTCCTAAGAGGTGCTCCAATGAGTTGGTGTGGAAAATGAGAGAGTTATGCATATTCTTTGTAGGTATCATGTGCCCCTCCATTTACCTGTGTGATAGTCTCCTGCCTAAATGCATACAGTTAAATCAAAGGGGTTGTTAAAGGAATCAATCAGGAAAGGCAAAACAATGACAAAGATAAGAGTCCCTGAGGAAACAATAGGGAAGCTGTTTATTGGGGAATACCTCCTACCTGGTTCCATCCAAATTAAGTATGATTTACTCTTCCTAAGGCTCAGCCTAGGATCAAAGGAAGATGCTAAACCATTACAGGATCAAGGCCTATAAAAGGGAGGGAGTTGGTGCCCTAAGGGGGTCTTCTCAGGGAGTGTCAGTGAGAACTGACAGGCATGCAAGGAGACACAGAAACAGAGAGTGCATGCTGCAAGGAGGACAGTCTGCTTCTCCCAGCTAGATATAGGGGTTTGCTGAGGGGAACTTACAAAAGCTTTCAAGAAAGGTTAAGAGTTAGGTAAGGGGAAATAGACTTATAGACCTTTATTGGTTTTAACCCTTTGCTCTGCATGCTTTGTTCCTTTGGGTTAAAGAATCAATAATGCTTTGTTTTGAAGAAGCTGCTTGTTGAGTTACTAATCAACCACTGTCGCAGGTTCTTGGAGGAAAAGGCTTACATATGCCAAACTCAGTTGGTCCTGTTGTGTTAACATGGTTGCGGAGCCAAGAAGGGTAGGTGCAGCTCAGAGATTCAGTTTAAGAGTGATGAGACAGCTTGCGTCCACCCACACTGAGGTGCCCTCGAGGGAGATAAAAAGGTGTCTAAGGCTCGGCTTGACAGATGGACTGGGATGGGATGGGAAGGTAATTGGTGATTCCATCCAACCTTAGGGATGTGACATAAGGAAATGGTGGGTACTAGAGGATAAAGATGGTATGTAAGAGATTTTGATACAAGATGGCCTGGGTCAGATGTTTGTAATTGTGAGGCAAATCGGCAGCCAGACCAGGACTGCTCACTCAGCTGCCATGACTCATCCTTCCAAGAGCCTCAATAGATCACGACTCCAATTTCTGGGAGGTGAACTATAGGGTAGGATATTCAGGCAAGAGCTGTGATCTGGAAACTGAAGGCACATTTTGCAAAGTATGGTATATCTGAAACACTGGCCTCAATCAGTGCCATGAGTCACCCTTCCAACAGAGCCTGCAGTGACTCAGCACTTAACCATGCGGCAGCAGCCTATCCTTGGGGAAACCCTAGGTCAGATGAGCCCCCAAGGCACAGGTATTTCACTGATACCACCATACCTGCAAGTTAGTCTGTGCAATAGGACTACTTGGCCAGGAATCCTCCTGCGGCCTCACAGTGTTACACTCCCTAGGCTTCCACCCTGCCCTTGCTCCTGTTCCAGCCCGAGCCTTGTTCCAGCCCACTTCAGCCATGCCCATGCCCTAATCCTACCATGCTCCAGCCCTGGTACTGACCTGCTCCAGCCAGCCCTGAACCCATCTCCTGACCCCCCAGACACTCAAACTGACTCCCACCTCATTTGGACCTTTGGCCGGCATCTGGACTTCAGCTAAGATCCTGATTTGGCTTGTCTACAGACTCTGACTTCAGTTCTGACCACAGACTGTCCCCAACTTCAGTTTCAGCGCTGCCCTCAGCCCAGTCCCAACTCTACGGCTGGTTTTGTCCGTTGTACCTGTTCTTAGTTACTGCTCTAACCACCAGGCCTGACCACTTCAAACCCAGAGCCTGACAGTTATGGCCTGTGTGACAGCCCTCAGCTACCTGTGTTTTTATTGTGGGGTAGTGTCCAGAGGTCCCAATCAGGATCAGGGCTCTTGTTGTACTAGTTACTGTACAAACATATCTGAGGACAGGGCCTGGAGAGCTTTCACCCGAAGAAGATAAATGACATACAAAGGATGGAAACACCAGGATAGAATTACACGTATGATTTTTAGAGATATATACAGGAATTGGAATTGCCGTTTCACAGGCAATTTGATAATTTCTAAATTATTTTTCATTCCAAATCAGAACATGTCAAATTTTGAAATGAATTTTCTTTAAATTTCAGGTCAGTGAAAATATTTTGTTTCAATTTTTACTTGTATATTTTATATTATAATTTATAATATAAGAAAACATAACATGAATGTTCTGTTGGAAAATTTTCAACTAGCTCTAACAATTTTACACACACACACACACATATATATACATATATTCAATTTTATACTTTTAAAATAGATATTCACATCTGTCCCACAAACTAGTCACTGGCTGCCCCTTTATGTCCCTCTGAAAAACCAGTTCTGACATAGATAATATTGTCCTACCTTGACCCTTATGGAGAAATCCTATAGAATTTAATAGGGATGAAACCAATGCAATTCGAAAGAATCTTAAGCAGGTTATATAGAAAATATTCCTGTAACCTAAAGGGTATGATTTTTAAAAGTGCTCAGAAAGAATAGCAAATATGGCAGGTGACCAGCTTGGCTTAACAGAGAAATCTTCAGTGAGCTTAAACACAAAAAGGAAGCTTACAAGAAGTGGAAACTTGGACAGATGACTAGGGAGGAGTATAAAAATATTGCTCGAGCATGCAGGGGTGTAATCAGGAAGGCCAAAGCACAATTGGAGTTGCAGCTAGCAAGGGATGTGAAGGGTAACAAGAAGGGTTTCTAAAGGTTTGTTAGCAACAAGAAGAAGGTCAGGGAAAGTGTGGGACCCTTACAGAATGGGGGAGGCAACCTAGTGACAGATGATGTGGAAAAAGCTGAAGTACTCAGTGCTCTTTTTGCCTCGATCTTCACAGACAAGGTCAGCTCCCAGACTGCTGCACTGGGCAGCACAGTATGGGGAGGAGGTGAGCAGCCCTCAGTGGTGAAAGAACAGGTTAAGGCAGGGGTGGGCAAACTACAGCCTGGGGGCCGCATCCGGCTGCGGAGCGGGGTCTGGAGCTTGCCCCACTCCAGGGCTCCAGATAGGGAGTGAAGTCCGGGGCTTGCCCCACTCTGCGCAGCTCCTGGAAACAGCAGCATGTCCCCCCTCCAGCTCTACACGTAGGGGCAGCTAGGGGGCTCCACACGCTGCCCCCACCCCAAGTGCTGCCCCCGCAGCTCCCATTGGCCGGGAACAGCGGCCAATGGGAGCTGAAGGGCCAGCACCTGCGGATGGGGCAGCGCATAAAGCTGCCTGGCTGTGCCTCCACGTAGGAGCCAGAGGGGAGACATGCCGCTGTTTCTGGGACCTCCTTGAGGTAAGTGCCGCCCAGAGCCTGTACCCCTGACCCTCTCCTGTGCCCCAACCCCCTGCCCCAGCCCTGATCCCCTTCCCGCCCTCCGAACCCCTCAGTTACAGCCCAGAGCACCCTACTGCACCCACAACCCCTCATCCCCAGCCCCACCCCAGAACCCACACCCCCAGGTGGAGCCCTCCTACACCCCAAGCCCCTATTTCATGAGCATTCATGGCCTACCATACAATTTCGATACCCAGATGTGGCCCTGTAGACTATGAGAACCAAATACAAAGAGACTAATCGCTGATCAGCAACATCTCTGTCCCCCGAATAACAAGTCACGTTGGAAACTGTAAAGCTACATCACATAGTCATAATGGAGTAAAGAAAGTTGATAAGTAAAGGAAGAAATATGAAATGGGTTCTGAGTATCAATACCCATTATTTACAAGTCTCTGGTCCTGAAAAGCATACAAGTTCTGAGAATGAAACACTTAAAAATTCATAGATTCCAAGCCCAGAAGGGACAACTGGGATCATCTAATCTGATGTAGTCTGACAGGCCATAGAACCTCCCTGAAATAATTCCTAGAACACATCTTTTAGAAAAACATCCAATCTTGATTTTAAAATTGACAGTGATTGTGAAACCACAATGATCCTTGGTAAATTGTTCCTATGGTGAATTACCTTCACTGTTTAAAATTTATGCCTTATTTACAGGGTGAATTTGTCTAGCTTCCAGCCATTGGATCGTATCATATCTTTCTCTGCTAGATGGCAGAGCCCATTATCAAATATTTGTTCCCCATGTCAGTACTTATGGACTGTAATAAAGTTATCCCTTAATCTTCCCTTTGTTAAGCTAAATAAAGATTGAGCTCCTTGAGTCTATCACTATAAGGCATGTTTTCTAATCCTTTAATCATTCTTGTGTCTCTTCTCTGAACCCATATGCGCCGACTCCATGGGTGCTCCAGGGCTGGAGCACCCACGGGGAAAAATTAGTGGGTGCTCTGCACCCACTGGCAGCCAAGCTCACCGTCCTGCCCCCCTGCCCCACCTCACCTCCGCCTCCGCCTCCTCCCCTGAGCGCTCCACGTCCCTGTTCCTCCGCCTGCCTCTCAGCGCTTGCCGCTGCCAAACAGCTGTAGCAAGCTCCGGGAGGGAGGGGATTTGGGGCCGGGGCCGGGATTTGGGGAAGGAGTCAAATAGGGACAGGGATGGGCGGAGTTGGGGTGGGAACTTTGGGAAATGGGTTGGAATAGGGGCGGGAGAGGGTGGGGCCGGGGTGGAGTTGGGGCAGGGCCAGGGCAGAGGGGGGTCGAGCACTCACCTGCGCCAATAGAAGTTGGCGCCTATGTCTGAACCCTCTCCAATTTATCAACATTCTTCTTGAATTGTGGACACCAGATGTGGACATAGTATTCCAGCTGTGGTCGCACCAGTGCCAAAAAGTGAAGTAAGATAACCTCTGTTTCCCACTTGAGATTCCTCTGTTTATGCATCCCAGGATTGCATTAGCTCTTGTGGCCACAGCATCACACCAGGAGCACATATTCAGCTAATTATCCACCACCATACCCAAATCTTTTCAGTGTCACTGCTTCCCAGAATAGAGTCACCATCCTGTAAGTGTTGCTTGCATTCTTTGTTCCTAGATGTATACATTTACACTTACAGTAATATTAAAATAAACATTGTTTGCCTGTGCCCAACTTACCAAGCAATCCAATTCACTTTCTATCAGTAACCTGTCCTCTTCATTATTTACCTGTCCCCCAGTTTTGGGGTCATCTGCTAACTTTATCAGTGCTGATCTTACGTTTTCTTCCAGGTCATTGAGAAAAATGTCAAATAACATAGGGCCAAGAACCGATCCCTGAAGGACCCCATTAGAAATAGATACACACCCCTTTTGAGACCTATAAATTAGTCAGCTTTTAATTCATTAAACGTGTACCATGTTAATTTTATATTGTTCTAGTATTTTTAATCAAAATGTCATGCAGTACCCAATCAAATGTCTTATAGAAGTCTAAGTATATTACATCAACATTATTACTTTTATCAACCAAACTTGTAATCTCATGAAAAAAGATATCAAGTTAGTTTGAAAGGATCTATTTTCCATCAACTCATGTTGATTGGAATTAATTGTATTACCCTCTTTTAATTCTTTATTAATCAAGTCCCGTATCAGCTGCTCCATTATCTTGCCCAGGATCGATGTCAGGCTGACAGGCCTATAATTACTGGGTCATCCTGTTTACCCTTTTAAATTATTGGCACAACACTACCTTTCTTCCAGCCCTATTTATCAACTTCTTATCAACTGTACGTTCAAGTGCAAAATAATACCCCAAGCCACATGAAATAGTCCCTAATGAACAATAAATTCCAACTACATCACACTGCTTGTAGCCATACGGTAACACAGCCAAGCTGGAAAAGATGGAAAAGATGTGAGAAAGAGTCAATAGGGAAGAGGAACCACTTGCTCCTTTCCCCAAGAGGGTGACTTACTGCAGGCTCGGAATACAAAATGTATTTCAGGATCCAGTGACACAAGTCCAGAAATCTCCACATGCACAAATTACTACTCAAGAATATTGAAGAAAACAACTGCAGTTAAACTTCCTCTATATATTATTACATGTATGTTGGTCAGTTGCCTCGAGGGCAGCAAACTATTAAGGGAGGCAACATGCATAATTAGTACATATTGGGGTATAATGTAAAGACTAATATTTTTAGTAATTAAAGTCAAGGAGAGGAAGCTGATTCCTGGATTATTTTCCTAACTCTGTTATTGATTTGCTGTGTGTCCACAGCCTCAGCTTATGCATCTGTAAACTGGATATAATAATATTACTCTCTATTTCACTGGTGAGATTTAAGAGTTAGTGTTTGTAAAGTGGTTTGAGATCCTCTGATAAAAGCTGGTATATAAGTGCAAGGTATTAATAATGTGTCTGGTTTGCATAGTGCAGTGGTTCTCAAACTGTGGGTCAGGACCCCAAAGTGGGTTGCGACCCCATTTTAATGGGGCCACAGGGCTGGCATTAGACTTGCTGGGGTGTGGGGCCGAAGCCTGAGCCCCACCGTCTGGGGCTGAAGCCCAAGCCCGAGTCCCACTGCCCAGAGATGAAGCCGAAGACCGAGGGTTTCAGCTCTGGGTGTCAGGACTCAGGTTACAGGCCTCCCACCTGGGGCTGAACCCCTTGGGCTTTGGCTTTGTCCCCCCTCCCTCCCTGGGGCGGCAGGGCTCAGGCGCACTCAGGCTTCGGTCCCCCATCCTGGGGTCATGTAGTAATTTTTGTTGTCAGAAGGGGGTAGCGGTGCATTGAAGCTTGAGAACCCCTGGTATAGGGCATAGAAAACCATAAAGCAGGTGCTCTGCTCCAGTGTAAAATATGCAATAGGAGGGCATTCAGAAAGTCAGAGGTTTGCAAAGGAAGGCAACTTTAACACCCTGCCCATTCAGAATAGAAATGGAAAAGAAGCCAATTTTATCACATTCATTACGTATTAAATTGTTCCAAATGCATAAATAATTTAATTATAGGCTGGGTAGTGGTCAGCACTTCATGGATGGCACTGTACATAAGAACATAAGCATGGCCATGCTGGGTCAGACCAAAGGTCCATCTAGCCCAGTATCCTGTCTTCCAACAGTGGCTAATGCCAGGTGCCCCAGAGGGAATGAACAGAACAGGTAATCATCAAGTAGGACTAAGCTTTCTGGATTTCTAAAATTTAAGGGGGAATCTGAGGTCCAAATTCCCTCATGAGTACAGGGCAGATTTGTCATTATTAACATGACTGATGATAAAATAAATTCAGAAGATGAATTTAAAAATGTCTGCCCTTGAACAGTTTCCTTTTATTCATGCTAAACTACAGTGACTTGAAGTGAGTGTTCCACTGTGCATTGTTTTTAATTTTAATGTATTACATTTACAGCTGGTGTTAAATGCATTTACTCAGCTATTGAAATTGTCAACACAGAAAAGTAGAAGATGGCTTCCTCTGGCTCACCCATTCTTCTAATACACATTAGGACTATGAAAAGGCTAGCATCAAACTAAGAAGACCACCACTTTCACTGAGTGCAAAAAAGCAGATAGTTAAGAACAAAATATGGGACAATCGCAATTAATGATGTATCTAAGAGATGTGAAAGACAAAGTTTTGAGTGGCTAAATTTTTGGCGGGAAACCTATGATTTTTGATCAATGTTTTTCAATGTCAGATCAACTTTTCTTGCTACTCCTGTTTTGAACATTTTACATTCCTTTTCCGGAATTGTAATTTCAACCTTTTATGTAGGCAACACTATTAAATTTTTCCTTTCATGCTTGAGGAAATCTCAACTGGAACATTCACTGAGTGACAAAAGAAGTTTGCATATGTGTGCAAAACACTGGTAATGCAATGTAAATCTCCAGTATGCACATTTCTCAGTGTAAATGTTTCAAAAATATCATTTAAAGGCAAAGACTAGTGGGGGTGAGGGGAGAGGAAGGCATGAGAGGATAGAAAAGAAAATGCAGTACGTGTATGGTTGTTTTTTGGGGGGGAGGGTTAGTAACATTATTTTTTAATTCTTTAGTTTCTTAAAGCTTAGTTGTTACACGGCACTCTGTATCAATACCATGCAACTATACCTCAGCACATCCCTGGGTGATATGTATTATTAACCCCACTTTAGAGATGAGGAAATGAAGGCAATGAGATCAGGTGATTTTCTTAAGGCCACAGAAGGAGGCAACAAGAAAGCTGGGATGAAAACTGTAGGTTCCTGGTTCCCAGTCCTGTACTTTGCCCACCAAATCACATTACCTCTGCTTACACACAAGCACATAGAGTTACCAATACATTAGGTACTTACAAATCATCCAATAATCAATGTAAATAAAGAGCTGACATACACTTTGTGTAAACTATATAAACCTCATTTTTCATGCAGTGATTTTCCCAGATGAAAGAAAATCAGAAGGGCTGGATTCTTCTATAGATCTTTCACTCTCTTAAGAAGGGGTGATTCGTACCATCTCTCTCTCTGCTTACCTCCCGCAACCCATAACACTTGCTACTGCTTGCCAGTCTCATCTAGGCGGTGTGTGGAATCCATGTAATTCAATCATCACGCTTTGACAGCTTCCTAACACTAGGTGGAAGCCAAATTTCAAAACTGCATGCATCTTATGGCCTGTTGGGGTCTAAATACAACTCATGCCTGTTGGCTGAACTGTAATAATGAAGTATGTGAATGCTCAATGATAAAAGTGAGGAGGCCATATACTTAAACCGGTGGTCCCCAAACTATGGGGTGCGCCCCCTAGGGGGGCATGGAGGAATGTCTGGGAGGCACAGCAGGGCTCAAGCCAGCCCCCACAGGGGAGGTGGGCAGGGAGCGCCACTCAGCGCCACTCAGCCCCCAGCTCCTCTCCAGACCAGGCCCAATCCCCCGGATGCAGCTTGTCCATTGGCCCCCTTTCCTGGACCCTTGCTCTCAGCTTTCAGCCCCACTCCTGGCCTGGGGGACTTTGACATATTCCATTACTGGGCGGGGTTGGAGGGGGCGAGAGGAAAAGTTTGGGCACCACTGACTTAAACCAATGGAAACTACACCATGTGCAAAATCCTATTTCCCAGGTCTAGATGAAAATGTTGCTGAAAGGTGCATGGATAAGAGAGAAGGGTATAATTTATGCATTCTAATTCAAATCAAGGAAGCATTTCATGCTAATGCAGCCGTGCCTGCTTTGCAAGGCTAACCTCAATGACTAACAATTGTACTTTCTTGATACTATTTCCAAAGCAACTGATGGCCATGGGAATAGTCACATTGGAACACAAACCACACACGCCCGGCCTCCATCTCCCCATGCACAGTTCATTGATGATTGCTTTGCAGGACTATGGATGCGTTGCTTATTCATTCTGGAAGACTGTGGCATCCTATAAAAGCACTTACTTTCTGGAAAAATCCACTTCAGTGCAGTACCAGGCCACTCTCAACTCACTTGAGTCACTTTAGGAGGAGAGTTCCCTCTTTGCTGTTAGGAATGGATGAATAGGTTTGGAAAAGATAAGAACCAACCCAAATAATTGCCATCAAAAATCTCCAACTGAACCTTTTCTGAAGTAAAAACCTGTGGTGAACTTTTTTTATTTATATCAGTCTCACACGCCCTTTCCCCTCCTGGTTTAAAAAGCAAGTGGAAGTGACACAAGAAAAGCTGATCCTCCAGTATTTCTGACTCAACTGGACTCAGTTATAATGAGTCTCCCAAGAGAGCCTGTTCTCATGAGACTCTCAGTACAACCTTTGGATTTTACAGTTTACAAAGGGTCATGGTGGATTCTCCATCACTGGTGATTTAAATCAAGATTGGACATTTGTCTAAAAGATCTGCTCTAGGTATTATTTTGGAGAAGTTCTGTGGCCTGGTTATACTGGAGGTCAGACTAGATGATCACAGTGGTTGCTTCTGACCCTGGAATCTATGACCAAAGATGTTCACATTGGATGCTTGTTCAATGCCTAACTTTAGGATGGTCATCTGAATAAAGCCTTGAAACCTTTCAATGTTTGCCCCTCACTATTCACTACTATCGGGATTATGCAGGCCCTATCCCGTCCTCTACCTTCTCACTCCTCTCAGACCCCTAGCCGTGTTACTCCTAAGGAATGGAGTTATTAAGCGCACATCTGAGCAAAACTTCGAAGATTACCCTGGTGGAGCAGAAGTCCCTGGAGAACAAGGCAGTTCCTCAGAGCTGATTATTCCCACTCACTCCTCACACCTCTCAAGACACTACCAGCTGGAATTTTTACCCATTGGCTGATGTGATTTTCAGTCTGCGTATGCTCAGAACGGTCCTTTCTCATCATGTATAGATCTGCTGCCTCAGGAGAGATGTCCATTTAACCCAGTAGTTTGTGCAGTAGTAGTCCCATTCTGGGAAACAGAAAGCCAGCTAAGGGAAATTTGGGTTTGTATATCTGGCCATGTAGAATGAAAATCCTTTCCACCTCCATGCACTAGGAGTCTTGCTGGGCTGAGCTCCTTTCTGGAAGCTAATTAGTTTTCCTTTGAGGTATAACATCTTCCTTGGTCCTGAATTTAAAGATACAGCACCAATAATTTCATCATAGCAATAATTTTACTCTGTATCATATATACATTCTTGACAGATGGTGCTTCATCTGTCACAGTATTTTATAGTAATGAGCCAAAACACCGCAGAAACTTTATTGTAACTTGTAGTGTTTAGGACCATTATTGTAGAACATCTTTTTTTTTTTAAGAAAAAAACAAGAGCTTATTATAAAAATAGGCTCTAATTTCAAAATTTGGATCTGGGTTCAGTTGCTGATTTTGAATGCCCTCCCTAAAGTTTAAATCAAATTTCCTGGTAGAACTCATTTCTTATTAGATCATTTAGTTCGCTCAAACATGCTGTCACGTTGCACTCTATATGATTTTATAAAAATATGCTAATGAGTGTGAATATAATGTAACTGAGATATGCTTCATGCAAAAGGTCTCTTCTAAGGTATCATTACAAAGCTTATCATCTACTGAGTGTGGTCATCCTATTTGTATAAATGTACCACTCTTTTATCTGAAACTAGAAATATGAAATAGAACTCTGAGGTCCTATTGTAGTTATGCAAAGTGTGGGCCATTAATGGTGGTTTGGATTCTTAATAGCTCCCATTAACCCGGACAATTATCTGTAGAAGGCTCTGTTTTTCCTGTAAGTCTTCCTGTATACCTGTGGGCTGGCAAGTGGGTAATGAAGTCTTACAGGGACATGTGATCATGTCACCTGAACTGGAATACATCTTTAACCTGGTGCTTTTCCATTGAGAAGGAGGGGTGGGAACCCAGAGGGACAAAGGATTCCTGCCTTATGCAAAAGATATATAAGTGGGTGGAACAGAACAAAGGTGGAGGGCCATCATGAGAAATCCTCTAGCTACCACCTGAGCTGGAACAAGGGCTGTACCAGGGGAAAGGATTGTGCCCAGACTAGGAAGGCATCCACTCTGTGAAAGAAACTTATTGAAACATCTCTGAGGGTGAGATTTTATCTGTATGCAGTTTTATTACTGTACTAGACTTAGACTTGCATGTTTTATTTAATTTTGCTTAGTAATTCACTTTGTTCTGTCTGTTACTACTTGGAACCACTTAAATCCTACTTTCTGTATTGAATAAAATCACTTTTTACTGATTAATTAACCCAGAGTATGTATTAATACCTTGTGGGGGGGGGGCAAACAGCTGTGCATAGCTCTCTGTCATTGTTATAGATGGCGAACAATTTATGAGTTTACCCTGTATAAGCTTTATACAAGGTAAAACTGATTTATTTGGGGGTTTGGACCCCATTGGGAGTTGAGTATCTGAGTGTTAAAGACAGGAACACTTCCTAAGTTGCTTTCAGTTAAGTCTGCAGCTTTGGGGAACGTGGTTCAGACCCTGGGTCTGTGTTGGAGCAGACTGGCATGTCTGGCTCAGCAAAACAGGGTGCTGGAGTCCCAAACTGGCAGGGAAAGCAGAGGCAGAAGTAGTCTTGGCACATCAGTTGGCAGCCCCAAGGGGGTTTCTGTGATCCAACCCGTCACACATGCTTAGGACCAATAGTGTCCATGAGGGACATCCCAGCATTGGGAGTGATGCAGAGCGGCGTGGCTCCTGGGAAGACTCTGAGAGGCATTATCAGAGAGTCATGATCCCTGCTAGAGCACCCTGGCATGTGGGGCTGAAGAAGGGGTCCATTAGGGAGGCACTAGGAGGGACTGCATTTTTTCTGATTCCTGCACAAGGCAGGCTCCTTGTACACATTCCCCCAGTACATCCCATGCAAGGGTAAAGCATGGGATGTACTTGGGGAATGTGTACAAGGAGCCTGACCCTTAATTTCAGTCTCATTCAACATTTCTAAGCCTTTCACTCTCCTCTCCCCAGAACTTTAGAAGGTTCAGGCCAAGAATGATCTATCATTCTGCTCTTGAACTGGCACTAATTCTTCTGGAAGAAGTCAGCTGTCAATCACAGGCACACTGACAAGGCAGGAGAGCAACTTTCCACTAGAAAGCATAGTTGTTCCCTCTAATTTTTGACAGGTCGTGTGCGCAAATAATTCCTTCTGTGCAAATTGTTGTGCGCGCCGTGTTTCGCCGTGTGCGTGGGGTTTAGGATCTGTGTGCGCACACATGCCCACAGCTTAGTGGGAACAGTGGACATGTATACAAAGAAAACAAAACATCCTGTGCAGTAGAACGGATTAGAACATGATGCAAAAAATCAATGGAAATTTTATATGCAAAATTCCACGTCACACAAACTGAGACCACCAAACTTTGCACAGCTCTGGTCCAAAGATGCAGCTACTAGTACCAGATTAGGAAAGGGATAGATAATAAGACAGAAAATATCATAATACCATTATACACAGGCGCAAGCTTCTCCTGGTGCCGGTGGGTGCTTGACTCCCCCCGACCGCACCCCGACTCCACCCCTGCCCCGCCCCCATTCCAACCCCTTCCCCAAAGTCCCCGCCCCAACTCGCCCCCTCCTTGCCCCTATTCCAACTCCTTCCCCAGATCCCCGCCCCGGACCCGCCTCTTTCCCACATCCTTCCGTGAGCACACCATGTTCCCGCTTCTCCCCCCTCCCTCCCACAGCTTGTTACGCTGTAAAACAGCTGTTTTACAGAGGCAAGCGCTGGGAGAAGCAGGGACGCGGCGCGCTCAGGGGAGGAGACGGAGGTGAGGTGAGCTGGGGCGGGGCAGGGAGCTTGGCTGCCGGTGGGTGCAGAGCACCCACCAATTTTTCCCCATGGGTGCTCCAGCCCCAGAGGACCCACGGAGTTGGCGCCTATGCCACTATATAAATCCATGGTACACCCACACCTTGAATACTGTGTGCAGGTCTGGTCACCCCATTTCAAAATTGATATATTAAGATTGGCAGTGGTATAGAGAAGGGCAACAAAAATGACTGAGGGTATGGAACAGCTTCCATATGAGGAGAGAGTAAAAAGACTGGGACTTTTTCAGCTTGGAAAAGAGACAACTAATAGGGGATATGACAGAGGTTGTAAGGCAGTCGCAGCTCTCTCCCGATCCGTCAGGGAAGGAGACAACATCCCCTTCGCTACGACACTTCCGGCGGCGGCGCGCTTTAGTTCAGGGGAAAATCAGCTCACAGTTAGTGTCCCAGGCCTGCAGTCAGGCCAAGCCTGTGATAAGTCAAAAGGCCCAGAGCCCTCAATCAAGGCAGGGCAACACACAGCTAAAGGCTCTGGCTAGAGGTTTGTAAGAGCCCCAACTAGTCTATCTGCTCATACCCTCAATTAGGGAGGGGCAGTAATCCAGTCGGGGCTGTGACCTACAGTCAGGCAGGCAGAGCAAGTAGGGAGTCTATTTGCCCAGGCCCTCTCCAGATCTGCAGAGCATGCTCCAGTTGGAGAGGACATTTTAAAGGGAGGAACTCAGCTCCGATGAGGGAGAAAGACAAACCAATTTTCAGGACACCTGAACAAAGGTGCTAAAGAAGTCTCCCTGTGAGGAACAGACTTCCTGCTGAGCTGGGAAGGGGCTGAAGGTTGAGTTGTCTTTTCTTTTTCTTTTGTTATCTTATCTTATCTATCTTATAGCTGGGGGATGGGGGAGAAGGATGGTAGGAAGTGACCCAGGGAGGCAACCCTGAGGGCCCTCTAGACACTACTGGCTCTCATATGTCCCTGGGGTCAGAGTCCAGTGGAGTGAGAAGTCCTGGGCTCCCCTACCAACTGCCCTTGTTGCAGAAGGGACATAAATAGGTTTGCCAACTCTGACTGAAGCTATTCTGGGAGATTTTTTTTTCCAACATGACGTGATGTCATTTTCTTAAAATATCCTATTGAAATCTCCCGGATTGCTTTCCATAGTCGCCAGGAGATCAGTGCTGATTACGGGAGACTCCAGACCAATACTGGAGGGTTGGCAACCCTAGGCATAAGCCTCATTTCCACCCCACTCCTCCTCTAGTAAAGAGAGGGCAAGGATGTTGAAAACACTGAGGTGAGGCTAAGCCCCATCCAAGGGTTAGAAACTGGACTGCAAGGCTTTCCCATTGGGAGGTGAGGCTGGAAACTGGATGTACTACCCACTTGGCCACCTGGCTCCCCAAGGACTCTATGACAGTAGCAAACTTTAATCACTTACTAACCTGAGGTGGATTTGAGCCAGCGACCTCAAGGTGAAAATTTCATATCCCATTTGCAATCCCCTGGTCCACCCACTCAACCTGTTCTACTCTCCAGACATATGAATTTTCTATCAGTGCAAAGAAATGAGAATGATCTCAGGGGCAGATTTTGGACCATGTGTCTAGCCGTCCAGTGTGCCCCACCCTGGGCTAAATTTTCAAAATGATTAGATATGTGCAAAACTCATGTGCATAAATAGGGTTTAATCCTACCCTCACTGAAGCCAATGGTAAAACTCCCATTGATTTTAATGGGGCAGGATCAGAGCTATAATTAATGAAGCTGCATGTGTGATTTGGGTAACTGCCTGTGCAAATAACCATGATTACAGCATTTGCATGGGTAATCAAAGAGGCAAGTTAGGTGTGATTTTTATGCACACAACTTCGTGTCCAAAGCTTTTGAAAGTCTGGCTCTAAAGCTTTCAGATAGGAGAAAAGGGGAGGGCTCCCATTTTTCCTCTTGCTGCGGGCGAAGACTGTGTCCATTCTTTTCTCTGCAAGCTACACATGGGGACACTGAAGTCAACAATTTAACTTTTTTGAAAATAATTAGTTACCTGATTAAAGTTTTTCTGCCAGTGTCTATAACCCTATGGAATAATCTTTAGCATGCCTGTTCCCACGTACAATGAACGAGGCTTAGTGTGATGCCCTCTGAAAGCTGCAGCCATCAAAACTACTGAACGAAAGAGTTAGTGTTTGACAACCACACAAAGAGGATTTGAGAGGAACTACAACCTGAAGGACAGCAATAGACGGTCCTGCTTCTGCCACTCTTCCATTTAATACCTTAATCTGGGAATAATCACAGTCACTAGGGCTTCTTGCAGAGTAAGCTGATGACTACTCAATTTGAGTAAGGGTGGCAGAGTTGGGCCTAAGGAAGGGAGAGAAGAGAGAAGGATAGCTCACTTCTAGCCAGAATCATAATCCCCATGGGGAGAAAAGAGGAGGTTGAATAAAAAGAGGGAGTGGAAAATGATGACTACTCAATGTATTTCTGATTTCACTCAACAATAAGCTATAGGAAGAGCAGCACCAGTCATGCCTGTACTGGGACTGGCTACCAGCTTGGGTTAGTTGGTTTGTTGTGAGCATGAAAAAAAATCTTCTTTCCACATTAATGAGAACTAAGGAAATTCATAGATAAATACCCCCAACCCAGTCAGGATAAAACAAAGGCCAAGAGCACGTTGTCCTTTGAAACAATGTCATGGTTAAGGCAGAAATGCTGAAACACACAGCTCCTACATCAACTTTGCCCATGCATCCCCACTGCCATTTCAGTACCCATGTAACTACCCCCTGAAAGCAGAGACTAAGGGCATGTCTACACTGTCAGAGTTACAGCACCGGGAGTTACAGCGCAGCTCAGAGAGTGTTGAAAGGAAACCGCTGTTGTGTATCCACACTGTCAGCCTGCGCAATAGCGTGTTCACACTTGTGGCACTTGCAGCGATATTCAGAGCAGTGCACTCTGGGCAGCTATCCCACAGAGCACCTTTTCCTCTTTTGCCACTAAGAGTTGTGGGAAGGCGGAGGGAATTGCGGGGCATCCTGGGTCCTGTCCCAGTGCCCCGTGATGCATTGCTTCGCATCCCAGCAAACCCTGTGCTTCAGTCAGGGCCGGCTCCAGGCACCAGCATTCCAAGCAGGTGCTTGGGGCGGCATTGTGAAAGGGGTGGCAGTCCGTGTGCCGTCAGGGCGGCACTCATCTTTCCACGGCAGCAGCAATTTGGCGGCAGCCCCACTCTGCAGGCTGTGCCACAGCGGCAATTCGGCAGCAGCTTTATTCTTCTGGCTGCCGCGGCGGCAATTCAGCAGCAGCTTCCGTCTTCAGCTGTCCTGCTTGGGGCAGCAAAAAACTCTAGAGACGGCCCTGGCTTCTGTCCGCATTTCGTGCCATCTTTCAACGGTTTATGTACTGTGCGCCCTGCCTCTTTGGGCTGCAGGAATGGATCCTGAACTGCTGACCAGTATGCTGCTCGCTCTGACCAACACGTCAAGAGTGACAGTGGAGTTATTCCTTAAACTACAAATGCAAGAGGAGTGCGACATTGATATTGCCATGTGTACTAGCTACAACACGAGATTGCTTGTGGCATTCGCGGAGGTGGTGACCACAGTGGAACGCTGCTTTTGCACTTGGGAAACAATCACTGAGTGGTGGGATCACATCGTCATCCACATCTGGGATGACGAGCAGTGGCTGCAGAACTTTCGGAGGAGGAAAGCCACATTCATGGGACTGTGTGATGAGCTCGCCCCAGCCCTGCGGCACAAGGACACGAAAATGAGAGCTGTCCTGCCACTGGAGAAGCGTGTGGCGATTACACTGTGGAAGATGGCTATTCCAGACTGCTACCAATCGGTAGCTTACCAGTTTGGAGTGGGAAAATCTACTGCTGGACTCGTGTTGAAGGAAATCTGCAGGGCCATTAATCACATCCTGCTCCGAAAGACCGTGACTCTGGGCAATGTGCGTGACTTAGATGGCTTTGCACAAATGGGCTTCCCTAACTGTGGAGGGGCGATAGATGGCATGCATATTCCAGTTCTGGCACCAGACCACCTAGCCACCGAGTACATTAATCGCAAGGGATATTTCTCAATGGTTCTCGAGGCACTTGTGAATCACCGTGGGCGTTTCACAGACATTAACGCAGGCTGGTTCAGAAAGGTACATGACGCATGCATCTTTCAGAACACTGATCTGTTCAGGAAGCTGCAAACAGGTACCTTCTTCCCGGACCAGAAGATCACCGTAGGGGAAGTCGAGATGCCCATTGTGATCCTGGGAGACCCCACCTACCCCTTAATGCCATGGCTTATGAAGCCATACACAGGGCAACTTGACAGCAGCAAGGAGCGGTTCAAAAGCAGGCTGAGCAAGTGCAGAATGATTGTTGGTGTGCTTTTGGCCATTTAAAGGCCCGCTGGCGGTGCCTCTATGGGAAGCTGGACATGGCCGATGACAATATTCCTATGCTTATAGCTGTGTGCTGTACGCTCCATAATGTTTGTGAAGGGAAGGGTGAAAGCTTCCCTCAGGTCTGGACCTCAGAGGCTCAGAGCCTGGAGGCTGAGTTTGAACAGCCAGAGACAAGGGCTATTAGAAGGGTGCAGCAATTCGAAGCTGAAAGCCAGTAATCTTTGTTGCTATGCTCAGGATTGCAGTGCTTGTAATGCTAGGAGGTGATTGGTGCACACGATGCAATATGTGGGTTTAACATAATTATATGTTGCTTTGCATGGCTCTTTTTGCTTTCAGTGAATAGAATAAAGATTGCTTTCAAACCAACACAATTCTTTTATTAAAAAACAACCACCAGAAGAGAGAGTCAAACAAAAAAAACCCATCAGCAGTGAGGGAGATGGGGGAAGGGAAGGTCCCAGGAGGCGGTGGGGTCGGCTAAAGATTTGTGTACGTTCAGGGATCGTATCCAACCTTCTCCTTTGGAGTACAGTGCAGCAGGTACTGTACTTCACCAGGGCCAAACTGCTGAGAGATGGGTGTTGAGTGCAGTGGGAGTCTGCAGTGCTGGACTGTGAGGGGGGAGGAGTGGAATGCTGCGGGTAGAGACTGGAGCCAAGAGGTTGATAAGAGTGTGTTGGCGGTGTCTGGGGGGCAGCATGGGAAAGAGTTTTGCTACAGCGGCTGAAGGGGAAGGCAGGCGTGGAGCTGCTTGGTTTGAAGAGGTAGTATCACCTGGAGCATGTCTGCTTGGCGCTCCATAACCTTTAAGAGCCGCTCCATGACTTCATTCTGGCGCAGCACGTTCTCCTTTCAGTCCCTCTTCTCACTGTCCCGCTACTCCTTCAATTCCTGTTTCTTGGCAGCAGAGTGCATCATAACATCATGCAGAAAGTCCTCCTTAGTTCTTCTTGGCCGCTTTCTAATTCTGCGCAGCCTTTCAGCTGGTGATAACAAAGGGTGAGGCTGAGCTCCCAAGGTCATCTCTGTGAAGTTTAAACGCAATATTTTACTGAAGCAGTATTGTTTGCAACCCAGAGAACACTGATTCAGTGATTTAAAACACAGCCAGTACTCACACACCTGTCACTAACTGGCTGACCCCAGGCAAGCACACATGAACCATAAGACCCCCAAAATGGTGAGCAGCCACAGGGGCAGGGTAAATCACTCTTCCCAAACCCTGCTCTACATTGGGCACGTGGCTTTTGGGGAGAGCCAGTACTGTAGGGGGGGCCTGATAATCATTCCTGTCCCCCCACTTTCCACAGGATGTGATCATTATGGAAGGTATCTCGCTGCTGAAGGTAAGCAGGGAATCAAGGGAGGGTCTTCTCCAAGACTGCAGCTTCCACCCTGAGCCCTATGCGGCTCGCCTGTGTGCAGCAGTAGTCGTCCCCCATCCCGCCCCCCATGACAGCACAGTGGCATGGGAAAATTACCATTAATGGGGCAAGAAACAAAGCAGCTCTGCCGAAGAACCTGCAGCAGTGGATTGCCCAGTATCTCCACGAGAGTTTCCTGGAGATCTCTGAGGGAGATTCCCATGAAGTGAGGAAGTCAATCAACAGCCTGTTCTGCCGCTCAGACTAGGCATGTGGTGGGAGACAAGCCTGCTTTCTGCCACCCTCCTGCCCCCAACAAATCGCTTCAGCAATTCCCAAAATCAGATCCACTTACCAGGGGCCTCCTCTCCTGTTTGTGCTTCGCCAAGCTCCAACAGCTGTAACTGGCTAGCCTCCTCCAGGGTAGAAAAGAGCTCCTGGCTGCATGCATCTTTGGCCTCCAAGTCATCCTCTGCCTCTGGGTCCCCCTCCCCCTCCTCGTCCAAGATTTCCTCCTCCTGGCTCGGTCCACTCTCAACTGGCACGTGAGCCACCGAAGTATCCACAGTGGTCTTTTCAGTGGAGGTGGGGTCGCCACCGAGTATCACGTCCAGCTCTTTGTAGAACTGGCAGCTCGTGGGCGCAGCACCGGAGCGGCTCTTTGCCTCCTGCACCTTGTGGTAGGCTTTCCGCAGCTCCTGCACTTTAACCATGCACTGCAATGTGTCCCTGTCATGGCCCCTTTCTATCATGCATCATGAAATCTGTCCAGAGGTATCATAATTCCTATGGCTGGAGCGCAGCTAGGACCGGACAGCCTCCTCCCCCCAAATGCTGATGAGGTCCAGCAGCTCGGCATTGCTCCAGGCGGGGGATCGCTTGGTGTGTGGTGCAGGCATGGCCATTTGGAAAGATGCGCTGAGACCACTGCATGCATCACCGAGCAAACAGGAAGGGGACTTTCAAAATTCCACAGTAATTTATGAGGTGGAGATGACGGTCACCTGAGGGCAGGGCAGTAGAGTTCAAACTGATGACCAGGGAGGCGAGAACAGGCATTCTGGGACACCTCCCGGAGGCCAGTTGCAGCACTGTAATCGCTACGGTGTCTACACTTGCCCTGCAGCGCTGTAGCCCTGGCGCAGAAAGCTGTACACCTCTCGTTGGGGTGGTTTTTTTTAAAGTGCTGCTACTCCGCAGTTTCTGCGCGCTAAGTGGCTTGGCAGTGTGTACACCTCGGGAGTTACAGTGCAGAAAGCTGCTTTACTGTGCAGAAACTTGCCAGTATAGACCGGGCCTAAGGGTCTGATTAGCAAAGTACTAAGCCCTGGTCTACACTAGGAGTTTAGGTCGAATTTAGCAGCATTAAATCGATGTAAACCTGCACCCGTCCACACGACGAAGCCCTTTTTTTCGACTTAAAGGGCTCTTAAAATCGATTTCCTTACTCCACCCCTGACAAGTGGATTAGCGCTTAAATCGGCCTTGCCGGATCGAATTTGGGGTACCGTGGACACAATTAGACAGTATTGGCCTCCGGGAGCTATCCCAGAGTGCTCCATTGTGACCGCTCTGGACAGCACTCTCAACTCAGATGCACTGGCCAGGTAGACAGGAAAAGGCCCGCGAACTTTTGAATTTCAATTTCCTGTTTGGCCAGCGTGGCAAGCTGCAGGTGACCATGCAGAGCTCATCAGCAGAGGTGACCATGATGGAGTCCCAGAATCGCAAAAGAGCTCCAGCATGGACTGAACGGGAGGTACGGGATCTGATCGCTGTATGGGGAGAGGAATCCGTGCTATCAGAACTCCGTTCCAGTTTTCGAAATGCCAAAACATTTGTCAAAATCTCCCCGGGCCTGAAGGACAGAGGCCATAACAGGGACCCAAAGCACTGCCACGTGAAACTTAAGGAGCTGAGGCAAGCCTACCAGAAAACCAGAGAGGTGAACAGCCACTCCGGGTCAGAGCCCCAAAGATGCCGCTTCTATGATGAGCTGCATGCCATTTTAGGGGCTTCAGCCACCACTACCCCAGCCGTGTTGTTTGACTCCTTCAATGGAGATGGAGGCAACACGGAAGCAGGTTTTGGGGACGAGGAAGATGATGATGATGAGGTTGTAGATAGCTCACAGCAAGCAAGCGGAGAAACCGGTTTTCCCGACAGCCAGGAACTGTTTCTCACCCTGGACCTGGAGCCAGTACCCCCCGAACCCACACAAGGCTGCCTCCTGGTCCCGGCAGGTGGAGAAGGGACCTCTGGTGAGTTTACCTTTTAAAATACTATACATGATTTAAAAGCAAGCATGTGTAATGATTAATTTGCCCTGGCATTCGCGGCTCTCCTGGATGTACTCCCAAAGCCTTTGCAAAAGGTTTCTGGGGAGGGCAGCCTTATTGCGTCCTCCATGGTAGGACACTTTACCACTCCAGGCCAGTAGCACGTACTCAGGAATCATTGTACAACAAAGTATTGCAGTGTATGTTTGCTGGCGTTCAAACAACATCCGTTCTTTATCTCTCTGTGTTATCCTCAGGAGAGTGATATCATTCATGGTCACCTCGTTGAAATAGGGTGCTTTTCTTCAGGGGACACTCAGAGGTGCCCGTTCCTGCTGGGCTGTTTGTCTGTGGCTGAACAGAAACGTTCCCCGCTGTCAGCCACGGGGAGGGGGGAGGGGTTAGCCACGCGGTGGGGGGAGGCGAAATGCGACCTTGTAACGAAAGCACATGTGCTATGTATGTAATGTCAACAGCAAGGTTTACCATGAAAGAGTGTACCCATTGTTCTATAAAATGTGTCTTTTTAAATACCACTGTCCCTTTTTTTTTCTCCACCAGCTGCATGTGTTTCAATGATCACAGGATCTTCTCCTTCCCAGAGGCTAGTGAAGATTAGAAAGAGAAAAAAATGCACTCATGATGAAATGTTCTCTGAGCTTATGCTGTCCGCCCACACTGACAGAGCACAGACGAATGCGTGGAGGCAGACAATGTCAGAGTGCAGGAAAGCACAAAATGACAGGGAGGAGAGGTGGCGGGCTGAAGAGAGTAAGTGGCGGGCTGAAGACAGGGCTGAAGCACAAATGTGGCGGCAGCGTGATGAGAGGAGGCAGGATTCAATGCTGAGGCTGCTGGAGGATCAAACCAATATGCTCCAGTGTATGGCTGAGCTGCAGCAAAGGCAGCTGGAGCACAGACTGCCGCTACAGCCCCTGTGTAACCAACCCCCTCCTCCCCAAGTTCCATAGCCTCCTCACCCGGACGCCCAAGAACGTGGTGGGGGGTCCTCCAGCCACCCAGCCACTCCACCACAGAGGATTGCCCAAGCAACAGAAGGCTGGCATTCAATAAGTTTTAAAGTTGTAAACTTTTAAAGTGCTGTGTGGCATTGTCCTTCCCTCCTCCACCACCCCTCCTGGGCTACCTTGGTAGTCATCCCCCTATTTATGTGATGAATGAATAAAGAATGCATGAATGTGAAGCAACAATGACTTTATTGCCTCTGCAAGCGGTGATCGAAGGGAGGAGGGGAAGGTGGTTAGCTTACAGGGAAGTAGAGTGAACCAAGGGGTGGGGGGTTTCATCAAGGAGAAACAAACAGAACTTTCACACCGTAGCCTGGCCAGTTATGAAACTGGTTTTCAAAGCTTCTCTGATGCGCACCGCGCCCTCCTGTGCTCTTCTAACCACCCTGGTGTCTGGCTGCACGTAACCAGCGGCCAGGCGATTTGCCTCAACCTCCCACCCCGCCATAAATGTCTCCCCCTTACTCTCACAGATATTGTGGAGCGCACAGCAAGCAGTAATAACAGTGGGAATATTGGTTTCGCTGAGGTCTAACCGAGTCAGTAAACTGCGCCAGCGCACTTTTAAATGTCCAAATGCACATTCTACCACCATTCTGCACTTGCTCAGCTTGTAGCTGAACAGCTCCTGACTACTGTCCAGGCTGCCTGTGTATGGCTTCATGAGCCATGGCATTAAGGGGTAGGCTGGGTCCCCAAGGATACATATAGGCATTTCAACATCCCCAACGGTTATTTTCTGGTCTGGGAATAAAGTCCCTTCCTGCAGCTTTTGAAACAGACCAGAGTTCCTGAAGATGCAAGCGTTATGTACCTTTCCCGGCCATCCCACGTTGATGTTGGTGAAACGTCCCTTGTGATCCACCAGAGCTTGCAGCACTATTGAAAAGTACCTCTTGCGGTTTATGTACTCGCCAGCTTGGTGCTCCGGTGCCAAGATAGGGATATGGGTTCCGTCTATGGCCCCACCACAGTTAGGGAATCCCATTGCAGCAAAGCCATCCACTATGACCTGCATATTTCCCAGGGTCACTACCCTTGATATCAGCAGATCTTTGATTGCGTGGGCTACTTGCATCACAGCAGCCCCCACAGTAGATTTGCCCACTCCAAATTGATTCCCAACTGACCAGTAGCTGTCTGGCATTGCAAGCTTCCACAGGGCTATTGCCACTCGCTTCTCAGCTGTGGGGGCTGCTCTCATCTTGGTATTCATGCGTGTCAGGGCAGGGGAAAGCAAGTCACAAAGTTCCATGAAAGTGCCCTTACGCATGCGAAAGTTTCGCAGCCACTGGGAATCGTGCCAGACCTGCAACACTATGCGGTCCCACCAGTCTGTGCTTGTTTCCCGAGCCCAGAATCGGCGTTCCACCGCATGAACCTGCCCCATTAGCACCATGATGCCTGCATTGGCAGGGCCCATGCTTTCAGAGAAGTCTGTGTCCATGTCCTCATCACTCACGTCACCGCGCTGACGTTGCCTACTCGTCCGGTATCGCTTTGCCAGGTTCTGGTGCTGCATATACTGCTGGATAATGCGTGTGGTGTTTAATGTGCTCCTAATTGCCAAAGTGAGCTGAGCGGGCTCCATGCTTGCCGTGGTATGGCGTCCGCACAGAAAAAAGGCGCAGAACGATTGTCTGCCATTGCTCTGATGGAGGGAGGGGCGACTGACGACATGGCTTACAGGGTTGGCTTACAGGGAATTCAAATCAACAAAGGGGGTGGCTTTACATCAAGCAGTATTTCAGGCAGGACTTCACGGAGGGTTCCAATAAAAAAATGGTGCACCTAAGTAATTGTTCTTATTGGAACAAGCAGGTTTGTCTGGCCTCTGATTGATACATGGCTAGATTTACCTCGCTGCACCTTCTCTGTGAGTGACTGCAGTGTGACCTAGAGGAATGAGTCCCCTAGACGGGGGGGGGAGGGGAGGGGAAACAAATGAGTACAAAACAAATCTAGTCTATTTCCTGTCTATTTCTTGTTTTGATCCACTCCATCTATCTTTTACATCTTTGGCTGGCAGCAGACGGTGCAGGACTGCAAGCCATCCACATCTCATGCCTGCTCACCATAAGATGGTTCAATAGGACTGACTGCAGGACTAAGGAGAATGACCTGGTCGAGTCACTCCAAATTTAGTCCCTGCGCCCATGTCTGCCCAGGCACTCCTGATCGATCTCACAGAGGCGACCAGGAGCACCTCGGACAGGACGATGACGGCTACCAGTCCTATTGCACCGTCTGCTGCCACAAGGCAATGGGTTGCTGCTGCTGTGTAGCAATGCAGTACCGTGTCTGCCAGCACCCAGGAGACATACGGTGACCATGAGCTGAGCGGGCTCCATGCTTGCCGTGGTATGGCATCTACACAGGTAACTCAGGAAAAAAGGCGCGAAACGATTGTCTGCCGTTGCTTTCACAGCGGGAGGGAGGGAGGGCGGGCCTGATTACATGTACCCAGAACCACCTGCGACTACGTTTTTTACCCCATCAGGCACTGGGATCTCAACCCAGAATTCCAATGGGCAGTGGAGACTGCCTAATGTGGGATAGCTACCCACAGTGCAACACTCCGGAAGTCGATGCTTGCCTCGGTAAGGTGGAAGCACTCTGCCGAGTTAATGCACTTAATGCACTTAGAGCATTTTCTGTGGGGACACACACAATCGAATATATAAAAATGATTTCTAAAAAAGCGACTTCTATAAATTCGACCTAATTTCATAGTGTAGACATACCCTAACACAATGGGGCTTAAGCACATGTGTAATGTTAGGTGTATAAGCATGTGCTTTTCTGTACTGGGGCACAGGCCCTTACATGATTTATTCAAATGAACACTGTTGACTATAATTGAAATTTCAGCATTTCAAGTATATTATTAAAGTTAATTTTAAGTGAGTCTTTTTTAAGGCTCCTGACTGTTAAATAAAACCACAGATCTGAAGAATGCAAGATCTTTTTCTTCTGGAGAAAGGAACTGTAGCAGATCAGGCAGCAATGCACAGGGGTTTCTGAATATTTTTGCTGTGAATTGCTGTACTAAACAAGTCTTTTTGTAGATAAGAAAAAAATGCAAAGCAGGCTATTTTAAACAAGAAACAAAATAAGTAGCACCATTTTTGAAAGACAATTTTTGAAAGACAATCCATGTAAACTTTTTTGGTACTCTCAAATATTATTTATACATGGCATTTTGTATTCTTTAGTGGTGTGTCTATGCTAAACCTTTATTTAACAAAGGGGCACAGTTTTTAAGAATTGAACTATTAGACTCAGCCAGGCTACTATCTCTTGAAAACAAAGACTTCATTGGGAGTACTTGAGAGAGATGACCAATCAGTTAGGGAAAAATGCTTCCAGTGCCTAAGATTTTTAAGATGTCATTGAATGACGTTAGCAGAATTAACACGTTTAAGTAGAAAAGATGAGTGAGTAGTTCACGCAAACGAGAACTAGCTGGTGAGTGTCTCTGAAACTCAAAGCTTGCATAACACTGTAGCCTAGCAGATTGACCACCAGCCTGGGATTGCTAAAACTTGGATTCTCTTCTTAGCCCTGCTAGCTGACCTTGGGCAAATCACTTCATCTCTCTATCCCACAATTTCCTGATTGGTCATGAAATAATTATGATACTTAGCTTCTTTTATAAAGTGTTTTGAGAGCTACCAATGAAAAATGCTAGGTAAGGGAGGAATTATTCTCTCTGCTATCAACAATGGAATCTATAATTCAATCACTGGAGCAACTCCACTGGTGATAGTGATGTGGAGGCTGTAGTGTACACAGGTCTCAGGCATTTTTACCACTATGCCATCTAAACCTGCTGAGACAATAGGTAGAAGATACCTAAGCCCTGTGTAGTGAGGCAGTGTGGCTCCCCACCACCCCGGAGAGGGTCGAGCCCCTCCAGACACCAGAGTGGGTGGCAGTCTCCCCCTCTTCCGGGTCCTTGGATGCCTGGGCTAATTCACACATGCTTTGTTGCTCAGTCCTGCCTGAGGGCCTGAGCTAGTGATTGTTTGTTCCCCCTGCCCTGACCCAGGGCCTGGCCTACTAACAGTGGGCTATTTGCTCAGCCCCTGCCTGAGGGCCTGAGCTACTGACTATTTGGTGCCCCGCCCTGACTCAGGGCCCGGGCCTACGGTGCTCCGTCCAGTTACCGCAAGGGCTGCCGAGGGAGACTCCAGTGGCCGGACAAATTCCCCACCGTTAACTGTGTAGCGAGCGGGTGTGGCTCCCTGCCGCCCCGGAGAGGGTTGAGCCCCGGCATAGCCCCTTTACACCCTGTCTACACTATAGCTTCCACAACTGATACAAGTAGGGGAATTGCATTGGTGGTGAATTTCTGGTCCCATTTTTGGCAAGTCTACATGACACTTACTTTGGCCAGTATATGTTAATTGCTTTTGCACCAAGTATATTCATGTAAACATTGATTGCATGTATATAATGTCTTATCTCAAAATGCTTTTTTCAGAATTCATCAGTTAAATTTCACAATTGCCCTGTGCGGTAAGTAAATACCATACCCATTATACAGATGGGCGAACTGTGACTCAGAGATATTAAATGATGTCGCATAAACTTGGTGACAGACCCAGGAATAGAACCCAACTGTCCCTGTTTCCAGCCTGTGATCATCCACTAGACCCTAACTCTAGTTTCTGTCTAAAGTTATTTCAGGAGCAGTGATGTGCAAAATCTCAGTCTTGAACATGTTAGCTGTGAACTAAATATGGGGTTTTCTACGCTAAATCAGAAATGAATTATTCAGTTCTCCCCTCATTTACACAAGTGCAACTCCCATTGACTTCAGTGGGAGCTACAGCCATGCAACTGAGAGCAGAACTGAGCTCTTATTCTCTAGACATACAGAGCACAATGTTCAAAAGCACCTAAATCCTATTGGGAGCTTTTGAATATGGTTGTAGGTCCGTAAGCCACTTAGGCACTTCTGAAATTGTTATCCATTGTCAGTATTTTTATTGACCCTATCCTGCTCTTGGTCATTCTCTCGCGCACGTGTTCTCTTGCGCGCGCGCGCACACACACACACACTAACCCTCACATGAGATCATCCTTACAAAATTAAATTCTCCAGATGTTAATTTTCTTCCCTTGGCTTCTTTATTGCTTACTATCTGTGTACCATTAGGTAGGTTCTATGTGGGGGGCTGGTAACTATGCAAATTATAGTGGATAAACCATTATATTGAAAAGGTGGACCTTCTTCCTTGACCTCACTGAGGTCAAATTTGAGCCAATTTTTAGTTCTAGCTGAAGGGAGCTCTAAAGCCTGCTTCCAAGAAAACTGTGTCTCCTTATCCTATGGTCTCCCAAACCCTCTCATCTTCCTAGCTTTGCTATGGACAAAGTTATGCATATTAGAATAATGGTATTGCATACTTCTGGATGGCTTGGAAATTAATATGGTCCCTCTCTTACATGTTAATTGCCAGAAGGGGATCAGAAAGATATACTGATATGAAGTCCAGACATAGTGCTAACAATAAATATCCTCAAACCTTTTGACCTCAGACATAAGATTAAATGTCCCTGTAGCTCTTGGTCTAATATCTCAACCATAGCGATAGGATTACAGTCAGAGCAAGATGCTGCTGTATTTTTTCTTTTTGGTTTTCACCACTTAGCGGGCATAGGGGGTTAAGATTCTTTTAAAAAGCCTTTACCTGCTGAATTTCTCTGTGAGCAATGCCCTCAACCATCCAGACATAAGATTCATACACTCTTTTGTAACAGAACATTATTATTTCTTTTTTTTCCTAGACACTTCATATGCAGTATAACCTACTGACAATTGTTCAGGCTCCCCGTAAAGAAGAAAAGATATTTTATCATCTCTATGTTCAATTATTAGTGTCATCTGTAATAAACTATTTGGTTTAATTTCAGAATTTGCCTCAGTTGTATTTAAGTCATAATAAACTCAATAAAAAGTAAATTAAAAAAGTAAGAAAAACTAATGTTCGGAGAATTAACAACACTCAAAAACTAAGGGGACTTGTTCAATTTGCACAGCTTGATGAAGTGATTCTTTTGAGCAGACAATTAGGCTCATAAACTTGATACATTAAGGACTTAACACATAAACATGCACCACCACTAATCCATTTGTAAAAGAACAGTACACTTAACAGAATTACAATATGGCAAGTCATTCATTATTGAAGAAGAGAGTTTTATGACAAGTATTAGATGTTCAGCCACAGGCAGATCAGTATTTACATCAAATAATTTGGCACAATTTAAAGTTTAATTTCTACTAACTGTACCTGCTAGTAAGACTCTCTAGTTAGACTAGCAGTATAGGTGTCAGGACTCCTGGGCTTTCTTTCTGACATGTCATTTACTCACTTTGTCACCCCCAAGCAAGTCAGTTAGGCCAAAATTTTCAAAAGTGGATTCTGCTTTTGGGTACAAAATTGGAGACCTCTTATGCCTGACTTTTCAGAGGTACTGAGCATGTACAGTTCCGCTTCATATCAGTGGGAGTTGGGGACACTCAACTATTATGAAAATCAGGGCCAAGATATATCAAGTTGGGCGCACATAGGCAGAGGCTGCTTGAAAATGTTGTCCTTAACTTTTTTGTGCCTCTATTTTTGTCTGTAAAATGGCTTTAATTCCTACCTCATAAGGGTGTTATGAAACTTAATTAGCTAACATTTGTAATGTGCTTGTATTTACAGGCACCGCAGAAGTGCAATTATTATCTGTTGCTCCTCTTACTGTGAGGTATCACTCTTGCTGTTTTGCATGCCGACACTCTGTGCTCCAGGATTCCTGACTAGGACGTCACACACCACTTTTTGTGATAATGTGCCCTCCTCTAAAGAGGCACCCTTTTTTAGCATCTATTGCATGCAACAGGTAGAAAAGCAGACTGTCTGACCAGGGACTTGAATCCCAGACCCTCAGATTAAAAGTTGGATGCTCTACCAACTGAGCTAGCCAGGCTCTCTTAAGCAATTCTGACATAGCTGCCCACAAGCTTGGTTTGGATGGGACCGTTCTGTGAGCTACAACCTGCCCAGCTACCTCATGTTTTGTCCTGTGCCCGAGAGCTATTGGTAGGCACACCTTGCAATCTCTGTAGCCCCCTTCAGTCCGGAGAGAGAACAAGCCACTCCACTCTCTGGCTCTCTTGCCCTGCAGGGAGGCAACTAGGGGCTCAGACCCAGCAGGGCAGCTGCTAGCTAGTAGTTTTACAGGAGAGGAAGCAGGAGTAGATCCCCAGCCACTAGCCAGATCCCTGGCACCAGGGTTCTCAGCTGTCCCCTCACGCTAGCTCATCTGCCTAGTCTCTTTTCCTCCTCTAGCAAAAGAGCTAGTGACTCAAGCCGTATTGCTTTCTAGCTTCCCCCTTCTATTTGCCTGCCCACTGTTCTTTCCACCTCTGTGGAAGTAGCACACTTCTGTGGCTGTGCTAAACACTCCTTTGCAATGCTGCTCTATTTGCGCAAGGCCAGGAGCCCTTGGGAATGCTACTGGATGTTTGTTTTTCATATTTTTTTCCTTTTCTGCACCAAAGGTAATAATACTGTCTCACATACATCACTGTCCAAGATCCAATGTAGTATCAGCTTAATCTCTGGTGCATTCCTGTCTCCTACTCTGGCAGGAGGATGGACTAAGTAACTGCTCCCGTGTCCCACATGTGTGTAAACTAGCAATAATGTGATATAATTCTCCCATTTACACACACCTTGGATGCGTAAATATTTCAAAACTGCCCTTTCAGGGCACATGTTGATTTACACAGCACTGAGTCATTGCCTTCTCAGGGCCAGACAGCGTGATTTATTCACAGCCTTGAAAAAAGGACAGTGCAGACTGCTCTGCCTTAGGGGCCCACCAGGGGAGACTGTGCCTCCATGACCCTTCTTCCTTGAGTTCTCAAGGGCAGGAGGGGACTGTGAGCCTGCTTCCCTCAGTGCACTGGGTCTGCTCCACAGTCTGATGTAGAGCGGGAGCTCGAGGGCCGGATTAAAATGGCTGGCGGGCTGGATGTGGCCTGCGGGCCGTAGTTTGCCCACCCCTGCCCAAAGGCCTCTCCACCTCCTTGGGGCAACATGTACCCTTGGGATTGAATAAAGGAAGCAGTTTCTGTGTCAGTCATCAGCCCTTGCATGGGATGCACACGAAGAGGCAGCTCCTTGAATCTTGCCCTTCCTACACAGCAGCATGAGGGTCAGTCACAATCTGGTCTCGTGTTTATCTATTAACAATTGATTTAGTAAGTGGATTGACAGGTTATGTAGTTTACAGTCATTATATAAACTAAGGGGAGGGGGTTAATCGCTAGACTCAATGTCATTTACTAATTAATAAATTAAATGCAGAACATGAGATAATTTTTTAAACTACAAATTGATATACTACATAGCTTGTTGTGTACACTTCCCCTATCTGCCCTGCACTGCACACTCTGTTCAGTGCACGTTTGTCTAGCCCTGGTGACTGAGAACAGCACTGGCAACTAGCTAGGAGGTTGGGGATCCCAGTTAATCTGCAGATAGATGGATGTACAATACAGATGAATGTGCAGAAACATATGACTCGTTTATACATATTGTATGTTGTTGGGCAGCTGGATAGATTGACTGTCAGTAAAAACCTGCAGAGGATCTGCTTTGTTCTCCTTGTAAATTGGGAAGGGACAAACCCATCAGAGGAGCTCCTGGCAGCTGAGTGGTGCTTCTACAGACTTGCACCCATAACAAGGGGAGAATATGTACTATCTCCTTCACCTCTCTTGTTGTTGCAGTGGCAGCAACCAGCCACCCGCCTCCTTCTGCCCCAAATGGCTTCCTCCTCCTTTCCACTATCCTTTACAGTCCCCTTTCCAGCAGCTGCTGTCTGGCTGCTCAGATCAGTCCTACCACTCAAAACCTCCACACTCCCTCTGCCTCCTCAGGCTGGCTCCTTGGATGAGGAGGAAGGCTAAGGTGAAACTAAAGTGCTTTACATCAGCTTTGCTGAGATACTGCCTATGAGCATCCTGAGAGCACCACTCTGCCCCACATATCACGATACCAGTGCCCCTACCTCTCACTTCAACCAGCCAGTGGTAGCAGGAGCCAGAAAAGAGAAATGTGATCAAAAACATGGACTTAATTGAAACTCATAAACAAACCAACTCCAATTAGGTGTTTGGACTGAGGATGCTAACAACTTTGGGGAAAGCATGATTAGTGGCTCTAATCAACCTTGAATGCAGTGCAGATTTTAAGGCTTTATCACTGGGGGCAGTGAGCGACTTGTCCATTCATGATAACACAAGTGGAATCACAGAATCCGGCTGGCAGAGTTGAATTTGAATTTTGAACTTTGAACTGACACAAATACAAAATTCCCATTTGGCACTTGGGGAAATGAGTGCAGATCAGGAGATCCAATCCAATTCCTGAACCTGTAATCATGTGCAAATGGATCTTACTGCCAACTGTCTACAGCTTTCCTTGATACATTTTCCAGTCTTCTCTGTTGTACGTATGGCTTCCCTTCTGTACCTTGCAGTCCTGATTCCCTAACTCTGTATGTGAGCCTCCTCACTCATTTTGCTGGCTCCCTCCCCTTGCTTCCCCAGCTGTGACCTGTTAAAAGAAAGAGTAAGATTTTGTTTGCAATTGCTTTAAATTCTTTTCCCCGTGCTGCCCCTGCAGGCAATCATTTGCCAATCCAGCTGCGGCAGTGTGCTAAATCAGTTCTCTACCCTGCACAGCATTTCCTTAACAAGCTCTGGCTGATCAGAGAGGGACACATGCACAGATATATTCTTATTCATTTCCTTGCATCCTCCAGAGTTTTCTTACAGCATGATGCCTATCAAAAGAAAACATCTGTTTTGTATTTTTTTAACGTAATCATTGCCTCTGCATGTTGGAAGCACAAGTACCACAGTGTTTGTGCTAGTGCATGAGAACCAAATAGTGACTCCAAACAGAAAGTGAAACAGATGAGACTAGCTTAGCTGTTCACACTGAATGAAATACCAAAAAGCAATAAAATAAAATGAAATGGTGACTGATGGATTTTTAAACACTCTGGTTTAATGGGAGGCAGTGTGACCTACTGCAGGGGTTCTCTGCCTTTTTCTTTCTGAGCCCCTCCGCTCCCCCAGCAAGCTATAAAAACTCCACAGCCCAGCTCTGCCACAACAACTGTTTTTCTGCACATAAAAGCCAGGGCTGGCGTCAGGGGGTAGCAAGGAGGACAAACACCTGGGGCCCCAAACCACAGGGGGCAATGCAAAATTAAGTTGCTCAGGCTTCGGCTTCAGCACCAGGTGATGGGGCTTGGGACCCTGGGCTACAGTCCCATGCGGCGGGACTTCGGCTTTCTGCCCTGGGCCCTAGCAAATCTAATGCCAGCCATGCTTGGCAGACCCCCCCTGAAACTTACTCGCAGCCCTCCCAGAGGGGCCCAGACTCCTGGTTGAGAACCCTGACCTACTGGAAGGGCCCTAGCCTGGGAGTCAGGAAACCTGCATTCTATTCCCAGTTCTGCCATTGGTCTGATGGGTGACCTTGTGAAAGTTGCATCACTGATCTGTGCCTCAGTTTCTCCATCTGCAAAATGGGAATAATGATACTGACCTCCTTTGTAAAGCAATTTGAGATCTAAAAGTGAAAAGTGTTATATTAGAGCTAGGTATTATTGTTAATTGCCTAATATGATGATATAAGGGGCGGGGTGGGAGAAATAAATGTGATATTTAAATTCTGCTCCCAATTCCTGATCTGCTCAAAGTCTCAGAATGGCTAAAATGGCCAGCAGTAAAGTAGCTAATGTTGGTATTTAAATAGTCATTATGGCTACAGCTAGACTAGAATAATTTGTATCAATTTTCCAGCAGGGCTAGCAACAACAAAAGCATTAGCAAGTTCCTGAATGGCAGACTGGGGTTCCTCCACTGAATAAATGAAGCTATGGTTACCAAATTCCAGGGTGGGCTCTTATGTACTCTCCTGCATCCATGACCTGCCATATTGCCTGTTACAGACACTAGTTTCATTCGTGACACATCATGCAACTTCTGCAGAGAGTGGGGAAGGGGTGCTCTGGACACCAGAGCAATACACTATAAAAACTTGCCTCATTCTCCATTCAGTGTGCAAAATGAATGATGTAGAAGTCCTGCCAGGCCCCAAATATTACATCACAATCTAAAAAGATGTTATCACAATGCATACAAACAAGGGAGCACAATTAAGATTGTGTAGACAAGCTTAATTCTGGCATTTCCTTACTAAATGGTATTTCCTACATTAAAAAGAAAATGGGGGCTGGGGGAAGGAAATCCGTCAAGTTCAACTTTTTCCTAGACAGCGGTAGACTGTCCTGTACTTTACTGTGAAATATGTGCAACCAGTGAGATGAGAGCCGTTGTCCTACTACACACACACACACACACACACACACACCCCTTTTTATATCACCAATCTGGGAATCACTGCTTCCCTTCCTGTTACCTCATTGGTCCAAGAAAAAGTTATAGCACTTCTTGTGAGCATTCCTGAGCTACACCCAAATGTACAGCACCAAAAGAATGTCAGCAGACCATTAAGGGATTGCACTACAAAATAGCATGTACACAAGAAACCTTTTTTTCAACCGTTGTAACATTGACAAGCAACAACCAGAAAAGAAATATCTGCAACCTACCAACCATCTTCCTGCCAAATTTCAAGTTTCTACCATGTAACCCTGACATGCGAGAGCTGTTCAAAAAATGGCACAAAAATTACAGTAGGAAAAGTGTGGGTGTTTTTTTTTAAACTTTCTTTGTTCTTGAAAACGCTGTAACCATTTTGTCTCAAACTTTCAAGTCAAAATTGTGCCTGGACCAAGTACGGATGTGCCAAATTTCAGCCACAAGCATAAGCTCCTGAAAATGACCTTCTTAGAATGGAAACTTTTGGGCTTCCTTGACTCTAGGCATAGCAATGTGCCCTTTCCATAGTTGCCCAAAAGGAAGGAGAAAAAATCAGAGTGGGAGGAAAGGGAAAAAAATGATTTTGGCTGAAAAAGAATCAAAGGAAATTCCACAAAGACCCTGCTGAAAGAAGTTCTAGAGGTGCTGATCGTACTACAGCTTGTTCCTCAGGGGCCAATCTTGCTATCCTCATCCAGGCAAAACAGCCATTTATTTCCCTGGGATTTTTCCCAGAAGAACTAAGAACTTCAGCTTTGGCCTTAGGAGAACTGTATTGTCTGCTACAGCATATGATTAGCTTCCTGTATGGTAGTGCATTGCAAAGCACTTTATAAAGCAACGAATTACACAGCTGAAGTGGAGTAACCCCATGCAAGCAAATACAGTAACCATTATGCACTCAGCAACATCCCCCACACAGCCATGAACATTTGCATTAGAGCCAATTAATCTGAGGTGGAACAAACTCAGTCAGACATAGGATTTGCTCTTTGGTATGAAGGAGGCAGGGTGGGCGGGATGGGAGAAAAATATCCTTTTGCCTTCAGAGAGGAAACATCTGTAGGAGTTTTCAATGGCTTGGTGACTTTGTTTAGTTTGGAGCGGGGGAGTGTGACGCTGCCTACTTTGACCTCACCAGCAGGTGACACTGCAGCAAGTGGGAGCAGCTATAAAAAGTTTGAAGCATTCTAGGGATAAGTCACATAAGTGTGGAGTAAACGTGTTTGGAGTGTGTGACTCACAATCGCTCTCTGAAATGTAGGAACCGACAGCGTGTGCTGCTCCTTTGGTTTTATCTGCTTGCTGCTTGATAATTCCTTCCATTTCTCCTTATGCTAAGTGCCTTGTCCCCACCCCTGTTTGTCAAACAAGGGAGTAAAAGAGCGGAGTCAGGAAGGAGGCAGAAGCTTTAACCCCGGTTGCTGGTGGAAACTCATTTGACTAAGGCAACATCAGTGAAAACTGTTTAAACAACCCTACCTCCGACATAAAGCGTCAGCAGAAAGACCACATCCTTCAATGTCAGAACACGGTACCATGTGGGTTGGTACTTTGACAGCTCTGAATATCAGCCAGACATCCGGCACAAAATACAACAGTGACATCTGTGACACGGGCTCTCTCTGGCTCTGCGATTTTTATCTCCTGTTGTATAAGAATTAAATCAACTGGACAGAAGGAAGGTGGCTTTCAACCTCCTGATCTTAGAGCTGCCAGGGAACAGTTTGGCCCCTGCTGGGCCTTGTGGATCTGGGGAGTAGGGTTGCCCTGCTCTCCACCTCCAATCCACCCCAGAATGCTGCCTGCAGTGGAGTATCCTGTGGGGAGAGGCACAAAGCTGCTACAGCAGCATAACCAAGGGGCAGGGCTCACACCTACCCTACAGTCCCTTTGCAGCAACAGAGCAGGGGCAAAGAGGATGTACGCATAGCTGCTGAGTTTTGTTTAGCTTCATGTGACCTTTTTTGCAAATTATCTAATGAATTAATTAATACATTTCTAAATAATTTTTATATCATCATAAATTTCAGTTCATGGTCAATACAGCCTGCCCCAAGCAGTGGCAGGGGTAAGACATGATTCTGTGCAAAACCTGGCAGCTCTGGCTACAGTAAGTAGAAGGTGCTTGATAGGCGTCTGGATGGTGCTAGGACATCTGGGTGTGGGTGGGTGCTGAGAGGCTGCTGGTGCTTCTGGGATGTGGGTGGGTGCTGGGTCTGAGTGCATGTTGGTGAATGCCTGAGAGGTGGAGTGGCTAGGGAGGGCATGATGGGGGGAAACAGGGGGTGGGGGTGGACAGCAGCAGTGTGGGAGAGTCTGTGTCTGGTACTGGCCCCTTGCCTTGTGCTGCTACTGCATCCCCACACCTTCTTCTGAAGTTTCCAGTACGGCCACCACGCCTCCTGGCTGCTACTTTCCAGCTGTGATTAGGGAGAATAGTGTGATAGGAGGCACCAGAGCAGTTCCATGTGGCCAGAAGGTGCAATTGCAGGCAAATATCTGCTGTCTTTCTGAAGTTCATCTGGATGTGTGAGAGTCCCACTGAAATGCATGTCAGAACTACCAGATGCATGTGTGTCATGCAAGAAACAAGACACCTGGCAGCCCTGAATAGGGTAGGGATTTATTGCCCCCAAGTTGGATAACTTCTAACTGTTCCATTGGTAAAAGAAAAGAACCTACAGGTGGGAAAAGATTTCTACATAGGTCATTTAACCCAAGTCATCTGAAGAGGTTTGAATAATAACTCCATAATGGTTTTGACCAAGGAGATGGATTTTGAAGTAGTTTATAATTATCCTGGCCTATGTCTGTTGCAGAACCCAAAGAAATTCCCTTAAAGAGAATCAGTCATCTTCAAATCTAGTCACTCTTAAAAACAGAATGTAAAGTAGTTTCAAGCGCTTATACCCACTCCTGAGTGCACTGACAATTGTTATGGTTTTCCAGTCAGATTGTCCTATCTTTTTAAAGATCTATACAAACAGAAGAAAATGACTTACTATTTGACCTAACAAGGGAAATTGAAACGGACTCTACAAAGGGATATCAAAGACACAAAGTAAACATGGTTTCAGAGTAACAGCCGTGTTAGTCTGTTTTCGCAAAAAGAAAAGGAGTACTTGTGGCACCTTAGAGACTAACCAATTTATTTGAGCATAAGCTTTCGTGAGCTACAGCTCACCAAAGTAAACATGCTGAACAACAAATGTTTTTTTTCTTTTAACCTCTTTGAGTTGAGCATTCTGAGGTGTTACTTGCAAAAAGAGAAGGTAAAAAATGTTGGACAAAAGTGTGACTGTTCAACTGAAGATATCCTTTTAATGACTGAACATATATCTGTGATATCAGACTTCAGATTTAATGGCCACAAGATTTGCAAAGGGGGTAAGGTAATGCCCCAGACAAATACTGAAGTTAATTGCTGACAGTTGTGTGCATTTGTATATGCTAATTTGTGTATGCTTTTTACATTAACCTGTCAGAATGGCAAGATAGGAGTGAAGGCAAATTCTCTCAGTCCCACAGAGAGAAGAAGGGGGAGACAAATGGTGAGAATAAAGTGGCCAAGTGGTTTCTCTTATTCTCTTTCACACTGGATAGCCTCCTCCTGAGTCAGGACAGAATTTCAAAGAAAGGTTTTGTGCAAGTTTTATGCAGCTTTTCTCTATCTTTCACTGGAAAGTAGTGCACACAAATTCTTATTAGGCAGTTGGTAGTCATTTAGTTGATGACTATATATTTGATGTTACTTCACTCTTCTTCTCTTGAATAATTGTTTCCATTTTAAACAGTGTTAACACATTCTATAATTACAATTGTCTTTGACAGCATCATATTTATTGGTGTACTATCCATATTGAGTTGTCAGAGGAGATTCCAATGACTATGAGATGATGGAGGAACATTACACAGTCTCCTCTTGCCTACAAAAAACTGGCAATGGTTAGGCAGCTCGCTGTATTGTGACCACTGTTTTTCATGCTGAAGAGTTTAATCTCCATTTTTCTGAGTGCACCCCAGTCTGTTTGCAGTTTCCATCTGTCATCTTTTGTCTTGGACTGTAAGCTCTTTGGTGCGGGGACTGTCTTTTGTTCCATTTGTACAACACCTAGTCAGTGCTTAATTTGTAATGAAAGAGGTGCCAGGGCTCAAGCAATTAGGTGCCTGAGCTCAAGCTTTATCAAATTTTAATAACAGATGCGGCAAGCCCAGAAGTGCCGGGGTCTATGAACTGCCAAGACTAGAGGTGCTGGCTGCTCAGCCCTGGCAAGGCCTGGTACAAATTAAGCCTTTCGCCTTGCACAATGGGATCCTGATATGTGACCGGGATCCACAGGAGCAGATAATATTTGCTTTTCACCCAGCCCCATTGTGGAAAATATTCAAATGATCTTTCTTCCCTCTGTGCCAAGCAATAGAAGGCATATAAGCCATTATTATTAATTATTATTATTATTATTATTATTAGCAATGTGGTAGTGCATAAGATTGCATTCTGGTAGGTGATGTACAAACACAGAACAAAAAGATAATTCCTTCTCAAAAGAGGACCATTAGTACAGTATTATCATCTACATTAAAATCTGGCCAAAATTCCCCGGCAAATATCTGTTATTTCAAAGGAACAGATTCAATATCATATTCTTTCCAGATGCTTTCACAAATGATTGACCCTCACAATAAATACTTTTACATCACCCAGGTGTGATTACCTGGTAAAGAAATCAGATGGAGTTTTTATTGGATCTAATCCTAAGTAATGGGTGGCAGCATGTAATTCATATGTAGTTACATGGCATTTACTGAGTGAACCTTATAAAGAAAATGCCTGTGATGTATGCCCAAGTAACAGTATTATCCCCAATAACTGTGTGACTTATTACAAGTGCCGATTACCCACTAGAAAAAATAAAGCAATTGCAGCCATCTGTGTTTGTTTTCCTGTATGTTCCCATTAAAATGTTCTCAGCATACAGTGCACTCATAAATTGTAATCTTTAAAGGGCGTCAGGAAACTAGTCTTCAGGGCAGCTCTGTGCCACTCTGTGTGTTGTCAAACTGTGCTGCTGATGCTGCCAAATTGTTTTGAGTATCTTGAGATTCTTGAACTATAGCAAAGAGGGGGGGAAAAGTAAGTCAGTTCCTTTGCTGAAAAGAAAAATCTAATCCCTCACCACAATCCTTTATGTTGCAATAAAAGCAACTAATACATTTCCCGGTTATCTGTTCTCTTGCTCTGCACTTCAGTGAAGCTAGTTCAGAGCAATTAGCGCCTTTCCAACACTGTTTGAATGGGTAGGTGCTTTGCAGCCTCTCTCAGCTTACTTACCAGAAGTATTTTTTTAAAATTAGTTCATAATAGCAGCACAACAGAATATGGAAACAGTATTTCACAATTTGTAGACAGGTTTATGATTGATGACAATTCATATAAAAACATTAGATAGAAATTTGTGTGTTACACACATTGTTATTATCTTGTTGGATTTTCTAAAGATCCATACATTTTAAGGCCAGAAGAGACCATTATGATCATCTAGTCTGATCTCCTGTCTATAGAATTTCACCCAGTAATTCCTATATCAAGCTCCATAACTTGTGGTTGAATTACAATATATCTCTTATAAAGCTATCCAATCTTGATTTAAAGACTTCAGGTGATAGAGAATCCCCCACATACCTTGGTTACTCTCACTGTTTAAAAAATTGCATTTTATAACTACGGTGATCTGAGTGGATAAAAATTGGTCACAATGTGTAAATAAAATTAAATTTGTGCTTGTTGCCTTCCTAAGAAATACTAGCCCAACTGGGAGATTACTTAGATATCACCAACATCTAGCTAGTTGTTTATATAGGTTCTTATGTGGCACCCATCTGTATGGCATCTATGAGCCTGAAGTAGACATCCTCATAAATTCTGACCTGAGTAGCATCCAGCTCTCCTAAACATCCTGCAAGAAGAGATGGCCAGTTCTCCCACTACATCTCACACTCAGATAGAGGTTCCATCTGGCCTTTCCAATGTCTCTCTCCCAAGAGGAGCTGGATGGCTAACCTGACACCGCTAACAAAAGGAAGGAGTCAGGTGTTCAAGGCAGCTCCTGGTGGGTGGAGGATATAGAGGAGGCTGGCTGACTAGAGCCATTTTATGTGGCAAATTTTTTATTGTATAAAAATCTGAAGATGATAATGCAGTCTCCAAAAGGCAAATAGCAGGACATTGTCCCACTGGGCCAACAGGGTTTGTGGTCTTTGGAGTGTAGAAATGTGGGCAAGGCAAAGCAAAATATCACCCCCATAGTTCCTAAAAGTATGAGGTATTTTAGCTAGATTACACAGTCTTATGAAACTCTGACATCCCACTTAGTTTAGCATCATAAAAGAAGGGAGGAGTTCCCTTATGGAACATCTTAATAAGGATGAAACCAGTAGAATAGAATAGAATAGAATAGAATAGAATAGAATAGAAACTGATATCCTCCAGGTCTGGTATGGTTTTGAACCATCTGATAGAATTGTATGACAGAAATTTCACTCTGTTAAATTCAGTAGGATAGTGCAAATAACTAATAGAAAGGTTATTGTTTTTATTGAGTTCTGCAGAACTTTTCCATAAGGGTTTCTTTAGCTGAACCCAAATCTTGGGGGATTTTCCTGTTCCCTAAATATTTAGCAAACATTTTTGCCTATTAAAATGCTGAAAAGGAGGTTGTGAAATCACTGATTTTAGTACGCTAAAATGCATGGAAGAAGAATATAGGATCATTCACACCACCTAATATCTGACTCCATTTTACAATGAAAACTACAATGCCAAAACAGAATAATAAATATAATATGAGTTAAAAAGAGCGCTCTCCAATATATCACAGTAGTCTTGAAAACAGAAAGAGATGTGGAGCTCCTCAGATACTGTAAGGTGATATATGAGCACATAAGAACTATCGCAATATGCCCACAATCCTGACTGAGAACATTGGGCACTATCACAATAGAAATCATCATCATCTCTGGCTGTGATCGGTTTCACAAGTGAGGAATGGAAGAAAAAGAAACAGACCAGACCTGGAGGATATCACTTTCTATTAAATTCTATGTTTTAAGAGCAATTTCTAAGAAATCTGATGCAGTCTTAACTTTGGAGCCACTATCAGTGCCTCCATAAAAGAACCCTATTACAACAACCCTACTGGTTTCATCCTTATTAAGATGTCTACCGGACTGTTCCACAAGGGAACTCTTCCCTTCTTTTATGCTTCTGTTTAAACTGATCCTGATAACTGATCCTACAGTTCTTACTCGGGAAAAATTCCATTTCCTAGGGATAATTCAAGTAACCCCATTAGAATATATCAACTGATCTCTCTTGGATAACCAGTCTGTTGATTGGTCTACAGAATAACAGTAGCCTCAGGAACCTATAGACTGGTATATTATTTTCTTCTAAAACCTAGTTGGTCAAATAGAACCAGATGAAAATTTTCAAATAGAATTACAAATAGGGGTTAAAATTAATGGGAGATTTGCCTGAGTAGGATGTAAAATCACAACCCTAATGAGGTGAAGAGGTCTGGCTACTTCGGAAGTATTATCATTGCTGCATACTGAATATCAGGATTGTTCATACTATTTTGTCTTGGCTGGATTGGTTTCTACTTGGGAAACTGGGTTCCAGTAGTCTTGGCTCATACCACTGAGACTAAACATTATGTCAGAAGTAAGTAACAAGGATCAGTTTTATACCGAAACTGACAGCTGTAGTTGCAGGATTTTTAGGTTCATAAGTTCAGTAGCCAAATAGATGAAAGTAAACTGGAGAAGTAAAAAAAAAGAAAGAGAGAGAGAGAGAGAGAGAGAGAGAGAGAGGGAAAAATAATGGAGAAGATTACAGTTAAAATAGTGTATCCTTCCCACTCTGCTGTAGTTCCGGATCTTGCTATCTTTACTCATACAAGTGGTCCCATTGACCTCAGTGGAACTACTTGCATGAGCAAGGTCTACTCTTGTGAGAAGTCATTGCAGGATTCAGCCCAGAATACTGTTTGTCAGAGCCTCAATGAACTATTTCTTTTTTCACAGCACATCACCTTTGAAGTGCAAATCAGTAGCAAATAACCATGTAGGCCAGTCAGACATAGAAAATTCTCTAGACTGTGCAAGGGTATCAAGTGCAGTTCACAGAGAGCAAAATTAATGCTGTAAAAGGCAGCTAAAGTTCACCTATGAGCAACCCTCCAATGGCTGATTCCTTCTTTCTTTTTTCCTTTTACAAGCTTCATGGTGCATAGGTAACACAAGATCACAAAGTGACTGCAACATCTTTATAACTCTGGACTAAGAAGGCAGTTCTTACATGTTTTTTGAGGTGTGAACAATTACAAGTGTGTTTCAGATGTGGTTAATGTGCTTAGCTGTTTTGGGAAAGCAATTTTACATGAAAGATAACCGTATTGTAGATTATTTTATGAGAACAGCCCCCAGCATCACTGCTGTACTTAGGGGTGGGTTAGCTTGCCATGTTTGTCAGGGATTGATAACTCTGTTGTAAAAAAGTTAATTTGGGGTGAATATTCGTGCCAGCTCTTAACATTTTTGTACTAATTGGCAAAAAAAGAAAAAGACTGGTTAATCTTTTACAGATATGAAAGTTGTGGGGCGGGGTTGCAACTGGGCAACTCAAAAACGGTCTCTGTGAAACACAGAGAGACAAGGTCTGAGAGGTAATATCTTTTATGGGACCAACTTGTGAGAGAGACCAGTTTTCGAGCCAGCAGAGCTCTTCTTCAGGTCATCTTCAGCTGTGTGTGGCTCGAAAGCGTGTCTCTCTCACCAACAGAAGTTGGTCCCATAAAAGATATTACCTCACCCACCTTGTGTCTGTAATGTCCTGGGACTAACATGGCTACAGCTACACGGCATACAATAATCTGTGAAACGAAGACATTTTGCAAGTGAATAATGTCAATTGATTATTTATTGTACATGAGAATTGTTATTGCACAGGAGACTTTTTTAAAAAAAAATTAACCAAAGCCTACATGACACAACAAATTGCAAAAGCTCCAATGGAGCCATTCACGGCTTCTTCTTTTTTTAAATTGTAAGTGACTTTAGTGCTTATGAAAGCAAGAGACTAGCAGTGTTGGCTAGACCCAGCGATGTACAAAACTCCTTCAAAGCTCTGTCAATCCATTACAACCCTGACCTTACATTTCCCTACTATTTCAGACATGAGCCTCTTTTGAGCAGTGACTACTAATCACTGCAAACTGAATGATGGTCTTGTGATATGGGACAAATGGGTGATAGGGTTACATTACTAGACTAGGAACAATCCTGCTTACTTTATTCATGAAACAGTCTCGCTGATGTCAGTGCAGCTACCCACTTGAGCTGTGTCAATCCCAGAATATTAGAGAGACCAGGTGGGTGAGACAATATCTTGTACTGGATCAGCTATTGGCCCCTAATGTTTACCTGTGACTTCGGCTATAACTTGAAGGCAGCTTTCCAGAGGGGGACAGTTGGTACACACTCACTACACCAAGTATACGTCCAGGGTATGTCTACACTGCAGCTTGGAATGAGGGTCCCAGCCCTGGTGGACAGACTCATGCTAGTGGGGCTTGAGCTGGTGCACTCAAAATAGCAGTGTGGGTTTTGTGGCTCCAGCAGGGACTCGGGCTAATGATCCGAGCTTAAGCCCGTGGGTCAGGCAGGCTTGAGAGTCCAAACTGCTGCCGAAGCTGCAACATCCACACTGCTATTTTTAGCATGCTAGCTTGAGCCCCACTGGTGTGAGTCTTCTCTCTGCTCTAGGAGACTCACTCACAGGTGCAGCTACAATACTTGATAAAGGAATTTTAGGGCCATATCCTGTTCATCTCCCTCTTGCGAGCAGTTCCCTTAAAGCTGATTGGACATCTGGCCTGGGTGATTCAAGCAGGATTTAACTCTAAAAGTGCCCCTGCATACTGATGATATGTCCTATCTTGTGTGTTACAGCATAACATATAAAGGTAGCAAACCATTATGATTCTTAGCAGAGCTTTTTAGGCTCTTAGATTGATTTATTTTAGACTTTCTGTATTTGCCTTGTAGAATTAGTATTTAACAAAACAGATCCCTGCTGCTAATCAGTTTGTCTTATTTATTTAAAAAATATACCAATCAAGATAATAACACTTGAAACTGGCAAATGAACAGGCACTTGGTCCTCCAACTCCTGTAAAAACCACTCACCTATCCATGCAAAAAGAGAGAAATAAAAGGCTGGCCTGGGACTTCGGAGACCCTGGTTCAATTCTTTCCTCTGACACAGAATGTCCTGAAGCACGTCATTTGGTGTCTCCCTTGTCTCAGTTCCCCATCTGTAGCACTGCCCTACCTCACAGGACTGTTATGAAGACAAATACATTAAAGATTGCGTGATAGTCAGGTACTATGGTCTATAGTAGTACTACTATGTACAATGTACGGCAATATAAATACCGTACATGGATAGATTTCACCACTATTTTTAGGGGGAGCAGCAAGAAAGAGTCAGGCAGGAGCCCACTGCAGCCTGTCAGTTCAGCTGCTTAACTTGCCACAGGTGTCACTGCTGAGTAATACAAGGACTTCCTTGCCTCACAGAAAAAATAAAAGCCTTGTGACAATATGGAGAGCTACCACTAGGCAGGTCACAATAAGGTTGTTAATGGCATTTCCCTATTAACAGTGTGCAGTTTCCATATTATTAATGTAATACATTAAATGGTTTTCCAAAGGATCCATTAAGTTCTATCCAGTTCAAAATCCACTTTTTAGACAAAGGTTTGGCATGATAAATGAGCTGCTAGGGTCTATCGATTAAATATTACCTGTTACAAAAATTGCTTAAATACATATTTACAAGATAAACTGGAACAGCTCAGACAGAGTCATTACATGTTTCGTGGTAATTAATACGAATGTTATGTAAATACACATTTAAGTGATTTATACAATGGGGCTCCAAATAAACTGTTATAATCTATCATGCTGTAATGAATTAGCTTTCTCACAGTATGTAGGTATCTGACCTCTACTGGAGTATGAAAGACCTGCTTAATATCTCAGTGCTCTCTCCTAGCTTGACTAGAAGAACAAACTCTCTTTCTTACCTCACTGCACATAAACACTGTCAGAGAATTCAGGGGGCACAAAAGCATAATGGGTGTCCAAAAAGTGGCAGCACTGTCCTGAAAAGGTGTGTGGCCAGGGTGGCTGGGGAATGCACTAATTCAACTCAGCAGAGTTCCAGTGGGAGACCAGGCAATGCTATTACAATCTGCCGTTTCTGAAATGAATTCCTTCCCCCATCCCCAGAGCACAGAGGGCCAGGCTGGTGCAGGGAGGTGCAAGGATGAATGTAACCCAAGATTCCTAGAAGAATAAGACTTGCCACAGTGGATCAGACCATCTAGTCTAATAACTTCTCTCTGACAGTGGTCAATACCTGATGCTTCAGGAACAGGTGCAAGAAACTCCGTAGCGAACAATAATGGCATAACTAGCACATAGAAGTTTCCCCTCTAACCTCAGTTAGTTTGGGGTTAGTTTACACCCTGAAACAGGAAGATTTACGTCCCTTATGAAGAAAAATATTTTATTCTACCCCACATGAATGCAGATGCTGTCATCCATATAAATATTTCTCTGGTCTGTAACTCCTAGGATCACTCCTAGTGTCTTTTTAAAAGATACGGGTACAACTTTTGTTTCCCTACTGTAGTCCTCTGCTACAGTAGTTGATTTTAATGAGAGAGTGAATATTTTGGTGAGCAGCTCAGCCTCTTCATTCTTAAGCTTCCTCAGAACTCTTGGATATATGCCACCTGGACCAAATGACATGTTGCTCTTTAATATATCAGTTTGTTCCAGCATTTGCTCTTTTGACACTTCACACTCTAACAGCACCTCAGTTTTATTACCTGAACAGAGTAGGTCTGGGCTAGATATTTTCCTAATATTTTTTGTGGTGAACACCAATGCAAAAAATCCTTTAGCTTCTCTGCAGTGTCCTTATTTTCCTTAATTTTTCCCTTTATCCTCACTGGTCCAAACCGACCTATTGATTCTCTTTCAAACTTCCTGATTCTGATACACTTAAGAATTTATTTTCATGTTTTAGGGTATTTGCTCTTCAAATTCCCACACAGCCATCCTAATTTCCATCAGCATTTTACCTGCTGTCATTTATGCTCCTTTCTATTCAGATTCTAGGGTTGGAGTTCCATTTTCAGAAGGATATCTGTTTGGTTCAAATAACCTTTTGAATCTTCCCCCATAGTTATATTTTTATTTATTCTTGTCTTCCTGCTTCCTTTTTTTTTGCTTAGGTGTATGCATAATTTCTAAACTCTATTACATTATAGTTAGGGCTTTTCTTAACATTCACCTGTCTGGCAATGTCTTTTTGCACACAGACAGAGAGAGATCATCCCACACCAGGATCTCAGATGCCTGAGCGTTATCCCCAACAACGTGTGTGCCACCCACTAGCCCTTTTGGGGGAAATCTCATTACAAAGTTATAGTAGAACCTCAGAGTTACAAACACCAGAGTTACGAACTGACCGATCATCCACACACCTCACTTGGAACCGGAAGTACACAATCAGGCAGCAGCAGAGGGGAAAAAAGCAAATACAGTACAGTGCTGTGTTAAATGTAAACTACTAAAAAAGTAAAGGGAAAGTTTAAAAAAAAAGCTATGATAATGTAGGGAAACTGTTTCTGTGCTTGTTTCATTTAAATTAAGATGGTTAAAAGCAGCACTTTTCTTCTGCAGAGTAAAGTTGTATTAAGTCCATGTTCAGCTGTAAACTTTTTAAAGAACAACCATAACCTTTTGTTCAGAGTTACAAACATTTCAGAGTTACGAACAACCTCCATTCCCAAAGTGTTCGTAACTTGGAGGTTTTACCATATTAGCCTAAGGGTATGTCTACACTACGGAATAAGGTCGAATTTATAGAAGTCGGTTTTTTAGAAATCGGTTTTATATATTCGAGTGTGTGTGTCCCCACAGAAAATGCTCTAAGTGCATTAAGTGCATTAACTCGGCGGAGTGCTTCCACAGTACCGAGGCTAGCGTCGACTTCCGGAGCGTTGCACTGTGGGTAGCTATCCCACAGTTCCCGCAGTCTCCGCTGCCCATTGGAATTCTGGGTTGAGATCTCAATGCCTGATGGAGCTAAAACATTGTCGCGGGTGGTTCTGGGTACATATCGTCAGGCCCCCCTTCCCTCCCTCCCTCTGTGAAAGCAAGGACAGACAATCGTTTCGCGCCTTTTTTCCTGAGTTACCTGTGCAGACGCCATACCACCGCAAGCATGGAGCCTGCTCAGCTCATGGTCACCGTATGTCTCCTGGGTGCTGGCAGACGCGGTACTGCATTGCTACACAGTAGCAGCAACCCATTGCCTTCTGGCAGCAGACAGTGCAATAGGACTGGTAGCCGTCATCATCATGTCCGAGGTGCTCCTGGCCGCGTCGGCTGGGAGCGCCTGGGCAGACATGGGCGCAGGGACTAAATTTGGAGTGACTTGACCAGGTCATTCTCTTTAGTCCTGCAGTCAGTCCTATTGAACCGTCTTATGGTGAGCAGGCAGGCAATACGGATTGCTAGCAGTCGTACTGTACCATCTTCTGCCGGGCAGGCAAGAGATGACGATGGCTAGCAGTCGTATTGTACCATCTTCTGCCGGGCAGGCAAGAGATGACGATGGCTAGCAGTCGTACTGTACCATCTTCTGCCGAGCAGCCATGAGATGTGGATGGCATGCAGTCCTTCTGCACCGTCTGCTGCCAGCCAAAGATGTAAAAGATAGATGGAGTGGATCAAAACAAGAAATAGACCAGATTTGTTTTGTACTCATTTGCCTTCTCCCCCATCTAGGGGACTCATTTCTCTAGGTCACACTGCAGTCACTCACAGAGAAGGTGCAGCGAGGTAAATCTAGCCATGTATCAATCAGAGGCCAGGCTAACCTCCTTGTTCCAATAAGAACAATAACTTAGGTGCACCATTTCTTATTGGAACCCTCCGTGCAGTCCTGCCTGAAATACTCCTTGATGTAAAGCCACCCCCTTTGTTGATTTTAGCTCCCTGAAGCCAACCCTGTAAGCCGTGTCGTCAGTCGCCCCTCCCTCCGTCAGAGCAACGGCAGACAATCATTCCGCGCCTTTTTTCTGTGCGGACGCCATACCAAGGCAAGCATGGAGTCCGCTCAGCTCACTTTGGCAATTAGGAGCACATTAAACACCACACGCATTATCCAGCAGTATATGCAGCACCAGAACCTGGCAAAGCGCTACCGGGCGAGAGGCGACGTCAGCGCGGTCACGTGAGTGATCAGGACATGGACACAGATTTCTCTGAAAGCATGGGCCCTGCCAATGCATGCATCATGGTGCTAATGGGGCAGGTTCATGCTGTGGAATGCCGATTCTGGGCTCGGGAAACAAGCACAGACTGGTGGGACCGCATAGTGTTGCAGGTCTGTCACGATTCCCAGTGGCTGCGAAACTTTCGCATGCGTAAGGGCACTTTCATGGAACTTTGTGACTTGCTTTCCCCTGCCCTGAAGCGCATGAATACCAAGATGAGAGCAGCCCTCACAGTTGAGAAGCGAGTGGCGATAGCCCTGTGGAAGCTTGCAACGCCAGACAGCTACCGGTCAGTTGGGAATCAATTTGGAGTGGGCAAATCTACTGTGGGGGCTGCTGTGATGCAAGTAGCCCACGCAATCAAAGATCTGCTGATATCAAGGGTAGTGACCCTGGGAAATGTGCAGGTCATAGTGGATGGCTTTGCTGCAATGGGATTCCCTAACTGTGGTGGGGCCATAGACGGAACCCATATCCCTATCTTGGCACCGGAGCACCAAGCTGGCGAGTACATAAACCGCAAGAGGTACTTTTCAATAGTGCTGCAAGCTCTGGTGGATCACAAGGGACGTTTCACCAACATCAACGTGGGATGGCCAGGAAAGGTACATGACGCTCGCATCTTCAGGAACTCTGGTCTGTTTCAAAAGCTGCAAGAAGGGACTTTATTCCCAGACCAGAAAATAACTGTTGGGGATGTTGAAATGCCTATATGTATCCTTGGGGACCCAGCCTACCCCTTAATGCCATGGCTCATGAAGCCGTACACAGGCAGCCTGGACAGTAGTCAGGAGCTGTTCAACTACAGGCTGAGCAAGTGCAGAATGGTGGTAGAATGTGCATTTGGACGTTTAAAGGCGCGCTGGCGCAGTTTACTGACTCGGTTAGACCTCAGCGAAACCAATATTCCCACTGTTATTACTGCTTGCTGTGTGCTCCACAATATCTGTGAGAGTAAGGGGGAGACGTTTATGGCGGGGTGGGAGGTTGAGGCAAATCGCCTGGCTGCTGGTTACACGCAGCCAGACACCAGGGCGGTTAGAAGAGCACAGGAGGGCGCGGTACGCATCAGAGAAGCTTTGAAAACCAGTTTCATGACTGGCCAGGCTACGGTGTGAAAGTTCTGTTTGTTTCTCCTTGATGAAACCCCCCGCCCCTTGGTTCACTCTACTTCCCTGTAAGCTAACCACCCTCTCCTCCTCCCTTCGATCACCGCTTGCAGAGGCAATAAAGTCATTGTTGCTTCACATTCATGCATTCTTTATTCATTCATCACACAAATAGGGGGATGACTACCAAGGTAGCCCAGGAGGGGTGGTGGAGGAGGGAAGGAAAATGCCACACAGCACTTTAAAAGTTTACAACTTTAAAATTTATTGAATGACAGCCTTCTTTTTTTTGGGCAATCCTCTGTGGCAGAGTGGCTGGTTGGCCGGTGGCCCCCCCACCGCGTTCTTGGGCGTCTGGGTGTGGAGGCTATGGAACTTGGGGAGGAGGGCTGTAGTGGCAGTCTGTGCTCCAGCTGCCTTTGCTGCAGCTCAACCATACACTGGAGCACACTGGTTTGATCCTCCAGCAGCCTCAGCATTGAATCCTGCCTCCTCTCATCACGCTGCCGCCACCTTTCAGCTTCAGCCCTCTCTTCAGCCCGCCACTTACTCTCTTCAGCCCGCCACTTACTCTCTTCAGCCCGCCACCTCTCCTCCCGGTCATTTTGTGCTTTCCTGCACTCTGACATTATTTGCCTCCACGCATTCGTCTGTGCTCTGTCAGTGTGGGAGGACAGCATGAGCTCGGAGAACATTTCATCATGAGTGCGTTTTTTTTTCTTTCTAATCTTCACTAGCCTCTGGGAAGGAGAAGATCCTGTGATCATTGAAACACATGCAGCTGGTGGAGAAAAAAAAAGGGACAGCGGTATTTAAAAAGACACATTTTATAAAACACTGGCTACACTCTTTCAGGGTAAACCTTGCTGTTAACATTACATACATAGCACATGTGCTTTTGTTACAAGGTCGCATTTTGCCTCCCCCCACCGCGTGGCTACCCCCTCAACCCTCCCCCCTCCCTGTGGCTAACAGCGGGGAACATTTCTGTTCAGCCGCAGGCAAACAGCCCAGCAGGAATGGGCTCCTCTGAGTGTCCCCTGAAGAAAAGCACCCTATTTCAACCAGGTGACCATGGATTATATCTCACTCTCCTGAGGATAACACAGAGAGATAAAGAACGGATGTTGTTTGAACGCCAGCAAACATACACTGCAATGCTTTGTTGTACAATGATTCCCGAGTACGTGTTACTGGCCTGGAGTGGTAAAGTGTCCTACCATGAAGGACGCAATAAGTTTGCCCTCCCCAGAAACCTTTTGCAAAGGCTTTGGGAGTATATCCAGGAGAGCCGCGAATGCCAGGGCAAAGTAATCCTTTCACATGCTTGCTTTTAAACCATGTATAGTATTTTAAAAGGTACACTCACTGGAGGTCCCTTCTCCGCCTGCTGGGTCCAGGAGGCAGCCTTGGGTGGGTTCGGGGGGTACTGGCTCCAGGTCCAGGGTGAGAAACAGTTCCTGGCTGTCGGGAAAACCGGTTTCTCCGCTTGCTTGCTGTGAGCTATCTACAACCTCATCATCATCATCATCTTCTTCGTCCCCAAAACCTGCTTCCGTATTGCCTCCATCTCCATTGAATCAGTCAAACAACACGGCTGGGGTAGTGGTGGCTGAACCCCCTAAAATGGCATGCAGCTCATCATAGAAGCGGCATGTTTGGGGCTCTGACCCGGAGCAGCCGTTCGCCTCTCTGGTTTTCTGGTAGGCTTGCCTCAGCTCCTTAAGTTTCACGCGGCACTGCTTCGGGTCCCTGTTATGGCCTCTGTCCTTCATGCCCTGGGAGATTTTGACAAAGGTTTTGGCATTTCGAAAACTGGAACGGAGTTCTGATAGCACGGAGTCCTCTCCCCATACAGCGATCAGATCCCGTACCTCCCGTTCGGTCCATGCTGGAGTTCTTTTGCGATTCTGGGACTCCATCATGGTCACCTCTGCTGATGAGCTCTGCATGGTCACCTGCAGCTTGCCACGCTGGCCAAACAGGAAATGAGATTCAAAAGTTCGCGGTTCTTTTCCTGTCTACCTGGCCAGTGCATCTGAGTTGAGAGTGCTGTCCAGAGCGGTTTAAATGGAGCACTCTGGGATAGCTCCCGGAGGCCAATACCGTTGAATTGTGTCCACAGTACCCCAAATTCGACCCGGCAAGGCCGATTTAAGCGCTAATCCACTTGTCAGGGGTGGAGTAAGGAAATCAATTTTAAGAGCCCTTTAAGTCGAAATAAAGGGCTTCATCGTGTGGACGGGTGCAGGTTTACATCGATTTAATGCTGCTAAATTCGACCTAAAGTCCTAGTGTAGACCAGGGCAAAGACTTTAGCTCTCCTGTTTAGCGCATCCACCTTTGGAGTGCTTGTTGTTACACCAAATGGATTATGCTGAGCATGCATGGACAGAGGAGTTCACAGGATTTTTAGACTTGCAAGTTTCACATCAGCTGGATAGTTCAAGGGGATAACCTGTAGTCCTTTGAACCTGCCCCAGCCAGTGTCATCTTAAGTCCCATCTTGGTCAGAAATCTGGTAAATGTTGAAAGGTATATTGCTAAACTCTGTCTGCCCACTGGTGGTGGGAGAGGGGGAACTCAATGAAAGTATTTTTGTAAAAAAAAATTAGATGTGTGAATGCTTGCTGGTGGGGAGGGGCATTTTAGGGAGTGGAGAAGTGATGGAATAGAGCTGAGAGGCGTTTGGGGCTACATCAAGGGGGGCATTATGGGAATGGGAGAGGACACTGGGAGGGGGACATGACAGAGAGTGGCAGGAGGATTGTGGGAGAGGTGGGGAAGGGCACCTGTCAACCCCACATTCTCCCCCCCGGGCAGGGTGCCAGGATCTGAGGGGTCTGAGATACCTACCTGTGTGTATGTGCCAGGATCTGGGGTGGACTCTGCCCATCAATAGGGGTCTGACACCCTGGCTTCTCTACTTTCCTCGCGTGAGCCAGTTTCTAGGGGGCTTGTTTTCTGGGGGTGGTCTGAGCTCCTCTCCCTACATTCCTCATGTGATCTAGGATTTGAGGGTCACTGCCCTCCTGGGGGTGTCTGAGTCCTGTTCCCTGCCCCCCTGTGTGTGTGTGTCAGGATTTAGGGGGGCCCTGACCATTTATGAGGGGTTGACATCCCCCATCCCTGCCCTCCTTATGTGAGTCAGGTTCTTGAGGAACTTGCATTTCTGGGAATATCTGAGCCCCTCTCCCTAACCCCCACCTCATCTGTGCTGGGATCTGGGTGCCTTGTCCCTTTAAGAGGGCCTGAATCAGTCTCCCTATTCACACACACCCCAGTGTCAGCCAGGATCTGGGGAAATCCCTGCCCTCTGGGTGGGGAGACTAGAATAGCCATGCTCCCACTGCTGAGACTGGGGCTACATCTACACTACATCATGTAGAGCGGTGCAGCTGCACTGATGCAGCTGCGCCACTGTAGTGCTTCTGGTGAAGACGCTGTATGTCGATGGGACAGAGCTCTCCCATCAGTTTACTAACTCCTGCTTCTGCTAGAGGCGGTAGCTATATCAGTGGGAGAAGCTCTCCTGCCAACATAGCACTGTCTATGCCAGTGCTTAGGTTGGTTTAATTTACGTCACTCAGGGATGTGGATTATTCATAACCCTGAGCAATGTAAATTATACCAATGTAATTTGTAGTGTAGACATAGCCTGAGTTGAGGAACTGAGAACAGGAATGCTTGATGCATATCACATCCTCTCCAGCACTGGGGAGGAGGGAGAGGGGATGGGAGCACCCACTGACAAGAACAGTGTAGTTCACACATCTCAGAGCTCTTGTTTCTGGCTGTATTCGTCTCCATTGGGTATTCTCTTTCAGCTGAAAATATCTCACTGAAATAAATCTTCTTCAACACTTAGCCAGACAGTCGGCTGTAATGATTGTTCACTATTTGGTCCATTCCTGCGCAACTGCAAAGGCTTGACAGCCTGAAAGTCCAATATTGGAACAGACTTAATGAACCCATGTAATAGGGGGTCTCCCTGTGGGCCGCCACCACCCCTCGGTTGGTGGAATTTTATCCTGGATGTTACAAGCCACACGGAGAACGGCATTTACTGGAACATCTTGTGGCATCCTTGCAACATGTCCGAAAATGGGCCACTTAATACCTCTCTGAGCCTGCTATGGTGTTGATATATTCTGGGTGCCAGCTAACAACTTAATGGGGTGGGAAGGAAAGGGTGAGCTGGAAGTGTTGGCAGCAGAGGGGAATAGTCGGGCAGGGGGGAGAAGGAGAGACACACCAGTCTTCTCTTACATGGTTGTTACAATAACTTCCTGAGTGTAATAAAACTGTCAAGGTTTTGGGACATAGACCATGGATGAGATTTCTCTCATTGACCCTGTTACCAGTTACACTCTGCAAACATTTCAAACCATGACCATTATCCCCATTCCGCTATATCAAAATATACAGAAGTGGGGAGACGGACTGAGGAGTCACTTTGCAACTGTGTGGCCTAGTGGAAAGACCACTGGACTGGGACTGTTCCTAGCTCTGCCACTGGTTTACTGGGTGACGCTGCTTCAGTTTCCCATCTGTAAAATGGGGGACATGATGTACATTTCTTTGAGATCTACTGATGAAATGCACTCTATAAAAGCTGGGTCTTTTGATTATTACCTAGCCATAGCAGAATGTCAGCTGCAAACTTAGGTATGAACTACAACTGTCTAAATGACCACTACCTCCTACCAAACAGTCTTTCTGTTTAAAAAAACTAGGCAATTAAATGGCAAAGAAAACCTTTGTTGATGCAGAGTCCAGCTTGCCAGTGATAGCTTGTGTCCTTCTAGAACGTTGAATTGAGCAAAGCTCAAACTTCTGAAAACCAGAAATACAGAGCTAAAGGAAAATCCCATATAACTTTACTTCTGCCCTCTTTAAGCATTTACCCTCAATGCCCGTAATACACATACTCATACTCTGCCATTTTGCTGTAATGGACAGGCACTTCCTGCACCTGCCCTATGCTCAAACACTGAGCCTACTCCTCCAACAGAATACCATGCTTGTGAAATTTAACAACCACTTCCTACCCTTTTACAACTCCTTCACACTTGCACACAGGATATCACCTAAACCAATGCCTTCTTCTACCCTTCATTACATCCATAGACTGCTCTCAAATCCCACATCACTACTGAAAATACCCATGGCAAGAAGACCCCAGTGCCCTGCTACTGTCACCACTTCTATAATTCTGTATTGAAATGCTGCAGACTGGAACCTCAAGGTACACATGTACCTTTTTCTTTTCATCACACACCATGGAGGGGACTCAGACCAGCTCTCCTTATATCACCATCACAGGTCTATGATGCTCCTCAAACTAATCCCCCAGTCTCCTCATATCACAATCACAGCTCTTCCAAGCTACTCTAATTTATTCTCCAGCATTCAGTACAGCTAGACCCAACACAGTGAATGCATCTGGAGGGCATGCAGATAATTCCCAGTTGTTATTGCCAGCCCCAGAGGAGCAGAGTTTAGGTTACTTTGGCATTTACCTTAATTCTGTATTTCCTGGTTTTCAGTTTTGCTGAGTGCTACATTCTGGAAGGGCATGAACTAGTACCAGGCAACCTGAACTCTGCGTTAACAAAGGGGTTTTTTTGCCATTTAGTACACTTATGTGCAGAGAAGTAAGATGGATTAGGGTTCTAGCCTTAGATTCAAAACACGAGTTCTATTCCCTGCTCTGCCACAGACTTCCTGTGTGACCTTGGACAAGTCCTTGGTCTCTCTGTGCCTCAGTTCCCCATATGTAAAATGGGGATAATAACAATTCCCTACCTCTCAGAGGTGTTGTGAAGATAAATACATTAAAGATTGTGGAGCATTCAGATACTATGGGGGCCATAGAAGTACATCAATAGGTAGCTTGCCTCTGTGTTCAGTCTAAAGGAGGAGGAGGCAAATCATCTTTGAATTGAGACTAATCAGGGAAAGTTTCAGCCACAAAACAATTTGTTAGAGAAAGTTATGAGACAGTGCACAATGGTGTTAGAATGGAAAGTGGAATTCAACCTTTATCACCATTCCAGCTGGAACTCTGGAAACAATCTCTTTGGTTTCAGCTTTAGAGCCAGCACCTATCTTATTGCGGCAATGGTGGAGAAGGTAGAATTTACCTTAATTTTAGGCAACAAATGATCTCATTATTAGATCTCAAACTATGCTTTCAGTTACACTGATCTTTAGGACTTTTTTCTTTAGGAAGAGAATGTGATCATTGTCTGATGTATTGAAATATTATTGGTGTATTGAAATATTATTTTTAATATCTCCATCAGACAAGTAGAACTTCCCCCTGAAGACCAAAGTGTCAGGCTGCCTCAATCCATATGCAGTAGACAGATAGTGCTAATTCAGCTGTCTGTTGTGCAACTTTGTAAGGTTGATTTCCCTAAATTATGTGAGTTTATTGGATTGTCACCAGAACAAAATAATTTTGTTTCCTAATCCTAAAACAGACTTTGAAAGCCAGTTTGATTTAGCTCTTCTATGTAGTCATATATTTCAACGGCAGGTGGGACAAATCATGCCCCTCTACTCGAGTCTTGCAGAGGACCTCCCAGACAGTGGAACTGATGAGATTTGGCTGCAGGGAGGGGGGAATTTGGGGCAACCTACCCATAAGGTCCCCACCCTGCTGTGTGATCCATGGAGTCGAGTTCTTCAGGGGCTCCTGGAATGTTACCACACAACAGGGTTTGGGGATGGCTTAGGGCAGGAACAGGGGTAAGCCCAGCAGATCCATGACTACATAAATCCACCAGCTATCGTGCCCATGGCGTGCGAGTACAGATGTGGAAGGGGGTATGTCAAGGGGTCCACTCACTGCTAGCGGTGCCTCCTGATGGCCGTCCTGGGAATTAGCCCTGCCTTCCTGCAGCCCCCCATCTGTAGCCAGCTTCCTGGCTTTATAGGCCACACCTGTTCCTGCACAAGAGAGCCTGCATGCAATCAATTTGTTCCCTGTGCCCTGGTTCCCACTCCAGGAGCAGCCTGGGGAGTTAATTGGCCAGCCTGGCCATTTTAACCCCTTCCAATCCTGTGTGGGATGGACATCCCATCACAAGGGACTGTAGCCTGAGGTCTCCAGGTGCAGCTGAGGCACAGCTCTTGAGGAGGACAGTATAATCCTGCACCATCCAGTCCCTACGGAACTCACTTGAACCAAAACCGGTTACTCAGGGCAGGTCTACACTTAAAGCTGTAGTGCTATAGTGAAGACATTACTACACCGAGGGAAGAGTTCATCCCCCTCTGCAAGAGGCGGTAGCTAGATCAATGGAAGAAGCCCTCCTGTCAACATAGCTCTGTCCACACCGGGGGCTAGGTCGCTATAACTGTGTCGCACAAGGGTGTGGATTTTTCACATCCCTGAGCAACATAGTTATACTGAGGTAAGTTTGTAGTGTAGACCTGGCCTCAGGCTTAGCACTGGCGACAGGTTTGAGCCCTTATGGTCTAAGCAGGCTCCAATGAAACTGACATTGTTCTGATGACAACCCATTAAACTGCCACATTTTAGGGAAGAATGTTTACAAAACCACTTAACCATCCTGTGCAACAGACAGCTGAATTAGGCCTGTCTGCCTATCTGGAGTCAGAGAGCGTCACGTTGCTCTTCAGGGGATGGAAATCTACTTTGCAGGACAGAGCCTTTAAAAAAAAAACACAAAAAACCAATTATTCAAATGCACCTAAACTAGACAAGTCATTTGGTATGTCTTTCTTTATGGAAAAAAATAATAGGAATAGGCACAAAATAAAACCTTACAATTAAATTCCTTTTACAAAAAAAACCCACTGGTACCAAATAAAATCGCTGCTGCGAAAAGGGGGGGGGGGAAAGACATCAGCTAACATGGTCAGTGGGAATGAGCCCTTTTGTCAAAGTGACGCAAAAGACGCTGAAAAGAAGATTTTAAAGGAGCATTGTCCAGAGACAAAGGAGGGAAGACATGATGGTGGCAGGAGGGCAGCAGTGCACTTGGCTTCTATGCCGGGAGACGAGCTCAGACAAGAACGCAGGCTCTCAGGGCCCCCAGGCTACTGGAGGCTGCTGTGTGTGTCATACAAATGACAAAAATGACAAGCTCAGGGCTAGGGGAGAGGAAGGGCAGCCTGTGTCTCCTCTGAAGTCCCTCCTGCTGGGTGAGCATAGATTCTACCAGCATGGCTCCCTACAGGAGCAATTCACCTGCCTCATTCTTTGCCAGGGGTTAGGAGCAGTGACTTGATCAATACATCAATTTCAGTAGGACATTTTAGAGGTGTGGGAAATGAGTTTGAGCAGGAAGGAAATGGTGAAGGAAGCAGTTGTGCCCAGTGATGTCTGGATGAATGTGGCAAGGAAATTTAGCTTCCCAAGGCTCTCCGTCTGCTATTGGAATAGGTCTGGGGCTACTTTTAAAGGGCAGTTGACAACTCCTGGAACATTTTTTTAAAAAGATATTCTGTATTTAGATTTTCTTTTCTGCTTGTGTGGCATAGAGTTTTCTGTGTGTAGGGGCAGTGTTTCTGTCACTTGTTATTGCTATAAACGTTCAGATGAAAACAAGATGTTTTTTCATCATACATGCTTAAGAACTTATTACTGCTTATTCCACACCTGGAGTCACGATATCTCACCCCACACAGACACCTTTATTGAGGGGATGTAGTTTTCATGAAAGGTGTTGGATTTGCATTGATGGAGACTGAGCTGCTGTGTTATCCAAGGAACTGTTATGGCATGGAAAGTAGCAGTGCAAGCTTCTCTGCACTGCCCCTCCAATGCATCTCAACGCTGACTAGGGATGAGAGGGAAGCAGAGTCTCCATGGCCAGAAACTCTTGGGAATCTATGATGAAACTCCTAGCAAGAGTGACATTTTAGTGTGATGTACATACCTGAACACTAGGAACTGGATTTAGGCTTCCATCCCCATTCTACACAGGCTGCTACCTGCTACCACATCAGGTGGTTAACAATTTACAGTCACTAGAGAAATGGACCGAATTTGAACCTGTGACCTAAAAGTAATTTTTAAAACCCATTGCCAATCCACAGAGCTATTCAGTCCCTTAAAGTCATAACCTTATTTTTTGGTGGGATCAGTCATGTCCACAGCAATCACCTGTGATGTCACAAACCAAGGACTGAAACTTCAGATGGCGAACAAACAGGAGAAGCAGACAACCTTTGAAAAAACAACATGCAATTTTCATGCAAATTTCCCTAGTCGTAACAAATGAAGGGGGGGGGGGGGAAACAGAAACATAAACGATATGTCTGCAAAATTGGTTCTAAATAGAATGTTTTTCAAAGCTTACCAGGACACATCACTGGCTCTTTAATGCCTGCTTTCCCACCAATTTGTATCCTGTCAATTTACAAGATATTGCAAATACCTACCTTATTTAATAAAAATGCAAAGCACAATGGAGAGTTTATGTAAACAAGGCTGGCAAAATATCTTTGCAGAACATTTTGGAGAGAGAGTAAGAAAATAAATGAACATTTTAACAGGTTCAGTATAATTGGGGTATAATCTTAGCAGAATCATAGGCCTGGACATACCTGTACCAAATAAAAACCCAGAGGAGAGCTTGGGAGGAGTAAATCTCCATGAGGAATTCACTACTGAGTTTTTCTCCCAGTCTTTCTCTGATGGTGAAGAGAATTGCCTTCTTATGGAATGAGCCACAGTTTCGCTCCTATGCCCCACAGATCCACCAAGATCCACAGGAGTGTAGCCAGCAGAATGTTATCAATGTACTGCTATGGCTATTAGTCCACCCACCACAATAATATTGGTCACATACAAAGTGCTTTTCTTCCAAAGCTCACAAAGCGTTGTAACAAAGGTGTGTCTTTACAGATGGAGAAAACAAAACCCAGAGGTTAAGCGCTAGATTTTCAAATATGTCTACTAATTTGGGGGTGACTGACAGGCTACACTGTAAAGAGTTAACAGGTCCCAGCTGGTCACCTGGCTGTTTGGGGCAGAGTATAAAAAGAAAGGGGAATCTAGGGCTCAGGGAAGGGTGGATTTTTTTCCCCTTGTGAACAGCTAAAGTGGAGAAAACACCCCGGGAATAATTGTTTAGTGTTTCTCAAATGATTTACTTTCTGACTTTGTGATGGGTAAATAATGAACAAGCCCTGAGGAGAGGGCTTTAAAAGACCTGAGACTTGGAGCTTTATTTCCACTCTCTGGCTGGTGAAACAGCCCACCCACTTACAGTGCCCCAGAGTTTGGGTGCCCAATTTGAGACTCCTATGGCTGGCTTTCAGAGCTCCCATAGCTCCAGTTGATTTCAATAATTTATAAAGGGCTAATCAATTATCAGTAGATGTTATAAGCATGTTACAGATGTGAACAGATGTGTTATGGATGGATCAGTAGGAGATAGATATAAGCCATGGTTATAAACCACCTATTGGATTCTATAACTATCTATAACAATTAACTACACCTCTACCCCGATATAACGCGGTCCTTGGGAGCCAAAAAAATCTTACCACGTTCTAGGTGAAACCGCGTTATATCAAACTTGCTTTGGCCTCGAGCATTTCCATTATTAATAGTCACTTCCCGCCCCCTGACTGACCCCTCAGAACTCCCAACCCATCCAACCCCCCACGCTCCTTGTCCCCTGACAACCCCCTCCAGAGACCCCCCCGTCCCTAATCACCCCCAGGACTCCACCCCCCTACCCAGCCCCCATGCTCCCTGTCCCGACTGCCCCGACCTCTATCCACACCCCCGCCCCCTGACAGGCCCCCCAGGACTCCCACGCCCTATCCAATGCCGCCGTTCCCTGACCGCCCCGCCCCCAGAACCTCCAAACCATCCAACCCCCACTGCTCCCTGTCCCCTGAGACCCTCTGCCCCTTATCTAACCCCTCGGCCCCAGCCCGGCACCCTTAACACGCCGCTCAGAGCAGCGTGTCGGAGGCAGACACTCCGACGTGCTGATCCGCCGGAGTACGCAGCCCCACCCCCCAGAGCGCTGCTTTACCGCGTTATAGCCGAATTTGTGTTCTATCGGGTCGCGTTATATCGGGATAGAGGTGTATTTATTAAAACATCTATTAAGTATTTATTAGCTCTTTATTAATGATCTACGCATGGAACCTTAATATCAAGTGTGACCCATATGGGCCAAGATTTGCTAAACCAGGTACCTAATACTACACTTAGGCAGCTACAAAAGTAGCCTCATTGTGCAAGTTGCTGGGAACTCAGCAACTTCTGTTCACTTAAATGGCAGTTACTGGGTGCTCAGCGCTTTTGAAAACCAGGCCACTCACTGAGGGTGTGTCTACACTGCAAAAAAGAAAAGAAAAACAACCCACAGCAGCCTCAAAGCCAGGGTCAAGTGACTCAAGCTCGAGGGGCTCACACTACAGGGCAAAAAACAACTGTGTGGATGCTGGTGCTCAGGCCGGAGCCCAGGCTCTGAAACCTGGCGAGGGGGTGGGTTTCAGAGCCCGGGCTCCAGCCCAAGCAGGAATGCCAACACACCTCTCAGTAGCCACATTGCATGAGCCCCACAAGCCCGAGTCAGTTGACCTGGGCTCTGAGATGGGCATGGGCACGGTCAGTGTCGCAATCAGCGCTGTGCATTGATCGCGCATACAGTACATTGCGAATGTTTCTGCAGTGGATCAGGAGGAGGTCAAGCCAACGCCAGTGTCCTGAGGAGAGGTGCCTCCATGTGACCTTGCTGCCAGCAAAATAGGTATTCGGGACTATCAGTTCACAAGTGGCACAAAGCTCTAGGATATGCTGGCCATTTTCGCTGAGGCTACCTGTGCCATGTTGACAACGATGTGTCCCCAGTGCTCCCAGTCCTTACCAACGAGGGCATTGAAAATCACTGAAAACAGCAAGTCTGTTCCTTATGGCAACATTCTTGATGATCTGTTCGAGTTGAGAATAGAACTCATCTTTTTGCTGTTTGGAGAAGCCAAGTGTTGATCCATAGATGGACAGAAGAGTCAGGGTTCCCAAGTTCGTATTCACATCCAGCTGCATGATCCTCTCATTGATAAATACTGGTGGGGAACATGCACTGAGGACAGACTTCTTGACAGGAAATCCAACACCATATATCCTTGGTTCATTTTAAGGTTTCCCAGACCAGCAGAAGTGGTAGATCACTTCAACTAGTGATCCAGTATCCGAAAGTCTTGTCTCAATGAGAGCTGCAATTATGATACTCAGTTGATGTAGTTCTCTATCAATTATGGGTATTTTCCAAAGTTCATGGTCTTTCAGTGCAAGTCCGGTTAACATAGTGCAAACACTCCAACAAGCAATGATCAGTTTAGAGCCAGGAAAGAAGAAGCTGGAAGAAAGCTTTCTTAGTCCACCTCTTTAGGGCCTTCTCTGAATTGGGGCAAGCAGGCCACCCCTAAATGGGGCTGCTTGGACATCTGATCCACTGCCAAACGCTTGGGTCCTTCCCCATCAGGAGGAGCGACCATCAAGCACAAACACTAAATACACTCGAAGGAAACCCTTCCCAATTAGCATGAATCAAAGAAAACTAAGTAGAGCAGGATTCCAGCTCCCTTTTTAAAATATATATTTGTTTATTCATTTGATGTCCATCATAGTGAAGGACTAAGAGCACTGGGCAGAGTACAGGATGGTGCAGGTTTCCCCTCTTCCTCATCCCCATTTCTGAAAATATACGTCACCTCCCATTAACAACAGCCCCGCTGTCCAGGTCCTCTATCCTTTTCATTGTCTGAAGAACTATAGAGTACATAACCTGTACAGTTCCCCTCCACAAATTTGTCTGTAGGCTTTAGCTGTTTGCCTGGGAATTTATAAGCCCTGTCATTGCCACCGATCTGGTCCTGCATGCCTTCCACAATAGTAGCCACGAACCCACCCACAATCATTCAACAGACAGATGTATAACACATACTCTCCCACAGTCATTCATTCCCTTGCAGACCTCATGTATTCTTTCTGAGAGCCACTTGTGTTTCTGCCATTTATGTGCTGTCTGTTCTTATTGGGTTTTTATTGTTAGATTTACAACGGTTTAAGCTGGTGCACAGATGAACAGATGAAATGTTAGGGAGCGTTGTTGTTGCTGGACCAGCATAGTGAAACATGCTCAGCTTCAGGCAGAAGTATTGAATCTTGAAGAAGATATAGAAATACCCTTGCTTGTGCCAAGCTCTCTCTCCAAGCTTCCCCAGCACCCACACTAAACTGGTTTTATAATGTTGACAAATGATCACTGGGCTCAAAACTTAGTTCACATGTGACTAAAGTAATGACTTAAACTTAGCTCTTCACAGATAAAAACTCAAGTGACAAGCTCCATATTAAAACCTAGATATGTAGATCAGATTGATTTGAACTAATGAGTGCAAAAGCTAGACTTAGTCCAGTTAGGCTCAAATCTGCTTCCCCCAATGTTACATATTTCGAAGGTTTGTATTTCACTTTTTTCCTCTCACTGAAATATTCTGAGGAGGTTTGGGACCTGATTCACCACTGCTCGACTGATTTCAGTGGAGTGACACCAGTGTAAAACTGGAGAACAGTAGTGGTAAATCAGGTCCTTTGTATCTTTTGGATGCTTGAGTGTTTCTGAAAACATTGTCCATTTGGATAAAATTGTTAGAACCCTGCAAATATCTGCTTTATAGCCACAGACCATTTTTGTGGATTGCTGATTGGATGTGGATACAAATTTTGTATTTATGCAGGGCTATAAAATGGTGCATGAGTGGCTGGGGTGGGCCAGACAGGCCTTTTCACAATCGAGAGTGCCACAATAAAGCTAGGACTTTTATTTGATATGGCTTCAAATGTTACATGAGCCCATCCTATCTTACTCTCCAAATGTAGCATAATTATGCAAACTATACGAAAAACCTCCTGAGAACCAGCTACAATTAAATTGTAAGAGCATGTGAAGGAAAAAGTGATCCAACTCTTTGGTTATCCCAAAAGAACACATTAAAAAAGACATATCAGGAGTGTCACTGGGTATTTCAGAAAGTCCTTAGGTGGCACTGACTAGGGGAGAAAGAAGGAGAGAAAGGAATCTTGAATGCAAGAATGGTTTGTGGTAAAGGCACTTGTTGGGAATTCAGTACTGTGGGATTCAATTCCCTGCTCAGCGATGGACTCACTCTGTAAACTTGGGCAACTCACTTAGGCCAGGTCTACACTGCCACTTACTTCAGTGTAACTTATATCGCTCAGGGGTGTGAATAAGCCACACCCCTGAGCAACAGAAGTTACACTGACCTAAGCACCAGTGTGGACAGTGCTATGTCAGCAGAAGAGCGTCTCCTGATGGCATAGCTACTGCCTCTTGTGGAGATGGATTTATAGAGTGTCTTCACCAGACGTGCATCGGTGCAGCTGTGCCAGTGTAGTGCTTCTAGTATAGACTAGTCCTTAGTCTCTGTGTCTCAGTTCCCCACCTGTAAAATGGGGGTGCTAATAATGCTTCCTTTGTCCATTGTGTCAATATAGAATGGAAGCACTTTGGGGAAGGGACTGTCTCTGTGCTGTGCCCTAGGACGTTGGGGGCTCTAGATGCCATAAAAGCTTTAAGGAACCCATTTATACTTGCAATGACAGGGTTGAATACATAATAGAGAGTGTAGGGTAAATGTCCTTTGGGTTTGTTTCCAAAGCTATTTGTTAGAAAGAACATGTCTACATAATTCGTTTTACTCAAAACAACACATCACTGCTAACAGGGTGTGGGGTTTGTTTGTTTGTTTGGGTAGCCTCGCTGCCTTCTTCAGGATTTCAGACATGTTCCTGATCCAGTTTTGCTTATTTTGATTTTCATGCTTCCCCCCCGCCCCCCCAAAAAATGTTCCTCACTAGTTTTCTGTCTCTGTTGCTGCCCCATAACCATTTTCAACTAGCGGCAGTGCCTCGATACCTGATGGGCTCCATTTGTTTGGTGCAGCATTCTTTGGGCTTTGACAGAGCAAAACGTGCTTGCAGCCCTTAGAGTAATATCAAGCAGGGGCCTTGGCTCTAAGATTTTGACAAGTTGCCTGCCCTTGCTCAAGCTCTATATCTCTGCAAGTACAAGGCCTATTGGAACTATGGAGGCTGTCATTTTCTTCCCCTGGGCAATCATGTGTACAATCACTGGGAATGCTTGCCATTACCATTATTGTACCTTCCAGAATACAGACACACACTATATTACTCCATAGGAAAAAAATGTTACTTAGCAAACAGTGCCAAGGCCTGGAGCTGGGACCTCAGAAGCCAGGAATTGCTGAGCTGCTAATTTATCTGAAATGTCGCTGTCTAAAAAGAAACATACAATATATTGACATCAGCAAGATATTTCCTGAAAGCATTTTAAAGCGAGATTCTCTTTTAATATACCTCGACGTAGCTGCCCTTGTAAAACAGAAATCGAAGCCCTTATTAAAAGAAATAAAAGAGGAGTATTTTGTTAGTTAGAAAAATAAACTTCAAGGTTTGGTTAAAATATCCACTTTCTTGACTTTTACAGAGGTAAGACCAAAAAAACACAACTTTTTTTATATGAACAGTGTTCTGTGTTTGTCCCTTGTATATTTTTCTTTTGAACTTGCCATTTTGCTGTTGCAGCTGGGCTTGTCAGTTTTCAGCACTAATGGGTTGTGATATGGTGTCAAGGGAAGTCAACAATCAATGTTGGAAAAAAGGGCTATCACTGCTGACACAGCCAAGGATGGAAACACAATGGTCTTAGTTTGCAGAGAAATAGAAGAAAAAGTCTGTGTTTGTCTCACTTTTAAGATTAGGAGAGATTTATCCCTCGATGACCAAGCTGTTGCCCCTCACTCCCCCCCACAAGCCGCTAACCCTATCATACATCTTGCCCCAAAAGATAGACTTTTAGTTTAATGAAAAAAACCTTTTATAGCTAAGTTAATAATGTTATAGTTCACGTTTATGGTTTATAGTTATCTGAAACTAGAAAATGCTGGGTTGCACAGTGTATACTTCAGCAGACAAGCAATATTAGATGCTTTTATTTAATGCCGGGGCCTGATTTTCAGAGGCGCTCAGCCCCACAGCTCCAGCTGAAGTCAACGAGAACTGCTGCTCAGCACCTCTGAAAAACAGACCCTACAGATATTATCACTGAAAGACAAGCTTTGTACAAAAGACTTATAATGAAAATATAGTAATCCTCTGTCCAGACCACTTTTTATCCAAGGATCTCAGCCAACCTTACTAACTTTAAGCCTCTCAGTACATTTGTGAAACAGGTAGGTGGTATTTGTTATTCCCGGTTTGCATAGAGGGAAACTGAGGCAGACACATTACCCAAGGTCTCACAGTGAGTAACCAGCAGAGCCAGGAATGGAAACCAGGAGCCATGGCCCCTAATCCACACCTTTGATTACTAGGCAATACTACCTTTCCACCCAAAAATGTAATGTGTCAAGTATCATTACCAAACTCCTGATACAATGAACAAAATGTAAATCAGAGCTTTTTTCATCCTTCCAGTAAAGGAGCCAGAGATGTCTGAGTATAGGCTCCACCTCTCCCCAAGCACTGGGGAGCATCTCTCTCTTACCTCCTTTAGGCAAATAAATCAGCTATTCCAAAAGGACTTTGTCCAGAAGCTTCCATCTGCACATTCATTTTGGGACTTTTCCTTCCATAATTCTTTTTCCTTGGGGCAACCCTAACTGCCAACCCACATTCATTCCTTTACCTATTCAATATATGAAAGTGGTATGATCTGCCCTCACCAAAAGCCAGTGCTGACACACAGAGGTCTCTATGGCTACCATAGTATTGCAGCACCATGTTAACAGCTGAGAAGAGAAAATAAGAAAAAATGGTGGTCAGGGAAGCATTGGCAGCTAAAAGGAGGTCTCTGCTGCAGCAAGGGGAAAGAAAGAGCGGGATCAGCCATTGGGAGGAGTAGAGGGGACCAGGAGCAAGAGGATGCTGTGGTTTGGGGGTTACAGGTCCCTCTCCCTCTCTAAGAAAAGAGGGCAAAAAACCTACACCAAAAACCTTTTCCCCCCATGGTTTTTATTTTATTCCATTCAGAGATGATAATTTCCCCATATCAATCACCAGAAACGAAGGATGATAAATACAGCTAGTCAAAAAACAGGAAGGAGAACAGTTCATGAAATGTTTCTCCATTCCCCCTCTCCCCCCACCTCAACATGTGAATGAAAATTATGAATTCTGAAAAATGGCAATGATCTGTAAGGATGGGAAAGTAGCACCGCTTGACTCACCAATGTGGGGTGAAAGGGTGCTGTGAGGGAAGTGCCTGTCTGCAGAAGGAAGGGAAGGTTGAGAAAGAGCACTGAGAAAAAATAAGTGTTGAGAGCCCAGGCTAGGAGTAGCCCAGCTTTGTAGCAGTTTTGAGAACATGGAGAAAATTCCGTTTCTGCAAAGCCTCTGAAGGCAAGTCTTAATGCACTGAGGTCCAGATCCAAAGTCCATTCAAGTTAATGGAAAGATCAGGCCCTGAGTCACTCAAATGACAGCACAATCTGCAGTGCTATTTTTCAATACTTCTGTTGCCGAGATCAACATTGGGACCAACAAAAGCATTCCAAACTTGACCCATTTTATATGGGCCACCTAACCATTAAATAAGTTTTGGTGACTATTGTGACGAATTGGGGCTATGTCTGTACAACTTAGATGTCTGCTTGCTATTATGAAGTTGTATTAGGGAAAAGTGCTGAATCCTGAGTGCCGATATGTATGTGGATCCACCATTGCTGATAAGTTCCGTAGTAAGGATATACCAGACAGAGACAATGGGAAATACTTACGGTTAAGAACAGTCCTTAGCCCTCACAAAGAATATACTAAAAAGCAGCTCAGGCCTTGGGAAATCCAGTTTGAGCTTAATCGCCTGAAGGATAGCGGAAGGTAGGAACGATAGAAACTTAACAGGGGTAGAACAAGAGAGACCAGGTGACCAGGAGGGGTTTAAATAATGAAACATACAGGAACCAGGGAACCAGACAGGAAGAAGCAGCATGGGGTAAGAGAGAGCAAGGTCACAGAAGCTGGGTAAAAGGATTCAGGAGGGAAAGGTCACCCAGCATGTAGCAGCCTCATGGGGCAGAGGGTCCCTGCCTGCTTTCCTGAGCCCAGATGGCTCCAAGGACTCTGGACAAACCAAGGGACTCAGACCCCCCACTCAAAGAATGCTTTGGAAAGCTGAGGAAGGGATATTCATTTAGTGTTTATTGTTTTGTATGATCTGTACTCTCCTGTACTTTCTAGGTTTAAATATAAAAGAGCATAAAGGTGTCCGACAGTGCAAAGTGTGTGTGTGTGTGTGTGTTAACTGTTTCACAACTGGCTGCGTGCCCCTGAGAGAACTAAACTGTATCCAGACGCTTCACACCTTTTGGGTTGCTCTATGGGAGAGGGTTGTGCTTAAGTACTGGGGAGTTTGATGGTGAGCGCTGTGCCCAGAGAGGGTAGGCAGCTGGGCAGTGAGTTCCTGTGCCAGACAGAAGATCTGCACCCTGAGAGTTTGCCTAGGGACCCAAGACTGGATCAGTGGCTGAACTCCATGCAGGCTCCAAAAGTTTAACACAACCCAGGGAATCCAGAGCACAGAGGAATGGATTCCCCTCACAGCAATCCTAGTGAGAGGCCAGAAAAGGGTGATTGCTAGAATCTGTCACAACTATAAACTTGTGCTAAATTCACACTAGTGTCTCCTATGCCATTTCCTTCTATGGTCACCCTTTGGCCCGATTTCAGAACCTACATTGGAGCAAATGACTTCTTCTATGGGGTACTACTCTCACCACAGATCAGGGGTCGAAGATGTTTTATGAGAATGCTGTGGCTATATCCTTCTCCTACCCACAGTAGGGGACCTACTTGAAGCATAGGCCCTACAGAAGCCATGTGTCGAGGTGCTGGCAGGAGCCAGTGGGACCAGATGGCAGAGTAGAGGCCTACACATATCCCACAAGATCACATAGGGGAGATTGGGTCCTCTAGACCTGATCCAAATTCCATTATAATGAAAAAGGTTCAGTGGAAGGAGGTAAGAAAGAAGTTGATGAATTTGAAGGAAGTCTGGAGAACACCCATTATTAATCTGATTTTCTTCTTAAAAAAAATAAACTACAAGGAACCAAAAAGAGCCGATTCAGCATCATGAAATTCTGCTCAAAAATTTCAAGATTAAAAAATCCTCCTGTTGGAAACAGAGAAAGGGCAGGGGTATCAAATAAGAAAGTGCAGCCTATTGAACCTTGCAGGGAAAAGAGAAAAGGGGATAAAAAATGCAGAAGGAGCTAATAGTAGCCAAAGGGGGTAAGGGAAATCTGAGGGGCTTTTACAAACATATGAATGGAAAAAGCAGCATCAGAAAAAGTAGGGCCATTAATCAATGAGGCAGTAGGAAAGGAAATTAATGATGACTTTAAAATGGATAGGATAATGAAACCTTTAACAATAAAAATAAAGACTAGAGACCATCTTTGAACTGCTTATCCCATTCTGTCTCTCCTGTCAATCAGCCAGGGACAAACAATCTCTCCTCACTTCGCTTCCTCATACCCTATTGCCATATATGGAAACTGGGAGGAGCAGCATCTGTGGCTCTGTCCCTGAGAAGAGAAAGGAATGGCAAATTGTGTGGCTAAATCCCATAAAACTCTTTGAAATTTTAAAGGCGCCTCTCACAAAATATCTAATTTAAATTGACTTGGTATGAGCCCTATCACATGGACTGAAAACTGATTGAAGGACTGTATGCAATGGGTAAATCCCTGGCGGAGGGTGATATATTGAGCTGGGTTGCTGCAGGGATATGTTTTAGGTCTGATCTTACTCAATATCTTGATTAATAATCTGGAAGAGGAGGTAAACGGAACATTAATGAAATTCGCAAAGGACACTAATCAGGGGGATGGGGACTGAGAACATCAGTGTGGACAGCAATAATACAAAGGGAACTAACGAGATTAAAAAGGTAGGCAGGAAATAAAAGGTGAGATTCAACCTGGAAAAATGAAAACTAATACACTGAGGAAAAATAATCAGAAACACAGACATTCATCGAGAAGGAGAAACCTGGAAAGAAGCAAAAGAGACTTAGAGGTGACAGTGAACAACAAATTGAATATGACTTTGCAATGAGATGTGTCAGTATAAAAGGCCAAGGCAATCTGGCGCTGTATATGCAGAGGGATAATGTCAGAGCAGAGAAGTGATAGTGTCTCTCTATATGAATCTGGTGAGACTTCAGGTGGAATATTGGATTAACTTCTGGACACCTCCATGCAAGATGTAGACAAATTAGAGGAAGTTCAGAGAACATCAACAAAACTGATTAGTCAGATGGAGAGACTGATTTATAAAGCCAAGTGACAGTTAATCAATGGGAAATGATAACTGTCTACAAATACAGGAAGGGTGAATGGAGAGAACAGAGAGGAATTTCTTAGCGTTGTTCAACGTAGTAGAGCTAGAAATAAGGAGATGAAATTAAGAAAACAAAAATTTGGGCAGAATATCAGAAAAATTTCCCAACTGTCAGATGTATTAGACTGTGGAATAATCTTCAAATGGAAGTGATAGAAACCCCATCACCAGAGACATTTAAACAAGGCTGGATTAAGGTGTACTGCAGAGAACAATTGTCCATTTGCGGGGGGAGGGGAGGGGTGGCTGGCCTAGATGATCTAACAGGTTTTTTCCATTTTTAACTTTGGTGAACTTATGACTGCCTTGGTATGGTGTTCTCTAGTACGTTTTCTCTATTACTATCAGCATAAATAGGCATTACTATCAGCATAAATAGGAACATATTTTGCAAGAGACTGCACTATACATCATCTATGCCACAGTCCATGTGTAAAGTACAATTCTGTAGTAAAAACTAATTGAATGTGTCTCTACTAATTACACTACCCGGAAGAAAATAGATGCATGACCTGCCTTCACACCAAAATATGTTCTTTTAACTGATGTGTTTTAGTGCAAAGCATTTGGTTTACTGTAAGGAAAGTATGTTTTATATTTGCTTTTTTCACACAAACCACTTCTATTGGATTTCACATTTTGAGTACTCTTAAATCTTTATTCATTTAACGGGAATACAATGGAACTTGCTTATGGTAAACTCAGGTATAGTGAAACTCCATTTAGAGTAAAATGGAAAGAAAGCTCTTACTTGCCTCAGTGCATTGCAGTGTGCACATGCTATTGTGGTTGGTGCCAGAAAGTAATGGGGGGGAGAGACATAAATCAGCGTGTAAATTAAGAAAAAATACGTATCAAAATATTTTTGTTTTCTTTTATGGAAAAAAGTTACCTTATTAACATACTGCAAAACATTTTTAGCAACTTGGCCACCTTTCTGCCATCAACGCAGAAAATGGTCCCCCTTTATGAATGTCTACCTTGGTCTTTACAAACAGAAACTGTTCCCAGATTCTTCCAAGGAGAACAAAGGGGTGAAAGGTTTTTCAAAGTTCCCTGTCCTTCTCACATCCCCTGGGGACAGATACAGAGCTGAGGAAGGAGAAAAGCTTATAGAGAAGAAAGCCACTGTTTTCCTTTAATAAAAAGGTCGCAATCTTATCATGTATAGATGCTCAAATGATGTATAGACAAAGGATGTTTGCAGGGAAGATTGCCATAGGCAAAACAGCAGATCTAATCAAAAGCTCTACACGCATGGATGTAGCCAGCCTCTGGGAAAGGAGAGCACTCGCAGCACAGAATCTGGAATGTTTCTTCTATCATTCAATGGGGAAGACATTGTAGCACAAGAGAAACGTAAATTTTTTGTATTTTGGGAAGGAGAGGGGTCTAAATACACTTTAACACCTTGGCATGCCTGTGATATGTTACCCTTTAGCATATTGTGTTTTTACATCAGCTTTCTGTAATATGTTCAGAAGCATGTACCACCGACTGTCTTACATCACTGAACCCAGGAAAGTGTTATGACACGGTGGTCATACAAAAACCACTGCAAAAACAGTTCTGTTGTATAAAATAAATTACATATGCAAATATGTAAAAAAAAATATAATTAACCTTTGGAACACTGGCATTTTCAAACCTGTGAGACGAATGAATGTATATATGTCCTCAGGCTCCAAAAGATTAATAAAAGTTAAGACACAAACTAATAAAAGTAAAGACATTCTCAGTTACAGTTGACACAGAGCTCTTACCTCATTCCACTCAGCATAGTGCACTAACCCAGGTGTCTCAGAATAGCTGGTGTTCTCCCACTTGCTATACTGCAATAACTGGGAACAATGAAGGAATAAAGGAAACATGCTAAAGGTACTATGGCAGCCATAACTCATTTTGTTAATTTGTTCTTCAGCCTTTGGGGGGTTATCTAACTGCATAGGCATTTATGCTGTACTCATTGCAGGAGCAGTAACAGAACATAATGTCTGTAAGCCATCACTCTGTTCACTCTGCTTGTATTTCTCTTTCTTCTGCCCTTTGTCCATTTTATCTCATTGGCAGACAGAGCAAGGTGCCTCAGTGTGGGACACTTTCCAGACCTGCTCCTTGGCTTTGAGAGTCTCCTCTTCTTCCAGTCACCCTGTTCATGTTCAAGTGAGCAGAAAAAGAAACCCCACCCATAGGTATGTTGCTGAGGCACAAAAGGACGAAAGGAAAAGGGAGAGATCATCAGAAAGTGGGAGAAGGGCTGATGAAATGTGCATGGAGCCCATGGTAAAACAGGGTTGGAGTGGGTGATTAGGCTGGATTACTGCTCAAAAACTCTCACAACCCTAATGAGGGAAGTGGCTTCAGGAGGGAGGCAGGAAGCAGCAAGCAGCCCCAGATGGTGTGCTCTCGGTAGTCAATTTTCTTTTCCATTTCTCCACTGATTGTGCACATCCCTGTGGTATCTCAATTGAAAACAATGGCGGAGACTGGGGTACAGAATAGCCCAGTGTTACAGGCCTGTAGAGCCTTTAACTTCCAGATAATCTAGTCCAGGTTAGGAACAACTAAAAGTAGTTACCCCCTGAGGTTATTTGCTGGCCTGTGTGAAATGAGTCGGTGTCTCATTCCTGTTTCCCAGTAGATCTCCATATAAAAAATAAAATACTAACCACTATAACTAGCAACCTTGGGAGCAGTCTCACCAGATACTCCAGGACTAAACTGAGACTCAGGATACATCTACACTTATGATTAATGACCCGTGAGTCTAGGGCTTAAATTCAGCCGGAGCCCACCGGAGCCGAGTTCCAGTAAATATTTTCAAACGCGCAGGAGTTTGGGACTCAGAGCTTCAGTCCCATGGGAGGTGTCGGGGCTAGGGGCTTCATCCTCGCAGTGTGCACCGGGGCTGAAGCCCTGAGCCCTGGTGTGCACCGCGGGGGCTGAAGCCTTGAGCCCCGGTGCCTGCCTTCCTCCCCCTCTTGCATGGCTAAAGCCCGGAGCCCTGAATGGAAGGGGGGAGCCCTGGGAAATAATCTTTGAGAATTTAAGACCATCATGGGTGGCCTGTGCCAGCTGATTTAGGTGAAGGGGCTCAGGCTAAGAGGCTGTTTAATTGAGGTACAGATGTTTCGGCTCAGACTGATGCCTGGGCTCTAGGACCCTGCAAAGGGGGGGCGGGTGAGCCCAGAGCTTGGGCTCCAGCCTGAGCCTGAAAATCTACTCCACAAATAAACAGCCCCTTAGCCTGAGCCTGAGTCAGCTGACACAGGCTAGTTGCAGATTTTTAACTGTAGTGTACCCACAGTAGCCTTCTACCACTATTGCCCTGACCCTGTAAAGACTTACAGGCTTATCTTTATGTACTTCTGTAGTCCAGCTGATTTCTATAGGACTACTTGCAATGTATTACATTCAGCAAGTGGGTAAATGGTTGCAGGATTAAGGCAATAATTGTGGTCTCTCCAAAAAAATGGTTTGAGACAGTGAGGAGAAAGCTAGAGTGTGGGAAAGATACCTCAATTATACCTGTTCTGTAGATAAATGAAGCCCTTCATGCTGTAGGGATATTAATCTGGGACCTTTCTTGAGCACTAAAATGGGAGGGAAGTTCAAAAATATTTAAATAGTTGACCTTCTATTGTCTTTCATCTGTTTGTATGTTAGTAAGTGACAATGGCATCTCGTTATATCCAATATCCTATTGTAGTTTGTTTTGCAGTGAGCAGCAATAGTTTATTAGAGTTTATTACTATTGTCGTCATCATTTTAAAAGAAAAGAATTCCATCTAGTAGTTCCCCCCTTCCTTTGTATAATTAAATTACTGTTACCCTCAACGATTGCATGCTCTGCTACCTAAGAATGTCCTTCCTGTCACAAATTCTCTCCAAAGAGCACCATAAAATAAAGATTAACTGATGTACGGATAACCATTGTGAGTGGGTGGGGAGGGGTTTAACAAAACAGAGTGAGGAAAAATGCAGCCTCTATAGCAATATGTGGTCTTTAAATCTCGTCAATAAATACTTAAGAGAAATGGAAAGAAATTAAAAGTAAAAACTAATGTTTGTAATCACCACTTGGTACACCAAGAGATATGCCTGAAAACAGGGGGACTGGAACAATTTCTATAGTGAGGGTGCTGAGAGCCATTGAACCAAACTGTAAACTCTGTGTGTGATGGAAACCACTTCAAGCCAGGGGGTGCAGCAGCACCCCTAGTTCCAGCACCTATGCCTGATAATGTTTTTGGTAAGAATGAATGATTAAATGGATTGGCAAAAACTGTAAAGTTTGAGGGAAATGTTCTGCTATATTTATCCAGGATGGATGTCACCATTACTGCAGCTGGGCCCTTGACAGGGATGCTCAAAAAACATTGATTGAAGCAGTGTGGCCTAGTGGATGCGGCATTGACCAAGGAGTCAGGAGACGACTGAACTGCTGCTGTGTGACCTTGGACAAGTCACATCCCATCTTGGCCTCTATCTCCCCTCCTACCCTCTGTCTGTCTTGTCTATTTAGTTGTAACAGTGTCTCTTCATGTGTGTGTATTACAAACATGCTAGTACAAGGGGTTGTAGACACTAATGTAATACAAATAATTAAGAACCATTTTCTGAGTTAAACTAGAGAAGTCTTACCAGAGGGTAAGTAGAATCACAGGAGAAAAAGATAGCAAAGCTTATACATCTAGATAAGTATTTTTAGCTTACAGGAAAACTTTCCTTTGGGATGAAAATATGACCTCCATGGGACAACAATGTCCTCTCTCTGCGACTTCAGACATTATATCCCACTACAAGTCACTTTTCAACTTTCTGGAAAACAATTTTTTCCACTGTTATTTTCCACTGCAGTCAGAATGTGTGTGTGTATGTGTGTGTGCACCGGCCCTTATAAAGCAACATAATTATAACTATAATTTGGGGTTCGTTTTTATTTTAATGAACAGACAGGTGAATCAAGTCTGAGTACCAGGTGACTTAAAAAGAAAAGGAGGACTTGTGGCACCTTAGAGACTAACCAATTTATTTGAGCATGAGCTTTCGTGAGCTACAGCTCACTTCATCGGATGCATACTGTGGAAAGTGTAGATCATCTTTTTATACACACAAAGCATGAAAAAATACCTCCCCCCACCCCACTCTCCTGGGTTGGGGGGAGGTATTTTTTCATGCTTTGTGTGTATAAAAAGATCTTCTATACTTTCCACAGTATGCATCCGATGAAGTGAGCTGTAGCTCACGAAAGCTTATGCTCAAATAAATTGGTTAGTCTCTAAGGTGCCACAAGTCCTCCTTTTCTTTTTGCGAATACAGACTAACACGGCTGTTACTCTGAAACCTGTCAGGTGACTTAATTCTTTCTAAACATTTGTTAAGTATAATTTTAATTCCTGCTTTTTCATACAAAGTCAGGCGATTTCTATGGAGTCATTCAGCTCAATATTTCCTGAATAGTGGCAAAAATGATGTTCAGAAAGTTTAACTGGGAAAACTTGTGAGTGGAACAAAACACAGGGCTTCCCCCTTGTGTCAGTTCCTATGGTCTCCTGCGGCTTGGAGGTGAGGGGTGGGGAGCAAGTTGTCGGGTTTCCTTGTTTGTTTTTAATAATGCACGAGTAAACAGTGTAGAAGTAGAAATGCATTTGCAATAAGGATTTATGATGTCGTTTGGAGCCGACTGCTTTAAATTTGCGCGCTGTAGCTTGAAGCATTACACAAACTCTTGGTCTGCTGACTGCCTCCCTATCTCTGAAACCCAAGCCCACAGAGAGTGATTTGGAAAGCCGTTTTCTCCGCCTTCTCTCTCTCTCTGTTTTGCGGGGTACTTGCTTTTGGTGCTTTTTGTTTTTTAAGCAAGGCGTGCACACAAAAAAAATCACATAGCATTTTTAATCAACACGTATTTCCTTCCAGGACCCTATGATCCTCTATTGATTCCCATTAAAATGCTTTTCTTTTTCTTTGCCCCCTCTGCCGATCGAATTTCAGATCAGCCAGGATATGCAACTAACCTTCCGGCACAACTGAACCCAACTGACTCAGAGAGATCAAAAGGCTTGATGCATTCATTAAAATTTAGCACAGCCTAGGCAGGATCTTTAATTCCGGCTCCCCTTTTGCATTTCCAATTAAAGTGGGAGGGGGGAGTGATTGTTATTGTTTTATTTTTATTTTTTGCAAATGTTCTTGCTTTTGATTTGCAACTGGGGGGGGGAATTGGAGGGGGGAATGAGAACAAAAGAGACAGATCTTTTTACCCAAGGATGACGTCAGTTTGATTTTACTGACAACTATTGATGCATGTGGAGCAATTGCAGGCAGATCCCCCACCCCCTGCCTCTTGGCACTTTGAAGGGAAAACAATAATGTTAACAGTGCGAAATATGCATCGTTGCAAATCTTGGGGCTTAAACACTTAACTTGATCAACTCCTGGTCACTTTGCAAGGGGTTTTAAATGCTTATTTTCTCTATGATCTGTATTAGGGCGGAAAACAAGCAGCAGAGGGAGGGAGCTGGAACAGCTAATAGGCACAGAGCAGAGAGAAGGCTTCAACCTAGGAATGTTGTTCATTACACCAGGCTAGGAGAGGACACAGTAAGAGAAAATAGTCCCTGTTTTCCAGCTCCCACAGGGTGCCCTCCTTCCCCTTTTGACTGCCCGGGAAGGAATGTTTTTGAGGTGCACGGGGTCTCGGGGAGCGCTCTGGTCTGCGGGGAGGGGCGGGGAGGGGATGAGTGGGTGCGGAGTCCTCCTAGCTCGCTCGGTCTGTGCATGTGAGCTAAGGGTGTAAGGATCCTGTGATTGCGTGCGATTCTGCCTCGCTCACTCTCCGGACTGCAGCAGAGAAATAGATTGAACTGGAGGAGCAGCCCGGCAATGCGCAAAGCCCGGGCTGGAAATCGCTGGCACACGGAGCGCAGGACTGGGCGGCTCTGTCCCTGGGAGTGAAGTGGGGGAATTACTCTCTCTTACCTTCAACTTTTTCACTGATCTTAAGGAGAAGCGGGTAAGAGGAGAGCTTAGTTTTCAAAAAGAAAACGAATCCAAGTAGGTTAAAATCGGTAACAAATTGTACCTTTCACTGCAATCCCACAACAGCTTCTAGAAGTGAGCACGTACTCAGAGCCAGGGACTTTTCCTGTTAATTCCTTCAGACTCAGGATTGCTTCCGCACCTGAGCAGGGATCACACTCCCTCTGCCTGCTGAAGGTAAAGTAATTGACAGCTGTGTGTCCACTGGCCTTCCCCCTTGCCAAGGATGCTCTGAGCAGACCAAAAATGGTGCTAAAACCTCTTAAACTTTTGGTTTTAAACACAGTCAGAGGATCTGTTTTTATCCAGATATACTGCACTTGTTAAAAGACATCTAATGGTAGGAAAGGCAGTGCTGTCTGACAGAGCACAGGACCAGAAGATGTGCGTTCTGTTCCCACTGTGTCACTGACTGACTGGCTGTGTGACTTTGGGCAAGTCATATCATCCCTCTGTTCCCCAGGTACCCCATCTGTAAAGCCGGGATCATTTTACCCATCTACTCAAATTGCTTTAAGACCCTTGGCTGAAAGATGCAATGTAAATTCCAAACACGATACATTTCTCTCTAGAGACAGAGAACACAGACATTCCGATTTGGCTATCACGAACCATGTATTTTTACAAATTGTGTAAAAGGTCAGAACTCCCACTGACTTCAAATAAGGTCACTTAGCGTTTCTCAGGATCAGGCCTTTCGTGCTTGTAAGAGGTACCGGCCTGACAACTCTGGAGACCCAAGTCTGTACTGATCCCGGGAGCAGATACAGCATGGCAGTAGTAGTGCAAGACTTGCCACTCTGCCTCATGTTCAGACATTATCTGGAGGAATTTCCTCCAGGCATGAAGGTTACTTCAGTGTCTGCCCTTTTAAGCCCTGGACTCCTTATTTAGAATGCAAACAAGCATTCCAGTTAATGCCAGTGAGTTTTGTGACATGGACATCTGTCTACAGGAAACTGGAGCTAAACTACTGCAGCCGTGATCCTGCAAAGACTTGTGCACATGCTTAACAAAGTTAAGCGTGTGTGTGTGTCTGCAGTATTGAGTGGTCTGCCTGATTTCACCATAGGTTAGCAAATGGGCTTGCTTGAGGTGGTAGCCAGTTTCAGCCACTACTGCACTATGCTGGATCTGAATTAGAGACATAGGATATGGAACCTTCACCTTTACCACTCACCTGAGCCTTTCAGTCTCCTATGCACATACACCTTCAGTTGTACAGCACTTCTTACATAATTGACATGTATACCTTGCCGGCTGTTTTACCATTTTTCACAGCTAACGTGTGGTTCATCTTGGATCACGTGTATCAGTGATTTAGGCAAGGGTTATTAATTATAAAGAAACTTTATTTGTCCTAATTTTCATGAGCAGTGTTGCCAACACTCATGATTTTATTGTGATTCTCATCGTATTTGGTTATTTGGATTTTGGTGTTGTTTTTTTTTTCAAGCCTCAGCTCCTGGAGTAAAGTGATTATTATGTGAGAATCTCAGCTTTCATTTAAAAGAAAAAAGTATGTTTCTAGATCTCATGGTTGCAGAAAAAACTTGAAAATGTGACAAGTATAATCTATGGCTCAGAAACTAAAAAGAACCCCACATGTATTATGATTTTTTTAAATCTCATTTTTTGATACTTCATTCACGATGGGATTGGCAATATTGCATATGAGATGGGCACAAACAGAATTGCACAATTTAAATAAGTCCTTGTGTTGCTCCCTATAAAGATGCAACTGATGTATTTTTAGGGCTAACCAAACTACAACTATGTCCTAAATAATATAAGGAAGGTTATGTCTGTCTTTACTAAATTACTCTTCCCTGCAGCAGCCCCCTGCCCTTTTTTTGCATAATGTAGATGTGGTTTTGACCTTTTTGTGCTTCCATATAGTCATTTTGTTGCTAAATAAGATGTATTTTATCCAAATTATTACATTTATGCAAAATGTATTTTACAAATTTACAGACCAGTGTTTTGATAGAAGAATGTGTTGTAAAGGAGAGACCCCATTTTCCCTTGCTATTTGCAATAGGCTTCAGCCCTTTCAACGGTTTGCGGTAGGGGAGATCTCCAGGACCTTTTTGACCTCTTTTTGACTTTGTGTTTCTCAGACACATCTATGCAGAATATGCTGCTGCTGTTCTGTTCACTGTGTGCAAGAGGAGATGGCTGTTTGAACAGGTAAACTCTGTGTTTATTCTTAGTTCACCGCCATCGTCATATAACCTGTTATATATTTCCATCTGCAATTCTATCTCTATTGAATGAATTCTCCCTATATTTACCATGCAAACATGTCCATCCCTTACAATGCTGTCTCCTCAGTCTTGCTGTCACAGCCAGAGCAAAGATATTTTTTTCCATCTTCCAGCACTTGGTTGCAATGGAGAGGGAGAATGTTCCTATATTGTAGGCTTGCACTGCTGACATAAGCAGTTTGAAGCATCTGTCTGTTGACCACCTGGAGCTCTCTGCCATTGCAGTCATATTTCCCACTCTCTTGCACCTCCTTGTTTAGCTGTTTGCAATTTCTTCTTTTTAACAGGTCAGCTAGTTTTATGGTAGGAGTTCACTCCCTTGCTGCCATAGCAGCAATTTCCAAAGATGCAGCATATGAGTCCTGTGAGTTTTTCAGGAATTCTGTTCCATTTCCGAGCTCTCCTGCTGCAGCCCTACTTTTCAGAGACTTTGTCCACACTGGGGAAAAACGTATTGTGTTAGAAAACATGTTAACTAAGCCAGTGTTAAACAAGGATTTCCCCTTAGCGTGGATAAGAACAGCTATGCTTAAAAAGGGGAGGTTGCTTTTAAATATTTTGCTTTTTTTAAAGAAGTTGAGCTCTACAGATAAAAAACCAAAGCCCAAAAAAGAGGGGCGCTGGAGTTCATTTTATTTGTACTTAAAAGGAACTCTGTCATGTTAAAAGGTCAGAATATTAAATAAATGTCTTTGTTACAAATAACACCTTAGATTGTTAAAATTGAAGGAATTTGTTAAGATGTAATGTACTTTTCACTCTTTAGGGTGCCTATTTACTTTTTACTGAAGTTGTAGTGTTGACCCCAAACCCCATTCCTGAGCACCGAAGAACATTGGGAGGTTTTCATACCAATTCAGCCTCTGTAGTTGCTGACCCCTCACTCACTGATAAGCCAAACCGAAGTTTGTTCTCCAGTTCTGTTCTCCAGTTGTGGAAAAGTCCAGATGTGGATCTGAAATTTTATTTGTACGTTCTAACATTATTTAAGATTTCATAAGTTATGAGAAATAGTATATGAGAAAAGCAAACACAGCAGTACAACGAAAACATCTTGGACGAAAGAGATCTTGCAGAAGAGGGAGGTTGCAGGGAAACATGAAGCTTCTTAAGGCCTCATCCTGTACCTGTTGAAGCCAATGACAAAACTTCCATGAACTTCAGTGGCGCAGGATCAGGGACTATATCATTAACCAAATGTTAAATCTGAAGGTTCTAATACCTTAGAGTCACAGCAGAATATGTCAAACACTGTGTGTATGTATTTCCCACAATTCCCAAACTCTGAGGGTTGGGCCATATCTCTATTTTGAGTTTCTCTTGGGTTGGACAATAAAAAGACATGAGTGAGTTTCACTTATTTCTAATCTATATCCTGCTCAGATTCTAGCATCATAATAATAATAGCATAATCTGCAGAATTTGTTTTTACAGACACTATAGGGGATGATTTATTTCTTAACAAAAAATGTTTCCATTAGAATTTTTTTTTAAATGGAAACATTTCTATTATACTTAGGTTCCGTAATGACTTATTTGATGCAGAACCTACATTTTGGGCCATACTTCAAATAAGTTTAAAGAACTCAGGTTATCAAACATGTCTCCAGCTGTTAGAAGTAAGAGACCTTTTTCCTCTCATTCAGATTTCTAAAACACCAACTTATTCAGGTACAGCCAATGTAATGCCCACTGTAAAAGCCAATACTATGGCTGTCTTATTGTCTGGAAGGATAGTGATGTGGCTCATACTGATTATATCTGGGATAACCAATAATATTTTGGGTTTTTATTATTCTAAATAATAAAGAGGCTCTGTTTTCTTACTATTTCAAATTTCAACTAACTTTCAGTTTCCATAAATCTCATTATCTTCATCCGCTCAGTTATCATGAGAAAAACAAAGCTAAACCCAGTTTTTATTTTATAAAAATCAGAAGATGTTATAATTGGCACATCTTATATTTAGCCAATACTGTGAAATTTATTTTTTAGACTGTCGATTTCTCTGCTCAGGATCACCCTGTCTCACATTCTAGAGCACATGGGTAGGTCCTTCTTTGTCTTAAAGGAGAAGGATCCACCTATGTATACTAGACTGCCAGACATGCTCTTGAAGGAGAAATTACCTTTTAAGGTCTTTCCGATAGCTGTAACTGGCTGTGGTGTACACAAGTCATTTCTGGTTTAGATGCTATGTTTATGTACATCATGATCTTTAGCAGTACTTGAATATCAGCCGTGATTCAATGGAAGTATAAATACCTTCAATTCAAAGAAATGGGATGTTGTAATAACAGGCCAAATTGTAAGTGTTGTCAGCACCTGCATTTTCACTTTATTGATTTACTCTGTGTAATGTGATGCTCCTTAATTTAAGTCTTCCATGCAGATGTCATATTGGGTTAATTGCAAAAGCCACTGGATTTGATAATAAATATAGCACTAACATTCCTTGATTCCTGGGATTGTGCGCATCTACATGCAGTAATCACGGTGTTATGATTCTTGATGTTAAGGGGTGAGTAAGTCCCTTGCTTACAGTGTAAAATTAAGCTGCCTGGGGGTGAGCTTTACCTTACATGCCAGTTTAGATTGATATTGTAATTCTTTATAGGGCTAGAATATGATTGGCTGTAAAAGGGTTCTCCTTGTACCTGAGTTTTAGAAGAGCATAGTTTTATGTTGAATTAAGAGCATGCTGTTAGAATCAGTACCAATGTAAACATTATGTTGTCCATTATGTCATGCACTATTTCACAGTTGCTGAAATCATTTCATTTTTAATCAGGTTGCTTTGTCAGTCTGCCAGCTAAGAACGAGGGAAAGTCTCAACTACTGAAAATGAAAAACTCACAACTACTCCAGATACTTTTTGAACAGACAGAATTCAGTAACACTGATTAATTCCTGCTAACACAATACAAAAGTTGTTTGCTATTTCCCTTTGCTTCTGCTGCTCATAGTTATATTAGTAAGTTATTTGAACGTATGCCAGTCTAAATTAGAGGGAGAGAGTAAACTGTGGAGAGAAGAGAGAAGGGAGGGGAATCTAATGAAGGAAGAGGACTTAAAAAGATGGAAAAGAATAGTTATCAAGGAAAGGCTATCATGAGATGAGTTAGGAAGTAGAAAAGGAGACTTTGGAGGAACAGAAGATTAGAGGATAGAAGGGAAAAAAAGGAATAATATAGGGGAGACAAGAACTGGAGGAAGAGGAAAATAAGCAGAGTAAGAAATAAAAGAAAATTGGGAAGTAAGTATGGAAGAAAGAAAAAACAATAGACTAGAAGTGCTTTTATTTCTTGTAAGGATATGTTACGCTGAGCTGTAATTCACCATGTTTGGCTCATACCTCAGAAGTGCACCTCTGTATAATGAGTTTCCTCCTTTCATTCTGGCACCTGGATCACTCTTGGATAGGTCTAAGCCTCCAGAGGTCTCTATGGAGAATTGTTTCAGTGGTAGCCGTGTTAGTCTGTATCAGCAAAAAAAAAAAGAGGAGTCCTTGTGGCACCTTAGAGACTAACAAATTTATTTGGGCATAAGCTTTTGTGGGTGAGAACCCACTTCATCAGATGTATGAAGTAAAAGATACAAGAGCGGGTATAAATACATTACAGGATGTGGGTTGCTTTACCAAGTGTGAGGTCGGTCTAACGAGATAAATCAATTAACAGCAGGATACCAAGGGAGGAGAAATAACTTTTGAAGTGGTAAGAGAGTGGCCCATTACAGACAGTTGACAAGAAGGTGTGAGTAACAGTAGGGAGAAATTAATATTGGGGAAATTAAGGTTAGGTTTTGTAATGACCCAACCACTCCCAGTCTTTATTCAGGCCTAATCTGATGGTATCCAGTTTGCAAATTAATTCCAGTTCTGCAGCTTCACGTTGGAGTCTGTTTTTTAAGTTTTTTGTTGAAGAATTGCCACTTTGAGGTCTGCAATTGAGTGAGCAGAGAGACTGAAGTGTTCTCAATGGAGAATTGGTTTCTAATAAAGCTCCCCCATATACAGAATCTTGAAGTACTCACATACAATACAGAATACAACGAAAACTGATACCACCAAATGTATTTAGCTTCCACTGATAACCATTTTCAAATGAGAAGACAGCTCGGATAGTATTTTTGTATTGTTTGCTTTCCCAGAATCTTTTAATCAAGCTTGGATGTCTTTCTGAAAGATCTGCTCTAGGAATTATTTTGGGGGAGTTCTATGGCCTGTGTTACACAGGAGGTCAGACTAGGTGATCACAATGGACCCTTCTAGCCTTGGAACCTACGCTTCTGTATAAGGATTTTATTTTTCAGTATTAGATCAAACATACAACTTGAAAAAGTATCCTGAAAAAATACAGTTAGATAGTGAGATAGAAAGAACACCACATTATAAAAACTAATTGTTCTGGACGAGTGTAAGCCCAGGTGTAGCCCTTCCTATATTATAAAGAGTTAAATGAGTGGTGTGGTCAGAGGTGTTTGGTATTGAATTTGGCTCAGTGCAAGGGAACAGTAGTAAAGTGAGAGGAGGGAAAAGGGAGGGAGCAGGCAGATTTATTCTTGTTAATGGTTCTCTGAATTCGTTATGCAGTGAGAATGGTGCTGCTGAGATGGGAGGCATTGGATGAAAAGCCACTGGATTTTAAATAGAGCTGTGGAGATACAGTACTGACTTGAAAGGGGAGAGCAAGAAACTTTCTGTAGGACTTTAAAAAAATCCATATTATACTTCCAATATAATAATGATAATGAGAGAAGTGCTCCATTTCCCTAGGAATGATCTAGTTCTCTTTGCCCTTCTGGTTTAGCCACTTTGGGGTTATTGGCTATGTCAGGGGTCTCAAACACACGGCTGCGGCCTGCAGAGTTATTTGCTGCAGCCCACCAAGGTCCCCGCCCCCAGAGTTATTTCCTGCGGTCCCAAGCTCCTCTCACCCGCCGCCCCCGCTCCGCCCCAGCGCGCCACATCCCTGCTCCTCTGCCTACCTCCCGCCAGGTGCTTCCCGCCACCAAACAGCTGTTTGGTGGTGCTTAGTGCTTTCCAGGAGGGAGCGGGGAGGAGTGGGGAGCCGTGTGCTCAGGGGAGGAGGAGGAGAAGAGGTGGGGCAGGGGCGGAGATTTGGGGAAGAGGTTGGAAGGGGGCGGAGTTGGGGTTGGGACTTTGGGGAAGGGGTTGGAATGGGGGCGGGGAAGGAGTGGGAAGAGGCGGGGCGGGGTGGAGCCTCATGGGAGGGGTGGAGTGGGGGCGGGGACAGAGGGGGGGCTTTTGTATCTTTATATGAAAAGGTGTCAGTGATGCGGCCCTCGGGCCAATGTACTAGTCCTCATGTGGCCCTCGTGGTGATTTGAATTTGAGATCCCTGGGCTACATAAAACAGGACACCTCCTATGCCATTATTCCCTAAACATAATACTTTGCTTCTATGATGACAGGTTTCAGAGTAACAGCCATGTTAGTCTGTATTCGCAAGAAGAAAAGGAGTACTTGTGGCACCTTAGAGACTAACCAATTTATTTGAGCATGAGCTTTCGTGAGCTACAGCTCACTTAAAGCTCATGCTCAAATAAATTGGTTAGTCTCTAAGGTGCCACAAGTACTCCTTTTCTTCTTACTTCGCTTCTAATCTCCCACTATATGAGGCAATACATTTTGATGACAGAAACACAGAAGTATGAACTTTAAATATAAACTAATGGAAGAAGTAAGTATATTGAGACAGAGACATCTGCAATAACAACAAAAAAAATAAAGACTATCTGACATAGTCAAACATTTGTATTTCAAAAGCATAACAGAGTATAAAAGATCACCTTCTACTAGCCCCATAAGTAGTATTTTTAGCAATTAGCATTTTTGCCTCGCCTTTTCTTCATAAACCAGGAGGGTAGAATTGTATGGAGAAGAAAAAAAATTCAGCCATAAGTTAGGACTAAAATGCTGAATTGTCACCTTTAGAATTTGAGTGCTTGGTTCAGCCTGTTCTTAAACTCAAAGGAATTCTCAGGGTGAGCAGTGCTGAAGTTGTGAAGTTTTAGCCCTTTCTGGAGGCACCCATCCTGGTTGGGTGCTCTGACACTACCTGCATGTTGAGGCTCAGAGGTTTTCAAAAATCTTATTAGATTATGCTGCTGATCTACCTCTGTGCCTAATTGTTGCCAAATGCAGAAGTTTTCCTACATTGCTCTTGGACCCAGTCACTCAGCAGGAAGACTTGCAGGGCTTATTTAGTGACAGTTGGGGAACTCGAAGAACCAACACAAACCCAGGAAATATACAAGCTGTCACAACTGTAAATATTTTTTGGATGAGCATGGACAATTCATCACATCGGTCATATTAGGCCTGCTGAGAATAGTTGCAGGAGAAGACTGTCAACATATAAGGGGTATTGCAACAGATTTTAACCCATTTGAATTAAAAATGAAAGACCACATCAGTAAACATCCATGGCACCTGCATTATAGACCCGTGAACATGGTATTGAACAAGGGGACATACTCACCTGCAGTGTGGTAAGTTATTCTCTGCGATCTGCCACGGGGTAGGTGGTGCCCTCTATGAGATAGCCAAGACAGTTTCCACTTAATGCAGGCACATAGACACCAGGACAGCAATAACCAGGGCAGACACCTGCAGAGAAATTTGCTCAGTGTTCCCTTGTCCATAAGAAAAGGAGTACTTCTGGCATCTTAGAGACTAACCAATTTATTTGAGCATAAGCTTTCGTGAGCTACAGCTCACTTCATCGGATGCATACTGTGGAAAATACAGAAGATGTTTGTTTTTATACACACAAATCATGAAAAAATGGGTGTTTATCACTACAAAAGGTTTTCTCTCCCCCCACCCCACTCTCCTGCTGGTAATAGCTTATGTAAAGTGATCACTCTCCTTACAATAAAAAGAAAAAAGAAAAGGAGTACTTGTGGCACCTTAGAGACTAACCAGTTTATTTGAGCATGAGCTTTCGTGAGCTACAGCTCACTTCATCGGATGCATAGCATATTGTGGAAACTGCAGAAGACATTATATACACACAGAGACCATGAAACAAAACTTCCTCCACCCCACTGTCCTGCTGCTAACAGCTTATCTAAAGTGATCATCAAGTGATCATCAAGGAAGGCCATTTCCAGCACAAATCAAGGTTTTCTCACTCTTCCCCCCCACACACACACACACACAGACACACATACAAACTCACTCTCCTGCTGGTAATAGCCCATCCCTCTTTGAAACCTCTCTTTATAATGCGCATGATAATCAAGGTGGGTCATTTCCAGCACTAATCCAGGTTTTCTCACCACCACCACCCCCCCACACACACACACACACCCTCCAAAAACCACACACACAAACTCACTCTCCTGCTGGCAATAGCTCATCTTACAATGTGCACAGAATTAATCCAAGTTTAACCAGAACGTCTTGGGGGGGGGGTTTGTAGGAAAAAAACAAGGGGAGATAGGCTACCTTGCATAATGACTTAGCCACTCCCAGTCTCTATTCAAGCCCAAATTAATAGTATGCAATTTGCAAATGAATTCCAATTCAGCAGTTTCTCGCTGGAGTCTGGATTTGAAGTTTTTTTGCTTTAAGATAGCGACCCTCATGTCTGTGATTGCGTGACCAGAGAGATTGAAGTGTTCTCCGACTGGTTTATGAATGTTATAATTCTTAACATCTGATTTGTGTCCATTTATTCTTTTACGTAGAGACTGTCCAGTTTGACCAATGTACATGGCAGAGGGGCATTGCTGGCACATGATGGCATATATCACATTGGTGGATGTGCAGGTGAACGAGCCTCTGATAGTGTGGCTGATGTTGTTAGGCCCTGTGATGGTGTTCCCTGAATAGATATGTGGGCACAGTTGGCAACGGGCTTTGTTGCAAGGATAGGTTCCTGGGTTAGTGGTTCTGTTGTGTGGTATGTGGTATTTTTTAGAGACAAACACCTACAAGATCTCTATCAAGCATTCTTACAACTACAATACCCACCTGCGGAAGTGAAGAAACAGATTGATAGAGCCAGAAGAGTTCCCAGAAGTCACCTACTACAGGACAGGCCTAACAAAGAAAATAACAGAACGCCACTAGCCGTCACCTTCAGCCCCCAACTAAAACCCCTCCAACGCATTATTAAGGATCTACAACCTATCCTGAAGGATGACCCAACACTCTCACAAATCTTGGGAGAAAGGCCAGTCCTTGCCTACAGACAGCCCCCCAACCTGAAGCGAATACTCACCAACAACCACATACCACACAACAGAACCACTAACCCAGGAACCTATCCTTGCAACAAAGCCCGTTGCCAACTGTGCCCACATATCTATTCAGGGAACACCATCACAGGGCCTAACAACATCAGCCACACTATCAGAGGCTCGTTCACCTGCACATCCACCAATGTGATATATGCCATCATGTGCCAGCAATGCCCCTCTGCCATGTACATTGGTCAAACTGGACAGTCTCTACGTAAAAGAATAAATGGACACAAATCAGATGTTAAGAATTATAACATTCATAAACCAGTCGGAGAACACTTCAATCTCTCTGGTCACGCAATCACAGACATGAGGGTCGCTATCTTAAAGCAAAAAAACTTCAAATCCAGACTCCAGCGAGAAACTGCTGAATTGGAATTCATTTGCAAATTGCATACTATTAATTTGGGCTTGAATAGAGACTGGGAGTGGCTAAGTCATTATGCAAGGTAGCCTATCTCCCCTTGTTTTTTTCCTACAACCCCCCCCCCCCCCCAAGACGTTCTGGTTAAACTTGGATTATTGCTGTGCACATTGTAAGATGAGCTATTGCCAGCAGGAGAGTGAGTTTGTGTGTGTGGTTTTTGGAGGGGGTGTGTGTGGGGGGGGGGGGGGTGAGAAAACCTGGATTAGTGCTGGAAATGACCCACCTTGATTATCATGCGCATTATAAAGAGAGGTTTCAAAGAGGGATGGGCTATTACCAGCAGGAGAGTGAGTTTGTATGTGTGTCTGTGTGGGGGGGGGGGGGAAAGAGTGAGAAAACCTTGATTTGTGCTGGAAATGGCCTTCCTTGATGATCACTTGATGATCACTTTAGATAAGCTGTTAGCAGCAGGACAGTGGGGTGGAGGAAGTTTTGTTTCATGGTCTCTGTGTGTATATAATGTCTTCTGCAGTTTCCACGATATGCTATGCATCCGATGAAGTGAGCTGTAGCTCACGAAAGCTCATGCTCAAATAAACTGGTTAGTCTCTAAGGTGCCACAAGTACTCCTTTTTTCTTTTTACGAATACAGACTAACACGGCTGTTACTCTGAAACCTCTCCTTACAGTGTGTATGATAATCAAAGTGGGCCATTTCCAGCACAAATCCAGGGTTTAACAAGAACGTCTGAGGAACGGTGGGGGGGAAGGAATAAACAAGGGGAAATAGGTTACTTTTTATAATGACTCAACCATTCCCAGTCTCTATTCAAGCCTAAGTTAATCGTATCCAATTTGCAAATGAATTCCAATTTCAGCAGTCTCTCGCTGGAGTCTGGATTTGAAGTTTTTCTGTTGTAATATCGCAACTTTCATGTCTGTAATCGCATGACCAGAGAGATTGAAGTGTTCTCCGACTGGTTTATGAATGTTATAATTCTTGACATCTGACTTGTGTCCATTTATTCTTTTACGTAGATGCTGTCCAGTTTGACCAATGTACATGGCAGAGGGGCATTGCTGGCACATGATGGCATATATCACATTGGTAGATGTGCAGGTGAACGAGCCTCTGATAGTGTGGCTGATGTGATTAGGCCCTGTGATGGTGTCCCCTGAATAGATATGTGGGCACAGTTGGCAATGGGCTTTGTTGCAAGGATAGGTTCCTGGGTTAGTGGTTCTGTTGTGTGGTATGTGGTTGCTGGTGAGTATTTGCTTCAGGTTGGGGGGCTGTCTGTAGGCAAGGACTGGCCTGTCTCCCAAGATTTGTGAGAGTGTTGGGTCATCCTTCAGGATAGGTTGTAGATCCTTGATAATGCATTGGAGGGGTTTTAGTTGGGGGCTGAAGGTGACGGCTAGTGGCGTTCTGTTATTTTCTTTGTTAGGCCTGTCCTGTAGTAGGTTTGTGTGTGTGTGTCGGGGGGGGGGAGAAAACTTGGATTTGTGCTGGAAATGGCCCACCTTGATTATCATACACATTGTAAGGAGAGTGATCACTTTACATAAGCTATTACCAGCAGGAGAGTGGGGTGGGGGGAGAGAAAACCTTTTGTAGTGATAAACACCCATTTTTTCATGATTTGTGTGTATAAAAACAAACATCTTCTGTATTTTCCACAGTATGCATCCGATGAAGTGAGCTGTAGCTCACGAAAGCTTATGCACAAATAAATTGGTTAGTCTCTAAGGTGCCACAAGTACTCCTTTTCTTTTTGCAAATACAGACTAATACGGCTGTTACTCTGAAACTTGTCCATAAGAAATCAACTCTGTGCTATTTACAATGAGCTACCCAGTCATAAGTGCCCTGGAGTTGTTTAAGAAGTTGTGACAGTCCATGTCCCAGCAGAATTCAAGCAGAGTGCTAGCTTCAATGGGAGCATAAGAAGGAGGACTTTTACCATTGCCATGAAAGATCTGCTGGCCTTCAGAATATATCCAAAATTTGCTTATCACAGCAGTGAGGACTGGGCTAAGAATTGTCACACATCCAGGAATAGCAGCCATTGGCAGAGAACAGTGCCCAAGGAACTTTATGTTGAAAATGCATTCAGATTGCTCCTTTAGAAAAGGGCTGCTAAAGAAATGATCTGTAAAAGCTGCTTCTTTTAAAAAGAAAAGGAGTACTTGTGGCACCTCTAAGGTGCCACAAGTACTCCTTTTCTTTTTGCGAATACAGACTAACACGGCTGTTACTCTGAAACCTGCTTCTTTTAAGAAACTGTAGTCCATAGTCTGCTTATGAATATGGAATCCCTTTACATAGTGAGCAGGGACATTATTCAAAGATGGAGAGTAGACTGTCTAGTCCACCAATGGAAGAGGGTAGAACAGTGAGTGGTGAGAAACAGGGCTTTTCATTGGCTGTTTGTAAATCATCCAAAATGGAGACCTCTTGATTTTGATGGTTAGTGACCTAGAGAGCAAACATATTTTGTGGTGCCTTATTACAGAATGCCTCAGGGCTCAGATCTAATCCCAGAGATCCATGCCAGATAATTACATTGCTGTCCCTATCCCCAGTGATGAGCTGGCAAAAGCTGAAGACCCGGTTCCTTCAGTCGCCCCAGATCTTCGGCAGCACTGATGGACCTGCCGCTGAAGTGCCACCGAAGAACCGGAGCGAGTGAAGGACCCGCCACCGACATGCCACTGAAGACCTGGAGAGCCACCGGGTGAGTAAAAATTAAAAAGGGATTCTCAGGGGAGCCTCCCCAGCCGAGAGCTCAGGCAGGCCGGACAGGACAGTCCCGCGGCCCGGAGTTTGCCCACCCCTTTAACAACCGGTTCTAAACCAGCTTCAAAACTTAACAACTGGTTCGCGCGAACCAGCTCCAGCTCACCACTGCCTATCACTATTCTTATTGTCCTCAACATGGCAGGTTGTGTGGTGATAGCACAGTAAGAGATCCTACTCTTCCTGCTGAATTTCACATACCTACCTGTCAGAAGCCCCCATGTTCTCTTGAAAGGGCTGAGACACAACTGCCCCTCATTAAGATGGTGCATGAGACCATATTATACCACTGATAACCATTTTCAAATGAGACGACAGCTCAGATAGTGGCCACTGCTCTGGGGCATGCAAACATAATCACCACTGAAGATACTGTGCCCTGGCTGCTCAGCTAGGGGAAGAGCACTGAAATATGTATGGTATTTTTAAAACTAGATATGCAAATACTTCTGGAGTGCCACCCTGCACAGTTCTGCTCTCATTAACCCGATTTGCATATGTAAATGTCTATTGCCATATAATAATGAGGTCTGCTAATGCAGAGGTGTACAGCATACAAAGGGAGGGTTTAAAGTGACAATCTGAGTGTTTTGGTTAAGGCAGCTGGTGCAGTGGCAGGAACAAGACCAGGGGAAAGCCTACAGCTTGGGGGTAGAAGCAGGATCCAGTGGTAACACTGGGAATGGTAAGCAAAAAGAGGGGGCAAAAGAAAATCTAATTTTACAGATTCTTGGTGTTGCAGGTAATTCTACATAATAATGAACTGCTGGCTCCCAGTCCCAAAGAGCTCTGAAGCCCAAGCATACCAGTTGTGGCACCAGATCCCTAGCAAGATCAATGCAGTAGAGATGGGAGCATCTGGAGGGCATTAACAGAAAGGAAGAGACCTGTGGCACAGAGCTATGCAGAAGACACCCTGACACCTGGCAACCCTGCTAGAACAGCAAGCCAATGACCTTGCATTCACTGCACAGGATAAAGCAGCCACTCGGGGCATCCCCTTGTGCACCATCTGTGCACAGCAATGGCCAGACAGACAGCAAATTAGTAACCCCCCCCCTTCATTCAGTACCACTACTCTGGACAAACAAGTCCCCACATCAATAATCTCTTTCAGGGGCCCCTTGCTGATGGCTCACTCATCCAGTGTGAACACTGTTCACCATGCAATGCCACTTGACTCCCTAAGCAGTCTCAGCACTGACATGTGTAATGACCCAGCCCTCACCCTGCGTGTGTTAGAGCTATGAGGCCAAAATCCCAGTTGTGACACTGTCGCTCTTGGATACTGAGCTGTTTGCAGAGACATGACTGTTCATCTCCTCAGACTTCTATGTTCTTATTTCCCAGGTTATTCTGCTTGTCCATCTTATCCCATGCAGGAGCACTCAGCTCATTCACTCAAAGATCTTCTGATCATGGGACTCAGTTATACGCAGAGCAGGGTAGTACTGTCATGCTGTTTGGAATCAGTAGATATACCAAGTGTTTCAAATAGTCCACCTTCCCAAGCGCTATCCTCACCAAACCACATAGTGGGGCTTAATCAACACCACTCAGATTCACCCTACCCATTTTCCCAGCAGGAAAGATACCTATCACTTGATAGGGATGAAGATGCAGTGGAGGCCACATCTCCTCAGGGCCACCCAGGAGCCAGTGTGTCTGCACAGCCAGTAACTGCTCTTAAGTAGGAGATCACCGGGAAATAAAACGAACAACAGTTACTTCTGGGGGAATTCTGTGTCACTGCGCTTGTGCAGAATTCATGGCCCCCATAGATTTGTTTGCTTCCCCTCAGAAAAATTACTTCTGATGGGGAAGCAAAGGGAAGCCGCAAGAGCGGTCATGCGCCCCCTCCCTGGCAGTACAGGCAGGTTGGTTTGGGCACCAGAGCAGCCGGTAGAGACATAAATCACCGCCGGGGTGGGGTGGGGCTGGGCAGTCGTGCGTGTGAGAGAGACGGACACTCTGTCCCTCTCGCTTGCTACTGTGGCACACTCGGCCTAGAGGGGCAGGACTTTGGGGTGTTTCTGAAGAGGTAGGCGTGAGGCAGGCTCTGTTCCCTCAGGCAGAGCAGAATGTAGCAGTCTGTCTGCTTAGTGAATTGTTCCCACTGTTCTTAGTGAACTCCCCAGGAGTATAAAACAGGTGTAAAAATGTTAAGTCTCCTTTATATTGCCAGAGCGGAGTAAAGGAGACTTATTGTAAAGGAAAGTATGGCCTTATAAATGCTTATGGTGCTTTAGTGATTAGAACTGGTCTAAATGTTTGGACTGAAAAAATTTCCTATCAAAATGTGCTCCATGAACTGTTTGCTACTGACCTTTTTGGAGATGGTTAGTAGCCAATATAAATTGTGAGTTTGACTCCCCAGCCCTCATTTGCTCTTACTTGTTCTTCAGTTGCCTATGATGTATCACTGAGCACATGGCTGCATATATTTGTTAACTAATAACTAGAAGTAAAGGGTCAATACTAGCTACATTTGGGATTTGGTGATTTCCTCCAGTGCTCCCCACTCCCATTTTCCATCCATTGTATTGTAGTTAACCTGAATTAAGCCTGAGTAGCTTAATCTGTGCCTGCTGGTTTACTCATGCCCCTGACACAAATAAATCAGAAGCATCTGGCTGAACACATTGGGGCATGTCATAAATATAAAGGGAAGGGTAAACACCTTTAAATCCCTCCTGGCCAGAGGAAAAACCCTTTCACCTGTAAAGGGTTAAGAAGCTAAGACAACCTTGCTGGCACCTGACCAAAATGACCAATGAGGAGACAAGATACTTTCAAAGCTGGAGGGGGGGGAAACAAAGGGTTCTCTCTCTCTGTCTGTGTTGTCTTTTTCCAGGACCAGAGCAGGAATGTAGGTCAGAACTCCTGTAAAGGGTTAATAAGCAATCTAGCTAGATATGCATTAGATTCTGTTTTGTTTAAATGGCTGATAAAATAAGTTGTGCTGAATGGAATGTATATTCCTGTTTTTGTGTCTTTTTGTATCTTAAGGTTTTGCCTAGTGGGATTCTCTATGCGTTGAATCTGATTACCCTGTAAGGTATTTACCATCCTGATTTTACAGAGGTGATTCTTTTACGTTTTCTTTAATTAAAATTCGTCTTTTAAGAACCTGATTGCTTTTTCATTGTTCTTAAGATCCAAGGGTTTGGGTCTGCGTTCACCTATGCAAATTGATGAGGATTTTTTATCAAGCCTCCCCCAGGAAAGGGGGTGTAGGGCTTGGGGGGGATTTTGGGGGGAAAGACGTTTCCAAGTGGGCTCTTTCCCTGTTATATTTGTTAGATGCTTGGTGGTGGCAGCAATAAGGTCCAGGGACAAAAGGTAAAATAGTTTGTACCTTGGGGAAGTTTTAACCTAAGCTGGTAAAAATAAGCTTAGGGGTTTTTTCATGCAGATCCCCACATCTGTATCCTAGGGTTCAGAGTGGGGAAGGAACCTTGACAGGCCTTTGAGTGCTTCTGTCCTGATAGAGCAGTCAGCCCTTTGACCATACCTTAGACCACATGTCTCAGGGCACTCAGTCCATTTGGGTGCAACTAATAACCTGTCTGAAAGACCCACTGAGCCCCCCAAACATGTGCCAAGCCCCATTTGGAGAATGCAGCTGCCCAATTGTGCCCGAAAGCTTAGGGAAATTCCACCATTAATTTCTATCAGATGCCATGTTTAGAACTGCACTTGTTTAATTATTTTTGAGATCTTTTGTAGGCACATCTTATTTTCTTATTTATAGGCATTTTAGTCAGAAGAAGAGTCTGATTTTGTTCATGCTCTCTCCTGTTAGTCTTCAATTATTTCCAGTCTTTCCTCCTCCTTCCTCTTCTGTTCAGCTTAGCTACACTGTCTATCCATTATAATAGCAACTGAAAGCAGGAATCCTGCAATGCTTCTGAAAAGCCTTGCTCAGATCACAACAGAACTGAATCATGTACTCAACACATCACATTTTCTAAATTGGCCTTTTCCCAATCTCTGTAGTGTATATATGGGTGTGTGGTGGGAAGGCTTCAGAATACATTAAGGTTTTATTATGGGCCTGATTCTGGTGTTTATTACACTGCTGTAAGTCTTCAATGCACTGTACTCCTGATTCACACTGGTAATTGAGAACAGAATGAGGCTCTCTGTAACCAAACTGAGTTCAGTGGATTGTCCAAGAACTGATGTTCTAACCATGTAATGTTATATCTGATTTTTAATCTGGACAGGCAGAGGTTTGGGGGCACTATTTCATTCTTATTAGGTAAGTCTTTTGTGGAGAGGAAAGACATTTTGACTAATAGTAAAAAAAAATGCTTTCAAGTATTCTAATCCCTTTCTTTGTCTTAGCACAAGGAGTAAATAGTAGTTAATCGTTTAATGAGACTCGTTTTGTATTAAATGTTCAATGTCTCTTCATTATTTGTGCTGGACTAGATTGGATCGGTGTGTGTGTGGAGAGAGGGCACAAGGAACCTCCAGTTGTGTGTTCTGCATAAGGGCTAGGCACAATTGGAATTTTTGCTCTTAAGGGGAGTTATCCACTCAAGAAAGGGACCTAGTCATCATTGTGGACAGCTCAATGAAGACCTTTGCTCAACATGCAGCTATAGTTAAAAGAGCGAACAAGATGTTAGGGCACATAAGGAATGGGATGGTGAATATTATGGAGAATTTTATAAAGTCTTTATACAAATCAATGCTGCAACCTCGTCTGGGATACTGTGTGCAGTACTGATCATCCCATCTCAAAAAAGGAGATTGCAGAACTAGAAAGGGTTAATAGAAAAGCAATCCAAATGATCAAGGGCCTGGAACAACTCTCCTATGAAGAGAGAGAGAGAAAAGATTGGGATTGTTTACCTTACAAAGGAAACGAATCAGAGGGGACATGATAAATAAAATAAGAATGATCTAGGCCTAGGGAAGGTAGATCAGGAACTTCTGTTCTTTGTCTCATAACACAAGAACAAGGGCACATTCAAGGAAACTGAAAGGTGGCAAATTCAAATCTGATAAAAGGCAATACATTATCACACAATGTGTGATTAAACTGTGGAACTCGTTGCCACAGGAAGTCAATGAGCCCAAGAACTTAGCAAAATTCAAAAAAGGTATTGGATATTTATATGTATGTCAAGAATGTGTAGAGTTATCCTAATCAGAGCCATGCGCGGATACAAAAATGTGTATCTGCAGCCAATCTACAATCTGAAAAAATTGTCTGTGGATTTGCAGGGCTCTACTTACCGTGACGAGGCTGAGGCTCGGAGGCACACCCACTCCTGCCAGAGCTGAGTTGGAGAGAGCCATGTGGGCAGTTGTGCACCCTCCCATGAATCATCTGGTACTGGCCAATGTCGGACACAAGATAATGGGCTAGACAGACCTTGGGTCTGAGCCAGTCTGGCAATTTCTATGTTCTGGGATAGTTCCTGCCATACTTAGCCAGTGATGCACAGCATCCCAAAGGGATGGGGAGGAAGATGACCCACCCCTCTTCAGCATCACCCCACAGACCAGGACTGGTGTATGAGGAGAGGATGCAGCACCTCATAAAGAAATACAGCAGTGAGTGCACCCGCATGAAACTGCAGGAGACATCCGAAGAGAGACATCATGGTGGTGCAGAGATCAGCGTACTAAATTGAACTGCCAGGGCAGCACTGGGTGCCAAGACACTAGGTGTGTTTCAGAGCTGGGTGAGAAAGCCACCTGTTCACAAGCTCCCAACACAAGACTCCCTGTCACTCAGCTGGGGATGTAGCCAATCTGGCTGCTGCTCCTGGTGATCCTCAAGCCTCTCTGATCTTCCCGTTGCTCTCAGGAGCTCATGAGTATGAGACATTACTATTGCTGCTGCTCTGTGATTACAGCGATTACATATCACTTGCTGCAAGATACATGCCACTCTGCAGATTTCAAAGCCACACCCCATGAAGACTTTCACAAGTTGGTTCAAGTTTGTTGTCATACATTTAAATCTGATATAAATTTGCTCGCAAAACTGAGGATGCAGTGCTTCCTATTTTCTACAGGCCTTGGTCCATGAATTTTTAATGTATTTTCGGCCTTTACATAGCTCCTTCAGCAAAATCAGGTGATTTGACCCTTCACCATGTCCACGTTGTTGATAGTTTGCCTGGTCTGTATGTAAACAATCCCTACCATTAAGAACCACAATGATCTGTTCTGAGTTCCCTGAATCCTAAATAAATACACTGTCTTCCCTCCAGGTCCTCCATTAGTAACCTGTGAGGATGTTAAAAAGCAGCTACAACGTTAGACACTTTTAAATCAGCAGGTCCATATAACTTGTATCCAAGAGTTTTAAAGAGCTGGCTGAGGAGTTTACTGGACCATTAATGTTGATTTTCAGTAAGTCTTAGAATATTCAGGAAGTTCCGGAAGGCTGGAAGAAAACTAATTTGCTAATATTTCAAAAAGGGTAAATGGGAGGACCTGGGTAATTATAGACCTGTTAGTTTGACATCGATATTGGACAAGATAATGGAATGGCTGATATGGGACTCCATTAATAAAGAACTAAAGGAAAGTAATATAATTAATGCCAATCAATGGGGTTTATGGAAAATTAATCCTGTCAGACTAACTTTATACACGTTTTTGATGAGATAAGTTTGATTGATAAAGGTAATAGTATTTAAGGTAATATATTTAGACTTCTGTAAGGCATTTGACTTGGTACCACATGGCATTTTTATTAAACTAGAATGGTACAAAATTAACATGGCACATATTAAATGGATTAAAAGATGGCTAACTGATAGGTCTGAAAATGTAATTGTAAATGGGGAGTCTTCATTGAGCAGATGTGTTTTCTAGGTGGGCCCTGCAGGGTTTGATTCTTGGCCCTATGCTATTTAACATTTTTCTCAATGACCTGGAAGAGAACATAAAATCTCATCACTGATAAAGTTTGCAGATGACCCAAAAATTGGGGAAGTGGTAAATAATGAAGACAAGAGGCTGCTGATGTAGAGCGATTTGGATTGCTTGGTAAACTGGGTACACGCAAACAATGTGTGTTTTAATATGGCTAAATGTATACATCTAGGAACAAAGAAAGTAGAACATACTTACAAGATGTGGGACTTTATCTGGGAAGCAGCGATTTTGAAAAAGGTTTGGCGGTCATGGTGGATAATCAGCTGAATGTGAGTTCCCAATGCAATGCTGTAGCCAAAAGGGCGAATAAGATCCTTAGATCCACAAATGGGAATCTTGATTAAAAGTAGAGAGGTTATTTTATCTCTGTGGTTTGGCAGTGGTTCAAGTGCAAGAATACTGTGTCCAGTTCTGATGTTCACAGTTCAAAAGAGAGATGCTGATAAATTTGAGAGGGGTTCAGAGAAGAACCATGAGATTATAGAATTATAAAGGGATAGGATGCCTTGTAGTGATAGACTCAAAAAGCTCAATCTATTTATCTTAACAAAGAGAAGGTTAAGAAGTGACTTGATCACAATCTGTAAGTACCTACATGGGGAACAAATATTTGCTAATTGGCTCTTCATTCTATCAGGCAACAGTATAACAAGATCTAATGGCTGGAAATTAAAGTTAGACAAAATCAGACTGGAAATAAGGCATACATTTTTAACAGTGAGGGTAATTAACAATTGGAACAATTTACCAAAGATGGTGGTGGATTCTCCATCACTGGTAATTTTAAAATCAAATTGGATGTCTTTTTATGGGGGAATTCTATGGCCTGTATTATACAAAACGTAGACTAGACATCACAATGGTGCCTTCTGGCCATGTAATCTACTCCCATACACTATATGTGAAGCTAGATACTGCATTGAGGTCACAGAGTATATTCACAACCAAATTCAAATTCTACTGAAGCCAATACAGTTGCCTCCGCATAAACCAGAGTAGCATTTTGATACCCATTAAAGAAATCACAGCCATAGGGCCAAATTCTGCTGTTGGTTCCATGCATGCAACCCCACCGATTTTACTTTACAATCATGTAAACTATCATTTGACAGGAATTACAGTCAGGACTCAGTGTCTATTGATGCTGTGTAACTATGATGATTTTGTTACTTACAGATGCTATGGTGAGATATTACTGTCCTCTGAATTGTTTTAAATTTTGCTTTAATTATTTTCTTAAAGGCATGGATATGTCTTTTGAGAAATACTGCATTTTAATGTTATCGACTTTATTTATTTATTCATTTATGGCCAGACTCTGCCATTCTTACTCATATTGAATAGTATCTTACTACTTGACTAGTCTTACTGAGATCTGTGGGACTACTCATGGAGTAATATACAGCATCTGGCCTTTAGTACTGGTAACAGTTGAATGACTTAGCCTGCTAATGGTTGAAATCTACTGCTTATCTAAAGAGCAGGCACAATGGAAGAGTCACATTTTCTTCTCATTTACAACTCTATATGTCTCCGATTTTCACACACTGTACATTTACAAGATCTTATAACATACCTGCCTCATTTAAATTCTCCATTTAAATTCTAAAGGCATTTTTCTTTCTTGAATTTGGTGCACATGTGGGGGAAACTTGTTCAAAAAAGAGATAGAGATGGCATTGGCCCTAAAAGGAGCAAATTACAGATGCTCTCCTCCAACATTGTTTGGAAAACAAGTTTTATAGCTTAAAACAGCCCCCAAGCATCTCGTAACTTGAGTAATCATCAGCATTTCTACAGCACGTCACCACATGTCTCACTGACCTTGGCAATATTACAGGAGAGGTGGCTCATACTGTTGCTATGACTAAGCTGTACTTCAGCAGTTTCTCCAGGGTGATAGACCCAAATAGGTTTTTTATTAATAGACAAATACATCTCCCCCCTCACCACCATTTTTATGGTAATAATTCCACATATTTTACAACGTCAATCAACTCTGCTGTTGAATGTAGCATCTGTTTAGCAGCATCACAACAATGCCTGACAATAGTTTAGGACAGGAAGTGAAGAATACTATGTCCAATTTGAAACTGCAGGTGGAATTTGCAATCATTAGGCAGGATGTAATTGTTAAAGTGGTGTTTGATTAGAACACTGGGGCAAATACTCCTATTCTTGCAAAAGCTGCCCAGGGATCTTTAATGACAAGTGGTCAGGAATAGAGCTGTGAGAATGACTAATATTTTGGTTTGCTGACCATTCTGAAAAATAAAAAATTGTTTCAGGTTGACCAAAAACATTTTTTGAAATTTTCTGCAAATTGATCATTTAAAAAATAATTTTTGAGCTCTATTTAATAAAATTGGAGAACATTTTGAGACAAAAAGTCATTTTGAATTGAAAAATTGAAACTTATTTTCAAAAATGTCAGAATGAAATGTTTCAGTTTTTGTTTCTGATGCAAACACCAACATGAATTTGCAAAATGTTTCAGTGTTGCTGAATCTGCATTTTTCACCCCAAAAAAGTTATAGCTGAAAAATTTCACTCAGCTCTAGTCAGGACCTCTGCTTTACATTACATCCAAAAGACCATGTAAAGAACATCCCACTATGTGCTCATGTCTGCATTCCTCCAAACTCATAGTGTACCTTTTTTAGACTTCTGGGGAAGAAGTCACAGTGTGAGGCACACACCCATACACAGACAGTAACAAGGAGGAGGGAGAATACAAAAACAACACAAGAATATCCTGTAACTTGAGAGAGGAGAGAGAGAAACATCATTAGTGGGGGGGTCTATTACTCATTCCAAGACATTTGTTTCCTACCCCAAGTATCACTAACTTCATTTTTTTTAACCTTTACACTAAGTAGCATGACCCTCTGGGCTGAGGGTTTCTAAGCTACTCAGGAGATTTGGACACCAAATTCTCATTCATTTTGATCGGAATTGGGCATCCAAATTCTTTAGGCATCTTAGAAAATTTCAGCCAGTGTATAATATTTTAATATATTTCATATATGTGTAAGTTAATGTACTGAATAAATGCCACTGTAAGTATAGTCTTTATTAGTTAACTAACAAATATTTTTTAGGATGGGCAGGTAAGTGGCTGCCTTTTGTGAGCTAACATTTGTTTGAAAAAGTCCCTAGATAATTTTCACTTGATTGCTTAGGCACACTTTCCTGACCTTGTGGAAATGTAGTATTTGTAGTCAGTTCAGGGATCTCTGTAGTTGTGCCACTTGCCCATGCAAGGAAGATCTGTATAAGTCACTAGGTTTCTGTGTTGAAACTCAGTTCATCGTAAAAGCGGCAAAGAGTTCTGTGGCACCTTGTAGACTAACAGACGTATTGGAGCATAAGCTTTCAGAAGTGGGTATTCACCCACGAAAGCTTATGCTCCAATATGTCTGTCAGTCTATAAGGTGCCACAGGACTCTTTGCCGCTTTTACAGATCCAGCCTAACACGGCTACCCCTCTGGTCAGTTGACAGTGTTGCTGATGGAAGTAAAGGAGTCTCTGTAACCAATTAACTAGAATTAGGTAGCAGCTCAATCATACACAACTGATCTATATGTGTGTGCCAGATTTTGTCACCTTTGACCTTTACTGTGCACCACACTGAACTTAACTGTAACTCAGTAATACCTAGGGTGACAGAGCTGGAGCTGCTCTGTAAGAATTGATGGATACTATATGTTGACCTGGTTACTGGGATGTTTACTGAATGATTATATTTGTTTAGTTTAATACCAGGCTGTAAGGAAAACAAACAGGAAGAAAAAGAATGACAATAAGCTACCCATCAGTAAAACATTTAGGGGTTGTGTCACGAGGTGCACTACTCAGCTCCGGGCTGGCACCTCCTCCTGGTCACTCTAGGGATTAGCCGACACCCCTCCACGGTTTGCACACCATCATTCCAACTCTGGTCTGCGGCTCTTCTCACGCCAGGATCCTGAGTGTCTGCTTTGTGACTTAGTCCTCCAGCTAGATCACTCAGTGTTCTCCCTTCTGGGGTTCAGTCTATCAACAGTCCTAGCCAATCTTCCATCTCACTGCCTCGATACCACTCCCCCAGTGGCTGGTAGGGGAACCCGGGCCCATCCTCTCTCTGCCTCCTCTCTCTGCCCTCACTGCTCCTTCCTTGGATTGCTTCCTACACTTCTGGTTCCCTTCCTGTCATGGGGTATACCAGTTCCAAGAACCATACTCCCTCTTCCCAGGGATTGACTGCCCTTTCTACTAGGTTAATTGGCCCACCTGGTGTCCATTAACCCTTTCCACTCTAGTGTAGGGTGGACACCCCATCACCTACATTCCCTCTCAAGATTGCTACCCATGGGAGGAGCTATGCCCCCCCCTGCTTCTCATACAGCTGAGCACGCAGACCATCCCTTTCCTGCTCTAAGTCTCCCATCATGAGGAACAATCTTCCTTTCTCCTCTATGGTGTCTCTGTACTCCCTATGTGTCTATTCCAAGTCCACTGCAGCTTCTTGTAAGGCCTGTGCAGCTGCTCCTAATTCCTTCTGCAGCACCGTTACCTGCTCCACAGAATCCCCCAGATCCCCTTCCCTCAGGGTCTGAGTTCCCACTCCATGCCAGTTAATTTCCATAGGTCCCTTTAACTTTGCCTGTGACGGATTCTTTCTTCCCTCCAACTTTGCCTCTCTCTTCTCCCTTGTAGCCGCTTCAGCTTTCTTTACCACTTTTTTGCACTTGGCCCCTGGCACTTCCCTCTGGTCTCTTATTGACCTCTTTCTGTCTGGTTTTCTTTTTCTTGTGAGAACAATACCTCTTTGTGTGTGCTAATTCTCCGCAAGAAAATCAGGCACCCCCCTTTCCTGCTCTCGCAATAAGTGGGACTCTTCTGGGCTGTCCTTCTTTCCCTTCACCAGGACAGAGCTTCTTACCACAACTCACGTTGTGGCATTCCCTTTTCAGGTGTCCCCTCTTCCCACAAGTGTAACATTTTCTGGGTGGGTCTCTGGCCTCCTAGCCCCTGAGCCTCTTCTCTGCCCCTGGCCTCTGTAGCCTCTGTTAATCTGCACCTGGAGAATCTTCAGTAAACCCTGTTGTTGTTTGGCCAACGTCAGCAAGTAACCCTGCAGATACAACTGCATTTCCCGTTGACTCTGTTGATTCTCCAGGACTTGCATTAGTAGTGTCTGGATCCCTTTAGATGGGAGCAGCAACTCTAGGGTCCACCTTGGGAAAGTATCCTGGCCTTCCTCAAAAAAGGCTTCTGCCTGTGGCTGCTCCATTGTCCCTTGCATCCTAGGTAACTGCCTTATAAGGTCCTTTAAAGTTTCTTAGATGCCCTTTCTATCAGGGGTAATCACGTGCCCAGTCGTTGATCCTCCTCTTGTATCAGGGCAACTGGGTGCCTGCATTATCCGCCAAGTTGTCACAGGGTGTGCCACTCACTGCTGGGCTGGCACCTCCTCCTGGTCACTCTGGGGATTAGCTCTCAAGGCCAATTCCCCCTTCCATGGTTTGCACACTGTCACTCTGACTCTGTTCTGCAGCTCCTCTCACTCCAGGACCCTCAGCGTCTCCTTCGTGACTTAACCCTCCAGCTAGGTCACTCAGTGTTCTCCCTTCCGGGGTCCAGTCCATCAACAGTCCTATCCAGTCTTCCATCTCACTGCCTTGGTGCCACTCGCCCTGTGGCTGGTAGAGGAAGCCAGACCCACCCTCTACTCTGGGTTCCAGTCAAAATACCCTCAGTTCATCAGTTCTGGGTTCCCTCTCTGCCCTCACTGGTCCTTCCCTGGATTGCTTCCTCCATTTCTGGTTCCCCTTCTGTCACGGGGTAAATCAGTTCCAAGAACCCTCCTCATAGAATATCAGGGTTGGAAGGGACCTCAGGAGGTCATCTAGTCCAACCCCCTGCTCAAAGCAGGACCAATTCCCTCCTCCCTCTTATCAGGGAGTGACTGCCCTTTCTCAGTAGCCAGCTTTCCCAT